>NC_141010.1:42851526-44051526 GCF_052327205.1 Somniosus microcephalus
AGATTGGCAGCTAACATAAAAGGGAATCCAAAAGTCTCCTATAGGCATATAAATAGTAAACGGGTAGTAGGAGGAGGGGTGGGGCTGATTAGGGACCAAAATGGAGACCTATGCATGGAGGAAGAGGGCATGGCTGAGATACTAAATGAGTACTTTGCATCTATCTCTACCAAGGAAGAAGATGCTGCCAAAGTCATAGTGAAAGAGGAGGTAGCTGAGATACTGGTTGGGATAAAAATTGATAAGGAGGAGGTGCTGGAAAGGCTGTCTATACTTAAAGTTGATAAGTCACCAGAACCGGATGGGATGCATCCTAGGAGACTGAGGGAAGTAAAGGTGGAAATTGTGGGCGTACTGGCCATAATCTTCCAATCCTCCTTAGAGACGGGGGTGGTGCCAGAGGACTGGAGAATTTCAAATGTTACACCCTTGTTCAATAAAGGGTGTAAGGATAAACACAGCAACTGCAAGCCAGTCAGTTTATCCTCGGTAATGGGGAAGCTTTTAGAAACGATAATCCAGGACAAAATTAACAGTCACTTGGACAAGTATGGACTAATTAAGGAACACCAGCATGGATTTGTTAAAAGCAAATAGTGTTTAACCAAATTGATTGATTTTTTGATGAGTTAATAGAAAGGGTAGATGAGGGCAATGCAGTTGACATGGTGTACATGGACTTCCAAAATGCGTTTCATAAAGTGCCACATAATAGGCTTGCCAGCAAACTTGAAGCCCATGGAATAAAAGGGACAGTGGCAGCATGGATATGAAACTAGCGAAGTAACAGGAAACAGAGAGCAGTGGTGAACGTGTAAGGGGTTTTCTCTCTGAGATCGCCGAGGTTTCTCTCGCCAGAGGCCTCTCGCTCTCTTTTAAGAACATAAGAACATAAGAAATAGGAGCAGGAGTAGGCCAATCGGCCCCTCGAGCCTGCTCCGCCATTCAATAAGATCATGGCTGATCTGATCCTAACCGCCAATCCACTATCACAGAACCATCTCCTGCATCTAACAGAATTAGACACACGAAATAGGAGCAGGATCAGGCTACACGGCCCCTGGGCCCGCTCCGCTACCCACAGGGCCATGACCAATCCGAACCTAGACTCATGTCCACATTCCTGCCTGCTCCCCGTAACCCTTAATTCCCTTTACTTCTAGGAAACTGTCTATTTCTGTTTTTAATTTATGTAATGATGTAGCTTCTACAGTTTTTTGGGGCAGCATATTCCATGGACCTACCACCCTCTGAGTGAAGTAGTTCATCCTCATCTCAGTTTTGAAAGAGCAGCCCCTTATTCTAAGACTATGCCCCCTAGTTCTAGTTTCACCCATCATCGGGAACATCTCCCCTGCATCCACCCGATCCAACCCCTTCACAATCTTATATGTTTCAATAAGATCGCCTCTCATTCTTCTGAACTCCAATGAGTAGAGTCCCAATCTACTCAACCTCTCCTCATATGTCCATCCCCTCATCCCCGGGATTAACCGAGTGAACCTTCTTTGTACTGACTCGAGAGCAAGTATGTCCTTTCTTAAGTATGGACACCAAAACTGTATGCAGTATTCCAGGTGCGGTCTCACCAATACCTTGTACAACTGAAGCAATACCTCCCTATTTTTATATTCTATCCCCCTAGCAATGAAAGCCAACATTCCATTGGCCTTCTTAATCACTTGCTGCACCTGCATACTAACCTTTTGAGTTTCGTGCACCAGGACCCCCAGATCCCTTTGTACTTCAGTACTTTCCAGTTTCTTGCCATTAAGATAATAACTTGCTCTACGATTTTTCCTGCCAAAGTGCATAACCTCACACTTTCCAGTATTGTATTCCATCTGCCAAATCTCTGCCCACTTACTTAGCCTGTTTATGTCCCCTTGAAGGTTTTTTATGTCCTCCTCACTCACTACTTTCCCCCCCATCTTAGTATCATCTGCAAACTTTGATATGTTACACTCGGTCCCCTCCTCCAAATCGTTAATATAGATTGTAAAGAGTTGGGGACCCAGCACTGACCCCTGCGGAACACCACTAGTTACTGATTGCCAGTCTGAGAATGAACCATTTATCCCAACTCTCTGCCTTCTGTTAGATAGCCAATCCTCTATCCATGCCAGAATATTACCCCCAATCCCGTGATTTTTTATCTTAAGCAATAATCTTTTGTGTGGCACCTTGTCAAATGCCTTTTGGAAGTCTAAATACACTACGTCCACTGGTTCCCCTTTATCCACCCTATATGTTACTTCCTCAAAGAACTCCAGCAAATTTGTCAAACATGACTTCCCCTTCATAAAACCATGCTGACTTTGTCCTATTAAATTATGATTATCCAAATGTCCTGTTACTGTCTCCTTAATAATGGACTCCAAAATTTTACCTACCACAGATGTTAGGCTAACCGGTCTATAGTTTCCAGCCTTCTGTCTACTGCCCTTTTTAAATAAGAGTGTTACATTAGCAGTTTTCCAGTCTGCCGGGACCTTTGCCGAGTCCAGGGAGTTTTGGAAAATTATTACCAATGCATCCACAATCCCTACCGCCACTTCCCTCAAGACCCTAGGATGTAAGCCATCAGGTCCAGGTGATTTATCCGCCTTGAGTCCCATTATTTTACCGAGTACCACTTCCTTAGTGATTTTGATCATGTTTAGCTCCTCCCCCCCTTTAGCCCCCTGTTTGTCCAATGTTGGGATATTCTTAGTGTCTTCTACTGTAAAGACTGATATAAAATATTCATTCAGTGTTTTTGCCATCTCCATATTTCCCACCATTAATTTCCTGGTCTCATCCTCTAAGGGACCAACATTTACTTTAGCCACCCTTTTTCTTTTTATATAACTATAAAAACTCTTACTATCTGTTTTTATATTTTTTGCTAATTTACTTTCATAATCTATCTTCCCTTTCTTAATCAATCTTTTTGTTATATTTTGCTGTCTTTTAAAGTTTTCCCAATCCTCTATCCTCCCACTAGATTTGGCTACCTTATATGCCCTTGTTTTTAGTCGAATACTATCCTTAATGCACGTAGCATTCGTAACAAAATAGACGAGTTAATGGCACAAATAACTACATATGGGGATGATCTTGTGGCCATTACAGAAACATGGCTGCAGGGTGACAATGCCTGGGAATTAAACATACCAAGTTATTTAATGATCAGGAAGGACAGGCAGGAAGGAAGGGGAGGTGGGGTGGCTATGCTAATAAAGGAAGGAATCACTGTAATACAGAGAAATGATATTGGGTCAAAAGATCAGGATAATGAAACAGTTTGGGTGGAGGTAAGGAATAATAAGGGGAAAAAAACACTAGTGGGCGTAGTCTATAGGCCTCCGAACAATGGCAACTCTGTTGGACGGAGTATCAATCAGGAAATAGTTGAGGCTTGTAATAAGGGAACATCTATAATTATGGGGGATTTTAACTATCATATTAATTGGACAAATCAAATTGGGTAGGGCTGCCTTGAGGATGAGTTCATTGAGTGTATTAGGGATGGGTTTCTTCAGCAGTATGTAACTGAACCGACCAGGGGGCAAGCAACCTTGGATCTGGCCCTGTGCAACGAGACAGGATTAATTAAAAATGTCCTAGTAAAGGACCCCCTTGGAATGAGTGACCATAACATGGTTGAATTCCATATTCAATTAGAGGGTGAGAAGGTTGGATCTCAAACAAGCGTGCTAAGCTTGAATAAAGGAGACTATGAAGGTATGAGAGCGGAATTGAGTAGAGTGGATTGGGAAAGTAGATTAAAGGGTAAGACGATACATGATCAGTGGTGTACATTTAAGGAGTTATTTTACAACTTCCAAAAAATATATATTCCACTGAGAAGAAAAGGGTGTAAAAGAAAAGACAGCCATCCGTGGCTAAGTAAGAAATTAAGGATAGTATTCGACTAAAAACAAGGGCATATAAGGTAGCCAAATCTAGTGGGAGGATAGAGGATTGGGAAAACTTTAAAAGACAACAAAAAATAACAAAAAGATTGATTAAGAAAGGGAAGATAGATTATGAAAGTAAATTAGCAAAAAATATAAAAACAGATAGTAAGAGTTTTTATAGTTATATAAAAAGAAAAAGGGTGGCTAAGGTAAATGTTGGCCCCTTAGAGGATCAGACTGGGAAATTAATGGTGGGAAATATGGAGATGGCAAAAACACTGAATGAATATTTTATATCAGTCTTTACAGTAGAAGACACTAAGAATATCCCAACACTGGACAAACAGGGGGCTAAAGGGGGGAGGAGCTAAACATGATCAAAATCACTAAGGAAGTGGTACTCGGTAAAATAATGGGACTCAAGGCGGATAAATCACCTGGACCTGATGGCTTACATCCTAGGGTCTTGAGGGAAGTGGCGGTAGGGATTGTGGATGCATTGGTAATAATTTTCCAAAACTCCCTGGACTCGGCAAAGGTCCCGGCAGACTGGAAAACTGCTAATGTAACACTCTTATTTAAAAAGGGCAGTAGACAGAAGGCTGGAAACTATAGACCGGTTAGCCTAACATCTGTGGTAGGTAAAATTTTGGAGTCCATTATTAAGGAGACAGTAACAGGACATTTGGATAATCATAATTTAATAGGACAAAGTCAGCATGGTTTTATGAAGGGGAAGTCATGTTTGACAAATTTGCTGGAGTTCTTTGAGGAAGTAACATATAGGGTGGATAAAGGGGAACCAGTGGACGTAGTGTATTTAGACTTCCAAAAGGCATTTGACAAGGTGCCACACAAAAGATTATTGCTTAAGATAAAAAATCACGGGATTGGGGGTAATATTCTGGCATGGATAGAGGATTGGCTATCTAACAGAAGGCAGAGAGTTGGGATAAATGGTTCATTCTCAGACTGGCAATCAGTAACTAGTGGTGTTCCGCAGGGGTCAGTGCTGGGTCCCCAACTCTTTACAATCTATATGAACGATTTGGAGGAGGGGACCGAGTGTAACATATCAAAGTTTGCAGATGATACTAAGATGGGAGGGAAAGTAGTGAGTGAGGAGGACATAAAAAACCTGCAAGGGGACATAGACAGGCTAAGTAAGTGGGCAGAGATTTGGCAGATGGAATACAATACTGGAAAGTGTGAGGTTATGCACTTTGGCAGGAAAAATCGTAGAGCAAGTTATTATCTTAATGGCAAGAAACTGGAAAGTACTGAAGTACAAAGGGATCTGGGGGTCCTGGTGCACGAAACTCAAAAGGTTAGTATGCAGGTGCAGCAAGTGATTTAGAAGGCCAATGGAATGTTGACTTTCATTGCTAGGGGGATAGAATATAAAAATAGGGAGGTATTGCTTCAGTTGTACAAGGTATTGGTGAGACCGCACCTGGAATACTGCGTACAGTTTTGGTGTCCATACTTAAGAAAGGACATACTTGCTCTCGAGTCAGTATAAAGAAGGTTCACTCGGTTAATCCCGGGGATGAGGGGATGGACATATGAGGAGAGGTTGAGTAGATTGGGATTCTACTCATTGGAGTTCAGAAGAATGAGAGGCGATCTTATTGAAACATATAAGATTGTGAAGGGGTTGGATCGGGTGGATGCGGGGAAGATGTTCCCGATGATGGGTGAAACTAGAACAAGGGGGCATAGTCTTAGAATAAGGGGCTGCTCTTTCAAAACTGAGATGAGGAGGAACTACTTCACTCAGAGGGTGGTAGGTCCATGGAACATGCTGCCCCAGAAAGCTGTAGAAGCTACATCATTACATAAATTTAAAACAGAAATAGACAGTTTCCTAGAAGTAAAGGGAATTAAGGGTTACGGGGAGCGGGCAGGAATTTGGACATAAGTCTAGGTTCGGATCGGTCATGGCCCTGTGGGTAGCGGAGCGGGCCCAGGAGCCGTGTAGCCTGATCCTGCTCCTATTTCGTGTGTCTAATTCTGTTAGATTCAGGAGATGGTTCTGTGATAGTGGATTGGCGGTTAGGATCAGATCAGCCATGATCTTATTGAATGGCGGAGCAGGCTCGAGGGGCCAATTGGCCTACTCCTGCTCCTATTTCTTATGTTCTTATGTTCTAATACTGAAGGAGGCCTTTAGCTCCATTGTGCCTGCACCGTGTGTTTGGCAGAGCTGTTCAATTAATCCCACTCCACTTCCCTTACCCCATAGCCCTGTAGATGTTTCCCCTTCAAGGATTTATCCAATTCCTTTTTGAAAGTTACCATTGAATCTGCTTCCACCACCCTTGCAAACAGTGTATTCCAGATCACAAGAACTCGCTGTGTAAAAAAATGTCTCCACATGGTGCCTTTTTTTCCCTTGTCAATCACCTTAAATCTGTGTCCTCTGGTTACTGGCCCTTCTGCCACTAGAAACAGCTTAATTTACACGATAAAAAACGTCCATGATTTTGAACAGCTGAAAAATAACTCTGCATAAAATTTCTTGCCAATTTTGAAAGAAGGGTGAGGAGTCTCTTTAAAGCAATGGTTAGCTTTATCTAATATTTGTTTGACATGACCCCGTCATCTTCCTATCCCGCATGGTGTCCTGCGCTATGCAACATTTTGTTGTGAAGCAGAAAACCACCAATAAGGCTCTGGGGGTATAGCTCAGTGGTAGAGCATTTCACTGCAGATCAAGAGGTCCCTGGTTCAAATCCAGGTGCCCCCTCATTACCATTTCAGCTCAATAATTAAAAGTCTCTTTCTCCACACTTGCTTTGTGTTCATTAATAATAATGTTGCTTCAGAGCCACTTTTCACCAACAGTCAATTCTTGTGATGATGAAGCTGTAGATTGCTTATTTCAGTGAAAGAGTCAGCACAAAGTGCAGTGAGAAAAATGAAACAGCAATTTTAGTGTTGGTTTAGGGATAAATGTAACCCAGCACCATGGCTGAGCTCCCTTGACCTTCTTCAAATAATGCCATGAGGTATTTTACACCCACCAGAGATGACAGACAAGCCTCGGTTGAATGTGTCGTCTGAAAAATGGCCCTTGCAACAAGCCAGCACTTCCCTCAGACCTAAACTGAAGTGTTAGCCAGGATTATGTACTCAAGTCTTTTGAGTGGGGTAGCTTGAACCCACAACATTTTGACTCACTAGTGCGTGTATTGATTTCTTTGTGGGTTCAATGACGAGACATTTATGAAAGAGAATGTCTTTTAATCTAAAGTCTGTTCAACTCTTTATACAGCATTTACAGGAGACATCATGCTAGTGATGCATCTGATGATATCTTGATGGGTCTCGCTGGGTCATAAAACCTCAGAACTGGTTCCTCTGTGATCAGTTTCTTTAGATCGCTCCATGACTTCTCATGCTCATGATTCCATTCCCATTCTATATTCTTTTCAGTTAGTCTTCTCAGTGGGGCCATCTTTTCTGAGAGGTTGGATATGAATTTACCCATGTAGTTGATCATTCCATTAAACCTCTGCACGTCCTTTTTGCATTGTGGCTTTGGCATATTCTCAATGGCGGACACCTTTCTGGGATCTGGTCTGATGCCCTCACTGCTGAGGATATCTCCCACGAATGTCAGTTCTGTCACCCCGAGCTGGCATTTCTCTCTATTCAGCTTCAGGTTTGTTTTCCTTGTTGCTTCCAGCACTTTTTTCAGTCTCTCGTCATGCTCAGTTCTCGTGGTTCCCCATACGATGATGTCATCCATTGATGTATCAACTCCCTTCAGGTGCTCATAGATCATATGGATAGTTTTGTGATACACTTCAGGAGCTGAGGCAATGCCAAATGGTAACCTTAGGAATCTGTATCTGCCAAATGGACTGTTGAACGTGCACAGTCTTGAACTTGCTTCGTCCAATTTCATCTGCCAAAATCCTGATGATGCATCTAACTTGCTGAAATACTTTGCATTTGCAAACTGTGCCATGATTTCCTCACATGTAGGAAGCTTGAAGTGCTCTCTCTTTATTGCTCTGTTTAGATCTCTTGGATCCAGGCAAATTCTGAGCTTTCCATTCTTTTTGTCCACTACGACGAGGGAACTCACCCACTCAGTTGGTTCATCTATCTTCCGAATCACGTTCAGGCTTTCCATCCTGTCCAACTCTGCCTTCAGTTGCTTTTGAAGAGCAAACGGAACTTTTCTGCATGGATGTATGACCGGTGTCATACTTTTATCTACTCTAATCGTGTGTTCTCCTGGAATGCAGCCTAGACCCTTAAATAGGTCTTTGTACTCTTTCATGAGTTCATCATAGACTGTCTCTCCTTTGCTTTCCACAACGAGGACTCTCTTTACCAGGTTCAGTCTCTCACAGGCTTTTAAACCTAGTATGGCTTGCACATCCTTTGGCACCACAATTAATGCTAGCGTGTGCTCTCTGTCCTTGTGTGTTACTTTGACAATGCATCTTCCTTTCACTGGTATTTCAGTACCTGAGTATCCTGTCACTTGCACTTTGATTCCATGTATCTTTGGTCTGGGTCTAATTTTCTTAAAATCAGTCTCTGATATCACATTAACTTGTGCTCCAGTATCCAATTTAAATGGAATGTGTATGTCATTCACTTTTAGTGTCAACATCCAGTCTCTTTCTTCTTTTTTGTTTTCAGACACAACATCTACATTGAACTCCTCTATCTCGCTTTCACCTACTGTATGGACCTTGCTTTGTTGCGGTTGGTTCTTACAGCAACGGGCATAATGGTTGTTTTTGTTGCAACTGTAAGATTCGCGAAATTTTCATAAATAATCACGCAAGAAGTCAGGGTTAATAAGACAGCTTTATTGACCAAAAGAAGCTTGTACAGAGAAACCTTTGATAAAAGGGCACACAAAATGGCCACCAGACCTCGTGACCAGCTTCTAGGACTGTTTGAATTTCTGTTACTGCAAGCCAGACAGGCTTGTGGATTGAGGATTTTAAAGCCCGCGAAAACCAGTTTCGGGAAACCGAAACTCATGGAACTGAGTATACATATTGATTAGATTATAAGTACAGGACAGATTTGGGTAGCAGGATGAGGCCCATCAAGAAATGGGCGGACAATTGAATGAGCACTTTAACCCATTTACTGTACAAAGGAAAAACCGTTTAACAGCCATCAGGGCCATCTCCAGACCGATCAATATACAAGCCGAGTTACGGTGACAAAGCAAAGACATTATCGGCCCAGGAAGGCCAGTTCAGCTATCACCGACTCCCGTTATGAAGACAAAACACCCCTGCAGAGAGTTCTGCCCGCCAAAATTATTACAAAGACAGGACTATGATTTGGCGGGAGATAAGAATGTTCCAAAAAGGTATAACTGTGGATTTGAAAAAGTCCATCGGTATGCTTGACTTGACGCTTCACTTCACGACTCACCACGCTTCACTTCAGCTTCCCTTCTTAAACGCTCAACGCTTCGGAGTAGCTTCGGAACTTCTACGGTACTTTTAGTGAGTTCTCTATCGGTACGCTTCGGGACAGACTCCATCGGAACCAAGCAGCATTTCGGTTCGGACCGTGTTCGGTGTTCGGGCAGGCAAGGCCCGGCAACGACGAGAAGACGACGAGGGTGGCCTGGGTACTTTTGTCGGGAGATCATCGACGACCCAGGCCGAAGAAGAAGACACCCTCAGAAGGACAATCATTATGACTGTATAAGAGGACAGTCAGGGCCCGGCACTCCAGCGTCCCAACATCACATCGGTAATGGATTCACCCATGTGCATCCAGTTCTTAAAGTCACGTCGGTAGCGGATTCATCCGTGGTGAGCGCTCACCAAGGCTGTATCGACTGCCTCATCGTAGGAGAAGCAAGAGGAAAACAAGCTGCGCCAGAACTTTCCAAACCCACGTGACGACGGAAAGCTGTGTCAAATGGCTGCAAACCCCTTTTCGCAATTCTTAAAGTGGTGAGCATGATCCCGAGTTCCTCAAGTCGAAACTTAGTTTAGGTCTAGGGGAGGGGGTTAAGGGTAGTTGTAATGTGTTACCCCTTTTACGATGTGCCGTGTGTTCCCCATTTCCATAGAGTTAAGTTTATAGATGTGTGCATGCTTGTAGTTTCTTTAATCTATGCATATGACATGTATTTCATAACGTTGCAAACTGTTCAATAAAGGCAACCAATTCGTGCTATTCGACCTGGTCTATTGAGTTTTTCTGCACTACAGCTTCCTGCACCTAAGTCCAAGGTCGAGAACCGTAGGGGCGAGTGGGCCGAACCACTCATGGGTAATTATTGCAAGAAGCCTGGCAGGAGACCAGAGCAAGCAAGAGAAACCCCCTACAGAGATGGCGACCGCGGCAGGACCTTGGCAGCAGGAATGTAGTGTTTTAGATCAAGGTCTGAATAAACAAAATGTGATGGATGAGAGAATAGCGGATTATGTTTTTGGGAAGGTAAATCTTACAAAACAGTGGATATCTGACCTATTAAGAGATAGGCGCCCGCTAGACGCAGCCATCAAGTGGACAGAAAGCAAAGAGCACAAAAGATCTGTAGAAAAGGCAGTCTGGCTGATGTGCTACAAGAAGCAAGTCCAGCTTTTGGACCAAGTCGTTGTAGCACAGACGGCCCAGATAAAAGGGTTACTAGCAGAAGTAGAGGAAAAGGTTGCGGGAGGAAAGAAACTGATTGAGTCGCTCAACGCGCTGAATCAGGAACGCCAATCCGTAACCCATTGCCATGAGACCAAGATAGATTACTTGGAGTGTCAGGTCATTGAGACCAAGGCCAGTGAAGGTAGAATAAGGGACAGGTGTTTCCGCCTAGCTCAGCAGGTAGAGGCACAGGAGGAAAGTATTCTGGGAGCTAGGGCAGCATACAAGATGGCTATCGAGGATAGGTCTGAGAACGCCGACCATAGCGCTTGCCAAAGGGAACTAGAGGACCTGAGAATGGCCCTAGTGAAGGCAAACGGCTTGGTGTGTCTCATAAACCCACCAGCGAGCCAGCTACTGTTAGCCAAGGAATCCAAAAGACCGATTCCGCAAGAGGCAGTTGTGGTACCAACCACCATGCCGTTGGCACCTCCCAGCTATAGTGAGCCTTGGGATGAGGGGAAGGAAACGGTGAAGTTAGTCAACCCCAGGTAGTAGAGTCGAAGCCGGTACCGCTGTGTCCCGTTCGACACCGGAGGCTCGGTCCGAACGAAGACAATGGCGAGGACGGACCCCTCGTGAATCAGATCGTAATGCCCCACAGCGCACAACATCTAAGGGCAATGATAAGCCACATCCCAAAACTCTCCGAGTCAGGAGATCCCTTCGTCCATTTTAGGGACGTGGAGCAGACCGCAGCAGTCAATGACTGCGACGGGAGAGAACAGTGTAAAATGCTGCTGTTCTCCCTGGACAGCTCAATGCTCCAGTGTCTCTCTGACGAGAGCAAGAGAGGACACGGGGTGTATGAGGACTTACGGGATGAGGTCCTGCAGGTTATGGGGGAAGATGACGGAAATCCGTTCCTCCGATTGGGTAGGACGGTACAGCTAGAGGGAGAGCCCCCACGGGTTTTCGCCGGAAGGTTGTGGTCAGTGTATCGACGCAGCTGCCCGGGCGGGCCGGCCCGGAACGGGCTGGACGATGGCCAAAGGGCTCATTGGCTCCGGTGCCTGGTCACCAATTGCTTGCCCCAGGTGAGGGAGCAGGCCAAAACATGGTTTGACCCCAATAACCCCCGCTCCATGGAAGAGTTAGTACTAGATCAGCTCACGATAGGTTACAGGAACAGCAGGAGTAAGGAAGTGCCTCCCCTGAAGGGAAAGGTGCATGAAGCGGGGCCTGCAGCTCCTGTTAAAAAGGAATGGCATCAGGAGGGGAATCGCCCTCCCCAAGCCAAAAGTAGTTGTTACGGGTGTGGGAAGGATGGACATTGGCGCCGGGACTGTAAAAATCCGTGGAAGGATAATAAAGGGAGGTTTCCCGCAGCCCAAGCCCAAGCCCAGACCGCTGCCCCAGCACCAGCCCAAACCCAAGCCGTAGCTCCTGCCCCAGCACCAGGAGCTGGTGCAGTTGTGGATCCCGCTGCGATTGAGTCAATCATACAGACAATGCGGTCTCTGATGACCTCGCAGGGGAAAATAGCTGTCACCACCGGCCTTGTCGCTCCCGAAACTCCGATCGCTGTACCCAAATGACTAGAGTCAGCGCAGCCCGTCCACCTGTGTGCGCTACGATATGATGTATGGAGATGACCCCTCGTGGAGATGGAGGTGGAGGAGGTGAAATGGACCTATTTGTTGGATACGGGGGCATCATGCACCATAATCCACGCAGATAACCCCACCGCCTCGCCTCTGTCCACTGGGGTCCCATTCCTTCTGTCGGGCTTCACGGGCGAAGAACAGGCTGGCGCACATTCCCTTCCCCTCTCCATTCGTTTAGGACCACTCCGCACCACGTGGAAGTGCATCCTGATGAAGTGGGAGGTGGGAGGTGGAACGGGAGTCCTGGGGTCTGATTTCTTGGTAGCCCACGGGATCCACGTGGACCTGAGAAATCATTGTCTCTCGGGAGAGGGTACGAGTGTGAAGGAGATAGAGAGTGTTAAGGAAACCCCTACGAAGGCACGGGTTGGCCAGCGAGAAGTAAAATTCTTGGGTCTAACCCTATGCGCTGGCGAGAGAACCGTAGACCAGGAGTATGAGCCGGAATCGGTGCAAAATCCGCCGGTCTGCGCCACTCGTACAGTGAAGGTGCCCCGACGTACTAAATGGTTTCACATTAACCAGTGTAAACTGTTTAAGCCGGGTGCACAAGGGCCAACAACCGGGGCCAGGTCTGAGGACAAAAATCCTCAGCCTGAGACAGGGTCACAGACCACACAGGCTGGAACCGTAGCTTGCGTGAGGGGAGAAGTCATCCCATTGGAGTGGGAGGTCTCCCCGTTGATCTGGGATTTGGACGAGGAAGAGCCCAAACGGCTCGACCCCACCCCGGACCCGATCACGGAGGAGGAGGAGGAGGAGGAGTCAGAGGCCGAAGGTCCCGACCCCGACTCGAGCTTAGGGGAGGTAGGGATTGGAGGCGGAGACTCACCACCTGTGGGGACAGGTGGAGGGGAGTCGGATGCCACAGATCCCGGCCCCGGGGGGGCGGAGCCTGAGGGAGGGGAGCCGGAACCGGCAGCTGTGGTGGGAGCACAGGCTGCGACGGTGAAGGTCCCGATCCCCAGTCCGTTAGCCCTGGGAGCCTCACCCAAGGCGCTCCCTCGTAGGTCAACCCGAACGCCTCAGCCTGTAAAGTCTTGGCCCGAGTCACCCACTCCCAGTAGACGCCGACTTCAGAAAGCCCAGGAAAGACACGATTCCCGTTCAGCAGCGACAGGCTGCGGGGGATCAAAGCCGAAGGTCAGTGCAGCCCCGCCACAGGGAGCGGCACGCTGCAGCCCTCACAGGAATTAGGTAGGCCGCCCGAAGGAGGGCGGTGCTGTACATAGGTTTAGGTAATGATAAGTTAAGTTAAGTAATTTTTAATGTTAGTTTAAGGCATGTAAAGTTTAAGATGATGGGGATGTTTTAAAAGGTAGTTCTCAAAGTCTGCCCAGTATGTGTGTGTGTTTGGAAGCAGGGTCAGGGGACCCGGGCGTCCGTTTAATTAGGCCAGCACCTATTGGGAGCCTGGCTACATCATCTTATCGGTTACAGAAACCAGGGATACAATGGAGAGGATTCTCGTGGTGCTCGCGGCGATCGGGTGCGGGTTGGCCTACCGAGGCCGCACCAAGGACGTCATCGTGTTCGGGTGCTCCGGGGACACAGCCCCCATCGCGACGGATGGGACGGGGAAGCGAGAGGTTGAGGAAACCGCCACCTACTTCCACCAAGGGAGATGGCCAGGATGGCTGGGGTCGAATTCTACTGAATACTCCAGCAAATCCGGGTTTGCCTACCAAGAGACTTCGTTAATGTGCCCTCGAGTGAGGATCATTGCACCCAGAGTCAGCGTTACCGTGGGAAAGAGGATCTGTTTGGTATGTAATGGGAACGTACCGCTAAGTAGATGGTGGTGGCTCCGAAAGTTGGGAAAGAATATGAAGAACTCTACAATCGAGTGGGAGCGACTGGGTAACAATACCCATCGGACAATTACAGGGACTCACGGACAATTACGTGTGTGTTGGGACAAATGGTGGGAACCAGATGAAGGGATATATGTCTGCATGTGGGGTTCGAAGCGCGCTTGCCCCAAAGGCATATCCATCTTTTTCCAGAGGCAGTGGCAAGATGAAGGGAAAGGGATGAAGTGGGACGTCAGCACCCGGGCGTGCGGAGCCCCATTCTCCCCGATTCCGGTAAACGCCACTGAACTCATCACCCGTCCACGCAAGCCCCTGCCCATGATTCCGGTAGCACTAGCCCAGAAGGAAGGGTGCCCCACCACCACAAAGGGACCCGGGAACGGTTTAGTATTGGTACCCACCGGTCAGATGCTGTACCAAGGGGTACACTACGCGGTGGCCTCAGTGATTTTAAACCTCACTGAGGTACGATTGCCAGAGTGGTGTCCCAAGGAAACGGAGCAATTGTACCAGGTTCTGTTAACCAGGATGTTCAGACAATTTTATGAATTTGACTTTGCCGACATCGACAAAGCCAAATTGTACACCACACCACAGGAAGTTTTGGATCGGGTAGGAAGGCAAAGAAGGGGTACTGTAAATGACATTTTCACTGCTTTTAGTACCGGGACATCTGTTGTCAACGCTCTAGACAACATGGAGCTGCAGACACAGGTTAATGGTCTAAAGGCCCAGTTAAAGAACATACTGACAAACGAAAATAAGGTAGTGGGCTCTGAGCTACATGAGGACCAGGCCATGACACTACACTTAAAAGAGATAATCGCTGAGCTGGAGAAACACGCTAGAACGGTAAATGCACTCATTAGGGAGGATCGGAATGCGTCCGATCAGGCAGCACAGAACGAGGCTTGTGTGCTATACGGGGCGTGGTTACTGGGCGAGGGCCGCAGTAATCTGGAGGATTTAAAACAAGGTTTGGTCCCGTCCTGGATCAGCAATAAGCACTTGCAAGCGCTCCACCCTTTTGAGAACGCATTAAGTCCGTGTCAGCTCAGACTAGCTGCAGAGGCATACCCAGTCCCAGTGGACTGCGGACGCTCGAATCACACTATCATGGGAATAGTGGTGAGGATGCCGGTGTTGGGTCCCACAGCAAAACCCGCCCCGGTATACAGGGTGGAGAACATTGGAGTCATTCAGGGGGGTGCGCACATTCGGTACGCAGTGGTCCCGCCTTATGTCATCAGATGGGAGTGTACGATGACAGGCACCGACCTCTCGGGGTGTCGGAGCCGGGGAGCACACATCATCCTGTGTCCCCAGCACTTGAATGCCTTTTCAAAACCACAGTGTGGGTTCAGAGCCGCTAGCGCGAAGCTGGTAAATTGCACCATGGAGGCAATGGCAAAAGACCATGTGCCCCCGCAGGTGGCATATATCGGAGGTGGGACATACTGTGTCACCACTGCAGCGCCTCACTACCAACACGGACAGCACGGGTGGTGTCCGGTCAGTGACAGCAGTTTCTGTTTCAAACCCAGGGCTGAAGTTCAAGTGGCACAACAGTGAATTGTCCCCATTCCTGTACCTTCCACTGTTCACCTCACTGTAAAAGAGAATTTCACGGATTTGCAGCGATTCGTTGCGCATTTTGGTTATGTCATTCCCCCTCTCCCCGAACACCTCACCAAGATTTTAAAAGCCATAATAGTTTCACAGAAGCATTTTTACACACTAGAGCAGAAGACATTGGAGATAGGGGAAGACATATTGGACATAGTCACTCCACCATGGTGGGACCTGTTCACTAATATAGAGATCCCGCCCTGGATTAGAATAGCATCCCACATCCTAGTAGTGTGTCAGGTTTTAATTGTTATATATTTACTGCTCGTGCATTGCAAAAGAGGCAAACGCCTCCAGAGGCACGAGAACACAGGAGAATGGAGAGAATGCTATGTATGAGTGGGTGAAGAGACCCCCGCTTAGGCTGCTATGTATTAAAGGGTAAAGCGTCCCTCCTCTCTTGGTTTTGGTTACTATATGATTTAAGTGTATGAATACTGTGGTGATGTAACCGTTGATTGGTTTTCTAATTTTTGATTAACAAAATGTGTATGCAGGTGGTGTAAAGGGTATCGGCCCCTTTCACATCTGAAAGATGAATGTATTATAGTTTAAGGTAGTACTGCCTATGGTTGTCCAACTGTACACAATGTAATTTCTGAAATGGGAACTGCATGTGTCGTGGGGGTTATAGGTAGTTAATCACCAGGAATGTTTGGATGTGAGGAATCAGGGAAAATTTGCTCACCAAGGGTTATTGATACTTTAAGCAAGCTATCAGTATCACAGGAGGGACTGTAAGATTCGCGAAATTTTCATAAATAATCACGCAAGAAGTCAGGGTTAATAAGACAGCTTTATTGACCAAAAGAAGCTTGTACAGAGAAACCTTTGATAAAAGGGCACACAAAATGGCTGCCAGACCGCGTGACCAGCTTCTAGGACCGTTTGAATTTCTGTTACTGCAAGCCAGACAGGCTTGTGGATTGAGGACTTTAAAGCCCGCGAAAACCAGTTTCGGGAAACCGAAACTCATGGAACTGAGTATACATATTGATTAGATTATAAGTACAGGACAGATTTGGGTAGCAGGATGAGGCCCATCAAGAAATGGGCGGACAATTGAATGAACACTTTAACCCATTTACTGTACAAAGGAAAAGCCGTTTAACAGCCATCAGGGCCATCTCCAGACCGATCAATATACAAGCCGAGTTACGGTGACAAAGCAAAGACATTATCGGCCCAGGAAGGCCAGTTCAGCTATCACCGACTCCCGTTATGAAGACAAAACACCCCTGCAGAGAGTTCTGCCCGCCAAAATTATTACAAAGACAGGACTATGATTTGGCGGGAGATAAGAATGTTCCAAAAAGGTATAACTGTGGATTTGAAAAAGTCCATCGGTACGCTTGACTTGACGCTTCACTTCACGACTCACCACGCTTCACTTCAGCTTCCCTTCTTAAACGCTCAACGCTTTGGAGTAGCTTCAGAACTTCTACGGTACTTTTAGTGAGTTCTCTATCGGTACGCTTCGGGACAGACTCCATCGGAACCACGCAGCATTTCGGTTCGGACCGTGTTCGGTGTTCGGGCAGGCAAGGCCCGGCAACGACGAGAAGACGACGAGGGTGGCCCGGGTACTTTTGTCGGGAGATCATCGACGACCCAGGCCGAAGAAGAAGACACCCTCAGAAGGACAATCATTATGACTGTATAAGAGGACAGTCAGGGCCCGGCACTCCAGCGTCCCAACATCACATCGGTAATGGATTCACCCATGTGCATCCAGTTCTTAAAGTCACGTCGGTAGCGGATTCATCCGTGGTGAGCGCTCACCAAGGCTGTATCCACTGCCTCATCGCAGGAGAACCAAGAGGAAAACAAGCTGCGCCAGAACTTTCCAAACCCACGTGACGACGGAAAGCTGTGTCAAATGGCTGCAAACCCCTTTTCGCAATTCTTAAAGTGGTGAGCATGATCCCGAGTTCCTCAAGTCGAAACTTAGTTTAGGTCTAGGGGAGGGGGTTAAGGGTAGTTGTAATGTGTTACCCCTTTTACGATGTGCCGTGTGTTCCCCATTTCCATAGAGTTAAGTTTATAGATGTGTGCATGCTTGTAGTTTCTTTAATCTATGCATATGACATGTATTTCATAATGTTGCAAACTGTTCAATAAAGGCAACCATTTCGTGCTATTCGACCTGGTCTATTGAGTTTTTCTGCACTACAGTTCCCTGCACCTAAGTCCAAGGTCGAGAACCGTAGGGGCGAGTGGGTCGAACCACTCACGGGTAATTATTGCAAGAAGCCTGGCAGGAGACCAGAGCAAGCAAGAGAAACCCCCTACACAACTATTGCATGTTTTACCATATGCTGGACACTTTTTTGGTGTATGCTGTGTACCGCATCGACTACATGACTTTCGATTGTCTCTTTCATTTTTGTTCGCTGGCCACGCCTCTTTTTTCACATTGGCGCTCTTTTTGTTAACCGGTTTGTGTCCGTTCATTCTCACTGCATCCACGTTGCAGCTATTGTCACTGAACAGCTCCTTTGCCTGCAACTTCACAGTCTCTGTAGCCCTACACAGTGCTATGGCTTTTCCCAGGTCTAGATCTTGCTCTCTTAGCAGTCTTTCCCTTAGACCATTATCTGGAATACCAGACACCAGTCTGTCTTTTATCAGCGAGTCTGTCAGTCCCCCAAATTCACACGATTTGCTTCGGTTTCTCAGTTCAGTCACATACTGATCAATAGTCTCTCCTGTTTTCTGTACACATGTGAAAAATCTGTGCCTCTCAAACGTCACGTTACGTTTAGGTATGCAGTAGGCCTCAAACTGTTCCGTTATTTTATCTAGTTTAATTTTGTCTCCATCAGCAGCGAATATGAAGTTATTATACACCTCCAGCGCTTCATCACCCACGACATGTAAGAACAGTGACGATTTCCTTTTATTACTTTTCTCGTCAGCTCCGATTGCTGATAAATACAACCCCATACGTTGTTTGAACTTTCTCCAATTTTCAGCCACATTACCTGTCAACTGAAGCTTCGCCGGTGGGAGTAAACCTTCCATTTTTCACTTCGTTAGCTATTCTCTAATGGTAAGTAACGATGTTCTCTTTTGGCTTGCTAATTTGTGGAGAGCTGATTTAACTTCAGATTTTTTCTCTTCATTTCTTTCAATCCCACTTCTGACACCATGTATTGATTTCTTTGTGGATTCAATGACGAGACATTTATGAAAGAGAATGTCTTTTAATCTAAAGTCTGTTCAACTCTTTGTACAGCATTTACAGGAGACATCATGCTAGTGATGCATCTAGAACGAAACTGAAACCAAACTAAACTGCTTGTCTCTGTCACATGACCTCTGCTGGTCAGGCATAAGTAATCAATACATGCAAACATGCTGGTAAGGCATCATAATCAAACAGGCAAATAACATCACTATTTGCTGATATCATTACAGTGCGAGTGCTACCACTGAGCTTCAGCTGATGAATAGGGCGAGCAGCCTGAGCAAACATTCTCAGAGCGAGGTCGTGCACCAAGAAACATAGAAACATAGAAGATAGGAGCAGGAGTAGGCCATTCGGCCCCTCGAGCCTGCTCCGCCATTCAATGAGATCATGGCTGATCATCCAAATTCAGTACCCTGTCCCTGCCTTCTCCCCATATCCCTTGATCCCTTTAGCCTTAAGAAATATATCCAACTCTTTTTTGAATATATTTAATGAACTGGCCTCCACCGCCCTCTGTGGCAAAGAATTCCACAGGTTCACCACTCTCTGGGTGAAGAAATTCCTCCTCATTTCAGTCCTAAATATCTTACCCCTTATTCTTAGACTATGACCCTGGTTCTGGACTCCCCGGCCATCATAAACATCCTTCCTGCACCTAGTCTGTCCAGGCCTGACAGAATTTTATAAGTTTCGATGAGATCCCCTCTCACTCTTCTAAACTCCAGTGAGTATAAGCCCAATCGACACAATCTCTCCTCATACGTCATTCCTGCCATCCCAGGTATCAGCCTGGTGAATCTTCGCTGCACTCCTTCCATGGCAAGAACGTCCTTCCTCAGGTAAGGCGACCAAAACTGCACACAGTACTCAAGGTGCGGTCTCACCAAGGCCCTGTACAACTGTAGCAAGACATCCTTGTTCCTGTACTCGAACCCTCTTGCTACGAAGGCCAACATACCATTTGCCTTCTTAACCGCCTGCTGCACCTGCATACTTACCTTCAGCGACTGGTGCACAAGAACACCCAGGTCTCTTTGCACTTCCCCTTCTCCCAATCTATTGCCATTCAAATAATAATCTGCCTTCCTGTTTTTGCCACCAAAGTGGATAACCTCACATTTATCCACATTATAGTGCATTTGCCATGTTTCTGCCCAATCACCCAATCTGTCCAAATCGTACTGGAGTTTCACGACATCCTCCTCACAGCTTACCCCCCCACCCAGCTTCGTGTCGTCTGCAAATTTGGAGATATTACATCCAATTCCCTCGTCCAGATCATTAATATACATTGTGAACAGCTGGGGTCCTAGGACCGATCCTTGCGGTACCCCACTAGTCACTACCTGCCACTCGGAAAACGACCCGTTTATTCCAACACTTTGCTTTCTGTCCGCCAACCAGTTCTCTATCCAAGTCAATACCTTGCCCCCAATCCCATGTGCCTTAATTTTGCACGCTTATCTCTTATGTGGGACCTTATCGAAAGCCTTCTGAAAGTCCAAATACACCACATCCACTGGTTCTCCCTTATCTATTTTACCAGTTACATCCTCAAAAAATTCCAGTAGATTAGTCAAGCATGATTTACCTTTTGTAAATCCATGTTGACTTTGTCCGATCCTGTCACTGCTTTCCAAGTGCTCTGCTATTACATCTTTTATAATAGATTCTAGCATTTTCCCCACTACCGATGTCAGGCTTACCGGTGTATAATTCCCCGCTTTTTCTCGACCACCTTTTTTGAATAGTGGGGTAACATTAGCTACCCTCCAATCTATGGGTACTGTTCCAGAGTCTATCGAGTTCTGGAAGATGACCAGCAATGCATCTACTATTTCCAGGGCCACTTCCTTAAGTACCCTGGGATGTAGATTATCAGGCCCTGGGGATTTATCGGCCTTTAGTCCCATCAATTTTCCTAACACCATTTCCCTACAAATACTGATTTCTTTCAATTCCACCCTTTCATCAGGCCCTATATTCCCCGGCATCTCTGGGAGGTTATTTGTGTCCTCCTTTGTGAAGACAGAACCAAAGTATGAATTTAGTTGGTCTGCCATTTCTTTGTTTCCCATTATAAATTCCCCTGATTCTGACTGTAAGGGACCTACGCTTGACTTCACCAATCTTTTTCTCTTCACATATCTATAAAAGCTTTTACAGTCAGTTTTTATGTTCCCTGCTAGCTTACTCTCATATTCTATTTTCCCTTTCTTAATTAATCCCTTTGTCCTCCTTTGTTGAATCCTAAACTGCTCCCAATCCTCAGGATTATTGCTTTTTCTGGCCAATTTATATGTCGTCTCCTTGGATCTTATGCTATCCCTAATTTCCCTTGTTAGCCACGGTTGAGTCACCTTTTTTGTTTTATTTTTATGCCAAACTGGGATGAACAAATTCTGTAGCTCATCCATTCGGTCTTTGAATGTTTGCCATTGCCTATCCACCGTCAACCCTTTGAGTGCCATTCCCCAATCAATCCTACCCAACTCGCTCCTCAGACCATCGTAGTTTCCTTTATTTAAATTGAGGACCCTAGTCTCTGAGTCAACTACTTCATTCTCCATCTTAATGAAGAATTCGATCATATTATGATCGCTCAGACCCAAGGGGCCTCGTACAACAAGATTGCTAATTAATCCTTTGTCGTTACATAATACCCAGTCTAAGATGGCCTGATCTCTGGTTGGTTCCTCGACATATTGGTCCAGGAAACCATCCCGTAAACACTCCAGGAATTCCTCCTCCACAGTATTGTTACTGATTTGGTTGGCCCAATCTATATGTAGATTAAAGTCACCCATGATGACTGCTGTGCCCTTATTGCACGCTTCTTTAATTTCCCTTTTAATGCCATCCCCAACCTCCGCCTTACTGTAGGGAGGCCTATATACCATTCCCACTAATGTTTTTTTCCCCTTAGTATTTCTCAATTCTACCCATACAGATTCCACATCATAAGAGCTAATATCCTTCATTACAATTGTATTAATCCCTTCTTTAACCAGTAATGCTACCCCACCTCCCTTTCCTTCTTGCCTATCTTTCCTGAATATCGAATACCCCTGGATGTTGAGTTTCCAGTCTTGGCCATCCTTGAGCCACGTTTCCGTAATCCCAAAAAAATCATATTCGTTTACCTCTATTTGCGCAGCCAATTCATCCACCTTATTACAAATGCTCCTCGCATTAAGACACAAAGCCTTCAGGCTTGTTTTTTTAACGCTCTTAGACCTATTAGAGTTATTATTTTCTGTGGCCACGTTTGATTTAAACCGTTGATTTCTCTGACTGCCACTTTTGTTTTTCTCCTTCCTATCTTTTGCTTTTATCCCTGTTTCCCTTTCCTCTGTCTCCCTGCTCAGGTTCCCAACCCCCTGCCATTTTAGTTTAAACCCCCCTGAACAGTGCTAGCAAACCTCCCCGCAAGGATAGAAAAGTGGGGGATTTTTAAATATTTGCTAAAGTTTCCACTGGCAGTGCACTACCCACCTCTTTTTCCCACAGCAGAATCCTGTCCCCAGATGGGCATTAATCCTGTGCACAGACCAGCAAGACCTTCCCCCATATGTTAATGACCTGGTGCAAGGAATGAGGCCGTGGGCATGGAGTGGGGCATCTCAGGAGCAGGTGAATATCCGGCTGGGCTGCAAATGTGCCCCAATTAAGAGAGGGTGGGGCTTGTGTGTAAATCTCAGGGCATTCTCGGTTGGATCATTCGGTTGTGAAGTTCATGGGACATTGGCTTGTGAGAGGGCTATAGCTCAGTGGTAGAACATTTGACTGCAGATTATAGAAGTTCCTGGTTGATATATAAATATCTCCTCATGAACTCCTATGTTATCACAGAGAACGATAGGTATACCCGCCGTCCGCTACACCATGTCCATAGTTACGATAGAATGATATAATACTGAAGGAGGCCTTTAGCTCCATTGTGCCTGCACCGTGTGTTTGGCAGAGCTGTTCAATTAATCCCACTCCACTTCCCTTACCCCATAGTCCTGTAGATGTTTCCCCTTCAAGGATTTATCCAATTCCTTTTTGAAAGCTACCACTGAATCTGCTTCCACCACCCTTGCAAACAGTGTATTCCAGATCACAACAACTCGCTGTGTAAAAAAATGTCTCCACATGTTGCCTTTTTTTCCCTTGTCAATCACCTTTGTAAGGGGTCGTTTTAACAAGCTTGTGGTGTGCGAGATCAGTTTTTGATTTTGCACTGCTCGTGAGCGGTTCCGAAGCGCTCCCCCCTCACCGGTTCTAGACACTGGGCTTATTGCCAGACAACCTTGATGTGTGGCCCAAATTGTGACTCAGAAGACAAATGGATCAGGTGAGACAAGGTAAGTTTTAAATCAAAGGTATCTTTAATTTTAAGGAGAATAAAACATAGAGAATGAAGAAACAATGCAGACAAAAATCATGAACACGCCTCTCAATGGGAACTAAAATTTAACACACAAGAGTTACTTTGACTATCATAATACATCAATTCTAGATCAGCAATATAATAAAACGGGGGTGGAGAAAGCGCATGGCACAACGAAGGATGAATAACACTCCCGAATTACAAAGCCCTAAATATTAAAAACCCTCCCGTCGCTACAGTATACCTCAACTAGATCAGCTAGGTGGAGTTGGGCCTCTATGCTCACCAGGGTTTTTAAAACTGCCCTTGACCTTGGTGCTCCTGTATCGTCTGGGATCACCAATCTTGCTTATGGGACCGGCTCCTGAATCTGCTCTCCTGCTCGAACTTGTAGGCCCTCCGTGCTCCTCGAACCTCACCAGGGTTTTTAAAACTGTCCTTGACCTTGTGTCTGTGTGAATCTGTGATGGATCTGTCTGAGTCTGGCTGAATCTCCTCTCCTGAACAATCTTGTGGATCCTCCTCGCTCTGTCCTTGACCTCGTGTCTGTGTGAATCTGTGATGGATCTGTCTGAATCTCACTGAATGACTGTCTTGCTGTCGATTTTCCCTCAACAGTTATACTGTTTCCTTGCCCTTATCTCGGCGCCAAATCAGGGGTTTTCTTTTGTTAAAGTAATGGGCAGGCTGCTTTGACAAAAGCGGGTACTTTATTTTAATGTCTTGTAAATGAAACTAATGGGATCTGTCCTGTGTCCCTCTGAGTTTGGTACAGATAATAGGTTTTTGTCTGTGCTCTGTGATTTCAGAGATGGGTTTGCATTTTGCTAGCAATTAACACACCTTGAGGTGTAAATACTTTTGTTTTGACTTCGTTACTACTGTAACCATTTTTACCATATCAATTGCAGTCAGTTCTGGAATCTTCTAATCGGTGGCGACTCAGGTTTCTTTAAGATACTGCAGTGGTATGTCCTTCTGAAATGAGTCATGTGATCTGCCAACTCCATCTTGTGTTCATAAAATGTGGCCATTTCAGGGGTTTTACAATCTAGACTGTATTTTCTGGATTTTGCGAATCCTACAGTCCCCCCTGTGATACACTGAACATCTCAAATTGTCTTTGTATCATGTGTCTTTGGGTGAGCACAAATCCGTTCCCTCCCCAACTGGCCTTCCCCGTAGTTTACCTTACTATGGAGTGTACCTCGCCCACGCACTTTCCTCATTCCGACAATGAAGTTGAGTAAACATCTCCTATCGGAGAAAACATTCAAACAATGTACAGACTCGCCTAGAGTCGTAACATAATTTTATTTCAATAATACAAAACCATCCAATGTACAAAACAATCCAATGGAATACCTTATACATTCATTCTAAAATAACAATAACTAAACCTTATTCTCCAAAACTATATATATCTATATACATCTGCCGCCCGTCTCCGGACGGCCAGCTTATAATCTGCGGGGACTGTCGCAGGCCTCCCCCTGCAGCGTTCCCACATCAGTCTCAGCTGCTAGTCCCTGGCAGCCTGTGGCTGCTGGCTGTGGACTGTTTAAACTTCCCGCAGCTTTCTTACGGGGGTTTCCTTTTGTGAAAACTGGCGACCAGACCTTCTTCGGTTGCGGTTTTCTCTCTGACCGTCTGACGGTCACCACATATGAGGTTTCCTCACGGGTCGGACCCTTGGCTGGAGTTTTGGCCCTGGCTGCAGTTCGTGGCTTCCCCACGACTGCCGGCTGTGGGCTTCCTCTCGCAGGCTCCACCTCCCTAGGCTCTGGGTCAGCGGCAGGCACCTCTTTGCTACCTGGGACTCCAGGTTGAGAGTCCCTGCCCCCAGACGCCACCTCTCTAATGCTGCACTCAGGGGCAAGACCTAAGACCTCCGGCTCCTCCCCTTCACCGCAGTCGGGGGCGGGACCTTCGTCCTCCGACTCGGCCTCCTTGTGACCAGGGACAGGACCTAGGACCTCCGGCTCCTCCCTTTCTGGGTGATCGGGGACAGGACCTGGGACCTCCGGCTCCTCCCCTTCTGGGTAACCAGGGACAGGACCTAAGACCTCCGGCTCCTCCCCTCCTGGGTCCCAGAACAATGGGGGAGTCTCCCGTTTAGATGAGACCACTCCTCCCCTCATGCAGGCTGCACGTCCAGCCTGTGTGACCTGTGGCTGCAGCTCCCCTACAGCGTTTAACTCTTTACTGGCCTTTTCAGCCCCTGCTGCCTGTTTCCCTGCCTCCGGCTTAAACAGCTTGCACTGTTTAATATACCTGGCAGCTAACCAGTAATCTAGTTTTATCTCCTCTTCCCTCCCCACTCCTGTACTGGGGGCAGGTATCCCCTCACCACCCGCTGCTGGTGGCTGAAAATCTTCATGAACCATTTTAAAAACCTTTAGCTGATCCTCTAAACTGCCAGCCCTCGCTGTTAACCTAGCATTCTCCTCCCTTAAAGCCTGCTCAACTAACTTAGCCTCCGCAACCTGGCACCGCAGGTATTCCTCCATTTTACTGGAGGTCTTTTCCTGTGCATGTCTTTCTGGGGGACACAGGTCGACAGGCTGCGCTGGCTCTAGTCATTGTGGGGGGGCAGAGGTGGGGGAGGGAACTACAGCAGCTGTACTTCCCTGGCCAGTCAGAAGAGACCGCATGGCCTCTAAAAATGACTCGATCCCAGCAGGAGCAATTTCTGTCTCTGCCTTTTGGACTGGGGCTGTGGGAACCTTTTCCCTTGTGTCCTTCCAGGGATTCTTACAGTCCCTGCGCCAATGCCCCTCCTTCCCGCAACCGTAGCACATTTGCCTGCTTTGGTTGGGACGGCTCCCTCCCTGGCGCCACTCTTTACGGGGCTGGTCACCAGGCCTGACCTCACAAACCTCCCCTTTTTGCTGGGGTGTCTCACTATCCCTCCCATTTCTAAAGGTGACAGTGAGTTGGCGGATTACCGTCGCCTCCGTGATCAGAGGGTTTCGGGGGTCGAACCAGGCCATTGCCTGCATTCGAACGCAGGGCAGGGAGTTGTTCATAAGGCACCTTAGCCAGTGAACTAACTGTTCCCCGTTCAGGCGCGCTCGCGCCGGCATTCCCGGGCACGCATCCTGATAGACTGGCCACAGCCTGTCAGCGAACGCCTGCGGGAATTCCCCGGGGAGCTGGACTGTTTTCTCTACCCGGGAGAACGGACTCCCCTCGTTCATCCCCATGGCCTCCAGGATCTCTTCCTTGAGCTTGCCATAATTCTCCTGACCCCTCTTACACTCATCGGGTAGCGTCTGGAGGAGATCGCTACCCAGGGAGAACAGCATCATTTTGGCCTTTTCTGCCTCGTCGCAGTCATTCACACAGGCCGCCTGCTCTATCTCCCTAAAGTGCAGAGAAGGGTCCCCCTTCATGGTGAGCTTGGGGATGTAGCTCACCATGGAACACAATTGTTGCGTACCGTGTGGCACCAGGAATTGGTTCTGGATGTCCCCAGGTTCCCCGTCGTCACCGGGTGGTCCGCACCTCCGTTGTGTCACGGGGTACACCGGTCCCGGTCCCTGATTCTCTCTCGGCTACCCTGGTCTACCTTGGGTTCTTCATCCTCCACCCCCTCCTGATCCCAGACCTCTGGAAAACTAGGGGCTAGGGGTGGTGGCTGTGAAAACTCTGGTTCCCTAACCCGTTTTGTTCTGGGGGCTGCCTGCGGGACTTCCCTGCTTGGGTTACCGTTGAACTCAGCCTGGCCGACCTTGGGGCTAATGAGGCATATCATCCCCTTTGCCCTGGCCAATGCCAGATTCAGGCTTTCTATTTCCTGCCCACAGGGGCCGTGGTCTGCCTCCTCAAACCCTCGAGCGCAGGCCAGCTTATAGGCTGCTTTTACTTCGCCTACCTTTTCCTCCCGTGCCTTCAGTTCCCCTGTAAGGCGGCAAATCTCCGTTTTTAATCTCCTCTCTTTCTCCCTGGATTCTCTTGCCTGATACTCTACGTGTTCTACCCTGAACCTAGCGCACCCCTCCAGCTCAGCTATCTTGCCCTCCAACCTTTCTACCTTCCCCCGATGGTCCCGGACCATCGCTGCCCTCTCTTGGCTTATGGCCTCCAGAGCAACTAACACTTTCCCTTCCGCTGCAACCTTTTCCTGCAGCTCTTGGGACAAATGCTTAATCTTGGTTTCTTTACTGGCCACCGCGTGGTCCAGTACCAGAACCTGCTTTTTATAGCACATAAGCTACACCGCTTTCTCAATGCCCTTGCGGTGCTCTTTACTAGCCGTCGACTGGGCGGCTGCCTTTAGGGGACGCTCGGCTCCTAACAGGTCATACACCCATTTTTTCGCTACATTTACTTTACCACACACGTAGGAGGCGAACCTATCTTCCATAACATCCATCTCACCCGAGTCTTTGTCCACCACACAAGGTTTCTGTAGCCAGTGTCCCATCTGGATCGCCATTCTGTAAGGGGTCGCTTTAACGAGCTTATGGTGTGCTAGATCGGTTTTGATTTTGCACTGCTCGTGAGCGGTTCCGAAGCGCTCCCCCCTCACCGGTTCTAGACACTGGGCTTATTGCCAGACAACCTTGATGTGTGGCCCAACTTGTGACTCGGAAGACAAATGGATCAGGTGAGACAAGGTGAGTTTTAAATCAGAAATATCTTTATTTTCAAGGAGAATAAACACAGAGAATGCAAGAATCAATTTAGACAAAAATCATTAGCATGTGGCGACACGCCACCACTGGACATAATCCGCTCACGGCGGCACGGACAGTTTAAGCAGACGCCCCCAGCCGGGGGCCCTTTCCTCCAGCAACTTGTTTCCCGCAGGGACAGGCTGCCGGGAGCACTTCCTGTCTGGGGAGTATTTAAGTGGATGCGTGGGCTTTTCCAGTTTCTCTTTGCCATGAGGTTGAATAAAGCAGTTGTGTTTTACTAGCTCTGGTCTCGACTCCCACGTTTGCCGCGGTATCTCAACACTGGCGACCCCGACGCTCAGGACGAATCCTAAGCTAGCATGGCGGATACAAACGCAGTCACGGTTAAACTACCGGACTTTTGGGAGAACCTGGCCGAAGCCTGGTTTGTTCAAGCTGAGTCCAGGTTCCGGCTGAAACACATTACAGTCGACGCCACAAAGTACGACTACCTTGTCTCCTCTCTCACCTACGCCACAGTCCCCAAGGTTTGGGCAGCGCTGCAGGATCCACCAGTGGAAGGCAAGTACGAACATCTGAAGGCTGCGCTCCTTAAAAAATTTCAAACGTCCTCTTACCAGCGCAACTGCCAACTCCTTGACCTCCCCGGCCTTGGTGACGCTTCACCCTCGGATCTGCTTTCCCACATGCTGTCCCTCTTGGACGACAAAAACACCGGCGCCCTCTTTCGCATGCTTTTCATTCGGCAGCTCCCTGCCAGCATCTGCCCGCTCATTGTGGAGTCTGGCTCCACGGACCTGAATGACATAGCCGAAAAGGCCGACCAGCTGCTCTCTGCGCAGTCCGCTTGCGACGTCGCGCCCGACCTCACGGCAACGACCACGCTGTCTTCCCGGCCCACTAGGCCCGACCGCCCTACCACTCCGGGTCACTGCTACTACCACACCCGTTTTGGCACTAGGACCCAACGCTGCACGCGACCGTGCACTTTCAAACCCCCCCCCCGCACCGGCCCCCGCGATGGCCGCGGGGCAAAAGGGGCCTCTACTGTACATCACCGACGACAGAACCAACCGCCGATTTCTGTGCGACACAGGGGCCCAGCACAGCATCACCCCCGCCTCCGCCCTCGAAATCCAACGCGGCACACGGGGTATCACACTGGCCGCAGCCAATGGCTCTGACATCCGCACAAATGGCACCCGCATGGTCACGCTCGACCTCGCAGGCCACCGCTACCGCTGGGAGTTCCTCACAGCCAAGGTCCTCTGCCCACTCTTCGGCGCCGACTTCCTACGCGCCCACGGCCTCCTTGTCGACATTCCGAGGCACCACCTCGTCGACATCAACACTATGGCCCCCATCCCCGGCGCATTCACGCCGGCCCGTTCGGCCGGCCTGACGAACTACTGCCTCGCCAGAGCCACGGACGACTACTCGGCACTCCTAGCCGAGTTTCCCGCCCTCACTAACACGACCTTTTCGGCCAAAGCCGCCAAACATGGTGTGGAGCACTATATCCCCACCACCGGCCCCCCAGTTTCTGCCCACGCCCACAGACTCAACCCGGCCAAGCTGGAAATCGCGTGGGCCGAGTTCACCACCATGGAACAACTCGACATCATCTGCCGCTCCAGCAGCCCTTGGGCCTCGCCCCTCCACATCGCCCCCAAGCCCGGCGGAGGCTGGCGCCCTTGCGGGGACTACCGCCGCCTCAACGACGCCACCACCCCCGACCGATACCCGATGCCACACATCCAGGACTTCTCGGCCCGACTGGCCGGATGAACCATCTTTTCCAAGGTCGACCTGGTGCGCGGTTACCACCAAGTCCCCGTACACCCCGCAGACATCCCCAAAATGGCCGTCATCACCCCATTCGGCCTGTTCGAGTTCCTGAGGATGCCCTTCGGCCTCAAGAATGCAGCCCAGGCTTTCCAGCGCCTTATGGACTCAGTCCTCTGGGACCTGAACTTCCTATTCGTCTATCTAGACAACATTCTCGTGGCCAGCTCCTCCAAATAGGAACACCTCGAGCACCTTCGCATCCTGTTCGGGCGCCTAGCCCAACACGGGCTCATCCTCAGCCCGGCGAAGTGCCAATTCGGCTTAACCGAGATCGATTTTCTCGGTCACCACATCACCCCTGCTGGGGCCGTCCCCCTGCCCAACAAGGTGCAGGCTGTCCAGCAATTCCCCCGCCCCAAAACCATCAAGGGCCTCCAGGAGTTCCTCGGGATGGTGAACTTCTACAACAGGTTCATCCCCAGAGCTGCAGCCCTCATGAAGCCCCTATACGACTCCCTCCGAGGTAAATCCGGCAAGATGGACGTAGCCTGGACCACTGACACGTCAGCCGCCGTCGACGCCACCAAAAATGCGCTCGCCGACACCACCCTGCTCACGCACCCGAGGGCCGATGCCCGGGTTGCGCTCACCACCGATGCCTCCGACCACGCGGTCGGAGCCGTGTTCGAGCAGTGGGTCAATGGCGCGTGGCAGCCACTTGCCTTCTACAGCCGCCAACTGCGCCCCCCGGAGGTCAAATACTCCACTTTCGACCACGAGCTTCTCGTGCTCCACCTGTCGGTCCGCCATTTCAGGTTCCTCCTGGATGGCCGCCCCTTCACCGCGTACGTGAACCACAAGCCGCTCACATACGCGATGGCCAAGCACACCGAACCCTGGTCCGCTAGGCAGCAACGCCAGCTCGCGGCCGTGTCCGAGTTTACTACGGACATCCAGCACGTCTCCGGTAGAGACAACGTTGTCGCCGACTGCCTTTCCCGGCCCGCCATCTGCGCGAATCACCTCGCGGTCGACTACGCACAACTAGCAGCGGCCCAGCTCACGGACCCAGACCTCCTCTCGGCGGCTACCAGCCTGCCAGGGCTACGCCTTGCCAAGGTCGCGCACGGGCCCGAAGCCACGGCAGTCACTTGCGATGTCTCACTCGGCCAAACCAGGCCGGTCGTCCCTGCAACCTGGCGCTGCCGCATCTTCGACGCGCTACACGCGCTCTCCCATCCGGGTGCCCGCGCATCCGTCAAACTCCTCTCCCAGCGTTTCGTCTGGCGCAGCCTCAGCAAAGATGTTTGGACTTGGGCCACCTCCTGCCTCGCCTGCCAACGGGCTAAGGTACAGCTACACACAAAAGCACCCCGGGAGACTTCGAGGTACCCAGCCGCCGCTTCGACCACGCACATGTCGACATCGTCGGTCCTCTGCCGCCATCGCAAGGCCAAGCTTATCTCCTCACGATGATCGACCGCTACACACGCTGGCCTGAGGCAGTGCCACTGCCCTCCACCACTACAGCCGACATTGCCAGGGCATTCGTTAACACCTGGGTCGCAAGGATCGGCGTACCAGCCGACATAACCTCCGACAGAGGCGCCCAGTTCACCTCCGAACTCTGGACGGCCACAGCACGCAACCTCGGGGTGACGCTCCACCGAACCACGGCGTACCACCCGCAGGCCAATGGGCTGTGTGAACGCTTCCACAGGTCACTCAAGGCCTCACTCCGCGCCGGCCTGCAGGACAGTACCTGGACTGACCGCCTACTGTGGGTGCTACTAGGCCTACGCACCGCGGTCAAGGAAGACCTCCAGTCCTCGGCAGCGGAGTTAGTCTACGGACAACCGCTGCGCATCCCAGGCGAATTCCTTCTGGAGGCTACCACGCCTTGGTCGGCCGAACAGCAGCGGCTCAACTCTTTCTCTTCCGCTCAGCAGTTCGCCCCACTTCCGGTCAACTGACACAGTGAGCTCGCACCACACGTCCTGCCAAATTTACAACAGGCGCGCTTCGTCTTCGTGCGACACGACGCGCACCGCGGGCCCCTGCGACCCCCGTACAACGGACCGTACGAGGTACTACAAACCGGGGACAAGGTCTTCAAGCTGCGACTCGGCGACAGGGTCGACACAGTCTCCATCGACCGGCTCAAACCAGCACACACAGAACCAGGGGAACAGGTCCCCGTGGCCCGGCCTCCAACTAGAGGCCGTCCCGCCAGCAAGCCAGCACAGCCGGCGGCGAACCGCCCGGCCCCACCAACTAGACCGGCGACCACTCAGAACCGCTGCGGCAGAACCATCAGACCACCGTCACAACTCGTCCACTCCTCCTAAGCGGATTCTGGGGGGAGCTCTGTGGCGACACGCCACCACTGGACATAATCCGCTCACGGCGGCACGGACAGTTTAAGCAGACGCCCCCAGCCAGGGGCCCTTTCCTCCAGCAACTTGTTTCCCGCAGGGACAGGCTGCCGGGAGCACTTCCTGTCTGGGGAGTATTTAAGTGGATGCGCGGGCTTTTCCAGTTTCTCTTTGCCATGAGGTTGAATAAAGCAGTTGTGTTTTACTAGCTCTGGTCTCGACTCCCACGTTTGCCGCGGTATCTCAACAAGCACGTCTCCCAATGGGAACTAAAATTTAACACACAAGGAATAACTTGGAATATCTTAAATCATACAACAATTCTTAATCAGCGGTATACTAAAGCGGGGGTGGGAAAAGCGCACGGACACATCGAGGGATAAATCACACTCCTGAATTACAAAACCCTTAATGTTACAAACCCTCCCGTTGCTAAAATATACCTCAACTATGTCAGTTAGGTAGAGTTGGGCCTTTATGCTCACCAGAATTTTAAAACACTCCTGGACCTTGGTACTCTTGTTACGTCCAGGATCTCCAATCTTCCTTAAGGGACCGGCTCCTGGACCCGCTCTCCTGCACAAACTTGGAAGTCCTCCGAACTCCTTGAGCCGTCTCCTCTTCTGCACGGTCTTCGAACTCCTGATGGTATCTGGACTTGGACTTCACTGCTTCTGGTGAATCTTGTGGATCTGTCTGAGGGCTATAGCTCAGTGGTAGAACATTTGACTGCAGATTATAGAAGTTCCTGGTTGATATATAAATATTTCCTCATGAACTCCTATGTTATCACAGAGAACGATAGTTATACCCGCCGTCCGCTACACCATGTCCATAGTTACGATAGAAAGATATAATACTGAAGGAGGCCTTTAGCTCCATTGTGCCTGCACCGTGTGTTTGGCAGAGCTGTTCAATTAATCCCACTCCACTTCCCTTACCCCATAGCCCTGTAGATGTTTCCCCTTCAAGGATTTATCCAATTCCTTTTTGAAAGTTACCACCCTTGCAAACAGTGTATTCCAGACCACAACAACTCGCTGTGTAAAATAATGTCTCCACATGTTGCCTTTTTTTCCCTTGTCAATCACCGTAAATCTGTGTCCTCCGGTTACTGGCCCTTCTGCCACTAGAAACAGCTTAATTTGCACAATAAAAAACTTCCATGATTTTGAACAGCTGAAAAATAACTCTGCATAAAATTTCTTGCCAATTTTGAAAGAAGGGTGAGGAGTCTCTTTAAAGCAATGGTTAGCTTTATCTAATATTTGTTTGACATGACCCCGTTATCTTCCTATCCCTCATGGTGTCCTGCGCTATGCAACATTTTGTTCTGAAGCAGAAATCTACCAATAGGGCTCTGGGGGTGTAGCTCAGTGGTAGAGCATTTAACTGCAGATCAAGCAGTTCCTGGTTCAAATCCAGGTGCCCCCTCATTAACATTTAGGCTCAAAAATTAAAAATCCCTTTCTCCACAGTAGCTCTGTGTTCATTAACAATAATGCTGCTGCAGAGCCATTTTTCACCAACAGTCAATCCTTGTGGTGATGAAGGTGCAGATTGCTTATTTCAGTGATTAGAGTCAGCGCCAACTGCAGTGAGAAAAATGAAACAGCAATTTTAGTGTTGGTTTAGGGATAAATGTAACCCAGGACCATGGCTGAGCTCCCTTGACCTTCTTCAAATAATGCCATGAGATCTTTTACACACACCAGAGATGACAGACAAGCCTCGGTTGAATGCCTCGTCTGAAAAATGGCCCTTGCAACAAGCCAGCACTTCCCTCAGACCTAAACTGAAGTGTTAGCCTGGATTATGTACTCAAGTCTTTGGAGTGGGGTAGCTCGAACCCACAACATTTTGACTCACTAGTGCGAGTGCTACCACTGAGCTTCAGCTGATGAATAGGGCGAGCAGCCTGACCAAACATTCTCAGAGCGAGGTCGTGCACCAAGAAAAGTGGGAGATTTTTAAATATTTGCAAAAGTTTCCACTGGCAGTGGACTACCCACCTCTTTTTCCCACAGCAGAGTCCTGTCCCCAGATGGGCATTAATCCTGCGCACAGACCAGCGAGACCTTCCCCCATATGTTAATGACCTGGTGCCAGGAATGAGGCCGTGGGCATGGAGTGGGGCATCTCAGTGAATATCCGGCTGGGCTGCAAATGTGCCCCAATTAAGAGAGGGTGGGGCTTGTGTGTAAATCTCAGGGCATTCTTGGTTGGATCATTCGGTTGTGAAGTTCATGGGACATTGGCTTGTCAGAGGGCTATAGCTCAGTGGTAGAACATTTGACTGCAGATTATAGAAGTTCCTGGTTGATATATAAATATCTCCTCATGAACTCCTATGTTATCGCAGAGAACGATAGTTATACCCGCCGTCCGCTACACCATGTCCATAGTTACGATAGAATGATATAATACTGAAGGAGGCCTTTAGCTCTATTGTGCCTGCACCGTGTGTTTGGCAGAGCTGTTCAATTAATCCCACTCCACTTCCCGTACCCCATAGCCCTGTAGATGTTTCCCCTTCAAGGGTTTATCCAATTCCTTTTTGAAAGTTACCATTGAATCTGCTTCCACCACCCTTGCAAACAGTGTATTCCAGATCACAACAACTCGCTGTGTAAAAAAATGTCTCCACATGTTGCCTTTTATTCCCTTGTCAATCACCTTAAATCTGTGTCCTCTGGTTACTGGCCCTTCTGCCACTAGAAACAGCTTAATTTACACGATAAAAAACTTCCATGATTTTGAACAGCTGAAAAGTAACTGCATAAAATTTCTTGCCAATTTTGAAAGAAGGGTGAGGAGTCTCTTTAAAGCAATGGTTAGCTTTATGTAATATTTGTTTGACATGACCCCGTTTGTAAGATTCGCGAAATTTTCGTAAGTAATCACGCAAGAAGTCAGGGTTAATAAGACAGCTTTATTGACCAAAAAGAAGCTTGTACAGAGAAACCTTTGATAAAAGGGCACACAAAATGGCCGCCAGACCTCGTGACCAGCTTCTGGGACCATTTGAATTTCTGTTACTGCAAGCCAGACAGGCTTGTGGATTAAGGACATTAAAGCCCGCTAAAACCAGTTTCGGGAAACCGAAACTCATGGAACTGTGTATACATATTGATTAGATTATAAGTACAGCACAGATTTGGGTAGCAGGATGAGGCCCATCAAGAAATGGGCGGACAATTGAATGAACACTTTAACCCATTTACTGTACAAAGAGAAGCCGTTTAACAGCCATCAAGGGCCATCTCCAGGCCGAGCAATATACAAACCGAGTTACGGTGACAAAGCAAAGACATTATCGGCCCAGGAAGGCCAGTTAAGCTATCACCGACTCCCATTATGAAGACAAAACACCCCTGCAGAGAGTTCTGCCCGCCAAAATTATTACGAAGACAGGACTATGATTTGGCGGGAGATAAGAATGTTCCAAAAAGGTATAACTGTGGATTGAAAAAGTCCATCAGTACGCTTCACTTCAGGCTTCACTTCTTGTACGCTTCAGAAGTACGCTCAACGCTTGGGAGTAGCTTCGGAACTTCTACGGTACTTCTTCGAGTTCTCCATCGGTACGCTTCGGGACAGACTCCATCGGAACCGAGCAGCATTTCGGTTCGGAACGTGTTCGGTGTTCGGGCAGGCAAGGCCCGGCCATGATGGGAAGACGACGGGGGTGGCCCGGGTACTTTTGTCGGGAGATCATCGACGACCCAGGCCGAAGAAGAAGACACCCTGTACTCCAGCTCTTCCTTCAAATCAGAAGGACATTATGACTGTATAAAGAAAGCTTTTTGGGACCAGCGTCCCGCCCCGAGGATGACCATCGGGAGATCGACGACCCAGGCCGGAGAAGAAGACACTCAGGGCCCAGCACTCCAGTGTCTCAACATCACATTGGTAATGGATTCATCCATGTGCATCCAGTTCTTAAAGTCACGTCAGTAACGGATTCATCCATGGCGAGCGCTCACCAAGGCTGTATCGGCTGCCTCATCGCAGGAGAACCAAGAGGAAAACAAGCTGCGCCAGAACTTTCCAAACCCACGTGACGACGGAAAGCTGTGTCGAAAGGCTGCAAACCCCTTTTCGTAATTCTTAAAGTGGTGAGCATGATCCCGAGTTCCTCAAATCGAAACTTAGTTAGGTCTAAGGGAGGGGGTTAAGGGTAGTTGTAATGTGTTACCGCTTTTTCGATGTGCCGTGTGTTCCCCATTTCCATAGAGTTAAGTTTATAGATGTGTGCATGCTTGTAGTTGCTTTAATCTGTGCATATGACATGTATTTTATAATGCTGCAAACTGTTCAATAAAGGCATCCATTTCGTGCTATTCGACCTGGTCTACTGAGTTTTTCTGCACTACAGCTCCCTGCATCTAAGTCCAAGGTCGAGAACCGCAGGGGCAAGTGGGTCGAACCACTCACGGGTAATTATTGCAAGAAGCCTGGCAGGGGACCAGAGCAAGCAAGAGAAACCCCCTACAGAGATGGCGACTGCGGCAGGACCTTGGCAGCAGGAATGTAGTGTTTTAGATCAAGGTCTGAATAAACAAAATGTGATGGATGAGAGAATAGCGGATTATGTTTTTGGGAAGGTAAATCTTACAAAACAGTGGATATCTGACCTATTAAGAGATAGGCGCCCGCTAGACGCAGCCATCAAGTGGACAGAAAGCAAAGAGCACAAAAGATCTGTAGAAAAAGCAGTCTGGCTAATGTGCTACAAGAAGCAAGTCCAGCTTTTGGACCAAGTCGTTGTAGCACAGACGGCCCAGATCAAAGGGTTACTAGCAGAAGTAGAGGAAAAGGTTGCGGGAGGAAAGAAACTGATTGAGTCGCTCAACGCGCTGAATCGGGAACGCCAATCCGTAACCCATCGCCATGAGACCAAGATAGATTACTTGGAGTGTCAGGTCATTGAGGCCAAGGCCAGTGAAGGTAGAATAAGGGACAGGTGTTTCCACCTAGCTCAGCAGGTAGAGGCACAGGAGGAAAGTATTCTGGGAGCTAGGGCAGCTTACAAGATGGCCATCGAGGATAGGTCTGAGAACGCCGACCATAGCGCTTGCCAAAGGGAACTAGAGGACCTGAGAACGGCCCTAGTGAAGGCAAACGGCTTGGTGTGTCTCATAAACCCACCAGCGAGCCAGCTACTGTAAGCCAAGGAATCCAAAAGACCGATTCCGCAAGAGGCAGTTGTGGTACCAACCACCATGCCATCGGCACCTCCCAGCTATAGTGAGTCTTGGGATGAGGGGAAGGAAACAGTGAAGTTAGTCGAAGAGATTCCGGAGGTAGAGCAACCCCAGGTAGTAGAGTTGAAGCCGGTACCGCTGTGTCCCGTTCGACACCGGAGGCTCGGTCCGGGCAACGACGATGGCGAGGACGGACCCCTCGTCAATCAGATCATAATGCCCCACAGCGCACAACAGCTAAGGGCAATGATAAGCCACATCCCAAAACTCTCCGAGTCAGGAGATCCCTTCGTCCATTTTAGGGACGTGGAGCAGACCGCAGCAGTTAATGACTGCGACGGGAGAGAGCAGTGCAAAATGCTGCTGTTCTCCCTGGACAGCTCAATGCTCCAGTGTCTCTCTGACGAGAGCAAGAGAGGACACGGGGTGTATGAGGATTTACGGGACGAGGTCCTGCAGGTTATGGGGGAAGATGACGGAAATCCGTTCCTCCGATTGGGTAGGACGGTACAGCTAGAGGGAGAGCCCCCACGGGTTTTTGCCGGAAGGTTGTGGTCAGTGTATCGACGCAGCTGCCCGGGCGGGCCGGCCCGGAACAGGCTGGACGATGGCCAAAGGGCTCATTGGCTCCGGTGCCTGGTCACCAATTGCTTGCCCCAGGTGAGGGAGCAGGCCAAAACAGCGTTCTTCATCCCGCTCTCCATTCATTTGGGAGCACTCCAAACCACATGGACGTGTATCCTGCTGAAGTGGAGCGAGGGGGGGGGGGGGGAAAGGCATCCTCGGGTCTGATTTCTTTGACCCCAATAACCCCCGCTCCACGGAAGAGTTAGTACTTGATCAGCTCACGATAGGTTACAGGAACAGCAGGAGTAAAGAAGTGCCTCCCCCGAAGGGAAAGGTGCATGAGGCGAGGCCTGCAGCTCCTGTTAAAAAGGAATGGCATCAGGAGGGGAATTGCCCTCCCCAAGCCAAAAGTAGTTGTTACGGGTGTGGGAAGGAAGGTCACTGGCGCCGGGACTGTAAAAATCCTTGGAAGGATTCAAAGGGAAAAGCTCCCTCAGCCCCAGCCCAAACGCCCATCCGGGAGAAAGGAGCCGATGTGTCAATCCATCCCGATGCGATCGAGTCAGTTTTAGAGGAAATGCGGTCTCTAATGACCTCGCAGGGGAAGGTGGCAGTCGCCAACGGCCCTGTTGCTCCCCCAGCCCAAACCGCAGCGCCCCAATGACTAAAGCCAGCGCAGCCCGTCTACCTGTGTCCGCTCCGTTATGACGCGTGGAGAAGACCCCTTGTGGAGATGGAGGTAGAGAAGGAAAAGGGTAGTTACCTGTTGGATACGGGGGCATCATGTACCGTGATCCACACAACTAAACCTTTTGCCTCACCTCTGTCTACCCAGGCTCCATTCTCAGTAGCGGGTTTCACAGGCAAAGAACAGGCTGGTGCGTTCTTCATCCCGCTCTCCATTCATTTGGGAGCACTCCAAACCACATGGACGTGTATCCTGCTGAAGTGGAGCGAGGGGGGGGGGGAAGGCATCCTCGGGTCTGATTTCTTGGTGGAACACGGGATCCTCGTGGACCTTAGAAATCACTGTCTCTGGGGAGCCGAGAATGGGTTAGGCAAGGTAGTCGTGATCCCAGGGAAGGGAGAAAAAGGGGCCCTGTGCACCATGAAGCCGTCAGGAGGTTACGACCTCAAGCTGATGGTCGCGGACGTCCCAACGGACTTGCAAGCGTGTGTGTCGGACAATCTGACCGCGTTTGCCACCCACAAGCACGACTGTGGGAAGGTCACCGGGTTTGAGGTCAGCATAGACGGGGACCCCATGATCCGACCCCAAAAGCAGTATAACTTCCCCAAGGAAGCAGAACCCGACATGGAGACAGCAATATCTTCATTGGTACAGCAGGGCGTGTTGAGGCCGATAGCCACTCACGTGAACTCCCCATTATGGCCAGTAAAGAAGCCGGACAATTCATGGAGGGCCACGGTGGACTACAGAGTCCTCAACAGTAACATCCCAGCCTGCGCGCCCACGGTAGCAGCAGTTGCCGACCTAATAGGGATTTTTCCAGCATCCGCGACCACGTTCACGGTGCTGGATATCTCGAACAGTTTTTGGTCCATTCCGTTGCGGCGGGAGGATCAGTACAAGTTTGCCTTTACTTTTAAAGGGCAACAGTACACTTGGAACTGCTTGCCACAGGGTTTCCACAACAGCCCCAGCATTTTCCATCAGTGCATGGCAGGAAGTTTAAAGGAATTTAGCCAGCCCAATCAGATAGTGCAGTATGTGGACGACTTGCTCCTGTTCACGGATTCAAGGGAGGAGCACGGCCCACTATTAGCCAAATTATTGGAGCTACTGGAAAGGAAGGGTTTTAAAGTAAACCCAAAGAAGGCACGGATCGGCCAGCAGGAGGTGAAATTCTTGGGTCTGGCCATCCGCGCTGGGGAAAGAGCCATAGATAAGGCTAGGCGGGAATCGGTGCAAGATTTGCCGATTCCTAACACAGTAACGGGTGTGAGGTCCTTTTTGGGACTGACCGGGTACTGCAGAGACTTCATCGAGGACTATGCAGCCACAGCAGCCCCGCTACTCCGACTCTTACACAAGGGAGTCGAGTGGTCTTGGGACGAGGGTTGTCAGGCAGCATTCGAGAAGTTGAAGAGGGACCTGCAGACCGCGCCAGCCCTAGGGGCCATAGATGGGGGGGAGGAGTTTTTCCTGGAAGTAGCCGCCAGTGGAGACAGCCTGAGCGCCGTGCTGCTCCAGGAGCGACACGGCAAGCTGAGGCCGGTGGTCTACTCTTCGAGGGTGCTTACGGATGTGGAGAGGAGTTTTTCCAATTGTGAACGGCATCTCCTGGCCACGCATTGGGCTGTGAACAGATCAGCGATCTTCACGGGAACCTCTCCCATCACTCTCCTCACCCACCACACACCCACAAAGATGCTTCTGGATGGAAGGATTAAAGATGGGACTGTAAGCAGCGCTCGGATTGCACGCTGGACCCTCCTCCTTTCTCAGATGGATCTCAAAGTTAAAGGTCTTTGCGAGCCGAAGCTTGTGGCCAACCTGGTATATCCCAGAACAGCCCATCGGTGTTCCGTCGAAGGGGTATGGGAGGTCAACATAGGTTTACGGGCCGGGATACACCCCACAGGCCGCGAGATCTACGTAGACGGTTCCAGCACGGTATCTGCTGGCGAACGACTCACAGGGTGTGGAGTTTATGACCCCGCGGCAAACATTGCCCTGGCGATTAGGCTCCCCAGCACTATGAGCGCACAGCAGGCTGAACTGTCCGCGGTGGCGTACGTGGTTACCCACCCCGAGATCTTCCCAACCCCATACACAATCTGCTCGGACAGCATGTTCACATGCAATTCGTGTACGGAATACCTGGCCATTTGGTCTCGCCGCGGATACACCTCCGCGGACGGGCGACCTTTAACAGTTAAGCCCTTGCTGGAAAAGATCCTGGCAGCAGTGGGGGAGGAAGGGGAGGTGTTCATCCACAAGGTGAAGGCTCATTCCACCACAGAACCCCGCAGTCAGGGCAACCAGCAGGCGGATGCGCTAGCCAGGGAGGGTGCCCGCAACGGCATTTTCTGGGACCCCTATGGACCCGGACCCGTGGCAGCGATCCGAGGCAGGGAGGGGACTCCAGGGAACACAGGGGTGACACCGCCCCTAGACCTAAAGACCGTCCAAACCCGGGATCCCGCCCTGAAAACAGTCCTCAATGCTATTGCTGAGGGCAAGCCGGTAGAGGGTCCGTACAGTACGGCAGCCCTCTCCGTCAAGGAAGGCATGTTGTTCCGAGAGGAACAGTGGGTTGTGCCACAGCAGCACCGGAGGGAATTCCTTCAACTGGCCCATGAGGGTCCAGGGGCAGGACACCCCGGGCCTGAGGTTACCTGGCAACGGGTAGAGCAGGCGGGATGGTGGCCGGGACTTCGAGACGATGTCCGCGAGTTCTGTGCAAGCTGTCTTGTGTGCGCTGCAAACAACCCAGACCCCCAGAAAAGGAAGGTGCCCATGGGGCACATCAGGAGGGTAGAGGGACCATGGCAGTCGATCCAGGTCGACTACATAGGGCCCCTGCCCACCGCCCAGGGAGGCTATAAGTACTGCCTTGTCCTGGTGGATGTGTTTACCAAGTGGGTAGAAGCCTTCCCGTGTAGAACAGCTACGGCGCTGGGTACTGCCAAGATCTTGATCCGGGAAGTGTTCGCACGGTGGGGGCTCCCCCGATTTGTGGAGTCCGACCGTGGGAGTCATTTCACCGGCCAAGTGATGCAGAACACCTTCATGCTCTAGGGCATTGAAGGGAAGTGGCACGTAGCGCACAATCCCCAGTCATCCGGGATTGTTGAACGCATGAACCGGACCCTCAAGGAAAAGCTGAGGAAAGAGGCAATGGGCTCGCCCAAGAAATGGGCAGAGATCCTGCCTCTAGTCCTCATGGGGATCCAGGCCAGCCATTCCAAAAGTATGGGGTACTCCCCGCACGAGTTAATGACTGGGAGGATCATGCGAACACCCACCCATGTACTAGCCCCGGTGCTCACTGAGGGCCAGCTCTAAGAGGTGAATCGGGACAAGTTCGTCCAAACCCTTTTGGAGCGCCTGAAACAGGTTTATGAGCAAGTGGCTGGGAACATGGGGAGACAGCATCAGGGAAATCGACTGTTGCTGGAACCCCGTAAGAAGCAAGAGTGGGAAGTCGGAGACCAGGTCATGGTTAGGAACTATGCCCGAGTAGGGAGTCTAGAACCACTGTACATGGGGCCCTACAGCATTGTAGACAAGGCCAGCCCCATGGTCTACGCAGTGAAAGTGCCCCGACGTACGAAATGGTTTCACATTAACCAGTGTAAACTGTTTAAGCCGGGTGCACACGGGCCAACAACCGGGGCCAGGTCTGAGGACAGAAATCCTCAGCCTGAGACAGGGTCACAGACCACACAGGATGGAACTGTAGCCTGCGTGAGGGGAGGAGTCATCCCAATGGAGTGGGAGGTCTCCCCGTTGATCTGGGATTCGGACGAGGAAGAGCCCGAACGGCTCGACCCTGCCCCGGACCCGATCACGGAGGAGGAGGAGGAGTCGGAGGCCGAAGGTCCCGACCCCGACTCGAGCTTAGGGGAGGTAGGGATTGGAGGCGGAGACTCACCACCTGTGGGGACAGGTGGAGTGGAGTCGGATGCCACAGATCCCGGCCCCGGGGGGGCGGAGCCTGAGGGAGGGGAGCCGGAGCCGGCAGCTGTGGTGGGACCACAGGCTGCGACAGTGAAGGTCCCGATCCCTGGTCCGTTAGCCCTGGGAGCCTCGCCCAAGGCGCTCCCTCGTAGGTCGACCCGAACGCCTCAGCCTGTAAAGTCTTGGCCCGAGTCACCCACTCCCAGTAGACGGCGACTTCAGAAAGCCCAGGAAAGACACCATTCCCGTTCAGTAGCAGCGACAGGCTGCGGGGCATCAAAGCCGAAGGTCAGTGCAGCCCCGCCACAGGGGGCGGAACGCTGCAGCCCTCACAGGAATTAGGTAGGCCGCCCGAAGGAGGGCGGCGCTGTACATAAGCTTAGGTAATGATAAGTTAAGTTAAGTAATTTTAATGTTAGTTTAAGGCATGTAAAGTTTAAGATGATGGGGATGTTTTAAAAGGTAGTTTTCGAAGTCTGCCCAGTATGTGTGTTTGTTTGGAAGCAGGGTCAGGGGACCCGAGCATCCGTTTAATTAGGCCAGCGCCTATTGGGAGCCTGGCTACATCATCTTATCGGTTACAGAAACCAGGGATACAATGGAGAGGATTCTTGTGGTGCTCGCGGCAATCGGGTGCGGGTTGGCCTACCGAGGCCGCACCAAGGACGTCATCGTGTTCGGATGCTCCGGGGACACAGCCCCCATTGCGACGGATGGGACGGGGAAGCGAGAGGTTGAGGAAACCGCCACCTACTTCCACCAAGGGAGATGGCCAGGATGGCTGGGGTCGAATTCTACAGAATACTCCAGCAAATCCGGGTTTGCCTACCAAGAGACTTCGTTACTGTGCCCTCGGGTGAGGATCATTGCACCCAGAGTCAGCGTTACCGTGGGAAAGAGGATCTGTTTGGTGTGTAATGGGAATGTACCGTTAAGTAGATGGTGGTGGCTCCGAAAGCTGGGAAAGAATATGAAGAACTCTACAATCGAGTGGGAGCGACTGGGTAACAATACCCATCGGACAATTACAGGGACTCACGGACAATTACGTGTGTGTTGGGACAAATGGTGGGAACCAGATGAAGGGATATATGTCTGCATGTGGGGTTCGAAGCGCGTTTGCCCCAAGGGCATATCCATCTTTTTCCAGAGGCAGTGGCAGGATGAAGGGAAAGGGATGAGGTGGGACGTCAGCACCCGGGCGTGCGGAGCCCCATTCTCCCCGATTCCGGTAAACACCACTGAACTCATCACCCACCCACGCAAGCCCCTGCCCACGATTCCGGTAGCACTAGCCCAGAAGGAAGGGTGCCCCACCACCACAAAGGGACCCGGGAACGGTTTAGTATTGGTACCCACCAGTCAGGTGCTGTACCAAGGGGTACACTACGTGGTGGCCTCAGTGATTTTAAACCTCACTGAGGTACAATTGCCGGAGTGGTGTCCCAAGGAAACGGAGCAATTGTACCAGGTCCTGTTAACCAGGATGTTCAGACAATTTTATGAATTTGACTTTGCCGACATCGACAAAGCCAAATTGTACACCACACCACAGGAAGTTTTGGATCGGGCAGGGAGGCAAAGAAGGGGTACTGTAAATGACATTTTCACTGCTTTTAGTACCGGGACATCTGTCGTCAATGCTCTAGACAACATGGAGCTGCAGACACAGGTTAATGGTCTAAAGGCCCAGTTAAAGGACATACTGACAAACGAAAATAAGGTAGTGGGCTCTGAGCTACATGAGGACCAGGCCATGACACTACACTTAAAAGAGATAATCGCTGAGCTGGAGAAACACGCTAGAACGGTAAATGCACTCATTAGGGAGGATCGGAATGCATCCGATCAGGCAGCACAGAACGAGGCTTGTGTGCTATATGGGGCGTGGTTACTGGGCGAGGGCCGCAGTAATCTGGAGGATTTAAAACAAGGTTTGGTCCCGTCCTGGATCAGCAACAAGCACTTGCAAGCGCTCCACCCTTTTGAGAACGCATTAAGCCCGTGCCAGCTCAGACTAGCTGCAGAGGCATACCCAGTCCCAGTGGACTGTGGACGCTCGAATCACACTATCATGGGAATAGTGGTGAGGATGCCGGTGTTGGGTCCCACAGCAAAACCCGCCCCGGTATACAGGGTGGAGAACATTGGAGTCATTCAGGGGGGTGCGCACATTCGTTACGCAGTGGTCCCGCCTTACGTCATCAGATGGGAGCGTACGATGACAGGCACCGACCTCTCGGGGTGTCGAAGCCGGGGAGCACACATCATCCTGTGACGCCAGCACTTGAATGCCTTTTTAAAACCACAGCGCGGGTTCAGAGCCGCTAGCGCGAAGCCGGTAAATTGCACCATGGAGGCAATGGCAAAAGACCATGTGCCCCCGCAGGTGGCATATATTGGAGGTGGGACATACTGTGTTACCACTGCAGCGCCTCACTACCAACAGGGACAGCACGGGTGGTGTCCGGTCAGTGACAGCAGTTTCTGTTTCAAACCCAGGGCTGAAGTTCAAGTGGCACAACAGCGAATTGTCCCCATTCCTGTACCTTCCACTGTTCACCTCACTGTAAAAGAGAATTTCACGGATTTGCAGCGATTCGTCGCGCATTTTGGTTATGTCATTCCCCCTCTCCCCGAACACCTCACCAAGATTTTAAAAGCCGTAATAGTCTCACAGAAGCATTTTTACACGCTAGAGCAGAAGACATTGGAGATAGGGAAAGACATATTAGACATAGTCACCCCGCCATGGTGGGACCTGTTCACTAATATAGAGATCCCGCCCTGGATTAGAATAGCATCCCACATCTTAGTAGTGTGTCAGGTTTTGATTGTAATATATCTACTGTTCGTGCATTGCAAGAGAGGCAAACGCCTCCAGAGGCACGCGAACACAGGAGAATGGAGAGAACGCTATGTACGAGTGGGTGAAGAGACCCCCGCTTAGGCTACTATGCATTAAAGGATAAAGCATCCCTCCACTCCTGGCTTTGGTCACTATATATTTTAAGTGTATGAATACTGTTGTGTTATAACCGTTGATTGGTTTTATAATTTTGATTAACAAAAAGTGTATGCAGGTGGCGTAAAGGGTATCGGCCCCTTTCACATCTGAAAGATGAATGTATTATAGTTTAAGGTAGTACTGCCTATGGTTGTCCAACTGTACACAATGTAATTTTCTGAAATGGGAACTGCATGCGTCGTGGGGGTTATAGGTAGTTAATTACTAGGAATGTTTGGATGTGAGGAATCAGGGAAAATTTGCTCACCAAGGGTTATTGATACTTTAAGCAAGCTATCAGTATCACAGGAGGGACTGTAAGATTCGCGAAATTTTCATAAGTAATCACGCAAGAAGTCAGGGTTAATAAGACAGCTTTATTGACCAAAAAGAAGCTTGTACAGAGAAACCTTTGATAAAAGGGCACACAAAATGGCCGCCAGACCTCGTGACCAGCTTCTGGGACCATTTGAATTTCTGTTACTGCAAGCCAGACAGGCTTGTGGATTAAGGACATTAAAGCCCGCTAAAACCAGTTTCGGGAAACCGAAGCTCATGGAACTGAGTATACATATTGATTAGATTATAAGTACAGGACAGATTTGGGTAGCAGGATGAGACCCATCAAGAAATGGGCGGACAATTGAATGAACACTTTAACCCATTTACTGTACAAAGAGAAGCCGTTTAACAGCCATCAAGGGCCATCTCCAGGCCGATCAATATACAAACCGAGTTACGGTGACAAAGCAAAGACATTATCGGCCCAGGAAGGCCAGTTAAGCTATCACCGACTCCCGTTATGAAGACAAAACACCCCTGCAGAGAGTTCTGCCCGCCAAAATTATTACAAAGACAGGACTATGATTTGGCGGGAGATAAGAATGTTCCAAAAAGGTATAACTGTGGATTGAAAAAGTCCATCAGTACGCTTCACTTCAGGCTTCACTTATTGTACGCTTCAGAAGTACGCTCAACGCTTGGGAGTAGCTTCGGAACTTCTACGGTACTTCTTCGAGTTCTCCATCGGTACGCTTCGGGACAGACTCCATCGGAACCGAGCAGCATTTCGGTTCGGAACGTGTTCGGTGTTCGGGCAGGCAAGGCCCGGCCACGACGGGAAGACAACGGGGGTGGCCCGGGTACTTTTGTCGGGAGATCATCGACGACCCAGGCCGAAGGAGAAGACACCCTGTACTCCAGCTCTTCCTTCAAATCAGAAGGACATTATGACTGTATAAAGAAAGCTTTTTGGGACCAGTGTCCCGTCCCGAGGAAGACCATCGGGAGATCGACGACCCAGGCCGGAGAAGAAGACACTCAGGGCCCAGCACTCCAGTGTCTCAACATCACATTGGTAATGGATTCATCCATGTGCATCCAGTTCTTAAAGTCACGTCGGTAACGGATTCATCCGTGGCGAGCGCTCACCAAGGCTGTATCGGCTGCCTCACCGCAGGAGAACCAAGAGGAAAACAAGCTGCGCCAGAACTTTCCAAACCCACGTGACAACGGAAAGCTGTGTCGAAAGGCTGCAAACCCCTTTTCGTAATTCTTAAAGTGGTGAGCATGATCCCGAGTCCCTCAAATCGAAACTTAGTTAGGTCTAGGGGAGGCGGTTAAGGGTAGTTGTAATGTGTTACCCCTTTTTCGATGTGCCGTGTGTTCCCCATTTCCATAGAGTTAAGTTTATAGATGTGTGCATGCTTGTAGTTGCTTTAATCTGTGCATATGACATGTATTTTATAATGCTGCAAACTGTTCAATAAAGGCATCCATTTCGTGCTATTCGACCTGGTCTACTGAGTTTTTCTGCACTACAGCTCCCTGCATCTAAGTCCAAGGTCGAGAACCGTAGGGGCAAGTGGGTCGAACCACTCACGGGTAATTATTGCAAGAAGCCTGGCAGGAGACCAGAGCAAGCAAGAGAAACCCCCGACACGTCATCTTCCTATCACTCATGGTGTCCTGCACTATGCAACATTTTGTTGTGAAGCAGAAAGCGATCAATAGGGCTCTGGGGTGTAGCTCAGTGGTAGAGCATTTGACTGTAGGTCAAGAGGTTCCTGGTTCAAATCCAGGTGCCCCCCTCATTACCATTTAGGCTCAATAATTAAAAATCTCTTTCTCCACAGTTGCTCTGTGTTCATTAACAATAATGCTGCTTCACAGCCACTTTTCACCAACAGTCAATCCTTGTGGTGATGAAGCTGTAGATTGCTTATTTCGGTGATAGAGTCAGCGCAAACTGCAGTGAGAAAAATGAAACAGCAATTTTAATGTTGGTTTAGGGATAAATGTAACCCAGGACCATGGCTGAGCTCCCTTGACCTTCTTCAAATAATGGCTTGAGATCTTTTACACCCACCAGAGATGACAGACAAGCCTCGGTTGAATGTGTCGCCTGAAAAATGGCCCTTGCAACAAGCCAGCACTTCCCTCAGACCTAAACTGAAGTGTTAGCCTGGATTATGTACTCAAGTCTTTGGAGTTGTAAGATTCGAAAATTTTCATTAACTAATCACGCAAGAAAACAGGATTAATAATACAGCTTTATTGACCAAGGGAAGCTTGTGCAGAAAACCCTTTGATAAAAAGGGGCATACAAAATGGCCGCCGGACCTCATGATCAGTTTCTGGGACCATTTGATTTCTGTTACTGCAAGCCAGACAGGCTTGTGGATTGAGAACAGTGAGCCCGCGAAAGCCAGTATCGGGAAACCGAAACTCAGGGAACTGGGCATACATATTAATTGGATTCTAAGTACAAGACAGTTTCAGGTAACAGGATGGGGCCCATCAAGATATGGGCGGACAATTGAATGGACACTTAAACCCATTTACTGTACAAAGGAAAGACCGTTTAACAGCCATCAAGGGCAATCTCCAGACCGATCAATATGCGAACCGAGTTACGGTGACAAAGTAAAAGACATTATCGGCCAGGAAGGCCAGTTAAGCTATCACCGGCTCCCGTTACAAGACAAAGCGCCCCTGCAGAGATTTCTGCCCGCCAAAAATATTACAAAGACTGGACTATGATCTGGTGGGAGATAAGACTGTCCCAAAAGGGTATAACTATGGATTTGAAAAGTCCATCAGCGCGATTGCGCGATTGCGCGATTGGCGATTGGCAATTCTCGTAAAGACACACTGGGGGCAACGCTTCACCTCGACGGCTACGCTTCATTCGTAGGACGATTCACTTCTTCGGTACAATTCGTAACTTCGGCGACGACGAGAAGACTTTGGCTGGGAAGCCAGCTCGGCCAGGCAAGGCTCGACTATGACGGGAAGACGAAGGAGGGTGGCCCGGGTACTTTTGTCGGGAGATCATCGACGACCCAGGCCGAAGGCGAAGACACCCTCTGGAAAACCGCCAAGCCAGGCGGGAGCGAGAAATAAAAGGACACTCCGGGCCTAGCACTTCCGTGACTCAACATCCCATTCGCAGTTTTCCTTACTGGACTCTCCCATGTGCATCCAGTTATTCAACATCACATCGGTGGCCGATTCTCCCATGTGTATCCAGTTCTTCAACAGCTTGTTAACGGATTCAACCATGACTAGCGCTCATCAAGACTGTGTCCACTGCCTCATCGCCTGAGAGAGAGAGAAAAACAAGCTGCGCCAGAAGTTTCCAAATCCACGTGACGACGGAAAGCTGTACCAAAAGGCTGCGAACCCCCTCTTTTGCGAATCTGAAAGTGGTGAGCATGATTCCGAGTTCCTCAGGTCGAAACTTAGTCTTGGTCTAGGGGAGGGGGTAAAGGGTAATCGTAATGTGTTTCCCCTTTTTTGATGTGCCGTGTGTTTCCCATTTCCATGGAATTAAGTTTATAGATATGTGCATGCTTGTAGTTGCTTTAATTTGTGCTTATGACATGTATTTTATAATGCTGCAAACTGTTTAATAATAAAAGCACCCATTTCGTGCTATTCAACCTGGTCTATTGAGTCTTTCTCTGCACTACAGTTCCCTGCACCTAAGTCCAAGGTCCAGAACCGTAGGGGAGAGTGGGTCGAACCACTCAAGGGTAATTATTGCACGAAGCCTGGTAGGAGACCAGAACGAGCAAGAGAAACCCCCTACAGAGTGGGGGAGCTTGAACCCACAACATTTTGACTCACTAGTGCGAGTACTACCACTGAGCTTCAGCTGATGAATAGGGCGAGCAGCCTGAGCAAACATTCTCAGAGCGAGGTCGTGCACCAAGAAAAGTGGGAGATTTTTAAATATTTGCAAAAGTTTCCACTGGCAGTGCACGACCCACCTCTTTTTCCCACAGCAGAATCCTGTCCCCAGATGGGCATCAATCCTGCGCACAGACCAGCGAGACCTTCCCCCATATGTTAATGACCTGGTGCCAGGAATGAGGCCGTGCGCATGGTGTGGGGCATCTCAGTGAATATCCGGCTGGGCTGCAAATGTGCCCCAATTAAGAGAGGGTGGGGCTTGTGTGTAAATCTCAGGGCATTCTCGGTTGGATCATTCGGTTGTGAAGTTCATGGGACATTGGCTTGTGAGAGGGCTATAGCTCAGTGGTAGAACATTTGACTGCAGATTATAGAAGTTCCTGGTTGATATATAAATATCTCCTCATGAACTCCTATGTTATCACAGAGAACGATAGTTATACCCGCCGTCCGCTACACCATGTCCATAGTTACGATAGAATGATATAATACTGTAAGGAGGCCTTTAGCTCCATTGTGCCTGCACCGTGTGTTTGGCAGAGCTGTTCAATTAATCCCACTCCACTTCCCTTACCCCATAGCCCTGTAGATGTTTCCCCTTCAAGGAATTATCCAATTCCTTTTTGAAAGTTACCATTGAATCTGCTTCCACCACCCTTGCAAACAGTGTATTCCAGATCACAACAACTCACTGTGTAAAAAAATGTCTCCACATGTAGCCTTTTTTCCCCTTGTCAATCACCTTAAATCTGTGTCCTCTGGTTACTGGCCCTTCTGCCACTAGAAACAGCTTAATTTACACGATAAAAAACTTCCATGATTTTGAACAGCTGAAAAATAACTCTGCATAAAATTTCTTGCCAATTTTGAAAGAAGGGTGAGGAGTCTCTTTAAAGCAATGGTTAGCTTTATCTAATATTTGTTTGACATGAACCCATCATCTTCCTATCCCTCATGGTGTCCTGCGCTATGCAACATTTTGTTGTGAAGCAGAAAGTCACCAATAGAGTTCTGGGGGTATAGCTCAGTGGTAGAGCATTTGACTGCAGATCAAGAGGTCCCTGGGTGCCCCGTCATTACCATTTAGGCTTAATAATTAAAAATCTCTTTCTCCACAGTTGCTCTGTGTTCATTAACAATAATGCTGCTTCAGAGCCACTTTTCACCAACAGTCAATCCTTGTGGTGATGAAGCTGTAGATTGCTTATTTCGGTGATAGAGTCAGCGCAAACTGCAGTGAGAAAAGTGAAACAGCAATTTTAGTGTTGGTTTAGGGATAAATGTAACCCAGGACCATGGCTGAGCTCCCTTGACCTTCTTCAAATAATGCCATGAGATCTTTTACACCCACCAGAGCTGACAGACAAGCCTCGGTTGAATGTGTCGCCTGAAAAATGGCCCTTGCAACAAGCCAGCACTTCCCTCACACCTAAACTGAAGTGTTAGCCTGGATTATGTACTCAAGTCTTTGGAGTGGGGTAGCTTGAACCCACAACATTTTGACTCACTAGTGCGAGTGCTACCACTGAGCTTCAGCTGATGAATAGGGCGAGCAGCCTGAGCAAACATTCTCAGAGCGAGGTCGTGCACCAAGAAAAGTGGGAGATTTTTAAATATTTGCAAAAGTTTCCACTGGCAGTGCACTACCCACCTCTTTTTCCCACAGCAGAATCCTGTCCCCGGATGGGCATTAATCCTGCGCACAGACCAGCGAGACCTTCCCCCATATGTTAATGACCTGGTGCCAGGAATGAGGCCGTGGGCATGGAGCGGGGCACCTCAGGAGCGGGTGAATATCCGGCTGGGCTGCAAATGTGCCCCAATTAAGAGAGGGTGGGGCTTGTGTGTAAATCTCAGGGCATTCTCGGTTGGATCATTCGGTTGCGAAGTTCATGGGACATTGGCTTGTGAGAGGGCTATAGCTCAGTGGTAGAACATTTGACTGCAGATTATAGAAGTTCCTGGTTGATATATAAATATCTCCTCATGAACTCCTATGTTATCACAGAGAACGATAGTTATACCCGCCGTCCGCTACACCATGTCCATAGTTACGATAGAAAGATATAATACTGAAGGAGGCCTTTAGCTCCATTGTGCCTGCACCGTGTGTTTGGCAGAGCTGTTCAATTAATCCCACTCCACTTCCCTTACCCCATAGCCCTGTAGATGTTTCCCCTTCAAGGATTTATCCAATTCCTTTTTGAAAGTTACCATTGAATCTGCTTCCACCACCCTTGCAAACAGTGTATTCCAGACCACAACAACTCGCTGTGTAAAAAAATGTCTCCACATGTTGCCTTTTTTTCCCTTGTCAATCACCGTAAATCTGTGTCCTCTGGTTACTGGCCCTTCTGCCACTAGAAACAGCTTAATTTGCACAATAAAAAACTTCCATGATTTTGAACAGCTGAAAAATAACTCTGCATAAAATTTCTTGCCAATTTTGAAAGAAGGGTGAGGAGTCTCTTTAAAGCAATGGTTAGCTTTATCTAATATTTGTTTGACATGACCCCGTCATCTTCCTATCCCTCATGGTGTCCTGCGCTATGCAACATTTTGATGTGAAGCAGAAAGCTGCCAATAGGGCTATGGGGGTATAGCTCAGTGGTAAAGCATTTGACTGTAGATCATAGAGGTCCCTGGTTCAAATCCAGATGTCCCCTCATTACCATTTAGGCTTAATAATTAAAAATCTCTTTCTCCACAGTTGCTCTGTGTTCATTAACAATAATGCTGCTTCAGAGCCACTTTTCACCAACAGTCAATCCTTGTGGTGATGAAGCTGTAGATTGCTTATTTCGGTGATAGAGTCAGCGCAAACTGCAGTGAGAAAAGTGAAACAGCAATTTTAGTGTTGGTTTAGGGATAAATGTAACCCAGGACCATGGCTGAGCTCCCTTGACCTTCTTCAAATAATGCCATGAGATCTTTTACACCCACCAGAGCTGACAGACAAGCCTCGGTTGAATGTGTCGCCTGAAAAATGGCCCTTGCAACAAGCCAGCACTTCCCTCACACCTAAACTGAAGTGTTAGCCTGGATTATGTACTCAAGTCTTTGGAGTGGGGTAGCTTGAACCCACAACATTTTGACTCACTAGTGCGAGTGCTACCACTGAGCTTCAGCTGATGAATAGGGCGAGCAGCCTGAGCAAACATTCTCAGAGCGAGGTCGTGCACCAAGAAAAGTGGGAGATTTTTAAATATTTGCAAAAGTTTCCACTGGCAGTGCACTACCCACCTCTTTTTCCCACAGCAGAATCCTGTCCCCGGATGGGCATTAATCCTGCGCACAGACCAGCGAGACCTTCCCCCATATGTTAATGACCTGGTGCCAGGAATGAGGCCGTGGGCATGGAGCGGGGCACCTCAGGAGCGGGTGAATATCCGGCTGGGCTGCAAATGTGCCCCAATTAAGAGAGGGTGGGGCTTGTGTGTAAATCTCAGGGCATTCTCGGTTGGATCATTCGGTTGCGAAGTTCATGGGACATTGGCTTGTGAGAGGGCTATAGCTCAGTGGTAGAACATTTGACTGCAGATTATAGAAGTTCCTGGTTGATATATAAATATCTCCTCATGAACTCCTATGTTATCACAGAGAACGATAGTTATACCCGCCGTCCGCTACACCATGTCCATAGTTACGATAGAAAGATATAATACTGAAGGAGGCCTTTAGCTCCATTGTGCCTGCACCGTGTGTTTGGCAGAGCTGTTCAATTAATCCCACTCCACTTCCCTTACCCCATAGCCCTGTAGATGTTTCCCCTTCAAGGATTTATCCAATTCCTTTTTGAAAGTTACCATTGAATCTGCTTCCACCACCCTTGCAAACAGTGTATTCCAGACCACAACAACTCGCTGTGTAAAAAAATGTCTCCACATGTTGCCTTTTTTTCCCTTGTCAATCACCGTAAATCTGTGTCCTCTGGTTACTGGCCCTTCTGCCACTAGAAACAGCTTAATTTGCACAATAAAAAACTTCCATGATTTTGAACAGCTGAAAAATAACTCTGCATAAAATTTCTTGCCAATTTTGAAAGAAGGGTGAGGAGTCTCTTTAAAGCAATGGTTAGCTTTATCTAATATTTGTTTGACATGACCCCGTCATCTTCCTATCCCTCATGGTGTCCTGCGCTATGCAACATTTTGATGTGAAGCAGAAAGCTGCCAATAGGACTCTGGGGGTATAGCTCAGTGATAGAGCATTTGACTGCAGATCAAGAGGTCCCTGGTTCAAATCAAAGTGCCCCCTTGTTACCATTTAGGCTCAATAATTAAAAATCTCTTTCTCCACAGTTGTTCTGTGTTCATTAACAATAATGCTGCTTCAGAGCCACTTTTCACCAACAGTCAATCCTTGTGGTGATGAAGCTGTAGATTGCTTATTTCGGTGATAGAGTCAGCGCAAACTGCAGTGAGAAAAGTGAAACAGCAATTTTAGTGTTGGTTTAGGGATAAATGTAACCCAGGACCATGGCTGAGCTCCCTTGACCTTCTTCAAATAATGCCATGAGATCTTTTACACCCACCAGAGCTGACAGACAAGCCTCGGTTGAATGTGTCGCCTGAAAAATGGCCCTTGCAACAAGCCAGCACTTCCCTCAGAGCTAAACTGAAGTGTTAGCCTGGATTATGTACTCAAGTCTTTGGAGTGGGGTAGCTTGAACCCACAACATTTTGACTCACTAGTGCGAGTGCTACCACTGAGCTTCAGCTGATGAATAGGGCGAGCAGCCTGAGCAAACATTCTCAGAGCGAGGTCGTGCACCAAGAAAAGTGGGAGATTTTTAAATATTTGCAAAAGTTTCCACTGGCAGTGCACTACCCACCTCTTTTTCCCACAGCAGAATCCTGTCCCCGGATGGGCATTAATCCTGCGCACAGACCAGCGAGACCTTCCCCCATATGTTAATGACCTGGTGCCAGGAATGAGGCCGTGGGCATGGAGCGGGGCACCTCAGGAGCGGGTGAATATCCGGCTGGGCTGCAAATGTGCCCCAATTAAGAGAGGGTGGGGCTTGTGTGTAAATCTCAGGGCATTCTCGGTTGGATCATTCGGTTGCGAAGTTCATGGGACATTGGCTTGTGAGAGGGCTATAGCTCAGTGGTAGAACATTTGACTGCAGATTATAGAAGTTCCTGGTTGATATATAAATATCTCCTCATGAACTCCTATGTTATCACAGAGAACGATAGTTATACCCGCCGTCCGCTACACCATGTCCATAGTTACGATAGAAAGATAAAATACTGAAGGAGGCCTTTAGCTCCATTGTGCCTGCACCGTGTGTTTGGCAGAGCTGTTCAATTAATCCCACTCCACTTCCCTTACCCCATAGCCCTGTAGATGTTTCCCCTTCAAGGATTTATCCAATTCCTTTTTGAAAGTTACCATTGAATCTGCTTCCACCACCCTTGCAAACAGTGTATTCCAGACCACAACAACTCGCTGTGTAAAAAAATGTCTCCACATGTTGCCTTTTTTTCCCTTGTCAATCACTGTAAATCTGTGTCCTCTGGTTACTGGCCATTCTGCCACTAGAAACAGCTTAATTTGCACAATAAAAAACTTCCATGATTTTGAACAGCTGAAAAATAACTCTGCATAAAATTTCTTGCCAATTTTGAAAGAAGGGTGAGGAGTCTCTTTAAAGCAATGGTTAGCTTTATCTAATATTTGTTTGACATGACCCCGTCATCTTCCTATCCCTCATGGTGTCCTGCGCTATGCAACATTTTGATGTGAAGCAGAAAGCTGCCAATAGGGCTCTGGGGGTATAGCTCAGTGGTAGAGCATTTGACTGCAGATCAAGAGGTCCCTGGTTCAAATCCAGGTGCCCCCTCGTTACCATTTAGGCTCAATAATTAAAAATCTAATTCTCCACCATTGCTCTGTGTTCATTAACAATAATGCTGTTTCAGAGCCACTTTTCACCAACAGTCAATCCTTGTGGTGATGAAGCTGTAGATTGCTTATTTCGGTGATAGAGTCAGCGCAAACTGCAGTGAGAAAAGTGAAACAGCAATTTTAGTGTTGGTACAGGGATAAATGTAACCCAGGACCATGGCTGAGCTCCCTTGACCTTCTTCAAATAATGCCATGAGATCTTTTACACCCACCAGAGCTGACAGACAAGCCTCGGTTGAATGTGTCGCCTGAAAAATGGCCCTTGCAACAAGCCAGCACTTCCCTCAGACCTAAACTGAAGTGTTAGCCTGGATTATGTACTCAAGTCTTTGGAGTGGGGTAGCTTGAACCCACAACATTTTGACTCACTAGTGCGAGTGCTACCACTGAGCTTCAGCTGATGAATAGGGCGAGCAGCCTGAGCAAACATTCTCAGAGCGAGGTCGTGCACCAAGAAAAGTGGGAGATTTTTAAATATTTGCAAAAGTTTCCACTGGCAGTGCACTACCCACCTCTTTTTCCCACAGCAGAATCCTGTCCCCGGATGGGCATTAATCCTGCACACAGACCAGCGAGACCTTCCCCCATATGTTAATGACCTGGTGCCAGGAATGAGGCCGTGGGCATGGAGCGGGGCACCTCAGGAGCGGGTGAATATCCGGCTGGGCTGCAAATGTGCCCCAATTAAGAGAGGGTGGGGCTTGTGTGTAAATCTCAGGGCATTCTCGGTTGGATCATTCGGTTGCGAAGTTCATGGGACATTGGCTTGTGAGAGGGCTATAGCTCAGTGGTAGAACATTTGACTGCAGATTATAGAAGTTCCTGGTTGATATATAAATATCTCCTCATGAACTCCTATGTTATCACAGAGAACGATAGTTATACCCGCCGTCCGCTACACCATGTCCATAGTTACGATAGAAAGATATAATACTGAAGGAGGCCTTTAGCTCCATTGTGCCTGCACCGTGTGTTTGGCAGAGCTGTTCAATTAATCCCACTCCACTTCCCTTACCCCATAGCCCTGTAGATGTTTCCCCTTCAAGGATTTATCCAATTCCTTTTTGAAAGTTACCATTGAATCTGCTTCCACCACCCTTGCAAACAGTGTATTCCAGACCACAACAACTCGCTGTGTAAAAAAATGTCTCCACATGTTGCCTTTTTTTCCCTTGTCAATCACCGTAAATCTGTGTCCTCTGGTTACTGGCCCTTCTGCCACTAGAAACAGCTTAATTTGCACAATAAAAAACTTCCATGATTTTGAACAGCTGAAAAATAACTCTGCATAAAATTTCTTGCCAATTTTGAAAGAAGGGTGAGGAGTCTCTTTAAAGCAATGGTTAGCTTTATCTAATATTTGTTTGACATGACCCCGTCATCTTCCTATCCCTCATGGTGTCCTGCGCTATGCAACATTTTGATGTGAAGCAGAAAGCTGTCAATAGGACTCTGGGGGTATAGCTCAGTGGTAGAGCATTTGACTGCAGATCAAGAGATTCCTAGTTCTAAATCCAAGTGCCCCCTCGTTACCATTTAGGCTCAATAATTAAAAATCTCTTTCTCCACAGTTGCTCTGTGTTCATTAACAATAATGCTACTTCAGAGCCACTTTTCACCAACAGTCAATCCTTGTGGTGATGAAGCTGTAGATTGCTTATTTCGGTGATAGAGTCAGCGCAAGCTGCAGTGAGAAAAGTGAAACAGCAATTTTAGTGTTGGTTTAGGGATAAATGTAACCCAGGACCATGGCTGAGCTCCCTTGACCTTCTTCAAATAATGCCATGAGATCTTTTACACCCACCAGAGCTGACAGACAAGCCTCGGTTGAATGTGTCGCCTGAAAAATGGCCCTTGCAACAAGCCAGCACTTCCCTCAGAGCTAAACTGAAGTGTTAGCCTGGATTATGTACTCAAGTCTTTGGAGTGGGGTAGCTTGAACCCACAACATTTTGACTCACTAGTGCGAGTGCTACCACTGAGCTTCAGCTGATGAATAGGGCGAGCAGCCTGAGCAAACATTCTCAGAGCGAGGTCGTGCACCAAGAAAAGTGGGAGATTTTTAAATATTTGCAAAAGTTTCCACTGGCAGTGCACTACCCACCTCTTTTTCCCACAGCAGAATCCTGTCCCCAGATGGGCATTAATCCTGCGCACAAACCAGCGAGACCTTCCCCCATATGTTAATGACCTGGTGCCAGGAATGAGGCCGTGGGCATGGAGTGGATCACCTCAGGAGCAGGTGAATATCCGGCTGGGCTGCAAATGTGCCCCAATTAAGAGGGGGTGGGGCTTGTGTGTAAATCTCAGGGCATTCTCGGTTGGATCAGTCGGTTGCGAAGTTCATGGGACATTGGCTTGTGAGAGGGCTATAGCTCAGTGGTAGAACATTTGACTGCAGATTATAGAAGTTCCTGGTTGATATATAAATATCTCCTCATGAACTCCTATGTTATCACAGAGAACGATAGTTATACGCGCCGTCCGCTACACCATGTCCATAGTTACGATAGAAAGATATAATACTGAAGGAGGCCTTTAGCTCCATTGTGCCTGCACCGTGTGTTTGGCAGAGCTGTTCAATTAATCCCACTCCACTTCCCTTACCCCATAGCCCTGTAGATGTTTCCCCTTCAAGGATTAATCCAATTCCTTTTTGAAAGTTACCATTGAATCTGCTTCCACCACCCTTGCAAACAGTGTATTCCAGACCACAACAACTCGCTGTGTAAAAAAATGTCTCCACATGTTGCCTTTTTTTCCCTTGTCAATCACCGTAAATCTGTGTCCTCTGGTTACTGGCCCTTCTGCCACGAGAAACAGCTTAATTTGCACAATAAAAAACTTCCATGATTTTGAACAGCTGAAAAATAACTCTGCATAAAATTTCTTGCCAATTTTGAAAGAAGGGTGAGGAGTCTCTTTAAAGCAATGGTTAGCTTTATCTAATATTTGTTTGACATGACCCCGTCATCTTCCTATCCCTCATGGTGTCCTGCGCTATGCAACATTTTGATGTGAAGCAGAAAGCTCCCAATAGGGCTCTGGGGGTATAGCTCAGTGGTAGAGCATTTGACTGCAGATCAAGCGGTCCCTGGTTCAAATCCAGGTGCCCCCTCGTTACCATTTAGGCTCAATAATTAAAAATCTCTTTCTCCACAGTTGCTTTGTGTTCATTAACAATAATGCTGCTTCAGAGCCACTTTTCACCAACAGTCAATCCTTGTGGTGATGAAGCTGTAGATTGCTTATTTTGGTGATAGAATCAGCGCAAACTGCAGTGAGAAAAGTGAAACAGCAATTTTAGTGTTGGTTTAGGGATAAATGTAACCCAGGACCATGGCTGAGCTCCCTTGACCTTCTTCAAATAATGCCATGAGATCTTTTACACCCACCAGAGCTGACAGACAAGCCTCGGTTGAATGTGTCGCCTGAAAAATGGCCCTTGCAACAAGCCAGCACTTCCCTCAGACCTAAACTGAAGTGTTAGCCTGGATTATGTACTCAAGTCTTTGGAGTGGGGTAGCTTGAACCCACAACATTTTGACTCACTAGTGCGAGTGCTACCACTGAGCTTCAGCTGATGAATAGGGCGAGCAGCCTGAGCAAACATTCTCAGAGCGAGGTCGTGCACCAAGAAAAGTGGGAGATTTTTAAATATTTGCAAAAGTTTCCACTGGCAGTGCACTACCCACCTCTTTTTCCCACAGCAGAATCCTGTCCCCAGATGGGCATTAATCCTGCGCACAGACCAGCGAGACCTTCCCCCATATGTTAATGACCTGGTGCCAGGAATGAGGCCGTGGGCATGGAGTGGGGCACCTCAGGAGCGGGTGAATATCCGGCTGGGCTGCAAATGTGCCCCAATTAAGAGGGGGTGGGGCTTGTGTGTAAATCTCAGGGCATTCTCGGTTGGATCATTCGGTTGCGAAGTTCATGGGACATTGGCTTGTGAGAGGGCTATAGCTCAGTGGTAGAACATTTGACTGCAGATTATAGAAGTTCCTGGTTGATATATAAATATCTCCTCATGAACTCCTATGTTATCACAGAGAATGATAGTTATACCCGCCGTCCGCAACACCATGTCCATAGTTACGATAGAAAGATATAATACTGAAGGAGGCCTTTAGCTCCATTGTGCCTGCACCGTGTGTTTGGCAGAGCTGTTCAATTAATCCCACTCCACTTCCCTTACCCCATAGCCCTGTAGATGTTTCCCCTTCAAGGATTTATCCAATTCCTTTTTGAAAGTTACCATTGAATCTGCTTCCACCACCCTTGCAAACAGTGTATTCCAGACCACAACAACTCGCTGTGTAAAAAAATGTCTCCACATGTTGCCTTTTTTTCCCTTGTCAATCACCGTAAATCTGTGTCCTCTGGTTACTGGCCCTTCTGCCACTAGAAACAGCTTAATTTGCACAATAAAAAACTTCCATGATTTTGAACAGCTGAAAAATAACTCTGCATAAAATTTCTTGCCAATTTTGAAAGAAGGGTGAGGAGTCTCTTTAAAGCAATGGTTAGCTTTATCTAATATTTGTTTGACATGACCCCGTCATCTTCCTATCCCTCATGGTGTCCTGCGCTATGCAACATTTTGATGTGAAGCAGAACGCTGCCAATAGGGCTCTGGGGGTATAGCTCAGTGGTAGAGCATTTGACTGCAGATCAAGAGGTTTCTGGTTCAAATCCAGGTGCCCCCTCATTACCATTTAGGCTGAATAATTAAAAATCTCTTTCTCCACAGTTGCTCTGTGTTCATTAACAATAATGCTGCTTCAGAGCCACTTTTCACCAACAGTCAATCCTTGTGGTGATGAAGCTGTGGATTGCTTATTTCGGTGATAGAGTCAGCGCAAACTGCAGTGAGAAAAGTGAAACAGCAATTTTAGTTTTGGTTTAGGGATAAATGTAACCCAGGACCATGGCTGAGCTCCCTTGACCTTCTTCAAATAATGCCATGAGATCTTTTACACCCACCAGAGCTGACAGACAAGCCTCGGTTGAATGTGTCGCCTGAAAAATGGCCCTTGCAACAAGCCAGCACTTCCCTCAGACCTAAACTGAAGTGTTAGCCTGGATTATGTACTCAAGTCTTTGGAGTGGGGTAGCTTGAACCCACAACATTTTGACTCACTAGTGCGAGTGCTACCACTGAGCTTCAGCTGATGAATAGGGCGAGCAGCCTGAGCAAACATTCTCAGAGCGAGGTCGTGCACCAAGAAAAGTGGGAGATTTTTAAATATTTGCAAAAGTTTCCACTGGCAGTGCACTACCCACCTCTTTTTCCCACAGCAGAATCCTGTCCCCGGATGGGCATTAATCCTGCGCACAGACCAGCGAGACCTTCCCCCATATGTTAATGACCTGGTGCCAGGAATGAGGCCGTGGGCATGGAGCGGGGCACCTCAGGAGCGGGTGAATATCCGGCTGGGCTGCAAATGTGCCCCAATTAAGAGAGGGTGGGGCTTGTGTGTAAATCTCAGGGCATTCTCGGTTGGATCATTCGGTTGCGAAGTTCATGGGACATTGGCTTGTGAGAGGGCTATAGCTCAGTGGTAGAACATTTGACTGCAGATTATAGAAGTTCCTGGTTGATATATAAATATCTCCTCATGAACTCCTATGTTATCACAGAGAACGATAGTTATACCCGCCGTCCGCAACACCATGTCCATAGTTACGATAGAAAGATATAATACTGAAGGAGGCCTTTAGCTCCATTGTGCCTGCACCGTGTGTTTGGCAGAGCTGTTCAATTAATCCCACTCCACTTCCCTTACCCCATAGCCCTGTAGATGTTTCCCCTTCAAGGATTTATCCAATTCCTTTTTGAAAGTTACCATTGAATCTGCTTCCACCACCCTTGCAAACAGTGTATTCCAGACCACAACAACTCGCTGTGTAAAAAAATGTCTCCACATGTTGCCTTTTTTTCCCTTGTCAATCACCGTAAATCTGTGTCCTCTGGTTACTGGCCCTTCTGCCACTAGAAACAGCTTAATTTGCACAATAAAAAACTTCCATGATTTTGAACAGCTGAAAAATAACTCTGCATAAAATTTCTTGCCAATTTTGAAAGAAGGGTGAGGAGTCTCTTTAAAGCAATGGTTAGCTTTATCTAATATTTGTTTGACATGACCCCGTCATCTTCCTATCCCTCATGGTGTCCTGCGCTATGCAACATTTTGATGTGAAGCAGAAAGCTGCCAATAGGGCTCTGGGGGTATAGCTCAGTGGTAGAGCATTTGACTGCAGATCAAGAGGTTCCTGGTTTAAATCCAGGTGCCCCCTCATTACCATTTAGGCTGAATAATTAAAAATCTCTTTCTCCACAGTTGCTCTGTGTTCATTAACAATAATGCTGCTTCAGAGCCACTTTTCACCAACAGTCAACCTTGTGGTGATGAAGCTGTGGATTGCTTATTTCGGTGATAGAGTCAGCGCAAACTGCAGTGAGAAAAGTGAAACAGCAATTTTAGTTTTGGTTTAGGGATAAATGTAACCCAGGACCATGGCTGAGCTCCCTTGACCTTCTTCAAATAATGCCATGAGATCTTTTACACCCACCAGAGCTGACAGACAAGCCTCGGTTGAATGTGTCGCCTGAAAAATGGCCCTTGCAACAAGCCAGCACTTCCCTCAGACCTAAACTGAAGTGTTAGCCTGGATTATGTACTCAAGTCTTTGGAGTGGGGTAGCTTGAACCCACAACATTTTGACTCACTAGTGCGAGTGCTACCACTGAGCTTCAGCTGATGAATAGGGCGAGCAGCCTGAGCAAACATTCTCAGAGCGAGGTCGTGCACCAAGAAAAGTGGGAGATTTTTAAATATTTGCAAAAGTTTCCACTGGCAGTGCACTGCCCACCTCTTTTTCCCACAGCAGAATCCTGTCCCCGGATGGGCATTAATCCTGCGCACAGACCAGCGAGACCTTCCCCCATATGTTAATGACCTGGTGCCAGGAATGAGGCCGTGGGCATGGAGCGGGGCACCTCAGGAGCGGGTGAATATCCGGCTGGGCTGCAAATGTGCCCCAATTAAGAGAGGGTGGGGCTTGTGTGTAAATCTCAGGGCATTCTCGGTTGGATCATTCGGTTGCGAAGTTCATGGGACATTGGCTTGTGAGAGGGCTATAGCTCAGTGGTAGAACATTTGACTGCAGATTATAGAAGTTCCTGGTTGATATATAAATATCTCCTCATGAACTCCTATGTTATCACAGAGAACGATAGTTATACCCGCCGTCCGCTACACCATGTCCATAGTTACGATAGAAAGATATAATACTGAAGGAGGCCTTTAGCTCCATTGTGCCTGCACCGTGTGTTTGGCAGAGCTGTTCAATTAATCCCACTCCACTTCCCTTACCCCATAGCCCTGTAGATGTTTCCCCTTCAAGGATTTATCCAATTCCTTTTTGAAAGTTACCATTGAATCTGCTTCCACCACCCTTGCAAACAGTGTATTCCAGACCACAACAACTCGCTGTGTAAAAAAATGTCTCCACATGTTGCCTTTTTTTCCCTTGTCAATCACCGTAAATCTGTGTCCTCTGGTTACTGGCCCTTCTGCCACTAGAAACAGCTTAATTTGCACAATAAAAAACTTCCATGATTTTGAACAGCTGAAAAATAACTCTGCATAAAATTTCTTGCCAATTTTGAAAGAAGGGTGAGGAGTCTCTTCAAAGCAATGGTTAGCTTTATCTAATATTTGTTTGACATGACCCCGTCATCTTCCTATCCCTCATGGTGTCCTGCGCTATGCAACATTTTGATGTGAAGCAGAAAGTTGCCAATAGGGCTCTGGGGGTATAGCTCAGTGGTAGAGCATTTGCCTGCAGATTAAGAGGTCCCTGGTTCAAATCCAGGTGCCCCCTCGTTACCATTTAGGCTCAATAATTAAAAATCTCTTTCTCCACAGTTGCTCTGTGTTCATTAACAATAATGCTGCTTCAGAGCCACTTTTCACCAACAGTCAATCCTTGTGGTGATGAAGCTGTGGATTGCTCATTTCGGTGATAGAGTCAGCGCAAACTGCAGTGAGAAAAGTGAAACAGCAATTTTAGTGTTGGTTTAGGGATTAATGCAACCCAGGACCATGGCTGAGCTCCCTTGACCTTCTTCAAATAATGCCATGAGATCTTTTACACCCACCAGAGCTGACAGACAAGCCTCGGTTGAATGTGTCGCCTGAAAAATGGCCCTTGCAACAAGCCAGCACTTCCCTCACACCTAAACTGAAGTGTTAGCCTGGATTATGTACTCAAGTCTTTGGAGTGGGGTAGCTTGAACCCACAACATTTTGACTCACGAGTGCTACCACTGAGCTTCAGCTGATGAATAGGGCGAGCAGCCTGAGCAAACATTCTCAGAGCGAGGTCGTGCACCAAGAAAAGTGGGAGATTTTTAAATATTTGCAAAAGTTTCCACTGGCAGTGCACTACCCACCTCTTTTTCCCACAGCAGGATCCTGTCCCCAGATGGGCATTAATCCTGCGCACAGACCAGCGAGACCTTCCCCCATATGTTAATGACCTGGTGCCAGGAATGAGGCCGTGGGCATGGAGTGGGGCACCTCAGGAGCGGGTGAATATCCGGCTGGGCTGCAAATGTGCCCCAATTAAGAGGGGGTGGGGCTTGTGTGTAAATCTCAGGGCATTCTCGGTTGGATCATTCGGTTGCGAAGTTCATGGGACATTGGCTTGTGAGAGGGCTATAGCTCAGTGGTAGAACATTTGACTGCAGATTATAGAAGTTCCTGGTTGATATATAAATATCTCCTCATGAACTCCTATGTTATCACAGAGAACGATAGTTATACCCGCCGTCCGCTACACCATGTCCATAGTTACGATAGAAAGATATAATACTGAAGGAGGCCTTTAGCTCCATTGTGCCTGCACCGTGTGTTTGGCAGAGCTGTTCAATTAATCCCACTCCACTTCCCTTACCCCATAGCCCTGTAGATGTTTCCCCTTCAAGGATTTATCCAATTCCTTTTTGAAAGTTACCATTGAATCTGCTTCCACCACCCTTGCAAACAGTGTATTCCAGACCACAACAACTCGCTGTGTAAAAAAATGTCTCCACATGTTGCCATTTTTTCCCTTGTCAATCACCGTAAATCTGTGTCCTCTGGTTACTGGCCCTTCTGCCACTAGAAACAGCTTAATTTGCACAATAAAAAACTTCCATGATTTTGAACAGCTGAAAAATAACTCTGCATAAAATTTCTTGCCAATTTTGAAAGAAGGGTGAGGAGTCTCTTTAAAGCAATGGTTAGCTTTATCTAATATTTGTTTGACATGACCCCGTCATCTTCCTATCCCTCATGGTGTCCTGCGCTATGCAACATTTTGATGTGAAGCAGAAAGCTGCCAATAGGGCTCTGGGGGTATAGTTCAGTGGTAGAGCATTTGACTGCAAATCAAGAGGTCCCTGGTTCAAATCCAGGTGCCCCCTCGTTACCATTTAGGCTCAATAATTAAAAATCTCTTTCTCCACAGTTGCTCTGTGTTCATTAACAATAATGCTGCTTCAGAGCCACTTTTCACCAACAGTCAATCCTTGTGGTGATGAAGCTGTAGATTGCTTATTTCGGTGATAGAGTCAGCGCAAACTGCAGTGAGAAAAGTGAAACAGCAATTTTAGTGTTGGTTTAGGGATAAATGTAACCCAGGACCATGGCTGAGCTCCCTTGACCTTCTTCAAATAATGCCATGAGATCTTTTACACCCACCAGAGCTGACAGACAAGCCTCGGTTGAATGTGTCGCCTGAAAAATGGCCCTTGCAACAAGCCAGCACTTCCCTCACACCTAAACTGAAGTGTTAGCCTGGATTATGTACTCAAGTCTTTGGAGTGGGGTAGCTTGAACCCACAACATTTTGACTCACGAGTGCTACCACTGAGCTTCAGCTGATGAATAGGGCGAGCAGCCTGAGCAAACATTCTCAGAGCGAGGTCGTGCACCAAGAAAAGTGGGAGATTTTTAAATATTTGCAAAAGTTTCCACTGGCAGTGCACTACCCACCTCTTTTTCCCACAGCAGGATCCTGTCCCCAGATGGGCATTAATCCTGCGCACAGACCAGCGAGACCTTCCCCCATATGTTAATGACCTGGTGCCAGGAATGAGGCCGTGGGCATGGAGTGGGGCACCTCAGGAGCGGGTGAATATCCGGCTGGGCTGCAAATGTGCCCCAATTAAGAGGGGGTGGGGCTTGTGTGTAAATCTCAGGGCATTCTCGGTTGGATCATTCGGTTGCGAAGTTCATGGGACATTGGCTTGTGAGAGGGCTATAGCTCAGTGGTAGAACATTTGACTGCAGATTATAGAAGTTCCTGGTTGATATATAAATATCTCCTCATGAACTCCTATGTTATCACAGAGAACGATAGTTATACCCGCCGTCCGCTACACCATGTCCATAGTTACGATAGAAAGATATAATACTGAAGGAGGCCTTTAGCTCCATTGTGCCTGCACCGTGTGTTTGGCAGAGCTGTTCAATTAATCCCACTCCACTTCCCTTACCCCATAGCCCTGTAGATGTTTCCCCTTCAAGGATTTATCCAATTCCTTTTTGAAAGTTACCATTGAATCTGCTTCCACCACCCTTGCAAACAGTGTATTCCAGACCACAACAACTCGCTGTGTAAAAAAATGTCTCCACATGTTGCCTTTTTTTCCCTTGTCAATCACCGTAAATCTGTGTCCTCTGGTTACTGGCCCTTCTGCCACTAGAAACAGCTTAATTTGCACAATAAAAAACTTCTATGATTTTGAACAGCTGAAAAATAACTCTGCATAAAATTTCTTGCCAATTTTGAAAGAAGGGTGAGGAGTCTCTTTAAAGCAATGGTTAGCTTTATCTAATATTTGTTTGACATGACCCCGTCATCTTCCTATCCCTCATGGTGTCCTGCGCTATGCAACATTTTGATGTGAAGCAGAAAGCTGCCAATAGGGCTCTGGGGGTATAGCTCAGTGGTAGAGCATTTGACTGCAAATCAAGAGGTCCCTGGTTCAAATCCAGGTGCCCCCTCGTTACCATTTAGGCTCAATAATTAAAAATCTCTTTCTCCACAGTTGCTCTGTGTTCATTAACAATAATGCTGCTTCAGAGCCACTTTTCACCAACAGTCAATCCTTGTGGTGATGAAGCTGTAGATTGCTTATTTCGGTGATAGAGTCAGCGCAAACTGCAGTGAGAAAAGTGAAACAGCAATTTTAGTGTTGGTTTAGGGATAAATGTGACCCAGGACCATGGCTGAGCTCCCTTGACCTTCTTCAAATAATGCCATGAGATCTTTTACACCCACCAGAGCTGACAGACAAGCCTCGGTTGAATGTGTCGCCTGAAAAATGGCCCTTGCAACAAGCCAGCACTTCCCTCAGACCTAAACTGAAGTGTTAGCCTGGATTATGTACTCAAGTCTTTGGAGTGGGGTAGCTTGAACCCACAACATTTTGACTCACTAGTGCGAGTGCTACCACTGAGCTTCAGCTGATGAATAGGGCGAGCAGCCTGAGCAAACATTCTCAGAGCGAGGTCGTGCACCAAGAAAAGTGGGAGAATTTTAAATATTTGCAAAAGTTTCCACTGGCAGTGCACTACCCACCTCTTTTTCCCACAGCAGGATCCTGTCCCCAGATGGGCATTAATCCTGCGCACAGACCAGCGAGACCTTCCCCCATATGTTAATGACCTGGTGCCAGGAATGAGGCCGTGGGCATGGAGTGGGTGAATATCCGGCTGGGCTGCAAATGTGCCCCAATTAAGAGAGGGTGGGGCTTGTGTGTAAATCTCAGGGCATTCTCGGTTGGATCATTCGGTTGCGAAGTTCATGGGACATTGGCTTGTGAGAGGGCTATAGCTCAGTGGTAGAACATTTGACTGCAGATTATAGAAGTTCCTGGTTGATATATAAATATCTCCTCATGAACTCCTATGTTATCACAGAGAACGATAGTTATACCCGCCGTCCGCTACACCATGTCCATAGTTACGATAGAAAGATATAATACTGAAGGAGGCCTTTAGCTCCATTGTGCCTGCACCGTGTGTTTGGCAGAGCTGTTCAATTAATCCCACTCCACTTCCCTTACCCCATAGCCCTGTAGATGTTTCCCCTTCAAGGATTTATCCAATTCCTTTTTGAAAGTTACCATTGAATCTGCTTCCACCACCCTTGCAAACAGTGTATTCCAGACCACCACAACTCGCTGTGTAAAAAAATGTCTCCACATGTTGCCTTTTTTTCCCTTGTCAATCACCGTAAATCTGTGTCCTCTGGTTACTGGCCCTTCTGCCACTAGAAACAGCTTAATTTGCACAATAAAAAACTTCCATGATTTTGAACAGCTGAAAAATAACTCTGCATAAAATTTCTTGCCAATTTTGAAAGAAGGGTGAGGAGTCTCTTCAAAGCAATGGTTAGCTTTATCTAATATTTGTTTGACATGACCCCGTCATCTTCCTATCCCTCATGGTGTCCTGCGCTATGCAACATTTTGATGTGAAGCAGAAAGTTGCCAATAGGGCTCTGGGGGTATAGCTCAGTGGTAGAGCATTTGCCTGCAGATTAAGAGGTCCCTGGTTCAAATCCAGGTGCCCCCTCGTTACCATTTAGGCTCAATAATTAAAAATCTCTTTCTCCACAGTTGCTCTGTGTTCATTAACAATAATGCTGCTTCAGAGCCACTTTTCACCAACAGTCAATCCTTGTGGTGATGAAGCTGTGGATTGCTCATTTCGGTGATAGAGTCAGCGCAAACTACAGTGAGAAAAGTGAAACAGCAATTTTAGTGTTGGTTTAGGGATTAATGCAACCCAGGACCATGGCTGAGCTCCCTTGACCTTCTTCAAATAATGCCATGAGATCTTTTACACCCACCAGAGCTGACAGACAAGCCTCGGTTGAATGTGTCGCCTGAAAAATGGCCCTTGCAACAAGCCAGCACTTCCCTCACACCTAAACTGAAGTGTTAGCCTGGATTATGTACTCAAGTCTTTGGAGTGGGGTAGCTTGAACCCACAACATTTTGACTCACGAGTGCTACCACTGAGCTTCAGCTGATGAATAGGGCGAGCAGCCTGAGCAAACATTCTCAGAGCGAGGTCGTGCACCAAGAAAAGTGGGAGATTTTTAAATATTTGCAAAAGTTTCCACTGGCAGTGCACTACCCACCTCTTTTTCCCACAGCAGGATCCTGTCCCCAGATGGGCATTAATCCTGCGCACAGACCAGCGAGACCTTCCCCCATATGTTAATGACCTGGTGCCAGGAATGAGGCCGTGGGCATGGAGTGGGGCACCTCAGGAGCGGGTGAATATCCGGCTGGGCTGCAAATGTGCCCCAATTAAGAGGGGGTGGGGCTTGTGTGTAAATCTCAGGGCATTCTCGGTTGGATCATTCGGTTGCGAAGTTCATGGGACATTGGCTTGTGAGAGGGCTATAGCTCAGTGGTAGAACATTTGACTGCAGATTATAGAAGTTCCTGGTTGATATATAAATATCTCCTCATGAACTCCTATGTTATCACAGAGAACGATAGTTATACCCGCCGTCCGCTACACCATGTCCATAGTTACGATAGAAAGATATAATACTGAAGGAGGCCTTTAGCTCCATTGTGCCTGCACCGTGTGTTTGGCAGAGCTGTTCAATTAATCCCACTCCACTTCCCTTACCCCATAGCCCTGTAGATGTTTCCCCTTCAAGGATTTATCCAATTCCTTTTTGAAAGTTACCATTGAATCTGCTTCCACCACCCTTGCAAACAGTGTATTCCAGACCACAACAACTCGCTGTGTAAAAAAATGTCTCCACATGTTGCCTTTTTTTCCCTTGTCAATCACCGTAAATCTGTGTCCTCTGGTTACTGGCCCTTCTGCCACTAGAAACAGCTTAATTTGCACAATAAAAAACTTCCATGATTTTGAACAGCTGAAAAATAACTCTGCATAACATTTCTTGCCAATTTTGAAAGAAGGGTGAGGAGTCTCTTTAAAGCAATGGTTAGCTTTATCTAATATTTGTTTGACATGACCCCGTCATCTTCCTATCCCTCATGGTGTCCTGCGCTATGCAACATTTTGATGTGAAGCAGAAAACTGCCAATAGGGCTCTGGGGGTATAGCTCAGTGGTAGAGCATTTGACTGCAGATCAAGAGGTCCCTGGTTCAAATCCAGGTGCCCCCTTGTTACCATTTAGGCTCAATAATTAAAAATCTCTTTCTCCACAGTTGCTCTGTGTTCATTAACAATAATGCTGCTTCAGAGCCACTTTTCACCAACAGTCAATCCTTGTGGTGATGAAGCTGTAGATTGCTCATTTCGGTGATAGAGTCAGCGCAAACTGCAGTGAGAAAAGTGAAACAGCAATTTTAGTGTTGGTTTCGGGATTAATGTAACCCAGGACCATGGCTGAGCTCCCTTGACCTTCTTCAAATAATGCCATGAGATCTTTTACACCCACCAGAGCTGACAGACAAGCCTCGGTTGAATGTGTCGCCTGAAAAATGGCCCTTGCAACAAGCCAGCACTTCCCTCAGACCTAAACTGAAGTGTTAGCCTGGATTATGTACTCAAGTCTTTGGAGTGGGGTAGTTTGAACCCACAACATTTTGACTCACTAGTGCGAGTGCTACCACTGAGCTTCAGCTGATGAATAGGGCGAGCAGCCTGAGCAAACATTCTCAGAGCGAGGTCGTGCACCAAGAAAAGTGGGAGATTTTTAAATATTTGCAAAAGTTTCCACTGGCAGTGCACTACCCACCTCTTTTTCCCACAGCAGGATCCTGTCCCCAGATGGGCATTAATCCTGCGCACAGACCAGCGAGACCTTCCCCCATATGTTAATGACCTGGTGCCAGGAATGAGGCCGTGGGCATGGAGCGGGTGAATATCCGGCTGGGCTGCAAATGTGCCCCAATTAAGAGAGGGTGGGGCTTGTGTGTAAATCTCAGGGCATTCTCGGTTGGATCATTCGGTTGCGAAGTTCATGGGACATTGGCTTGTGAGAGGGCTATAGCTCAGTGGTAGAACATTTGACTGCAGATTATAGAAGTTCCTGGTTGATATATAAATATCTCCTCATGAACTCCTATGTTATCACAGAGAACGATAGTTATACCCGCCGTCCGCTACACCATGTCCATAGTTACGATAGAAAGATATAATACTGAAGGAGGCCTTTAGCTCCATTGTGCCTGCACCGTGTGTTTGGCAGAGCTGTTCAATTAATCCCACTCCACTTCCCTTACCCCATAGCCCTGTAGATGTTTCCCCTTCAAGGATTTATCCAATTCCTTTTTGAAAGTTACCATTGAATCTGCTTCCACCACCCTTGCAAACAGTGTATTCCAGACCACAACAACTTGCTGTGTAAAAAAATGTCTCCACATGTTGCCTTTTTTTCCCTTGTCAATCACCGTAAATCTGTGTCCTCTGGTTACTGGCCCTTCTGCCACTAGAAACAGCTTAATTTGCACAATAAAAAACTTCCATGATTTTGAACAGCTGAAAAATAATTCTGCATAAAATTTCTTGCCAACTTTGAAAGAAGGGTGAGGAGTCTCTTTAAAGCAATGGTTAGCTTTATCTAATATTTGTTTGACATGACCCCGTCATCTTCCTATCCCTCATGGTGTCCTGCGCTATGCAACATTTTGATGTGAAGCAGAAAGCTGCCAATAGGGCTCTGGGGGTATAGCTCAGTGGTTAGAGCATTTGACTGCAGATCAAGAGGTTACTGGTTCAAATCCAGGTGCCCCCTCGTTACCATTTAGGCTCAATAATTAAAAATCTCTTCCTCCACAGTTGCTCTGTGTTCATTAGCAATAATGCTGCTTCAGAGCCACTTTTCACCAACTGTCAATCCTTGTGGTGATGAAGCTGTAGATTGTTTATTTCGGTGATAGAGTCAGCGCAAACTGCAGTGAGAAAAGTGAAACAGCAATTTTAGTGTTGGTTTAGGGATAAATGTAACCCAGGACCATGGCTGAGCTCCCTTGACCTTCTTCAAATAATGCCATGAGATCTTTTACACCCACCAGAGCTGACAGACAAGCCTCGGTTGAATGTGTCGCCTGAAAAATGGCCCTTGCAACAAGCCAGCACTTCCCTCAGACCTAAACTGAAGTGTTAGCCTGGATTATGTACTCAAGTCTTTGGAGTGGGCAAGCTTGAACCCACAACATTTTGACTCACTAGTGCGAGTGCTACCACTGAGCTTCAGCTGATGAATAGGGCGAGCAGCCTGAGCAAACATTCTCAGAGCGAGGTCGTGCACCAAGAAAAGTGGGAGATTTTTAAATATTTGCAAAAGTTTCCACTGGCAGTGCACTACCCACCTCTTTTTCCCACAGCAGAATCCTGTCCCCAGATGGGCATTAATCCTGCGCACAGACCAGCGAGACCTTCCCCCATATTTTAATGACCTGGTGCCAGGAATGAGGCCGTGGGCATGGAGCGGGGCACCTCAGGAGCGGGTGAATATCCGGCTGGGCTGCAAATGTGCCCCAATTAAGAGAGGGTGGGGCTTGTGTGTAAATCTCAGGGCATTCTCGGTTGGATCATTCGGTTGCGAAGTTCATGGGACATTGGCTTGTGAGAGGGCTATAGCTCAGTGGTAGAACATTTGACTGCAGATTATAGAAGTTCCTGGTTGATATATAAATATCTCCTCATGAACTCCTATGTTATCACAGAGAACGATAGTTATACCCGCCGTCCGCTACACCATGTCCATAGTTACGATAGAAAGATATAATACTGAAGGAGGCCTTTAGCTCCATTGTGCCTGCACCGTGTGTTTGGCAGAGCTGTTCAATTAATCCCACTCCACTTCCCTTACCCCATAGCCCTGTAGATGTTTCCCCTTCAAGGATTTATCCAATTCCTTTTTGAAAGTTACCATTGAATCTGCTTCCACCACCCTTGCAAACAGTGTATTCCAGACCACAACAACTCGCTGTGTAAAAAAATGTCTCCACATGTTGCCTTTTTTTCCCTTGTCAATCACCGTAAATCTGTGTCCTCTGGTTACTGGCCCTTCTGCCACTAGAAACAGCTTAATTTGCACAATAAAAAACTTCCATGATTTTGAACAGCTGAAAAATAACTCTGCATAAAATTTCTTGCCAATTTTGAAAGAAGGGTGAGGAGTCTCTTTAAAGCAATGGTTACCTTTATCTAATATTTGTTTGACATGACCCCGTCATCTTCCTATCCCTCATGGTGTCCTGCGCTATGCAACATTTTGATGTGAAGCAGAAAGCTGCCAATAGGGCTCTGGGGGTATAGCTCAGTGGTAGAGCATTTGACTGCAGATCAAGAGGTCCCTGGTTCAAATCCAGGTGCCCCCTCATTACCATTTAGGCTCAATAATTAAAAATCTCTTTCTCCACAGTTGCTCTGTGTTCATTAGCAATAATGCTGCTTCAGAGCCACTTTTCACCAACAGTCAATCCTTGTGGTGATGAAGCTGTAGATTGCTTATTTCGGTGATAGAGTCAGCACAAACTGCAGTGAGAAAAGTGAAACAGCAATTTTAGTGTTGGTTTAGGGATAAATGTAACCCAGGACCATGGCTGAGCTCCCTTGACCTTCTTCAAATAATGCCATGAGATCTTTTACACCCACCAGAGCTGACAGACAAGCCTCGGTTGAATGTGTCGCCTGAAAAATGGCCCTTGCAACAAGCCAGCACTTCCCTCAGACCTAAACTGAAGTGTTAGCCTGGATTATGTACTCAAGTCTTTGGAGTGGGGTAGCTTGAACCCACAACATTTTGACTCACTAGTGCGAGTGCTACCACTGAGCTTCAGCTGATGAATAGGGCGAGCAGCCTGAGCAAACATTCTCAGAGCGAGGTCGTGCACCAAGAAAAGTGGGAGATTTTTAAATATTTGCAAAAGTTTCCACTGGCAGTGCACTACCCACCTCTTTTTCCCACAGCAGAATCCTGTCCCCAGATGGGCATTAATCCTGCGCTCAAACCAGCGAGACCTTCCCCCATATGTTAATGACCTGGTGCCAGGAATGAGGCCGTGGGCATGGAGTGGGGCACCTCAGGAGCGGGTGAATATCCGGCTGGGCTGCAAATGTGCCCCAATTAAAAGGGGGTGGGGCTTGTGTGTAAATCTCAGGGCATTCTCGGTTGGATCATTCGGTTGCGAAGTTCATGGGACATTGGCTTGTGAGAGGGCTATAGCTCAGTGGTAGAACATTTGACTGCAGATTATAGAAGTTCCTGGTTGATATATAAATATCTCCTCATGAACTCCTATGTTATCACAGAGAACGATAGTTATACCCGCCGTCCGCTACACCATGTCCATAGTTACGATAGAAAGATATAATACTGAAGGAGGCCTTTAGCTCCATTGTGCCTGCACCGTGTGTTTGGCAGAGCTGTTCAATTAATCCCACTCCACTTCCCTTACCCCATAGCCCTGTAGATGTTTCCCCTTCAAGGATTTATCCAATTCCTTTTTGAAAGTTACCATTGAATCTGCTTCCACCACCCTTGCAAACAGTGTATTCCAGAACACAACAACTCGCTGTGTAAAAAAATGTCTCCACATGTTGCCTTTTTTTCCCTTGTCAATCACCGTAAATCTGTGTCCTCTGGTTACTGGCCCTTCTGCCACGAGAAACAGCTTAATTTGCACAATAAAAAACTTCCATGATTTTGAACAGCTGAAAAATAACTCTGCATAAAATTTCTTGCCAATTTTGAAAGAAGGGTGAGGAGTCTCTTTAAAGCAATGGTTAGCTTTATCTAATATTTGTTTGACATGACCCCGTCATCTTCCTATCCCTCATGGTGTCCTGCGCTATGCAACATTTTGATGTGAAGCAGAAAGCTGCCAATAGGGCTCTTGGGGTATAGCTCAGTGGTAGAGCATTTGACTGCAGATCAAAAGGTCCCTGGTTCAAATCCAAGTGCCCCCTCATTACCATTTAGGCTCAAGAATTAAAAATCTCTTTCTCCACAGTTGCTCTGTGTTCATTAACAATAATGCTGCTTCAGAGCCACTTTTCACCAACAGTCAATCCTTGTGGTGATGAAGCTGTAGATTGCTTATTTCGGTGATAGAGTCAGCGCAAACTGCAGTGAGAAAAGTGAAACAGCAATTTTAGTGTTGGTTTAGGGATAAATGTAACCCAGGACCATGGCTGAGCTCCCTTGACCTTCTTCAAATAATGCCATGAGATCTTTTACACCCACCAGAGCTGACAGACAAGCCTCGGTTGAATGTGTCGCCTGAAAAATGGCCCTTGCAACAAGCCAGCACTTCCCTCACACCTAAACTGAAGTGTTAGCCTGGATTATGTACTCAAGTCTTTGGAGTGGGGTAGCTTGAACCCACAACATTTTGACTCACTAGTGCGAGTGCTACCACTGAGCTTCAGCTGATGAATAGGGCGAGCAGCCTGAGCAAACATTCTCAGAGCGAGGTCGTGCACCAAGAAAAGTGGGAGATTTTTAAATATTTGCAAAAGTTTCCACTGGCAGTGCACTACCCACCTCTTTTTCCCACAGCAGAATCCTGTCCCCAGATGGGCATTAATCCTGCGCACAGACCAGCGAGACCTTCCCCCATATTTTAATGACCTGGTGCCAGGAATGAGGCCGTGGGCATGGAGCGGGGCACCTCAGGAGCGGGTGAATATCCGGCTGGGCTGCAAATGTGCCCCAATTAAGAGAGGGTGGGGCTTGTGTGTAAATCTCAGGGCATTCTCGGTTGGATCATTCGGTTGCGAAGTTCATGGGACATTGGCTTGTGAGAGGGCTATAGCTCAGTGGTAGAACATTTGACTGCAGATTATAGAAGTTCCTGGTTGATATATAAATATCTCCTCATGAACTCCTATGTTATCACAGAGAACGATAGTTATACCCGCCGTCCGCTACACCATGTCCATAGATACGATAGAAAGATATAATACTGAAGGAGGCCTTTAGCTCCATTGTGCCTGCACCGTGTGTTTGGCAGAGCTGTTCAATTAATCCCACTCCACTTCCCTTACCCCATAGCCCTGTAGATGTTTCCCCTTCAAGGATTTATCCAATTCCTTTTTGAAAGTTACCATTGAATCTGCTTCCACCACCCTTGCAAACAGTGTATTCCAGACCACAACAACTTGCTGTGTAAAAAAATGTCTCCACATGTTGCCTTTTTTTCCCTTGTCAATCACCGTAAATCTGTGTCCTCTGGTTACTGGCCCTTCTGCCACTAGAAACAGCTTAATTTGCACAATAAAAAACTTCCATGATTTTGAACAGCTGAAAAATAATTCTGCATAAAATTTCTTCCCAACTTTGAAAGAAGGGTGAGGAGTCTCTTTAAAGCAATGGTTAGCTTTATCTAATATTTGTTTGACATGACCCCGTCATCTTCCTATCCCTCATGGTGTCCTGCGCTATGCAACATTTTGATGTGAAGCAGAAAGCTGCCAATAGGGCTCTGGGGGTATAGCTCAGTGGTTAGAGCATTTGACTGCAGATCAAGAGGTTCCTGGTTCAAATCCAGGTGCCCCCTCGTTACCATTTAGGCTCAATAATTAAAAATCTCTTTCTCCACAGTTGCTCTGTGTTCATTAGCAATAATGCTGCTTCAGAGCCACTTTTCACCAACTGTCAATCCTTGTGGTGATGAAGCTGTAGATTGTTTATTTCGGTGATAGAGTCAGCGCAAACTGCAGTGAGAAAAGTGAAACAGCAATTTTAGTGTTGGTTTAGGGATAAATGTAACCCAGGACCATGGCTGAGCTCCCTTGACCTTCTTCAAATAATGCCATGAGATCTTTTACACCCACCAGAGCTGACAGACAAGCCTCGGTTGAATGTGTCGCCTGAAAAATGGCCCTTGCAACAAGCCAGCACTTCCCTCAGACCTAAACTGAAGTGTTAGCCTGGATTATGTACTCAAGTCTTTGGAGTGGGGTAGCTTGAACCCACAACATTTTGACTCACTAGTGCGAGTGCTACCACTGAGCTTCAGCTGATGAATAGGGCGAGCAGCCTGAGCAAACATTCTCAGAGCGAGGTCGTGCACCAAGAAAAGTGGGAGATTTTTAAATATTTGCAAAAGTTTCCACTGGCAGTGCTCTACCCACCTCTTTTTCCCACAGCAGAATCCTGTCCCCGGATGGGCATTAATCCTGCGCACAGACCAGCGAGACCTTCCCCCATATGTTAATGACCTGGTGCCAGGAATGAGGCCGTGGGCATGGAGTGGGGCACCTCAGGAGCGGGTGAATATCCGGCTGGGCTGCAAATGTGCCCCAATTAAGAGGGGGTGGGGCTTGTGTGTAAATCTCAGGGCATTCTCGGTTGGATCATTCGGTTGCGAAGTTCATGGGACATTGGCTTGTGAGAGGGCTATAGCTCAGTGGTAGAACATTTGACTGCAGATTATAGAAGTTCCTGGTTGATATATAAATATCTCCTCATGAACTCCTATGTTATCACAGAGAACGATAGTTATACCCGCCGTCCGCTACACCATGTCCATAGTTACGATAGAAAGATATAATACTGAAGGAGGCCTTTAGCTCCATTGTGCCTGCACCGTGTGTTTGGCAGAGCTGTTCAATTAATCCCACTCCACTTCCCTTACCCCATAGCCCTGTAGATGTTTCCCCTTCAAGGATTTATCCAATTCCTTTTTGAAAGTTACCATTGAATCTGCTTCCACCACCCTTGCAAACAGTGTATTCCAGACCACAACAACTCGCTGTGTAAAAAAATGTCTCCACATGTTGCCTTTTTTTCCCTTGTCAATCACCGTAAATCTGTGTCCTCTGGTTACTGGCCCTTCTGCCACTAGAAACAGCTTAATTTGCACAATAAAAAACTTGCATGATTTTGAACAGCTGAAAAATAACTCTGCATAAAATTTCTTGCCAATTTTGAAAGAAGGGTGAGGAGTCTCTTTAAAGCAATGGTTACCTTTATCTAATATTTGTTTGACATGACCCCGTCATCTTCCTATCCCTCATGGTGTCCTGCGCTATGCAACATTTTGATGTGAAGCAGAAAGCTGCCAATAGGGCTCTGGGGGTATAGCTCAGTGGTAGAGCATTTGACTGCAGATCAAGAGGTCCCTGGTTCAAATCCAGGTGCCCCCTCGTTACCATTTAGGCTCAATAATTAAAAATCTCTTTCTCCACAGTTGCTCTGTGTTCATTAGCAATAATGCTGCTTCAGAGCCACTTTTCACCAACAGTCAATCCTTGTGGTGATGAAGCTGTAGATTGCTTATTTCGGTGATAGAGTCAGCACAAACTGCAGTGAGAAAAGTGAAACAGCAATTTTAGTGTTGGTTTAGGGATAAATGTAACCCAGGACCATGGCTGAGCTCCCTTGACCTTCTTCAAATAATGCCATGAGATCTTTTACACCCACCAGAGCTGACAGACAAGCCTCGGTTGAATGTGTCGCCTGAAAAATGGCCCTTGCAACAAGCCAGCACTTCCCTCAGACCTAAACTGAAGTGTTAGCCTGGATTATGTACTCAAGTCTTTGGAGTGGGGTAGCTTGAACCCACAACATTTTGACTCACTAGTGCGAGTGCTACCACTGAGCTTCAGCTGATGAATAGGGCGAGCAGCCTGAGCAAACATTCTCAGAGCGAGGTCGTGCACCAAGAAAAGTGGGAGATTTTTAAATATTTGCAAAAGTTTCCACTGGCAGTGCACTACCCACCTCTTTTTCCCACAGCAGAATCCTGTCCCCAGATGGGCATTAATCCTGCGCACAGACCAGCGAGACCTTCCCCCATATGTTAATGACCTGGTGCCAGGAATGAGGCCGTGGGCATGGAGTGGGGCACCTCAGGAGCGGGTGAATATCCGGCTGGGCTGCAAATGTGCCCCAATTAAAAGGGGGTGGGGCTTGTGTGTAAATCTCAGGGCATTCTCGGTTGGATCATTCGGTTGCGAAGTTCATGGGACATTGGCTTGTGAGAGGGCTATAGCTCAGTGGTAGAACATTTGACTGCAGATTATAGAAGTTCCTGGTTGATATATAAATATCTCCTCATGAACTCCTATTTTATCACAGAGAACGATAGTTATACCCACCGTCCGCTACACCATGTCCATAGTTACGATAGAAAGATATAATACTGAAGGAGGCCTTTAGCTCCATTGTGCCTGCACCGTGTGTTTGGCAGAGCTGTTCAATTAATCCCACTCCACTTCCCTTACCCCATAGCCCTGTAGATGTTTCCCCTTCAAGGATTTATCCAATTCCTTTTTGAAAGTTACCATTGAATCTGCTTCCACCACCCTTGCAAACAGTACATTCCAGACCACAACAACTCGCTGTGTAAAAAAATGTCTCCACATGTTGCCTTTTTTTCCCTTGTCAATCACCGTAAATCTGTGTCCTCTGGTTACTGGCCCTTCTGCCACTAGAAACAGCTTAATTTGCACAATAAAAAACTTGCATGATTTTGAACAGCTGAAAAATAACTCTGCATAAAATTTCTTGCCAATTTTGAAAGAAGGGTGAGGAGTCTCTTTAAAGCAATGGTTAGCTTTATCTAATATTTGTTTGACATGACCCCGTCATCTTCCTGTCCCTCATGGTGTCCTGCGCTATGCAACATTTTGATGTGAAGCAGAAAGATGCCAATAGGGCTCTGGGGGTATAGCTCAGTGGTAGAGCATTTGACTGCAGATCAAGAGGTCCTTAGTTCAAATCCAGGTGCCCACTCATTACCATTTAGGCTCAATAATTAAAAATCTCTTTCTTCACAGTTGCTCTGTGTTCATTAACAATAATGCTGCTTCAGAGCCACTTTTCACCAACAGTCAATCCTTGTGGTGATGAAGCTGTCGATTGCTTATTTCGGTGATAGAGTCAGCGCAAACTGCAGTGAGAAAAGTGAAACAGCAATTTTAGTGTTGGTTTAGGGATAAATGTAACCCAGGACCATGGCTGAGCTCCCTTGACCTTCTTCAAATAATGCCATGAGATCTTTTACACCCACCAGAGCTGACAGACAAGCCTCGGTTGAATGTGTCGCCTGAAAAATGGCCCTTGCAACAAGCCAGCACTTCCCTCAGACCTAAACTGAAGTGTTAGCCTCGATTATGTACGCAAGTCTTTGGAGTGGGGTAGCTTGAACCCACAACATTTTGACTCACTAGTGCGAGTGCTACCACTGAGCTTCAGCTGATGAATAGGGCGAGCAGCCTGAGCAAACATTCTCAGAGCGAGGTCGTGCACCAAGAAAAGTGGGAGATTTTTAAATATTTGCAAAAGTTTCCACTGGCAGTGCACTACCCACCTCTTTTTCCCACAGCAGAATCCTGTCCCCAGATGGGCATTAATCCTGCGCACAGACCAGCGAGACCTTCCCCCATATGTTAATGACCTGGTGCCAGGAATGAGGCCGTGGGCATGGAGCGGGGCATCTCAGGAGCGGGTGAATACCCGGCTGGGCTGCAAATGTGCCCCAATTAAGAGAGGGTGGGGCTTGTGTGTAAATCTCAGGGCATTCTCGGTTGGATCATTCGGTTGCGAAGTTCATGGGACATTGGCTTGTGAGAGGGCTATAGCTCAGTGGTAGAACATTTGACTGCAGATTATAGAAGTTCCTGGTTGATATATAAATATCTCCTCATGAACTCCTATGTTATCACAGAGAACGATAGTTATACCCGCCGTCCGCTACACCATGTCCATAGTTACGATAGAAAGATATAATACTGAAGGAGGCCTTTAGCTCCATTGTGCCTGCACCGTGTGTTTGGCAGAGCTGTTCAATTAATCCCACTCCACTTCCCTTACCCCATAGCCCTGTAGATGTTTCCCCTTCAAGGATTTATCCAATTCCTTTTTGAAAGTTACCATTGAATCTGCTTCCACCACCCTTGCAAACAGTGTATTCCAGACCACAACAACTCGCTGTGTAAAAAAATGTCTCCACATGTTGCCTTTTTTTCCCTTGTCAATCACCGCAAATCTGTGTCCTCTGGTTACTGGCCCTTCTGCCACTAGAAACAGCTTAATTTGCACAATAAAAAACTTCCATGATTTTGAACAGCTGAAAAATAACTCTGCATAAAATTTCTTGCCAATTTTGAAAGAAGGGTGAGGAGTCTCTTTAAAGCAATGGTTACCTTTATCTAATATTTGTTTGACATGACCCCGTCATCTTCCTATCCCTCATGGTGTCCTGCGCTATGCAACATTTTGATGTGAAGCAGAAAGCTGCCAATAGGGCTCTGGGGGTATAGCTCAGTGGTAGAGCATTTGACTGCAGATCAAGAGGTCCCTGGTTCAAATCCAGGTGCCCCCTCGTTACCATTTAGGCTCAATAATTAAAAATCTCTTTCTCCACAGTTGCTCTGTGTTCATTAGCAATAATGCTGCTTCAGAGCCACTTTTCACCAACAGTCAATCCTTGTGGTGATGAAGCTGTAGATTGCTTCTTTCGGTGATAGAGTCAGCACAAACTGCAGTGAGAAAAGTGAAACAGCAATTTTAGTGTTGGTTTAGGGATAAATGTAACCCAGGACCATGGCTGAGCTCCCTTGACCTTCTTCAAATAATGCCATGAGATCTTTTACACCCACCAGAGCTGACAGACAAGCCTCGGTTGAATGTGTCGCCTGAAAAATGGCCCTTGCAACAAGCCAGCACTTCCCTCAGACCTAAACTGAAGTGTTAGCCTGGATTATGTACTCAAGTCTTTGGAGTGGGGTAGCTTGAACCCACAACATTTTGACTCACTAGTGCGAGTGCTACCACTGAGCTTCAGCTGATGAATAGGGCGAGCAGCCTGAGCAAACATTCTCAGAGCGAGGTCGTGCACCAAGAAAAGTGGGAGAATTTTAAATATTTGCAAAAGTTTCCACTGGCAGTGCACTACCCACCTCTTTTTCCCACAGCAGAATCCTGTCCCCAGATGGGCATTAATCCTGCGCACAGACCAGCGAGACCTTCCCCCATATGTTAATGACCTGGTGCCAGGAATGAGGCCGTGGGCATGGAGTGGGGCACCTCAGGAGCGGGTGAATATCCGGCTGGGCTGCAAATGTGCCCCAATTAAAAGGGGGTGGGGCTTGTGTGTAAATCTCAGGGCATTCTCGGTTGGATCATTCGGTTGCGAAGTTCATGGGACATTGGCTTGTGAGAGGGCTATAGCTCAGTGGTAGAACATTTGACTGCAGATTATAGAAGTTCCTGGTTGATATATAAATATCTCCTCATGAACTCCTATTTTATCACAGAGAACGATAGTTATACCCACCGTCCGCTACACCATGTCCATAGTTACGATAGAAAGATATAATACTGAAGGAGGCCTTTAGCTCCATTGTGCCTGCACCGTGTGTTTGGCAGAGCTGTTCAATTAATCCCACTCCACTTCCCTTACCCCATAGCCCTGTAGATGTTTCCCCTTCAAGGATTTATCCAATTCCTTTTTGAAAGTTACCATTGAATCTGCTTCCACCACCCTTGCAAACAGTACATTCCAGACCACAACAACTCGCTGTGTAAAAAAATGTCTCCACATGTTGCCTTTTTTTCCCTTGTCAATCACCGTAAATCTGTGTCCTCTGGTTACTGGCCCTTCTGCCACTAGAAACAGCTTAATTTGCACAATAAAAAACTTGCATGATTTTGAACAGCTGAAAAATAACTCTGCATAAAATTTCTTGCCAATTTTGAAAGAAGGGTGAGGAGTCTCTTTAAAGCAATGGTTAGCTTTATCTAATATTTGTTTGACATGACCCCGTCATCTTCCTGTCCCTCATGGTGTCCTGCGCTATGCAACATTTTGATGTGAAGCAGAAAGATGCCAATAGGGCTCTGGGGGTATAGCTCAGTGGTAGAGCATTTGACTGCAGATCAAGAGGTCCTTAGTTCAAATCCAGGTGCCCACTCATTACCATTTAGGCTCAATAATTAAAAATCTCTTTCTTCACAGTTGCTCTGTGTTCATTAACAATAATGCTGCTTCAGAGCCACTTTTCACCAACAGTCAATCCTTGTGGTGATGAAGCTGTAGATTGCTTATTTCGGTGATAGAGTCAGCGCAAACTGCAGTGAGAAAAGTGAAACAGCAATTTTAGTGTTGGTTTAGGGATAAATGTAACCCAGGACCATGGCTGAGCTCCCTTGACCTTCTTCAAATAATGCCATGAGATCTTTTACACCCACCAGAGCTGACAGACAAGCCTCGGTTGAATGTGTCGCCTGAAAAATGGCCCTTGCAACAAGCCAGCACTTCCCTCAGACCTAAACTGAAGTGTTAGCCTCGATTATGTACGCAAGTCTTTGGAGTGGGGTAGCTTGAACCCACAACATTTTGACTCACTAGTGCGAGTGCTACCACTGAGCTTCAGCTGATGAATAGGGCGAGCAGCCTGAGCAAACATTCTCAGAGCGAGGTCGTGCACCAAGAAAAGTGGGAGATTTTTAAATATTTGCAAAAGTTTCCACTGGCAGTGCACTACCCACCTCTTTTTCCCACAGCAGAATCCTGTCCCCAGTTGGGCATTAATCCTGCGCACAGACCAGCGAGACCTTCCCCCATATTTTAATGACCTGGTGCCAGGAATGAGGCCGTGGGCATGGAGCGGGGCACCTCAGGAGCGGGTGAATATCCAGCTGGGCTGCAAATGTGCCCCAATTAAGAGAGGGTGGGGCTTGTGTGTAAATCTCAGGGCATTCTCGGTTGGATCATTTGGTTGCGAAGTTCATGGGACATTGGCTTGTGAGAGGGCTATAGCTCAGTGGTAGAACATTTGACTGCAGATTATAGAAGTTCCTGGTTGATATATAAATATCTCCTCATGAACTCCTCTGTTATCACAGAGAACGATAGTTATACCCGCCGTCCGCTACACCATGTCCATAGTTACGATAGAAAGATATAATACTGAAGGAGGCCTTTAGCTCCATTGTGCCTGCACCGTGTGTTTGGCAGAGCTGTTCAATTAATCCCACTCCACTTCCCTTACCCCATAGCCCTGTAGATGTTTCCCCTTCAAGGATTTATCCAATTCCTTTTTGAAAGTTACCATTGAATCTGCTTCCACCACCCTTGCAAACAGTGTATTCCAGACCACAACAACTTGCTGTGTAAAAAAATGTCTCCACATGTTGCCTTTTTTTCCCTTGTCAATCACCGTAAATCTGTGTCCTCCGGTTACTGGCCCTTCTGCCACTAGAAACAGCTTAATTTGCACAATAAAAAACTTCCATGATTTTGAACAGCTGAAAAATAACTCTGCATAAAATTTCTTGCCAATTTTGAAAGAAGGGTGAGGAGTCTCTTTAAAGCAATGGTTAGCTTTATCTAATATTTGTTTGACATGACCCCGTCATCTTCCTATCCCTCATGGTGTCCTGCGCTATGCAACATTTTGATGTGAAGCAGAAAGCTGCCAATAGGGCTCTGGGGGTATAGCTCAGTGGTAGAGCATTTGACTGCAGATCAAGAGGTCCCTGGTTCAAATCCAGGTGCCCCCTCGTTGCCATTTAGGCTCAATAATTAAAAATCTCTTTCTCCACAGTTGCTCTGTGTTCATTAACAATAATGCTGCTTCAGAGCTACTTTTCATCAACAGTCAATCCTTGTGGTGATGAAGCTGTAGATTGCTTATTTCGGTGATAGAGTCAGCGCAAACTGCAGTGAGAAAAGTGAAACAGCAATTTTAGTGTTGGTTTAGGGATAAATGTAACCCAGGACCATGGCTGAGCTCCCTTGACCTTCTTCAAATAATGCCATGAGATCTTTTACACCCACCAGAGCTGACAGACAAGCCTCGGTTGAATGTGTCGCCTGAAAAATGGCCCTTGCAACAAGCCAGCACTTCCCTCAGACCTAAACTGAAGTGTTAGCCTGGATTATGTACTCAAATCTTTGGAGTGGGGTAGCTTGAACCCACAACATTTTGACTCACTAGTGCGAGTGCTACCACTGAGCTTCAGCTGATGAATAGGGCGAGCAGCCTGAGCAAACATTCTCAGAGCGAGGTCGTGCACCAAGAAAAGTGGGAGATTTTTAAATATTTGCAAAAGTTTCCACTGGCAGTGCACTACCCACCTCTTTTTCCCACAGCAGAATCCTGTCCCCAGATGGGCATTAATCCTGCGCACAGACCAGCGAGACCTTCCCCCATATTTTAATGACCTGGTGCCAGGAATGAGGCCGTGGGCATGGAGCGGGGCACCTCAGGAGCGGGTGAATATCCGGCTGGGCTGCAAATGTGCCCCAATTAAGAGAGGGTGGGGCTTGTGTGTAAATCTCAGGGCATTCTCGGTTGGATCATTCGGTTGCGAAGTTCATGGGACATTGGCTTGTGAGAGGGCTATAGCTCAGTGGTAGAACATTTGACTGCAGATTATAGAAGTTCCTGGTTGATATATAAATATCTCCTCATGAACTCCTCTGTTATCACAGAGAACGATAGTTATACCCGCCGTCCGCTACACCATGTCCATAGTTACGATAGAAAGATATAATACTGAAGGAGGCCTTTAGCTCCATTGTGCCTGCACCGTGTGTTTGGCAGAGCTGTTCAATTAATCCCACTCCACTTCCCTTACCCCATAGCCCTGTAGATGTTTCCCCTTCAAGGATTTATCCAATTCCTTTTTGAAAGTTACCATTGAATCTGCTTCCACCACCCTTGCAAACAGTGTATTCCAGACCACAACAACTTGCTGTGTAAAAAAATGTCTCCACATGTTGCCTTTTTTTCCCTTGTCAATCACCGTAAATCTGTGTCCTCCGGTTACTGGCCCTTCTGCCACTAGAAACAGCTTAATTTGCACAATAAAAAACTTCCATGATTTTGAACAGCTGAAAAATAACTCTGCATAAAATTTCTTGCCAATTTTGAAAGAAGGGTGAGGAGTCTCTTTAAAGCAATGGTTAGCTTTATCTAATATTTGTTTGACATGACCCCGTCATCTTCCTATCCCTCATGGTGTCCTGCGCTATGCAACATTTTGATGTGAAGCAGAAAGCTGCCAATAGGGCTCTGGGGGTATAGCTCAGTGGTAGAGCATTTGACTGCAGATCAAGAGGTCCCTGGTTCAAATCCAGGTGCCCCCTCGTTGCCATTTAGGCTCAATAATTAAAAATCTCTTTCTCCACAGTTGCTCTGTGTTCATTAACAATAATGCTGCTTCAGAGCTACTTTTCACCAACAGTCAATCCTTGTGGTGATGAAGCTGTAGATTGCTTATTTCAGTGATAGAGTCAGCGCAAACTGCAGTGAGAAAAGTGAAACAGCAATTTTAGTGTTGGTTTAGGGATAAATGTAACCCAGGACCATGGCTGAGCTCCCTTGACCTTCTTCAAATAATGCCATGAGATCTTTTACACCCACCAGAGCTGACAGACAAGCCTCGGTTGAATGTGTCGCCTGAAAAATGGCCCTTGCAACAAGCCAGCACTTCCCTCAGACCTAAACTGAAGTGTTAGCCTGGATTATGTACTCAAATCTTTGGAGTGGGGTAGCTTGAACCCACAACATTTTGACTCACTAGTGCGAGTGCTACCACTGAGCTTCAGCTGATGAATAGGGCGAGCAGCCTGAGCAAACATTCTCAGAGCGAGGTCGTGCACCAAGAAAAGTGGGAGATTTTTAAATATTTGCAAAAGTTTCCACTGGCAGTGCACTACCCACCTCTTTTTCCCACAGCAGAATCCTGTCCCCAGTTGGGCATTAATCCTGCGCACAGACCAGCGAGACCTTCCCCCATATTTTAATGACCTGGTGCCAGGAATGAGGCCGTGGGCATGGAGCGGGGCACCTCAGGAGCGGGTGAATATCCGGCTGGGCTGCAAATGTGCCCCAATTAAGAGAGGGTGGGGCTTGTGTGTAAATCTCAGGGCATTCTCGGTTGGATCATTTGGTTGCGAAGTTCATGGGACATTGGCTTGTGAGAGGGCTATAGCTCAGTGGTAGAACATTTGACTGCAGATTATAGAAGTTCCTGGTTGATATATAAATATCTCCTCATGAACTCCTCTGTTATCACAGAGAACGATAGTTATACCCGCCGTCCGCTACACCATGTCCATAGTTACGATAGAAAGATATAATACTGAAGGAGGCCTTTAGCTCCATTGTGCCTGCACCGTGTGTTTGGCAGAGCTGTTCAATTAATCCCACTCCACTTCCCTTACCCCATAGCCCTGTAGATGTTTCCCCTTCAAGGATTTATCCAATTCCTTTTTGAAAGTTACCATTGAATCTGCTTCCACCACCCTTGCAAACAGTGTATTCCAGACCACAACAACTTGCTGTGTAAAAAAATGTCTCCACATGTTGCCTTTTTTTCCCTTGTCAATCACCGTAAATCTGTGTCCTCCGGTTACTGGCCCTTCTGCCACTAGAAACAGCTTAATTTGCACAATAAAAAACTTCCATGATTTTGAACAGCTGAAAAATAACTCTGCATAAAATTTCTTGCCAATTTTGAAAGAAGGGTGAGGAGTCTCTTTAAAGCAATGGTTAGCTTTATCTAATATTTGTTTGACATGACCCCGTCATCTTCCTATCCCTCATGGTGTCCTGCGCTATGCAACATTTTGATGTGAAGCAGAAAGCTGCCAATAGGGCTCTGGGGGTATAGCTCAGTGGTAGAGCATTTGACTGCAGATCAAGAGGTCCCTGGTTCAAATCCAGGTGCCCCCTCGTTGCCATTTAGGCTCAATAATTAAAAATCTCTTTCTCCACAGTTGCTCTGTGTTCATTAACAATAATGCTGCTTCAGAGCTACTTTTCACCAACAGTCAATCCTTGTGGTGATGAAGCTGTAGATTGCTTATTTCGGTGATAGAGTCAGCGCAAACTGCAGTGAGAAAAGTGAAACAGCAATTTTAGTGTTGGTTTAGGGATAAATGTAACCCAGGACCATGGCTGAGCTCCCTTGACCTTCTTCAAATAATGCCATGAGATCTTTTACACCCACCAGAGCTGACAGACAAGCCTCGGTTGAATGTGTCGCCTGAAAAATGGCCCTTGCAACAAGCCAGCACTTCCCTCAGACCTAAACTGAAGTGTTAGCCTGGATTATGTACTCAAATCTTTGGAGTGGGGTAGCTTGAACCCACAACATTTTGACTCACTAGTGCGAGTGCTACCACTGAGCTTCAGCTGATGAATAGGGCGAGCAGCCTGAGCAAACATTCTCAGAGCGAGGTCGTGCACCAAGAAAAGTGGGAGATTTTTAAATATTTGCAAAAGTTTCCACTGGCAGTGCACTACCCACCTCTTTTTCCCACAGCAGAATCCTGTCCCCAGATGGGCATTAATCCTGCGCACAGACCAGCGAGACCTTCCCCCATATTTTAATGACCTGGTGCCAGGAATGAGGCCGTGGGCATGGAGCGGGGCACCTCAGGAGCGGGTGAATATCCGGCTGGGCTGCAAATGTGCCCCAATTAAGAGAGGGTGGGGCTTGTGTGTAAATCTCAGGGCATTCTCGGTTGGATCATTCGGTTGCGAAGTTCATGGGACATTGGCTTGTGAGAGGGCTATAGCTCAGTGGTAGAACATTTGACTGCAGATTATAGAAGTTCCTGGTTGATATATAAATATCTCCTCATGAACTCCTCTGTTATCACAGAGAACGATAGTTATACCCGCCGTCCGCTACACCATGTCCATAGTTACGATAGAAAGATATAATACTGAAGGAGGCCTTTAGCTCCATTGTGCCTGCACCGTGTGTTTGGCAGAGCTGTTCAATTAATCCCACTCCACTTCCCTTACCCCATAGCCCTGTAGATGTTTCCCCTTCAAGGATTTATCCAATTCCTTTTTGAAAGTTACCATTGAATCTGCTTCCACCACCCTTGCAAACAGTGTATTCCAGACGACAACAACTTGCTGTGTAAAAAAATGTCTCCACATGTTGCCTTTTTTTCCCTTGTCAATCACCGTAAATCTGTGTCCTCCGGTTACTGGCCCTTCTGCCACTAGAAACAGCTTAATTTGCACAATAAAAAACTTCCATGATTTTGAACAGCTGAAAAATAACTCTGCATAAAATTTCTTGCCAATTTTGAAAGAAGGGTGAGGAGTCTCTTTAAAGCAATGGTTAGCTTTATCTAATATTTGTTTGACATGACCCCGTCATCTTCCTATCCCTCATGGTGTCCTGCGCTATGCAACATTTTGATGTGAAGCAGAAAGCTGCCAATAGGGCTCTGGGGGTATAGCTCAGTGGTAGAGCATTTGACTGCAGATCAAGAGGTCCCTGGTTCAAATCCAGGTGCCCGCTCGTTACCATTTAGGCTCAATAATTAAAAATCTCTTTCTCCACAGTTGCTCTGTGTTCATTAACAATAATGCTGCTTCAGAGCTACTTTTCACCAGCAGTCAATCCTTGTGGTGATGAAGCTGTAGATTGCTTATTTCGGTGATAGAGTCAGCGCAAACTGCAGTGAGAAAAGTGAAACAGCAATTTTAGTGTTGGTTTAGGGATAAATGTAACCCAGGACCATGGCTGAGCTCCCTTGACCTTCTTCAAATAATGCCATGAGATCTTTTACACCCACCAGAGCTGACAGACAAGCCTCGGTTGAATGTGTCGCCTGAAAAATGGCCCTTGCAACAAGCCAGCACTTCCCTCAGACCTAAACTGAAGTGTTAGCCTGGATTATGTACTCAAGTCTTTGGAGTGGGGTAGCTTGAACCCACAACATTTTGACTCACTAGTGCGAGTGCTACCACTGAGCTTCAGCTGATGAATAGGGCGAGCAGCCTGAGCAAACATTCTCAGAGCGAGGTCGTGCACCAAGAAAAGTGGGAGATTTTTAAATATTTGCAAAAGTTTCCACTGGCAGTGCACTACCCACCTCTTTTTCCCACAGCAGAATCCTGTCCCCAGATGGGCATTAATCCTGCGCACAGACCAGCGAGACCTTCCCCCATATTTTAATGACCTGGTGCCAGGAATGAGGCCGTGGGCATGGAGCGGGGCACCTCAGGAGCGGGTGAATATCCGGCTGGGCTGCAAATGTGCCCCAATTAAGAGAGGGTGGGGCTTGTGTGTAAATCTCAGGGCATTCTCGGTTGGATCATTCGGTTGCGAAGTTCATGGGACATTGGCTTGTGAGAGGGCTATAGCTCAGTGGTAGAACATTTGACTGCAGATTATAGAAGTTCCTGGTTGATATATAAATATCTCCTCATGAACTCCTCTGTTATCACAGAGAACGATAGTTATACCCGCCGTCCGCTACACCATGTCCATAGTTACGATAGAAAGATATAATACTGAAGGAGGCCTTTAGCTCCATTGTGCCTGCACCGTGTGTTTGGCAGAGCTGTTCAATTAATCCCACTCCACTTCCCTTACCCCATAGCCCTGTAGATGTTTCCCCTTCTAGGATTTATCCAATTCCTTTTTGAAAGTTACCATTGAATCTGCTTCCACCACCCTTGCAAACAGTGTATTCCAGACCACAACAACTTGCTGTGTAAAAAAATGTCTCCACATGTTGCCTTTTTTTCCCTTGTCAATCACCGTAAATCTGTGTCCTCCGGTTACTGGCCCTTCTGCCACTAGAAACAGCTTAATTTGCACAATAAAAAACTTCCATGATTTTGAACAGCTGAAAAATAACTCTGCATAAAATTTCTTGCCAATTTTGAAAGAAGGGTGAGGAGTCTCTTTAAAGCAATGGTTAGCTTTATCTAATATTTGTTTGACATGACCCCGTCATCTTCCTATCCCTCATGGTGTCCTGCGCTATGCAACATTTTGATGTGAAGCAGAAAGCTGCCAATAGGGCTCTGGGGGTATAGCTCAGTGGTAGAGCATTTGACTGCAGATTCAAGAGGTCCCTGGTTCAAATCCAGGTGCCCCCTCGTTACCATTTAGGCTCAATAATTAAAAATCTCTTTCTCCGCAGTTGCTCTGTGTTCATTAACAATAATGCTGCTTCAGAGCTACTTTTCACCAACAGTCAATCCTTGTGGTGATGAAGCTGTAGATTGCTTATTTCGGTGATAGAGTCAGCGCAAACTGCAGTGAGAAAAGTGAAACAGCAATTTTAGTGTTGGTTTAGGGATAAATGTAACCCAGGACCATGGCTGAGCTCCCTTGACCTTCTTCAAATAATGCCATGAGATGTTTTACACCCACCAGAGCTGACAGACAAGCCTCGGTTGAATGTGTCGCCTGAAAAATGGCCCTTGCAACAAGCCAGCACTTCCCTCAGACCTAAACTGAAGTGTTAGCCTGGATTATGTACTCAAGTCTTTGGAGTGGGGTAGCTTGAACCCACAACATTTTGACTCACTAGTGCGAGTGCTACCACTGAGCTTCAGCTGATGAATAGGGCGAGCAGCCTGAGCAAACATTCTCAGAGCGAGGTCGTGCACCAAGAAAAGTGGGAGATTTTTAAATATTTGCAAAAGTTTCCACTGGCAGTGCACTACCCACCTCTTTTTCCCACAGCAGAATCCTGTCCCCAGATGGGCATTAATCCTGCGCACAGACCAGCGAGACCTTCCCCCATATTTTAATGACCTGGTGCCAGGAATGAGGCCGTGGGCATGGAGCGGGGCACCTCAGGAGCGGGTGAATATCCGGCTGGGCTGCAAATGTGCCCCAATTAAGAGAGGGTGGGGCTTGTGTGTAAATCTCAGGGCATTCTCGGTTGGATCATTCGGTTGCGAAGTTCATGGGACATTGGCTTGTGAGAGGGCTATAGCTCAGTGGTAGAACATTTGACTGCAGATTATAGAAGTTCCTGGTTGATATATAAATATCTCCTCATGAACTCCTCTGTTATCACAGAGAACGATAGTTATACCCGCCGTCCGCTACACCATGTCCATAGTTACGATAGAAAGATATAATACTGAAGGAGGCCTTTAGCTCCATTGTGCCTGCACCGTGTGTTTGGCAGAGCTGTTCAATTAATCCCACTCCACTTCCCTTACCCCATAGCCCTGTAGATGTTTCCCCTTCAAGGATTTATCCAATTCCTTTTTGAAAGTTACCATTGAATCTGCTTCCACCACCCTTGCAAACAGTGTATTCCAGACCACAACAACTTGCTGTGTAAAAAAATGTCTCCACATGTTGCCTTTTTTTCCCTTGTCAATCACCGTAAATCTGTGTCCTCCGGTTACTGGCCCTTCTGCCACTAGAAACAGCTTAATTTGCACAATAAAAAACTTCCATGATTTTGAACAGCTGAAAAATAACTCTGCATAAAATTTCTTGCCAATTTTGAAAGAAGGGTGAGGAGTCTCTTTAAAGCAATGGTTAGCTTTATCTAATATTTGTTTGACATGACCCCGTCATCTTCCTATCCCTCATGGTGTCCTGCGCTATGCAACATTTTGATGTGAAGCAGAAAGCTGCCAATAGGGCTCTGGGGGTATAGCTCAGTGGTAGAGCATTTGACTGCAGATCAAGAGGTCCCTGGTTCAAATCCAGGTGCCCCCTCGTTGCCATTTAGGCTCAATAATTAAAAATCTCTTTCTCCACAGTTGCTCTGTGTTCATTAACAATAATGCTGCTTCAGAGCTACTTTTCATCAACAGTCAATCCTTGTGGTGATGAAGCTGTAGATTGCTTATTTCGGTGATAGAGTCAGCGCAAACTGCAGTGAGAAAAGTGAAACAGCAATTTTAGTGTTGGTTTAGGGATAAATGTAACCCAGGACCATGGCTGAGCTCCCTTGACCTTCTTCAAATAATGCCATGAGATCTTTTACACCCACCAGAGCTGACAGACAAGCCTCGGTTGAATGTGTCGCCTGAAAAATGGCCCTTGCAACAAGCCAGCACTTCCCTCAGACCTAAACTGAAGTGTTAGCCTGGATTATGTACTCAAATCTTTGGAGTGGGGTAGCTTGAACCCACAACATTTTGACTCACTAGTGCGAGTGCTACCACTGAGCTTCAGCTGATGAATAGGGCGAGCAGCCTGAGCAAACATTCTCAGAGCGAGGTCGTGCACCAAGAAAAGTGGGAGATTTTTAAATATTTGCAAAAGTTTCCACTGGCAGTGCACTACCCACCTCTTTTTCCCACAGCAGAATCCTGTCCCCAGATGGGCATTAATCCTGCGCACAGACCAGCGAGACCTTCCCCCATATTTTAATGACCTGGTGCCAGGAATGAGGCCGTGGGCATGGAGCGGGGCACCTCAGGAGCGGGTGAATATCCGGCTGGGCTGCAAATGTGCCCCAATTAAGAGAGGGTGGGGCTTGTGTGTAAATCTCAGGGCATTCTCGGTTGGATCATTCGGTTGCGAAGTTCATGGGACATTGGCTTGTGAGAGGGCTATAGCTCAGTGGTAGAACATTTGACTGCAGATTATAGAAGTTCCTGGTTGATATATAAATATCTCCTCATGAACTCCTCTGTTATCACAGAGAACGATAGTTATACCCGCCGTCCGCTACACCATGTCCATAGTTACGATAGAAAGATATAATACTGAAGGAGGCCTTTAGCTCCATTGTGCCTGCACCGTGTGTTTGGCAGAGCTGTTCAATTAATCCCACTCCACTTCCCTTACCCCATAGCCCTGTAGATGTTTCCCCTTCAAGGATTTATCCAATTCCTTTTTGAAAGTTACCATTGAATCTGCTTCCACCACCCTTGCAAACAGTGTATTCCAGACCACAACAACTTGCTGTGTAAAAAAATGTCTCCACATGTTGCCTTTTTTTCCCTTGTCAATCACCGTAAATCTGTGTCCTCCGGTTACTGGCCCTTCTGCCACTAGAAACAGCTTAATTTGCACAATAAAAAACTTCCATGATTTTGAACAGCTGAAAAATAACTCTGCATAAAATTTCTTGCCAATTTTGAAAGAAGGGTGAGGAGTCTCTTTAAAGCAATGGTTAGCTTTATCTAATATTTGTTTGACATGACCCCGTCATCTTCCTATCCCTCATGGTGTCCTGCGCTATGCAACATTTTGATGTGAAGCAGAAAGCTGCCAATAGGGCTCTGGGGGTATAGCTCAGTGGTAGAGCATTTGACTGCAGATCAAGAGGTCCCTGGTTCAAATCCAGGTGCCCCCTCGTTGCCATTTAGGCTCAATAATTAAAAATCTCTTTCTCCACAGTTGCTCTGTGTTCATTAACAATAATGCTGCTTCAGAGCTACTTTTCACCAACAGTCAATCCTTGTGGTGATGAAGCTGTAGATTGCTTATTTCAGTGATAGAGTCAGCGCAAACTGCAGTGAGAAAAGTGAAACAGCAATTTTAGTGTTGGTTTAGGGATAAATGTAACCCAGGACCATGGCTGAGCTCCCTTGACCTTCTTCAAATAATGCCATGAGATCTTTTACACCCACCAGAGCTGACAGACAAGCCTCGGTTGAATGTGTCGCCTGAAAAATGGCCCTTGCAACAAGCCAGCACTTCCCTCAGACCTAAACTGAAGTGTTAGCCTGGATTATGTACTCAAATCTTTGGAGTGGGGTAGCTTGAACCCACAACATTTTGACTCACTAGTGCGAGTGCTACCACTGAGCTTCAGCTGATGAATAGGGCGAGCAGCCTGAGCAAACATTCTCAGAGCGAGGTCGTGCACCAAGAAAAGTGGGAGATTTTTAAATATTTGCAAACGTTTCCACTGGCAGTGCACTACCCACCTCTTTTTCCCACAGCAGAATCCTGTCCCCAGTTGGGCATTAATCCTGCGCACAGACCAGCGAGACCTTCCCCCATATTTTAATGACCTGGTGCCAGGAATGAGGCCGTGGGCATGGAGCGGGGCACCTCAGGAGCGGGTGAATATCCGGCTGGGCTGCAAATGTGCCCCAATTAAGAGAGGGTGGGGCTTGTGTGTAAATCTCAGGGCATTCTCGGTTGGATCATTTGGTTGCGAAGTTCATGGGACATTGGCTTGTGAGAGGGCTATAGCTCAGTGGTAGAACATTTGACTGCAGATTATAGAAGTTCCTGGTTGATATATAAATATCTCCTCATGAACTCCTCTGTTATCACAGAGAACGATAGTTATACCCGCCGTCCGCTACACCATGTCCATAGTTACGATAGAAAGATATAATACTGAAGGAGGCCTTTAGCTCCATTGTGCCTGCACCGTGTGTTTGGCAGAGCTGTTCAATTAATCCCACTCCACTTCCCTTACCCCATAGCCCTGTAGATGTTTCCCCTTCAAGGATTTATCCAATTCCTTTTTGAAAGTTACCATTGAATCTGCTTCCACCACCCTTGCAAACAGTGTATTCCAGACCACAACAACTTGCTGTGTAAAAAAATGTCTCCACATGTTGCCTTTTTTTCCCTTGTCAATCACCGTAAATCTGTGTCCTCCGGTTACTGGCCCTTCTGCCACTAGAAACAGCTTAATTTGCACAATAAAAAACTTCCATGATTTTGAACAGCTGAAAAATAACTCTGCATAAAATTTCTTGCCAATTTTGAAAGAAGGGTGAGGAGTCTCTTTAAAGCAATGGTTAGCTTTATCTAATATTTGTTTGACATGACCCCGTCATCTTCCTATCCCTCATGGTGTCCTGCGCTATGCAACATTTTGATGTGAAGCAGAAAGCTGCCAATAGGGCTCTGGGGGTATAGCTCAGTGGTAGAGCATTTGACTGCAGATCAAGAGGTCCCTGGTTCAAATCCAGGTGCCCCCTCGTTGCCATTTAGGCTCAATAATTAAAAATCTCTTTCTCCACAGTTGCTCTGTGTTCATTAACAATAATGCTGCTTCAGAGCTACTTTTCACCAACAGTCAATCCTTGTGGTGATGAAGCTGTAGATTGCTTATTTCGGTGATAGAGTCAGCGCAAACTGCAGTGAGAAAAGTGAAACAGCAATTTTAGTGTTGGTTTAGGGATAAATGTAACCCAGGACCATGGCTGAGCTCCCTTGACCTTCTTCAAATAATGCCATGAGATCTTTTACACCCACCAGAGCTGACAGACAAGCCTCGGTTGAATGTGTCGCCTGAAAAATGGCCCTTGCAACAAGCCAGCACTTCCCTCAGACCTAAACTGAAGTGTTAGCCTGGATTATGTACTCAAATCTTTGGAGTGGGGTAGCTTGAACCCACAACATTTTGACTCACTAGTGCGAGTGCTACCACTGAGCTTCAGCTGATGAATAGGGCGAGCAGCCTGAGCAAACATTCTCAGAGCGAGGTCGTGCACCAAGAAAAGTGGGAGATTTTTAAATATTTGCAAAAGTTTCCACTGGCAGTGCACTACCCACCTCTTTTTCCCACAGCAGAATCCTGTCCCCAGATGGGCATTAATCCTGCGCACAGACCAGCGAGACCTTCCCCCATATTTTAATGACCTGGTGCCAGGAATGAGGCCGTGGGCATGGAGCGGGGCACCTCAGGAGCGGGTGAATATCCGGCTGGGCTGCAAATGTGCCCCAATTAAGAGAGGGTGGGGCTTGTGTGTAAATCTCAGGGCATTCTCGGTTGGATCATTCGGTTGCGAAGTTCATGGGACATTGGCTTGTGAGAGGGCTATAGCTCAGTGGTAGAACATTTGACTGCAGATTATAGAAGTTCCTGGTTGATATATAAATATCTCCTCATGAACTCCTCTGTTATCACAGAGAACGATAGTTATACCCGCCGTCCGCTACACCATGTCCATAGTTACGATAGAAAGATATAATACTGAAGGAGGCCTTTAGCTCCATTGTGCCTGCACCGTGTGTTTGGCAGAGCTGTTCAATTAATCCCACTCCACTTCCCTTACCCCATAGCCCTGTAGATGTTTCCCCTTCAAGGATTTATCCAATTCCTTTTTGAAAGTTACCATTGAATCTGCTTCCACCACCCTTGCAAACAGTGTATTCCAGACGACAACAACTTGCTGTGTAAAAAAATGTCTCCACATGTTGCCTTTTTTTCCCTTGTCAATCACCGTAAATCTGTGTCCTCCGGTTACTGGCCCTTCTGCCACTAGAAACAGCTTAATTTGCACAATAAAAAACTTCCATGATTTTGAACAGCTGAAAAATAACTCTGCATAAAATTTCTTGCCAATTTTGAAAGAAGGGTGAGGAGTCTCTTTAAAGCAATGGTTAGCTTTATCTAATATTTGTTTGACATGACCCCGTCATCTTCCTATCCCTCATGGTGTCCTGCGCTATGCAACATTTTGATGTGAAGCAGAAAGCTGCCAATAGGGCTCTGGGGGTATAGCTCAGTGGTAGAGCATTTGACTGCAGATCAAGAGGTCCCTGGTTCAAATCCAGGTGCCCGCTCGTTACCATTTAGGCTCAATAATTAAAAATCTCTTTCTCCACAGTTGCTCTGTGTTCATTAACAATAATGCTGCTTCAGAGCTACTTTTCACCAGCAGTCAATCCTTGTGGTGATGAAGCTGTAGATTGCTTATTTCGGTGATAGAGTCAGCGCAAACTGCAGTGAGAAAAGTGAAACAGCAATTTTAGTGTTGGTTTAGGGATAAATGTAACCCAGGACCATGGCTGAGCTCCCTTGACCTTCTTCAAATAATGCCATGAGATCTTTTACACCCACCAGAGCTGACAGACAAGCCTCGGTTGAATGTGTCGCCTGAAAAATGGCCCTTGCAACAAGCCAGCACTTCCCTCAGACCTAAACTGAAGTGTTAGCCTGGATTATGTACTCAAGTCTTTGGAGTGGGGTAGCTTGAACCCACAACATTTTGACTCACTAGTGCGAGTGCTACCACTGAGCTTCAGCTGATGAATAGGGCGAGCAGCCTGAGCAAACATTCTCAGAGCGAGGTCGTGCACCAAGAAAAGTGGGAGATTTTTAAATATTTGCAAAAGTTTCCACTGGCAGTGCACTACCCACCTCTTTTTCCCACAGCAGAATCCTGTCCCCAGATGGGCATTAATCCTGCGCACAGACCAGCGAGACCTTCCCCCATATTTTAATGACCTGGTGCCAGGAATGAGGCCGTGGGCATGGAGCGGGGCACCTCAGGAGCGGGTGAATATCCGGCTGGGCTGCAAATGTGCCCCAATTAAGAGAGGGTGGGGCTTGTGTGTAAATCTCAGGGCATTCTCGGTTGGATCATTCGGTTGCGAAGTTCATGGGACATTGGCTTGTGAGAGGGCTATAGCTCAGTGGTAGAACATTTGACTGCAGATTATAGAAGTTCCTGGTTGATATATAAATATCTCCTCATGAACTCCTCTGTTATCACAGAGAACGATAGTTATACCCGCCGTCCGCTACACCATGTCCATAGTTACGATAGAAAGATATAATACTGAAGGAGGCCTTTAGCTCCATTGTGCCTGCACCGTGTGTTTGGCAGAGCTGTTCAATTAATCCCACTCCACTTCCCTTACCCCATAGCCCTGTAGATGTTTCCCCTTCTAGGATTTATCCAATTCCTTTTTGAAAGTTACCATTGAATCTGCTTCCACCACCCTTGCAAACAGTGTATTCCAGACCACAACAACTTGCTGTGTAAAAAAATGTCTCCACATGTTGCCTTTTTTTCCCTTGTCAATCACCGTAAATCTGTGTCCTCCGGTTACTGGCCCTTCTGCCACTAGAAACAGCTTAATTTGCACAATAAAAAACTTCCATGATTTTGAACAGCTGAAAAATAACTCTGCATAAAATTTCTTGCCAATTTTGAAAGAAGGGTGAGGAGTCTCTTTAAAGCAATGGTTAGCTTTATCTAATATTTGTTTGACATGACCCCGTCATCTTCCTATCCCTCATGGTGTCCTGCGCTATGCAACATTTTGATGTGAAGCAGAAAGCTGCCAATAGGGCTCTGGGGGTATAGCTCAGTGGTAGAGCATTTGACTGCAGATTCAAGAGGTCCCTGGTTCAAATCCAGGTGCCCCCTCGTTACCATTTAGGCTCAATAATTAAAAATCTCTTTCTCCGCAGTTGCTCTGTGTTCATTAACAATAATGCTGCTTCAGAGCTACTTTTCACCAACAGTCAATCCTTGTGGTGATGAAGCTGTAGATTGCTTATTTCGGTGATAGAGTCAGCGCAAACTGCAGTGAGAAAAGTGAAACAGCAATTTTAGTGTTGGTTTAGGGATAAATGTAACCCAGGACCATGGCTGAGCTCCCTTGACCTTCTTCAAATAATGCCATGAGATGTTTTACACCCACCAGAGCTGACAGACAAGCCTCGGTTGAATGTGTCGCCTGAAAAATGGCCCTTGCAACAAGCCAGCACTTCCCTCAGACCTAAACTGAAGTGTTAGCCTGGATTATGTACTCAAGTCTTTGGAGTGGGGTAGCTTGAACCCACAACATTTTGACTCACTAGTGCGAGTGCTACCACTGAGCTTCAGCTGATGAATAGGGCGAGCAGCCTGAGCAAACATTCTCAGAGCGAGGTCGTGCACCAAGAAAAGTGGGAGATTTTTAAATATTTGCAAAAGTTTCCACTGGCAGTGCACTACCCACCTCTTTTTCCCACAGCAGAATCCTGTCCCCAGATGGGCATTAATCCTGCGCACAGACCAGCGAGACCTTCCCCCATATTTTAATGACCTGGTGCCAGGAATGAGGCCGTGGGCATGGAGCGGGGCACCTCAGGAGCGGGTGAATATCCGGCTGGGCTGCAAATGTGCCCCAATTAAGAGAGGGTGGGGCTTGTGTGTAAATCTCAGGGCATTCTCGGTTGGATCATTCGGTTGCGAAGTTCATGGGACATTGGCTTGTGAGAGGGCTATAGCTCAGTGGTAGAACATTTGACTGCAGATTATAGAAGTTCCTGGTTGATATATAAATATCTCCTCATGAACTCCTCTGTTATCACAGAGAACGATAGTTATACCCGCCGTCCGCTACACCATGTCCATAGTTACGATAGAAAGATATAATACTGAAGGAGGCCTTTAGCTCCATTGTGCCTGCACCGTGTGTTTGGCAGAGCTGTTCAATTAATCCCACTCCACTTCCCTTACCCCATAGCCCTGTAGATGTTTCCCCTTCAAGGATTTATCCAATTCCTTTTTGAAAGTTACCATTGAATCTGCTTCCACCACCCTTGCAAACAGTGTATTCCAGACCACAACAACTTGCTGTGTAAAAAAATGTCTCCACATGTTGCCTTTTTTTCCCTTGTCAATCACCGTAAATCTGTGTCCTCCGGTTACTGGCCCTTCTGCCACTAGAAACAGCTTAATTTGCACAATAAAAAACTTCCATGATTTTGAACAGCTGAAAAATAACTCTGCATAAAATTTCTTGCCAATTTTGAAAGAAGGGTGAGGAGTCTCTTTAAAGCAATGGTTAGCTTTATCTAATATTTGTTTGACATGACCCCGTCATCTTCCTATCCCTCATGGTGTCCTGCGCTATGCAACATTTTGATGTGAAGCAGAAAGCTGCCAATAGGGCTCTGGGGGTATAGCTCAGTGGTAGAGCATTTGACTGCAGATCAAGAGGTCCCTGGTTCAAATCCAGGTGCCCGCTCGTTACCATTTAGGCTCAATAATTAAAAATCTCTTTCTCCACAGTTGCTCTGTGTTCATTAACAATAATGCTGCTTCAGAGCTACTTTTCACCAACAGTCAATCCTTGTGGTGATGAAGCTGTAGATTGCTTATTTCGGTGATAGAGTCAGCGCAAACTGCAGTGAGAAAAGTGAAACAGCAATTTTAGTGTTGGTTTAGGGATAAATGTAACCCAGGACCATGGCTGAGCTCCCTTGACCTTCTTCAAATAATGCCATGAGATCTTTTACACCCACCAGAGCTGACAGACAAGCCTCGGTTGAATGTGTCGCCTGAAAAATGGCCCTTGCAACAAGCCAGCACTTCCCTCAGACCTAAACTGAAGTGTTAGCCTGGATTATGTACTCAAGTCTTTGGAGTGGGGTAGCTTGAACCCACAACATTTTGACTCACTAGTGCGAGTGCTACCACTGAGCTTCAGCTGATGAATAGGGCGAGCAGCCTGAGCAAACATTCTCAGAGCGAGGTCGTGCACCAAGAAAAGTGGGAGATTTTTAAATATTTGCAAAAGTTTCCACTGGCAGTGCACTACCCACCTCTTTTTCCCACAGCAGAATCCTGTCGCCAGATGGGCATTAATCCTGCGCACAGACCAGCGAGACCTTCCCCCATATTTTAATGACCTGGTGCCAGGAATGAGGCCGTGGGCATGGAGCGGGGCACCTCAGGAGCGGGTGAATATCCGGCTGGGCTGCAAATGTGCCCCAATTAAGAGAGGGTGGGGCTTGTGTGTAAATCTCAGGGCATTCTCGGTTGGATCATTCGGTTGCGAAGTTCATGGGACATTGGCTTGTGAGAGGGCTATAGCTCAGTGGTAGAACATTTGACTGCAGATTATAGAAGTTCCTGGTTGATATATAAATATCTCCTCATGAACTCCTCTGTTATCACAGAGAACGATAGTTATACCCGCCGTCCGCTACACCATGTCCATAGTTACGATAGAAAGATATAATACTGAAGGAGGCCTTTAGCTCCATTGTGCCTGCACCGTGTGTTTGGCAGAGCTGTTCAATTAATCCCACTCCACTTCCCTTACCCCATAGCCCTGTAGATGTTTCCCCTTCTAGGATTTATCCAATTCCTTTTTGAAAGTTACCATTGAATCTGCTTCCACCACCCTTGCAAACAGTGTATTCCAGACCACAACAACTTGCTGTGTAAAAAAATGTCTCCACATGTTGCCTTTTTTTCCCTTGTCAATCACCGTAAATCTGTGTCCTCCGGTTACTGGCCCTTCTGCCACTAGAAACAGCTTAATTTGCACAATAAAAAACTTCCATGATTTTGAACAGCTGAAAAATAACTCTGCATAAAATTTCTTGCCAATTTTGAAAGAAGGGTGAGGAGTCTCTTTAAAGCAATGGTTAGCTTTATCTAATATTTGTTTGACATGACCCCGTCATCTTCCTATCCCTCATGGTGTCCTGCGCTATGCAACATTTTGATGTGAAGCAGAAAGCTGCCAATAGGGCTCTGGGGGTATAGCTCAGTGGTAGAGCATTTGACTGCAGATCAAGAGGTCCCTGGTTCAAATCCAGGTGCCCGCTCGTTACCATTTAGGCTCAATAATTAAAAATCTCTTTCTCCACAGTTGCTCTGTGTTCATTAACAATAATGCTGCTTCAGAGCTACTTTTCACCAACAGTCAATCCTTGTGGTGATGAAGCTGTAGATTGCTTATTTCGGTGATAGAGTCAGCGCAAACTGCAGTGAGAAAAGTGAAACAGCAATTTTAGTGTTGGTTTAGGGATAAATGTAACCCAGGACCATGGCTGAGCTCCCTTGACCTTCTTCAAATAATGCCATGAGATCTTTTACACCCACCAGAGCTGACAGACAAGCCTCGGTTGAATGTGTCGCCTGAAAAATGGCCCTTGCAACAAGCCAGCACTTCCCTCAGACCTAAACTGAAGTGTTAGCCTGGATTATGTACTCAAGTCTTTGGAGTGGGGTAGCTTGAACCCACAACATTTTGACTCACTAGTGCGAGTGCTACCACTGAGCTTCAGCTGATGAATAGGGCGAGCAGCCTGAGCAAACATTCTCAGAGCGAGGTCGTGCACCAAGAAAAGTGGGAGATTTTTAAATATTTGCAAAAGTTTCCACTGGCAGTGCACTACCCACCTCTTTTTCCCACAGCAGAATCCTGTCGCCAGATGGGCATTAATCCTGCGCACAGACCAGCGAGACCTTCCCCCATATTTTAATGACCTGGTGCCAGGAATGAGGCCGTGGGCATGGAGCGGGGCACCTCAGGAGCGGGTGAATATCCGGCTGGGCTGCAAATGTGCCCCAATTAAGAGAGGGTGGGGCTTGTGTGTAAATCTCAGGGCATTCTCGGTTGGATCATTCGGTTGCGAAGTTCATGGGACATTGGCTTGTGAGAGGGCTATAGCTCAGTGGTAGAACATTTGACTGCAGATTATAGAAGTTCCTGGTTGATATATAAATATCTCCTCATGAACTCCTCTGTTATCACAGAGAACGATAGTTATACCCGCCGTCCGCTACACCATGTCCATAGTTACGATAGAAAGATATAATACTGAAGGAGGCCTTTAGCTCCATTGTGCCTGCACCGTGTGTTTGGCAGAGCTGTTCAATTAATCCCACTCCACTTCCCTTACCCCATAGCCCTGTAGATGTTTCCCCTTCAAGGATTTATCCAATTCCTTTTTGAAAGTTACCATTGAATCTGCTTCCACCACCCTTGCAAACAGTGTATTCCAGACCACAACAACTCGCTGTGTAAAAAAATGTCTCCAAATGTTGCCTTTTTTTCCTTTGTCAATCACCGTAAATCTGTGTCCTCCGGTTACTGGCCCTTCTGCCACTAGAAACAGCTTAATTTGCACAATAAAAAACTTCCATGATTTTGAACAGCTGAAAAATAACTCTGCATAAAATTTCTTGCCAATTTTGAAAGAAGGGTGAGGAGTCTCTTTAAAGCAATGGTTAGCTTTATCTAATATTTGTTTGACATGACCCCGTCATCTTCCTATCCCTCATGGTGTCCTGCGCTATGCAACATTTTGATGTGAAGCAGAAAGCTGCCAATAGGGCTCTGGGGGTATAGCTCAGTGGTAGAGCATTTGACTGCAGATTCAAGAGGTCCCTGGTTCACATCCAGGTGCCCCCTCGTTACCATTTAGGCTCAATAATTAAAAATCTCTTTCTCCACAGTTGCTCTGTGTTCATTAACAATAATGCTGCTTCAGAGCTACTTTTCACCAACAGTCAATCCTTGTGGTGATGAAGCTGTAGATTGCTTATTTCGGTGATAGAGTCAGCGCAAACTGCAGTGAGAAAAGTGAAACAGCAATTTTAGTGTTGGTTTAGGGATAAATGTAACCCAGGACCATGGCTGAGCTCCCTTGACCTTCTTCAAATAATGCCATGAGATCTTTTACACCCACCAGAGCTGACAGACAAGCCTCGGTTGAATGTGTCGCCTGAAAAATGGCCCTTGCAACAAGCCAGCACTTCCCTCAGACCTAAACTGAAGTGTTAGCCTGGATTATGTACTCAAGTCTTTGGAGTGGGGTAGCTTGAACCCACAACATTTTGACTCACTAGTGCGAGTGCTACCACTGAGCTTCAGCTGATGAATAGGGCGAGCAGCCTGAGCAAACATTCTCAGAGCGAGGCCGTGCACCAAGAAAAGTGGGAGATTTTTAAATATTTGCAAAAGTTTCCACTGGCAGTGCACTACCCACCTCTTTTTCCCACAGCAGAATCCTGTCCCCAGATGGGCATTAATCCTGCGCACAGACCAGCGAGACCTTCCCCCATATTTTAATGACCTGGTGCCAGGAATGAGGCCGTGGGCATGGAGCGGGGCACCTCAGGAGCGGGTGAATATCCGGCTGGGCTGCAAATGTGCCCCAATTAAGAGAGGGTGGGGCTTGTGTGTAAATCTCAGGGCATTCTCGGTTGGATCATTCGGTTGCGAAGTTCATGGGACATTGGCTTGTGAGAGGGCTATAGCTCAGTGGTAGAACATTTGACTGCAGATTATAGAAGTTCCTGGTTGATATATAAATATCTCCTCATGAACTCCTCTGTTATCACAGAGAACGATAGTTATACCCGCCGTCCGCTACACCATGTCCATAGTTACGATAGAAAGATATAATACTGAAGGAGGCCTTTAGCTCCATTGTGCCTGCACCGTGTGTTTGGCAGAGCTGTTCAATTAATCCCACTCCACTTCCCTTACCCCATAGCCCTGTAGATGTTTCCCCTTCAAGGATTTATCCAATTCCTTTTTGAAAGTTACCATTGAATCTGCTTCCACCACCCTTGCAAACAGTGTATTCCAGACCACAACAACTCGCTGTGTAAAAAAATGTCTCCACATGTTGCCTTTTTTTCCCTTGTCAATCACCGTAAATCTGTGTCCTCCGGTTACTGGCCCTTCTGCCACTAGAAACAGCTTAATTTGCACAATAAAAAACTTCCATGATTTTGAACAGCTGAAAAATAACTCTGCATAAAATTTCTTGCCAATTTTGAAAGAAGGGTGAGGAGTCTCTTTAAAGCAATGGTTAGCTTTATCTAATATTTGTTTGACATGACCCCGTCATCTTCCTATCCCTCATGGTGTCCTGCGCTATGCAACATTTTGATGTGAAGCAGAAAGCTGCCGATAGGGCTCTGGGGGTATAGCTCAGTGGTAGAGCATTTGACTGCAGATTCAAGAGGTCCCTGGTTCAAATCCAGGTGCCCCCTCGTTACCATTTAGGCTCAATAATTAAAAATCTCTTTCTCCGCAGTTGCTCTGTGTTCATTAACAATAATGCTGCTTCAGAGCTACTTTTCACCAACAGTCAATCCTTGTGGTGATGAAGCTGTAGATTGCTTATTTCGGTGATAGAGTCAGCGCAAACTGCAGTGAGAAAAGTGAAACAGCAATTTTAGTGTTGGTTTAGGGATAAATGTAACCCAGGACCATGGCTGAGCTCCCTTGACCTTCTTCAAATAATGCCATGAGATCTTTTACACCCACCAGAGCTGACAGACAAGCCTCGGTTGAATGTGTCGCCTGAAAAATGGCCCTTGCAACAAGCCAGCACTTCCCTCAGACCTAAACTGAAGTGTTAGCCTCGATTATGTACGCAAGTCTTTGGAGTGGGGTAGCTTGAACCCACAACATTTTGACTCACTAGTGCGAGTGCTACCACTGAGCTTCAGCTGATGAATAGGGCGAGCAGCCTGAGCAAACATTCTCAGAGCGAGGTCGTGCACCAAGAAAAGTGGGAGATTTTTAAATATTTGCAAAAGTTTCCACTGGCAGTGCACTACCCACCTCTTTTTCCCACAGCAGAATCCTGTCGCCAGATGGGCATTAATCCTGCGCACAGACCAGCGAGACCTTCCCCCATATTTTAATGACCTGGTGCCAGGAATGAGGCCGTGGGCATGGAGCGGGGCACCTCAGGAGCGGGTGAATATCCGGCTGGGCTGCAAATGTGCCCCAATTAAGAGAGGGTGGGGCTTGTGTGTAAATCTCAGGGCATTCTCGGTTGGATCATTCGGTTGCGAAGTTCATGGGACATTGGCTTGTGAGAGGGCTATAGCTCAGTGGTAGAACATTTGACTGCAGATTATAGAAGTTCCTGGTTGATATATAAATATCTCCTCATGAACTCCTCTGTTATCACAGAGAACGATAGTTATACCCGCCGTCCGCTACACCATGTCCATAGTTACGATAGAAAGATATAATACTGAAGGAGGCCTTTAGCTCCATTGTGCCTGCACCGTGTGTTTGGCAGAGCTGTTCAATTAATCCCACTCCACTTCCCATAGCCCTGTAGATGTTTCCCCTTCAAGGATTTATCCAATTCCTTTTTGAAAGTTACCATTGAATCTGCTTCCACCACCCTTGCAAACAGTGTATTCCAGACCACAACAACTTGCTGTGTAAAAAAATGTCTCCACATGTTGCCTTTTTTTCCCTTGTCAATCACCGTAAATCTGTGTCCTCCGGTTACTGGCCCTTCTGCCACTAGAAACAGCTTAATTTGCACAATAAAAAACTTCCATGATTTTGAACAGCTGAAAAATAACTCTGCATAAAATTTCTTGCCAATTTTGAAAGAAGGGTGAGGAGTCTCTTTAAAGCAATGGTTAGCTTTATCTAATATTTGTTTGACATGACCCCGTCATCTTCCTATCCCTCATGGTGTCCTGCGCTATGCAACATTTTGATGTGAAGCAGAAAGCTGCCAATAGGGCTCTGGGGGTATAGCTCAGTGGTAGAGCATTTGACTGCAGATCAAGAGGTACCTGGTTCAAATCCAGGTGCCCGCTCGTTACCATTTAGGCTCAATAATTAAAAATCTCTTTCTCCACAGTTGCTCTGTGTTCATTAACAATAATGCTGCTTCAGAGCTACTTTTCACCAACAGTCAATCCTTGTGGTGATGAAGCTGTAGATTGCTTTTTTCGGTGATAGAGTCAGCGCAAACTGCAGTGAGAAAAGTGAAACAGCAATTTTAGTGTTGGTTTAGGGATAAATGTAACCCAGGACCATGGCTGAGCTCCCTTGACCTTCTTCAAATAATGCCATGAGATCTTTTACACCCACCAGAGCTGACAGACAAGCCTCGGTTGAATGTGTCGCCTGAAAAATGGCCCTTGCAACAAGCCAGCACTTCCCTCAGACCTAAACTGAAGTGTTAGCCTGGATTATGTACTCAAGTCTTTGGAGTGGGGTAGCTTGAACCCACAACATTTTGACTCACTAGTGCGAGTGCTACCACTGAGCTTCAGCTGATGAATAGGGCGAGCAGCCTGAGCAAACATTCTCAGAGCGAGGTCGTGCACCAAGAAAAGTGGGAGATTTTTAAATATTTGCAAAAGTTTCCACTGGCAGTGCACTACCCACCTCTTTTTCCCACAGCAGAATCCTGTCCCCAGATGGGCATTAATCCTGCGCACAGACCAGCGAGACCTTCCCCCATATTTTAATGACCTGGTGCCAGGAATGAGGCCGTGGGCATGGAGCGGGGCACGTCAGGAGCGGGTGAATATCCGGCTGGGCTGCAAATGTGCCCCAATTAAGAGAGGGTGGGGCTTGTGTGTAAATCTCAGGGCATTCTCGGTTGGATCATTCGGTTGCGAAGTTCATGGGACATTGGCTTGTGAGAGGGCTATAGCTCAGTGGTAGAACATTTGACTGCAGATTATAGAAGTTCCTGGTTGATATATAAATATCTCCTCATGAACTCCTCTGTTATCACAGAGAACGATAGTTATACCCGCCGTCCGCTACACCATGTCCATAGTTACGATAGAAAGATATAATACTGAAGGAGGCCTTTAGCTCCATTGTGCCTGCACCGTGTGTTTGGCAGAGCTGTTCAATTAATCCCACTCCACTTCCCTTACCCCATAGCCCTGTAGATGTTTCCCCTTCAAGGATTTATCCAATTCCTTTTTGAAAGTTACCATTGAATCTGCTTCCACCACCCTTGCAAACAGTGTATTCCAGACCACAACAACTCGCTGTGTAAAAAAATGTCTCCACATGTTGCCTTTTTTTCCCTTGTCAATCACCGTAAATCTGTGTCCTCCGGTTACTGGCCCTTCTGCCACTAGAAACAGCTTAATTTGCACAATAAAAAACTTCCATGATTTTGAACAGCTGAAAAATAACTCTGCATAAAATTTCTTGCCAATTTTGAAAGAAGGGTGAGGAGTCTCTTTAAAGCAATGGTTAGCTTTATCTAATATTTGTTTGACATGACCCCGTCATCTTCCTATCCCTCATGGTGTCCTGCGCTATGCAACATTTTGATGTGAAGCAGAAAGCTGCCGATAGGGCTCTGGGGGTATAGCTCAGTGGTAGAGCATTTGACTGCAGATTCAAGAGGTCCCTGGTTCAAATCCAGGTGCCCCCTCGTTACCATTTAGGCTCAATAATTAAAAATCTCTTTCTCCGCAGTTGCTCTGTGTTCATTAACAATAATGCTGCTTCAGAGCTACTTTTCACCAACAGTCAATCCTTGTGGTGATGAAGCTGTAGATTGCTTATTTCGGTGATAGAGTCAGCGCAAACTGCAGTGAGAAAAGTGAAACAGCAATTTTAGTGTTGGTTTAGGGATAAATGTAACCCAGGACCATGGCTGAGCTCCCTTGACCTTCTTCAAATAATGCCATGAGATCTTTTACACCCACCAGAGCTGACAGACAAGCCTCGGTTGAATGTGTCGCCTGAAAAATGGCCCTTGCAACAAGCCAGCACTTCCCTCAGACCTAAACTGAAGTGTTAGCCTCGATTATGTACGCAAGTCTTTGGAGTGGGGTAGCTTGAACCCACAACATTTTGACTCACTAGTGCGAGTGCTACCACTGAGCTTCAGCTGATGAATAGGGCGAGCAGCCTGAGCAAACATTCTCAGAGCGAGGTCGTGCACCAAGAAAAGTGGGAGATTTTTAAATATTTGCAAAAGTTTCCACTGGCAGTGCACTACCCACCTCTTTTTCCCACAGCAGAATCCTGTCGCCAGATGGGCATTAATCCTGCGCACAGACCAGCGAGACCTTCCCCCATATTTTAATGACCTGGTGCCAGGAATGAGGCCGTGGGCATGGAGCGGGGCACCTCAGGAGCGGGTGAATATCCGGCTGGGCTGCAAATGTGCCCCAATTAAGAGAGGGTGGGGCTTGTGTGTAAATCTCAGGGCATTCTCGGTTGGATCATTCGGTTGCGAAGTTCATGGGACATTGGCTTGTGAGAGGGCTATAGCTCAGTGGTAGAACATTTGACTGCAGATTATAGAAGTTCCTGGTTGATATATAAATATCTCCTCATGAACTCCTCTGTTATCACAGAGAACGATAGTTATACCCGCCGTCCGCTACACCATGTCCATAGTTACGATAGAAAGATATAATACTGAAGGAGGCCTTTAGCTCCATTGTGCCTGCACCGTGTGTTTGGCAGAGCTGTTCAATTAATCCCACTCCACTTCCCATAGCCCTGTAGATGTTTCCCCTTCAAGGATTTATCCAATTCCTTTTTGAAAGTTACCATTGAATCTGCTTCCACCACCCTTGCAAACAGTGTATTCCAGACCACAACAACTTGCTGTGTAAAAAAATGTCTCCACATGTTGCCTTTTTTTCCCTTGTCAATCACCGTAAATCTGTGTCCTCCGGTTACTGGCCCTTCTGCCACTAGAAACAGCTTAATTTGCACAATAAAAAACTTCCATGATTTTGAACAGCTGAAAAATAACTCTGCATAAAATTTCTTGCCAATTTTGAAAGAAGGGTGAGGAGTCTCTTTAAAGCAATGGTTAGCTTTATCTAATATTTGTTTGACATGACCCCGTCATCTTCCTATCCCTCATGGTGTCCTGCGCTATGCAACATTTTGATGTGAAGCAGAAAGCTGCCAATAGGGCTCTGGGGGTATAGCTCAGTGGTAGAGCATTTGACTGCAGATCAAGAGGTACCTGGTTCAAATCCAGGTGCCCGCTCGTTACCATTTAGGCTCAATAATTAAAAATCTCTTTCTCCACAGTTGCTCTGTGTTCATTAACAATAATGCTGCTTCAGAGCTACTTTTCACCAACAGTCAATCCTTGTGGTGATGAAGCTGTAGATTGCTTTTTTCGGTGATAGAGTCAGCGCAAACTGCAGTGAGAAAAGTGAAACAGCAATTTTAGTGTTGGTTTAGGGATAAATGTAACCCAGGACCATGGCTGAGCTCCCTTGACCTTCTTCAAATAATGCCATGAGATCTTTTACACCCACCAGAGCTGACAGACAAGCCTCGGTTGAATGTGTCGCCTGAAAAATGGCCCTTGCAACAAGCCAGCACTTCCCTCAGACCTAAACTGAAGTGTTAGCCTGGATTATGTACTCAAGTCTTTGGAGTGGGGTAGCTTGAACCCACAACATTTTGACTCACTAGTGCGAGTGCTACCACTGAGCTTCAGCTGATGAATAGGGCGAGCAGCCTGAGCAAACATTCTCAGAGCGAGGTCGTGCACCAAGAAAAGTGGGAGATTTTTAAATATTTGCAAAAGTTTCCACTGGCAGTGCACTACCCACCTCTTTTTCCCACAGCAGAATCCTGTCCCCAGATGGGCATTAATCCTGCGCACAGACCAGCGAGACCTTCCCCCATATTTTAATGACCTGGTGCCAGGAATGAGGCCGTGGGCATGGAGCGGGGCACGTCAGGAGCGGGTGAATATCCGGCTGGGCTGCAAATGTGCCCCAATTAAGAGAGGGTGGGGCTTGTGTGTAAATCTCAGGGCATTCTCGGTTGGATCATTCGGTTGCGAAGTTCATGGGACATTGGCTTGTGAGAGGGCTATAGCTCAGTGGTAGAACATTTGACTGCAGATTATAGAAGTTCCTGGTTGATATATAAATATCTCCTCATGAACTCCTCTGTTATCACAGAGAACGATAGTTATACCCGCCGTCCGCTACACCATGTCCATAGTTACGATAGAAAGATATAATACTGAAGGAGGCCTTTAGCTCCATTGTGCCTGCACCGTGTGTTTGGCAGAGCTGTTCAATTAATCCCACTCCACTTCCCTTACCCCATAGCCCTGTAGATGTTTCCCCTTCAAGGATTTATCCAATTCCTTTTTGAAAGTTACCATTGAATCTGCTTCCACCACCCTTGCAAACAGTGTATTCCAGACCACAACAACTTGCTGTGTAAAAAAATGTCTCCACATGTTGCCTTTTTTTCCCTTGTCAATCACCGTAAATCTGTGTCCTCCGGTTACTGGCCCTTCTGCCACTAGAAACAGCTTAATTTGCACAATAAAAAACTTCCATGATTTTGAACAGCTGAAAAATAACTCTGCATAAAATTTCTTGCCAATTTTGAAAGAAGGGTGAGGAGTCTCTTTAAAGCAATGGTTAGCTTTATCTAATATTTGTTTGACATGACCCCGTCATCTTCCTATCCCTCATGGTGTCCTGCGCTATGCAACATTTTGATGTGAAGCAGAAAGCTGCCAATAGGGCTCTGGGGGTATAGCTCAGTGGTAGAGCATTTGACTGCAGATTCAAGAGGTCCCTGGTTCAAATCCAGGTGCCCCCTCGTTACCATTTAGGCTCAATAATTAAAAATCTCTTTCTCCGCAGTTGCTCTGTGTTCATTAACAATAATGCTGCTTCAGAGCTACTTTTCACCAACAGTCAATCCTTGTGGTGATGAAGCTGTAGATTGCTTATTTCGGTGATAGAGTCAGCGCAAACTGCAGTGAGAAAAGTGAAACAGCAATTTTAGTGTTGGTTTAGGGATAAATGTAACCCAGGACCATGGCTGAGCTCCCTTGACCTTCTTCAAATAATGCCATGAGATCTTTTACACCCACCAGAGCTGACAGACAAGCCTCGGTTGAATGTGTCGCCTGAAAAATGGCCCTTGCAACAAGCCAGCACTTCCCTCAGACCTAAACTGAAGTGTTAGCCTGGATTATGTACTCAAGTCTTTGGAGTGGGGTAGCTTGAACCCACAACATTTTGACTCACTAGTGCGAGTGCTACCACTGAGCTTCAGCTGATGAATAGGGCGAGCAGCCTGAGCAAACATTCTCAGAGCGAGGCCGTGCACCAAGAAAAGTGGGAGATTTTAAAATATTTGCAAAAGTTTCCACTGGCAGTGCACTACCCACCTCTTTTTCCCACAGCAGAATCCTGTCCCCAGATGGGCATTAATCCTGCGCACAGACCAGCGAGACCTTCCCCCATATTTTAATGACCTGGTGCCAGGAATGAGGCCGTGGGCATGGAGCGGGGCACCTCAGGAGCGGGTGAATATCCGGCTGGGCTGCAAATGTGCCCCAATTAAGAGAGGGTGGGGCTTGTGTGTAAATCTCAGGGCATTCTCGGTTGGATCATTCGGTTGCGAAGTTCATGGGACATTGGCTTGTGAGAGGGCTATAGCTCAGTGGTAGAACATTTGACTGCAGATTATAGAAGTTCCTGGTTGATATATAAATATCTCCTCATGAACTCCTATGTTATCACAGAGAACGATAGTTATACCCGCCGTCCGCTACACCATGTCCATAGTTACGATAGAAAGATATAATACTGAAGGAGGCCTTTAGCTCCATTGTGCCTGCACCGTGTGTTTGGCAGAGCTGTTCAATTAATCCCACTCCACTTCCCTTACCCCATAGCCCTGTAGATGTTTCCCCTTCAAGGATTTATCCAATTCCTTTTTGAAAGTTACCATTGAATCTGCTTCCACCACCCTTGCAAACAGTGTATTCCAGACCACAACAACTTGCTGTGTAAAAAAATGTCTCCACATGTTGCCTTTTTTTCCCTTGTCAATCACCGTAAATCTGTGTCCTCCGGTTACTGGCCCTTCTGCCACTAGAAACAGCTTAATTTGCACAATAAAAAACTTCCATGATTTTGAACAGCTGAAAAATAACTCTGCATAAAATTTCTCGCCAATTTTGAAAGAAGGGTGAGGAGTCTCTTTAAAGCAATGGTTAGCTTTATCTAATATTTGTTTGACATGACCCCGTCATCTTCCTATCCCTCATGGTGTCCTGCGCTATGCAACATTTTGATGTGAAGCAGAAAGCTGCCAATAGGGCTCTGGGGGTATAGCTCAGTGGTAGAGCATTTGACTGCAGATCAAGAGGTCCCTGGTTCAAATCCAGGTGCCCCCTCGTTACCATTTAGGCTCAATAATTAAAAATCTCTTTCTCCACAGTTGCTCTGTGTTCATTAACAATAATGCTGCTTCAGAGCTACTTTTCACCAACAGTCAATCCTTGTGGTGATGAAGCTGTAGATTGCTTATTTCGGTGATAGAGTCAGCGCAAACTGCAGTGAGAAAAGTGAAACAGCAATTTTAGTGTTGGTTTAGGGATAAATGTAACCCAGGACCATGGCTGAGCTCCCTTGACCTTCTTCAAATAATGCCATGAGATCTTTTACACCCACCAGAGCTGACAGACAAGCCTCGGTTGAATGTGTCGCCTGAAAAATGGCCCTTGCAACAAGCCAGCACTTCCCTCAGACCTAAACTGAAGTGTTAGCCTGGATTATGTACTCAAGTCTTTGGAGTGGGGTAGCTTGAACCCACAACATTTTGACTCACTAGTGCGAGTGCTACCACTGAGCTTCAGCTGATGAATAGGGCGAGCAGCCTGAGCAAACATTCTCAGAGCGAGGTCGTGCACCAAGAAAAGTGGGAGATTTTTAAATATTTGCAAAAGTTTCCACTGGCAGTGCACTACCCACCTCTTTTTCCCACAGCAGAATCCTGTCCCCAGATGGGCATTAATCCTGCGCACAGACCAGCGAGACCTTCCCCCATATTTTAATGACCTGGTGCCAGGAATGAGGCCGTGGGCATGGAGCGGGGCACCTCAGGAGCGGGTGAATATCCGGCTGGGCTGCAAATGTGCCCCAATTAAGAGAGGGTGGGGCTTGTGTGTAAATCTCAGGGCATTCTCGGTTGGATCATTCGGTTGCGAAGTTCATGGGACATTGGCTTGTGAGAGGGCTATAGCTCAGTGGTAGAACATTTGACTGCAGATTATAGAAGTTCCTGGTTGATATATAAATATCTCCTCATGAACTCCTCTGTTATCACAGAGAACGATAGTTATACCCGCCGTCCGCTACACCATGTCCATAGTTACGATAGAAAGATATAATACTGAAGGAGGCCTTTAGCTCCATTGTGCCTGCACCGTGTGTTTGGCAGAGCTGTTCAATTAATCCCACTCCACTTCCCTTACCCCATAGCCCTGTAGATGTTTCCCCTTCAAGGATTTATCCAATTCCTTTTTGAAAGTTACCATTGAATCTGCTTCCACCACCCTTGCAAACAGTGTATTCCAGACCACAACAACTCGCTGTGTAAAAAAATGTCTCCACATGTTGCCTTTTTTTCCCTTGTCAATCACCGTAAATCTGTGTCCTCCGGTTACTGGCCCTTCTGCCACTAGAAACAGCTTAATTTGCACAATAAAAAACTTCCATGATTTTGAACAGCTGAAAAATAACTCTGCATAAAATTTCTTGCCAATTTTGAAAGAAGGGTGAGGAGTCTCTTTAAAGCAATGGTTAGCTTTATCTAATATTTGTTTGACATGACCCCGTCATCTTCCTATCCCTCATGGTGTCCTGCGCTATGCAACATTTTGATGTGAAGCAGAAAGCTGCCAATAGGGCTCTGGGGGTATAGCTCAGTGGTAGAGCATTTGACTGCAGATTCAAGAGGTCCCTGGTTCAAATCCAGGTGCCCCCTCGTTACCATTTAGGCTCAATAATTAAAAATCTCTTTCTCCGCAGTTGCTCTGTGTTCATTAACAATAATGCTGCTTCAGAGCTACTTTTCACCAACAGTCAATCCTTGTGGTGATGAAGCTGTAGATTGCTTATTTCGGTGATAGAGTCAGCGCAAACTGCAGTGAGAAAAGTGAAACAGCAATTTTAGTGTTGGTTTAGGGATAAATGTAACCCAGGACCATGGCTGAGCTCCCTTGACCTTCTTCAAATAATGCCATGAGATGTTTTACACCCACCAGAGCTGACAGACAAGCCTCGGTTGAATGTGTCGCCTGAAAAATGGCCCTTGCAACAAGCCAGCACTTCCCTCAGACCTAAACTGAAGTGTTAGCCTGGATTATGTACTCAAGTCTTTGGAGTGGGGTAGCTTGAACCCACAACATTTTGACTCACTAGTGCGAGTGCTACCACTGAGCTTCAGCTGATGAATAGGGCGAGCAGCCTGAGCAAACATTCTCAGAGCGAGGTCGTGCACCAAGAAAAGTGGGAGATTTTTAAATATTTGCAAAAGTTTCCACTGGCAGTGCACTACCCACCTCTTTTTCCCACAGCAGAATCCTGTCCCCAGATGGGCATTAATCCTGCGCACAGACCAGCGAGACCTTCCCCCATATTTTAATGACCTGGTGCCAGGAATGAGGCCGTGGGCATGGAGCGGGGCACCTCAGGAGCGGGTGAATATCCGGCTGGGCTGCAAATGTGCCCCAATTAAGAGAGGGTGGGGCTTGTGTGTAAATCTCAGGGCATTCTCGGTTGGATCATTCGGTTGCGAAGTTCATGGGACATTGGCTTGTGAGAGGGCTATAGCTCAGTGGTAGAACATTTGACTGCAGATTATAGAAGTTCCTGGTTGATATATAAATATCTCCTCATGAACTCCTCTGTTATCACAGAGAACGATAGTTATACCCGCCGTCCGCTACACCATGTCCATAGTTACGATAGAAAGATATAATACTGAAGGAGGCCTTTAGCTCCATTGTGCCTGCACCGTGTGTTTGGCAGAGCTGTTCAATTAATCCCACTCCACTTCCCTTACCCCATAGCCCTGTAGATGTTTCCCCTTCAAGGATTTATCCAATTCCTTTTTGAAAGTTACCATTGAATCTGCTTCCACCACCCTTGCAAACAGTGTATTCCAGACCACAACAACTTGCTGTGTAAAAAAATGTCTCCACATGTTGCCTTTTTTTCCCTTGTCAATCACCGTAAATCTGTGTCCTCCGGTTACTGGCCCTTCTGCCACTAGAAACAGCTTAATTTGCACAATAAAAAACTTCCATGATTTTGAACAGCTGAAAAATAACTCTGCATAAAATTTCTTGCCAATTTTGAAAGAAGGGTGAGGAGTCTCTTTAAAGCAATGGTTAGCTTTATCTAATATTTGTTTGACATGACCCCGTCATCTTCCTATCCCTCATGGTGTCCTGCGCTATGCAACATTTTGATGTGAAGCAGAAAGCTGCCAATAGGGCTCTGGGGGTATAGCTCAGTGGTAGAGCATTTGACTGCAGATCAAGAGGTCCCTGGTTCAAATCCAGGTGCCCGCTCGTTACCATTTAGGCTCAATAATTAAAAATCTCTTTCTCCACAGTTGCTCTGTGTTCATTAACAATAATGCTGCTTCAGAGCTACTTTTCACCAACAGTCAATCCTTGTGGTGATGAAGCTGTAGATTGCTTATTTCGGTGATAGAGTCAGCGCAAACTGCAGTGAGAAAAGTGAAACAGCAATTTTAGTGTTGGTTTAGGGATAAATGTAACCCAGGACCATGGCTGAGCTCCCTTGACCTTCTTCAAATAATGCCATGAGATCTTTTACACCCACCAGAGCTGACAGACAAGCCTCGGTTGAATGTGTCGCCTGAAAAATGGCCCTTGCAACAAGCCAGCACTTCCCTCAGACCTAAACTGAAGTGTTAGCCTGGATTATGTACTCAAGTCTTTGGAGTGGGGTAGCTTGAACCCACAACATTTTGACTCACTAGTGCGAGTGCTACCACTGAGCTTCAGCTGATGAATAGGGCGAGCAGCCTGAGCAAACATTCTCAGAGCGAGGTCGTGCACCAAGAAAAGTGGGAGATTTTTAAATATTTGCAAAAGTTTCCACTGGCAGTGCACTACCCACCTCTTTTTCCCACAGCAGAATCCTGTCGCCAGATGGGCATTAATCCTGCGCACAGACCAGCGAGACCTTCCCCCATATTTTAATGACCTGGTGCCAGGAATGAGGCCGTGGGCATGGAGCGGGGCACCTCAGGAGCGGGTGAATATCCGGCTGGGCTGCAAATGTGCCCCAATTAAGAGAGGGTGGGGCTTGTGTGTAAATCTCAGGGCATTCTCGGTTGGATCATTCGGTTGCGAAGTTCATGGGACATTGGCTTGTGAGAGGGCTATAGCTCAGTGGTAGAACATTTGACTGCAGATTATAGAAGTTCCTGGTTGATATATAAATATTTCCTCATGAACTCCTCTGTTATCACAGAGAACGATAGTTATACCCGCCGTCCGCTACACCATGTCCATAGTTACGATAGAAAGATATAATACTGAAGGAGGCCTTTAGCTCCATTGTGCCTGCACCGTGTGTTTGGCAGAGCTGTTCAATTAATCCCACTCCACTTCCCTTACCCCATAGCCCTGTAGATGTTTCCCCTTCTAGGATTTATCCAATTCCTTTTTGAAAGTTACCATTGAATCTGCTTCCACCACCCTTGCAAACAGTGTATTCCAGACCACAACAACTTGCTGTGTAAAAAAATGTCTCCACATGTTGCCTTTTTTTCCCTTGTCAATCACCGTAAATCTGTGTCCTCCGGTTACTGGCCCTTCTGCCACTAGAAACAGCTTAATTTGCACAATAAAAAACTTCCATGATTTTGAACAGCTGAAAAATAACTCTGCATAAAATTTCTTGCCAATTTTGAAAGAAGGGTGAGGAGTCTCTTTAAAGCAATGGTTAGCTTTATCTAATATTTGTTTGACATGACCCCGTCATCTTCCTATCCCTCATGGTGTCCTGCGCTATGCAACATTTTGATGTGAAGCAGAAAGCTGCCAATAGGGCTCTGGGGGTATAGCTCAGTGGTAGAGCATTTGATTGCAGATTCAAGAGGTCCCTGGTTCAAATCCAGGTGCCCCCTCGTTACCATTTAGGCTCAATAATTAAAAATCTCTTTCTCCGCAGTTGCTCTGTGTTCATTAACAATAATGCTGCTTCAGAGCTACTTTTCACCAACAGTCAATCCTTGTGGTGATGAAGCTGTAGATTGCTTATTTCGGTGATAGAGTCAGCGCAAACTGCAGTGAGAAAAGTGAAACAGCAATTTTAGTGTTGGTTTAGGGATAAATGTAACCCAGGACCATGGCTGAGCTCCCTTGACCTTCTTCAAATAATGCCATGAGATCTTTTACACCCGCCAGAGCTGACAGACAAGCCTCGGTTGAATGTGTCGCCTGAAAAATGGCCCTTGCAACAAGCCAGCACTTCCCTCAGACCTAAACTGAAGTGTTAGCCTGGATTATGTACTCAAGTCTTTGGAGTGGGGTAGCTTGAACCCACAACATTTTGACTCACTAGTGCGAGTGCTACCACTGAGCTTCAGCTGATGAATAGGGCGAGCAGCCTGAGCAAACATTCTCAGAGCGAGGTCGTGCACCAAGAAAAGTGGGAGATTTTTAAATATTTGCAAAAGTTTCCACTGGCAGTGCACTACCCACCTCTTTTTCCCACAGCAGAATCCTGTCCCCAGATGGGCATTAATCCTGCGCACAGACCAGCGAGACCTTCCCCCATATTTTAATGACCTGGTGCCAGGAATGAGGCCGTGGGCATGGAGCGGGGCACCTCAGGAGCGGGTGAATATCCGGCTGGGCTGCAAATGTGCCCCAATTAAGAGAGGGTGGGGCTTGTGTGTAAATCTCAGGGCATTCTCGGTTGGATCATTCGGTTGCGAAGTTCATGGGACATTGGCTTGTGAGAGGGCTATAGCTCAGTGGTAGAACATTTGACTGCAGATTATAGAAGTTCCTGGTTGATATATAAATATCTCCTCATGAACTCCTCTGTTATCACAGAGAACGATAGTTATACCCGCCGTCCGCTACACCATGTCCATAGTTACGATAGAAAGATATAATACTGAAGGAGGCCTTTAGCTCCATTGTGCCTGCACCGTGTGTTTGGCAGAGCTGTTCAATTAATCCCACTCCACTTCCCTTACCCCATAGCCCTGTAGATGTTTCCCCTTCAAGGATTTATCCAATTCCTTTTTGAAAGTTACCATTGAATCTGCTTCCACCACCCTTGCAAACAGTGTATTCCAGACCACAACAACTTGCTGTGTAAAAAAATGTCTCCACATGTTGCCTTTTTTCCCCTTGTCAATCACCGTAAATCTGTGTCCTCCGGTTACTGGCCCTTCTGCCACTAGAAACAGCTTAATTTGCACAATAAAAAACTTCCATGATTTTGAACAGCTGAAAAATAACTCTGCATAAAATTTCTTGCCAATTTTGAAAGAAGGGTGAGGAGTCTCTTTAAAGCAATGGTTAGCTTTATCTAATATTTGTTTGACATGACCCCGTCATCTTCCTATCCCTCATGGTGTCCTGCGCTATGCAACATTTTGATGTGAAGCAGAAAGCTGCCAATAGGGCTCTGGGGGTATAGCTCAGTGGTAGAGCATTTGACTGCAGATCAAGAGGTCCCTGGTTCAAATCCAGGTGCCCCCTTGTTACCATTTAGGCTCAATAATTAAAAATCTCTTTCTCAGCAGTTGCTCTGTGTTCATTAACAATAATGCTGCTTCAGAGCTACTTTTCACCAACAGTCAATCCTTGTGGTGATGAAGCTGTAGATTGCTTATTTCGGTGATAGAGTCAGCGCAAACTGCAGTGAGAAAAGTGAAACAGCAATTTTAGTGTTGGTTTAGGGATAAATGTAACCCAGGACCATGGCTGAGCTCCCTTGACCTTCTTCAAATAATGCCATGAGATCTTTTACACCCACCAGAGCTGACAGACAAGCCTCGGTTGAATGTGTCGCCTGAAAAATGGCCCTTGCAACAAGCCAGCACTTCCCTCAGACCTAAACTGAAGTGTTAGCCTGGATTATGTACTCAAGTCTTTGGAGTGGGGTAGCTTGAACCCACAACATTTTGACTCACTAGTGCGAGTGCTACCACTGAGCTTCAGCTGATGAATAGGGCGAGCAGCCTGAGCAAACATTCTCAGAGCGAGGTCGTGCACCAAGAAAAGTGGGAGATTTTTAAATATTTGCAAAAGTTTCCACTGGCAGTGCACTACCCATCTCTTTTTCCCACAGCAGAATCCTGTCGCCAGATGGGCATTAATCCTGCGCACAGACCAGCGAGACCTTCCCCCATATTTTAATGACCTGGTGCCAGGAATGAGGCCGTGGGCATGGAGCGGGGCACCTCAGGAGCGGGTGAATATCCGGCTGGGCTGCAAATGTGCCCCAATTAAGAGAGGGTGGGGCTTGTGTGTAAATCTCAGGGCATTCTCGGTTGGATCATTCGGTTGCGAAGTTCATGGGACATTGGCTTGTGAGAGGGCTATAGCTCAGTGGTAGAACATTTGACTGCAGATTATAGAAGTTCCTGGTTGATATATAAATATCTCCTCATGAACTCCTCTGTTATCACAGAGAACGATAGTTATACCCGCCGTCCGCTACACCATGTCCATAGTTACGATAGAAAGATATAATACTGAAGGAGGCCTTTAGCTCCATTGTGCCTGCACCGTGTGTTTGGCAGAGCTGTTCAATTAATCCCACTCCACTTCCCTTACCCCATAGCCCTGTAGATGTTTCCCCTTCAAGGATTTATCCAATTCCTTTTTGAAAGTTACCATTGAATCTGCTTCCACCACCCTTGCAAACAGTGTATTCCAGACCACAACAACTCGCTGTGTAAAAAAATGTCTCCACATGTTGCCTTTTTTTCCCTTGTCAATCACCGTAAATCTGTGTCCTCCGGTTACTGGCCCTTCTGCCACTAGAAACAGCTTAATTTGCACAATAAAAAACTTCCATGATTTTGAACAGCTGAAAAATAACTCTGCATAAAATTTCTTGCCAATTTTGAAAGAAGGGTGAGGAGTCTCTTTAAAGCAATGGTTAGCTTTATCTAATATTTGTTTGACATGACCCCGTCATCTTCCTATCCCTCATGGTGTCCTGCGCTATGCAACATTTTGATGTGAAGCAGAAAGCTGCCAATAGGGCTCTGGGGGTATAGCTCAGTGGTAGAGCATTTGACTGCAAATTCAAGAGGTCCCTGGTTCACATCCAGGTGCCCCCTCGTTACCATTTAGGCTCAATAATTAAAAATCTCTTTCTCCACAGTTGCTCTGTGTTCATTAACAATAATGCTGCTTCAGAGCTACTTTTCACCAACAGTCAATCCTTGTGGTGATGAAGCTGTAGATTGCTTATTTCGGTGATAGAGTCAGCGCAAACTGCAGTGAGAAAAGTGAAACAGCAATTTTAGTGTTGGTTTAGGGATAAATGTAACCCAGGACCATGGCTGAGCTCCCTTGACCTTCTTCAAATAATGCCATGAGATCTTTTACACCCACCAGAGCTGACAGACAAGCCTCGGTTGAATGTGTCGCCTGAAAAATGGCCCTTGCAACAAGCCAGCACTTCCCTCAGACCTAAACTGAAGTGTTAGCCTGGATTATGTACTCAAGTCTTTGGAGTGGGGTAGCTTGAACCCACAACATTTTGACTCACTAGTGCGAGTGCTACCACTGAGCTTCAGCTGATGAATAGGGCGAGCAGCCTGAGCAAACATTCTCAGAGCGAGGCCGTGCACCAAGAAAAGTGGGAGATTTTTAAATATTTGCAAAAGTTTCCACTGGCAGTGCACTACCCACCTCTTTTTCCCACAGCAGAATCCTGTCCCCAGATGGGCATTAATCCTGCGCACAGACCAGCGAGACCTTCCCCCATATTTTAATGACCTGGTGCCAGGAATGAGGCCGTGGGCATGGAGCGGGGCACCTCAGGAGCGGGTGAATATCCGGCTGGGCTGCAAATGTGCCCCAATTAAGAGAGGGTGGGGCTTGTGTGTAAATCTCAGGGCATTCTCGGTTGGATCATTCGGTTGCGAAGTTCATGGGACATTGGCTTGTGAGAGGGCTATAGCTCAGTGGTAGAACATTTGACTGCAGATTATAGAAGTTCCTGGTTGATATATAAATATCTCCTCATGAACTCCTCTGTTATCACAGAGAACGATAGTTATACCCGCCGTCCGCTACACCATGTCCATAGTTACGATAGAAAGATATAATACTGAAGGAGGCCTTTAGCTCCATTGTGCCTGCACCGTGTGTTTGGCAGAGCTGTTCAATTAATCCCACTCCACTTCCCTTACCCCATAGCCCTGTAGATGTTTCCCCTTCAAGGATTTATCCAATTCCTTTTTGAAAGTTACCATTGAATCTGCTTCCACCACCCTTGCAAACAGTGTATTCCAGACCACAACAACTCGCTGTGTAAAAAAATGTCTCCACATGTTGCCTTTTTTTCCCTTGTCAATCACCGTAAATCTGTGTCCTCCGGTTACTGGCCCTTCTGCCACTAGAAACAGCTTAATTTGCACAATAAAAAACTTCCATGATTTTGAACAGCTGAAAAATAACTGCATAAAATTTCTTGCCAATTTTGAAAGAAGGGTGAGGAGTCTCTTTAAAGCAATGGTTAGCTTTATCTAATATTTGTTTGACATGACCCCGTCATCTTCCTATCCCTCATGGTGTCCTGCGCTATGCAACATTTTGATGTGAAGCAGAAAGCTGCCAATAGGGCTCTGGGGGTATAGCTCAGTGGTAGAGCATTTGACTGCAGATTCAAGAGGTCCCTGGTTCAAATCCAGGTGCCCCCTCGTTACCATTTAGGCTCAATAATTAAAAATCTCTTTCTCCGCAGTTGCTCTGTGTTCATTAACAATAATGCTGCTTCAGAGCTACTTTTCACCAACAGTCAATCCTTGTGGTGATGAAGCTGTAGATTGCTTATTTCGGTGATAGAGTCAGCGCAAACTGCAGTGAGAAAAGTGAAACAGCAATTTTAGTGTTGGTTTAGGGATAAATGTAACCCAGGACCATGGCTGAGCTCCCTTGACCTTCTTCAAATAATGCCATGAGATCTTTTACACCCACCAGAGCTGACAGACAAGCCTCGGTTGAATGTGTCGCCTGAAAAATGGCCCTTGCAACAAGCCAGCACTTCCCTCAGACCTAAACTGAAGTGTTAGCCTCGATTATGTACGCAAGTCTTTGGAGTGGGGTAGCTTGAACCCACAACATTTTGACTCACTAGTGCGAGTGCTACCACTGAGCTTCAGCTGATGAATAGGGCGAGCAGCCTGAGCAAACATTCTCAGAGCGAGGTCGTGCACCAAGAAAAGTGGGAGATTTTTAAATATTTGCAAAAGTTTCCACTGGCAGTGCACTACCCACCTCTTTTTCCCACAGCAGAATCCTGTCGCCAGATGGGCATTAATCCTGCGCACAGACCAGCGAGACCTTCCCCCATATTTTAATGACCTGGTGCCAGGAATGAGGCCGTGGGCATGGAGCGGGGCACCTCAGGAGCGGGTGAATATCCGGCTGGGCTGCAAATGTGCCCCAATTAAGAGAGGGTGGGGCTTGTGTGTAAATCTCAGGGCATTCTCGGTTGGATCATTCGGTTGCGAAGTTCATGGGACATTGGCTTGTGAGAGGGCTATAGCTCAGTGGTAGAACATTTGACTGCAGATTATAGAAGTTCCTGGTTGATATATAAATATCTCCTCATGAACTCCTCTGTTATCACAGAGAACGATAGTTATACCCGCCGTCCGCTACACCATGTCCATAGTTACGATAGAAAGATATAATACTGAAGGAGGCCTTTAGCTCCATTGTGCCTGCACCGTGTGTTTGGCAGAGCTGTTCAATTAATCCCACTCCACTTCCCATAGCCCTGTAGATGTTTCCCCTTCAAGGATTTATCCAATTCCTTTTTGAAAGTTACCATTGAATCTGCTTCCACCACCCTTGCAAACAGTGTATTCCAGACCACAACAACTTGCTGTGTAAAAAAATGTCTCCACATGTTGCCTTTTTTTCCCTTGTCAATCACCGTAAATCTGTGTCCTCCGGTTACTGGCCCTTCTGCCACTAGAAACAGCTTAATTTGCACAATAAAAAACTTCCATGATTTTGAACAGCTGAAAAATAACTCTGCATAAAATTTCTTGCCAATTTTGAAAGAAGGGTGAGGAGTCTCTTTAAAGCAATGGTTAGCTTTATCTAATATTTGTTTGACATGACCCCGTCATCTTCCTATCCCTCATGGTGTCCTGCGCTATGCAACATTTTGATGTGAAGCAGAAAGCTGCCAATAGGGCTCTGGGGGTATAGCTCAGTGGTAGAGCATTTGACTGCAGATCAAGAGGTACCTGGTTCAAATCCAGGTGCCCGCTCGTTACCATTTAGGCTCAATAATTAAAAATCTCTTTCTCCACAGTTGCTCTGTGTTCATTAACAATAATGCTGCTTCAGAGCTACTTTTCACCAACAGTCAATCCTTGTGGTGATGAAGCTGTAGATTGCTTTTTTCGGTGATAGAGTCAGCGCAAACTGCAGTGAGAAAAGTGAAACAGCAATTTTAGTGTTGGTTTAGGGATAAATGTAACCCAGGACCATGGCTGAGCTCCCTTGACCTTCTTCAAATAATGCCATGAGATCTTTTACACCCACCAGAGCTGACAGACAAGCCTCGGTTGAATGTGTCGCCTGAAAAATGGCCCTTGCAACAAGCCAGCACTTCCCTCAGACCTAAACTGAAGTGTTAGCCTGGATTATGTACTCAAGTCTTTGGAGTGGGGTAGCTTGAACCCACAACATTTTGACTCACTAGTGCGAGTGCTACCACTGAGCTTCAGCTGATGAATAGGGCGAGCAGCCTGAGCAAACATTCTCAGAGCGAGGTCGTGCACCAAGAAAAGTGGGAGATTTTTAAATATTTGCAAAAGTTTCCACTGGCAGTGCACTACCCACCTCTTTTTCCCACAGCAGAATCCTGTCCCCAGATGGGCATTAATCCTGCGCACAGACCAGCGAGACCTTCCCCCATATTTTAATGACCTGGTGCCAGGAATGAGGCCGTGGGCATGGAGCGGGGCACGTCAGGAGCGGGTGAATATCCGGCTGGGCTGCAAATGTGCCCCAATTAAGAGAGGGTGGGGCTTGTGTGTAAATCTCAGGGCATTCTCGGTTGGATCATTCGGTTGCGAAGTTCATGGGACATTGGCTTGTGAGAGGGCTATAGCTCAGTGGTAGAACATTTGACTGCAGATTATAGAAGTTCCTGGTTGATATATAAATATCTCCTCATGAACTCCTCTGTTATCACAGAGAACGATAGTTATACCCGCCGTCCGCTACACCATGTCCATAGTTACGATAGAAAGATATAATACTGAAGGAGGCCTTTAGCTCCATTGTGCCTGCACCGTGTGTTTGGCAGAGCTGTTCAATTAATCCCACTCCACTTCCCTTACCCCATAGCCCTGTAGATGTTTCCCCTTCAAGGATTTATCCAATTCCTTTTTGAAAGTTACCATTGAATCTGCTTCCACCACCCTTGCAAACAGTGTATTCCAGACCACAACAACTTGCTGTGTAAAAAAATGTCTCCACATGTTGCCTTTTTTTCCCTTGTCAATCACCGTAAATCTGTGTCCTCCGGTTACTGGCCCTTCTGCCACTAGAAACAGCTTAATTTGCACAATAAAAAACTTCCATGATTTTGAACAGCTGAAAAATAACTCTGCATAAAATTTCTTGCCAATTTTGAAAGAAGGGTGAGGAGTCTCTTTAAAGCAATCGTTAGCTTTATCTAATATTTGTTTGACATGACCCCGTCATCTTCCTATCCCTCATGGTGTCCTGCGCTATGCAACATTTTGATGTGAAGCAGAAAGCTGCCAATAGGGCTCTGGGGGTATAGCTCAGTGGTAGAGCATTTGACTGCAGATTCAAGAGGTCCCTGGTTCAAATCCAGGTGCCCGCTCGTTACCATTTAGGCTCAATAATTAAAAATCTCTTTCTCCGCAGTTGCTCTGTGTTCATTAACAATAATGCTGCTTCAGAGCTACTTTTCACCAACAGTCAATCCTTGTGGTGATGAAGCTGTAGATTGCTTATTTCGGTGATAGAGTCAGCGCAAACTGCAGTGAGAAAAGTGAAACAGCAATTTTAGTGTTGGTTTAGGGATAAATGTAACCCAGGACCATGGCTGAGCTCCCTTGACCTTCTTCAAATAATGCCATGAGATCTTTTACACCCACCAGAGCTGACAGACAAGCCTCGGTTGAATGTGTCGCCTGAAAAATGGCCCTTGCAACAAGCCAGCACTTCCCTCAGACCTAAACTGAAGTGTTAGCCTGGATTATGTACTCAAGTCTTTGGAGTGGGGTAGCTTGAACCCACAACATTTTGACTCACTAGTGCGAGTGCTACCACTGAGCTTCAGCTGATGAATAGGGCGAGCAGCCTGAGCAAACATTCTCAGAGCGAGGCCGTGCACCAAGAAAAGTGGGAGATTTTAAAATATTTGCAAAAGTTTCCACTGGCAGTGCACTACCCACCTCTTTTTCCCACAGCAGAATCCTGTCCCCAGATGGGCATTAATCCTGCGCACAGACCAGCGAGACCTTCCCCCATATTTTAATGACCTGGTGCCAGGAATGAGGCCGTGGGCATGGAGCGGGGCACCTCAGGAGCGGGTGAATATCCGGCTGGGCTGCAAATGTGCCCCAATTAAGAGAGGGTGGGGCTTGTGTGTAAATCTCAGGGCATTCTCGGTTGGATCATTCGGTTGCGAAGTTCATGGGACATTGGCTTGTGAGAGGGCTATAGCTCAGTGGTAGAACATTTGACTGCAGATTATAGAAGTTCCTGGTTGATATATAAATATCTCCTCATGAACTCCTATGTTATCACAGAGAACGATAGTTATACCCGCCGTCCGCTACACCATGTCCATAGTTACGATAGAAAGATATAATACTGAAGGAGGCCTTTAGCTCCATTGTGCCTGCACCGTGTGTTTGGCAGAGCTGTTCAATTAATCCCACTCCACTTCCCTTACCCCATAGCCCTGTAGATGTTTCCCCTTCAAGGATTTATCCAATTCCTTTTTGAAAGTTACCATTGAATCTGCTTCCACCACCCTTGCAAACAGTGTATTCCAGACCACAACAACTTGCTGTGTAAAAAAATGTCTCCACATGTTGCCTTTTTTTCCCTTGTCAATCACCGTAAATCTGTGTCCTCCGGTTACTGGCCCTTCTGCCACTAGAAACAGCTTAATTTGCACAATAAAAAACTTCCATGATTTTGAACAGCTGAAAAATAACTCTGCATAAAATTTCTCGCCAATTTTGAAAGAAGGGTGAGGAGTCTCTTTAAAGCAATGGTTAGCTTTATCTAATATTTGTTTGACATGACCCCGTCATCTTCCTATCCCTCATGGTGTCCTGCGCTATGCAACATTTTGATGTGAAGCAGAAAGCTGCCAATAGGGCTCTGGGGGTATAGCTCAGTGGTAGAGCATTTGACTGCAGATCAAGAGGTCCCTGGTTCAAATCCAGGTGCCCCCTCGTTACCATTTAGGCTCAATAATTAAAAATCTCTTTCTCCACAGTTGCTCTGTGTTCATTAACAATAATGCTGCTTCAGAGCTACTTTTCACCAACAGTCAATCCTTGTGGTGATGAAGCTGTAGATTGCTTATTTCGGTGATAGAGTCAGCGCAAACTGCAGTGAGAAAAGTGAAACAGCAATTTTAGTGTTGGTTTAGGGATAAATGTAACCCAGGACCATGGCTGAGCTCCCTTGACCTTCTTCAAATAATGCCATGAGATCTTTTACACCCACCAGAGCTGACAGACAAGCCTCGGTTGAATGTGTCGCCTGAAAAATGGCCCTTGCAACAAGCCAGCACTTCCCTCAGACCTAAACTGAAGTGTTAGCCTGGATTATGTACTCAAGTCTTTGGAGTGGGGTAGCTTGAACCCACAACATTTTGACTCACTAGTGCGAGTGCTACCACTGAGCTTCAGCTGATGAATAGGGCGAGCAGCCTGAGCAAACATTCTCAGAGCGAGGTCGTGCACCAAGAAAAGTGGGAGATTTTTAAATATTTGCAAAAGTTTCCACTGGCAGTGCACTACCCACCTCTTTTTCCCACAGCAGAATCCTGTCCCCAGATGGGCATTAATCCTGCGCACAGACCAGCGAGACCTTCCCCCATATTTTAATGACCTGGTGCCAGGAATGAGGCCGTGGGCATGGAGCGGGGCACCTCAGGAGCGGGTGAATATCCGGCTGGGCTGCAAATGTGCCCCAATTAAGAGAGGGTGGGGCTTGTGTGTAAATCTCAGGGCATTCTCGGTTGGATCATTCGGTTGCGAAGTTCATGGGACATTGGCTTGTGAGAGGGCTATAGCTCAGTGGTAGAACATTTGACTGCAGATTATAGAAGTTCCTGGTTGATATATAAATATCTCCTCATGAACTCCTCTGTTATCACAGAGAACGATAGTTATACCCGCCGTCCGCTACACCATGTCCATAGTTACGATAGAAAGATATAATACTGAAGGAGGCCTTTAGCTCCATTGTGCCTGCACCGTGTGTTTGGCAGAGCTGTTCAATTAATCCCACTCCACTTCCCTTACCCCATAGCCCTGTAGATGTTTCCCCTTCAAGGATTTATCCAATTCCTTTTTGAAAGTTACCATTGAATCTGCTTCCACCACCCTTGCAAACAGTGTATTCCAGACCACAACAACTTGCTGTGTAAAAAAATGTCTCCACATGTTGCCTTTTTTTCCCTTGTCAATCACCGTAAATCTGTGTCCTCCGGTTACTGGCCCTTCTGCCACTAGAAACAGCTTAATTTGCACAATAAAAAACTTCCATGATTTTGAACAGCTGAAAAATAACTCTGCATAAAATTTCTTGCCAATTTTGAAAGAAGGGTGAGGAGTCTCTTTAAAGCAATGGTTAGCTTTATCTAATATTTGTTTGACATGACCCCGTCATCTTCCTATCCCTCATGGTGTCCTGCGCTATGCAACATTTTGATGTGAAGCAGAAAGCTGCCAATAGGGCTCTGGGGGTATAGCTCAGTAGTAGAGCATTTGACTGCAGATCAAGAGGTCCCTGGTTCAAATCCAGGTGCCCCCTCGTTGCCATTTAGGCTCAATAATTAAAAATCTCTTTCTCCACAGTTGCTCTGTGTTCATTAACAATAATGCTGCTTCAGAGCTACTTTTCACCAACAGTCAATCCTTGTGGTGATGAAGCTGTAGATTGCTTATTTCGGTGATAGAGTCAGCGCAAACTGCAGTGAGAAAAGTGAAACAGCAATTTTAGTGTTGGTTTAGGGATAAATGTAACCCAGGACCATGGCTGAGCTCCCTTGACCTTCTTCAAATAATGCCATGAGATCTTTTACACCCACCAGAGCTGACAGACAAGCCTCGGTTGAATGTGTCGCCTGAAAAATGGCCCTTGCAACAAGCCAGCACTTCCCTCAGACCTAAACTGAAGTGTTAGCCTGGATTATGTACTCAAATCTTTGGAGTGGGGTAGCTTGAACCCACAACATTTTGACTCACTAGTGCGAGTGCTACCACTGAGCTTCAGCTGATGAATAGGGCGAGCAGCCTGAGCAAACATTCTCAGAGCGAGGTCGTGCACCAAGAAAAGTGGGAGATTTTTAAATATTTGCAAAAGTTTCCACTGGCAGTGCACTACCCACCTCTTTTTCCCACAGCAGAATCCTGTCCCCAGATGGGCATTAATCCTGCGCACAGACCAGCGAGACCTTCCCCCATATTTTAATGACCTGGTGCCAGGAATGAGGCCGTGGGCATGGAGCGGGGCACCTCAGGAGCGGGTGAATATCCGGCTGGGCTGCAAATGTGCCCCAATTAAGAGAGGGTGGGGCTTGTGTGTAAATCTCAGGGCATTCTCGGTTGGATCATTCGGTTGCGAAGTTCATGGGACATTGGCTTGTGAGAGGGCTATAGCTCAGTGGTAGAACATTTGACTGCAGATTATAGAAGTTCCTGGTTGATATATAAATATCTCCTCATGAACTCCTCTGTTATCACAGAGAACGATAGTTATACCCGCCGTCCGCTACACCATGTCCATAGTTACGATAGAAAGATATAATACTGAAGGAGGCCTTTAGCTCCATTGTGCCTGCACCGTGTGTTTGGCAGAGCTGTTCAATTAATCCCACTCCACTTCCCTTACCCCATAGCCCTGTAGATGTTTCCCCTTCAAGGATTTATCCAATTCCTTTTTGAAAGTTACCATTGAATCTGCTTCCACCACCCTTGCAAACAGTGTATTCCAGACCACAACAACTTGCTGTGTAAAAAAATGTCTCCACATGTTGCCTTTTTTTCCCTTGTCAATCACCGTAAATCTGTGTCCTCCGGTTACTGGCCCTTCTGCCACTAGAAACAGCTTAATTTGCACAATAAAAAACTTCCATGATTTTGAACAGCTGAAAAATAACTCTGCATAAAATTTCTTGCCAATTTTGAAAGAAGGGTGAGGAGTCTCTTTAAAGCAATGGTTAGCTTTATCTAATATTTGTTTGACATGACCCCGTCATCTTCCTATCCCTCATGGTGTCCTGCGCTATGCAACATTTTGATGTGAAGCAGAAAGCTGCCAATAGGGCTCTGGGGGTATAGCTCAGTGGTAGAGCATTTGACTGCAGATCAAGAAGTCCCTGGTTCAAATCCAGGTGCCCCCTCGTTGCCATTTAGGCTCAATAATTAAAAATCTCTTTCTCCACAGTTGCTCTGTGTTCATTAACAATAATGCTGCTTCAGAGCTACTTTTCACCAACAGTCAATCCTTGTGGTGATGAAGCTGTAGATTGCTTATTTCGGTGATAGAGTCAGCGCAAGCTGCAGTGAGAAAAGTGAAACAGCAATTTTAGTGTTGGTTTAGGGATAAATGTAACCCAGGACCATGGCTGAGCTCCCTTGACCTTCTTCAAATAATGCCATGAGATCTTTTACACCCACCAGAGCTGACAGACAAGCCTCGGTTGAATGTGTCGCCTGAAAAATGGCCCTTGCAACAAGCCAGCACTTCCCTCAGACCTAAACTGAAGTGTTAGCCTGGATTATGTACTCAAATCTTTGGAGTGGGGTAGCTTGAACCCACAACATTTTGACTCACTAGTGCGAGTGCTACCACTGAGCTTCAGCTGATGAATAGGGCGAGCAGCCTGAGCAAACATTCTCAGAGCGAGGTCGTGCACCAAGAAAAGTGGGAGATTTTTAAATATTTGCAAAAGTTTCCACTGGCAGTGCACTACCCACCTCTTTTTCCCACAGCAGAATCCTGTCCCCAGATGGGCATTAATCCTGCGCACAGACCAGCGAGACCTTCCCCCATATTTTAATGACCTGGTGCCAGGAATGAGGCCGTGGGCATGGAGCGGGGCACCTCAGGAGCGGGTGAATATCCGGCTGGGCTGCAAATGTGCCCCAATTAAGAGAGGGTGGGGCTTGTGTGTAAATCTCAGGGCATTCTCGGTTGGATCATTCGGTTGCGAAGTTCATGGGACATTGGCTTGTGAGAGGGCTATAGCTCAGTGGTAGAACATTTGACTGCAGATTATAGAAGTTCCTGGTTGATATATAAATATCTCCTCATGAACTCCTCTGTTATCACAGAGAACGATAGTTATACCCGCCGTCCGCTACACCATGTCCATAGTTACGATAGAAAGATATAATACTGAAGGAGGCCTTTAGCTCCATTGTGCCTGCACCGTGTGTTTGGCAGAGCTGTTCAATTAATCCCACTCCACTTCCCTTACCCCATAGCCCTGTAGATGTTTCCCCTTCAAGGATTTATCCAATTCCTTTTTGAAAGTTACCATTGAATCTGCTTCCACCACCCTTGCAAACAGTGTATTCCAGACGACAACAACTTGCTGTGTAAAAAAATGTCTCCACATGTTGCCTTTTTTTCCCTTGTCAATCACCGTAAATCTGTGTCCTCCGGTTACTGGCCCTTCTGCCACTAGAAACAGCTTAATTTGCACAATAAAAAACTTCCATGATTTTGAACAGCTGAAAAATAACTCTGCATAAAATTTCTTGCCAATTTTGAAAGAAGGGTGAGGAGTCTCTTTAAAGCAATGGTTAGCTTTATCTAATATTTGTTTGACATGACCCCGTCATCTTCCTATCCCTCATGGTGTCCTGCGCTATGCAACATTTTGATGTGAAGCAGAAAGCTGCCAATAGGGCTCTGGGGGTATAGCTCAGTGGTAGAGCATTTGACTGCAGATCAAGAGGTCCCTGGTTCAAATCCAGGTGCCCGCTCGTTACCATTTAGGCTCAATAATTAAAAATCTCTTTCTCCACAGTTGCTCTGTGTTCATTAACAATAATGCTGCTTCAGAGCTACTTTTCACCAACAGTCAATCCTTGTGGTGATGAAGCTGTAGATTGCTTATTTCGGTGATAGAGTCAGCGCAAACTGCAGTGAGAAAAGTGAAACAGCAATTTTAGTGTTGGTTTAGGGATAAATGTAACCCAGGACCATGGCTGAGCTCCCTTGACCTTCTTCAAATAATGCCATGAGATCTTTTACACCCACCAGAGCTGACAGACAAGCCTCGGTTGAATGTGTCGCCTGAAAAATGGCCCTTGCAACAAGCCAGCACTTCCCTCAGACCTAAACTGAAGTGTTAGCCTGGATTATGTACTCAAGTCTTTGGAGTGGGGTAGCTTGAACCCACAACATTTTGACTCACTAGTGCGAGTGCTACCACTGAGCTTCAGCTGATGAATAGGGCGAGCAGCCTGAGCAAACATTCTCAGAGCGAGGTCGTGCACCAAGAAAAGTGGGAGATTTTTAAATATTTGCAAAAGTTTCCACTGGCAGTGCACTACCCACCTCTTTTTCCCACAGCAGAATCCTGTCGCCAGATGGGCATTAATCCTGCGCACAGACCAGCGAGACCTTCCCCCATATTTTAATGACCTGGTGCCAGGAATGAGGCCGTGGGCATGGAGCGGGGCACCTCAGGAGCGGGTGAATATCCGGCTGGGCTGCAAATGTGCCCCAATTAAGAGAGGGTGGGGCTTGTGTGTAAATCTCAGGGCATTCTCGGTTGGATCATTCGGTTGCGAAGTTCATGGGACATTGGCTTGTGAGAGGGCTATAGCTCAGTGGTAGAACATTTGACTGCAGATTATAGAAGTTCCTGGTTGATATATAAATATCTCCTCATGAACTCCTCTGTTATCACAGAGAACGATAGTTATACCCGCCGTCCGCTACACCATGTCCATAGTTACGATAGAAAGATATAATACTGAAGGAGGCCTTTAGCTCCATTGTGCCTGCACCGTGTGTTTGGCAGAGCTGTTCAATTAATCCCACTCCACTTCCCTTACCCCATAGCCCTGTAGATGTTTCCCCTTCTAGGATTTATCCAATTCCTTTTTGAAAGTTACCATTGAATCTGCTTCCACCACCCTTGCAAACAGTGTATTCCAGACCACAACAACTTGCTGTGTAAAAAAATGTCTCCACATGTTGCCTTTTTTTCCCTTGTCAATCACCGTAAATCTGTGTCCTCCGGTTACTGGCCCTTCTGCCACTAGAAACAGCTTAATTTGCACAATAAAAAACTTCCATGATTTTGAACAGCTGAAAAATAACTCTGCATAAAATTTCTTGCCAATTTTGAAAGAAGGGTGAGGAGTCCCTTTAAAGCAATGGTTAGCTTTATCTAATATTTGTTTGACATGACCCCGTCATCTTCCTATCCCTCATGGTGTCCTGCGCTATGCAACATTTTGATGTGAAGCAGAAAGCTGCCAATAGGGCTCTGGGGGTATAGCTCAGTGGTAGAGCATTTGACTGCAGATTCAAGAGGTCCCTGGTTCAAATCCAGGTGCCCCCTCGTTACCATTTAGGCTCAATAATTAAAAATCTCTTTCTCCGCAGTTGCTCTGTGTTCATTAACAATAATGCTGCTTCAGAGCTACTTTTCACCAACAGTCAATCCTTGTGGTGATGAAGCTGTAGATTGCTTATTTCGGTGATAGAGTCAGCGCAAACTGCAGTGAGAAAAGTGAAACAGCAATTTTAGTGTTGGTTTAGGGATAAATGTAACCCAGGACCATGGCTGAGCTCCCTTGACCTTCTTCAAATAATGCCATGAGATGTTTTACACCCACCAGAGCTGACAGACAAGCCTCGGTTGAATGTGTCGCCTGAAAAATGGCCCTTGCAACAAGCCAGCACTTCCCTCAGACCTAAACTGAAGTGTTAGCCTGGATTATGTACTCAAGTCTTTGGAGTGGGGTAGCTTGAACCCACAACATTTTGACTCACTAGTGCGAGTGCTACCACTGAGCTTCAGCTGATGAATAGGGCGAGCAGCCTGAGCAAACATTCTCAGAGCGAGGTCGTGCACCAAGAAAAGTGGGAGATTTTTAAATATTTGCAAAAGTTTCCACTGGCAGTGCACTACCCACCTCTTTTTCCCACAGCAGAATCCTGTCCCCAGATGGGCATTAATCCTGCGCACAGACCAGCGAGACCTTCCCCCATATTTTAATGACCTGGTGCCAGGAATGAGGCCGTGGGCATGGAGCGGGGCACCTCAGGAGCGGGTGAATATCCGGCTGGGCTGCAAATGTGCCCCAATTAAGAGAGGGTGGGGCTTGTGTGTAAATCTCAGGGCATTCTCGGTTGGATCATTCGGTTGCGAAGTTCATGGGACATTGGCTTGTGAGAGGGCTATAGCTCAGTGGTAGAACATTTGACTGCAGATTATAGAAGTTCCTGGTTGATATATAAATATCTCCTCATGAACTCCTCTGTTATCACAGAGAACGATAGTTATACCCGCCGTCCGCTACACCATGTCCATAGTTACGATAGAAAGATATAATACTGAAGGAGGCCTTTAGCTCCATTGTGCCTGCACCGTGTGTTTGGCAGAGCTGTTCAATTAATCCCACTCCACTTCCCTTACCCCATAGCCCTGTAGATGTTTCCCCTTCAAGGATTTATCCAATTCCTTTTTGAAAGTTACCATTGAATCTGCTTCCACCACCCTTGCAAACAGTGTATTCCAGACCACAACAACTTGCTGTGTAAAAAAATGTCTCCACATGTTGCCTTTTTTTCCCTTGTCAATCACCGTAAATCTGTGTCCTCCGGTTACTGGCCCTTCTGCCACTAGAAACAGCTTAATTTGCACAATAAAAAACTTCCATGATTTTGAACAGCTGAAAAATAACTCTGCATAAAATTTCTTGCCAATTTTGAAAGAAGGGTGAGGAGTCTCTTTAAAGCAATGGTTAGCTTTATCTAATATTTGTTTGACATGACCCCGTCATCTTCCTATCCCTCATGGTGTCCTGCGCTATGCAACATTTTGATGTGAAGCAGAAAGCTGCCAATAGGGCTCTGGGGGTATAGCTCAGTGGTAGAGCATTTGACTGCAGATCAAGAGGTCCCTGGTTCAAATCCAGGTGCCCGCTCGTTACCATTTAGGCTCAATAATTAAAAATCTCTTTCTCCACAGTTGCTCTGTGTTCATTAACAATAATGCTGCTTCAGAGCTACTTTTCACCAACAGTCAATCCTTGTGGTGATGAAGCTGTAGATTGCTTATTTCGGTGATAGAGTCAGCGCAAACTGCAGTGAGAAAAGTGAAACAGCAATTTTAGTGTTGGTTTAGGGATAAATGTAACCCAGGACCATGGCTGAGCTCCCTTGACCTTCTTCAAATAATGCCATGAGATCTTTTACACCCACCAGAGCTGACAGACAAGCCTCGGTTGAATGTGTCGCCTGAAAAATGGCCCTTGCAACAAGCCAGCACTTCCCTCAGACCTAAACTGAAGTGTTAGCCTGGATTATGTACTCAAGTCTTTGGAGTGGGGTAGCTTGAACCCACAACATTTTGACTCACTAGTGCGAGTGCTACCACTGAGCTTCAGCTGATGAATAGGGCGAGCAGCCTGAGCAAACATTCTCAGAGCGAGGTCGTGCACCAAGAAAAGTGGGAGATTTTTAAATATTTGCAAAAGTTTCCACTGGCAGTGCACTACCCACCTCTTTTTCCCACAGCAGAATCCTGTCGCCAGATGGGCATTAATCCTGCGCACAGACCAGCGAGACCTTCCCCCATATTTTAATGACCTGGTGCCAGGAATGAGGCCGTGGGCATGGAGCGGGGCACCTCAGGAGCGGGTGAATATCCGGCTGGGCTGCAAATGTGCCCCAATTAAGAGAGGGTGGGGCTTGTGTGTAAATCTCAGGGCATTCTCGGTTGGATCATTCGGTTGCGAAGTTCATGGGACATTGGCTTGTGAGAGGGCTATAGCTCAGTGGTAGAACATTTGACTGCAGATTATAGAAGTTCCTGGTTGATATATAAATATCTCCTCATGAACTCCTCTGTTATCACAGAGAACGATAGTTATACCCGCCGTCCGCTACACCATGTCCATAGTTACGATAGAAAGATATAATACTGAAGGAGGCCTTTAGCTCCATTGTGCCTGCACCGTGTGTTTGGCAGAGCTGTTCAATTAATCCCACTCCACTTCCCTTACCCCATAGCCCTGTAGATGTTTCCCCTTCTAGGATTTATCCAATTCCTTTTTGAAAGTTACCATTGAATCTGCTTCCACCACCCTTGCAAACAGTGTATTCCAGACCACAACAACTTGCTGTGTAAAAAAATGTCTCCACATGTTGCCTTTTTTTCCCTTGTCAATCACCGTAAATCTGTGTCCTCCGGTTACTGGCCCTTCTGCCACTAGAAACAGCTTAATTTGCACAATAAAAAACTTCCATGATTTTGAACAGCTGAAAAATAACTCTGCATAAAATTTCTTGCCAATTTTGAAAGAAGGGTGAGGAGTCTCTTTAAAGCAATGGTTAGCTTTATCTAATATTTGTTTGACATGACCCCGTCATCTTCCTATCCCTCATGGTGTCCTGCGCTATGCAACATTTTGATGTGAAGCAGAAAGCTGCCAATAGGGCTCTGGGGGTATAGCTCAGTGGTAGAGCATTTGACTGCAGATTCAAGAGGTCCCTGGTTCAAATCCAGGTGCCCCCTCGTTACCATTTAGGCTCAATAATTAAAAATCTCTTTCTCCGCAGTTGCTCTGTGTTCATTAACAATAATGCTGCTTCAGAGCTACTTTTCACCAACAGTCAATCCTTGTGGTGATGAAGCTGTAGATTGCTTATTTCGGTGATAGAGTCAGCGCAAACTGCAGTGAGAAAAGTGAAACAGCAATTTTAGTGTTGGTTTAGGGATAAATGTAACCCAGGACCATGGCTGAGCTCCCTTGACCTTCTTCAAATAATGCCATGAGATGTTTTACACCCACCAGAGCTGACAGACAAGCCTCGGTTGAATGTGTCGCCTGAAAAATGGCCCTTGCAACAAGCCAGCACTTCCCTCAGACCTAAACTGAAGTGTTAGCCTGGATTATGTACTCAAGTCTTTGGAGTGGGGTAGCTTGAACCCACAACATTTTGACTCACTAGTGCGAGTGCTACCACTGAGCTTCAGCTGATGAATAGGGCGAGCAGCCTGAGCAAACATTCTCAGAGCGAGGCCGTGCACCAAGAAAAGTGGGAGATTTTTAAATATTTGCAAAAGTTTCCACTGGCAGTGCACTACCCACCTCTTTTTCCCACAGCAGAATCCTGTCCCCAGATGGGCATTAATCCTGCGCACAGACCAGCGAGACCTTCCCCCATATTTTAATGACCTGGTGCCAGGAATGAGGCCGTGGGCATGGAGCGGGGCACCTCAGGAGCGGGTGAATATCCGGCTGGGCTGCAAATGTGCCCCAATTAAGAGAGGGTGGGGCTTGTGTGTAAATCTCAGGGCATTCTCGGTTGGATCATTCGGTTGCGAAGTTCATGGGACATTGGCTTGTGAGAGGGCTATAGCTCAGTGGTAGAACATTTGACTGCAGATTATAGAAGTTCCTGGTTGATATATAAATATCTCCTCATGAACTCCTATGTTATCACAGAGAACGATAGTTATACCCGCCGTCCGCTACACCATGTCCATAGTTACGATAGAAAGATATAATACTGAAGGAGGTCTTTAGCTCCATTGTGCCTGCACCGTGTGTTTGGCAGAGCTGTTCAATTAATCCCACTCCACTTCCCTTACCCCATAGCCCTGTAGATGTTTCCCCTTCAAGGATTTATCCAATTCCTTTTTGAAAGTTACCATTGAATCTGCTTCCACCACCCTTGCAAACAGTGTATTCCAGACCACAACAACTTGCTGTGTAAAAAAATGTCTCCAAATGTTGCCTTTTTTTCCCTTGTCAATCACCGTAAATCTGTGTCCTCCGGTTACTGGCCCTTCTGCCACTAGAAACAGCTTAATTTGCACAATAAAAAACTTCCATGATTTTGAACAGCTGAAAAATAACTCTGCATAAAATTTCTCGCCAATTTTGAAAGAAGGGTGAGGAGTCTCTTTAAAGCAATGGTTAGCTTTATCTAATATTTGTTTGACATGACCCCGTCATCTTCCTATCCCTCATGGTGTCCTGCGCTATGCAACATTTTGATGTGAAGCAGAAAGCTGCCAATAGGGCTCTGGGGGTATAGCTCAGTGGTAGAGCATTTGACTGCAGATCAAGAGGTCCCTGGTTCAAATCCAGGTGCCCCCTCGTTACCATTTAGGCTCAATAATTAAAAATCTCTTTCTCAGCAGTTGCTCTGTGTTCATTAACAATAATGCTGCTTCAGAGCTACTTTTCACCAACAGTCAATCCTTGTGGTGATGAAGCTGTAGATTGCTTATTTCGGTGATAGAGTCAGCACAAACTGCAGTGAGAAAAGTGAAACAGCAATTTTAGTGTTGGTTTAGGGATAAATGTAACCCAGGACCATGGCTGAGCTCCCTTGACCTTCTTCAAATAATGCCATGAGATCTTTTACACCCACCAGAGCTGACAGACAAGCCTCGGTTGAATGTGTCGCCTGAAAAATGGCCCTTGCAACAAGCCAGCACTTCCCTCAGACCTAAACTGAAGTGTTAGCCTGGATTATGTACTCAAGTCTTTGGAGTGGGGTAGCTTGAACCCACAACATTTTGACTCACTAGTGCGAGTGCTACCACTGAGCTTCAGCTGATGAATAGGGCGAGCAGCCTGAGCAAACATTCTCAGAGCGAGGTCGTGCACCAAGAAAAGTGGGAGATTTTTAAATATTTGCAAAAGTTTCCACTGGCAGTGCACTACCCACCTCTTTTTCCCACAGCAGAATCCTGTCGCCAGATGGGCATTAATCCTGCGCACAGACCAGCGAGACCTTCCCCCATATTTTAATGACCTGGTGCCAGGAATGAGGCCGTGGGCATGGAGCGGGGCACCTCAGGAGCGGGTGAATATCCGGCTGGGCTGCAAATGTGCCCCAATTAAGAGAGGGTGGGGCTTGTGTGTAAATCTCAGGGCATTCTCGGTTGGATCATTCGGTTGCGAAGTTCATGGGACATTGGCTTGTGAGAGGGCTATAGCTCAGTGGTAGAACATTTGACTGCAGATTATAGAAGTTCCTGGTTGATATATAAATATCTCCTCATGAACTCCTCTGTTATCACAGAGAACGATAGTTATACCCGCCGTCCGCTACACCATGTCCATAGTTACGATAGAAAGATATAATACTGAAGGAGGCCTTTAGCTCCATTGTGCCTGCACCGTGTGTTTGGCAGAGCTGTTCAATTAATCCCACTCCACTTCCCTTACCCCATAGCCCTGTAGATGTTTCCCCTTCAAGGATTTATCCAATTCCTTTTTGAAAGTTACCATTGAATCTGCTTCCACCACCCTTGCAAACAGTGTATTCCAGACCACAACAACTCGCTGTGTAAAAAAATGTCTCCACATGTTGCCTTTTTTTCCCTTGTCAATCACCGTAAATCTGTGTCCTCCGGTTACTGGCCCTTCTGCCACTAGAAACAGCTTAATTTGCACAATAAAAAACTTCCATGATTTTGAACAGCTGAAAAATAACTCTGCATAAAATTTCTTGCCAATTTTGAAAGAAGGGTGAGGAGTCTCTTTAAAGCAATGGTTAGCTTTATCTAATATTTGTTTGACATGACCCCGTCATCTTCCTATCCCTCATGGTGTCCTGCGCTATGCAACATTTTGATGTGAAGCAGAAAGCTGCCAATAGGGCTCTGGGGGTATAGCTCAGTGGTAGAGCATTTGACTGCAGATTCAAGAGGTCCCTGGTTCACATCCAGGTGCCCCCTCGTTACCATTTAGGCTCAATAATTAAAAATCTCTTTCTCCACAGTTGCTCTGTGTTCATTAACAATAATGCTGCTTCAGAGCTACTTTTCACCAACAGTCAATCCTTGTGGTGATGAAGCTGTAGATTGCTTATTTCGGTGATAGAGTCAGCGCAAACTGCAGTGAGAAAAGTGAAACAGCAATTTTAGTGTTGGTTTAGGGATAAATGTAACCCAGGACCATGGCTGAGCTCCCTTGACCTTCTTCAAATAATGCCATGAGATCTTTTACACCCACCAGAGCTGACAGACAAGCCTCGGTTGAATGTGTCGCCTGAAAAATGGCCCTTGCAACAAGCCAGCACTTCCCTCAGACCTAAACTGAAGTGTTAGCCTGGATTATGTACTCAAGTCTTTGGAGTGGGGTAGCTTGAACCCACAACATTTTGACTCACTAGTGCGAGTGCTACCACTGAGCTTCAGCTGATGAATAGGGCGAGCAGCCTGAGCAAACATTCTCAGAGCGAGGCCGTGCACCAAGAAAAGTGGGAGATTTTTAAATATTTGCAAAAGTTTCCACTGGCAGTGCACTACCCACCTCTTTTTCCCACAGCAGAATCCTGTCCCCAGATGGGCATTAATCCTGCGCACAGACCAGCGAGACCTTCCCCCATATTTTAATGACCTGGTGCCAGGAATGAGGCCGTGGGCATGGAGCGGGGCACCTCAGGAGCGGGTGAATATCCGGCTGGGCTGCAAATGTGCCCCAATTAAGAGAGGGTGGGGCTTGTGTGTAAATCTCAGGGCATTCTCGGTTGGATCATTCGGTTGCGAAGTTCATGGGACATTGGCTTGTGAGAGGGCTATAGCTCAGTGGTAGAACATTTGACTGCAGATTATAGAAGTTCCTGGTTGATATATAAATATCTCCTCATGAACTCCTCTGTTATCACAGAGAACGATAGTTATACCCGCCGTCCGCTACACCATGTCCATAGTTACGATAGAAAGATATAATACTGAAGGAGGCCTTTAGCTCCATTGTGCCTGCACCGTGTGTTTGGCAGAGCTGTTCAATTAATCCCACTCCACTTCCCTTACCCCATAGCCCTGTAGATGTTTCCCCTTCAAGGATTTATCCAATTCCTTTTTGAAAGTTACCATTGAATCTGCTTCCACCACCCTTGCAAACAGTGTATTCCAGACCACAACAACTCGCTGTGTAAAAAAATGTCTCCACATGTTGCCTTTTTTTCCCTTGTCAATCACCGTAAATCTGTGTCCTCCGGTTACTGGCCCTTCTGCCACTAGAAACAGCTTAATTTGCACAATAAAAAACTTCCATGATTTTGAACAGCTGAAAAATAACTCTGCATAAAATTTCTTGCCAATTTTGAAAGAAGGGTGAGGAGTCTCTTTAAAGCAATGGTTAGCTTTATCTAATATTTGTTTGACATGACCCCGTCATCTTCCTATCCCTCATGGTGTCCTGCGCTATGCAACATTTTGATGTGAAGCAGAAAGCTGCCAATAGGGCTCTGGGGGTATAGCTCAGTGGTAGAGCATTTGACTGCAAATTCAAGAGGTCCCTGGTTCAAATCCAAGTGCCCCCTCGTTACCATTTAGGCTCAATAATTAAAAATCTCTTTCTCCGCAGTTGCTCTGTGTTCATTAACAATAATGCTGCTTCAGAGCTACTTTTCACCAACAGTCAATCCTTGTGGTGATGAAGCTGTAGATTGCTTATTTCGGTGATAGAGTCAGCGCAAACTGCAGTGAGAAAAGTGAAACAGCAATTTTAGTGTTGGTTTAGGGATAAATGTAACCCAGGACCATGGCTGAGCTCCCTTGACCTTCTTCAAATAATGCCATGAGATCTTTTACACCCACCAGAGCTGACAGACAAGCCTCGGTTGAATGTGTCGCCTGAAAAATGGCCCTTGCAACAAGCCAGCACTTCCCTCAGACCTAAACTGAAGTGTTAGCCTGGATTATGTACTCAAGTCTTTGGAGTGGGGTAGCTTGAACCCACAACATTTTGACTCACTAGTGCGAGTGCTACCACTGAGCTTCAGCTGATGAATAGGGCGAGCAGCCTGAGCAAACATTCTCAGAGCGAGGCCGTGCACCAAGAAAAGTGGGAGATTTTTAAATATTTGCAAAAGTTTCCACTGGCAGTGCACTACCCACCTCTTTTTCCCACAGCAGAATCCTGTCCCCAGATGGGCATTAATCCTGCGCACAGACCAGCGAGACCTTCCCCCATATTTTAATGACCTGGTGCCAGGAATGAGGCCGTGGGCATGGAGCGGGGCACCTCAGGAGCGGGTGAATATCCGGCTGGGCTGCAAATGTGCCCCAATTAAGAGAGGGTGGGGCTTGTGTGTAAATCTCAGGGCATTCTCGGTTGGATCATTCGGTTGCGAAGTTCATGGGACATTGGCTTGTGAGAGGGCTATAGCTCAGTGGTAGAACATTTGACTGCAGATTATAGAAGTTCCTGGTTGATATATAAATATCTCCTCATGAACTCCTATGTTATCACAGAGAACGATAGTTATACCCGCCGTCCGCTACACCATGTCCATAGTTACGATAGAAAGATATAATACTGAAGGAGGCCTTTAGCTCCATTGTGCCTGCACCGTGTGTTTGGCAGAGCTGTTCAATTAATCCCACTCCACTTCCCTTACCCCATAGCCCTGTAGATGTTTCCCCTTCAAGGATTTATCCAATTCCTTTTTGAAAGTTACCATTGAATCTGCTTCCACCACCCTTGCAAACAGTGTATTCCAGACCACAACAACTTGCTGTGTAAAAAAATGTCTCCACATGTTGCCTTTTTTTCCCTTGTCAATCACCGTAAATCTGTGTCCTCCGGTTACTGGCCCTTCTGCCACTAGAAACAGCTTAATTTGCACAATAAAAAACTTCCATGATTTTGAACAGCTGAAAAATAACTCTGCATAAAATTTCTCGCCAATTTTGAAAGAAGGGTGAGGAGTCTCTTTAAAGCAATGGTTAGCTTTATCTAATATTTGTTTGACATGACCCCGTCATCTTCCTAGCCCTCATGGTGTCCTGCGCTATGCAACATTTTGATGTGAAGCAGAAAGCTGCCAATAGGGCTCTGGGGGTATAGCTCAGTGGTAGAGCATTTGACTGCAGATCAAGAGGTCCCTAGTTCAAATCCAGGTGCCCCCTCGTTACCATTTAGGCTCAATAATTAAAAATCTCTTTCTCCACAGTTGCTCTGTGTTCATTAACAATAATGCTGCTTCAGAGCTACTTTTCACCAACAATCAATCCTTGTGGTGATGAAGCTGTAGATTGCTTATTTCGGTGATAGAGTCAGCGCAAACTGCAGTGAGAAAAGTGAAACAGCAATTTTAGTGTTGGTTTAGGGATAAATGTAACCCAGGACCATGGCTGAGCTCCCTTGACCTTCTTCAAATAATGCCATGAGATCTTTTACACCCACCAGAGCTGACAGACAAGCCTCGGTTGAATGTGTCGCCTGAAAAATGGCCCTTGCAACAAGCCAGCACTTCCCTCAGACCTAAACTGAAGTGTTAGCCTGGATTATGTACTCAAGTCTTTGGAGTGGGGTAGCTTGAACCCACAACATTTTGACTCACTAGTGCGAGTGCTACCACTGAGCTTCAGCTGATGAATAGGGCGAGCAGCCTGAGCAAACATTCTCAGAGCGAGGCCGTGCACCAAGAAAAGTGGGAGATTTTTAAATATTTGCAAAAGTTTCCACTGGCAGTGCACTACCCACCTCTTTTTCCCACAGCAGAATCCTGTCCCCAGATGGGCATTAATCCTGCGCACAGACCAGCGAGACCTTCCCCCATATTTTAATGACCTGGTGCCAGGAATGAGGCCGTGGGCATGGAGCGGGGCACCTCAGGAGCGGGTGAATATCCGGCTGGGCTGCAAATGTGCCCCAATTAAGAGAGGGTGGGGCTTGTGTGTAAATCTCAGGGCATTCTCGGTTGGATCATTCGGTTGCGAAGTTCATGGGACATTGGCTTGTGAGAGGGCTATAGCTCAGTGGTAGAACATTTGACTGCAGATTATAGAAGTTCCTGGTTGATATATAAATATCTCCTCATGAACTCCTATGTTATCACAGAGAACGATAGTTATACCCGCCGTCCGCTACACCATGTCCATAGTTACGATAGAAAGATATAATACTGAAGGAGGCCTTTAGCTCCATTGTGCCTGCACCGTGTGTTTGGCAGAGCTGTTCAATTAATCCCACTCCACTTCCCTTACCCCATAGCCCTGTAGATGTTTCCCCTTCAAGGATTTATCCAATTCCTTTTTGAAAGTTACCATTGAATCTGCTTCCACCACCCTTGCAAACAGTGTATTCCAGACCACAACAACTTGCTGTGTAAAAAAATGTCTCCACATGTTGCCTTTTTTTCCCTTGTCAATCACCGTAAATCTGTGTCCTCCGGTTACTGGCCCTTCTGCCACTAGAAACAGCTTAATTTGCACAATAAAAAACTTCCATGATTTTGAACAGCTGAAAAATAACTCTGCATAAAATTTCTCGCCAATTTTGAAAGAAGGGTGAGGAGTCTCTTTAAAGCAATGGTTAGCTTTATCTAATATTTGTTTGACATGACCCCGTCATCTTCCTAGCCCTCATGGTGTCCTGCGCTATGCAACATTTTGATGTGAAGCAGAAAGCCGCCAATAGGGCTCTGGGGGTATAGCTCAGTGGTAGAGCATTTGACTGCAGATCAAGAGGTCCCTGGTTCAAATCCAGGTGCCCCCTCATTACCATTTAGGCTCAATAATTAAAAATCTCTTTCTCCACAGTTGCTCTGTGTTCATTAACAATAATGCTGCTTCAGAGCTACTTTTCACCAACAGTCAATCCTTGTGGTGATGAAGCTGTAGATTGCTTATTTCGGTGAAAGAGTCAGCGCAAACTGCAGTGAGAAAAGTGAAACAGCAATTTTAGTGTTGGTTTAGGGATAAATGTAACCCAGGACCATGGCTGAGCTCCCTTGACCTTCTTCAAATAATGCCATGAGATCTTTTACACCCACCAGAGCTGACAGACAAGCCTCGGTTGAATGTGTCGCCTGAAAAATGGCCCTTGCAACAAGCCAGCACTTCCCTCAGACCTAAACTGAAGTGTTAGCCTGGATTATGTACTCAAATCTTTGGAGTGGGGTAGCTTGAACCCACAACATTTTGACTCACTAGTGCGAGTGCTACCACTGAGCTTCAGCTGATGAATAGGGCGAGCAGCCTGAGCAAACATTCTCAGAGCGAGGTCGTGCACCAAGAAAAGTGGGAGATTTTTAAATATTTGCAAAAGTTTCCACTGGCAGTGCACTACCCACCTCTTTTTCCCACAGCAGAATCCTGTCCCCAGATGGGCATTAATCCTGCGCACAGACCAGCGAGACCTTCCCCCATATTTTAATGACCTGGTGCCAGGAATGAGGCCGTGGGCATGGAGCGGGGCACCTCAGGAGCGGGTGAATATCCGGCTGGGCTGCAAATGTGCCCCAATTAAGAGAGGGTGGGGCTTGTGTGTAAATCTCAGGGCATTCTCGGTTGGATCATTCGGTTGCGAAGTTCATGGGACATTGGCTTGTGAGAGGGCTATAGCTCAGTGGTAGAACATTTGACTGCAGATTATAGAAGTTCCTGGTTGATATATAAATATCTCCTCATGAACTCCTCTGTTATCACAGAGAACGATAGTTATACCCGCCGTCCGCTACACCATGTCCATAGTTACGATAGAAAGATATAATACTGAAGGAGGCCTTTAGCTCCATTGTGCCTGCACCGTGTGTTTGGCAGAGCTGTTCAATTAATCCCACTCCACTTCCCTTACCCCATAGCCCTGTAGATGTTTCCCCTTCAAGGATTTATCCAATTCCTTTTTGAAAGTTACCATTGAATCTGCTTCCACCACCCTTGCAAACAGTGTATTCCAGACGACAACAACTTGCTGTGTAAAAAAATGTCTCCACATGTTGCCTTTTTTTCCCTTGTCAATCACCGTAAATCTGTGTCCTCCGGTTACTGGCCCTTCTGCCACTAGAAACAGCTTAATTTGCACAATAAAAAACTTCCATGATTTTGAACAGCTGAAAAATAACTCTGCATAAAATTTCTTGCCAATTTTGAAAGAAGGGTGAGGAGTCTCTTTAAAGCAATGGTTAGCTTTATCTAATATTTGTTTGACATGACCCCGTCATCTTCCTAGCCCTCATGGTGTCCTGCGCTATGCAACATTTTGATGTGAAGCAGAAAGCTGCCAATAGGGCTCTGGGGGTATAGCTCAGTGGTAGAGCATTTGACTGCAGATCAAGAGGTCCCTAGTTCAAATCCAGGTGCCCCCTCGTTACCATTTAGGCTCAATAATTAAAAATCTCTTTCTCCACAGTTGCTCTGTGTTCATTAACAATAATGCTGCTTCAGAGCTACTTTTCACCAACAATCAATCCTTGTGGTGATGAAGCTGTAGATTGCTTATTTCGGTGATAGAGTCAGCGCAAACTGCAGTGAGAAAAGTGAAACAGCAATTTTAGTGTTGGTTTAGGGATAAATGTAACCCAGGACCATGGCTGAGCTCCCTTGACCTTCTTCAAATAATGCCATGAGATCTTTTACACCCACCAGAGCTGACAGACAAGCCTCGGTTGAATGTGTCGCCTGAAAAATGGCCCTTGCAACAAGCCAGCACTTCCCTCAGACCTAAACTGAAGTGTTAGCCTGGATTATGTACTCAAGTCTTTGGAGTGGGGTAGCTTGAACCCACAACATTTTGACTCACTAGTGCGAGTGCTACCACTGAGCTTCAGCTGATGAATAGGGCGAGCAGCCTGAGCAAACATTCTCAGAGCGAGGCCGTGCACCAAGAAAAGTGGGAGATTTTTAAATATTTGCAAAAGTTTCCACTGGCAGTGCACTACCCACCTCTTTTTCCCACAGCAGAATCCTGTCCCCAGATGGGCATTAATCCTGCGCACAGACCAGCGAGACCTTCCCCCATATTTTAATGACCTGGTGCCAGGAATGAGGCCGTGGGCATGGAGCGGGGCACCTCAGGAGCGGGTGAATATCCGGCTGGGCTGCAAATGTGCCCCAATTAAGAGAGGGTGGGGCTTGTGTGTAAATCTCAGGGCATTCTCGGTTGGATCATTCGGTTGCGAAGTTCATGGGACATTGGCTTGTGAGAGGGCTATAGCTCAGTGGTAGAACATTTGACTGCAGATTATAGAAGTTCCTGGTTGATATATAAATATCTCCTCATGAACTCCTATGTTATCACAGAGAACGATAGTTATACCCGCCGTCCGCTACACCATGTCCATAGTTACGATAGAAAGATATAATACTGAAGGAGGCCTTTAGCTCCATTGTGCCTGCACCGTGTGTTTGGCAGAGCTGTTCAATTAATCCCACTCCACTTCCCTTACCCCATAGCCCTGTAGATGTTTCCCCTTCAAGGATTTATCCAATTCCTTTTTGAAAGTTACCATTGAATCTGCTTCCACCACCCTTGCAAACAGTGTATTCCAGACCACAACAACTTGCTGTGTAAAAAAATGTCTCCACATGTTGCCTTTTTTTCCCTTGTCAATCACCGTAAATCTGTGTCCTCCGGTTACTGGCCCTTCTGCCACTAGAAACAGCTTAATTTGCACAATAAAAAACTTCCATGATTTTGAACAGCTGAAAAATAACTCTGCATAAAATTTCTCGCCAATTTTGAAAGAAGGGTGAGGAGTCTCTTTAAAGCAATGGTTAGCTTTATCTAATATTTGTTTGACATGACCCCGTCATCTTCCTAGCCCTCATGGTGTCCTGCGCTATGCAACATTTTGATGTGAAGCAGAAAGCCGCCAATAGGGCTCTGGGGGTATAGCTCAGTGGTAGAGCATTTGACTGCAGATCAAGAGGTCCCTGGTTCAAATCCAGGTGCCCCCTCATTACCATTTAGGCTCAATAATTAAAAATCTCTTTCTCCACAGTTGCTCTGTGTTCATTAACAATAATGCTGCTTCAGAGCTACTTTTCACCAACAGTCAATCCTTGTGGTGATGAAGCTGTAGATTGCTTATTTCGGTGAAAGAGTCAGCGCAAACTGCAGTGAGAAAAGTGAAACAGCAATTTTAGTGTTGGTTTAGGGATAAATGTAACCCAGGACCATGGCTGAGCTCCCTTGACCTTCTTCAAATAATGCCATGAGATCTTTTACACCCACCAGAGCTGACAGACAAGCCTCGGTTGAATGTGTCGCCTGAAAAATGGCCCTTGCAACAAGCCAGCACTTCCCTCAGACCTAAACTGAAGTGTTAGCCTGGATTATGTACTCAAATCTTTGGAGTGGGGTAGCTTGAACCCACAACATTTTGACTCACTAGTGCGAGTGCTACCACTGAGCTTCAGCTGATGAATAGGGCGAGCAGCCTGAGCAAACATTCTCAGAGCGAGGTCGTGCACCAAGAAAAGTGGGAGATTTTTAAATATTTGCAAAAGTTTCCACTGGCAGTGCACTACCCACCTCTTTTTCCCACAGCAGAATCCTGTCCCCAGATGGGCATTAATCCTGCGCACAGACCAGCGAGACCTTCCCCCATATTTTAATGACCTGGTGCCAGGAATGAGGCCGTGGGCATGGAGCGGGGCACCTCAGGAGCGGGTGAATATCCGGCTGGGCTGCAAATGTGCCCCAATTAAGAGAGGGTGGGGCTTGTGTGTAAATCTCAGGGCATTCTCGGTTGGATCATTCGGTTGCGAAGTTCATGGGACATTGGCTTGTGAGAGGGCTATAGCTCAGTGGTAGAACATTTGACTGCAGATTATAGAAGTTCCTGGTTGATATATAAATATCTCCTCATGAACTCCTCTGTTATCACAGAGAACGATAGTTATACCCGCCGTCCGCTACACCATGTCCATAGTTACGATAGAAAGATATAATACTGAAGGAGGCCTTTAGCTCCATTGTGCCTGCACCGTGTGTTTGGCAGAGCTGTTCAATTAATCCCACTCCACTTCCCTTACCCCATAGCCCTGTAGATGTTTCCCCTTCAAGGATTTATCCAATTCCTTTTTGAAAGTTACCATTGAATCTGCTTCCACCACCCTTGCAAACAGTGTATTCCAGACGACAACAACTTGCTGTGTAAAAAAATGTCTCCACATGTTGCCTTTTTTTCCCTTGTCAATCACCGTAAATCTGTGTCCTCCGGTTACTGGCCCTTCTGCCACTAGAAACAGCTTAATTTGCACAATAAAAAACTTCCATGATTTTGAACAGCTGAAAAATAACTCTGCATAAAATTTCTTGCCAATTTTGAAAGAAGGGTGAGGAGTCTCTTTAAAGCAATGGTTAGCTTTATCTAATATTTGTTTGACATGACCCCGTCATCTTCCTATCCCTCATGGTGTCCTGCGCTATGCAACATTTTGATGTGAAGCAGAAAGCTGCCAATAGGGCTCTGGGGGTATAGCTCAGTGGTAGAGCATTTGACTGCAGATCAAGAGGTCCCTGGTTCAAATCCAGGTGCCCGCTCGTTACCATTTAGGCTCAATAATTAAAAATCTCTTTCTCCACAGTTGCTCTGTGTTCATTAACAATAATGCTGCTTCAGAGCTACTTTTCACCAACAGTCAATCCTTGTGGTGATGAAGCTGTAGATTGCTTATTTCGGTGATAGAGTCAGCGCAAACTGCAGTGAGAAAAGTGAAACAGCAATTTTAGTGTTGGTTTAGGGATAAATGTAACCCAGGACCATGGCTGAGCTCCCTTGACCTTCTTCAAATAATGCCATGAGATCTTTTACACCCACCAGAGCTGACAGACAAGCCTCGGTTGAATGTGTCGCCTGAAAAATGGCCCTTGCAACAAGCCAGCACTTCCCTCAGACCTAAACTGAAGTGTTAGCCTGGATTATGTACTCAAGTCTTTGGAGTGGGGTAGCTTGAACCCACAACATTTTGACTCACTAGTGCGAGTGCTACCACTGAGCTTCAGCTGATGAATAGGGCGAGCAGCCTGAGCAAACATTCTCAGAGCGAGGTCGTGCACCAAGAAAAGTGGGAGATTTTTAAATATTTGCAAAAGTTTCCACTGGCAGTGCACTACCCACCTCTTTTTCCCACAGCAGAATCCTGTCGCCAGATGGGCATTAATCCTGCGCACAGACCAGCGAGACCTTCCCCCATATTTTAATGACCTGGTGCCAGGAATGAGGCCGTGGGCATGGAGCGGGGCACCTCAGGAGCGGGTGAATATCCGGCTGGGCTGCAAATGTGCCCCAATTAAGAGAGGGTGGGGCTTGTGTGTAAATCTCAGGGCATTCTCGGTTGGATCATTCGGTTGCGAAGTTCATGGGACATTGGCTTGTGAGAGGGCTATAGCTCAGTGGTAGAACATTTGACTGCAGATTATAGAAGTTCCTGGTTGATATATAAATATCTCCTCATGAACTCCTCTGTTATCACAGAGAACGATAGTTATACCCGCCGTCCGCTACACCATGTCCATAGTTACGATAGAAAGATATAATACTGAAGGAGGCCTTTAGCTCCATTGTGCCTGCACCGTGTGTTTGGCAGAGCTGTTCAATTAATCCCACTCCACTTCCCTTACCCCATAGCCCTGTAGATGTTTCCCCTTCTAGGATTTATCCAATTCCTTTTTGAAAGTTACCATTGAATCTGCTTCCACCACCCTTGCAAACAGTGTATTCCAGACCACAACAACTTGCTGTGTAAAAAAATGTCTCCACATGTTGCCTTTTTTTCCCTTGTCAATCACCGTAAATCTGTGTCCTCCGGTTACTGGCCCTTCTGCCACTAGAAACAGCTTAATTTGCACAATAAAAAACTTCCATGATTTTGAACAGCTGAAAAATAACTCTGCATAAAATTTCTTGCCAATTTTGAAAGAAGGGTGAGGAGTCTCTTTAAAGCAATGGTTAGCTTTATCTAATATTTGTTTGACATGACCCCGTCATCTTCCTAGCCCTCATGGTGTCCTGCGCTATGCAACATTTTGATGTGAAGCAGAAAGCCGCCAATAGGGCTCTGGGGGTATAGCTCAGTGGTAGAGCATTTGACTGCAGATCAAGAGGTCCCTGGTTCAAATCCAGGTGCCCCCTCGTTACCATTTAGGCTCAATAATTAAAAATCTCTTTCTCCACAGTTGCTCTGTGTTCATTAACAATAATGCTGCTTCAGAGCTACTTTTCACCAACAGTCAATCCTTGTGGTGATGAAGCTGTAGATTGCTTATTTCGGTGAAAGAGTCAGCGCAAACTGCAGTGAGAAAAGTGAAACAGCAATTTTAGTGTTGGTTTAGGGATAAATGTAACCCAGGACCATGGCTGAGCTCCCTTGACCTTCTTCAAATAATGCCATGAGATCTTTTACACCCACCAGAGCTGACAGACAAGCCTCGGTTGAATGTGTCGCCTGAAAAATGGCCCTTGCAACAAGCCAGCACTTCCCTCAGACCTAAACTGAAGTGTTAGCCTGGATTATGTACTCAAATCTTTGGAGTGGGGTAGCTTGAACCCACAACATTTTGACTCACTAGTGCGAGTGCTACCACTGAGCTTCAGCTGATGAATAGGGCGAGCAGCCTGAGCAAACATTCTCAGAGCGAGGTCGTGCACCAAGAAAAGTGGGAGATTTTTAAATATTTGCAAAAGTTTCCACTGGCAGTGCACTACCCACCTCTTTTTCCCACAGCAGAATCCTGTCCCCAGATGGGCATTAATCCTGCGCACAGACCAGCGAGACCTTCCCCCATATTTTAATGACCTGGTGCCAGGAATGAGGCCGTGGGCATGGAGCGGGGCACCTCAGGAGCGGGTGAATATCCGGCTGGGCTGCAAATGTGCCCCAATTAAGAGAGGGTGGGGCTTGTGTGTAAATCTCAGGGCATTCTCGGTTGGATCATTCGGTTGCGAAGTTCATGGGACATTGGCTTGTGAGAGGGCTATAGCTCAGTGGTAGAACATTTGACTGCAGATTATAGAAGTTCCTGGTTGATATATAAATATCTCCTCATGAACTCCTCTGTTATCACAGAGAACGATAGTTATACCCGCCGTCCGCTACACCATGTCCATAGTTACGATAGAAAGATATAATACTGAAGGAGGCCTTTAGCTCCATTGTGCCTGCACCGTGTGTTTGGCAGAGCTGTTCAATTAATCCCACTCCACTTCCCTTACCCCATAGCCCTGTAGATGTTTCCCCTTCAAGGATTTATCCAATTCCTTTTTGAAAGTTACCATTGAATCTGCTTCCACCACCCTTGCAAACAGTGTATTCCAGACGACAACAACTTGCTGTGTAAAAAAATGTCTCCACATGTTGCCTTTTTTTCCCTTGTCAATCACCGTAAATCTGTGTCCTCCGGTTACTGGCCCTTCTGCCACTAGAAACAGCTTAATTTGCACAATAAAAAACTTCCATGATTTTGAACAGCTGAAAAATAACTCTGCATAAAATTTCTTGCCAATTTTGAAAGAAGGGTGAGGAGTCTCTTTAAAGCAATGGTTAGCTTTATCTAATATTTGTTTGACATGACCCCGTCATCTTCCTATCCCTCATGGTGTCCTGCGCTATGCAACATTTTGATGTGAAGCAGAAAGCTGCCAATAGGGCTCTGGGGGTATAGCTCAGTGGTAGAGCATTTGACTGCAGATCAAGAGGTCCCTGGTTCAAATCCAGGTGCCCGCTCGTTACCATTTAGGCTCAATAATTAAAAATCTCTTTCTCCACAGTTGCTCTGTGTTCATTAACAATAATGCTGCTTCAGAGCTACTTTTCACCAACAGTCAATCCTTGTGGTGATGAAGCTGTAGATTGCTTATTTCGGTGATAGAGTCAGCGCAAACTGCAGTGAGAAAAGAGAAACAGCAATTTTAGTGTTGGTTTAGGGATAAATGTAACCCAGGACCATGGCTGAGCTCCCTTGACCTTCTTCAAATAATGCCATGAGATCTTTTACACCCACCAGAGCTGACAGACAAGCCTCGGTTGAATGTGTCGCCTGAAAAATGGCCCTTGCAACAAGCCAGCACTTCCCTCAGACCTAAACTGAAGTGTTAGCCTGGATTATGTACTCAAGTCTTTGGAGTGGGGTAGCTTGAACCCACAACATTTTGACTCACTAGTGCGAGTGCTACCACTGAGCTTCAGCTGATGAATAGGGCGAGCAGCCTGAGCAAACATTCTCAGAGCGAGGCCGTGCACCAAGAAAAGTGGGAGATTTTTAAATATTTGCAAAAGTTTCCACTGGCAGTGCACTACCCACCTCTTTTTCCCACAGCAGAATCCTGTCCCCAGATGGGCATTAATCCTGCGCACAGACCAGCGAGACCTTCCCCCATATTTTAATGACCTGGTGCCAGGAATGAGGCCGTGGGCATGGAGCGGGGCACCTCAGGAGCGGGTGAATATCCGGCTGGGCTGCAAATGTGCCCCAATTAAGAGAGGGTGGGGCTTGTGTGTAAATCTCAGGGCATTCTCGGTTGGATCATTCGGTTGCGAAGTTCATGGGACATTGGCTTGTGAGAGGGCTATAGCTCAGTGGTAGAACATTTGACTGCAGATTATAGAAGTTCCTGGTTGATATATAAATATCTCCTCATGAACTCCTATGTTATCACAGAGAACGATAGTTATACCCGCCGTCCGCTACACCATGTCCATAGTTACGATAGAAAGATATAATACTGAAGGAGGCCTTTAGCTCCATTGTGCCTGCACCGTGTGTTTGGCAGAGCTGTTCAATTAATCCCACTCCACTTCCCTTACCCCATAGCCCTGTAGATGTTTCCCCTTCAAGGATTTATCCAATTCCTTTTTGAAAGTTACCATTGAATCTGCTTCCACCACCCTTGCAAACAGTGTATTCCAGACCACAACAACTTGCTGTGTAAAAAAATGTCTCCACATGTTGCCTTTTTTTCCCTTGTCAATCACCGTAAATCTGTGTCCTCCGGTTACTGGCCCTTCTGCCACTAGAAACAGCTTAATTTGCACAATAAAAAACTTCCATGATTTTGAACAGCTGAAAAATAACTCTGCATAAAATTTCTTGCCAATTTTGAAAGAAGGGTGAGGAGTCTCTTTAAAGCAATGGTTAGCTTTATCTAATACTTGTTTGACATGACCCCGTCATCTTCCTATCCCTCATGGTGTCCTGCGCTATGCAACATTTTGATGTGAAGCAGAAAGCTGCCAATAGGGCTCTGGGGGTATAGCTCAGTGGTAGAGCATTTGACTGCATATTCAAGAGGTCCCTGGTTCAAATCCAGGTGCCCCCTCGTTACCATTTAGGCTCAATAATTAAAAATCTCTTTCTCCGCAGTTGCTCTGTGTTCATTAACAATAATGCTGCTTCAGAGCTACTTTTCACCAACAGTCAATCCTTGTGGTGATGAAGCTGTAGATTGCTTATTTCGGTGATAGAGTCAGCGCAAACTGCAGTGAGAAAAGTGAAACAGCAATTTTAGTGTTGGTTTAGGGATAAATGTAACCCAGGACCATGGCTGAGCTCCCTTGACCTTCTTCAAATAATGCCATGAGATCTTTTACACCCACCAGAGCTGACAGACAAGCCTCGGTTGAATGTGTCGCCTGAAAAATGGCCCTTGCAACAAGCCAGCACTTCCCTCAGACCTAAACTGAAGTGTTAGCCTGGATTATGTACTCAAGTCTTTGGAGTGGGGTAGCTTGAACCCACAACATTTTGACTCACTAGTGCGAGTGCTACCACTGAGCTTCAGCTGATGAATAGGGCGAGCAGCCTGAGCAAACATTCTCAGAGCGAGGCCGTGCACCAAGAAAAGTGGGAGATTTTTAAATATTTGCAAAAGTTTCCACTGGCAGTGCACTACCCACCTCTTTTTCCCACAGCAGAATCCTGTCCCCAGATGGGCATTAATCCTGCGCACAGACCAGCGAGACCTTCCCCCATATTTTAATGACCTGGTGCCAGGAATGAGGCCGTGGGCATGGAGCGGGGCACCTCAGGAGCGGGTGAATATCCGGCTGGGCTGCAAATGTGCCCCAATTAAGAGAGGGTGGGGCTTGTGTGTAAATCTCAGGGCATTCTCGGTTGGATCATTCGGTTGCGAAGTTCATGGGACATTGGCTTGTGAGAGGGCTATAGCTCAGTGGTAGAACATTTGACTGCAGATTATAGAAGTTCCTGGTTGATATATAAATATCTCCTCATGAACTCCTATGTTATCACAGAGAACGATAGTTATACCCGCCGTCCGCTACACCATGTCCATATTTACGATAGAAAGATATAATACTGAAGGAGGCCTTTAGCTCCATTGTGCCTGCACCGTGTGTTTGGCAGAGCTGTTCAATTAATCCCACTCCACTTCCCTTACCCCATAGCCCTGTAGATGTTTCCCCTTCAAGGATTTATCCAATTCCTTTTTGAAAGTTACCATTGAATCTGCTTCCACCACCCTTGCAAACAGTGTATTCCAGACCACAACAACTTGCTGTGTAAAAAAATGTCTCCACATGTTGCCTTTTTTTCCCTTGTCAATCACCGTAAATCTGTGTCCTCCGGTTACTGGCCCTTCTGCCACTAGAAACAGCTTAATTTGCACAATAAAAAACTTCCATGATTTTGAACAGCTGAAAAATAACTCTGCATAAAATTTCTCGCCAATTTTGAAAGAAGGGTGAGGAGTCTCTTTAAAGCAATGGTTAGCTTTATCTAATATTTGTTTGACATGACCCCGTCATCTTCCTATCCCTCATGGTGTCCTGCGCTATGCAACATTTTGATGTGAAGCAGAAAGCTGCCAATAGGGCTCTGGGGGTATAGCTCAGTGGTAGAGCATTTGACTGCAGATCAAGAGGTCCCTGGTTCAAATCCAGGTGCCCCCTCGTTACCATTTAGGCTCAATAATTAAAAATCTCTTTCTCAGCAGTTGCTCTGTGTTCATTAACAATAATGCTGCTTCAGAGCTACTTTTCACCAACAGTCAATCCTTGTGGTGATGAAGCTGTAGATTGCTTATTTCGGTGATAGAGTCAGCGCAAACTGCAGTGAGAAAAGTGAAACAGCAATTTTAGTGTTGGTTTAGGGATAAATGTAACCCAGGACCATGGCTGAGCTCCCTTGACCTTCTTCAAATAATGCCATGAGATCTTTTACACCCACCAGAGCTGACAGACAAGCCTCGGTTGAATGTGTCGCCTGAAAAATGGCCCTTGCAACAAGCCAGCACTTCCCTCAGACCTAAACTGAAGTGTTAGCCTGGATTATGTACTCAAGTCTTTGGAGTGGGGTAGCTTGAACCCACAACATTTTGACTCACTAGTGCGAGTGCTACCACTGAGCTTCAGCTGATGAATAGGGCGAGCAGCCTGAGCAAACATTCTCAGAGCGAGGTCGTGCACCAAGAAAAGTGGGAGATTTTTAAATATTTGCAAAAGTTTCCACTGGCAGTGCACTACCCACCTCTTTTTCCCACAGCAGAATCCTGTCGCCAGATGGGCATTAATCCTGCGCACAGACCAGCGAGACCTTCCCCCATATTTTAATGACCTGGTGCCAGGAATGAGGCCGTGGGCATGGAGCGGGGCACCTCAGGAGCGGGTGAATATCCGGCTGGGCTGCAAATGTGCCCCAATTAAGAGAGGGTGGGGCTTGTGTGTAAATCTCAGGGCATTCTCGGTTGGATCATTCGGTTGCGAAGTTCATGGGACATTGGCTTGTGAGAGGGCTATAGCTCAGTGGTAGAACATTTGACTGCAGATTATAGAAGTTCCTGGTTGATATATAAATATCTCCTCATGAACTCCTCTGTTATCACAGAGAACGATAGTTATACCCGCCGTCCGCTACACCATGTCCATAGTTACGATAGAAAGATATAATACTGAAGGAGGCCTTTAGCTCCATTGTGCCTGCACCGTGTGTTTGGCAGAGCTGTTCAATTAATCCCACTCCACTTCCCTTACCCCATAGCCCTGTAGATGTTTCCCCTTCAAGGATTTATCCAATTCCTTTTTGAAAGTTACCATTGAATCTGCTTCCACCACCCTTGCAAACAGTGTATTCCAGACCACAACAACTTGCTGTGTAAAAAAATGTCTCCACATGTTGCCTTTTTTTCCCTTGTCAATCACCGTAAATCTGTGTCCTCCGGTTACTGGCCCTTCTGCCACTAGAAACAGCTTAATTTGCACAATAAAAAACTTCCATGATTTTGAACAGCTGAAAAATAACTCTGCATAAAATTTCTTGTCAATTTTGAAAGAAGGGTGAGGAGTCTCTTTAAAGCAATGGTTAGCTTTATCTAATATTTGTTTGACATGACCCCGTCATCTTCCTATCCCTCATGGTGTCCTGCGCTATGCAACATTTTGATGTGAAGCAGAAAGCTGCCAATAGGGCTCTGGGGGTATAGCTCAGTGGTAGAGCATTTGATTGCAGATCAAGAGGTCCCTGGTTCAAATCCAGGTGCCCCCTCGTTACCATTTAGGCTCAATAATTAAAAATCTCTTTCTCCGCAGTTGCTCTGTGTTCATTAACAATAATGCTGCTTCAGAGCTACTTTTCACCAACAGTCAATCCTTGTGGTGATGAAGCTGTAGATTGCTTATTTCGGTGATAGAGTCAGCGCAAACTGCAGTGAGAAAAGTGAAACAGCAATTTTAGTGTTGGTTTAGGGATAAATGTAACCCAGGACCATGGCTGAGCTCCCTTGACCTTCTTCAAATAATGCCATGAGATCTTTTACACCCACCAGAGCTGACAGACAAGCCTCGGTTGAATGTGTCGCCTGAAAAATGGCCCTTGCAACAAGCCAGCACTTCCCTCAGACCTAAACTGAAGTGTTAGCCTGGATTATGTACTCAAGTCTTTGGAGTGGGGTAGCTTGAACCCACAACATTTTGACTCACTAGTGCGAGTGCTACCACTGAGCTTCAGCTGATGAATAGGGCGAGCAGCCTGAGCAAACATTCTCAGAGCGAGGCCGTGCACCAAGAAAAGTGGGAGATTTTTAAATATTTGCAAAAGTTTCCACTGGCAGTGCACTACCCACCTCTTTTTCCCACAGCAGAATCCTGTCCCCAGATGGGCATTAATCCTGCGCACAGACCAGCGAGACCTTCCCCCATATTTTAATGACCTGGTGCCAGGAATGAGGCCGTGGGCATGGAGCGGGGCACCTCAGGAGCGGGTGAATATCCGGCTGGGCTGCAAATGTGCCCCAATTAAGAGAGGGTGGGGCTTGTGTGTAAATCTCAGGGCATTCTCGGTTGGATCATTCGGTTGCGAAGTTCATGGGACATTGGCTTGTGAGAGGGCTATAGCTCAGTGGTAGAACATTTGACTGCAGATTATAGAAGTTCCTGGTTGATATATAAATATCTCCTCATGAACTCCTATGTTATCACAGAGAACGATAGTTATACCCGCCGTCCGCTACACCATGTCCATAGTTACGATAGAAAGATATAATACTGAAGGAGGCCTTTAGCTCCATTGTGCCTGCACCGTGTGTTTGGCAGAGCTGTTCAATTAATCCCACTCCACTTCCCTTACCCCATAGCCCTGTAGATGTTTCCCCTTCAAGGATTTATCCAATTCCTTTTTGAAAGTTACCATTGAATCTGCTTCCACCACCCTTGCAAACAGTGTATTCCAGACCACAACAACTTGCTGTGTAAAAAAATGTCTCCACATGTTGCCTTTTTTTCCCTTGTCAATCACCGTAAATCTGTGTCCTCCGGTTACTGGCCCTTCTGCCACTAGAAACAGCTTAATTTGCACAATAAAAAACTTCCATGATTTTGAACAGCTGAAAAATAACTCTGCATAAAATTTCTTGTCAATTTTGAAAGAAGGGTGAGGAGTCTCTTTAAAGCAATGGTTAGCTTTATCTAATATTTGTTTGACATGACCCCGTCATCTTCCTATCCCTCATGGTGTCCTGCGCTATGCAACATTTTGATGTGAAGCAGAAAGCTGCCAATAGGGCTCTGGGGGTATAGCTCAGTGGTAGAGCATTTGATTGCAGATCAAGAGGTCCCTGGTTCAAATCCAGGTGCCCCCTCGTTACCATTTAGGCTCAATAATTAAAAATCTCTTTCTCCGCAGTTGCTCTGTGTTCATTAACAATAATGCTGCTTCAGAGCTACTTTTCACCAACAGTCAATCCTTGTGGTGATGAAGCTGTAGATTGCTTATTTCGGTGATAGAGTCAGCGCAAACTGCAGTGAGAAAAGTGAAACAGCAATTTTAGTGTTGGTTTAGGGATAAATGTAACCCAGGACCATGGCTGAGCTCCCTTGACCTTCTTCAAATAATGCCATGAGATCTTTTACACCCACCAGAGCTGACAGACAAGCCTCGGTTGAATGTGTCGCCTGAAAAATGGCCCTTGCAACAAGCCAGCACTTCCCTCAGACCTAAACTGAAGTGTTAGCCTGGATTATGTACTCAAGTCTTTGGAGTGGGGTAGCTTGAACCCACAACATTTTGACTCACTAGTGCGAGTGCTACCACTGAGCTTCAGCTGATGAATAGGGCGAGCAGCCTGAGCAAACATTCTCAGAGCGAGGTCGTGCACCAAGAAAAGTGGGAGATTTTTAAATATTTGCAAAAGTTTCCACTGGCAGTGCACTACCCACCTCTTTTTCCCACAGCAGAATCCTGTCCCCAGATGGGCATTAATCCTGCGCACAGACCAGCGAGACCTTCCCCCATATTTTAATGACCTGGTGCCAGGAATGAGGCCGTGGGCATGGAGCGGGGCACCTCAGGAGCGGGTGAATATCCGGCTGGGCTGCAAATGTGCCCCAATTAAGAGAGGGTGGGGCTTGTGTGTAAATCTCAGGGCATTCTCGGTTGGATCATTCGGTTGCGAAGTTCATGGGACATTGGCTTGTGAGAGGGCTATAGCTCAGTGGTAGAACATTTGACTGCAGATTATAGAAGTTCCTGGTTGATATATAAATATCTCCTCATGAACTCCTCTGTTATCACAGAGAACGATAGTTATACCCGCCGTCCGCTACACCATGTCCATAGTTACGATAGAAAGATATAATACTGAAGGAGGCCTTTAGCTCCATTGTGCCTGCACCGTGTGTTTGGCAGAGCTGTTCAATTAATCCCACTCCACTTCCCTTACCCCATAGCCCTGTAGATGTTTCCCCTTCAAGGATTTATCCAATTCCTTTTTGAAAGTTACCATTGAATCTGCTTCCACCACCCTTGCAAACAGTGTATTCCAGACCACAACAACTTGCTGTGTAAAAAAATGTCTCCACATGTTGCCTTTTTTTCCCTTGTCAATCACCGTAAATCTGTGTCCTCCGGTTACTGGCCCTTCTGCCACTAGAAACAGCTTAATTTGCACAATAAAAAACTTCCATGATTTTGAACAGCTGAAAAATAACTCTGCATAAAATTTCTTGCCAATTTTGAAAGAAGGGTGAGGAGTCTCTTTAAAGCAATGGTTAGCTTTATCTAATATTTGTTTGACATGACCCCGTCATCTTCCTATCCCTCATGGTGTCCTGCGCTATGCAACATTTTGATGTGAAGCAGAAAGCTGCCAATAGGGCTCTGGGGGTATAGCTCAGTGGTAGAGCATTTGACTGCAGATTCAAGAGGTCCCTGGTTCAAATCCAGGTGCCCCCTCGTTACCATTTAGGCTCAATAATTAAAAATCTCTTTCTCCGCAGTTGCTCTGTGTTCATTAACAATAATGCTGCTTCAGAGCTACTTTTCACCAACAGTCAATCCTTGTGGTGATGAAGCTGTAGATTGCTTATTTCGGTGATAGAGTCAGCGCAAACTGCAGTGAGAAAAGTGAAACAGCAATTTTAGTGTTGGTTTAGGGATAAATGTAACCCAGGACCATGGCTGAGCTCCCTTGACCTTCTTCAAATAATGCCATGAGATCTTTTACACCCACCAGAGCTGACAGACAAGCCTCGGTTGAATGTGTCGCCTGAAAAATGGCCCTTGCAACAAGCCAGCACTTCCCTCAGACCTAAACTGAAGTGTTAGCCTGGATTATGTACTCAAGTCTTTGGAGTGGGGTAGCTTGAACCCACAACATTTTGACTCACTAGTGCGAGTGCTACCACTGAGCTTCAGCTGATGAATAGGGCGAGCAGCCTGAGCAAACATTCTCAGAGCGAGGCCGTGCACCAAGAAAAGTGGGAGATTTTTAAATATTTGCAAAAGTTTCCACTGGCAGTGCACTACCCACCTCTTTTTCCCACAGCAGAATCCTGTCCCCAGATGGGCATTAATCCTGCGCACAGACCAGCGAGACCTTCCCCCATATTTTAATGACCTGGTGCCAGGAATGAGGCCGTGGGCATGGAGCGGGGCACCTCAGGAGCGGGTGAATATCCGGCTGGGCTGCAAATGTGCCCCAATTAAGAGAGGGTGGGGCTTGTGTGTAAATCTCAGGGCATTCTCGGTTGGATCATTCGGTTGCGAAGTTCATGGGACATTGGCTTGTGAGAGGGCTATAGCTCAGTGGTAGAACATTTGACTGCAGATTATAGAAGTTCCTGGTTGATATATAAATATCTCCTCATGAACTCCTATGTTATCACAGAGAACGATAGTTATACCCGCCGTCCGCTACACCATGTCCATAGTTACGATAGAAAGATATAATACTGAAGGAGGCCTTTAGCTCCATTGTGCCTGCACCGTGTGTTTGGCAGAGCTGTTCAATTAATCCCACTCCACTTCCCTTACCCCATAGCCCTGTAGATGTTTCCCCTTCAAGGATTTATCCAATTCCTTTTTGAAAGTTACCATTGAATCTGCTTCCACCACCCTTGCAAACAGTGTATTCCAGACCACAACAACTTGCTGTGTAAAAAAATGTCTCCACATGTTGCCTTTTTTTCCCTTGTCAATCACCGTAAATCTGTGTCCTCCGGTTACTGGCCCTTCTGCCACTAGAAACAGCTTAATTTGCACAATAAAAAACTTCCATGATTTTGAACAGCTGAAAAATAACTCTGCATAAAATTTCTCGCCAATTTTGAAAGAAGGGTGAGGAGTCTCTTTAAAGCAATGGTTAGCTTTATCTAATATTTGTTTGACATGACCCCGTCATCTTCCTATCCCTCATGGTGTCCTGCGCTATGCAACATTTTGATGTGAAGCAGAAAGCTGCTAATAGGGCTCTGGGGGTATAGCTCAGTGGTAGAGCATTTGACTGCAGATCAAGAGGTCCCTGGTTCAAATCCAGGTGCCTCCTAGTTACCATTTAGGCTCAATAATTAAAAATCTCTTTCTCAGCAGTTGCTCTGTGTTCATTAACAATAATGCTGCTTCAGAGCTACTTTTCACCAACAGTCAATCCTTGTGGTGATGAAGCTGTAGATTGCTTATTTCGGTGATAGAGTCAGCGCAAACTGCAGTGAGAAAAGTGAAACAGCAATTTTAGTGTTGGTTTAGGGATAAATGTAACCCAGGACCATGGCTGAGCTCCCTTGACCTTCTTCAAATAATGCCATGAGATCTTTTACACCCACCAGAGCTGACAGACAAGCCTCGGTTGAATGTGTCGCCTGAAAAATGGCCCTTGCAACAAGCCAGCACTTCCCTCAGACCTAAACTGAAGTGTTAGCCTGGATTATGTACTCAAGTCTTTGGAGTGGGGTAGCTTGAACCCACAACATTTTGACTCACTAGTGCGAGTGCTACCACTGAGCTTCAGCTGATGAATAGGGCGAGCAGCCTGAGCAAACATTCTCAGAGCGAGGTCGTGCACCAAGAAAAGTGGGAGATTTTTAAATATTTGCAAAAGTTTCCACTGGCAGTGCACTACCCACCTCTTATTCCCACAGCAGAATCCTGTCGCCAGATGGGCATTAATCCTGCGCACAGACCAGCGAGACCTTCCCCCATATTTTAATGACCTGGTGCCAGGAATGAGGCCGTGGGCATGGAGCGGGGCACCTCAGGAGCGGGTGAATATCCGGCTGGGCTGCAAATGTGCCCCAATTAAGAGAGGGTGGGGCTTGTGTGTAAATCTCAGGGCATTCTCGGTTGGATCATTCGGTTGCGAAGTTCATGGGACATTGGCTTGTGAGAGGGCTATAGCTCAGTGGTAGAACATTTGACTGCAGATTATAGAAGTTCCTGGTTGATATATAAATATCTCCTCATGAACTCCTCTGTTATCACAGAGAACGATAGTTATACCCGCCGTCCGCTACACCATGTCCATAGTTACGATAGAAAGATATAATACTGAAGGAGGCCTTTAGCTCCATTGTGCCTGCACCGTGTGTTTGGCAGAGCTGTTCAATTAATCCCACTCCACTTCCCTTACCCCATAGCCCTGTAGATGTTTCCCCTTCAAGGATTTATCCAATTCCTTTTTGAAAGTTACCATTGAATCTGCTTCCACCACCCTTGCAAACAGTGTATTCCAGACCACAACAACTTGCTGTGTAAAAAAATGTCTCCACATGTTGCCTTTTTTTCCCTTGTCAATCACCGTAAATCTGTGTCCTCCGGTTACTGGCCCTTCTGCCACTAGAAACAGCTTAATTTGCACAATAAAAAACTTCCATGATTTTGAACAGCTGAAAAATAACTCTGCATAAAATTTCTCGCCAATTTTGAAAGAAGGGTGAGGAGTCTCTTTAAAGCAATGGTTAGCTTTATCTAATATTTGTTTGACATGACCCCGTCATCTTCCTATCCCTCATGGTGTCCTGCGCTATGCAACATTTTGATGTGAAGCAGAAAGCTGCTAATAGGGCTCTGGGGGTATAGCTCAGTGGTAGAGCATTTGACTGCAGATTAAGAGGTCCCTGGTTCAAATCCAGGTGCCCCCTCGTTACCATTTAGGCTCAATAATTAAAAATCTCTTTCTCCACAGTTGCTCTGTGTTCATTAACAATAATGCTGCTTCAGAGCTACTTTTCACCAACAGTCAATCCTTGTGGTGATGAAGCTGTAGATTGCTTATTTCGGTGATAGAGTCAGCGCAAACTGCAGTGAGAAAAGTGAAACAGCAATTTTAGTGTTGGTTTAGGGATAAATGTAACCCAGGACCATGGCTGAGCTCCCTTGACCTTCTTCAAATAATGCCATGAGATCTTTTACACCCACCAGAGCTGACAGACAAGCCTCGGTTGAATGTGTCGCCTGAAAAATGGCCCTTGCAACAAGCCAGCACTTCCCTCAGACCTAAACTGAAGTGTTAGCCTGGATTATGTACTCAAGTCTTTGGAGTGGGGTAGCTTGAACCCACAACATTTTGACTCACTAGTGCGAGTGCTACCACTGAGCTTCAGCTGATGAATAGGGCGAGCAGCCTGAGCAAACATTCTCAGAGCGAGGTCGTGCACCAAGAAAAGTGGGAGATTTTTAAATATTTGCAAAAGTTTCCACTGGCAGTGCACTACCCACCTCTTTTTCCCACAGCAGAATCCTGTCCCCAGATGGGCATTAATCCTGCGCACAGACCAGCGAGACCTTCCCCCATATTTTAATGACCTGGTGCCAGGAATGAGGCCGTGGGCATGGAGCGGGGCACCTCAGGAGCGGGTGAATATCCGGCTGGGCTGCAAATGTGCCCCAATTAAGAGAGGGTGGGGCTTGTGTGTAAATCTCAGGGCATTCTCGGTTGGATCATTCGGTTGCGAAGTTCATGGGACATTGGCTTGTGAGAGGGCTATAGCTCAGTGGTAGAACATTTGACTGCAGATTATAGAAGTTCCTGGTTGATATATAAATATCTCCTCATGAACTCCTATGTTATCACAGAGAACGATAGTTATACCCGCCGTCCGCTACACCATGTCCATAGTTACGATAGAAAGATATAATACTGAAGGAGGCCTTTAGCTCCATTGTGCCTGCACCGTGTGTTTGGCAGAGCTGTTCAATTAATCCCACTCCACTTCCCTTACCCCATAGCCCTGTAGATGTTTCCCCTTCAAGGATTTATCCAATTCCTTTTTGAAAGTTACCATTGAATCTGCTTCCACCACCCTTGCAAACAGTGTATTCCAGACCACAACAACTTGCTGTGTAAAAAAATGTCTCCACATGTTGCCTTTTTTTCCCTTGTCAATCACCGTAAATCTGTGTCCTCCGGTTACTGGCCCTTCTGCCACTAGAAACAGCTTAATTTGCACAATAAAAAACTTCCATGATTTTGAACAGCTGAAAAATATCTCTGCATAAAATTTCTCGCCAATTTTGAAAGAAGGGTGAGGAGTCTCTTTAAAGCAATGGTTAGCTTTATCTAATATTTGTTTGACATGACCCCGTCATCTTCCTATCCCTCATGGTGTCCTGCGCTATGCAACATTTTGATGTGAAGCAGAAAGCTGCCAATAGGGCTCTGGGGGTATAGCTCAGTGGTAGAGCATTTGACTGCAGATCAAGAGGTCCCTGGTTCAAATCCAGGTGCCCCCTCGTTACCATTTAGGCTCAATAATTAAAAATCTCTTTCTCAGCAGTTGCTCTGTGTTCATTAACAATAATGCTGCTTCAGAGCTACTTTTCACCAACAGTCAATCCTTGTGGTGATGAAGCTGTAGATTGCTTATTTCGGTGATAGAGTCAGCGCAAACTGCAGTGAGAAAAGTGAAACAGCAATTTTAGTGTTGGTTTAGGGATAAATGTAACCCAGGACCATGGCTGAGCTCCCTTGACCTTCTTCAAATAATGCCATGAGATCTTTTACACCCACCAGAGCTGACAGACAAGCCTCGGTTGAATGTGTCGCCTGAAAAATGGCCCTTGCAACAAGCCAGCACTTCCCTCAGACCTAAACTGAAGTGTTAGCCTGGATTATGTACTCAAGTCTTTGGAGTGGGGTAGCTTGAACCCACAACATTTTGACTCACTAGTGCGAGTGCTACCACTGAGCTTCAGCTGATGAATAGGGCGAGCAGCCTGAGCAAACATTCTCAGAGCGAGGTCGTGCACCAAGAAAAGTGGGAGATTTTTAAATATTTGCAAAAGTTTCCACTGGCAGTGCACTACCCACCTCTTTTTCCCACAGCAGAATCCTGTCGCCAGATGGGCATTAATCCTGCGCACAGACCAGCGAGACCTTCCCCCATATTTTAATGACCTGGTGCCAGGAATGAGGCCGTGGGCATGGAGCGGGGCACCTCAGGAGCGGGTGAATATCCGGCTGGGCTGCAAATGTGCCCCAATTAAGAGAGGGTGGGGCTTGTGTGTAAATCTCAGGGCATTCTCGGTTGGATCATTCGGTTGCGAAGTTCTTGGGACATTGGCTTGTGAGAGGGCTATAGCTCAGTGGTAGAACATTTGACTGCAGATTATAGAAGTTCCTGGTTGATATATAAATATCTCCTCATGAACTCCTCTGTTATCACAGAGAACGATAGTTATACCCGCCGTCCGCTACACCATGTCCATAGTTACGATAGAAAGATATAATACTGAAGGAGGCCTTTAGCTCCATTGTGCCTGCACCGTGTGTTTGGCAGAGCTGTTCAATTAATCCCACTCCACTTCCCTTACCCCATAGCCCTGTAGATGTTTCCCCTTCAAGGATTTATCCAATTCCTTTTTGAAAGTTACCATTGAATCTGCTTCCACCACCCTTGCAAACAGTGTATTCCAGACCACAACAACTTGCTGTGTAAAAAAATGTCTCCACATGTTGCCTTTTTTTCCCTTGTCAATCACCGTAAATCTGTGTCCTCCGGTTACTGGCCCTTCTGCCACTAGAAACAGCTTAATTTGCACAATAAAAAACTTCCATGATTTTGAACAGCTGAAAAATAACTCTGCATAAAATTTCTCGCCAATTTTGAAAGAAGGGTGAGGAGTCTCTTTAAAGCAATGGTTAGCTTTATCTAATATTTGTTTGACATGACCCCGTCATCTTCCTATCCCTCATGGTGTCCTGCGCTATGCAACATTTTGATGTGAAGCAGAAAGCTGCCAATAGGGCTCTGGGGGTATAGCTCAGTGGTAGAGCATTTGACTGCAGATCAAGAGGTCCCTGGTTCAAATCCAGGTGCCCCCTCATTACCATTTAGGCTCAATAATGAAAAATCTCTTTCTCCACAGTTGCTCTGTGTTCATTAACAATAATGCTGCTTCAGAGCTACTTTTCACCAACAGTCAATCCTTGTGGTGATGAAGCTGTAGATTGCTTATTTCGGTGATAGAGTCAGCGCAAACTGCAGTGAGAAAAGTGAAACAGCAATTTTAGTGTTGGTTTAGGGATAAATGTAACCCAGGACCATGGCTGAGCTCCCTTGACCTTCTTCAAATAATGCCATGAGATCTTTTACACCCACCAGAGCTGACAGACAAGCCTCGGTTGAATGTGTCGCCTGAAAAATGGCCCTTGCAACAAGCCAGCACTTCCCTCAGACCTAAACTGAAGTGTTAGCCTGGATTATGTACTCAAGTCTTTGGAGTGGGGTAGCTTGAACCCACAACATTTTGACTCACTAGTGCGAGTGCTACCACTGAGCTTCAGCTGATGAATAGGGCGAGCAGCCTGAGCAAACATTCTCAGAGCGAGGTCGTGCACCAAGAAAAGTGGGAGATTTTTAAATATTTGCAAAAGTTTCCACTGGCAGTGCACTACCCACCTCTTTTTCCCACAGCAGAATCCTGTCGCCAGATGGGCATTAATCCAGCGCACAGACCAGCGAGACCTTCCCCCATATTTTAATGACCTGGTGCCAGGAATGAGGCCGTGGGCATGGAGCGGGGCACCTCAGGAGCGGGTGAATATCCGGCTGGGCTGCAAATGTGCCCCAATTAAGAGAGGGTGGGGCTTGTGTGTAAATCTCAGGGCATTCTCGGTTGGATCATTCGGTTGCGAAGTTCATGGGACATTGGCTTGTGAGAGGGCTATAGCTCAGTGGTAGAACATTTGACTGCAGATTATAGAAGTTCCTGGTTGATATATAAATATCTCCTCATGAACTCCTCTGTTATCACAGAGAACGATAGTTATACCCGCCGTCCGCTACACCATGTCCATAGTTACGATAGAAAGATATAATACTGAAGGAGGCCTTTAGCTCCATTGTGCCTGCACCGTGTGTTTGGCAGAGCTGTTCAATTAATCCCACTCCACTTCCCTTACCCCATAGCCCTGTAGATGTTTCCCCTTCAAGGATTTATCCAATTCCTTTTTGAAAGTTACCATTGAATCTGCTTCCACCACCCTTGCAAACAGTGTATTCCAGACCACAACAACTTGCTGTGTAAAAAAATGTCTCCACATGTTGCCTTTTTTTCCCTTGTCAATCACCGTAAATCTGTGTCCTCCGGTTACTGGCCCTTCTGCCACTAGAAACAGCTTAATTTGCACAATAAAAAACTTCCATGATTTTGAACAGCTGAAAAATAACTCTGCATAAAATTTCTTGTCAATTTTGAAAGAAGGGTGAGGAGTCTCTTTAAAGCAATGGTTAGCTTTATCTAATATTTGTTTGACATGACCCCGTCATCTTCCTATCCCTCATGGTGTCCTGCGCTATGCAACATTTTGATGTGAAGCAGAAAGCTGCCAATAGGGCTCTGGGGGTATAGCTCAGTGGTAGAGCATTTGATTGCAGATCAAGAGGTCCCTGGTTCAAATCCAGGTGCCCCCTCGTTACCATTTAGGCTCAATAATTAAAAATCTCTTTCTCCACAGTTGCTCTGTGTTCATTAACAATAATGCTGCTTCAGAGCTACTTTTCACCAACAGTCAATCCTTGTGGTGATGAAGCTGTAGATTGCTTATTTCGGTGATAGAGTCAGCACAAACTGCAGTGAGAAAAGTGAAACAGCAATTTTAGTGTTGGTTTAGGGATAAATGTAACCCAGGACCATGGCTGAGCTCCCTTGACCTTCTTCAAATAATGCCATGAGATCTTTTACACCCACCAGAGCTGACAGACAAGCCTCGGTTGAATGTGTCGCCTGAAAAATGGCCCTTGCAACAAGCCAGCACTTCCCTCAGACCTAAACTGAAGTGTTAGCCTGGATTATGTACTCAAGTCTTTGGAGTGGGGTAGCTTGAACCCACAACATTTTGACTCACTAGTGCGAGTGCTACCACTGAGCTTCAGCTGATGAATAGGGCGAGCAGCCTGAGCAAACATTCTCAGAGCGAGGTCGTGCACCAAGAAAAGTGGGAGATTTTTAAATATTTGCAAAAGTTTCCACTGGCAGTGCACTACCCACCTCTTTTTCCCACAGCAGAATCCTGTCCCCAGATGGGCATTAATCCTGCGCACAGACCAGCGAGACCTTCCCCCATATTTTAATGACCTGGTGCCAGGAATGAGGCCGTGGGCATGGAGCGGGGCACCTCAGGAGCGGGTGAATATCCGGCTGGGCTGCAAATGTGCCCCAATTAAGAGAGGGTGGGGCTTGTGTGTAAATCTCAGGGCATTCTCGGTTGGATCATTCGGTTGCGAAGTTCATGGGACATTGGCTTGTGAGAGGGCTATAGCTCAGTGGTAGAACATTTGACTGCAGATTATAGAAGTTCCTGGTTGATATATAAATATCTCCTCATGAACTCCTATGTTATCACAGAGAACGATAGTTATACCCGCCGTCCGCTACACCATGTCCATAGTTACGATAGAAAGATATAATACTGAAGGAGGCCTTTAGCTCCATTGTGCCTGCACCGTGTGTTTGGCAGAGCTGTTCAATTAATCCCACTCCACTTCCCTTACCCCATAGCCCTGTAGATGTTTCCCCTTCAAGGATTTATCCAATTCCTTTTTGAAAGTTACCATTGAATCTGCTTCCACCACCCTTGCAAACAGTGTATTCCAGACCACAACAACTTGCTGTGTAAAAAAATGTCTCCACATGTTGCCTTTTTTTCCCTTGTCAATCACCGTAAATCTGTGTCCTCCGGTTACTGGCCCTTCTGCCACTAGAAACAGCTTAATTTGCACAATAAAAAACTTCCATGATTTTGAACAGCTGAAAAATAACTCTGCATAAAATTTCTCGCCAATTTTGAAAGAAGGGTGAGGAGTCTCTTTAAAGCAATGGTTAGCTTTATCTAATATTTGTTTGACATGACCCCGTCATCTTCCTATCCCTCATGGTGTCCTGCGCTATGCAACATTTTGATGTGAAGCAGAAAACTGCTAATAGGGCTCTGGGGGTATAGCTCAGTGGTAGAGCATTTGACTGTAGATCAAAGAGGTCCCTGGTTCAAATGCAGGTGCCCCCTCGTTACCATTTAGGCTCAATAATTAAAAATCTCTTTCTCCACAGTTGCTCTGTGTTCATTAACAATAATGCTGCTTCAGAGCTACTTTTCACCAACAGTCAATCCTTGTGGTGATGAAGCTGTAGATTGCTTATTTCGGTGATAGAGTCAGCGCAAACTGCAGTGAGAAAAGTGAAACAGCAATTTTAGTGTTGGTTTAGGGATAAATGTAACCCAGGACCATGGCTGAGCTCCCTGGACCTTCTTCAAATAATGCCATGAGATCTTTTACACCCACCAGAGCTGACAGACAAGCCTCGGTTGAATGTGTCGCCTGAAAAATGGCCCTTGCAACAAGCCAGCACTTCCCTCAGACCTAAACTGAAGTGTTAGCCTGGATTATGTACTCAAGTCTTTGGAGTGGGGTAGCTTGAACCCACAACATTTTGACTCACTAGTGCGAGTGCTACCACTGAGCTTCAGCTGATGAATAGGGCGAGCAGCCTGAGCAAACATTCTCAGAGCGAGGTCGTGCACCAAGAAAAGTGGGAGATTTTTAAATATTTGCAAAAGTTTCCACTGGCAGTGCACTACCCACCTCTTTTTCCCACAGCAGAATCCTGTCCCCAGATGGGCATTAATCCTGCGCACAGACCAGCGAGACCTTCCCCCATATTTTAATGACCTGGTGCCAGGAATGAGGCCGTGGGCATGGAGCGGGGCACCTCAGGAGCGGGTGAATATCCGGCTGGGCTGCAAATGTGCCCCAATTAAGAGAGGGTGGGGCTTGTGTGTAAATCTCAGGGCATTCTCGGTTGGATCATTCGGTTGCGAAGTTCATGGGACATTGGCTTGTGAGAGGGCTATAGCTCAGTGGTAGAACATTTGACTGCAGATTATAGAAGTTCCTGGTTGATATATAAATATCTCCTCATGAACTCCTATGTTATCACAGAGAACGATAGTTATACCCGCCGTCCGCTACACCATGTCCATAGTTACGATAGAAAGATATAATACTGAAGGAGGCCTTTAGCTCCATTGTGCCTGCACCGTGTGTTTGGCAGAGCTGTTCAATTAATCCCACTCCACTTCCCTTACCCCATAGCCCTGTAGATGTTTCCCCTTCAAGGATTTATCCAATTCCTTTTTGAAAGTTACCATTGAATCTGCTTCCACCACCCTTGCAAACAGTGTATTCCAGACCACAACAACTTGCTGTGTAAAAAAATGTCTCCACATGTTGCCTTTTTTTCCCTTGTCAATCACCGTAAATCTGTGTCCTCCGGTTACTGGCCCTTCTGCCACTAGAAACAGCTTAATTTGCACAATAAAAAACTTCCATGATTTTGAACAGCTGAAAAATAACTCTGCATAAAATCTCTCGCCAATTTTGAAAGAAGGGTGAGGAGTCTCTTTAAAGCAATGGTTAGCTTTATCTAATATTTGTTTGACATGACCCCGTCATCTTCCTATCCCTCATGGTGTCCTGCGCTATGCAACATTTTGATGTGAAGCAGAAAGCTGCCAATAGGGCTCTGGGGGTATAGCTCAGTGGTAGAGCATTTGACTGCAGATCAAGAGGTCCCTGGTTCAAATCCAGGTGCCCCCTCGTTACCATTTAGGCTCAATAATTAAAAATCTCTTTCTCCACAGTTGCTCTGTGTTCATTAACAATAATGCTGCTTCAGAGCTACTTTTCACCAACAGTCAATCCTTGTGGTGATGAAGCTGTAGATTGCTTATTTCGGTGATAGAGTCAGCGCAAACTGCAGTGAGAAAAGTGAAACAGCAATTTTAGTGTTGGTTTAGGGATAAATGTAACCCAGGACCATGGCTGAGCTCCCTTGACCTTCTTCAAATAATGCCATGAGATCTTTTACACCCACCAGAGCTGACAGACAAGCCTCGGTTGAATGTGTCGCCTGAAAAATGGCCCTTGCAACAAGCCAGCACTTCCCTCAGACCTAAACTGAAGTGTTAGCCTGGATTATGTACTCAAGTCTTTGGAGTGGGGTAGCTTGAACCCACAACATTTTGACTCACTAGTGCGAGTGCTACCACTGAGCTTCAGCTGATGAATAGGGCGAGCAGCCTGAGCAAACATTCTCAGAGCGAGGTCGTGCACCAAGAAAAGTGGGAGATTTTTAAATATTTGCAAAAGTTTCCACTGGCAGTGCACTACCCACCTCTTTTTCCCACAGCAGAATCCTGTCCCCAGATGGGCATTAATCCTGCGCACAGACCAGCGAGACCTTCCCCCATATGTTAATGACCTGGTGCCAGGAATGAGGCCGTGGGCATGGAGCGGGTGAATATCCGGCTGGGCTGCAAATGTGCCCCAATTAAGAGAGGGTGGGGCTTGTGTGTAAATCTCAGGGCATTCTCGGTTGGATCATTCGGTTGCGAAGTTCATGGGACATTGGCTTGTGAGAGGGCTATAGCTCAGTGGTAGAACATTTGACTGCAGATTATAGAAGTTCCTGGTTGATATATAAATATCTCCTCATGAACTCCTATGTTATCACAGAGAACGATAGTTATACCCGCCGTCCGCTACACCATGTCCATAGTTACGATAGAAAGATATAATACTGAAGGAGGCCTTTAGCTCCATTGTGACTGCATCGTGTGTTTGGCAGAGCTGTTCAATTAATCCCACTCCACTTCCCTTACCCCATAGCCCTGTAGATGTTTCCCCTTCAAGGATTTATCCAATTCCTTTTTGAAAGTTACCATTGAATCTGCTTCCACCACCCTTGCAAACAGTGTATTCCAGACCACAACAACTTGCTGTGTAAAAAAATGTCTCCACATGTTGCCTTTTTTTCCCTTGTCAATCACCGTAAATCTGTGTCCTCCGGTTACTGGCCCTTCTGCCACTAGAAACAGCTTAATTTGCACAATAAAAAACTTCCATGATTTTGAACAGCTGAAAAATAACTCTGCATAAAATTTCTCGCCAATTTTGAAAGAAGGGTGAGGAGTCTCTTTAAAGCAATGGTTAGCTTTATCTAATATTTGTTTGACATGACCCCGTCATCTTCCTATCCCTCATGGTGTCCTGCGCTATGCAACATTTTGATGTGAAGCAGAAAGCTGCCAACAGGGCTCTGGGGATATAGCTCAGTGGTAGAGCATTTGACTGCAGATCAAGAGGTCCCTGGTTCAAATCCAGGTGCCCCCTCGTTACCATTTAGGCTCAATAATTAAAAATCTCTTTCTCCACAGTTGCTCTGTGTTTATTAACAATAATGCTGCTTCAGAGCTACTTTTCACCAACAGTCAATCCTTGTGGTGATGAAGCTGTAGATTGCTTATTTCGGTGATAGAGTCAGTGCAAACTGCAGTGAGAAAAGTGAAACAGCAATTTTAGTGTTGGCTTAGGGATAAATGTAACCCAGGACCATGGCTGAGCTCCCTTGACCTTCTTCAAATAATGCCATGAGATCTTTTACACCCACCAGAGCTGACAGACAAGCCTCGGTTGAATGTGTCGCCTGAAAAATGGCCCTTGCAACAAGCCAGCACTTCCCTCAGACCTAAACTGAAGTGTTAGCCTGGATTATGTACTCAAGTCTTTGGAGTGGGGTAGCTTGAACCCACAACATTTTGACTCACTAGTGCGAGTGCTACCACTGAGCTTCAGCTGATGAATAGGGCGAGCAGCCTGAGCAAACATTCTCAGAGCGAGGTCGTGCACCAAGAAAAGTGGGAGATTTTTAAATATTTGCAAAAGTTTCCACTGGCAGTGCACTACCCACCTCTTTTTCCCACAGCAGAATCCTGTCCCCAGATGGGCATTAATCCTGCGCACAAACCAGCGAGACCTTCCCCCATATGTTAATGACCTGGTGCCAGGAATGAGGCCGTGGGCATGGAGTGGGGCACCTCAGGAGCGGGTGAATATCCGGCTGGGCTGCAAATGTGCCCCAATTAAGAGAGGGTGGGGCTTGTGTGTAAATCTCAGGGCATTCTCGGTTGGATCATTCGGTTGCGAAGTTCATGGGACATTGGCTTGTGAGAGGGCTATAGCTCAGTGGTAGAACATTTGACTGCAGATTATAGAAGTTCCTGGTTGATATATAAATATCTCCTCATGAACTCCTATGTTATCACAGAGAACGATAGTTATACCCGCCGTCCGCTACACCATGTCCATAGTTACGATAGAAAGATATAATACTGAAGGAGGCCTTTAGCTCCATTGTGCCTGCACCGTGTGTTTGGCAGAGCTGTTCAATTAATCCCACTCCACTTCCCTTACCCCATAGCCCTGTAGATGTTTCCCCTTCAAGGATTTATCCAATTCCTTTTTGAAAGTTACCATTGAATCTGCTTCCACCACCCTTGCAAACAGTGTATTCCAGACCACAACAACTTGCTGTGTAAAAAAATGTCTCCACATGTTGCCTTTTTTTCCCTTGTCAATCACCGTAAATCTGTGTCCTCCGTTTACTGGCCCTTCTGCCACTAGAAACAGCTTAATTTGCACAATAAAAAACTTCCATGATTTTGAACAGCTGAAAAATAACTCTGCATAAAATTTCTCGCCAATTTTGAAAGAAGGGTGAGGAGTCTCTTTAAAGCAATGGTTAGCTTTATCTAATATTTGTTTGACATGACCCCGTCATCTTCCTATCCCTCATGGTGTCCTGCGCTATGCAACATTTTGATGTGAAGCAGAAAGCTGCCAATAGGGCTCTGGGGGTATAGCTCAGTGGTAGAGCATTTGACTGCAGATCAAGAGGTCCCTGGTTCAAATCCAGGTGCCCCCTCGTTACCATTTAGGCTCAATAATTAAAAATCTCTTTCTCCACAGTTGCTCTGTGTTCATTAACAATAATGCTGCTTCAGAGCTACTTTTCACCAACAGTCAATCCTTGTGGTGATGAAGCTGTAGATTGCTTATTTCGGTGATAGAGTCAGCGCAAACTGCAGTGAGAAAAGTGAAACAGCAATTTTAGTGTTGGTTTAGGGATAAATGTAACCCAGGACCATGGCTGAGCTCCCTTGACCTTCTTCAAATAATGCCATGAGATCTTTTACACCCACCAGAGCTGACAGACAAGCCTCGGTTGAATGTGTCGCCTGAAAAATGGCCCTTGCAACAAGCCAGCACTTCCCTCAGACCTAAACTGAAGTGTTAGCCTGGATTATGTACTCAAGTCTTTGGAGTGGGGTAGCTTGAACCCACAACATTTTGACTCACTAGTGCGAGTGCTACCACTGAGCTTCAGCTGATGAATAGGGCGAGCAGCCTGAGCAAACATTCTCAGAGCGAGGTCGTGCACCAAGAAAAGTGGGAGATTTTTAAATATTTGCAAAAGTTTCCACTGGCAGTGCACTACCCACCTCTTTTTCCCACAGCAGAATCCTGTCCCCAGATGGGCATTAATCCTGCGCACAAACCAGCGAGACCTTCCCCCATATGTTAATGACCTGGTGCCAGGAATGAGGCCGTGGGCATGGAGCGGGTGAATATCCGGCTGGGCTGCAAATGTGCCCCAATTAAGAGAGGGTGGGGCTTGTGTGTAAATCTCAGGGCATTCTCGGTTGGATCATTCGGTTGCGAAGTTCATGGGACATTGGCTTGTGAGAGGGCTATAGCTCAGTGGTAGAACATTTGACTGCAGATTATAGAAGTTCCTGGTTGATATATAAATATCTCCTCATGAACTCCTATGTTATCACAGAGAACGATAGTTATACCCGCCGTCCGCTACACCATGTCCATAGTTACGATAGAAAGATATAATACTGAAGGAGGCCTTTAGCTCCATTGTGCCTGCACCGTGTGTTTGGCAGAGCTGTTCAATTAATCCCACTCCACTTCCCTTACCCCATAGCCCTGTAGATGTTTCCCCTTCAAGGATTTATCCAATTCCTTTTTGAAAGTTACCATTGAATCTGCTTCCACCACCCTTGCAAACAGTGTATTCCAGACCACAACAACTTGCTGTGTAAAAAAATGTCTCCACATGTTGCCTTTTTTTCCCTTGTCAATCACCGTAAATCTGTGTCCTCCGGTTACTGGCCCTTCTGCCACTAGAAACAGCTTAATTTGCACAATAAAAAACTTCCATGATTTTGAACAGCTGAAAAATAACTCTGCATAAAATCTCTCGCCAATTTTGAAAGAAGGGTGAGGAGTCTCTTTAAAGCAATGGTTAGCTTTATCTAATATTTGTTTGACATGACCCCGTCATCTTCCTATCCCTCATGGTGTCCTGCGCTATGCAACATTTTGATGTGAAGCAGAAAGCTGCCAATAGGGCTCTGGGGGTATAGCTCAGTGGTAGAGCATTTGACTGCAGATCAAGAGGTCCCTGGTTCAAATCCAGGTGCCCCCTCGTTACCATTTAGGCTCAATAATTAAAAATCTCTTTCTCCACAGTTGCTCTGTGTTCATTAACAATAATGCTGCTTCAGAGCCACTTTTCACCAACAGTCAATCCTTGTGGTGATGAAGCTGTAGATTGCTTATTTCGGTGATAGAGTCAGCACAAACTGCAGTGAGAAAAGTGAAACAGCAATTTTAGTGTTGGTTTAGGGATAAATGTAACCCAGGACCATGGCTGAGCTCCCTTGACCTTCTTCAAATAATGCCATGAGATCTTTTACACCCACCAGAGCTGACAGACAAGCCTCGGTTGAATGTGTCGCCTGAAAAATGGCCCTTGCAACAAGCCAGCACTTCCCTCAGACCTAAACTGAAGTGTTAGCCTGGATTATGTACTCAAGTCTTTGGAGTGGGGTAGCTTGAACCCACAACATTTTGACTCACTAGTGCGAGTGCTACCACTGAGCTTCAGCTGATGAATAGGGCGAGCAGCCTGAGCAAACATTCTCAGAGCGAGGTCGTGCACCAAGAAAAGTGGGAGATTTTTAAATATTTGCAAAAGTTTCCACTGGCAGTGCACTACCCACCTCTTTTTCCCACAGCAGAATCCTGTCCCCAGATGGGCATTAATCCTGCGCACAGACCAGCGAGACCTTCCCCCATATTTTAATGACCTGGTGCCAGGAATGAGGCCGTGGGCATGGAGCGGGGCACCTCAGGAGCGGGTGAATATCCGGCTGGGCTGCAAATGTGCCCCAATTAAGAGAGGGTGGGGCTTGTGTGTAAATCTCAGGGCATTCTCGGTTGGATCATTCGGTTGCGAAGTTCATGGGACATTGGCTTGTGAGAGGGCTATAGCTCAGTGGTAGAACATTTGACTGCAGATTATAGAAGTTCCTGGTTGATATATAAATATCTCCTCATGAACTCCTATGTTATCACAGAGAACGATAGTTATACCCGCCGTCCGCTACACCATGTCCATAGTTACGATAGAAAGATATAATACTGAAGGAGGCCTTTAGCTCCATTGTGCCTGCACCGTGTGTTTGGCAGAGCTGTTCAATTAATCCCACTCCACTTCCCTTACCCCATAGCCCTGTAGATGTTTCCCCTTCAAGGATTTATCCAATTCCTTTTTGAAAGTTACCATTGAATCTGCTTCCACCACCCTTGCAAACAGTGTATTCCAGACCACAACAACTTGCTGTGTAAAAAAATGTCTCCACATGTTGCCTTTTTTTCCCTTGTCAATCACCGTAAATCTGTGTCCTCCGGTTACTGGCCCTTCTGCCACTAGAAACAGCTTAATTTGCACAATAAAAAACTTCCATGATTTTGAACAGCTGAAAAATAACTCTGCATAAAATTTCTCGCCAATTTTGAAAGAAGGGTGAGGAGTCTCTTTAAAGCAATGGTTAGCTTTATCTAATATTTGTTTGACATGACCCCGTCATCTTCCTATCCCTCATGGTGTCCTGCGCTATGCAACATTTTGATGTGAAGCAGAAAGCTGCTAGTAGGGCTCTGGGGGTATAGCTCAGTGGTAGAGCATTTGACTGCAGATCAAGAGGTCCCTGGTTCAAATCCAGGTGCCCCCTCGTTACCATTTAGGCTCAATAATTAAAAATCTCTTTCTCCACAGTTGCTCTGTGTTCATTAACAATAATGCTGCTTCAGAGCTACTTTTCACCAAGTCAATCCTTGTGGTGATGAAGCTGTAGATTGCTTTTTTCGGTGATAGAGTCAGCGCAAACTGCAGTGAGAAAAGTGAAACAGCAATTTTAGTGTTGGTTTAGGGATAAATGTAACCCAGGACCATGGCTGAGCTCCCTTGACCTTCTTCAAATAATGCCATGAGATCTTTTACACCCACCAGAGCTGACAGACAAGCCTCGGTTGAATGTGTCGCCTGAAAAATGGCCCTTGCAACAAGCCAGCACTTCCCTCAGACCTAAACTGAAGTGTTAGCCTGGATTATGTACTCAAGTCTTTGGAGTGGGGTAGCTTGAACCCACAACATTTTGACTCACTAGTGCGAGTGCTACCACTGAGCTTCAGCTGATGAATAGGGCGAGCAGCCTGAGCAAACATTCTCAGAGCGAGGTCGTGCACCAAGAAAAGTGGGAGATTTTTAAATATTTGCAAAAGTTTCCACTGGCAGTGCACTACCCACCTCTTTTTCCCACAGCAGAATCCTGTCCCCAGATGGGCATTAATCCTGCGCACAGACCAGCGAGACCTTCCCCCATATTTTAATGACCTGGTGCCAGGAATGAGGCCGTGGGCATGGAGCGGGGCACCTCAGGAGCGGGTGAATATCCGGCTGGGCTGCAAATGTGCCCCAATTAAGAGAGGGTGGGGCTTGTGTGTAAATCTCAGGGCATTCTCGGTTGGATCATTCGGTTGCGAAGTTCATGGGACATTGGCTTGTGAGAGGGCTATAGCTCAGTGGTAGAACATTTGACTGCAGATTATAGAAGTTCCTGGTTGATATATAAATATCTCCTCATGAACTCCTATGTTATCACAGAGAACGATAGTTATACCCGCCGTCCGCTACACCATGTCCATAGTTACGATAGAAAGATATAATACTGAAGGAGGCCTTTAGCTCCATTGTGACTGCATCGTGTGTTTGGCAGAGCTGTTCAATTAATCCCACTCCACTTCCCTTACCCCATAGCCCTGTAGATGTTTCCCCTTCAAGGATTTATCCAATTCCTTTTTGAAAGTTACCATTGAATCTGCTTCCACCACCCTTGCAAACAGTGTATTCCAGACCACAACAACTTGCTGTGTAAAAAAATGTCTCCACATGTTGCCTTTTTTTCCCTTGTCAATCACCGTAAATCTGTGTCCTCCGGTTACTGGCCCTTCTGCCACTAGAAACAGCTTAATTTGCACAATAAAAAACTTCCATGATTTTGAACAGCTGAAAAATAACTCTGCATAAAATTTCTCGCCAATTTTGAAAGAAGGGTGAGGAGTCTCTTTAAAGCAATGGTTAGCTTTATCTAATATTTGTTTGACATGACCCCGTCATCTTCCTATCCCTCATGGTGTCCTGCGCTATGCAACATTTTGATGTGAAGCAGAAAGCTGCCAACAGGGCTCTGGGGGTATAGCTCAGTGGTAGAGCATTTGACTGCAGATCAAGAGATCCCTGGTTCAAATCCAGGTGCCCCCTCGTTACCATTTAGGCTCAATAATTAAAAATCTCTTTCTCCACAGTTGCTCTGTGTTTATTAACAATAATGCTGCTTCAGAGCTACTTTTCACCAACAGTCAATCCTTGTGGTGATGAAGCTGTAGATTGCTTATTTCGGTGATAGAGTCAGCGCAAACTGCAGTGAGAAAAGTGAAACAGCAATTTTAGTGTTGGCTTAGGGATAAATGTAACCCAGGACCATGGCTGAGCTCCCTTGACCTTCTTCAAATAATGCCATGAGATCTTTTACACCCACCAGAGCTGACAGACAAGCCTCGGTTGAATGTGTCGCCTGAAAAATGGCCCTTGCAACAAGCCAGCACTTCCCTCAGACCTAAACTGAAGTGTTAGCCTGGATTATGTACTCAAGTCTTTGGAGTGGGGTAGCTTGAACCCACAACATTTTGACTCACTAGTGCGAGTGCTACCACTGAGCTTCAGCTGATGAATAGGGCGAGCAGCCTGAGCAAACATTCTCAGAGCGAGGTCGTGCACCAAGAAAAGTGGGAGATTTTTAAATATTTGCAAAAGTTTCCACTGGCAGTGCACTACCCACCTCTTTTTCCCACAGCAGAATCCTGTCCCCAGATGGGCATTAATCCTGCGCACAAACCAGCGAGACCTTCCCCCATATGTTAATGACCTGGTGCCAGGAATGAGGCCGTGGGCATGGAGTGGGGCACCTCAGGAGCGGGTGAATATCCGGCTGGGCTGCAAATGTGCCCCAATTAAGAGAGGGTGGGGCTTGTGTGTAAATCTCAGGGCATTCTCGGTTGGATCATTCGGTTGCGAAGTTCATGGGACATTGGCTTGTGAGAGGGCTATAGCTCAGTGGTAGAACATTTGACTGCAGATTATAGAAGTTCCTGGTTGATATATAAATATCTCCTCATGAACTCCTATGTTATCACAGAGAACGATAGTTATACCCGCCGTCCGCTACACCATGTCCATAGTTACGATAGAAAGATATAATACTGAAGGAGGCCTTTAGCTCCATTGTGCCTGCACCGTGTGTTTGGCAGAGCTGTTCAATTAATCCCACTCCACTTCCCTTACCCCATAGCCCTGTAGATGTTTCCCCTTCAAGGATTTATCCAATTCCTTTTTGAAAGTTACCATTGAATCTGCTTCCACCACCCTTGCAAACAATGCATTCCAGACCACAACAACTCGCTGTGTAAAAAAATGTCTCCACATGTTGCCTTTTTTTCCCTTGTCAATCACCGTAAATCTGTGTCCTCTGATTACTGGCCCTTCTGCCACTAGAAACAGCTTAATTTGCACAATAAAAAACTTGCATGATTTTGAACAGCTGAAAAATAACTCTGCATAAAATTTCTTGCCAATTTTGAAAGAAGGGTGAGGAGTCTCTTTAAAGCAATGGTTAGCTTTATCTAATATTTGTTTGACATGACCCCGTCATCTTCCTATCCCTCATGGTGTCCTGCGCTATGCAACATTTTGATGTGAAGCAGAAAGGTGCCAATAGGTCGCTGGGAGTATAGCTCAGTGGTAGAGCATTTGACTGCAGATCAAGAGGTCCCTGGTTCAAATCCAGGTGCCCCCTCGTTACCATTTAGGCTCAATAATTAAAAATCTCTTTCTCCACAGTTGCTCTGTGTTCATTAACAATAATGCTGCTTCAGAGCTACTTTTCACCAACAGTCAATCCTTGTGGTGATGAATGAAGCTGTCGATTGCTTATTTCGGTGATAGAGTCAGTGCAAACTGCAGTGAGAAAAGTGAAACAGCAATTTTAGTGTTGGTTTAGGGATAAATGTAACCCAGGACCATGGCTGAGCTCCCTTGACCTTCTTCAAATAATGCCATGAGATCTTTCACACCCACCAGAGCTGACAGACAAGCCTCGGTTGAATGTGTCGCCTGAAAAATGGCCCTTGCAACAAGCCAGCACTTCCCTCAGACCTAAACTGAAGTGTTAGCCTGGATTATGTACTCAAGTCTTTGGAGTGGGGTAGCTTGAACCCACAACATTTTGACTCACTAGTGCGAGTGCTACCACTGAGCTTCAGCTGATGAATAGGGCGAGCAGCCTGAGCAAACATTCTCAGAGCGAGGTCGTGCACCAAGAAAAGTGGGAGATTTTTAAATATTTGCAAAAGTTTCCACTGGCAGTGCACTACCCACCTCTTTTTCCCACAGCAGAATCCTGTCCCCAGATGGGCATTAATCCTGCGCACAGACCAGCGAGACCTTCCCCCATATGTTAATGACCTGGTGCCAGGAATGAGGCCGTGGGCATGGAGCGGGGCACCTCAGGAGCGGGTGAATATCCGGCTGGGCTGCAAATGTGCCCCAATTAAGAGAGGGTGGGGCTTGTGTGTAAATCTCAGGGCATTCTCGGTTGGATCATTCGGTTGCGAAGTTCATGGGACATTGGCTTGTGAGAGGGCTATAGCTCAGTGGTAGAACATTTGACTGCAGATTATAGAAGTTCCTGGTTGATATATAAATATCTCCTCATGAACTCCTATGTTATCACAGAGAACGATAGTTATACCCGCCGTCCGCTACACCATGTCCATAGTTACGATAGAAAGATATAATACTGAAGGAGGCCTTTAGCTCCATTGTGCCTGCACCGTGTGTTTGGCAGAGCTGTTCAATTAATCCCACTCCACTTCCCTTACCCCATAGCCCTGTAGATGTTTCCCCTTCAAGGATTTATCCAATTCCTTTTTGAAAGTTACCATTGAATCTGCTTCCACCACCCTTGCAAACAGTGTATTCCAGACCACAACAACTTGCTGTGTAAAAAAATGTCTCCACATGTTGCCTTTTTTTCCCTTGTCAATCACCGTAAATCTGTGTCCTCCGGTTACTGGCCCTTCTGCCACTAGAAACAGCTTAATTTGCACAATAAAAAACTTCCATGATTTTGAACAGCTGAAAAATAACTCTGAATAAAATTTCTCGCCAATTTTGAAAGAAGGGTGAGGAGTCTCTTTAAAGCAATGGTTAGCTTTATCTAATATTTGTTTGACATGACCCCGTCATCTTCCTATCCCACATGGTGTCCTGCGCTATGCAACATTTTGATGTGAAGCAGAAAGCTGCCAATAGGGCTCTGGGGGTATAGCTCAGTGGTAGAGCATTTGACTGCAGATCAAGAGGTCCCTGGTTCAAATCCAGGTGCCCCCTCGTTACCATTTAGGCTCAATAATTAAAAATCTCTTTCTCCACAGTTGCTCTGTGTTCATTAACAATAATGCTGCTTCAGAGCTACTTTTCACCAACAGTCAATCCTTGTGGTGATGAAGCTGTAGATTGCTTATTTCGGTGATAGAGTCAGCGCAAACTGCAGTGAGAAAAGTGAAACAGCAATTTTAGTGTTGGTTTAGGGATAAATGTAACCCAGGACCATGGCTGAGCTCCCGTGACCTTCTTCAAATAATGCCATGAGATCTTTTACACCCACCAGAGCTGACAGACAAGCCTCGGTTGAATGTGTCGCCTGAAAAATGGCCCTTGCAACAAGCCAGCACTTCCCTCAGACCTAAACTGAAGTGTTAGCCTGGATTATGTACTCAAGTCTTTGGAGTGGGGTAGCTTGAACCCACAACATTTTGACTCACTAGTGCGAGTGCTACCACTGAGCTTCAGCTGATGAATAGGGCGAGCAGCCTGAGCAAACATTCTCAGAGCGAGGTCGTGCACCAAGAAAAGTGGGAGATTTTTAAATATTTGCAAAAGTTTCCACTGGCAGTGCACTACCCACCTCTTTTTCCCACAGCAGAATCCTGTCCCCAGATGGGCATTAATCCTGCGCACAGACCAGCGAGACCTTCCCCCATATGTTAATGACCTGGTGCCAGGAATGAGGCCGTGGGCATGGAGCGGGTGAATATCCGGCTGGGCTGCAAATGTGCCCCAATTAAGAGAGGGTGGGGCTTGTGTGTAAATCTCAGGGCATTCTCGGTTGGATCATTCGGTTGCGAAGTTCATGGGACATTGGCTTGTGAGAGGGCTATAGCTCAGTGGTAGAACATTTGACTGCAGATTATAGAAGTTCCTGGTTGATATATAAATATCTCCTCATGAACTCCTATGTTATCACAGAGAACGATAGTTATACCCGCCGTCCGCTACACCATGTCCATAGTTACGATAGAAAGATATAATACTGAAGGAGGCCTTTAGCTCCATTGTGCCTGCACCGTGTGTTTGGCAGAGCTGTTCAATTAATCCCACTCCACTTCCCTTACCCCATAGCCCTGTAGATGTTTCCCCTTCAAGGATTTATCCAATTCCTTTTTGAAAGTTACCATTGAATCTGCTTCCACCACCCTTGCAAACAGTGTATTCCAGACCACAACAACTTGCTGTGTAAAAAAATGTCTCCACATGTTGCCTTTTTTTCCCTTGTCAATCACCGTAAATCTGTGTCCTCCGGTTACTGGCCCTTCTGCCACTAGAAACAGCTTAATTTGCACAATAAAAAACTTCCATGATTTTGAACAGCTGAAAAATAACTCTGCATAAAATTTCTCGCCAATTTTGAAAGAAGGGTGAGGAGTCTCTTTAAAGCAATGGTTAGCTTTATCTAATATTTGTTTGACATGACCCCGTCATCTTCCTATCCCTCATGGTGTCCTGCGCTATGCAACATTTTGATGTGAAGCAGAAAGCTGCCAATAGGGCTCTGGGGGTATAGCTCAGTGGTAGAGCATTTGTCTGCAGATCAAGAGGTCCCTGGTTCAAATCCAGGTGCCCCCTCGTTACCATTTAGGCTCAATAATTAAAAATCTCTTTCTCCACAGTTGCTCTGTGTTCATTAACAATAATGCTGCTTCAGAGCTACTTTTCACCAACAGTCAATCCTTGTGGTGATGAAGCTGTAGATTGCTTATTTCGGTGATAGAGTCAGCGCAAACTGCAGTGAGAAAAGTGAAACAGCAATTTTAGTGTTGGTTTAGGGATAAATGTAACCCAGGACCATGGCTGAGCTCCCTTGACCTTCTTCAAATAATGCCATGAGATCTTTTACACCCACCAGAGCTGACAGACAAGCCTCGGTTGAATGTGTCGCCTGAAAAATGGCCCTTGCAACAAGCCAGCACTTCCCTCAGACCTAAACTGAAGTGTTAGCCTGGATTATGTACTCAAGTCTTTGGAGTGGGGTAGCTTGAACCCACAACATTTTGACTCACTAGTGCGAGTGCTACCACTGAGCTTCAGCTGATGAATAGGGCGAGCAGCCTGAGCAAACATTCTCAGAGCGAGGTCGTGCACCAAGAAAAGTGGGAGATTTTTAAATATTTGCAAAAGTTTCCACTGGCAGTGCACTACCCACCTCTTTTTCCCACAGCAGAATCCTGTCCCCAGATGGGCATTAATCCTGCGCACAGACCAGCGAGACCTTCCCCCATATGTTAATGACCTGGTGCCAGGAATGAGGCCGTGGGCATGGAGCGGGTGAATATCCGGCTGGGCTGCAAATGTGCCCCAATTAAGAGAGGGTGGGGCTTGTGTGTAAATCTCAGGGCATTCTCGGTTGGATCATTCGGTTGCGAAGTTCATGGGACATTGGCTTGTGAGAGGGCTATAGCTCAGTGGTAGAACATTTGACTGCAGATTATAGAAGTTCCTGGTTGATATATAAATATCTCCTCATGAACTCCTATGTTATCACAGAGAACGATAGTTATACCCGCCGTCCGCTACACCATGTCCATAGTTACGATAGAAAGATATAATACTGAAGGAGGCCTTTAGCTCCATTGTGCCTGCACCGTGTGTTTGGCAGAGCTGTTCAATTAATCCCACTCCACTTCCCTTACCCCATAGCCCTGTAGATGTTTCCCCTTCAAGGATTTATCCAATTCCTTTTTGAAAGTTACCATTGAATCTGCTTCCACCACCCTTGCAAACAGTGTATTCCAGACCACAACAACTTGCTGTGTAAAAAAATGTCTCCACATGTTGCCTTTTTTTCCCTTGTCAATCACCGTAAATCTGTGTCCTCCGGTTACTGGCCCTTCTGCCACTAGAAACAGCTTAATTTGCACAATAAAAAACTTCCATGATTTTGAACAGCTGAAAAATAACTCTGCATAAAATTTCTCGCCAATTTTGAAAGAAGGGTGAGGAGTCTCTTTAAAGCAATGGTTAGCTTTATCTAATATTTGTTTGACATGACCCCGTCATCTTCCTATCCCTCATGGTGTCCTGCGCTATGCAACATTTTGATGTGAAGCAGAAAGCTGCCAATAGGGCTCTGGGGGTATAGCTCAGTGGTAGAGCATTTGACTGCAGATCAAGAAGTCCCTGGTTCAAATCCAGGTGACCCCTCGTTACCATTTAGGCTCAATAATTAAAAATCTCTTTCTCCACAGTTGCTCTGTGTTCATTAACAATAATGCTGCTCCAGAGCTACTTTTCACCAACAGTCAATCCTTGTGGTGATGAAGCTGTAGATTGCTTATTTCGGTGATAGAGTCAGCGCAAACTGCAGTGAGAAAAGTGAAACAGCAATTTTAGTGTTGGTTTAGGGATAAATGTAACCCAGGACCATGGCTGAGCTCCCTTGACCTTCTTCAAATAATGCCATGAGATCTTTTACACCCACCAGAGCTGACAGACAAGCCTCGGTTGAATGTGTCGCCTGAAAAATGGCCCTTGCAACAAGCCAGCACTTCCCTCAGACCTAAACTGAAGTGTTAGCCTGGATTATGTACTCAAGTCTTTGGAGTGGGGTAGCTTGAACCCACAACATTTTGGCTCACTAGTGCGAGTGCTACCACTGAGCTTCAGCTGATGAATAGGGCGAGCAGCCTGAGCAAACATTCTCAGAGCGAGGTCGTGCACCAAGAAAAGTGGGAGATTTTTAAATATTTGCAAAAGTTTCCACTGGCAGTGCACTACCCACCTATTTTTCCCACAGCAGAACCCTGTCCCCAAATGGGCATTAATCCTGCGCACAGACCAGCGAGACCTTCCCCCATATTTTAATGACCTGGTGCCAGGAATGAGGCCGTGGGCATGGAGCGGGGCACCTCAGGAGCGGGTGAATATCCGGCTGGGCTGCAAATGTGCCCCAATTAAGAGAGGGTGGGGCTTGTGCGTAAATCTCAGGGCATTCTCGGTTGGATCATTCGGTTGCGAAGTTCATGGGACATTGGCTTGTGAGAGGGCTATAGCTCAGTGGTAGAACATTTGACTGCAGATTATAGAAGTTCCTGGTTGATATATAAATATCTCCTCATGAACTCCTATGTTATCACAGAGAACGATAGTTATACCCGCCGTCCGCTACACCATGTCCATAGTTACGATAGAAAGATATAATACTGAAGGAGGCCTTTAGCTCCATTGTGCCTGCACCGTGTGTTTGGCAGAGCTGTTCAATTAATCCCACTCCACTTCCCTTACCCCATAGCCCTGTAGATGTTTCCCCTTCAAGGATTTATCCAATTCCTTTTTGAAAGTTACCATTGAATCTGCTTCCATCACCCTTGCAAACAGTGTATTCCAGACCACAACAACTTGCTGTGTAAAAAAATGTCTCCACATGTTGCCTTTTTTTCCCTTGTCAATCACCGTAAATCTGTGTCCTCCGGTTACTGGCCCTTCTGCCACTAGAAACAGCTTAATTTGCACAATAAAAAACTTCCATGATTTTGAACAGCTGAAAAATAACTCTGCATAAAATTTCTCGCCAATTTTGAAAGAAGGGTGAGGAGTCTCTTTAAAGCAATGGTTAGCTTTATCTAATATTTGTTTGACATGACCCCGTCATCTTCCTATCCCTCATGGTGTCCTGCGCTATGCAACATTTTGATGTGAAGCAGAAAGCTGCCAATAGGGCTCTGGGGGTATAGCTCAGTGGTAGAGCATTTGACTGCAGATCAAGAGGTCCCTGGTTCAAATCCAGGTGCCCCCTCGTTACCATTTAGGCTCAATAATTAAAAATCTCTTTCTCCACAGTTGCTCTGTGTTCATTAACAATAATGCTGCTCCAGAGCTACTTTTCACCAACAGTCAATCCTTGTGGTGATGAAGCTGTAGATTGCTTATTTCGGTGATAGAGTCAGCGCAAACTGCAGTGAGAAAAGTGAAACAGCAATTTTAGTGTTGGTTTAGGGATAAATGTAACCCAGGACCATGGCTGAGCTCCCTTGACCTTCTTCAAATAATGCCATGAGATCTTTTACACCCACCAGAGCTGACAGACAAGCCTCGGTTGAATGTGTCGCCTGAAAAATGGCCCTTGCAACAAGCCAGCACTTCCCTCAGACCTAAACTGAAGTGTTAGCCTGGATTATGTACTCAAGTCTTTGGAGTGGGGTAGCTTGAACCCACAACATTTTGGCTCACTAGTGCGAGTGCTACCACTGAGCTTCAGCTGATGAATAGGGCGAGCAGCCTGAGCAAACATTCTCAGAGCGAGGTCGTGCACCAAGAAAAGTGGGAGATTTTTAAATATTTGCAAAAGTTTCCACTGGCAGTGCACTACCCACCTATTTTTCCCACAGCAGAACCCTGTCCCCAGATGGGCATTAATCCTGCGCACAGACCAGCGAGACCTTCCCCCATATTTTAATGACCTGGTGCCAGGAATGAGGCCGTGGGCATGGAGCGGGGCACCTCAGGAGCGGGTGAATATCCGGCTGGGCTGCAAATGTGCCCCAATTAAGAGAGGGTGGGGCTTGTGCGTAAATCTCAGGGCATTCTCGGTTGGATCATTCGGTTGCGAAGTTCATGGGACATTGGCTTGTGAGAGGGCTATAGCTCAGTGGTAGAACATTTGACTGCAGATTATAGAAGTTCCTGGTTGATATATAAATATCTCCTCATGAACTCCTATGTTATCACAGAGAACGATAGTTATACCCGCCGTCCGCTACACCATGTCCATAGTTACGATAGAAAGATATAATACTGAAGGAGGCCTTTAGCTCCATTGTGCCTGCACCGTGTGTTTGGCAGAGCTGTTCAATTAATCCCACTCCACTTCCCTTACCCCATAGCCCTGTAGATGTTTCCCCTTCAAGGATTTATCCAATTCCTTTTTGAAAGTTACCATTGAATCTGCTTCCATCACCCTTGCAAACAGTGTATTCCAGACCACAACAACTTGCTGTGTAAAAAAATGTCTCCACATGTTGCCTTTTTTTCCCTTGTCAATCACCGTAAATCTGTGTCCTCCGGTTACTGGCCCTTCTGCCACTAGAAACAGCTTAATTTGCACAATAAAAAACTTCCATGATTTTGAACAGCTGAAAAATAACTCTGCATAAAATTTCTCGCCAATTTTGAAAGAAGGGTGAGGAGTCTCTTTAAAGCAATGGTTAGCTTTATCTAATATTTCTTTGACATGACCCCGTCATCTTCCTATCCCTCATGGTGTCCTGCGCTATGCAACATTTTGATGTGAAGCAGAAAGCTGCCAATAGGGCTCTGGGGGTATAGCTCAGTGGTAGAGCATTTGACTGCAGATCAAGAGGTCCCTGGTTCAAATCCAGGTGCCCCCTCGTTACCATTTAGGCTCAATAATTAAAAATCTCTTTCTCCACAGTTGCTCTGTGTTTATTAACAATAATGCTGCTTCAGAGCTACTTTTCACCAACAGTCAATCCTTGTGGTGATGAAGCTGTAGATTGCTTATTTCGGTGATAGAGTCAGTGCAAACTGCAGTGAGAAAAGTGAAACAGCAATTTTAGTGTTGGCTTAGGGATAAATGTAACCCAGGACCATGGCTGAGCTCCCTTGACCTTCTTCAAATAATGCCATGAGATCTTTTACACCCACCAGAGCTGACAGACAAGCCTCGGTTGAATGTGTCGCCTGAAAAATGGCCCTTGCAACAAGCCAGCACTTCCCTCAGACCTAAACTGAAGTGTTAGCCTGGATTATGTACTCAAGTCTTTGGAGTTAGCTTGAACCCACAACATTTTGACTCACTAGTGCGAGTGCTACCACTGAGCTTCAGCTGATGAATAGGGCGAGCAGCCTGAGCAAACATTCTCAGAGCGAGGTCGTGCACCAAGAAAAGTGGGAGATTTTTAAATATTTGCAAAAGTTTCCACTGGCAGTGCACTACCCACCTCTTTTTCCCACAGCAGAATCCTGTCCCCAGATGGGCATTAATCCTGCGCACAAACCAGCGAGACCTTCCCCCATATGTTAATGACCTGGTGCCAGGAATGAGGCCGTGGGCATGGAGCGGGGCACCTCAGGAGCGGGTGAATATCCGGCTGGGCTGCAAATGTGCCCCAATTAAGAGAGGGTGGGGCTTGTGTGTAAATCTCAGGGCATTCTCGGTTGGATCATTCGGTTGCGAAGTTCATGGGACATTGGCTTGTGAGAGGGCTATAGCTCAGTGGTAGAACATTTGACTGCAGATTATAGAAGTTCCTGGTTGATATATAAATATCTCCTCATGAACTCCTATGTTATCACAGAGAACGATAGTTATACTCGCCGTCCGCTACACCATGTCCATAGTTACGATAGAAAGATATAATACTGAAGGAGGCCTTTAGCTCCATTGTGCCTGCACCGTGTGTTTGGCAGAGCTGTTCAATTAATCCCACTCCACTTCCCTTACCCCATAGCCCTGTAGATGTTTCCCCTTCAAGGATTTATCCAATTCCTTTTTGAAAGTTACCATTGAATCTGCTTCCACCACCCTTGCAAACAGTGTATTCCAGACCACAACAACTTGCTGTGTAAAAAAATGTCTCCACATGTTGCCTTTTTTTCCCTTGTCAATCACCGTAAATCTGTGTCCTCCGGTTACTGGCCCTTCTGCCACTAGAAACAGCTTAATTTGCACAATAAAAAACTTCCATGATTTTGAACAGCTGAAAAATAACTCTGCATAAAATTTCTCGCCAATTTTGAAAGAAGGGTGAGGAGTCTCTTTAAAGCAATGGTTAGCTTTATCTAATATTTGTTTGACATGACCCCGTCATCTTCCTATCCCACATGGTGTCCTGCGCTATGCAACATTTTGATGTGAAGCAGAAAGCTGCCAATAGGGCTCTGGGGGTATAGCTCAGTGGTAGAGCATTTGACTGCAGATCAAGAGGTCCCTGGTTCAAATCCAGGTGCCCCCTCGTTACCATTTAGGCTCAATAATTAAAAATCTCTTTCTCCACAGTTGCTCTGTGTTCATTAACAATAATGCTGCTTCAGAGCTACTTTTCACCAACAGTCAATCCTTGTGGTGATGAAGCTGTAGATTGCTTATTTCGGTGATAGAGTCAGCGCAAACTGCAGTGAGAAAAGTGAAACAGCAATTTTAGTGTTGGTTTAGGGATAAATGTAACCCAGGACCATGGCTGAGCTCCCGTGACCTTCTTCAAATAATGCCATGAGATCTTTTACACCCACCAGAGCTGACAGACAAGCCTCGGTTGAATGTGTCGCCTGAAAAATGGCCCTTGCAACAAGCCAGCACTTCCCTCAGACCTAAACTGAAGTGTTAGCCTGGATTATGTACTCAAGTCTTTGGAGTGGGGTAGCTTGAACCCACAACATTTTGACTCACTAGTGCGAGTGCTACCACTGAGCTTCAGCTGATGAATAGGGCGAGCAGCCTGAGCAAACATTCTCAGAGCGAGGTCGTGCACCAAGAAAAGTGGGAGATTTTTAAATATTTGCAAAAGTTTCCACTGGCAGTGCACTACCCACCTCTTTTTCCCACAGCAGAATCCTGTCCCCAGATGGGCATTAATCCTGCGCACAGACCAGCGAGACCTTCCCCCATATGTTAATGACCTGGTGCCAGGAATGAGGCCGTGGGCATGGAGCGGGTGAATATCCGGCTGGGCTGCAAATGTGCCCCAATTAAGAGAGGGTGGGGCTTGTGTGTAAATCTCAGGGCATTCTCGGTTGGATCATTCGGTTGCGAAGTTCATGGGACATTGGCTTGTGAGAGGGCTATAGCTCAGTGGTAGAACATTTGACTGCAGATTATAGAAGTTCCTGGTTGATATATAAATATCTCCTCATGAACTCCTATGTTATCACAGAGAACGATAGTTATACCCGCCGTCCGCTACACCATGTCCATAGTTACGATAGAAAGATATAATACTGAAGGAGGCCTTTAGCTCCATTGTGCCTGCACCGTGTGTTTGGCAGAGCTGTTCAATTAATCCCACTCCACTTCCCTTACCCCATAGCCCTGTAGATGTTTCCCCTTCAAGGATTTATCCAATTCCTTTTTGAAAGTTACCATTGAATCTGCTTCCACCACCCTTGCAAACAGTGTATTCCAGACCACAACAACTTGCTGTGTAAAAAAATGTCTCCACATGTTGCCTTTTTTTCCCTTGTCAATCACCGTAAATCTGTGTCCTCCGGTTACTGGCCCTTCTGCCACTAGAAACAGCTTAATTTGCACAATAAAAAACTTCCATGATTTTGAACAGCTGAAAAATAACTCTGCATAAAATTTCTCGCCAATTTTGAAAGAAGGGTGAGGAGTCTCTTTAAAGCAATGGTTAGCTTTATCTAATATTTGTTTGACATGACCCCGTCATCTTCCTATCCCTCATGGTGTCCTGCGCTATGCAACATTTTGATGTGAAGCAGAAAGCTGCCAATAGGGCTCTGGGGGTATAGCTCAGTGGTAGAGCATTTGTCTGCAGATCAAGAGGTCCCTGGTTCAAATCCAGGTGCCCCCTCGTTACCATTTAGGCTCAATAATTAAAAATCTCTTTCTCCACAGTTGCTCTGTGTTCATTAACAATAATGCTGCTTCAGAGCTACTTTTCACCAACAGTCAATCCTTGTGGTGATGAAGCTGTAGATTGCTTATTTCGGTGATAGAGTCAGCGCAAACTGCAGTGAGAAAAGTGAAACAGCAATTTTAGTGTTGGTTTAGGGATAAATGTAACCCAGGACCATGGCTGAGCTCCCTTGACCTTCTTCAAATAATGCCATGAGATCTTTTACACCCACCAGAGCTGACAGACAAGCCTCGGTTGAATGTGTCGCCTGAAAAATGGCCCTTGCAACAAGCCAGCACTTCCCTCAGACCTAAACTGAAGTGTTAGCCTGGATTATGTACTCAAGTCTTTGGAGTGGGGTAGCTTGAACCCACAACATTTTGACTCACTAGTGCGAGTGCTACCACTGAGCTTCAGCTGATGAATAGGGCGAGCAGCCTGAGCAAACATTCTCAGAGCGAGGTCGTGCACCAAGAAAAGTGGGAGATTTTTAAATATTTGCAAAAGTTTCCACTGGCAGTGCACTACCCACCTCTTTTTCCCACAGCAGAATCCTGTCCCCAGATGGGCATTAATCCTGCGCACAGACCAGCGAGACCTTCCCCCATATGTTAATGACCTGGTGCCAGGAATGAGGCCGTGGGCATGGAGCGGGTGAATATCCGGCTGGGCTGCAAATGTGCCCCAATTAAGAGAGGGTGGGGCTTGTGTGTAAATCTCAGGGCATTCTCGGTTGGATCATTCGGTTGCGAAGTTCATGGGACATTGGCTTGTGAGAGGGCTATAGCTCAGTGGTAGAACATTTGACTGCAGATTATAGAAGTTCCTGGTTGATATATAAATATCTCCTCATGAACTCCTATGTTATCACAGAGAACGATAGTTATACCCGCCGTCCGCTACACCATGTCCATAGTTACGATAGAAAGATATAATACTGAAGGAGGCCTTTAGCTCCATTGTGCCTGCACCGTGTGTTTGGCAGAGCTGTTCAATTAATCCCACTCCACTTCCCTTACCCCATAGCCCTGTAGATGTTTCCCCTTCAAGGATTTATCCAATTCCTTTTTGAAAGTTACCATTGAATCTGCTTCCACCACCCTTGCAAACAGTGTATTCCAGACCACAACAACTTGCTGTGTAAAAAAATGTCTCCACATGTTGCCTTTTTTTCCCTTGTCAATCACCGTAAATCTGTGTCCTCCGGTTACTGGCCCTTCTGCCACTAGAAACAGCTTAATTTGCACAATAAAAAACTTCCATGATTTTGAACAGCTGAAAAATAACTCTGCATAAAATTTCTCGCCAATTTTGAAAGAAGGGTGAGGAGTCTCTTTAAAGCAATGGTTAGCTTTATCTAATATTTGTTTGACATGACCCCGTCATCTTCCTATCCCTCATGGTGTCCTGCGCTATGCAACATTTTGATGTGAAGCAGAAAGCTGCCAATAGGGCTCTGGGGGTATAGCTCAGTGGTAGAGCATTTGACTGCAGATCAAGAAGTCCCTGGTTCAAATCCAGGTGACCCCTCGTTACCATTTAGGCTCAATAATTAAAAATCTCTTTCTCCACAGTTGCTCTGTGTTCATTAACAATAATGCTGCTCCAGAGCTACTTTTCACCAACAGTCAATCCTTGTGGTGATGAAGCTGTAGATTGCTTATTTCGGTGATAGAGTCAGCGCAAACTGCAGTGAGAAAAGTGAAACAGCAATTTTAGTGTTGGTTTAGGGATAAATGTAACCCAGGACCATGGCTGAGCTCCCTTGACCTTCTTCAAATAATGCCATGAGATCTTTTACACCCACCAGAGCTGACAGACAAGCCTCGGTTGAATGTGTCGCCTGAAAAATGGCCCTTGCAACAAGCCAGCACTTCCCTCAGACCTAAACTGAAGTGTTAGCCTGGATTATGTACTCAAGTCTTTGGAGTGGGGTAGCTTGAACCCACAACATTTTGGCTCACTAGTGCGAGTGCTACCACTGAGCTTCAGCTGATGAATAGGGCGAGCAGCCTGAGCAAACATTCTCAGAGCGAGGTCGTGCACCAAGAAAAGTGGGAGATTTTTAAATATTTGCAAAAGTTTCCACTGGCAGTGCACTACCCACCTATTTTTCCCACAGCAGAACCCTGTCCCCAAATGGGCATTAATCCTGCGCACAGACCAGCGAGACCTTCCCCCATATTTTAATGACCTGGTGCCAGGAATGAGGCCGTGGGCATGGAGCGGGGCACCTCAGGAGCGGGTGAATATCCGGCTGGGCTGCAAATGTGCCCCAATTAAGAGAGGGTGGGGCTTGTGCGTAAATCTCAGGGCATTCTCGGTTGGATCATTCGGTTGCGAAGTTCATGGGACATTGGCTTGTGAGAGGGCTATAGCTCAGTGGTAGAACATTTGACTGCAGATTATAGAAGTTCCTGGTTGATATATAAATATCTCCTCATGAACTCCTATGTTATCACAGAGAACGATAGTTATACCCGCCGTCCGCTACACCATGTCCATAGTTACGATAGAAAGATATAATACTGAAGGAGGCCTTTAGCTCCATTGTGCCTGCACCGTGTGTTTGGCAGAGCTGTTCAATTAATCCCACTCCACTTCCCTTACCCCATAGCCCTGTAGATGTTTCCCCTTCAAGGATTTATCCAATTCCTTTTTGAAAGTTACCATTGAATCTGCTTCCATCACCCTTGCAAACAGTGTATTCCAGACCACAACAACTTGCTGTGTAAAAAAATGTCTCCACATGTTGCCTTTTTTTCCCTTGTCAATCACCGTAAATCTGTGTCCTCCGGTTACTGGCCCTTCTGCCACTAGAAACAGCTTAATTTGCACAATAAAAAACTTCCATGATTTTGAACAGCTGAAAAATAACTCTGCATAAAATTTCTCGCCAATTTTGAAAGAAGGGTGAGGAGTCTCTTTAAAGCAATGGTTAGCTTTATCTAATATTTGTTTGACATGACCCCGTCATCTTCCTATCCCTCATGGTGTCCTGCGCTATGCAACATTTTGATGTGAAGCAGAAAGCTGCCAATAGGGCTCTGGGGGTATAGCTCAGTGGTAGAGCATTTGACTGCAGATCAAGAGGTCCCTGGTTCAAATCCAGGTGCCCCCTCGTTACCATTTAGGCTCAATAATTAAAAATCTCTTTCTCCACAGTTGCTCTGTGTTCATTAACAATAATGCTGCTCCAGAGCTACTTTTCACCAACAGTCAATCCTTGTGGTGATGAAGCTGTAGATTGCTTATTTCGGTGATAGAGTCAGCGCAAACTGCAGTGAGAAAAGTGAAACAGCAATTTTAGTGTTGGTTTAGGGATAAATGTAACCCAGGACCATGGCTGAGCTCCCTTGACCTTCTTCAAATAATGCCATGAGATCTTTTACACCCACCAGAGCTGACAGACAAGCCTCGGTTGAATGTGTCGCCTGAAAAATGGCCCTTGCAACAAGCCAGCACTTCCCTCAGACCTAAACTGAAGTGTTAGCCTGGATTATGTACTCAAGTCTTTGGAGTGGGGTAGCTTGAACCCACAACATTTTGGCTCACTAGTGCGAGTGCTACCACTGAGCTTCAGCTGATGAATAGGGCGAGCAGCCTGAGCAAACATTCTCAGAGCGAGGTCGTGCACCAAGAAAAGTGGGAGATTTTTAAATATTTGCAAAAGTTTCCACTGGCAGTGCACTACCCACCTATTTTTCCCACAGCAGAACCCTGTCCCCAGATGGGCATTAATCCTGCGCACAGACCAGCGAGACCTTCCCCCATATTTTAATGACCTGGTGCCAGGAATGAGGCCGTGGGCATGGAGCGGGGCACCTCAGGAGCGGGTGAATATCCGGCTGGGCTGCAAATGTGCCCCAATTAAGAGAGGGTGGGGCTTGTGCGTAAATCTCAGGGCATTCTCGGTTGGATCATTCGGTTGCGAAGTTCATGGGACATTGGCTTGTGAGAGGGCTATAGCTCAGTGGTAGAACATTTGACTGCAGATTATAGAAGTTCCTGGTTGATATATAAATATCTCCTCATGAACTCCTATGTTATCACAGAGAACGATAGTTATACCCGCCGTCCGCTACACCATGTCCATAGTTACGATAGAAAGATATAATACTGAAGGAGGCCTTTAGCTCCATTGTGCCTGCACCGTGTGTTTGGCAGAGCTGTTCAATTAATCCCACTCCACTTCCCTTACCCCATAGCCCTGTAGATGTTTCCCCTTCAAGGATTTATCCAATTCCTTTTTGAAAGTTACCATTGAATCTGCTTCCATCACCCTTGCAAACAGTGTATTCCAGACCACAACAACTTGCTGTGTAAAAAAATGTCTCCACATGTTGCCTTTTTTTCCCTTGTCAATCACCGTAAATCTGTGTCCTCCGGTTACTGGCCCTTCTGCCACTAGAAACAGCTTAATTTGCACAATAAAAAACTTCCATGATTTTGAACAGCTGAAAAATAACTCTGCATAAAATTTCTCGCCAATTTTGAAAGAAGGGTGAGGAGTCTCTTTAAAGCAATGGTTAGCTTTATCTAATATTTCTTTGACATGACCCCGTCATCTTCCTATCCCTCATGGTGTCCTGCGCTATGCAACATTTTGATGTGAAGCAGAAAGCTGCCAATAGGGCTCTGGGGGTATAGCTCAGTGGTAGAGCATTTGACTGCAGATCAAGAGGTCCCTGGTTCAAATCCAGGTGCCCCCTCGTTACCATTTAGGCTCAATAATTAAAAATCTCTTTCTCCACAGTTGCTCTGTGTTTATTAACAATAATGCTGCTTCAGAGCTACTTTTCACCAACAGTCAATCCTTGTGGTGATGAAGCTGTAGATTGCTTATTTCGGTGATAGAGTCAGTGCAAACTGCAGTGAGAAAAGTGAAACAGCAATTTTAGTGTTGGCTTAGGGATAAATGTAACCCAGGACCATGGCTGAGCTCCCTTGACCTTCTTCAAATAATGCCATGAGATCTTTTACACCCACCAGAGCTGACAGACAAGCCTCGGTTGAATGTGTCGCCTGAAAAATGGCCCTTGCAACAAGCCAGCACTTCCCTCAGACCTAAACTGAAGTGTTAGCCTGGATTATGTACTCAAGTCTTTGGAGTTAGCTTGAACCCACAACATTTTGACTCACTAGTGCGAGTGCTACCACTGAGCTTCAGCTGATGAATAGGGCGAGCAGCCTGAGCAAACATTCTCAGAGCGAGGTCGTGCACCAAGAAAAGTGGGAGATTTTTAAATATTTGCAAAAGTTTCCACTGGCAGTGCACTACCCACCTCTTTTTCCCACAGCAGAATCCTGTCCCCAGATGGGCATTAATCCTGCGCACAAACCAGCGAGACCTTCCCCCATATGTTAATGACCTGGTGCCAGGAATGAGGCCGTGGGCATGGAGCGGGGCACCTCAGGAGCGGGTGAATATCCGGCTGGGCTGCAAATGTGCCCCAATTAAGAGAGGGTGGGGCTTGTGTGTAAATCTCAGGGCATTCTCGGTTGGATCATTCGGTTGCGAAGTTCATGGGACATTGGCTTGTGAGAGGGCTATAGCTCAGTGGTAGAACATTTGACTGCAGATTATAGAAGTTCCTGGTTGATATATAAATATCTCCTCATGAACTCCTATGTTATCACAGAGAACGATAGTTATACTCGCCGTCCGCTACACCATGTCCATAGTTACGATAGAAAGATATAATACTGAAGGAGGCCTTTAGCTCCATTGTGCCTGCACCGTGTGTTTGGCAGAGCTGTTCAATTAATCCCACTCCACTTCCCTTACCCCATAGCCCTGTAGATGTTTCCCCTTCAAGGATTTATCCAATTCCTTTTTGAAAGTTACCATTGAATCTGCTTCCACCACCCTTGCAAACAGTGTATTCCAGACCACAACAACTTGCTGTGTAAAAAAATGTCTCCACATGTTGCCTTTTTTTCCCTTGTCAATCACCGTAAATCTGTGTCCTCCGGTTACTGGCCCTTCTGCCACTAGAAACAGCTTAATTTGCACAATAAAAAACTTCCATGATTTTGAACAGCTGAAAAATAACTCTGCATAAAATTTCTCGCCAATTTTGAAAGAAGGGTGAGGAGTCTCTTTAAAGCAATGGTTAGCTTTATCTAATATTTGTTTGACATAACCCCGTCATCTTCCTATCCCTCATGGTGTCCTGCGCTATGCAACATTTTGATGTGAAGCAGAAAGCTGCCAATAGGGCTCTGGGGGTATAGCTCAGTGGTAGAGCATTTGACTGCAGATCAAGAGGTCCCTGGTTCAAATCCAGGTGCCCCCTCGTTACCATTTAGGCTCAATAATTAAAAATCTCTTTCTCCACAGTTGCTCTGTGTTCATTAACAATAATGCTGCTTCAGAGCTACTTTTCACCAACAGTCAATCCTTGTGGTGATGAAGCTGCAGATTGCTTATTTTGGTGATAGAGTCAGCGCAAACTGCAGTGAGAAAAGTGAAACAGCAATTTTAGTGTTGGTTTAGGGATAAATGTAACCCAGGACCATGGCTGAGCTCCCTTGACCTTCTTCAAATAATGCCATGAGATCTTTTACACCCACCAGAGCTGACAGACAAGCCTCGGTTGAATGTGTCGCCTGAAAAATGGCCCTTGCAACAAGCCAGCACTTCCCTCAGACCTAAACTGAAGTGTTAGCCTGGATTATGTACTCAAGTCTTTGGAGTGGGGTAGCTTGAACCCACAACATTTTGACTCACTAGTGCGAGTGCTACCACTGAGCTTCAGCTGATGAATAGGGCGAGCAGCCTGAGCAAACATTCTCAGAGCGAGGTCGTGCACCAAGAAAAGTGGGAGATTTTTAAATATTTGCAAAAGTTTCCACTGGCAGTGCACTACCCACCTCTTTTTCCCACAGCAGAATCCTGTCCCCAGATGGGCATTAATGCTGCGCACAGACCAGCGAGACCTTCCCCCATATTTTAATGACCTGGTGCCAGGAATGAGGCCGTGGGCATGGAGCGGGGCACCTCAGGAGCGGGTGAATATCCGGCTGGGCTGCAAATGTGCCCCAATTAAGAGAGGGTGGGGCTTGTGTGTAAATCTCAGGGCATTCTCGGTTGGATCATTCGGTTGCGAAGTTCATGGGACATTGGCTTGTGAGAGGGCTATAGCTCAGTGGTAGAACATTTGACTGCAGATTATAGAAGTTCCTGGTTGATATATAAATATCTCCTCATGAACTCCTATGTTATCACAGAGAACGATAGTTATACTCGCCGTCCGCTACACCATGTCCATAGTTACGATAGAAAGATATAATACTGAAGGAGGCCTTTAGCTCCATTGTGCCTGCACCGTGTGTTTGGCAGAGCTGTTCAATTAATCCCACTCCACTTCCCTTACCCCATAGCCCTGTAGATGTTTCCCCTTCAAGGATTTATCCAATTCCTTTTTGAAAGTTACCATTGAATCTGCTTCCACCACCCTTGCAAACAGTGTATTCCAGACCACAACAACTTGCTGTGTAAAAAAATGTCTCCACATGTTGCCTTTTTTTCCCTTGTCAATCACCGTAAATCTGTGTCCTCCGGTTACTGGCCCTTCTGCCACTAGAAACAGCTTAATTTGCACAATAAAAAACTTCCATGATTTTGAACAGCTGAAAAATAACTCTGCATAAAATTTCTCGCCAATTTTGAAAGAAGGGTGAGGAGTCTCTTTAAAGCAATGGTTAGCTTTATCTAATATTTGTTTGACATAACCCCGTCATCTTCCTATCCCTCATGGTGTCCTGCGCTATGCAACATTTTGATGTGAAGCAGAAAGCTGCCAATAGGGCTCTGGGGGTATAGCTCAGTGGTAGAGCATTTGACTGCAGATCATAGAGGTCCCTGGTTCAAATCCAGGTGCCCCCTCGTTACCATTTAGGCTCAATAATTAAAAATCTCTTTCTCCACAGTTGCTCTGTGTTCATTAACAATAATGCTGCTTCAGAGCTACTTTTCACCAACAGTCAATCCTTGTGGTGATGAAGCTGCAGATTGCTTATTTCGGTGATAGAGTCAGCGCAAACTGCAGTGAGAAAAGTGAAACAGCAATTTTAGTGTTGGTTTAGGGATAAATGTAACCCAGGACCATGGCTGAGCTCCCTTGACCTTCTTCAAATAATGCCATGAGATCTTTTACACCCACCAGAGCTGACAGACAAGCCTCGGTTGAATGTGTCGCCTGAAAAATGGCCCTTGCAACAAGCCAGCACTTCCCTCAGACCTAAACTGAAGTGTTAGCCTGGATTATGTACTCAAGTCTTTGGAGTGGGGTAGCTTGAACCCACAACATTTTGACTCACTAGTGCGAGTGCTACCACTGAGCTTCAGCTGATGAATAGGGCGAGCAGCCTGAGCAAACATTCTCAGAGCGAGGTCGTGCACCAAGAAAAGTGGGAGATTTTTAAATATTTGCAAAAGTTTCCACTGGCAGTGCACTACCCACCTCTTTTTCCCACAGCAGAATCCTGTCCCCAGATGGGCATTAATGCTGCGCACAGACCAGCGAGACCTTCCCCCATATTTTAATGACCTGGTGCCAGGAATGAGGCCGTGGGCATGGAGCGGGGCACCTCAGGAGCGGGTGAATATCCGGCTGGGCTGCAAATGTGCCCCAATTAAGAGAGGGTGGGGCTTGTGTGTAAATCTCAGGGCATTCTCGGTTGGATCATTCGGTTGCGAAGTTCATGGGACATTGGCTTGTGAGAGGGCTATAGCTCAGTGGTAGAACATTTGACTGCAGATTATAGAAGTTCCTGGTTGATATATAAATATCTCCTCATGAACTCCTATGTTATCACAGAGAACGATAGTTATACTCGCCGTCCGCTACACCATGTCCATAGTTACGATAGAAAGATATAATACTGAAGGAGGCCTTTAGCTCCATTGTGCCTGCACCGTGTGTTTGGCAGAGCTGTTCAATTAATCCCACTCCACTTCCCTTACCCCATAGCCCTGTAGATGTTTCCCCTTCAAGGATTTATCCAATTCCTTTTTGAAAGTTACCATTGAATCTGCTTCCACCACCCTTGCAAACAGTGTATTCCAGACCACAACAACTTGCTGTGTAAAAAAATGTCTCCACATGTTGCCTTTTTTTCCCTTGTCAATCACCGTAAATCTGTGTCCTCCGGTTACTGGCCCTTCTGCCACTAGAAACAGCTTAATTTGCACAATAAAAAACTTCCATGATTTTGAACAGCTGAAAAATAACTCTGCATAAAATTTCTCGCCAATTTTGAAAGAAGGGTGAGGAGTCTCTTTAAAGCAATGGTTAGCTTTATCTAATATTTCTTTGACATAACCCCGTCATCTTCCTATCCCTCATGGTGTCCTGCGCTATGCAACATTTTGATGTGAAGCAGAAAGCTGCCCATAGGGCTCTGGGGGTATAGCTCAGTGGTAGAGCATTTGACTGCAGATCAAGAGGTCCCTGGTTCAAATCCAGGTGCCTCCTCGTTACCATTTAGGCTCAATAATTAAAAATCTCTTTCTCCACAGTTGCTCTGTGTTTATTAACAATAATGCTGCTTCAGAGCTACTTTTCACCAACAGTCAATCCTTGTGGTGATGAAGCTGTAGATTGCTTATTTCGGTGATAGAGTCAGTGCAAACTGCAGTGAGAAAAGTGAAACAGCAATTTTAGTGTTGGTTTAGGGATAAATGTAACCCAGGACCATGGCTGAGCTCCCTTGACCTTCTTCAAATAATGCCATGAGATCTTTTACACCCACCAGAGCTGACAGACAAGCCTCGGTTGAATGTGTCGCCTGAAAAATGGCCCTTGCAACAAGCCAGCACTTCCCTCAGACCTAAACTGAAGTGTTAGCCTGGATTATGTACTCAAGTCTTTGGAGTGGGGTAGCTTGAACCCACAACATTTTGACTCACTAGTGCGAGTGCTACCACTGAGCTTCAGCTGATGAATAGGGCGAGCAGCCTGAGCAAACATTCTCAGAGCGAGGTCGTGCACCAAGAAAAGTGGGAGATTTTTAAATATTTGCAAAAGTTTCCACTGGCAGTGCACTACCCACCTCTTTTTCCCACAGCAGAATCCTGTCCCCAGATGGGCATTAATCCTGCGCACAAACCAGCGAGACCTTCCCCCATATGTTAATGACCTGGTGCCAGGAATGAGGCCGTGGGCATGGAGTGGGGCACCTCAGGAGCGGGTGAATATCCGGCTGGGCTGCAAATGTGCCCCAATTAAGAGAGGGTGGGGCTTGTGTGTAAATCTCAGGGCATTCTCGGTTGGATCATTCGGTTGCGAAGTTCATGGGACATTGGCTTGTGAGAGGGCTATAGCTCAGTGGTAGAACATTTGACTGCAGATTATAGAAGTTCCTGGTTGATATATAAATATCTCCTCATGAACTCCTATGTTATCACAGAGAACGATAGTTATACCCGCCGTCCGCTACACCATGTCCATAGTTACGATAGAAAGATATAATACTGAAGGAGGCCTTTAGCTCCATTGTGCCTGCACCGTGTGTTTGGCAGAGCTGTTCAATTAATCCCACTCCACTTCCCTTACCCCATAGCCCTGTAGATGTTTCCCCTTCAAGGATTTATCCAATTCCTTTTTGAAAGTTACCATTGAATCTGCTTCCACCACCCTTGCAAACAATGCATTCCAGACCACAACAACTCGCTGTGTAAAAAAATGTCTCCACATGTTGCCTTTTTTTCCCTTGTCAATCACCGTAAATCTGTGTCCTCTGATTACTGGCCCTTCTGCCACTAGAAACAGCTTAATTTGCACAATAAAAAACTTGCATGATTTTGAACAGCTGAAAAATAACTCTGCATAAAATTTCTTGCCAATTTTGAAAGAAGGGTGAGGAGTCTCTTTAAAGCAATGGTTAGCTTTATCTAATATTTGTTTGACATGACCCCGTCATCTTCCTATCCCTCATGGTGTCCTGCGCTATGCAACATTTTGATGTGAAGCAGAAAGGTGCCAATAGGTCGCTGGGTGTATAGCTCAGTGGTAGAGCATTTGACTGCAGATCAAGAGGTCCCTGGTTCAAATCCAGGTGCCCCCTCGTTACCATTTAGGCTCAATAATTAAAAATCTCTTTCTCCACAGTTGCTCTGTGTTCATTAACAATAATGCTGCTTCAGAGCTACTTTTCACCAACAGTCAATCCTTGTGGTGATGAAGCTGCAGATTGCTTATTTCGGTGATAGAGTCAGCGCAAACTGCAGTGAGAAAAGTGAAACAGCAATTTTAGTGTTGGTTTAGGGATAAATGTAACCCAGGACCATGGCTGAGCTCCCTTGACCTTCTTCAAATAATGCCATGAGATCTTTTACACCCACCAGAGCTGACAGACAAGCCTCGGTTGAATGTGTCGCCTGAAAAATGGCCCTTGCAACAAGCCAGCACTTCCCTCAGACCTAAACTGAAGTGTTAGCCTGGATTATGTACTCAAGTCTTTGGAGTGGGGTAGCTTGAACCCACAACATTTTGACTCACTAGTGCGAGTGCTACCACTGAGCTTCAGCTGATGAATAGGGCGAGCAGCCTGAGCAAACATTCTCAGAGCGAGGTCGTGCACCAAGAAAAGTGGGAGATTTTTAAATATTTGCAAAAGTTTCCACTGGCAGTGCACTACCCACCTCTTTTTCCCACAGCAGAATCCTGTCCCCAGATGGGCATTAATGCTGCGCACAGACCAGCGAGACCTTCCCCCATATTTTAATGACCTGGTGCCAGGAATGAGGCCGTGGGCATGGAGCGGGGCACCTCAGGAGCGGGTGAATATCCGGCTGGGCTGCAAATGTGCCCCAATTAAGAGAGGGTGGGGCTTGTGTGTAAATCTCAGGGCATTCTCGGTTGGATCATTCGGTTGCGAAGTTCATGGGACATTGGCTTGTGAGAGGGCTATAGCTCAGTGGTAGAACATTTGACTGCAGATTATAGAAGTTCCTGGTTGATATATAAATATCTCCTCATGAACTCCTATGTTATCACAGAGAACGATAGTTATACTCGCCGTCCGCTACACCATGTCCATAGTTACGATAGAAAGATATAATACTGAAGGAGGCCTTTAGCTCCATTGTGCCTGCACCGTGTGTTTGGCAGAGCTGTTCAATTAATCCCACTCCACTTCCCTTACCCCATAGCCCTGTAGATGTTTCCCCTTCAAGGATTTATCCAATTCCTTTTTGAAAGTTACCATTGAATCTGCTTCCACCACCCTTGCAAACAGTGTATTCCAGACCACAACAACTTGCTGTGTAAAAAAATGTCTCCACATGTTGCCTTTTTTTCCCTTGTCAATCACCGTAAATCTGTGTCCTCCGGTTACTGGCCCTTCTGCCACTAGAAACAGCTTAATTTGCACAATAAAAAACTTCCATGATTTTGAACAGCTGAAAAATAACTCTGCATAAAATTTCTCGCCAATTTTGAAAGAAGGGTGAGGAGTCTCTTTAAAGCAATGGTTAGCTTTATCTAATATTTGTTTGACATAACCCCGTCATCTTCCTATCCCTCATGGTGTCCTGCGCTATGCAACATTTTGATGTGAAGCAGAAAGCTGCCAATAGGGCTCTGGGGGTATAGCTCAGTGGTAGAGCATTTGACTGCAGATCAAGAGGTCCCTGGTTCAAATCCAGGTGCCCCCTCGTTACCATTTAGGCTCAATAATTAAAAATCTCTTTCTCCACAGTTGCTCTGTGTTCATTAACAATAATGCTGCTTCAGAGCTACTTTTCACCAACAGTCAATCCTTGTGGTGATGAAGCTGCAGATTGCTTATTTCGGTGATAGAGTCAGCGCAAACTGCAGTGAGAAAAGTGAAACAGCAATTTTAGTGTTGGTTTAGGGATAAATGTAACCCAGGACCATGGCTGAGCTCCCTTGACCTTCTTCAAATAATGCCATGAGATCTTTTACACCCACCAGAGCTGACAGACAAGCCTCGGTTGAATGTGTCGCCTGAAAAATGGCCCTTGCAACAAGCCAGCACTTCCCTCAGACCTAAACTGAAGTGTTAGCCTGGATTATGTACTCAAGTCTTTGGAGTGGGGTAGCTTGAACCCACAACATTTTGACTCACTAGTGCGAGTGCTACCACTGAGCTTCAGCTGATGAATAGGGCGAGCAGCCTGAGCAAACATTCTCAGAGCGAGGTCGTGCACCAAGAAAAGTGGGAGATTTTTAAATATTTGCAAAAGTTTCCACTGGCAGTGCACTACCCACCTCTTTTTCCCACAGCAGAATCCTGTCCCCAGATGGGCATTAATGCTGCGCACAGACCAGCGAGACCTTCCCCCATATTTTAATGACCTGGTGCCAGGAATGAGGCCGTGGGCATGGAGCGGGGCACCTCAGGAGCGGGTGAATATCCGGCTGGGCTGCAAATGTGCCCCAATTAAGAGAGGGTGGGGCTTGTGTGTAAATCTCAGGGCATTCTCGGTTGGATCATTCGGTTGCGAAGTTCATGGGACATTGGCTTGTGAGAGGGCTATAGCTCAGTGGTAGAACATTTGACTGCAGATTATAGAAGTTCCTGGTTGATATATAAATATCTCCTCATGAACTCCTATGTTATCACAGAGAACGATAGTTATACTCGCCGTCCGCTACACCATGTCCATAGTTACGATAGAAAGATATAATACTGAAGGAGGCCTTTAGCTCCATTGTGCCTGCACCGTGTGTTTGGCAGAGCTGTTCAATTAATCCCACTCCACTTCCCTTACCCCATAGCCCTGTAGATGTTTCCCCTTCAAGGATTTATCCAATTCCTTTTTGAAAGTTACCATTGAATCTGCTTCCACCACCCTTGCAAACAGTGTATTCCAGACCACAACAACTTGCTGTGTAAAAAAATGTCTCCACATGTTGCCTTTTTTTCCCTTGTCAATCACCGTAAATCTGTGTCCTCCGGTTACTGGCCCTTCTGCCACTAGAAACAGCTTAATTTGCACAATAAAAAACTTCCATGATTTTGAACAGCTGAAAAATAACTCTGCATAAAATTTCTCGCCAATTTTGAAAGAAGGGTGAGGAGTCTCTTTAAAGCAATGGTTAGCTTTATCTAATATTTGTTTGACATAACCCCGTCATCTTCCTATCCCTCATGGTGTCCTGCGCTATGCAACATTTTGATGTGAAGCAGAAAGCTGCCCATAGGGCTCTGGGGGTATAGCTCAGTGGTAGAGCATTTGACTGCAGATCAAGAGGTCCCTGGTTCAAATCCAGGTGCCCCCTCGTTACCATTTAGGCTCAATAATTAAAAATCTCTTTCTCCACAGTTGCTCTGTGTTTATTAACAATAATGCTGCTTCAGAGCTACTTTTCACCAACAGTCAATCCTTGTGGTGATGAAGCTGTAGATTGCTTATTTCGGTGATAGAGTCAGTGCAAACTGCAGTGAGAAAAGTGAAACAGCAATTTTAGTGTTGGTTTAGGGATAAATGTAACCCAGGACCATGGCTGAGCTCCCTTGACCTTCTTCAAATAATGCCATGAGATCTTTTACACCCACCAGAGCTGACAGACAAGCCTCGGTTGAATGTGTCGCCTGAAAAATGGCCCTTGCAACAAGCCAGCACTTCCCTCAGACCTAAACTGAAGTGTTAGCCTGGATTATGTACTCAAGTCTTGGAGTGGGGTAGCTTGAACCCACAACATTTTGACTCACTAGTGCGAGTGCTACCACTGAGCTTCAGCTGATGAATAGGGCGAGCAGCCTGAGCAAACATTCTCAGAGCGAGGTCGTGCACCAAGAAAAGTGGGAGATTTTTAAATATTTGCAAAAGTTTCCACTGGCAGTGCACTACCCACCTCTTTTTCCCACAGCAGAATCCTGTCCCCAGATGGGCATTAATCCTGCGCACAAACCAGCGAGACCTTCCCCCATATGTTAATGACCTGGTGCCAGGAATGAGGCCGTGGGCATGGAGCGGGGCACCTCAGGAGCGGGTGAATATCCGGCTGGGCTGCAAATGTGCCCCAATTAAGAGAGGGTGGGGCTTGTGTGTAAATCTCAGGGCATTCTCGGTTGGATCATTCGGTTGCGAAGTTCATGGGACATTGGCTTGTGAGAGGGCTATAGCTCAGTGGTAGAACATTTGACTGCAGATTATAGAAGTTCCTGGTTGATATATAAATATCTCCTCATGAACTCCTATGTTATCACAGAGAACGATAGTTATACCCGCCGTCCGCTACACCATGTCCATAGTTACGATAGAAAGATATAATACTGAAGGAGGCCTTTAGCTCCATTGTGCCTGCACCGTGTGTTTGGCAGAGCTGTTCAATTAATCCCACTCCACTTCCCTTACCCCATAGCCCTGTAGATGTTTCCCCTTCAAGGATTTATCCAATTCCTTTTTGAAAGTTACCATTGAATCTGCTTCCACCACCCTTGCAAACAGTGTATTCCAGACCACAACAACTTGCTGTGTAAAAAAATGTCTCCACATGTTGCCTTTTTTTCCCTCGTCAATCACCGTAAATCTGTGTCCTCCGGTTACTGGCCCTTCTGCCACTAGAAACAGCTTAATTTGCACAATAAAAAACTTCCATGATTTTGAACAGCTGAAAAATAACTCTGCATAAAATTTCTCGCCAATTTTGAAAGAAGGGTGAGGAGTCTCTTTAAAGCAATGGTTAGCTTTATCTAATATTTGTTTGACATGACCCCGTCATCTTCCTATCCCTCATGGTGTCCTGCGCTATGCAACATTTTGATGTGAAGCAGAAAGCTGCCAATAGGGCTCTGGGGGTATAGCTCAGTGGTAGAGCATTTGACTGCAGATCAAGAGGTCCCTGGTTCAAATCCAGGTGCCCCCTCGTTACCATTTAGGCTCAATAATTAAAAATCTCTTTCTCCACAGTTGCTCTGTGTTCATTAACAATAATGCTGCTTCAGAGCTACTTTTCACCAACAGTCAATCCTTGTGGTGATGAAGCTGTAGATTGCTTATTTCGGTGATAGAGTCAGCGCAAACTGCAGTGAGAAAAGTGAAACAGCAATTTTAGTGTTGGTTTAGGGATAAATGTAACCCAGGACCATGGCTGAGCTCCCTTGACCTTCTTCAAATAATGCCATGAGATCTTTTACACCCACCAGAGCTGACAGACAAGCCTCGGTTGAATGTGTCGCCTGAAAAATGGCCCTTGCAACAAGCCAGCACTTCCCTCAGACCTAAACTGAAGTGTTAGCCTGGATTATGTACTCAAGTCTTTGGAGTGGGGTAGCTTGAACCCACAACATTTTGACTCACTAGTGCGAGTGCTACCACTGAGCTTCAGCTGATGAATAGGGCGAGCAGCCTGAGCAAACATTCTCAGAGCGAGGTCGTGCACCAAGAAAAGTGGGAGATTTTTAAATATTTGCAAAAGTTTCCACTGGCAGTGCACTACCCACCTCTTTTTCCCACAGCAGAATCCTGTCCCCAGATGGGCATTAATCCTGCGCACAGACCAGCGAGACCTTCCCCCATATTTTAATGACCTGGTGCCAGGAATGAGGCCGTGGGCATGGAGCGGGGCACCTCAGGAGCGGGTGAATATCCGGCTGGGCTGCAAATGTGCCCCAATTAAGAGAGGGTGGGGCTTGTGTGTAAATCTCAGGGCATTCTCGGTTGGATCATTCGGTTGCGAAGTTCATGGGACATTGGCTTGTGAGAGGGCTATAGCTCAGTGGTAGAACATTTGACTGCAGATTATAGAAGTTCCTGGTTGATATATAAATATCTCCTCATGAACTCCTATGTTATCACAGAGAACGATAGTTATACCCGCCGTCCGCTACACCATGTCCATAGTTACGATAGAAAGATATAATACTGAAGGAGGCCTTTAGCTCCATTGTGCCTGCACCGTGTGTTTGGCAGAGCTGTTCAATTAATCCCACTCCACTTCCCTTACCCCATAGCCCTGTAGATGTTTCCCCTTCAAGGATTTATCCAATTCCTTTTTGAAAGTTACCATTGAATCTGCTTCCACCACCCTTGCAAACAGTGTATTCCAGACCACAACAACTTGCTGTGTAAAAAAATGTCTCCACATGTTGCCTTTTTTTCCCTCGTCAATCACCGTAAATCTGTGTCCTCCGGTTACTGGCCCTTCTGCCACTAGAAACAGCTTAATTTGCACAATAAAAAACTTCCATGATTTTGAACAGCTGAAAAATAACTCTGCATAAAATTTCTCGCCAATTTTGAAAGAAGGGTGAGGAGTCTCTTTAAAGCAATGGTTAGCTTTATCTAATATTTGTTTGACATGACCCCGTCATCTTCCTATCCCTCATGGTGTCCTGCGCTATGCAACATTTTGATGTGAAGCAGAAAGCTGCCAATAGGGCTCTGGGGGTATAGCTCAGTGGTAGAGCATTTGACTGCAGATCAAGAGGTCCCTGGTTCAAATCCAGGTGCCCCCTCGTTACCATTTAGGCTCAATAATTAAAAATCTCTTTCTCCACAGTTGCTCTGTGTTCATTAACAATAATGCTGCTTCAGAGCTACTTTTCACCAACAGTCAATCCTTGTGGTGATGAAGCTGTAGATTGCTTATTTCGGTGATAGAGTCAGCGCAAACTGCAGTGAGAAAAGTGAAACAGCAATTTTAGTGTTGGTTTAGGGATAAATGTAACCCAGGACCATGGCTGAGCTCCCTTGACCTTCTTCAAATAATGCCATGAGATCTTTTACACCCACCAGAGCTGACAGACAAGCCTCGGTTGAATGTGTCGCCTGAAAAATGGCCCTTGCAACAAGCCAGCACTTCCCTCAGACCTAAACTGAAGTGTTAGCCTGGATTATGTACTCAAGTCTTTGGAGTGGGGTAGCTTGAACCCACAACATTTTGACTCACTAGTGCGAGTGCTACCACTGAGCTTCAGCTGATGAATAGGGCGAGCAGCCTGAGCAAACATTCTCAGAGCGAGGTCGTGCACCAAGAAAAGTGGGAGATTTTTAAATATTTGCAAAAGTTTCCACTGGCAGTGCACTACCCACCTCTTTTTCCCACAGCAGAATCCTGTCCCCAGATGGGCATTAATCCTGCGCACAGACCAGCGAGACCTTCCCCCATATTTTAATGACCTGGTGCCAGGAATGAGGCCGTGGGCATGGAGCGGGGCACCTCAGGAGCGGGTGAATATCCGGCTGGGCTGCAAATGTGCCCCAATTAAGAGAGGGTGGGGCTTGTGTGTAAATCTCAGGGCATTCTCGGTTGGATCATTCGGTTGCGAAGTTCATGGGACATTGGCTTGTGAGAGGGCTATAGCTCAGTGGTAGAACATTTGACTGCAGATTATAGAAGTTCCTGGTTGATATATAAATATCTCCTCATGAACTCCTATGTTATCACAGAGAACGATAGTTATACCCGCCGTCCGCTACACCATGTCCATAGTTACGATAGAAAGATATAATACTGAAGGAGGCCTTTAGCTCCATTGTGCCTGCACCGTGTGTTTGGCAGAGCTGTTCAATTAATCCCACTCCACTTCCCTTACCCCATAGCCCTGTAGATGTTTCCCCTTCAAGGATTTATCCAATTCCTTTTTGAAAGTTACCATTGAATCTGCTTCCACCACCCTTGCAAACAGTGCATTCCAGACCACAACAACTCGCTGTGTAAAAAAATGTCTCCACATGTTGCCTTTTTTTCCCTTGTCAATCACCATAAATCTGTGTCCTCTGGTTACTGGCCCTTCTGCCACTAGAAACAGCTTAATTTGCACAATAAAAAACTTGCATGATTTTGAACAGCTGAAAAATAACTCTGCATAAAATTTCTTGCCAATTTTGAAAGAAAGGTGAGGAGTCTCTTTAAAGCAATGGTTAGCTTTATCTAATATTTGTTTGACATGACCCCGTCATCTTCCTATCCCTCATGGTGTCCTGCGCTATGCAACATTTTGATGTGAAGCAGAAAGCTGCCAATAGGGCTCTGGGGGTATAGCTCAGTGGTAGAGCATTTGACTGCAGATCAAGAGGTCCCTGGTTCAAATCCAGGTGCCCCCTCGTTACCATTTAGGCTCAATAATTAAAAATCTCTTTCTCCACAGTTGCTCTGTGTTTATTAACAATAATGCTGCTTCAGAGCTACTTTTCACCAACAGTCAATCCTTGTGGTGATGAAGCTGTAGATTGCTTATTTCGGTGATAGAGTCAGTGCAAACTGCAGTGAGAAAAGTGAAACAGCAATTTTTGTGTTGGTTTAGGGATAAATGTAACCCAGGACCATGGCTGAGCTCCCTTGACCTTCTTCAAATAATGCCATGAGATCTTTTACACCCACCAGAGCTGACAGACAAGCCTCGGTTGAATGTGTCGCCTGAAAAATGGCCCTTGCAACAAGCCAGCACTTCCCTCAGACCTAAACTGAAGTGTTAGCCTGGATTATGTACTCAAGTCTTTGGAGTGGGGTAGCTTGAACCCACAACATTTTGACTCACTAGTGCGAGTGCTACCACTGAGCTTCAGCTGATGAATAGGGCGAGCAGCCTGAGCAAACATTCTCAGAGCGAGGTCGTGCACCAAGAAAAGTGGGAGATTTTTAAATATTTGCAAAAGTTTCCACTGGCAGTGCACTACCCACCTCTTTTTCCCACAGCAGAATCCTGTCCCCAGATGGGCATTAATCCTGCGCACAGACCAGCGAGACCTTCCCCCATATTTTAATGACCTGGTGCCAGGAATGAGGCCGTGGGCATGGAGCGGGTGAATATCCGGCTGGGCTGCAAATGTGCCCCAATTAAGAGAGGGTGGGGCTTGTGTGTAAATCTCAGGGCATTCTCGGTTGGATCATTCGGTTGCGAAGTTCATGGGACATTGGCTTGTGAGAGGGCTATAGCTCAGTGGTAGAACATTTGACTGCAGATTATAGAAGTTCCTGGTTGATATATAAATATCTCCTCATGAACTCCTATGTTATCACAGAGAACGATAGTTATACCCGCCGTCCGCTACACCATGTCCATAGTTACGATAGAAAGATATAATACTGAAGGAGGCCTTTAGCTCCATTGTGCCTGCACCGTGTGTTTGGCAGAGCTGTTCAATTAATCCCACTCCACTTCCCTTACCCCATAGCCCTGTAGATGTTTCCCCTTCAAGGATTTATCCAATTCCTTTTTGAAAGTTACCATTGAATCTGCTTCCACCACCCTTGCAAACAGTGTATTCCAGACCACAACAACTTGCTGTGTAAAAAAATGTCTCCACATGTTGCCTTTTTTTCCCTTGTCAATCACCGTAAATCTGTGTCCTCCGGTTACTGGCCCTTCTGCCACTAGAAACAGCTTAATTTGCACAATAAAAAACTTCCATGATTTTGAACAGCTGAAAAATAACTCTGCATAAAATTTCTCGCCAATTTTGAAAGAAGGGTGAGGAGTCTCTTTAAAGCAATGGTTAGCTTTATCTAATATTTGTTTGACATGACCCCGTCATCTTCCTATCCCTCATGGTGTCCTGCGCTATGCAACATTTTGATGTGAAGCAGAAAGCTGCCAATAGGGCTCTGGGGGTATAGCTCAGTGGTAGAGCATTTGACTGCAGATCAAGAGGTCCCTGGTTCAAATCCAGGTGCCCCCTCGTTACCATTTAGGCTCAATAATTAAAAATCTCTTTCTCCACAGTTGCTCTGTGTTCATTAACAATAATGCTACTTTTCACCAACAGTCAATCCTTGTGGTGATGAAGCTGTAGATTGCTTATTTCGGTGATAGAGTCAGCGCAAACTGCAGTGTGAAAAGTGAAACAGCAATTTTAGTGTTGGTTTAGGGATAAATGTAACCCAGGACCATGGCTGAGCTCCCTTGACCTTCTTCAAATAATGCCATGAGATCTTTTACACCCACCAGAGCTGACAGACAAGCCTTGGTTGAATGTGTCGCCTGAAAAATGGCCCTTGCAACAAGCCAGCACTTCCCTCAGACCTAAACTGAAGTGATAGCCTGGATTATGTACTCAAGTCTTTGGAGTGGGGTAGCTTGAACCCACAACATTTTGACTCACTAGTGCGAGTGCTACCACTGAGCTTCAGCTGATGAATAGGGCGAGCAGCCTGAGCAAACATTCTCAGAGCGAGGTCGTGCACCAAGAAAAGTGGGAGATTTTTAAATATTTGCAAAAGTTTCCACTGGCAGTGCACTACCCACCTCTTTTTCCCACAGCAGAATCCTGTCCCCAGATGGGCATTAATCCTGCGCACAGACCAGCGAGACCTTCCCCCATATTTTAATGACCTGGTGCCAGGAATGAGGCCGTGGGCATGGAGCGGGGCACCTCAGGAGCGGGTGAATATCCGGCTGGGCTGCAAATGTGCCCCAATTAAGAGAGGGTGGGGCTTGTGTGTAAATCTCAGGGCATTCTCGGTTGGATCATTCGGTTGCGAAGTTCATGGGACATTGGCTTGTGAGAGGGCTATAGCTCAGTGGTAGAACATTTGACTGCAGATTATAGAAGTTCCTGGTTGATATATAAATATCTCCTCATGAACTCCTATGTTATCGCAGAGAACGATAGTTATACCCGCCGTCCGCTACACCATGTCCATAGTTACGATAGAAAGATATAATACTGAAGGAGGCCTTTAGCTCCATTGTGCCTGCACCGTGTGTTTGGCAGAGCTGTTCAATTAATCCCACTCCACTTCCCTTACCCCATAGCCCTGTAGATGTTTCCCCTTCAAGGATTTATCCAATTCCTTTTTGAAAGTTACCATTGAATCTGCTTCCACCACCCTTGCAAACAGTGTATTCCAGACCACAACAACTTGCTGTGTAAAAAAATGTCTCCACATGTTGCCTTTTTTTCCCTTGTCAATCACCGTAAATCTGTGTCCTCCGGTTACTGGCCCTTCTGCCACTAGAAACAGCTTAATTTGCACAATAAAAAACTTCCATGATTTTGAACAGCTGAAAAATAACTCTGCATAAAATTTCTCGCCAATTTTGAAAGAAGGGTGAGGAGTCTCTTTAAAGCAATGGTTAGCTTTATCTAATATTTGTTTGACATGACCCCGTCATCTTCCTATCCCTCATGGTGTCCTGCGCTATGCAACATTTTGATGTGAAGCAGAAAGCTGCCAATAGGGCTCTGGGGGTATAGCTCAGTGGTAGAGCATTTGACTGCAGATCAAGAGGTCCCTGGTTCAAATCCAGGTGCCCCCTCGTTACCATTTAGGCTCAATAATTAAAAATCTCTTTCTCCACAGTTGCTCTGTGTTCATTAACAATAATGCTGCTTCAGAGCTACTTTTCACCAACAGTCAATCCTTGTGGTGATGAAGCTGTAGATTGCTTATTTCGGTGATAGAGTCAGCGCAAACTGCAGTGAGAAAAGTGAAACAGCAATTTTAGTGTTGGTTTAGGGATAAATGTAACCCAGGACCATGGCTGAGCTCCCTTGACCTTCTTCAAATAATGCCATGAGATCTTTTACACCCACCAGAGCTGACAGACAAGCCTCGGTTGAATGTGTCGCCTGAAAAATGGCCCTTGCAACAAGCCAGCACTTCCCTCAGACCTAAACTGAAGTGTTAGCCTGGATTATGTACTCAAGTCTTTGGAGTGGGGTAGCTTGAACCCACAACATTTTGACTCACTAGTGCGAGTGCTACCACTGAGCTTCAGCTGATGAATAGGGCGAGCAGCCTGAGCAAACATTCTCAGAGCGAGGTCGTGCACCAAGAAAAGTGGGAGATTTTTAAATATTTGCAAAAGTTTCCACTGGCAGTGCACTACCCACCTCTTTTTCCCACAGCAGAATCCTGTCCCCAGATGGGCATTAATCCTGCGCACAGACCAGCGAGACCTTCCCCCATATTTTAATGACCTGGTGCCAGGAATGAGGCCGTGGGCATGGAGCGGGTGAATATCCGGCTGGGCTGCAAATGTGCCCCAATTAAGAGAGGGTGGGGCTTGTGTGTAAATCTCAGGGCATTCTCGGTTGGATCATTCGGTTGCGAAGTTCATGGGACATTGGCTTGTGAGAGGGCTATAGCTCAGTGGTAGAACATTTGACTGCAGATTATAGAAGTTCCTGGTTGATATATAAATATCTCCTCATGAACTCCTATGTTATCACAGAGAACGATAGTTATACCCGCCGTCCGCTACACCATGTCCATAGTTACGATAGAAAGATATAATACTGAAGGAGGCCTTTAGCTCCATTGTGCCTGCACCGTGTGTTTGGCAGAGCTGTTCAATTAATCCCACTCCACTTCCCTTACCCCATAGCCCTGTAGATGTTTCCCCTTCAAGGATTTATCCAATTCCTTTTTGAAAGTTACCATTGAATCTGCTTCCACCACCCTTGCAAACAGTGTATTCCAGACCACAACAACTTGCTGTGTAAAAAAATGTCTCCACATGTTGCCTTTTTTTCCCTTGTCAATCACCGTAAATCTGTGTCCTCCGGTTACTGGCCCTTCTGCCACTAGAAACAGCTTAATTTGCACAATAAAAAACTTCCATGATTTTGAACAGCTGAAAAATAACTCTGCATAAAATTTCTCGCCAATTTTGAAAGAAGGGTGAGGAGTCTCTTTAAAGCAATGGTTAGCTTTATCTAATATTTGTTTGACATGACCCCGTCATCTTCCTATCCCTCATGGTGTCCTGCGCTATGCAACATTTTGATGTGAAGCAGAAAGCTGCCAATAGGGCTCTGGGGGTATAGCTCAGTGGTAGAGCATTTGACTGCAGATCAAGAGGTCCCTGGTTCAAATCCAGGTGCCCCCTCGTTACCATTTAGGCTCAATAATTAAAAATCTCTTTCTCCACAGTTGCTCTGTGTTCATTAACAATAATGCTGCTTCAGAGCTACTTTTCACCAACAGTCAATCCTTGTGGTGATGAAGCTGTAGATTGCTTATTTCGGTGATAGAGTCAGCGCAAACTGCAGTGAGAAAAGTGAAACAGCAATTTTAGTGTTGGTTTAGGGATAAATGTAACCCAGGACCATGGCTGAGCTCCCTTGACCTTCTTCAAATAATGCCATGAGATCTTTTACACCCACCAGAGCTGACAGACAAGCCTCGGTTGAATGTGTCGCCTGAAAAATGGCCCTTGCAACAAGCCAGCACTTCCCTCAGACCTAAACTGAAGTGTTAGCCTGGATTATGTACTCAAGTCTTTGGAGTGGGGTAGCTTGAACCCACAACATTTTGACTCACTAGTGCGAGTGCTACCACTGAGCTTCAGCTGATGAATAGGGCGAGCAGCCTGAGCAAACATTCTCAGAGCGAGGTCGTGCACCAAGAAAAGTGGGAGATTTTTAAATATTTGCAAAAGTTTCCACTGGCAGTGCACTACCCACCTCTTTTTCCCACAGCAGAATCCTGTCCCCAGATGGGCATTAATCCTGCGCACAGACCAGCGAGACCTTCCCCCATATTTTAATGACCTGGTGCCAGGAATGAGGCCGTGGGCATGGAGCGGGGCACCTCAGGAGCGGGTGAATATCCGGCTGGGCTGCAAATGTGCCCCAATTAAGAGAGGGTGGGGCTTGTGTGTAAATCTCAGGGCATTCTCGGTTGGATCATTCGGTTGCGAAGTTCATGGGACATTGGCTTGTGAGAGGGCTATAGCTCAGTGGTAGAACATTTGACTGCAGATTATAGAAGTTCCTGGTTGATATATAAATATCTCCTCATGAACTCCTATGTTATCACAGAGAACGATAGTTATACCCGCCGTCCGCTACACCATGTCCATAGTTACGATAGAAAGATATAATACTGAAGGAGGCCTTTAGCTCCATTGTGCCTGCACCGTGTGTTTGGCAGAGCTGTTCAATTAATCCCACTCCACTTCCCTTACCCCATAGCCCTGTAGATGTTTCCCCTTCAAGGATTTATCCAATTCCTTTTTGAAAGTTACCATTGAATCTGCTTCCACCACCCTTGCAAACAGTGCATTCCAGACCACAACAACTCGCTGTGTAAAAAAATGTCTCCACATGTTGCCTTTTTTTCCCTTGTCAATCACCGTAAATCTGTGTCCTCTGGTTACTGGCCCTTCTGCCACTAGAAACAGCTTAATTTGCACAATAAAAAACTTGCATGATTTTGAACAGCTGAAAAATAACTCTGCATAAAATTTCTTGCCAATTTTGAAAGAAAGGTGAGGAGTCTCTTTAAAGCAATGGTTAGCTTTATCTAATATTTGTTTGACATGACCCCGTCATCTTCCTATCCCTCATGGTGTCCTGCGCTATGCAACATTTTGATGTGAAGCAGAAAGCTGCCAATAGGGCTCTGGGGGTATAGCTCAGTGGTAGAGCATTTGACTGCAGATCAAGAGGTCCCTGGTTCAAATCCAGGTGCCCCCTCGTTACCATTTAGGCTCAATAATTAAAAATCTCTTTCTCCACAGTTGCTCTGTGTTTATTAACAATAATGCTGCTTCAGAGCTACTTTTCACCAACAGTCAATCCTTGTGGTGATGAAGCTGTAGATTGCTTATTTCGGTGATAGAGTCAGTGCAAACTGCAGTGAGAAAAGTGAAACAGCAATTTTTGTGTTGGTTTAGGGATAAATGTAACCCAGGACCATGGCTGAGCTCCCTTGACCTTCTTCAAATAATGCCATGAGATCTTTCACACCCACCAGAGCTGACAGACAAGCCTCGGTTGAATGTGTCGCCTGAAAAATGGCCCTTGCAACAAGCCAGCACTTCCCTCAGACCTAAACTGAAGTGTTAGCCTGGATTATGTACTCAAGTCTTTGGAGTGGGGTAGCTTGAACCCACAACATTTTGACTCACTAGTGCGAGTGCTACCACTGAGCTTCAGCTGATGAATAGGGCGAGCAGCCTGAGCAAACATTCTCAGAGCGAGGTCGTGCACCAAGAAAAGTGGGAGATTTTTAAATATTTGCAAAAGTTTCCACTGGCAGTGCACTACCCACCTCTTTTTCCCACAGCAGAATCCTGTCCCCAGATGGGCATTAATCCTGCGCACAGACCAGCGAGACCTTCCCCCATATTTTAATGACCTGGTGCCAGGAATGAGGCCGTGGGCATGGAGCGGGTGAATATCCGGCTGGGCTGCAAATGTGCCCCAATTAAGAGAGGGTGGGGCTTGTGTGTAAATCTCAGGGCATTCTCGGTTGGATCATTCGGTTGCGAAGTTCATGGGACATTGGCTTGTGAGAGGGCTATAGCTCAGTGGTAGAACATTTGACTGCAGATTATAGAAGTTCCTGGTTGATATATAAATATCTCCTCATGAACTCCTATGTTATCACAGAGAACGATAGTTATACCCGCCGTCCGCTACACCATGTCCATAGTTACGATAGAAAGATATAATACTGAAGGAGGCCTTTAGCTCCATTGTGCCTGCACCGTGTGTTTGGCAGAGCTGTTCAATTAATCCCACTCCACTTCCCTTACCCCATAGCCCTGTAGATGTTTCCCCTTCAAGGATTTATCCAATTCCTTTTTGAAAGTTACCATTGAATCTGCTTCCACCACCCTTGCAAACAGTGCATTCCAGACCACAACAACTCGCTGTGTAAAAAAATGTCTCCACATGTTGCCTTTTTTTCCCTTGTCAATCACCGTAAATCTGTGTCCTCTGGTTACTGGCCCTTCTGCCACTAGAAACAGCTTAATTTGCACAATAAAAAACTTGCATGATTTTGAACAGCTGAAAAATAACTCTGCATAAAATTTCTTGCCAATTTTGAAAGAAAGGTGAGGAGTCTCTTTAAAGCAATGGTTAGCTTTATCTAATATTTGTTTGACATGACCCCGTCATCTTCCTATCCCTCATGGTGTCCTGCGCTATGCAACATTTTGATGTGAAGCAGAAAGCTGGCAATAGGGCTCTGGGGGTATAGCTCAGTGGTAGAGCATTTGACTGCAGATCAAGAGGTCCCTGGTTCAAATCCAGGTGCCCCCTCGTTACCATTTAGGCTCAATAATTAAAAATCTCTTTCTCCACAGTTGCTCTGTGTTTATTAACAATAATGCTGCATGAGAGCTACTTTTCACCAACAGTCAATTCTTGTGGTGATGAAGCTGTAGATTGCTTATTTCGGTGATAGAGTCAGTGCAAACTGCAGTGAGAAAAGTGAAACAGCAATTTTTGTGTTGGTTTAGGGATAAATGTAACCCAGGACCATGGCTGAGCTCCCTTGACCTTCTTCAAATAATGCCATGAGATCTTTCACACCCACCAGAGCTGACAGACAAGCCTCGGTTGAATGTGTCGCCTGAAAAATGGCCCTTGCAACAAGCCAGCACTTCCCTCAGACCTAAACTGAAGTGTTAGCCTGGATTATGTACTCAAGTCTTTGGAGTGGGGTAGCTTGAACCCACAACATTTTGACTCACTAGTGCGAGTGCTACCACTGAGCTTCAGCTGATGAATAGGGCGAGCAGCCTGAGCAAACATTCTCAGAGCGAGGTCGTGCACCAAGAAAAGTGGGAGATTTTTAAATATTTGCAAAAGTTTCCACTGGCAGTGCACTACCCACCTCTTTTTCCCACAGCAGAATCCTGTCCCCAGATGGGCATTAATCCTGCGCACAGACCAGCGAGACCTTCCCCCATATTTTAATGACCTGGTGCCAGGAATGAGGCCGTGGGCATGGAGCGGGTGAATATCCGGCTGGGCTGCAAATGTGCCCCAATTAAGAGAGGGTGGGGCTTGTGTGTAAATCTCAGGGCATTCTCGGTTGGATCATTCGGTTGCGAAGTTCATGGGACATTGGCTTGTGAGAGGGCTATAGCTCAGTGGTAGAACATTTGACTGCAGATTATAGAAGTTCCTGGTTGATATATAAATATCTCCTCATGAACTCCTATGTTATCACAGAGAACGATAGTTATACCCGCCGTCCGCTACACCATGTCCATAGTTACGATAGAAAGATATAATACTGAAGGAGGCCTTTAGCTCCATTGTGCCTGCACCGTGTGTTTGGCAGAGCTGTTCAATTAATCCCACTCCACTTCCCTTACCCCATAGCCCTGTAGATGTTTCCCCTTCAAGGATTTATCCAATTCCTTTTTGAAAGTTACCATTGAATCTGCTTCCACCACCCTTGCAAACAGTGTATTCCAGACCACAACAACTTGCTGTGTAAAAAAATGTCTCCACATGTTGCCTTTTTTTCCCTTGTCAATCACCGTAAATCTGTGTCCTCCGGTTACTGGCCCTTCTGCCACTAGAAACAGCTTAATTTGCACAATAAAAAACTTCCATGATTTTGAACAGCTGAAAAATAACTCTGCATAAAATTTCTCGCCAATTTTGAAAGAAGGGTGAGGAGTCTCTTTAAAGCAATGGTTAGCTTTATCTAATATTTGTTTGACATGACCCCGTCATCTTCCTATCCCTCATGGTGTCCTGCGCTATGCAACATTTTGATGTGAAGCAGAAAGCTGCCAATAGGGCTCTGGGGGTATAGCTCAGTGGTAGAGCATTTGACTGCAGATCAAGAGGTCCCTGGTTCAAATCCAGGTGCCCCCTCGTTACCATTTAGGCTCAATAATTAAAAATCTCTTTCTCCACAGTTGCTCTGTGTTCATTAACAATAATGCTGCTTCAGAGCTACTTTTCACCAACAGTCAATCCTTGTGGTGATGAAGCTGTAGATTGCTTATTTCGGTGATAGAGTCAGCGCAAACTGCAGTGAGAAAAGTGAAACAGCAATTTTAGTGTTGGTTTAGGGATAAATGTAACCCAGGACCATGGCTGAGCTCCCTTGACCTTCTTCAAATAATGCCATGAGATCTTTTACACCCACCAGAGCTGACAGACAAGCCTCGGTTGAATGTGTCGCCTGAAAAATGGCCCTTGCAACAAGCCAGCACTTCCCTCAGACCTAAACTGAAGTGTTAGCCTGGATTATGTACTCAAGTCTTTGGAGTGGGGTAGCTTGAACCCACAACATTTTGACTCACTAGTGCGAGTGCTACCACTGAGCTTCAGCTGATGAATAGGGCGAGCAGCCTGAGCAAACATTCTCAGAGCGAGGTCGTGCACCAAGAAAAGTGGGAGATTTTTAAATATTTGCAAAAGTTTCCACTGGCAGTGCACTACCCACCTCTTTTTCCCACAGCAGAATCCTGTCCCCAGATGGGCATTAATCCTGCGCACAGACCAGCGAGACCTTCCCCCATATTTTAATGACCTGGTGCCAGGAATGAGGCCGTGGGCATGGAGCGGGTGAATATCCGGCTGGGCTGCAAATGTGCCCCAATTAAGAGAGGGTGGGGCTTGTGTGTAAATCTCAGGGCATTCTCGGTTGGATCATTCGGTTGCGAAGTTCATGGGACATTGGCTTGTGAGAGGGCTATAGCTCAGTGGTAGAACATTTGACTGCAGATTATAGAAGTTCCTGGTTGATATATAAATATCTCCTCATGAACTCCTATGTTATCACAGAGAACGATAGTTATACCCGCCGTCCGCTACACCATGTCCATAGTTACGATAGAAAGATATAATACTGAAGGAGGCCTTTAGCTCCATTGTGCCTGCACCGTGTGTTTGGCAGAGCTGTTCAATTAATCCCACTCCACTTCCCTTACCCCATAGCCCTGTAGATGTTTCCCCTTCAAGGATTTATCCAATTCCTTTTTGAAAGTTACCATTGAATCTGCTTCCACCACCCTTGCAAACAGTGTATTCCAGACCACAACAACTTGCTGTGTAAAAAAATGTCTCCACATGTTGCCTTTTTTTCCCTTGTCAATCACCGTAAATCTGTGTCCTCCGGTTACTGGCCCTTCTGCCACTAGAAACAGCTTAATTTGCACAATAAAAAACTTCCATGATTTTGAACACCTGAAAAATAACTCTGCATAAAATTTCTCGCCAATTTTGAAAGAAGGGTGAGGAGTCTCTTTAAAGCAATGGTTAGCTTTATCTAATATTTCTTTGACATGACCCCGTCATCTTCCTATCCCTCATGGTGTCCTGCGCTATGCAACATTTTGATGTGAAGCAGAAAGCTGCCAATAGGGCTCTGGGGGTATAGCTCAGTGGTAGAGCATTTGACTGCAGATCAAGAGGTCCCTGGTTCAAATCCAGGTGCCCCCTCGTTACCATTTAGGCTCAATAATTAAAAATCTCTTTCTCCACAGTTGCTCTGTGTTCATTAACAATAATGCTGCTTCAGAGCCACTTTTCACCAACAGTCAATCCTTGTGGTGATGAAGCTGCAGATTGCTTATTTCGGTGATAGAGTCAGCGCAAACTGCAGTGAGAAAAGTGAAACAGCAATTTTAGTGTTGGTTTAGGGATAAATGTAACCCAGGACCAGGGCTGAGCTCCCTTGACCTTCTTCAAATAATGCCATGAGATCTTTTACACCCACCAGAGCTGACAGACAAGCCTCGGTTGAATGTGTCGCCTGAAAAATGGCCCTTGCAACAAGCCAGCACTTCCCTCAGACCTAAACTGAAGTGTTAGCCTGGATTATGTACTCAAGTCTTTGGAGTGGGGTAGCTTGAACCCACAACATTTTGACTCACTAGTGCGAGTGCTACCACTGAGCTTCAGCTGATGAATAGGGCGAGCAGCCTGAGCAAACATTCTCAGAGCGAGGTCGTGCACCAAGAAAAGTGGGAGATTTTTAAATATTTGCAAAAGTTTCCACTGGCAGTGCACTACCCACCTCTTTTTCCCACAGCAGAATCCTGTCCCCAGATGGGCATTAATCCTGCGCACAGACCAGCGAGACCTTCCCCCATATGTTAATGACCTGGTGCCAGGAATGAGGCCGTGGGCATGGAGCGGGTGAATATCCGGCTGGGCTGCAAATGTGCCCCAATTAAGAGAGGGTGGGGCTTGTGTGTAAATCTCAGGGCATTCTCGGTTGGATCATTCGGTTGCGAAGTTCATGGGACATTGGCTTGTGAGAGGGCTATAGCTCAGTGGTAGAACATTTGACTGCAGATTATAGAAGTTCCTGGTTGATATATAAATATCTCCTCATGAACTCCTATGTTATCACAGAGAACGATAGTTATACCCGCCGTCCGCTACACCATGTCCATAGTTACGATAGAAAGATATAATACTGAAGGAGGCCTTTAGCTCCATTGTGCCTGCACCGTGTGTTTGGCAGAGCTGTTCAATTAATCCCACTCCACTTCCCTTACCCCATAGCCCTGTAGATGTTTCCCCTTCAAGGATTTATCCAATTCCTTTTTGAAAGTTACCATTGAATCTGCTTCCACCACCCTTGCAAACAGTGTATTCCAGACCACAACAACTTGCTGTGTAAAAAAATGTCTCCACATGTTGCCTTTTTTTCCCTTGTCAATCACCGTAAATCTGTGTCCTCCGGTTACTGGCCCTTCTGCCACTAGAAACAGCTTAATTTGCACAATAAAAAACTTCCATGATTTTGAACAGCTGAAAAATAACTCTGCATAAAATTTCTCGCCAATTTTGAAAGAAGGGTGAGGAGTCTCTTTAAAGCAATGGTTAGCTTTATCTAATATTTGTTTGACATGACCCCGTCATCTTCCTATCCCTCATGGTGTCCTGCGCTATGCAACATTTTGATGTGAAGCAGAAAGCTGCCAATAGGGCTCTGGGGGTATAGCTCAGTGGTAGAGCATTTGACTGCAGATCAAGAAGTCCCTGGTTCAAATCCAGGTGACTCCTCGTTACCATTTAGGCTCAATAATTAAAAATCTCTTTCTCCACAGTTGCTCTGTGTTCATTAACAATAATGCTGCTTCAGAGCTACTTTTCACCAACAGTCAATCCTTGTGGTGATGAAGCTGTAGATTGCTTATTTCGGTGATAGAGTCAGCGCAAACTGCAGTGAGAAAAGTGAAACAGCAATTTTAGTGTTGGTTTAGGGATAAATGTAACCCAGGACCATGGTCTGAGCTCCCTTGACCTTCTTCAAATAATGCCATGAGATCTTTTACACCCACCAGAGCTGACAGACAAGCCTCGGTTGAATGTGTCGCCTGAAAAATGGCCCTTGCAACAAGCCAGCACTTCCCTCAGACCTAAACTGAAGTGTTAGCCTGGATTATGTACTCAAGTCTTTGGAGTGGGGTAGCTTGAACCCACAACATTTTGACTCACTAGTGCGAGTGCTACCACTGAGCTTCAGCTGATGAATAGGGCGAGCAGCCTGAGCAAACATTCTCAGAGCGAGGTCGTGCACCAAGAAAAGTGGGAGATTTTTAAATATTTGCAAAAGTTTCCACTGGCAGTGCACTACCCACCTCTTTTTCCCACAGCAGAATCCTGTCCCCAGATGGGCATTAATCCTGCGCACAGACCAGCGAGACCTTCCCCCATATTTTAATGACCTGGTGCCAGGAATGAGGCCGTGGGCATGGAGCGGGGCACCTCAGGAGCGTGTGAATATCCGGCTGGGCTGCAAATGTGCCCCAATTAAGAGAGGGTGGGGCTTGTGTGTAAATCTCAGGGCATTCTCGGTTGGATCATTCGGTTGCGAAGTTCATGGGACATTGGCTTGTGAGAGGGCTATAGCTCAGTGGTAGAACATTTGACTGCAGATTATAGAAGTTCCTGGTTGATATATAAATATCTCCTCATGAACTCCTATGTTATCACAGAGAACGATAGTTATACCCGCCGTCCGCTACACCATGTCCATAGTTACGATAGAAAGATATAATACTGAAGGAGGCCTTTAGCTCCATTGTGCCTGCACCGTGTGTTTGGCAGAGCTGTTCAATTAATCCCACTCCACTTCCCTTACCCCATAGCCCTGTAGATGTTTCCCCTTCAAGGATTTATCCAATTCCTTTTTGAAAGTTACCATTGAATCTGCTTCCACCACCCTTGCAAACAGTGTATTCCAGACCACAACAACTTGCTGTGTAAAAAAATGTCTCCACATGTTGCCTTTTTTTGCCTTGTCAATCACCGTAAATCTGTGTCCTCCGGTTACTGGCCCTTCTGCCACTAGAAACAGCTTAATTTGCACAATAAAAAACTTCCATGATTTTGAACACCTGAAAAATAACTCTGCATAAAATTTCTCGCCAATTTTGAAAGAAGGGTGAGGAGTCTCTTTAAAGCAATGGTTAGCTTTATCTAATATTTGTTTGACATGACCCCGTCATCTTCCTATCCCTCATGGTGTCCTGCGCTATGCAACATTTTGATGTGAAGCAGAAAGCTGCCAATAGGGCTCTGGGGGTATAGCTCAGTGGTAGAGCATTTGACTGCAGATCAAGAGGTCCCTGGTTCAAATCCAGGTGCCCCCTCGTTACCATTTAGGCTCAATAATTAAAAATCTCTTTCTCCACAGTTGCTCTGTGTTCATTAACAATAATGCTGCTTCAGAGCCACTTTTCACCAACAGTCAATCCTTGTGGTGATGAAGCTGCAGATTGCTTATTTCGGTGATAGAGTCAGCGCAAACTGCAGTGAGAAAAGTGAAACAGCAATTTTAGTGTTGGTTTAGGGATAAATGTAACCCAGGACCATGGCTGAGCTCCCTTGACCTTCTTCAAATAATGCCATGAGATCTTTTACACCCACCAGAGCTGACAGACAAGCCTCAGTTGAATGTGTCGCCTGAAAAATGGCCCTTGCAACAAGCCAGCACTTCCCTCAGAGCTAAACTGAAGTGTTAGCCTGGATTATGTACTCAAGTCTTTGGAGTGGGGTAGCTTGAACCCACAACATTTTGACTCACTAGTGCGAGTGCTACCACTGAGCTTCAGCTGATGAATAGGGCGAGCAGCCTGAGCAAACATTCTCAGAGCGAGGTCGTGCACCAAGAAAAGTGGGAGATTTTTAAATATTTGCAAAAGTTTCCACTGGCAGTGCACTACCCACCTCTTTTTCCCACAGCAGAATCCTGTCCCCAGATGGGCATTAATCCTGCGCACAGACCAGCGAGACCTTCCCCCATATGTTAATGACCTGGTGCCAGGAATGAGGCCGTGGGCATGGAGCGGGTGAATATCCGGCTGGGCTGCAAATGTGCCCCAATTAAGAGAGGGTGGGGCTTGTGTGTAAATCTCAGGGCATTCTCGGTTGGATCATTCGGTTGCGAAGTTCATGGGACATTGGCTTGTGAGAGGGCTATAGCTCAGTGGTAGAACATTTGACTGCAGATTATAGAAGTTCCTGGTTGATATATAAATATCTCCTCATGAACTCCTATGTTATCACAGAGAACAATAGTTATACCCGCCGTCCGCTACACCATGTCCATAGTTACGATAGAAAGATATAATACTGAAGGAGGCCTTTAGCTCCATTGTGCCTGCACCGTGTGTTTGGCAGAGCTGTTCAATTAATCCCACTCCACTTCCCTTACCCCATAGCCCTGTAGATGTTTCCCCTTCAAGGATTTATCCAATTCCTTTTTGAAAGTTACCATTGAATCTGCTTCCACCACCCTTGCAAACAGTGTATTCCAGACCACAACAACTTGCTGTGTAAAAAAATGTCTCCACATGTTGCCTTTTTTTCCCTTGTCAATCACCGTAAATCTGTGTCCTCCGGTTACTGGCCCTTCTGCCACTAGAAACAGCTTAATTTGCACAATAAAAAACTTCCATGATTTTGAACAGCTGAAAAATAACTCTGCATAAAATTTCTCGCCAATTTTGAAAGAAGGGTGAGGAGTCTCTTTAAAGCAATGGTTAGCTTTATCTAATATTTGTTTGACATGACCCCGTCATCTTCCTATCCCTCATGGTGTCCTGCGCTATGCAACATTTTGATGTGAAGCAGAAAGCTGCCAATAGGGCTCTGGGGGTATAGCTCAGTGGTAGAGCATTTGACTGCAGATCAAGAAGTCCCTGGTTCAAATCCAAGTGACCCCTCGTTACCATTTAGGCTCAATAATTAAAAATCTCTTTCTCCACAGTTGCTCTGTGTTCATTAACAATAATGCTGCTTCAGAGCTACTTTTCACCAACAGTCAATCCTTGTGGTGATGAAGCTGTAGATTGCTTATTTCGGTGATAGAGTCAGCGCAAACTGCAGTGAGAGAAGTGAAACAGCAATTTTAGTGTTGGTTTAGGGATAAATGTAACCCAGGACCATGGTCTGAGCTCCCTTGACCTTCTTCAAATAATGCCATGAGATCTTTTACACCCACCAGAGCTGACAGACAAGCCTCGGTTGAATGTGTCGCCTGAAAAATGGCCCTTGCAACAAGCCAGCACTTCCCTCAGACCTAAACTGAAGTGTTAGCCTGGATTATGTACTCAAGTCTTTGGAGTGGGGTAGCTTGAACCCACAACATTTTGACTCACTAGTGCGAGTGCTACCACTGAGCTTCAGCTGATGAATAGGGCGAGCAGCCTGAGCAAACATTCTCAGAGCGAGGTCGTGCACCAAGAAAAGTGGGAGATTTTTAAATATTTGCAAAAGTTTCCACTGGCAGTGCACTACCCACCTCTTTTTCCCACAGCAGAATCCTGTCCCCAGATGGGCATTAATCCTGCGCACAGACCAGCGAGACCTTCCCCCATATTTTAATGACCTGGTGCCAGGAATGAGGCCGTGGGCATGGAGCGGGGCACCTCAGGAGCGGGTGAATATCCGGCTGGGCTGCAAATGTGCCCCAATTAAGAGAGGGTGGGGCTTGTGCGTAAATCTCAGGGCATTCTCGGTTGGATCATTCGGTTGCGAAGTTCATGGGACATTGGCTTGTGAGAGGGCTATAGCTCAGTGGTAGAACATTTGACTGCAGATTATAGAAGTTCCTGGTTGATATATAAATATCTCCTCATGAACTCCTATGTTATCACAGAGAACGATAGTTATACCCGCCGTCCGCTACACCATGTCCATAGTTACGATAGAAAGATATAATACTGAAGGAGGCCTTTAGCTCCATTGTGCCTGCACCGTGTGTTTGGCAGAGCTGTTCAATTAATCCCACTCCACTTCCCTTACCCCATAGCCCTGTAGATGTTTCCCCTTCAAGGATTTATCCAATTCCTTTTTGAAAGTTACCATTGAATCTGCTTCCACCACCCTTGCAAACAGTGTATTCCAGACCACAACAACTTGCTGTGTAAAAAAATGTCTCCACATGTTGCCTTTTTTTCCCTTGTCAATCACCGTAAATCTGTGTCCTCCGGTTACTGGCCCTTCTGCCACTAGAAACAGCTTAATTTGCACAATAAAAAACTTCCATGATTTTGAACAGCTGAAAAATAACTCTGCATAAAATTTCTCGCCAATTTTGAAAGAAGGGTGAGGAGTCTCTTTAAAGCAATGGTTAGCTTTATCTAATATTTCTTTGACATGACCCCGTCATCTTCCTATCCCTCATGGTGTCCTGCGCTATGCAACATTTTGATGTGAAGCAGAAAGCTGCCAATAGGGCTCTGGGGGTATAGCTCAGTGGTAGAGCATTTGACTGTAGATCAAGAAGTCCCTGGTTCAAATCCAGGTGACCCCTCGTTACCATTTAGGCTCAATAATTAAAAATCTCTTTCTCCACAGTTGCTCTGTGTTCATTAACAATAATGCTGCTTCAGAGCTACTTTTCACCAACAGTCAATCCTTGTGGTGATGAAGCTGTAGATTGCTTATTTCGGTGATAGAGTCAGCACAAACTGCAGTGAGAAAAGTGAAACAGCAATTTTAGTGTTGGTTTAGGGATAAATGTAACCCAGGACCATGGCTGAGCTCCCTTGACCTTCTTCAAATAATGCCATGAGATCTTTTACACCCACCAGAGCTGACAGACAAGCCTCGGTTGAATGTGTCGCCTGAAAAATGGCCCTTGCAACAAGCCAGCACTTCCCTCAGACCTAAACTGAAGTGTTAGCCTGGATTATGTACTCAAGTCTTTGGAGTGGGGTAGCTTGAACCCACAACATTTTGACTCACTAGTGCGAGTGCTACCACTGAGCTTCAGCTGATGAATAGGGCGAGCAGCCTGAGCAAACATTCTCAGAGCGAGGTCGTGCACCAAGAAAAGTGGGAGATTTTTAAATATTTGCAAAAGTTTCCACTGGCAGTGCACTACCCACCTCTTTTTCCCACAGCAGAATCCTGTCCCCAGATGGGCATTAATCCTGCGCACAGACCAGCGAGACCTTCCCCCATATTTTAATGACCTGGTGCCAGGAATGAGGCCGTGGGCATGGAGCGGGGCACCTCAGGAGCGGGTGAATATCCGGCTGGGCTGCAAATGTGCCCCAATTAAGAGAGGGTGGGGCTTGTGTGTAAATCTCAGGGCATTCTCGGTTGGATCATTCGGTTGCGAAGTTCATGGGACATTGGCTTGTGAGAGGGCTATAGCTCAGTGGTAGAACATTTGACTGCAGATTATAGAAGTTCCTGGTTGATATATAAATATCTCCTCATGAACTCCTATGTTATCACAGAGAACGATAGTTATACCCGCCGTCCGCTACACCATGTCCATAGTTACGATAGAAAGATATAATACTGAAGGAGGCCTTTAGCTCCATTGTGCCTGCACCGTGTGTTTGGCAGAGCTGTTCAATTAATCCCACTCCACTTCCCTTACCCCATAGCCCTGTAGATGTTTCCCCTTCAAGGATTTATCCAATTCCTTTTTGAAAGTTACCATTGAATCTGCTTCCACCACCCTTGCAAACAGTGTATTCCAGACCACAACAACTTGCTGTGTAAAAAAATGTCTCCACATGTTGCCTTTTTTTGCCTTGTCAATCACCGTAAATCTGTGTCCTCCGGTTACTGGCCCTTCTGCCACTAGAAACAGCTTAATTTGCACAATAAAAAACTTCCATGATTTTGAACACCTGAAAAATAACTCTGCATAAAATTTCTCGCCAATTTTGAAAGAAGGGTGAGGAGTCTCTTTAAAGCAATGGTTAGCTTTATCTAATATTTCTTTGACATGACCCCGTCATCTTCCTATCCCTCATGGTGTCCTGCGCTATGCAACATTTTGATGTGAAGCAGAAAGCTGCCAATAGGGCTCTGGGGGTATAGCTCAGTGGTAGAGCATTTGACTGCAGATCAAGAGGTCCCTGGTTCAAATCCAGGTGCCCCCTCGTTACCATTTAGGCTCAATAATTAAAAATCTCTTTCTCCACAGTTGCTCTGTGTTCATTAACAATAATGCTGCTTCAGAGCCACTTTTCACCAACAGTCAATCCTTGTGGTGATGAAGCTGCAGATTGCTTATTTCGGTGATAGAGTCAGCGCAAACTGCAGTGAGAAAAGTGAAACAGCAATTTTAGTGTTGGTTTAGGGATAAATGTAACCCAGGACCATGGCTGAGCTCCCTTGACCTTCTTCAAATAATGCCATGAGATCTTTTACACCCACCAGAGCTGACAGAGAAGCCTCAGTTGAATGTGTCGCCTGAAAAATGGCCCTTGCAACAAGCCAGCACTTCCCTCAGAGCTAAACTGAAGTGTTAGCCTGGATTATGTACTCAAGTCTTTGGAGTGGGGTAGCTTGAACCCACAACATTTTGACTCACTAGTGCGAGTGCTACCACTGAGCTTCAGCTGATGAATAGGGCGAGCAGCCTGAGCAAACATTCTCAGAGCGAGGTCGTGCACCAAGAAAAGTGGGAGATTTTTAAATATTTGCAAAAGTTTCCACTGGCAGTGCACTACCCACCTCTTTTTCCCACAGCAGAATCCTGTCCCCAGATGGGCATTAATCCTGCGCACAGACCAGCGAGACCTTCCCCCATATGTTAATGACCTGGTGCCAGGAATGAGGCCGTGGGCATGGAGCGGGTGAATATCCGGCTGGGCTGCAAATGTGCCCCAATTAAGAGAGGGTGGGGCTTGTGTGTAAATCTCAGGGCATTCTCGGTTGGATCATTCGGTTGCGAAGTTCATGGGACATTGGCTTGTGAGAGGGCTATAGCTCAGTGGTAGAACATTTGACTGCAGATTATAGAAGTTCCTGGTTGATATATAAATATCTCCTCATGAACTCCTATGTTATCACAGAGAACAATAGTTATACCCGCCGTCCGCTACACCATGTCCATAGTTACGATAGAAAGATATAATACTGAAGGAGGCCTTTAGCTCCATTGTGCCTGCACCGTGTGTTTGGCAGAGCTGTTCAATTAATCCCACTCCACTTCCCTTACCCCATAGCCCTGTAGATGTTTCCCCTTCAAGGATTTATCCAATTCCTTTTTGAAAGTTACCATTGAATCTGCTTCCACCACCCTTGCAAACAGTGTATTCCAGACCACAACAACTTGCTGTGTAAAAAAATGTCTCCACATGTTGCCTTTTTTTCCCTTGTCAATCACCGTAAATCTGTGTCCTCCGGTTACTGGCCCTTCTGCCACTAGAAACAGCTTAATTTGCACAATAAAAAACTTCCATGATTTTGAACAGCTGAAAAATAACTCTGCATAAAATTTCTCGCCAATTTTGAAAGAAGGGTGAGGAGTCTCTTTAAAGCAATGGTTAGCTTTATCTAATATTTGTTTGACATGACCCCGTCATCTTCCTATCCCTCATGGTGTCCTGCGCTATGCAACATTTTGATGTGAAGCAGAAAGCTGCCAATAGGGCTCTGGGGGTATAGCTCAGTGGTAGAGCATTTGACTGCAGATCAAGAAGTCCCTGGTTCAAATCCAAGTGACCCCTCGTTACCATTTAGGCTCAATAATTAAAAATCTCTTTCTCCACAGTTGCTCTGTGTTCATTAACAATAATGCTGCTTCAGAGCTACTTTTCACCAACAGTCAATCCTTGTGGTGATGAAGCTGTAGATTGCTTATTTCGGTGATAGAGTCAGCGCAAACTGCAGTGAGAGAAGTGAAACAGCAATTTTAGTGTTGGTTTAGGGATAAATGTAACCCAGGACCATGGTCTGAGCTCCCTTGACCTTCTTCAAATAATGCCATGAGATCTTTTACACCCACCAGAGCTGACAGACAAGCCTCGGTTGAATGTGTCGCCTGAAAAATGGCCCTTGCAACAAGCCAGCACTTCCCTCAGACCTAAACTGAAGTGTTAGCCTGGATTATGTACTCAAGTCTTTGGAGTGGGGTAGCTTGAACCCACAACATTTTGACTCACTAGTGCGAGTGCTACCACTGAGCTTCAGCTGATGAATAGGGCGAGCAGCCTGAGCAAACATTCTCAGAGCGAGGTCGTGCACCAAGAAAAGTGGGAGATTTTTAAATATTTGCAAAAGTTTCCACTGGCAGTGCACTACCCACCTCTTTTTCCCACAGCAGAATCCTGTCCCCAGATGGGCATTAATCCTGCGCACAGACCAGCGAGACCTTCCCCCATATTTTAATGACCTGGTGCCAGGAATGAGGCCGTGGGCATGGAGCGGGGCACCTCAGGAGCGGGTGAATATCCGGCTGGGCTGCAAATGTGCCCCAATTAAGAGAGGGTGGGGCTTGTGCGTAAATCTCAGGGCATTCTCGGTTGGATCATTCGGTTGCGAAGTTCATGGGACATTGGCTTGTGAGAGGGCTATAGCTCAGTGGTAGAACATTTGACTGCAGATTATAGAAGTTCCTGGTTGATATATAAATATCTCCTCATGAACTCCTATGTTATCACAGAGAACGATAGTTATACCCGCCGTCCGCTACACCATGTCCATAGTTACGATAGAAAGATATAATACTGAAGGAGGCCTTTAGCTCCATTGTGCCTGCACCGTGTGTTTGGCAGAGCTGTTCAATTAATCCCACTCCACTTCCCTTACCCCATAGCCCTGTAGATGTTTCCCCTTCAAGGATTTATCCAATTCCTTTTTGAAAGTTACCATTGAATCTGCTTCCACCACCCTTGCAAACAGTGTATTCCAGACCACAACAACTTGCTGTGTAAAAAAATGTCTCCACATGTTGCCTTTTTTTCCCTTGTCAATCACCGTAAATCTGTGTCCTCCGGTTACTGGCCCTTCTGCCACTAGAAACAGCTTAATTTGCACAATAAAAAACTTCCATGATTTTGAACAGCTGAAAAATAACTCTGCATAAAATTTCTCGCCAATTTTGAAAGAAGGGTGAGGAGTCTCTTTAAAGCAATGGTTAGCTTTATCTAATATTTCTTTGACATGACCCCGTCATCTTCCTATCCCTCATGGTGTCCTGCGCTATGCAACATTTTGATGTGAAGCAGAAAGCTGCCAATAGGGCTCTGGGGGTATAGCTCAGTGGTAGAGCATTTGACTGCAGATCAAGAAGTCCCTGGTTCAAATCCAGGTGACCCCTCGTTACCATTTAGGCTCAATAATTAAAAATCTCTTTCTCCACAGTTGCTCTGTGTTCATTAACAATAATGCTGCTTCAGAGCTACTTTTCACCAACAGTCAATCCTTGTGGTGATGAAGCTGTAGATTGCTTATTTCGGTGACAGAGTCAGCACAAACTGCAGTGAGAAAAGTGAAACAGCAATTTTAGTGTTGGTTTAGGGATAAATGTAACCCAGGACCATGGCTGAGCTCCCTTGACCTTCTTCAAATAATGCCATGAGATCTTTTACACCCACCAGAGCTGACAGACAAGCCTCGGTTGAATGTGTCGCCTGAAAAATGGCCCTTGCAACAAGCCAGCACTTCCCTCAGACCTAAACTGAAGTGTTAGCCTGGATTATGTACTCAAGTCTTTGGAGTGGGGTAGCTTGAACCCACAACATTTTGACTCACTAGTGCGAGTGCTACCACTGAGCTTCAGCTGATGAATAGGGCGAGCAGCCTGAGCAAACATTCTCAGAGCGAGGTCGTGCACCAAGAAAAGTGGGAGATTTTTAAATATTTGCAAAAGTTTCCACTGGCAGTGCACTACCCACCTCTTTTTCCCACAGCAGAATCCTGTCCCCAGATGGGCATTAATCCTGCGCACAGACCAGCGAGACCTTCCCCCATATTTTAATGACCTGGTGCCAGGAATGAGGCCGTGGGCATGGAGCGGGGCACCTCAGGAGCGGGTGAATATCCGGCTGGGCTGCAAATGTGCCCCAATTAAGAGAGGGTGGGGCTTGTGCGTAAATCTCAGGGCATTCTCGGTTGGATCATTCGGTTGCGAAGTTCATGGGACATTGGCTTGTGAGAGGGCTATAGCTCAGTGGTAGAACATTTGACTGCAGATTATAGAAGTTCCTGGTTGATATATAAATATCTCCTCATGAACTCCTATGTTATCACAGAGAACGATAGTTATACCCGCCGTCCGCTACACCATGTCCATAGTTACGATAGAAAGATATAATACTGAAGGAGGCCTTTAGCTCCATTGTGCCTGCACCGTGTGTTTGGCAGAGCTGTTCAATTAATCCCACTCCACTTCCCTTACCCCATAGCCCTGTAGATGTTTCCCCTTCAAGGATTTATCCAATTCCTTTTTGAAAGTTACCATTGAATCTGCTTCCACCACCCTTGCAAACAGTGTATTCCAGACCACAACAACTTGCTGTGTAAAAAAATGTCTCCACATGTTGCCTTTTTTTCCCTTGTCAATCACCGTAAATCTGTGTCCTCCGGTTACTGGCCCTTCTGCCACTAGAAACAGCTTAATTTGCACAATAAAAAACTTCCATGATTTTGAACAGCTGAAAAATAACTCTGCATAAAATTTCTCGCCAATTTTGAAAGAAGGGTGAGGAGTCTCTTTAAAGCAATGGTTAGCTTTATCTAATATTTCTTTGACATGACCCCGTCATCTTCCTATCCCTCATGGTGTCCTGCGCTATGCAACATTTTGATGTGAAGCAGAAAGCTGCCAATAGGGCTCTGGGGGTATAGCTCAGTGGTAGAGCATTTGACTGCAGATCAAGAGGTCCCTGGTTCAAATCCAGGTGCCCCCTCGTTACCATTTAGGCTCAATAATTAAAAATCTCTTTCTCCACAGTTGCTCTGTGTTCATTAACAATAATGCTGCTTCAGAGCCACTTTTCACCAACAGTCAATCCTTGTGGTGATGAAGCTGCAGATTGCTTATTTCGGTGATAGAGTCAGCGCAAACTGCAGTGAGAAAAGTGAAACAGCAATTTTAGTGTTGGTTTAGGGATAAATGTAACCCAGGACCATGGCTGAGCTCCCTTGACCTTCTTCAAATAATGCCATGAGATCTTTTACACCCACCAGAGCTGACAGACAAGCCTCGGTTGAATGTGTCGCCTGAAAAATGGCGCTTGCAACAAGCCAGCACTTCCCTCAGACCTAAACTGAAGTGTTAGCCTGGATTATGTACTCAAGTCTTTGGAGTGGGGTAGCTTGAACCCACAACATTTTGACTCACTAGTGCGAGTGCTACCACTGAGCTTCAGCTGATGAATAGGGCGAGCAGCCTGAGCAAACATTCTCAGAGCGAGGTCGTGCACCAAGAAAAGTGGGAGATTTTTAAATATTTGCAAAAGTTTCCACTGGCAGTGCACTACCCACCTCTTTTTCCCACAGCAGAATCCTGTCCCCAGATGGGCATTAATCCTGCGCACAGACCAGCGAGACCTTCCCCCATATTTTAATGACCTGGTGCCAGGAATGAGGCCGTGGGCATGGAGCGGGGCACCTCAGGAGCGGGTGAATATCCGGCTGGGCTGCAAATGTGCCCCAATTAAGAGAGGGTGGGGCTGGTGTGTAAATCTCAGGGCATTCTCGGTTGGATCATTCGGTTGCGAAGTTCATGGGACATTGGCTTGTGAGAGGGCTATAGCTCAGTGGTAGAACATTTGACTGCAGATTATAGAAGTTCCTGGTTGATATATAAATATCTCCTCATGAACTCCTATGTTATCACAGAGAACGATAGTTATACCCGCCGTCCGCTACACCATGTCCATAGTTACGATAGAAAGATATAATACTGAAGGAGGCCTTTAGCTCCATTGTGCCTGCACCGTGTGTTTGGCAGAGCTGTTCAATTAATCCCACTCCACTTCCCTTACCCCATAGCCCTGTAGATGTTTCCCCTTCAAGGATTTATCCAATTCCTTTTTGAAAGTTACCATTGAATCTGCTTCCACCACCCTTGCAAACAGTGTATTCCAGACCACAACAACTTGCTGTGTAAAAAAATGTCTCCACATGTTGCCTTTTTTTCCCTTGTCAATCACCGTAAATCTGTGTCCTCCGGTTACTGGCCCTTCTGCCACTAGAAACAGCTTAATTTGCACAATAAAAAACTTCCATGATTTTGAACAGTTGAAAAATAACTCTGCATAAAATTTCTCGCCAATTTTGAAAGAAGGGTGAGGAGTCTCTTTAAAGCAATGGTTAGCTTTATCTAATATTTGTTTGACATGACCCCGTCATCTTCCTATCCCTCATGGTGTCCTGCGCTATGCAACATTTTGATGTGAAGCAGAAAGCTGCCAATAGGGCTCTGGGGGTATAGCTCAGTGGTAGAGCATTTGACTGCAGATCAAGAGGTCCCTGGTTCAAATCCAGGTGCCCCCTCGTTACCATTTAGGCTCAATAATTAAAAATCTCTTTCTCCACAGTTGCTCTGTGTTCATTAACAATAATGCTGCTTCAGAGCCACTTTTCACCAACAGTCAATCCTTGTGGTGATGAAGCTGTAGATTGCTTTTTTCGGTGATAGAGTCAGCGCAAACTGCAGTGAGAAAAGTGAAACAGCAATTTTAGTGTTGGTTTAGGGATAAATGTAACCCAGGACCATGGCTGAGCTCCCTTGACCTTCTTCAAATAATGCCATGAGATCTTTTACACCCACCAGAGCTGACAGACAAGCCTCGGTTGAATGTGTCACCTGAAAAATGGCCCTTGCAACAAGCCAGCACTTCCCTCAGACCTAAACTGAAGTGTTAGCCTGGATTATGTACTCAAGTCTTTGGAGTGGGGTAGCTTGAACCCACAACATTTTGACTCACTAGTGCGAGTGCTACCACTGAGCTTCAGCTGATGAATAGGGCGAGCAGCCTGAGCAACCATTCTCAGAGCGAGGTCGTGCACCAAGAAAAGTGGGAGATTTTTAAATATTTGCAAAAGTTTCCACTGGCAGTGCACTACCCACCTCTTTTTCCCACAGCAGAATCCTGTCCCCAGATGGGCATTAATCCTGCGCACAGACCAGCGAGACCTTCCCCCATATTTTAATGACCTGGTGCCAGGAATGAGGCCGTGGGCATGGAGCGGGGCACCTCAGGAGCGGGTGAATATCCGGCTGGGCTGCAAATGTGCCCCAATTAAGAGAGGGTGGGGCTTGTGTGTAAATCTCAGGGCATTCTCGGTTGGATCATTCGGTTGCGAAGTTCATGGGACATTGGCTTGTGAGAGGGCTATAGCTCAGTGGTAGAACATTTGACTGCAGATTATAGAAGTTCCTGGTTGATATATAAATATCTCCTCATGAACTCCTATGTTATCACAGAGAACGATAGTTATACCCGCCGTCCGCTACACCATGTCCATAGTTACGATAGAAAGATATAATACTGAAGGAGGCCTTTAGCTCCATTGTGCCTGCACCGTGTGTTTGGCAGAGCTGTTCAATTAATCCCACTCCACTTCCCTTACCCCATAGCCCTGTAGATGTTTCCCCTTCAAGGATTTATCCAATTCCTTTTTGAAAGTTACCATTGAATCTGCTTCCACCACCCTTGCAAACAGTGTATTCCAGACCACAACAACTTGCTGTGTAAAAAAATGTCTCCACATGTTGCCTTTTTTTCCCTTGTCAATCACCGTAAATCTGTGTCCTCCGGTTACTGGCCCTTCTGCCACTAGAAACAGCTTAATTTGCACAATAAAAAACTTCCATGATTTTGAACAGCTGAAAAATAACTCTGCATAAAATTTCTCGCCAATTTTGAAAGAAGGGTGAGGAGTCTCTTTAAAGCAATGGTTAGCTTTATCTAATATTTGTTTGACATGACCCCGTCATCTTCCTATCCCTCATGGTGTCCTGCGCTATGCAACATTTTGATGTGAAGCAGAAAGCTGCCAATAGGGCTCTGGGGGTATAGCTCAGTGGTAGAGCATTTGACTGCAGATCAAGAGGTCCCTGGTTCAAATCCAGGTGCCCCCTCGTTACCATTTAGGCTCAATAATTAAAAATCTCTTTCTCCACAGTTGCTCTGTGTTCATTAACAATAATGCTGCTTCAGAGCCACTTTTCACCAACAGTCAATCCTTGTGGTGATGAAGCTGTAGATTGCTTTTTTCGGTGATAGAGTCAGCGCAAACTGCAGTGAGAAAAGTGAAACAGCAATTTTAGTGTTGGTTTAGGGATAAATGTAACCCAGGACCATGGCTGAGCTCCCTTGACCTTCTTCAAATAATGCCATGAGATCTTTTACACCCACCAGAGCTGACAGACAAGCCTCGGTTGAATGTGTCACCTGAAAAATGGCCCTTGCAACAAGCCAGCACTTCCCTCAGACCTAAACTGAAGTGTTAGCCTGGATTATGCACTCAAGTCTTTGGAGTGGGGTACATAGATACATAGAAGATAGGAGCAGGAGTAGGCCATTCGGCCCTTCGTGCCTGCTCCGCCATTTAATGAGATCATGGCTGATCCTTTAATTCAGTATCCCGTCCCCGCCTTCTCTCCGTAACCCTTAACCCCTTTTGCCCGTAGAAATATATCTAATTCCCTCTTAAATATATTTAATGAGCTGGCGTACACTGCCCTCTGTGGCAATGAGTTCCACAGGTTCACCACTCTCTGAGTGAAGAAATTCCCCCTCATCTCTGTCCTAAATGGTTTAGCCCTTATCCTTAAATTATGTCCTCTAGTTCTGTTCTCACCCGCCAAGGGAAACATTCCTTCTGCATCCAGTCTGTCTAGACCTGTCAGAATTTTATACACTTCTATGAGGTCCCCTCTCAATCTTCTAAACTCCAGTGTGTACATCCCTAAACTACATAGTCTCTCCTCATAGGTCATTCCCGCCATTCCTGGTATCAGCCTGGTGAATCGCCGCTGCACCCCCTCCATGGCAAGAACATCCTTCCTCAGATGAGGCGACCAAAACTGTACACAGTACTCGAGGTGTGGTCTCACCAGTGCCCTGTACAGCTGCAGCAAGGTATCCCTGTTCCTGTATTCTAACCCTTTTGCTATGAAGGCCAGCATACCGTTTGCCTTCTTGACCGCCTGTTGCACCTGCATGCTCGCCTTCAGTGACTGGTGTACAAGAACACCCAGGTCTCTCTGTACTTCCCCCTCTCCCAATCTATTGCCATTTAAATAATAATTTGCCCTCCCGTTCCTGCACCCAAGGTGGATAACTTCGCACTTGTCCACATTATAGTGCATCTGCCATTTATCCGCCCAATCGCCCAGTCTGTCCAAATCGCTCTGGAGCTTCCTGGTCTCTTCCTCTGAGCCCACCCCACCTCCTAGTTTAGTGTCGTCTGCAAATTTGGAAATGCTGCATCCGACTCCCTGATCCAGGTCATTAATGTAAATTGTGAACAGCTGGGGGCCCAGGACAGATCCCTGTGGTACCCCACTTGTTACTGCCTGCCATTCAGAAAATGAGCCGTTTATTCCAACTCTCTGTTTTCTATCTGACAGCCAGTTCCCTATCCACGCCAAAACTTTCCCCTTTATCCCATGAGCCTCAATTTTCCATGCTAATCTTTTATGTGGGACCTTATCGAAGGCCTTTTGGAAGTCCAGGTACACCACATCTACTGGCTCTCCCCCATCTATTCTACCAGTTACTCCCTCAAAAAATTCCAATAGATTAGTCAAGCACGATTTACCCTTTGTAAATCCATGTTGACTCTGTCCTATCCTGTCCCCATTTGCTAAGTGCTCCGCTATTTCATCCTTAATGATGGACTCCAGCATTTTGCCCACAACTGATGTAAGGCTTACAGGTCTGTAATTACCTGCTTTTTCCCTACCCCCCTTTTTGAATAGTGGGGTAACGTTAGCTACCCTCCAATCCATCGGCACTGTTCCCGAGTCTAATGAATTCTGAAAAATCATCCTTAGTGCATCCGCTATCTCTAGGGCCACCTCCTTCAGTACCCTAGGATGCATGTTATCAGGCCCTGGGGATTTGTCCACCTTCAATCCCTTTAGCTTCCTTAACACCATATCCTTAGAGATATTGATTTGCGTCAGTTCCTCCTTTGCCAATGTCCCTATTTTTCCCGATATCCCAGGGAGGTTTTTTGTGTCTTCCTTCGTAAAGACTGACCCAAAGTATGCATTTAGTTGATCTGCCATTTCCTTATTTCCCATTATATATTCCCCCGTATCTGACTGCAATGGACCAACTTTGGTTTTCACCAGTCTTTTCCTTTTGATATATTTATAAAAGCTTTTGGAGTTAGTTTTTATATTTTCCGCCAGCTTGTTTTCGTAAGCTATTTTGCCCCTCTTGATCATGCCCTTTGCCCTCCTTTGCTCTATCTTAAACTGTTCCCAATCTTCCGCTCTGGCGCTTTTTTTGGCTATTTTATACGCCCTATCTTTGGATTGTATGCTGTCTCTAATTTCCCCTGTTATCCACGGTTGAGTCACCTTTTTAGATTTCCTTTTATGCCAGATTGGTATAAACAATTTTTGCAATTTTGTCATTCTATCTTTAAATGTTTGCCATTGTTTATCTACCTCCAGTCCTCTCAGGAACGTTGTCCAATCAGACCTACTCAGTTCCCGTCTCATGGCATCATAATTCCCCTTGTTTAAATTCAGGACCTTTAGCTTCCTTAACACCATATCCTGAACCCACAACATTTTGACTCACTAGTGCGAGTGCTACCACTGAGCTTCAGCTGATGAATAGGGCGAGCAGCCTGAGCAAACATTCTCAGAGCGAGGTCGTGCACCAAGAAAAGTGGGAGATTTTTAAATATTTGCAAAAGTTTCCACTGGCAGTGCACTACCCACCTCTTTTTCCCACAGCAGAATCCTGTCCCCAGATGGGCATTAATCCTGCGCACAGACCAGCGAGACCTTCCCCCATATTTTAATGACCTGGTGCCAGGAATGAGGCCGTGGGCATGGAGCGGGGCACCTCAGGAGCGGGTGAATATCCGGCTGGGCTGCAAATGTGCCCCAATTAAGAGAGGGTGGGGCTTGTGTGTAAATCTCAGGGCATTCTCGGTTGGATCATTCGGTTGCGAAGTTCATGGGACATTGGCTTGTGAGAGGGCTATAGCTCAGTGGTAGAACATTTGACTGCAGATTATAGAAGTTCCTGGTTGATATATAAATATCTCCTCATGAACTCCTATGTTATCACAGAGAACGATAGTTATACCCGCCGTCCGCTACACCATGTCCATAGTTACGATAGAAAGATATAATACTGAAGGAGGCCTTTAGCTCCATTGTGCCTGCACCGTGTGTTTGGCAGAGCTGTTCAATTAATCCCACTCCACTTCCCTTACCCCATAGCCCTGTAGATGTTTCCCCTTCAAGGATTTATCCAATTCCTTTTTGAAAGTTACCATTGAATCTGCTTCCACCACCCTTGCAAACAGTGTATTCCAGACCACAACAACTTGCTGTGTAAAAAAATGTCTCCACATGTTGCCTTTTTTTCCCTTGTCAATCACCGTAAATCTGTGTCCTCCGGTTACTGGCCCTTCTGCCACTAGAAACAGCTTAATTTGCACAATAAAAAACTTCCATGATTTTGAACAGCTGAAAAATAATTCTGCATAAAATTTCTCGCCAATTTTGAAAGAAGGGTGAGGAGTCTCTTTAAAGCAATGGTTAGCTTTATCTAATATTTGTTTGACATGACCCCGTCATCTTCCTATCCCTCATGGTGTCCTGCGCTATGCAACATTTTGATGTGAAGCAGAAAGCTGCCAATAGGGCTCTGGGGGTATAGCTCAGTGGTAGAGCATTTGACTGCAGATCAAGAGGTCCCTGGTTCAAATCCAGGTGCCCTCTCGTTACCATTTAGGCTCAATAATTAAAAATCTCTTTCTCCACAGTTGCTCTGTGTTTATTAACAATAATGCTGCTTCAGAGCTACTTTTCACCAACAGTCAATCCTTGTGGTGATGAAGCTGTAGATTGCTTATTTCGGTGATAGAGTCAGTGCAAACTGCAGTGAGAAAAGTGAAACAGCAATTTTAGTGTTGGTTTAGGGATAAATGTAACCCAGGACCATGGCTGAGCTCCCTTGACCTTCTTCAAATAATGCCATGAGATCTTTTACACCCACCAGAGCTGACAGACAAGCCTCGGTTGAATGTGTCGCCTGAAAAATGGCCCTTGCAACAAGCCAGCACTTCCCTCAGACCTAAACTGAAGTGTTAGCCTGGATTATGTACTCAAGTCTTTGGAGTGGGGTAGCTTGAACCCACAACATTTTGACTCACTAGTGCGAGTGCTACCACTGAGCTTCAGCTGATGAATAGGGCAAGCAGCCTGAGCAAACATTCTCAGAGCGAGGTCGTGCACCAAGAAAAGTGGGAGATTTTTAAATATTTGCAAAAGTTTCCACTGGCAGTGCACTACCCACCTCTTTTTCCCACAGCAGAATCCTGTCCCCAGATGGGCATTAATCCTGCGCACAGACCAGCGAGACCTTCCCCCATATTTTAATGACCTGGTGCCAGGAATGAGGCCGTGGGCATGGAGCGGGGCACCTCAGGAGCGGGTGAATATCCGGCTGGGCTGCAAATGTGCCCCAATTAAGAGAGGGTGGGGCTTGTGTGTAAATCTCAGGGCATTCTCGGTTGGATCATTCGGTTGCGAAGTTCATGGGACATTGGCTTGTGAGAGGGCTATAGCTCAGTGGTAGAACATTTGACTGCAGATTATAGAAGTTCCTGGTTGATATATAAATATCTCCTCATGAACTCCTATGTTATCACAGAGAACGATAGTTATACCCGCCGTCCGCTACACCATGTCCATAGTTACGATAGAAAGATATAATACTGAAGGAGGCCTTTAGCTCCATTGTGCCTGCACCGTGTGTTTGGCAGAGCTGTTCAATTAATCCCACTCCACTTCCCTTACCCCATAGCCCTGTAGATGTTTCCCCTTCAAGGATTTATCCAATTCCTTTTTGAAAGTTACCATTGAATCTGCTTCCACCACCCTTGCAAACAGTGTATTCCAGACCACAACAACTTGCTGTGTAAAAAAATGTCTCCACATGTTGCCTTTTTTTCCCTTGTCAATCACCGTAAATCTGTGTCCTCCGGTTACTGGCCCTTCTGCCACTAGAAACAGCTTAATTTGCACAATAAAAAACTTCCATGATTTTGAACAGCTGAAAAATAACTCTGCATAAAATTTCTCGCCAATTTTGAAAGAAGGGTGAGGAGTCTCTTTAAAGCAATGGTTAGCTTTATCTAATATTTGTTTGACATGACCCCGTCATCTTCCTATCCCTCATGGTGTCCTGCGCTATGCAACATTTTGATGTGAAGCAGAAAGCTGCCAATAGGGCTCTGGGGGTATAGCTCAGTGGTAGAGCATTTGACTGCAGATCAAGAGGTCCCTGGTTCAAATCCAGGTGCCCTCTCGTTACCATTTAGGCTCAATAATTAAAAATCTCTTTCTCCACAGTTGCTCTGTGTTTATTAACAATAATGCTGCTTCAGAGCTACTTTTCACCAACAGTCAATCCTTGTGGTGATGAAGCTGTAGATTGCTTATTTCGGTGATAGAGTCAGTGCAAACTGCAGTGAGAAAAGTGAAACAGCAATTTTAGTGTTGGTTTAGGGATAAATGTAACCCAGGACCATGGCTGAGCTCCCTTGACCTTCTTCAAATAATGCCATGAGATCTTTTACACCCACCAGAGCTGACAGACAAGCCTCGGTTGAATGTGTCGCCTGAAAAATGGCCCTTGCAACAAGCCAGCACTTCCCTCAGACCTAAACTGAAGTGTTAGCCTGGATTATGTACTCAAGTCTTTGGAGTGGGGTAGCTTGAACCCACAACATTTTGACTCACTAGTGCGAGTGCTACCACTGAGCTTCAGCTGATGAATAGGGCGAGCAGCCTGAGCAAACATTCTCAGAGCGAGGTCGTGCACCAAGAAAAGTGGGAGATTTTTAAATATTTGCAAAAGTTTCCACTGGCAGTGCACTACCCACCTCTTTTTCCCACAGCAGAATCCTGTCCCCAGATGGGCATTAATCCTGCGCACAAACCAGCGAGACCTTCCCCCATATGTTAATGACCTGGTGCCAGGAATGAGGCCGTGGGCATGGAGTGGGGCACCTCAGGAGCGGGTGAATATCCGGCTGGGCTGCAAATGTGCCCCAATTAAGAGAGGGTGGGGCTTGTGTGTAAATCTCAGGGCATTCTCGGTTGGATCATTCGGTTGCGAAGTTCATGGGACATTGGCTTGTGAGAGGGCTATAGCTCAGTGGTAGAACATTTGACTGCAGATTATAGAAGTTCCTGGTTGATATATAAATATCTCCTCATGAACTCCTATGTTATCACAGAGAACGATAGTTATACCCGCCGTCCGCTACACCATGTCCATAGTTACGATAGAAAGATATAATACTGAAGGAGGCCTTTAGCTCCATTGTGCCTGCACCGTGTGTTTGGCAGAGCTGTTCAATTAATCCCACTCCACTTCCCTTACCCCATAGCCCTGTAGATGTTTCCCCTTCAAGGATTTATCCAATTCCTTTTTGAAAGTTACCATTGAATCTGCTTCCACCACCCTTGCAAACAGTGCATTCCAGACCACAACAACTCGCTGTGTAAAAAAATGTCTCCACATGTTGCCTTTTTTTCCCTTGTCAATCACCGTAAATCTGTGTCCTCTGGTTACTGGCCCTTCTGCCACTAGAAACAGCTTAATTTGCACAATAAAAAACTTCCATGATTTTGAACAGCTGAAAAATAACTCTGCATAAAATTTCTTGCCAATTTTGAAAGAAGGGTGAGGAGTCTCTTTAAAGCAATGGTTAGCTTTATCTAATATTTGTTTGACATGACCCCGTCATCTTCCTATCCCTCATGGTGTCCTGCGCTATGCAACATTTTGATGTGAAGCAGAAAGGTGCCAATAGGGCGCTGGGGGTATAGCTCAGTGGTAGAGCATTTGACTGCAGATTCAAGAGGTCCCTGGTTCAAATCCAGGTGCCCCCTCGTTACCATTTAGGCTCAATAATTAAAAATCTCTTTCTCCACAGTTGCTCTGTGTTCATTAACAATAATGCTGCTTCAGAGCTACTTTTCACCAACAGTCAATCCTTGTGGTGATGAAGCTGTAGATTGCTTATTTCGGTGATAGAGTCAGCGCAAACTGCAGTGAGAAAAGTGAAACAGCAATTTTAGTGTTGGTTTAGGGATAAATGTAACCCAGGACCATGGCTGAGCTCCCTTGACCTTCTTCAAATAATGCCATGAGATCTTTTACTCCCACCAGAGCTGACAGACAAGACTCGGTTGAATGTGTCGCCTGAAAAATGGCCCTTGCAACAAGCCAGCACTTCCCTCAGACCTAAACTGAAGTGTTAGCCTGGATTATGTACTCAAGTCTTTGGAGTGGGGTAGCTTGAACCCACAACATTTTGACTCACTAGTGCGAGTGCTACCACTGAGCTTCAGCTGATGAATAGGGCGAGCAGCCTGAGCAAACATTCTCAGAGCGAGGTCGTGCACCAAGAAAAGTGGGAGATTTTTAAATATTTGCAAAAGTTTCCACTGGCAGTGCACTACCCACCTCTTTTTCCCACAGCAGAATCCTGTCCCCAGATGGGCATTAATCCTGCGCACAGACCAGCGAGACCTTCCCCCATATTTTAATGACCTGGTGCCAGGAATGAGGCCGTGGGCATGGAGCGGGGCACCTCAGGAGCGGGTGAATATCCGGCTGGGCTGCAAATGTGCCCCAATTAAGAGAGGGTGGGGCTTGTGTGTAAATCTCAGGGCATTCTCGGTTGGATCATTCGGTTGCGAAGTTCATGGGACATTGGCTTGTGAGAGGGCTATAGCTCAGTGGTAGAACATTTGACTGCAGATTATAGAAGTTCCTGGTTGATATATAAATATCTCCTCATGAACTCCTATGTTATCACAGAGAACGATAGTTATACCCGCCGTCCGCTACACCATGTCCATAGTTACGATAAAAAGATATAATACTGAAGGAGGCCTTTAGCTCCATTGTGCCTGCACCGTGTGTTTGGCAGAGCTGTTCAATTAATCCCACTCCACTTCCCTTACCCCATAGCCCTGTAGATGTTTCCCCTTCAAGGATTTATCCAATTCCTTTTTGAAAGTTACCATTGAATCTGCTTCCACCACCCTTGCAAACAGTGTATTCCAGACCACAACAACTTGCTGTGTAAAAAAATGTCTCCACATGTTGCCTTTTTTTCCCTTGTCAATCACCGTAAATCTGTGTCCTCCGGTTACTGGCCCTTCTGCCACTAGAAACAGCTTAATTTGCACAATAAAAAACTTCCATGATTTTGAACAGCTGAAAAATAACTCTGCATAAAATTTCTTGCCAATTTTGAAAGAAGGGTGAGGAGTCTCTTTAAAGCAATGGTTAGCTTTATCTAATATTTGTTTGACATGACCCCGTCATCTTCCTATCCCTCATGGTGTCCTGCGCTATGCAACATTTTGATGTGAAGCAGAAAGCTGCCAATAGGGCTCTGGGGGTATAGCTCAGTGGTAGAGCATTTGACTGCAGATCAAGAGGTCTCTGGTTCAAATCCAGGTGCCCCCTCGTTACCATTTAGGCTCAATAATTAAAAATCTCTTTCTCCACAGTTGCTCTGTGTTCATTAACAATAATGCTGCTTCAGAGCTACTTTTCACCAACAGTCAATCCTTGTGGTGATGAAGCTGTAGATTGCTTATTTCGGTGATAGAGTCAGCGCAAACTGCAGTGAGAAAAGTGAAACAGCAATTTTAGTGTTGGTTTAGGGATAAATGGAACCCAGGACCATGGCTGAGCTCCCTTGACCTTCTTCAAATAATGCCATGAGATCTTTTACTCCCACCAGAGCTGACAGACAAGCCTCGGTTGAATGTGTCACCTGAAAAATGGCCCTTGCAACAAGCCAGCACTTCCCTCAGACCTAAACTGAAGTGTTAGCCTGGATTATGTACTCAAGTCTTTGGAGTGGGGTAGCTTGAACCCACAACATTTTGACTCACTAGTGCGAGTGCTACCACTGAGCTTCAGCTGATGAATAGGGCGAGCAGCCTGAGCAAACATTCTCAGAGCGAGGTCGTGCACCAAGAAAAGTGGGAGATTTTTAAATATTTGCAAAAGTTTCCACTGGCAGTGCACTACCCACCTCTTTTTCCCACAGCAGAATCCTGTCCCCAGATGGGCATTAATCCTGCGCACAGACCAGCGAGACCTTCCCCCATATTTTAATGACCTGGTGCCAGGAATGAGGCCGTGGGCATGGAGCGGGGCACCTCAGGAGCGGGTGAATATCCGGCTGGGCTGCAAATGTGCCCCAATTAAGAGAGGTTGGGGCTTGTGTGTAAATCTCAGGGCATTCTCGGTTGGATCATTCGGTTGCGAAGTTCATGGGACATTGGCTTGTGAGAGGGCTATAGCTCAGTGGTAGAACATTTGACTGCAGATTATAGAAGTTCCTGGTTGATATATAAATATCTCCTCATGAACTCCTATGTTATCACAGAGAACGATAGTTATACCCGCCGTCCGCTACACCATGTCCATAGTTACGATAGAAAGATATAATACTGAAGGAGGCCTTTAGCTCCATTGTGCCTGCACCGTGTGTTTGGCAGAGCTGTTCAATTAATCCCACTCCACTTCCCTTACCCCATAGCCCTGTAGATGTTTCCCCTTCAAGGATTTATCCAATTCCTTTTTGAAAGTTACCATTGAATCTGCTTCCACCACCCTTGCAAACAGTGTATTCCAGACCACAACAACTCGCTGTGTAAAAAAATGTCTCCACATGTTGCCTTTTTTTCCCTTGTCAATCACCGTAAATCTGTGTCCTCTGGTTACTGGCCCTTCTGCCACTAGAAACAGCTTAATTTGCACAATAAAAAACTTCCATGATTTTGAACAGCTGAAAAATAACTCTGCATAAAATTTCTTGCCAATTTTGAAAGAAGGGTGAGGAGTCTCTTTAAAGCAATGGTTAGCTTTATCTAATATTTGTTTGACATGACCCCGTCATCTTCCTATCCCTCATGGTGTCCTGCGCTATGCAACATTTTGATGTGAAGCAGAAAGCTACGAATAGGGCTCTGGCGGTATAGCTCAGTGGTAGAGCATTTGACTGCAGATCAAGAGGTCCTTGGTTCAAATCCAGGTGCCCCCTCGTTACCATTTAGGCTCAATAATTAAAAATCTCTTTCTCCGCAGTTGCTCTGTGTTCATTAACAATAATGCTGCTTCAGAGCCACTTTTCACCAACAGTCAATCCTTGTGGTGATGAAGCTGTAGATTGCATATTTCAGTGATAGAATCAGCGCAAACTGCAGTGAGAAAAGTGAAACAGCAATTTTAGTGTTGGTTTAGGGATAAATGTAACCCAGGACCATGGCTGAGCTCCCTTGACCTTCTTCAAATAATGCCATGAGATCTTTTACACCCACCAGAGCTGACAGACAAGCCTCGGTTGAATGTGTCGCCTGAAAAATGGCCCTTGCAACAAGCCAGCACTTCCCTCAGACCTAAACTGAAGTGTTAGCCTGGATTATGTACTCAAGTCTTTGGAGTGGGGTAGCTTGAACCCACAACATTTTGACTCACTAGTGCGAGTGCTACCACTGAGTTTCAGCTGATGAATAGGGCGAGCAGCCTGAGCAAACATTCTCAGAGCGAGGTCGTGCACCAAGAAAAGTGGGAGATTTTTAAATATTTGCAAAAGTTTCCACTGGCAGTGCACTACCCACCTCTTTTTCCCACAGCAGAATCCTGTCCCCAGATGGGCATTAATCCTGCGCACAGACCAGCGAGACCTTCCCCCATATGTTAATGACCTGGTGCCAGGAATGAGGCCGTGGGCATGGAGCGGGTGAATATCCGGCTGGGCTGCAAATGTGCCCCAATTAAGAGAGGGTGGGGCTTGTGTGTAAATCTCAGGGCATTCTCGGTTGGATCATTCGGTTGCGAAGTTCATGGGACATTGGCTTGTGAGAGGGCTATAGCTCAGTGGTAGAACATTTGACTGCAGATTATAGAAGTTCCTGGTTGATATATAAATATCTCCTCATGAACTCCTATGTTATCACAGAGAACGATAGTTATACCCGCCGTCCGCTACACCATGTCCATAGTTACGATAGAAAGATATAATACTGAAGGAGGCCTTTAGCTCCATTGTGCCTGCACCGTGTGTTTGGCAGAGCTGTTCAATTAATTCCACTCCACTTCCCTTACCCCATAGCCCTGTAGATGTTTCCCCTTCAAGGATTTATCCAATTCCTTTTTGAAAGTTACCATTGAATTTGCTTCCACCACCCTTGCAAACAGTGTATTCCAGACCACAACAACTTGCTGTGTAAAAAAATGTCTCCACATGTTGCCTTTTTTTCCCTTGTCAATCACCTTAAATCTGTGTCCTCTGGTTACTGGCCCTTCTGCCACTAGAAACAGCTTAATTTGCACAATAAAAAACTTCCATGATTTTGAACAGCTGAAAAATAACTCTGCATAAAATTTCTTGCCAATTTTGAAAGAAGGGTGAGGAGTCTCTTTAAAGCAATGGTTAGCTTTATCTAATATTTGTTTGACATGACCCCGTCATCTTCCTATCCCTCATGGTGTCCTGCGCTATGCAACATTTTGATGTGAAGCAGAAAGCTGTCAATAGGGCTCTGGGGGTATAGCTCAGTGGTAGAGCATTTGACTGCAGATCAAGAGGTCCCTGGTTCAAATCCAGGTGCCCCCTCGTTACCATTTAGGCTCAATAATTAAAAATCTCTTTCTCCACAGTTGCTCTGTGTTCATTAACAATAATGCTGCTTCAGAGCTACTTTTCACCAACAGTCAATCCTTGTGGTGATGAAGCTGTCGATTGCTTATTTCGGTGATAGAGTCAGCGCAAACTGCAGTGAGAAAAGTGAAACAGCAATTTTAGTGTTGGTTTAGGGATAAATGTAACCCAGGACCATGGCTGAGCTCCCTTGACCTTCTTCAAATAATGCCATGAGATCTTTTACACCCACCAGAGCTGACAGACAAGCCTCGGTTGAATGTGTCGCCTGAAAAATGGCCCTTGCAACAAGCCAGCACTTCCCTCACACCTAAACTGAAGTGTTAGCCTGGATTATGTACTCAAGTCTTTGGAGTGGGGTAGCTTGAACCCACAATATTTTGACTCACTAGTGCGAGTGCTACCACTGAGCTTCAGCTGATGAATAGGGCGAGCAGCCTGAGCAAACATTCTCAGAGCGAGGTCGTGCACCAAGAAAAGTGGGAGATTTTTAAATATTTGCAAAAGTTTCCACTGGCAGTGCACTACCCACCTCTTTTTCCCACAGCAGAATCCTGTCCCCAGATGGGCATTAATCCTGCGCACAAACCAGCGAGACCTTCCCCCATATGTTAATGACCTGGTGCCAGGAATGAGGCCGTGGGCATGGAGCGGGGCACCTCAGGAGCGGGTGAATATCCGGCTGGGCTGCAAATGTGCCCCAATTAAGAGAGGGTGGGGCTTGTGTGTAAATCTCAGGGCATTCTCGGTTGGATCATTCGGTTGCGAAGTTCATGGGACATTGGCTTGTGAGAGGGCTATAGCTCAGTGGTAGAACATTTGACTGCAGATTATAGAAGTTCCTGGTTGATATATAAATATCTCCTCATGAACTCCTATGTTATCACAGAGAACGATAGTTATACCCGCCGTCCGCTACACCATGTCCATAGTTACGATAAAAAGATATAATACTGAAGGAGGCCTTTAGCTCCATTGTGCCTGCACCGTGTGTTTGGCAGAGCTGTTCAATTAATCCCACTCCACTTCCCTTACCCCATAGCCCTGTAGATGTTTCCCCTTCAAGGATTTATCCAATTCCTTTTTGAAAGTTACCATTGAATCTGCTTCCACCACCCTTGCAAACAGTGTATTCCAGACCACAACAACTTGCTGTGTAAAAAAATGTCTCCACATGTTGCCTTTTTTTCCCTTGTCAATCACCGTAAATCTGTGTCCTCCGGTTACTGGCCCTTCTGCCACTAGAAACAGCTTAATTTGCACAATAAAAAACTTCCATGATTTTGAACAGCTGAAAAATAACTCTGCATAAAATTTCTCGCCAATTTTGAAAGAAGGGTGAGGAGTCTCTTTAAAGCAATGGTTAGCTTTATCTAATATTTGTTTGACATGACCCCGTCATCTTCCTATCCCTCATGGTGTCCTGCGCTATGCAACATTTTGATGTGAAGCAGAAAGCTGCCAATAGGGCTCTGGGGGTATAGCTCAGTGGTAGAGCATTTGACTGCAGATCAAGAGGTCCATGGTTCAAATCCAGGTGCCCCCTCGTTACCATTTAGGCTCAATAATTAAAAATCTCTTTCTCCACAGTTGCTCTGTGTTCATTAACAATAATGCTGCTTCAGAGCTACTTTTCACCAACAGTCAATCCTTGTGGTGATGAAGCTGTAGATTGCTTATTTCGGTGATAGAGTCAGCGCAAACTGCAGTGAGAAAAGTGAAACAGCAATTTTAGTGTTGGTTTAGGGATAAATGGAACCCAGGACCATGGCTGAGCTCCCTTGACCTTCTTCAAATAATGCCATGAGATCTTTTAGTCCCACCAGAGCTGACAGAAAAGCCTCGGTTGAATGTGTCGCCTGAAAAATGGCCCTTGCAACAAGCCAGCACTTCCCTCAGACCTAAACTGAAGTGTTAGCCTGGATTATGTACTCAAGTCTTTGGAGTGGGGTAGCTTGAACCCACAACATTTTGACTCACTAGTGCGAGTGCTACCACTGAGCTTCAGCTGATGAATAGGGCGAGCAGCCTGAGCAAACATTCTCAGAGCGAGGTCGTGCACCAAGAAAAGTGGGAGATTTTTAAATATTTGCAAAAGTTTCCACTGGCAGTGCACTACCCACCTCTTTTTCCCACAGCAGAATCCTGTCCCCAGATGGGCATTAATCCTGCGCACAGACCAGCGAGACCTTCCCCCATATTTTAATGACCTGGTGCCAGGAATGAGGCCGTGGGCATGGAGCGGGGCACCTCAGGAGCGGGTGAATATCCGGCTGGGCTGCAAATGTGCCCCAATTAAGAGAGGGTGGGGCTTGTGTGTAAATCTCAGGGCATTCTCGGTTGGATCATTCGGTTGCGAAGTTCATGGGACATTGGCTTGTGAGAGGGCTATAGCTCAGTGGTAGAACATTTGACTGCAGATTATAGAAGTTTCTGGTTGATATATAAATATCTCCTCATGAACTCCTATGTTATCACAGAGAACGATAGTTATACCCGCCGTCCGCTACACCATGTCCATAGTTACGATAGAAAGATATAATACTGAAGGAGGCCTTTAGCTCCATTGTGCCTGCACCGTGTGTTTGGCAGAGCTGTTCAATTAATCCCACTCCACTTCCCTTACCCCATAGCCCTGTAGATGTTTCCCCTTCAAGGATTTATCCAATTCCTTTTTGAAAGTTACCATTGAATCTGCTTCCACCACCCTTGCAAACAGTGTAACCCAGACCACAACAACTTGCTGTGTAAAAAAATGTCTCCACATGTTGCCTTTTTTTCCCTTGTCAATCACCGTAAATCTGTGTCCTCCGGTTACTGGCCCTTCTGCCACTAGAAACAGCTTAATTTGCACAATAAAAAACTTCCATGATTTTGAACAGCTGAAAAATAACTCTGCATAAAATTTCTCGCCAATTTTGAAAGAAGGGTGAGGAGTCTCTTTAAAGCAATGGTTAGCTTTATCTAATATTTGTTTGACATGACCCCGTCATCTTCCTATCCCTCATGGTGTCCTGCGCTATGCAACATTTTGATGTGAAGCAGAAAGCTGCCAATAGGGCTCTGGGGGTATAGCTCAGTGGTAGAGCATTTGACTGCAGATCAAGAGGTCCCTGGTTCAAATCCAGGTGCCCCCTCGTTACCATTTAGGCTCAATAATTAAAAATCTCTTTCTCCACAGTTGCTCTGTGTTCATTAACAATAATGCTGATTCAGAGCTACTTTTCACCAACAGTCAATCCTTGTGGTGATGAAGCTGTAGATTGCTTATTTCGGTGATAGAGTCAGCGCAAACTGCAGTGAGAAAAGTGAAACAGCAATTTTAGTGTTGGTTTAGGGATAAATGTAACCCAGGACCATGGCTGAGCTCCCTTGACCTTCTTCAAATAATGCCATGAGATCTTTTACACCCACCAGAGCTGACAGACAAGCCTCGGTTGAATGTGTCGCCTGAAAAATGGCCCTTGCAACAAGCCAGCACTTCCCTCACACCTAAACTGAAGTGTTAGCCTGGATTATGTACTCAAGTCTTTGGAGTGGGGTAGCTTGAACCCACAACATTTTGACTCACTAGTGCGAGTGCTACCACTGAGTTTCAGCTGATGAATAGGGCGAGCAGCCTGAGCAAACATTCTCAGAGCGAGGTCGTGCACCAAGAAAAGTGGGAGATTTTTAAATATTTGCAAAAGTTTCCACTGGCAGTGCACTACCCACCTCTTTTTCCCACAGCAGAATCCTGTCCCCAGATGGGCATTAATCCTGCGCACAGACCAGCGAGACCTTCCCCCATATGTTAATGACCTGGTGCCAGGAATGAGGCCGTGGGCATGGAGCGGGTGAATATCCGGCTGGGCTGCAAATGTGCCCCAATTAAGAGAGGGTGGGGCTTGTGTGTAAATCTCAGGGCATTCTCGGTTGGATCATTCGGTTGCGAAGTTCATGGGACATTGGCTTGTGAGAGGGCTATAGCTCAGTGGTAGAACATTTGACTGCAGATTATAGAAGTTCCTGGTTGATATATAAATATCTCCTCATGAACTCCTATGTTATCACAGAGAACGATAGTTATACCCGCCGTCCGCTACACCATGTCCATAGTTACGATAAAAAGATATAATACTGAAGGAGGCCTTTAGCTCCATTGTGCCTGCACCGTGTGTTTGGCAGAGCTGTTCAATTAATCCCACTCCACTTCCCTTACCCCATAGCCCTGTAGATGTTTCCCCTTCAAGGATTTATCCAATTCCTTTTTGAAAGTTACCATTGAATCTGCTTCCACCACCCTTGCAAACAGTGTATTCCAGACCACAACAACTTGCTGTGTAAAAAAATGTCTCCACATGTTGCCTTTTTTTCCCTTGTCAATCACCGTAAATCTGTGTCCTCCGGTTACTGGCCCTTCTGCCACTAGAAACAGCTTAATTTGCACAATAAAAAACTTCCATGATTTTGAACAGCTGAAAAATAACTCTGCATAAAATTTCTCGCCAATTTTGAAAGAAGGGTGAGGAGTCTCTTTAAAGCAATGGTTAGCTTTATCTAATATTTGTTTGACATGACCCCGTCATCTTCCTATCCCTCATGGTGTCCTGCGCTATGCAACATTTTGATGTGAAGCAGAAAGCTGCCAATAGGGCTCTGGGGGTATAGCTCAGTGGTAGAGCATTTGACTGCAGATCAAGAGGTCCATGGTTCAAATCCAGGTGCCCCCTCGTTACCATTTAGGCTCAATAATTAAAAATCTCTTTCTCCACAGTTGCTCTGTGTTCATTAACAATAATGCTGCTTCAGAGCTACTTTTCACCAACAGTCAATCCTTGTGGTGATGAAGCTGTAGATTGCTTATTTCGGTGATAGAGTCAGCGCAAACTGCAGTGAGAAAAGTGAAACAGCAATTTTAGTGTTGGTTTAGGGATAAATGGAACCCAGGACCATGGCTGAGCTCCCTTGACCTTCTTCAAATAATGCCATGAGATCTTTTACTCCCACCAGAGCTGACAGAAAAGCCTCGGTTGAATGTGTCGCCTGAAAAATGGCCCTTGCAACAAGCCAGCACTTCCCTCAGACCTAAACTGAAGTGTTAGCCTGGATTATGTACTCAAGTCTTTGGAGTGGGGTAGCTTGAACCCACAACATTTTGACTCACTAGTGCGAGTGCTACCACTGAGCTTCAGCTGATGAATAGGGCGAGCAGCCTGAGCAAACATTCTCAGAGCGAGGTCGTGCACCAAGAAAAGTGGGAGATTTTTAAATATTTGCAAAAGTTTCCACTGGCAGTGCACTACCCACCTCTTTTTCCCACAGCAGAATCCTGTCCCCAGATGGGCATTAATCCTGCGCACAGACCAGCGAGACCTTCCCCCATATTTTAATGACCTGGTGCCAGGAATGAGGCCGTGGGCATGGAGCGGGGCACCTCAGGAGCGGGTGAATATCCGGCTGGGCTGCAAATGTGCCCCAATTAAGAGAGGGTGGGGCTTGTGTGTAAATCTCAGGGCATTCTCGGTTGGATCATTCGGTTGCGAAGTTCATGGGACATTGGCTTGTGAGAGGGCTATAGCTCAGTGGTAGAACATTTGACTGCAGATTATAGAAGTTCCTGGTTGATATATAAATATCTCCTCATGAACTCCTATGTTATCACAGAGAACGATAGTTATACCCGCCGTCCGCTACACCATGTCCATAGTTACGATAGAAAGATATAATACTGAAGGAGGCCTTTAGCTCCATTGTGCCTGCACCGTGTGTTTGGCAGAGCTGTTCAATTAATCCCACTCCACTTCCCTTACCCCATAGCCCTGTAGATGTTTCCCCTTCAAGGATTTATCCAATTCCTTTTTGAAAGTTACCATTGAATCTGCTTCCACCACCCTTGCAAACAGTGTATTCCAGACCACAACAACTCGCTGTGTAAAAAAATGTCTCCACATGTTGCCTTTTTTTCCCTTGTCAATCACCGTAAATCTGTGTCCTCTGGTTACTGGCCCTTCTGCCACTAGAAACAGCTTAATTTGCACAATAAAAAACTTCCATGATTTTGAACAGCTGAAAAATAACTCTGCATAAAATTTCTTGCCAATTTTGAAAGAAGGGTGAGGAGTCTCTTTAAAGCAATGGTTAGCTTTATCTAATATTTGTTTGACATGACCCCGTCATCTTCCTATCCCTCATGGTGTCCTGCGCTATGCAACATTTTGATGTGAAGCAGAAAGCTACGAATAGGGCTCTGGCGGTATAGCTCAGTGGTAGAGCATTTGACTGCAGATCAAGAGGTCCTTGGTTCAAATCCAGGTGCCCCCTCGTTACCATTTAGGCTCAATAATTAAAAATCTCTTTCTCCGCAGTTGCTCTGTGTTCATTAACAATAATGCTGCTTCAGAGCCACTTTTCACCAACAGTCAATCCTTGTGGTGATGAAGCTGTAGATTGCATATTTCAGTGATAGAATCAGCGCAAACTGCAGTGAGAAAAGTGAAACAGCAATTTTAGTGTTGGTTTAGGGATAAATGTAACCCAGGACCATGGCTGAGCTCCCTTGACCTTCTTCAAATAATGCCATGAGATCTTTTACACCCACCAGAGCTGACAGACAAGCCTCGGTTGAATGTGTCGCCTGAAAAATGGCCCTTGCAACAAGCCAGCACTTCCCTCAGACCTAAACTGAAGTGTTAGCCTGGATTATGTACTCAAGTCTTTGGAGTGGGGTAGCTTGAACCCACAACATTTTGACTCACTAGTGCGAGTGCTACCACTGAGTTTCAGCTGATGAATAGGGCGAGCAGCCTGAGCAAACATTCTCAGAGCGAGGTCGTGCACCAAGAAAAGTGGGAGATTTTTAAATATTTGCAAAAGTTTCCACTGGCAGTGCACTACCCACCTCTTTTTCCCACAGCAGAATCCTGTCCCCAGATGGGCATTAATCCTGCGCACAGACCAGCGAGACCTTCCCCCATATGTTAATGACCTGGTGCCAGGAATGAGGCCGTGGGCATGGAGCGGGTGAATATCCGGCTGGGCTGCAAATGTGCCCCAATTAAGAGAGGGTGGGGCTTGTGTGTAAATCTCAGGGCATTCTCGGTTGGATCATTCGGTTGCGAAGTTCATGGGACATTGGCTTGTGAGAGGGCTATAGCTCAGTGGTAGAACATTTGACTGCAGATTATAGAAGTTCCTGGTTGATATATAAATATCTCCTCATGAACTCCTATGTTATCACAGAGAACGATAGTTATACCCGCCGTCCGCTACACCATGTCCATAGTTACGATAGAAAGATATAATACTGAAGGAGGCCTTTAGCTCCATTGTGCCTGCACCGTGTGTTTGGCAGAGCTGTTCAATTAATTCCACTCCACTTCCCTTACCCCATAGCCCTGTAGATGTTTCCCCTTCAAGGATTTATCCAATTCCTTTTTGAAAGTTACCATTGAATTTGCTTCCACCACCCTTGCAAACAGTGTATTCCAGACCACAACAACTTGCTGTGTAAAAAAATGTCTCCACATGTTGCCTTTTTTTCCCTTGTCAATCACCTTAAATCTGTGTCCTCTGGTTACTGGCCCTTCTGCCACTAGAAACAGCTTAATTTGCACAATAAAAAACTTCCATGATTTTGAACAGCTGAAAAATAACTCTGCATAAAATTTCTTGCCAATTTTGAAAGAAGGGTGAGGAGTCTCTTTAAAGCAATGGTTAGCTTTATCTAATATTTGTTTGACATGACCCCGTCATCTTCCTATCCCTCATGGTGTCCTGCGCTATGCAACATTTTGATGTGAAGCAGAAAGCTGTCAATAGGGCTCTGGGGGTATAGCTCAGTGGTAGAGCATTTGACTGCAGATCAAGAGGTCCCTGGTTCAAATCCAGGTGCCCCCTCGTTACCATTTAGGCTCAATAATTAAAAATCTCTTTCTCCACAGTTGCTCTGTGTTCATTAACAATAATGCTGCTTCAGAGCTACTTTTCACCAACAGTCAATCCTTGTGGTGATGAAGCTGTCGATTGCTTATTTCGGTGATAGAGTCAGCGCAAACTGCAGTGAGAAAAGTGAAACAGCAATTTTAGTGTTGGTTTAGGGATAAATGTAACCCAGGACCATGGCTGAGCTCCCTTGACCTTCTTCAAATAATGCCATGAGATCTTTTACACCCACCAGAGCTGACAGACAAGCCTCGGTTGAATGTGTCGCCTGAAAAATGGCCCTTGCAACAAGCCAGCACTTCCCTCACACCTAAACTGAAGTGTTAGCCTGGATTATGTACTCAAGTCTTTGGAGTGGGGTAGCTTGAACCCACAATATTTTGACTCACTAGTGCGAGTGCTACCACTGAGCTTCAGCTGATGAATAGGGCGAGCAGCCTGAGCAAACATTCTCAGAGCGAGGTCGTGCACCAAGAAAAGTGGGAGATTTTTAAATATTTGCAAAAGTTTCCACTGGCAGTGCACTACCCACCTCTTTTTCCCACAGCAGAATCCTGTCCCCAGATGGGCATTAATCCTGCGCACAAACCAGCGAGACCTTCCCCCATATGTTAATGACCTGGTGCCAGGAATGAGGCCGTGGGCATGGAGCGGGGCACCTCAGGAGCGGGTGAATATCCGGCTGGGCTGCAAATGTGCCCCAATTAAGAGAGGGTGGGGCTTGTGTGTAAATCTCAGGGCATTCTCGGTTGGATCATTCGGTTGCGAAGTTCATGGGACATTGGCTTGTGAGAGGGCTATAGCTCAGTGGTAGAACATTTGACTGCAGATTATAGAAGTTCCTGGTTGATATATAAATATCTCCTCATGAACTCCTATGTTATCACAGAGAACGATAGTTATACCCGCCGTCCGCTACACCATGTCCATAGTTACGATAAAAAGATATAATACTGAAGGAGGCCTTTAGCTCCATTGTGCCTGCACCGTGTGTTTGGCAGAGCTGTTCAATTAATCCCACTCCACTTCCCTTACCCCATAGCCCTGTAGATGTTTCCCCTTCAAGGATTTATCCAATTCCTTTTTGAAAGTTACCATTGAATCTGCTTCCACCACCCTTGCAAACAGTGTATTCCAGACCACAACAACTTGCTGTGTAAAAAAATGTCTCCACATGTTGCCTTTTTTTCCCTTGTCAATCACCGTAAATCTGTGTCCTCCGGTTACTGGCCCTTCTGCCACTAGAAACAGCTTAATTTGCACAATAAAAAACTTCCATGATTTTGAACAGCTGAAAAATAACTCTGCATAAAATTTCTCGCCAATTTTGAAAGAAGGGTGAGGAGTCTCTTTAAAGCAATGGTTAGCTTTATCTAATATTTGTTTGACATGACCCCGTCATCTTCCTATCCCTCATGGTGTCCTGCGCTATGCAACATTTTGATGTGAAGCAGAAAGCTGCCAATAGGGCTCTGGGGGTATAGCTCAGTGGTAGAGCATTTGACTGCAGATCAAGAGGTCCATGGTTCAAATCCAGGTGCCCCCTCGTTACCATTTAGGCTCAATAATTAAAAATCTCTTTCTCCACAGTTGCTCTGTGTTCATTAACAATAATGCTGCTTCAGAGCTACTTTTCACCAACAGTCAATCCTTGTGGTGATGAAGCTGTAGATTGCTTATTTCGGTGATAGAGTCAGCGCAAACTGCAGTGAGAAAAGTGAAACAGCAATTTTAGTGTTGGTTTAGGGATAAATGGAACCCAGGACCATGGCTGAGCTCCCTTGACCTTCTTCAAATAATGCCATGAGATCTTTTAGTCCCACCAGAGCTGACAGAAAAGCCTCGGTTGAATGTGTCGCCTGAAAAATGGCCCTTGCAACAAGCCAGCACTTCCCTCAGACCTAAACTGAAGTGTTAGCCTGGATTATGTACTCAAGTCTTTGGAGTGGGGTAGCTTGAACCCACAACATTTTGACTCACTAGTGCGAGTGCTACCACTGAGCTTCAGCTGATGAATAGGGCGAGCAGCCTGAGCAAACATTCTCAGAGCGAGGTCGTGCACCAAGAAAAGTGGGAGATTTTTAAATATTTGCAAAAGTTTCCACTGGCAGTGCACTACCCACCTCTTTTTCCCACAGCAGAATCCTGTCCCCAGATGGGCATTAATCCTGCGCACAGACCAGCGAGACCTTCCCCCATATTTTAATGACCTGGTGCCAGGAATGAGGCCGTGGGCATGGAGCGGGGCACCTCAGGAGCGGGTGAATATCCGGCTGGGCTGCAAATGTGCCCCAATTAAGAGAGGGTGGGGCTTGTGTGTAAATCTCAGGGCATTCTCGGTTGGATCATTCGGTTGCGAAGTTCATGGGACATTGGCTTGTGAGAGGGCTATAGCTCAGTGGTAGAACATTTGACTGCAGATTATAGAAGTTTCTGGTTGATATATAAATATCTCCTCATGAACTCCTATGTTATCACAGAGAACGATAGTTATACCCGCCGTCCGCTACACCATGTCCATAGTTACGATAGAAAGATATAATACTGAAGGAGGCCTTTAGCTCCATTGTGCCTGCACCGTGTGTTTGGCAGAGCTGTTCAATTAATCCCACTCCACTTCCCTTACCCCATAGCCCTGTAGATGTTTCCCCTTCAAGGATTTATCCAATTCCTTTTTGAAAGTTACCATTGAATCTGCTTCCACCACCCTTGCAAACAGTGTAACCCAGACCACAACAACTTGCTGTGTAAAAAAATGTCTCCACATGTTGCCTTTTTTTCCCTTGTCAATCACCGTAAATCTGTGTCCTCCGGTTACTGGCCCTTCTGCCACTAGAAACAGCTTAATTTGCACAATAAAAAACTTCCATGATTTTGAACAGCTGAAAAATAACTCTGCATAAAATTTCTCGCCAATTTTGAAAGAAGGGTGAGGAGTCTCTTTAAAGCAATGGTTAGCTTTATCTAATATTTGTTTGACATGACCCCGTCATCTTCCTATCCCTCATGGTGTCCTGCGCTATGCAACATTTTGATGTGAAGCAGAAAGCTGCCAATAGGGCTCTGGGGGTATAGCTCAGTGGTAGAGCATTTGACTGCAGATCAAGAGGTCCCTGGTTCAAATCCAGGTGCCCCCTCGTTACCATTTAGGCTCAATAATTAAAAATCTCTTTCTCCACAGTTGCTCTGTGTTCATTAACAATAATGCTGATTCAGAGCTACTTTTCACCAACAGTCAATCCTTGTGGTGATGAAGCTGTAGATTGCTTATTTCGGTGATAGAGTCAGCGCAAACTGCAGTGAGAAAAGTGAAACAGCAATTTTAGTGTTGGTTTAGGGATAAATGTAACCCAGGACCATGGCTGAGCTCCCTTGACCTTCTTCAAATAATGCCATGAGATCTTTTACACCCACCAGAGCTGACAGACAAGCCTCGGTTGAATGTGTCGCCTGAAAAATGGCCCTTGCAACAAGCCAGCACTTCCCTCACACCTAAACTGAAGTGTTAGCCTGGATTATGTACTCAAGTCTTTGGAGTGGGGTAGCTTGAACCCACAACATTTTGACTCACTAGTGCGAGTGCTACCACTGAGTTTCAGCTGATGAATAGGGCGAGCAGCCTGAGCAAACATTCTCAGAGCGAGGTCGTGCACCAAGAAAAGTGGGAGATTTTTAAATATTTGCAAAAGTTTCCACTGGCAGTGCACTACCCACCTCTTTTTCCCACAGCAGAATCCTGTCCCCAGATGGGCATTAATCCTGCGCACAGACCAGCGAGACCTTCCCCCATATGTTAATGACCTGGTGCCAGGAATGAGGCCGTGGGCATGGAGCGGGTGAATATCCGGCTGGGCTGCAAATGTGCCCCAATTAAGAGAGGGTGGGGCTTGTGTGTAAATCTCAGGGCATTCTCGGTTGGATCATTCGGTTGCGAAGTTCATGGGACATTGGCTTGTGAGAGGGCTATAGCTCAGTGGTAGAACATTTGACTGCAGATTATAGAAGTTCCTGGTTGATATATAAATATCTCCTCATGAACTCCTATGTTATCACAGAGAACGATAGTTATACCCGCCGTCCGCTACACCATGTCCATAGTTACGATAAAAAGATATAATACTGAAGGAGGCCTTTAGCTCCATTGTGCCTGCACCGTGTGTTTGGCAGAGCTGTTCAATTAATCCCACTCCACTTCCCTTACCCCATAGCCCTGTAGATGTTTCCCCTTCAAGGATTTATCCAATTCCTTTTTGAAAGTTACCATTGAATCTGCTTCCACCACCCTTGCAAACAGTGTATTCCAGACCACAACAACTTGCTGTGTAAAAAAATGTCTCCACATGTTGCCTTTTTTTCCCTTGTCAATCACCGTAAATCTGTGTCCTCCGGTTACTGGCCCTTCTGCCACTAGAAACAGCTTAATTTGCACAATAAAAAACTTCCATGATTTTGAACAGCTGAAAAATAACTCTGCATAAAATTTCTCGCCAATTTTGAAAGAAGGGTGAGGAGTCTCTTTAAAGCAATGGTTAGCTTTATCTAATATTTGTTTGACATGACCCCGTCATCTTCCTATCCCTCATGGTGTCCTGCGCTATGCAACATTTTGATGTGAAGCAGAAAGCTGCCAATAGGGCTCTGGGGGTATAGCTCAGTGGTAGAGCATTTGACTGCAGATCAAGAGGTCCATGGTTCAAATCCAGGTGCCCCCTCGTTACCATTTAGGCTCAATAATTAAAAATCTCTTTCTCCACAGTTGCTCTGTGTTCATTAACAATAATGCTGCTTCAGAGCTACTTTTCACCAACAGTCAATCCTTGTGGTGATGAAGCTGTAGATTGCTTATTTCGGTGATAGAGTCAGCGCAAACTGCAGTGAGAAAAGTGAAACAGCAATTTTAGTGTTGGTTTAGGGATAAATGGAACCCAGGACCATGGCTGAGCTCCCTTGACCTTCTTCAAATAATGCCATGAGATCTTTTAGTCCCACCAGAGCTGACAGAAAAGCCTCGGTTGAATGTGTCGCCTGAAAAATGGCCCTTGCAACAAGCCAGCACTTCCCTCAGACCTAAACTGAAGTGTTAGCCTGGATTATGTACTCAAGTCTTTGGAGTGGGGTAGCTTGAACCCACAACATTTTGACTCACTAGTGCGAGTGCTACCACTGAGCTTCAGCTGATGAATAGGGCGAGCAGCCTGAGCAAACATTCTCAGAGCGAGGTCGTGCACCAAGAAAAGTGGGAGATTTTTAAATATTTGCAAAAGTTTCCACTGGCAGTGCACTACCCACCTCTTTTTCCCACAGCAGAATCCTGTCCCCAGATGGGCATTAATCCTGCGCACAGACCAGCGAGACCTTCCCCCATATTTTAATGACCTGGTGCCAGGAATGAGGCCGTGGGCATGGAGCGGGGCACCTCAGGAGCGGGTGAATATCCGGCTGGGCTGCAAATGTGCCCCAATTAAGAGAGGGTGGGGCTTGTGTGTAAATCTCAGGGCATTCTCGGTTGGATCATTCGGTTGCGAAGTTCATGGGACATTGGCTTGTGAGAGGGCTATAGCTCAGTGGTAGAACATTTGACTGCAGATTATAGAAGTTCCTGGTTGATATATAAATATCTCCTCATGAACTCCTATGTTATCACAGAGAACGATAGTTATACCCGCCGTCCGCTACACCATGTCCATAGTTACGATAGAAAGATATAATACTGAAGGAGGCCTTTAGCTCCATTGTGCCTGCACCGTGTGTTTGGCAGAGCTGTTCAATTAATCCCACTCCACTTCCCTTACCCCATAGCCCTGTAGATGTTTCCCCTTCAAGGATTTATCCAATTCCTTTTTGAAAGTTACCATTGAATCTGCTTCCACCACCCTTGCAAACAGTGTATTCCAGACCACAACAACTTGCTGTGTAAAAAAATGTCTCCACATGTTGCCTTTTTTTCCCTTGTCAATCACCGTAAATCTGTGTCCTCCGGTTACTGGCCCTTCTGCCACTAGAAACAGCTTAATTTGCACAATAAAAAACTTCCATGATTTTGAACAGTTGAAAAATAACTCTGCATAAAATTTCTCGCCAATTTTGAAAGAAGGGTGAGGAGTCTCTTTAAAGCAATGGTTAGCTTTATCTAATATTTGTTTGACATGACCCCGTCATCTTCCTATCCCTCATGGTGTCCTGCGCTATGCAACATTTTGATGTGAAGCAGAAAGCTGCCAATAGGGCTCTGGGGGTATAGCTCAGTGGTAGAGCATTTGACTGCAGATCAAGAGGTCCCTGGTTCAAATGCAGGTGCACCCTCGTTACCATTTAGGCTCAATAATTAAAAATCTCTTTCTCCACAGTTGCTCTGTGTTCATTAACAATAATGCTGCTTCAGAGCTACTTTTCACCAACAGTCAATCCTTGTGGTGATGAAGCTGTAGATTGCTTATTTCGGTGATAGAGTCAGCGCAAACTGCAGTGAGAAAAGTGAAACAGCAATTTTAGTGTTGGTTTAGGGATAAATGGAACCCAGGACCATGGCTGAGCTCCCTTGACCTTCTTCAAATAATGCCATGAGATCTTTTACTCCCACCAGAGCTGACAGAAAAGCCTCGGTTGAATGTGTCGCCTGAAAAATGGCCCTTGCAACAAGCCAGCACTTCCCTCAGACCTAAACTGAAGTGTTAGCCTGGATTATGTACTCAAGTCTTTGGAGTGGGGTAGCTTGAACCCACAACATTTTGACTCACTAGTGCGAGTGCTACCACTGAGCTTCAGCTGATGAATAGGGCGAGCAGCCTGAGCAAACATTCTCAGAGCGAGGTCGTGCACCAAGAAAAGTGGGAGATTTTTAAATATTTGCAAAAGTTTCCACTGGCAGTGCACTACCCACCTCTTTTTCCCACAGCAGAATCCTGTCCCCAGATGGGCATTAATCCTGCGCACAGACCAGCGAGACCTTCCCCCATATTTTAATGACCTGGTGCCAGGAATGAGGCCGTGGGCATGGAGCGGGGCACCTCAGGAGCGGGTGAATATCCGGCTGGGCTGCAAATGTGCCCCAATTAAGAGAGGGTGGGGCTTGTGTGTAAATCTCAGGGCATTCTCGGTTGGATCATTCGGTTGCGAAGTTCATGGGACATTGGCTTGTGAGAGGGCTATAGCTCAGTGGTAGAACATTTGACTGCAGATTATAGAAGTTCCTGGTTGATATATAAATATCTCCTCATGAACTCCTATGTTATCACAGAGAACGATAGTTATACCCGCCGTCCGCTACACCATGTCCATAGTTACGATAGAAAGATATAATACTGAAGGAGGCCTTTAGCTCCATTGTGCCTGCACCGTGTGTTTGGCAGAGCTGTTCAATTAATCCCACTCCACTTCCCTTACCGCATAGCCCTGTAGATGTTTCCCCTTCAAGGGTTTATCCAATTCCTTTTTGAAAGTTACCATTGAATCTGCTTCCACCACCCTTGCAAACAGTGTATTCCAGACCACAACAACTTGCTGTGTAAAAAAATGTCTCCACATGTTGCCTTTTTTTCCCTTGTCAATCACCGTAAATCTGTGTCCTCCGGTTACTGGCCCTTCTGCCACTAGAAACAGCTTAATTTGCACAATAAAAAACTTCCATGATTTTGAACAGCTGAAAAATAACTCTGCATAAAATTTCTTGCCAATTTTGAAAGAAGGGTGAGGAGTCTCTTTAAAGCAATGGTTAGCTTTATCTAATATTTGTTTGACATGACCCCGTCATCTTCCTATCCCTCATGGTGTCCTGTGCTATGCAACATTTTGATGTGAAGCAGAAAGCTGCCAATAGGGCTCTGGGGGTATAGCTCAGTGGTAGAGCATTTGACTGCAGATCAAGAGGTCCCTGGTTCAAATCCAGGTGCCCCCTCGTTACCATTTAGGCTCAATAATTAAAAATCTCTTTCTCCACAGTTGCTCTGTGTTCATTAACAATAATGCTGCTTCAGAGCTACTTTTCACCAACAGTCAATCCTTGTGGTGATGAAGCTGTAGATTGCTTATTTCGGTGATAGAGTCAGCGCAAACTGCAGTGAGAAAAGTGAAACAGCAATTTTAGTGTTGGTTTAGGGATAAATGGAACCCAGGACCATGGCTGAGCTCCCTTGACCTTCTTCAAATAATGCCATGAGATCTTTTACTCCCACCAGAGCTGACAGAAAAGCCTCGGTTGAATGTGTCGCCTGAAAAATGGCCCTTGCAACAAGCCAGCACTTCCCTCAGACCTAAACTGAAGTGTTAGCCTGGATTATGTACTCAAGTCTTTGGAGTGGGGTAGCTTGAACCCACAACATTTTGACTCACTAGTGCGAGTGCTACCACTGAGCTTCAGCTGATGAATAGGGCGAGCAGCCTGAGCAAACATTCTCAGAGCGAGGTCGTGCACCAAGAAAAGTGGGAGATTTTTAAATATTTGCAAAAGTTTCCACTGGCAGTGCACTACCCACCTCTTTTTCCCACAGCAGAATCCTGTCCCCAGATGGGCATTAATCCTGCGCACAGACCAGCGAGACCTTCCCCCATATTTTAATGACCTGGTGCCAGGAATGAGGCCGTGGGCATGGAGCGGGGCACCTCAGGAGCGGGTGAATATCCGGCTGGGCTGCAAATGTGCCCCAATTAAGAGAGGGTGGGGCTTGTGTGTAAATCTCAGGGCATTCTCGGTTGGATCATTCGGTTGCGAAGTTCATGGGACATTGGCTTGTGAGAGGGCTATAGCTCAGTGGTAGAACATTTGACTGCAGATTATAGAAGTTCCTGGTTGATATATAAATATCTCCTCATGAACTCCTATGTTATCACAGAGAACGATAGTTATACCCGCCGTCCGCTACACCATGTCCATAGTTACGATAGAAAGATATAATACTGAAGGAGGCCTTTAGCTCCATTGTGCCTGCACCGTGTGTTTGGCAGAGCTGTTCAATTAATCCCACTCCACTTCCCTTACCCCATAGCCCTGTAGATGTTTCCCCTTCAAGGATTTATCCAATTCCTTTTTGAAAGTTACCATTGAATCTGCTTCCACCACCCTTGCAAACAGTGTATTCCAGACCACAACAACTTGCTGTGTAAAAAAATGTCTCCACATGTTGCCTTTTTTTCCCTTGTCAATCACCGTAAATCTGTGTCCTCCGGTTACTGGCCCTTCTGCCACTAGAAACAGCTTAATTTGCACAATAAAAAACTTCCATGATTTTGAACAGCTGAAAAATAACTCTGCATAAAATTTCTCGCCAATTTTGAAAGAAGGGTGAGGAGTCTCTTTAAAGCAATGGTTAGCTTTATCTAATATTTGTTTGACATGACCCCGTCATCTTCCTATCCCTCATGGTGTCCTGCGCTATGCAACATTTTGATGTGAAGCAGAAAGCTGCCAATAGGGCTCTGGGGGTATAGCTCAGTGGTAGAGCATTTGACTGCAGATCAAGCGGTCCCTGGTTCAAATCCAGGTGCCCCCTCGTTACCATTTAGGCTCAATAATTAAAAATCTCTTTCTCCACAGTTGCTCTGTGTTCATTAACAATAATGCTGCTTCAGAGCCACTTTTCACCAACAGTCAATCCTTGATGGTGATGAAGCTGTAGATTGCTTTTTTCGGTGATAGAGTCAGCGCAAACTGCAGTGAGAAAAGTGAAACAGCAATTTTAGTGTTGGTTTAGGGATAAATGTAACCCAGGACCATGGCTGAGCTCCCTTGACCTTCTTCAAATAATGCCATGAGATCTTTTACACCCACCAGAGCTGACAGACAAGCCTCGGTTGAATGTGTCGCCTGAAAAATGGCCCTTGCAACAAGCCAGCACTTCCCTCAGACCTAAACTGAAGTGTTAGCCTGGATTATGTACTCAAGTCTTTGGAGTGGGGTAGCTTGAACCCACAACATTTTGACTCACTAGTGCGAGTGCTACCACTGAGCTTCAGCTGATGAATAGGGCGAGCAGCCTGAGCAAACATTCTCAGAGCGAGGTCGTGCACCAAGAAAAGTGGGAGATTTTTAAATATTTGCAAAAGTTTCCACTGGCAGTGCACTACCCACCTCTTTTTCCCACAGCAGAATCCTGTCCCCAGATGGGCATTAATCCTGCGCACAGACCAGCGAGACCTTCCCCCATATTTTAATGACCTGGTGCCAGGAATGAGGCCGTGGGCATGGAGCGGGGCACCTCAGGAGCGGGTGAATATCCGGCTGGGCTGCAAATGTGCCCCAATTAAGAGAGGGTGGGGCTTGTGTGTAAATCTCAGGGCATTCTCGGTTGGATCATTCGGTTGCGAAGTTCATGGGACATTGGCTTGTGAGAGGGCTATAGCTCAGTGGTAGAACATTTGACTGCAGATTATAGAAGTTCCTGGTTGATATATAAATATCTCCTCATGAACTCCTATGTTATCACAGAGAACGATAGTTATACCCGCCGTCCGCTACACCATGTCCATAGTTACGATAGAAAGATATAATACTGAAGGAGGCCTTTAGCTCCATTGTGCCTGCACCGTGTGTTTGGCAGAGCTGTTCAATTAATCCCACTCCACTTCCCTTACCGCATAGCCCTGTAGATGTTTCCCCTTCAAGGGTTTATCCAATTCCTTTTTGAAAGTTACCATTGAATCTGCTTCCACCACCCTTGCAAACAGTGTATTCCAGACCACAACAACTTGCTGTGTAAAAAAATGTCTCCACATGTTGCCTTTTTTTCCCTTGTCAATCACCGTAAATCTGTGTCCTCCGGTTACTGGCCCTTCTGCCACTAGAAACAGCTTAATTTGCACAATAAAAAACTTCCATGATTTTGAACAGCTGAAAAATAACTCTGCATAAAATTTCTTGCCAATTTTGAAAGAAGGGTGAGGAGTCTCTTTAAAGCAATGGTTAGCTTTATCTAATATTTGTTTGACATGACCCCGTCATCTTCCTATCCCTCATGGTGTCCTGTGCTATGCAACATTTTGATGTGAAGCAGAAAGCTGCCAATAGGGCTCTGGGGGTATAGCTCAGTGGTAGAGCATTTGACTGCAGATCAAGAGGTCCCTGGTTCAAATCCAGGTGCCCCCTCGTTACCATTTAGGCTCAATAATTAAAAATCTCTTTCTCCACAGTTGCTCTGTGTTCATTAACAATAATGCTGCTTCAGAGCTACTTTTCACCAACAGTCAATCCTTGTGGTGATGAAGCTGTAGATTGCTTATTTCGGTGATAGAGTCAGCGCAAACTGCAGTGAGAAAAGTGAAACAGCAATTTTAGTGTTGGTTTAGGGATAAATGGAACCCAGGACCATGGCTGAGCTCCCTTGACCTTCTTCAAATAATGCCATGAGATCTTTTACTCCCACCAGAGCTGACAGAAAAGCCTCGGTTGAATGTGTCGCCTGAAAAATGGCCCTTGCAACAAGCCAGCACTTCCCTCAGACCTAAACTGAAGTGTTAGCCTGGATTATGTACTCAAGTCTTTGGAGTGGGGTAGCTTGAACCCACAACATTTTGACTCACTAGTGCGAGTGCTACCACTGAGCTTCAGCTGATGAATAGGGCGAGCAGCCTGAGCAAACATTCTCAGAGCGAGGTCGTGCACCAAGAAAAGTGGGAGATTTTTAAATATTTGCAAAAGTTTCCACTGGCAGTGCACTACCCACCTCTTTTTCCCACAGCAGAATCCTGTCCCCAGATGGGCATTAATCCTGCGCACAGACCAGCGAGACCTTCCCCCATATTTTAATGACCTGGTGCCAGGAATGAGGCCGTGGGCATGGAGCGGGGCACCTCAGGAGCGGGTGAATATCCGGCTGGGCTGCAAATGTGCCCCAATTAAGAGAGGGTGGGGCTTGTGTGTAAATCTCAGGGCATTCTCGGTTGGATCATTCGGTTGCGAAGTTCATGGGACATTGGCTTGTGAGAGGGCTATAGCTCAGTGGTAGAACATTTGACTGCAGATTATAGAAGTTCCTGGTTGATATATAAATATCTCCTCATGAACTCCTATGTTATCACAGAGAACGATAGTTATACCCGCCGTCCGCTACACCATGTCCATAGTTACGATAGAAAGATATAATACTGAAGGAGGCCTTTAGCTCCATTGTGCCTGCACCGTGTGTTTGGCAGAGCTGTTCAATTAATCCCACTCCACTTCCCTTACCCCATAGCCCTGTAGATGTTTCCCCTTCAAGGATTTATCCAATTCCTTTTTGAAAGTTACCATTGAATCTGCTTCCACCACCCTTGCAAACAGTGTATTCCAGACCACAACAACTTGCTGTGTAAAAAAATGTCTCCACATGTTGCCTTTTTTTCCCTTGTCAATCACCGTAAATCTGTGTCCTCCGGTTACTGGCCCTTCTGCCACTAGAAACAGCTTAATTTGCACAATAAAAAACTTCCATGATTTTGAACAGCTGAAAAATAACTCTGCATAAAATTTCTCGCCAATTTTGAAAGAAGGGTGAGGAGTCTCTTTAAAGCAATGGTTAGCTTTATCTAATATTTGTTTGACATGACCCCGTCATCTTCCTATCCCTCATGGTGTCCTGCGCTATGCAACATTTTGATGTGAAGCAGAAAGCTGCCAATAGGGCTCTGGGGGTATAGCTCAGTGGTAGAGCATTTGACTGTAGATCAAGCGGTCCCTGGTTCAAATCCAGGTGCCCCCTCGTTACCATTTAGGCTCAATAATTAAAAATCTCTTTCTCCACAGTTGCTCTGTGTTCATTAACAATAATGCTGCTTCAGAGCCACTTTTCACCAACAGTCAATCCTTGATGGTGATGAAGCTGTAGATTGCTTTTTTCGGTGATAGAGTCAGCGCAAACTGCAGTGAGAAAAGTGAAACAGCAATTTTAGTGTTGGTTTAGGGATAAATGTAACCCAGGACCATGGCTGAGCTCCCTTGACCTTCTTCAAATAATGCCATGAGATCTTTTACACCCACCAGAGCTGACAGACAAGCCTCGGTTGAATGTGTCGCCTGAAAAATGGCCCTTGCAACAAGCCAGCACTTCCCTCAGACCTAAACTGAAGTGTTAGCCTGGATTATGTACTCAAGTCTTTGGAGTGGGGTAGCTTGAACCCACAACATTTTGACTCACTAGTGCGAGTGCTACCACTGAGCTTCAGCTGATGAATAGGGCGAGCAGCCTGAGCAAACATTCTCAGAGCGAGGTCGTGCACCAAGAAAAGTGGGAGATTTTTAAATATTTGCAAAAGTTTCCACTGGCAGTGCACTACCCACCTCTTTTTCCCACAGCAGAATCCTGTCCCCAGATGGGCATTAATCCTGCGCACAGACCAGCGAGACCTTCCCCCATATTTTAATGACCTGGTGCCAGGAATGAGGCCGTGGGCATGGAGCGGGGCACCTCAGGAGCGGGTGAATATCCGGCTGGGCTGCAAATGTGCCCCAATTAAGAGAGGGTGGGGCTTGTGTGTAAATCTCAGGGCATTCTCGGTTGGATCATTCGGTTGCGAAGTTCATGGGACATTGGCTTGTGAGAGGGCTATAGCTCAGTGGTAGAACATTTGACTGCAGATTATAGAAGTTCCTGGTTGATATATAAATATCTCCTCATGAACTCCTATGTTATCACAGAGAACGATAGTTATACCCGCCGTCCGCTACACCATGTCCATAGTTACGATAGAAAGATATAATACTGAAGGAGGCCTTTAGCTCCATTGTGCCTGCACCGTGTGTTTGGCAGAGCTGTTCAATTAATCCCACTCCACTTCCCTTACCGCATAGCCCTGTAGATGTTTCCCCTTCAAGGATTTATCCAATTCCTTTTTGAAAGTTACCATTGAATCTGCTTCCACCACCCTTGCAAACAGTGTATTCCAGACCACAACAACTTGCTGTGTAAAAAAATGTCTCCACATGTTGCCTTTTTTTCCCTTGTCAATCACCGTAAATCTGTGTCCTCCGGTTACTGGCCCTTCTGCCACTAGAAACAGCTTAATTTGCACAATAAAAAACTTCCATGATTTTGAACAGCTGAAAAATAACTCTGCATAAAATTTCTTGCCAATTTTGAAAGAAGGGTGAGGAGTCTCTTTAAAGCAATGGTTAGCTTTATCTAATATTTGTTTGACATGACCCCGTCATCTTCCTATCCCTCATGGTGTCCTGCGCTATGCAACATTTTGATGTGAAGCAGAAAGCTGCCAATAGGGCTCTGGGGGTATAGCTCAGTGGTAGAGCATTTGACTGCAGATCAAGAGGTCCCTGGTTCAAATCCAGGTGCCCCCTCGTTACCATTTAGGCTCAATAATTAAAAATCTCTTTCTCCACAGTTGCTCTGTGTTCATTAACAATAATGCTGCTTCAGAGCTACTTTTCACCAACAGTCAATCCTTGTGGTGATGAAGCTGTAGATTGCTTATTTCGGTGATAGAGTCAGTGCAAACTGCAGTGAGAAAAGTGAAACAGCAATTTTAGTTTTGGTTTAGGGATAAATGTAACCCAGGACCATGGCTGAGCTCCCTTGACCTTCTTCAAATAATGCCATGAGATCTTTTACACCCACCAGAGCTGACAGACAAGCCTCGGTTGAATGTGTCGCCTGAAAAATGGCCCTTGCAACAAGCCAGCACTTCCCTCAGACCTAAACTGAAGTGTTAGCCTGGATTATGTACTCAAGTCTTTGGAGTGGGGTAGCTTGAACCCACAACATTTTGACTCACTAGTGCGAGTGCTACCACTGAGCTTCAGCTGATGAATAGGGCGAGCAGCCTGAGCAAACATTCTCAGAGCGAGGTCGTGCACCAAGAAAAGTGGGAGATTTTTAAATATTTGCAAAAGTTTCCACTGGCAGTGCACTACCCACCTCTTTTTCCCACAGCAGAATCCTGTCCCCAGATGGGCATTAATCCTGCGCACAGACCAGCGAGACCTTCCCCCATATTTTAATGACCTGGTGCCAGGAATGAGGCCGTGGGCATGGAGCGGGGCACCTCAGGAGCGGGTGAATATCCGGCTGGGCTGCAAATGTGCCCCAATTAAGAGAGGGTGGGGCTTGTGTGTAAATCTCAGGGCATTCTCGGTTGGATCATTCGGTTGCGAAGTTCATGGGACATTGGCTTGTGAGAGGGCTATAGCTCAGTGGTAGAACATTTGACTGCAGATTATAGAAGTTCCTGGTTGATATATAAATATCTCCTCATGAACTCCTATGTTATCACAGAGAACGATAGTTATACCCGCCGTCCGCTACACCATGTCCATAGTTACGATAGAAAGATATAATACTGAAGGAGGCCTTTAGCTCCATTGTGCCTGCACCGTGTGTTTGGCAGAGCTGTTCAATTAATCCCACTCCACTTCCCTTACCCCATAGCCCTGTAGATGTTTCCCCTTCAAGGATTTATCCAATTCCTTTTTGAAAGTTACCATTGAATCTGCTTCCACCACCCTTGCAAACAGTGTATTCCAGACCACAACAACTCGCTGTGTAAAAAAATGTCTCCACATGTTGCCTTTTTTTCCCTTGTCAATCACCGTAAATCTGTGTCCTCTGGTTACTGGCCCTTCTGCCACTAGAAACAGCTTAATTTGCACAATAAAAAACTTCCATGATTTTGAACAGCTGAAAAATAACTCTGCATAAAATTTCTTGCCAATTTTGAAAGAAGGGTGAGGAGTCTCTTTAAAGCAATGGTTAGCTTTATCTAATATTTGTTTGACATGACCCCGTCATCTTCCTATCCCTCATGGTGTCCTGCGCTATGCAACATTTTGATGTGAAGCAGAAAGCTGCGAATAGGGCTCTGGGGGTATAGCTCAGTGGTAGAGCATTTGACTGCAGATCAAGAGGTCCTTGGTTCAAATCCAGGTGCCCCCTCGTTACCATTTAGGCTCAATAATTAAAAATCTCTTTCTCCACAGTTGCTCTGTGTTCATTAACAATAATGCTGCTTCAGAGCCACTTTTCACCAACAGTCAATCCTTGTGGTGATGAAGCTGTAGATTGCATATTTCAGTGATAGAATCAGCGCAAACTGCAGTGAGAAAAGTGAAACAGCAATTTTAGTGTTGGTTTAGGGATAAATGTAACCCAGGACCATGGCTGAGCTCCCTTGACCTTCTTCAAATAATGCCATGAGATCTTTTACACCCACCAGAGCTGACAGACAAGCCTCGGTTGAATGTGTCGCCTGAAAAATGGCCCTTGCAACAAGCCAGCACTTCCCTCAGACCTAAACTGAAGTGTTAGCCTGGATTATGTACTCAAGTCTTTGGAGTGGGGTAGCTTGAACCCACAACATTTTGACTCACTAGTGCGAGTGCTACCACTGAGTTTCAGCTGATGAATAGGGCGAGCAGCCTGAGCAAACATTCTCAGAGCGAGGTCGTGCACCAAGAAAAGTGGGAGATTTTTAAATATTTGCAAAAGTTTCCACTGGCAGTGCACTACCCACCTCTTTTTCCCACAGCAGAATCCTGTCCCCAGATGGGCATTAATCCTGCGCACAGACCAGCGAGACCTTCCCCCATATGTTAATGACCTGGTGCCAGGAATGAGGCCGTGGGCATGGAGCGGGTGAATATCCGGCTGGGCTGCAAATGTGCCCCAATTAAGAGAGGGTGGGGCTTGTGTGTAAATCTCAGGGCATTCTCGGTTGGATCATTCGGTTGCGAAGTTCATGGGACATTGGCTTGTGAGAGGGCTATAGCTCAGTGGTAGAACATTTGACTGCAGATTATAGAAGTTCCTGGTTGATATATAAATATCTCCTCATGAACTCCTATGTTATCACAGAGAACGATAGTTATACCCGCCGTCCGCTACACCATGTCCATAGTTACGATAGAAAGATATAATACTGAAGGAGGCCTTTAGCTCCATTGTGCCTGCACCGTGTGTTTGGCAGAGCTGTTCAATTAATTCCACTCCACTTCCCTTACCCCATAGCCCTGTAGATGTTTCCCCTTCAAGGATTTATCCAATTCCTTTTTGAAAGTTACCATTGAATTTGCTTCCACCACCCTTGCAAACAGTGTATTCCAGACCACAACAACTTGCTGTGTAAAAAAATGTCTCCACATGTTGCCTTTTTTTCCCTTGTCAATCACCGTAAATCTGTGTCCTCTGGTTACTGGCCCTTCTGCCACTAGAAACAGCTTAATTTGCACAATAAAAAACTTCCATGATTTTGAACAGCTGAAAAATAACTCTGCATAAAATTTCTTGCCAATTTTGAAAGAAGGGTGAGGAGTCTCTTTAAAGCAATGGTTAGCTTTATCTAATATTTGTTTGACATGACCCCGTCATCTTCCTATCCCTCATGGTGTCCTGCGCTATGCAACATTTTGATGTGAAGCAGAAAGCTGCCAATAGGGCTCTGGGGGTATAGCTCAGTGGTAGAGCATTTGACTGCAGATCAAGAGGTTCCTGGTTCAAATCCAGGTGCCCCCTCGTTACCATTTAGGCTCAATAATTAAAAATCTCTTTCTCCACAATTGCTCTGTGTTTATTAACAATAATGCTGCTTCAGAGCTACTTTTCACCAACAGTCAATCCTTGTGGTGATGAAGCTGTAGATTGCTTATTTCGGTGATAGAGTCAGTGCAAACTGCAGTGAGAAAAGTGAAACAGCAATTTTTGTGTTGGTTTAGGGATAAATGTAACCCAGGACCATGGCTGAGCTCCCTTGACCTTCTTCAAATAATGCCATGAGATCTTTTACACCCACCAGAGCTGACAGACAAGCCTCGGTTGAATGTGTCGCCTGAAAAATGGCCCTTGCAACAAGCCAGCACTTCCCTCAGACCTAAACTGAAGTGTTAGCCTGGATTATGTACTCAAGTCTTTGGAGTGGGGTAGCTTGAACCCACAACATTTTGACTCACTAGTGCGAGTGCTACCACTGAGCTTCAGCTGATGAATAGGGCGAGCAGCCTGAGCAAACATTCTCAGAGCGAGGTCGTGCACCAAGAAAAGTGGGAGATTTTTAAATATTTGCAAAAGTTTCCACTGGCAGTGCACTACCCACCTCTTTTTCCCACAGCAGAATCCTGTCCCCAGATGGGCATTAATCCTGCGCACAGACCAGCGAGACCTTCCCCCATATTTTAATGACCTGGTGCCAGGAATGAGGCCGTGGGCATGGAGCGGGGCACCTCAGGAGCGGGTGAATATCCGGCTGGGCTGCAAATGTGCCCCAATTAAGAGAGGGTGGGGCTTGTGTGTAAATCTCAGGGCATTCTCGGTTGGATCATTCGGTTGCGAAGTTCATGGGACATTGGCTTGTGAGAGGGCTATAGCTCAGTGGTAGAACATTTGACTGCAGATTATAGAAGTTCCTGGTTGATATATAAATATCTCCTCATGAACTCCTATGTTATCACAGAGAACGATAGTTATACCCGCCGTCCGCTACACCATGTCCATAGTTACGATAGAAAGATATAATACTGAAGGAGGCCTTTAGCTCCATTGTGCCTGCACCGTGTGTTTGGCAGAGCTGTTCAATTAATCCCACTCCACTTCCCTTACCCCATAGCCCTGTAGATGTTTCCCCTTCAAGGATTTATCCAATTCCTTTTTGAAAGTTACCATTGAATCTGCTTCCACCACCCTTGCAAACAGTGCATTCCAGACCACAACAACTCGCTGTGTAAAAAAATGTCTCCACATGTTGCCTTTTTTTCCCTTGTCAATCACCGTAAATCTGTGTCCTCTGGTTACTGGCCCTTCTGCCACTAGAAACAGCTTAATTTGCACAATAAAAAACTTGCATGATTTTGAACAGCTGAAAAATAACTCTGCATAAAATTTCTTGCCAATTTTGAAAGAAGGGTGAGGAGTCTCTTTAAAGCAATGGTTAGCTTTATCTAATATTTGTTTGACATGACCCCGTCATCTTCCTATCCCTCATGGTGTCCTGCGCTATGCAACATTTTGATGTGAAGCAGAAAGCTGCCAAAAGGGCTCTGGGGGTATAGCTCAGTGGTAGAGCATTTGACTGCAGATCAAGAGGTTCCTGGTTCAAATCCAGGTGCCCCCTCGTTACCATTTAGGCTCAATAATTAAAAATCTCTTTCTCCACAGTTGCTCTGTGTTTATTAACAATAATGCTGCTTCAGAGCTACTTTTCACCAACAGTCAATCCTTGTGGTGATGAAGCTGTAGATTGCTTATTTCGGTGATAGAGTCAGTGCAAACTGCAGTGAGAAAAGTGAAACAGCAATTTTTGTGTTGGTTTAGGGATAAATGTAACCCAGGACCATGGCTGAGCTCCCTTGACCTTCTTCAAATAATGCCATGAGATCTTTTACACCCACCAGAGCTGACAGACAAGCCTCGGTTGAATGTGTCGCCTGAAAAATGGCCCTTGCAACAAGCCAGCACTTCCCTCAGACCTAAACTGAAGTGTTAGCCTGGATTATGTACTCAAGTCTTTGGAGTGGGGTAGCTTGAACCCACAACATTTTGACTCACTAGTGCGAGTGCTACCACTGAGCTTCAGCTGATGAATAGGGCAAGCAGCCTGAGCAAACATTCTCAGAGCGAGGTCGTGCACCAAGAAAAGTGGGAGATTTTTAAATATTTGCAAAAGTTTCCACTGGCAGTGCACTACCCACCTCTTTTTCCCACAGCAGAATCCTGTCCCCAGATGGGCATTAATCCTGCGCACAGACCAGCGAGACCTTCCCCCATATTTTAATGACCTGGTGCCAGGAATGAGGCCGTGGGCATGGAGCGGGGCACCTCAGGAGCGGGTGAATATCCGGCTGGGCTGCAAATGTGCCCCAATTAAGAGAGGGTGGGGCTTGTGTGTAAATCTCAGGGCATTCTCGGTTGGATCATTCGGTTGCGAAGTTCATGGGACATTGGCTTGTGAGAGGGCTATAGCTCAGTGGTAGAACATTTGACTGCAGATTATAGAAGTTCCTGGTTGATATATAAATATCTCCTCATGAACTCCTATGTTATCAGAGAGAACGATAGTTATACCCGCCGTCCGCTACACCATGTCCATAGTTACGATAGAAAGATATAATACTGAAGGAGGCCTTTAGCTCCATTGTGCCTGCACCGTGTGTTTGGCAGAGCTGTTCAATTAATCCCACTCCACTTCCCTTACCCCATAGCCCTGTAGATGTTTCCCCTTCAAGGATTTATCCAATTCCTTTTTGAAAGTTACCATTGAATCTGCTTCCACCACCCTTGCAAACAGTGTATTCCAGACCACAACAACTTGCTGTGTAAAAAAATGTCTCCACATGTTGCCTTTTTTTCCCTTGTCAATCACCGTAAATCTGTGTCCTCCGGTTACTGGCCCTTCTGCCACTAGAAACAGCTTAATTTGCACAATAAAAAACTTCCATGATTTTGAACAGCTGAAAAATAACTCTGCATAAAATTTCTCGCCAATTTTGAAAGAAGGGTGAGGAGTCTCTTTAAAGCAATGGTTAGCTTTATCTAATATTTGTTTGACATGACCCCGTCATCTTCCTATCCCTCATGGTGTCCTGCGCTATGCAACATTTTGATGTGAAGCAGAAAGCTGCCAATAGGGCTCTGGGGGTATAGCTCAGTGGTAGAGCATTTGACTGCAGATCAAGAGGTCCCTGGTTCAAATCCAGGTGCCCCCTCATTACCATTTAGGCTCAATAATTAAAAATCTCTTTCTCCACAGTTGCTCTGTGTTCATTAACAATAATGCTGCTTCAGAGCTACTTTTCACCAACAGTCAATCCTTGTGGTGATGAAGCTGTAGATTGCTTATTTCGGTGATAGAGTCAGCGCAAACTGCAGTGTGAAAAGTGAAACAGCAATTTTAGTGTTGGTTTAGGGATAAATGTAACCCAGGACCATGGCTGAGCTCCCTTGACCTTCTTCAAATAATGCCATGAGATCTTTTACACCCACCAGAGCTGACAGACAAGCCTCGGTTGAATGTGTCGCCTGAAAAATGGCCCTTGCAACAAGCCAGCACTTCCCTCAGACCTAAACTGAAGTGTTAGCCTGGATTATGTACTCAAGTCTTTGGAGTGGGGTAGCTTGAACCCACAACATTTTGACTCACTAGTGCGAGTGCTACCACTGAGCTTCAGCTGATGAATAGGGCGAGCAGCCTGAGCAAAAATTCTCAGAGCGAGGTCGTGCACCAAGAAAAGTGGGAGATTTTTAAATATTTGCAAAAGTTTCCACTGGCAGTGCACTACCCACCTCTTTTTCCCACAGCAGAATCCTGTCCCCAGATGGGCATTAATCCTGCGCACAGACCAGCAAGACCTTCCCCCATATTTTAATGACCTGGTGCCAGGAATGAGGCCGTGGGCATGGAGCGGGGCACCTCAGGAGCGGGTGAATATCCGGCTGGGCTGCAAATGTGCCCCAATTAAGAGAGGGTGGGGCTTGTGTGTAAATCTCAGGGCATTCTCGGTTGGATCATTCGGTTGCGAAGTTCATGGGACATTGGCTTGTGAGAGGGCTATAGCTCAGTGGTAGAACATTTGACTGCAGATTATAGAAGTTCCTGGTTGATATATAAATATCTCCTCATGAACTCCTATGTTATCACAGAGAACGATAGTTATACCCGCCGTCCGCTACACCATGTCCATAGTTACGATAGAAAGATATAATACTGAAGGAGGCCTTTAGCTCCATTGTGCCTGCACCGTGTGTTTGGCAGAGCTGTTCAATTAATCCCACTCCACTTCCCTTACCCCATAGCCCTGTAGATGTTTCCCCTTCAAGGATTTATCCAATTCCTTTTTGAAAGTTACCATTGAATCTGCTTCCACCACCCTTGCAAACAGTGTATTCCAGACCACAACAACTTGCTGTGTAAAAAAATGTCTCCACATGTTGCCTTTTTTTCCCTTGTCAATCACCGTAAATCTGTGTCCTCCGGTTACTGGCCCTTCTGCCACTAGAAACAGCTTAATTTGCACAATAAAAAACTTCCATGATTTTGAACAGCTGAAAAATAACTCTGCATAAAATTTCTCGCCAATTTTGAAAGAAGGGTGAGGAGTCTCTTTAAAGCAATGGTTAGCTTTATCTAATATTTGTTTGACATGACCCCGTCATCTTCCTATCCCTCATGGTGTCCTGCGCTATGCAACATTTTGATGTGAAGCAGAAAGCTGCCAATAGGGCTCTGGGGGTATAGCTCAGTGGTAGAGCATTTGACTGCAGATCAAGAGGTCCCTGGTTCAAATCCAGGTGCCCCCTCGTTACCATTTAGGCTCAATAATTAAAAATCTCTTTCTCCACAGTTGCTCTGTGTTCATTAACAATAATGCTGCTTCAGAGCCACTTTTCACCAACAGTCAATCCTTGATGGTGATGAAGCTGTAGATTGCTTTTTTCGGTGATAGAGTCAGCGCAAACTGCAGTGAGAAAAGTGAAACAGCAATTTTAGTGTTGGTTTAGGGATAAATGTAACCCAGGACCATGGCTGAGCTCCCTTGACCTTCTTCAAATAATGCCATGAGATCTTTTACACCCACCAGAGCTGACAGACAAGCCTCGGTTGAATGTGTCGCCTGAAAAATGGCCCTTGCAACAAGCCAGCACTTCCCTCAGACCTAAACTGAAGTGTTAGCCTGGATTATGTACTCAAGTCTTTGGAGTGGGGTAGCTTGAACCCACAACATTTTGACTCACTAGTGCGAGTGCTACCACTGAGCTTCAGCTGATGAATAGGGCGAGCAGCCTGAGCAAACATTCTCAGAGCGAGGTCGTGCACCAAGAAAAGTGGGAGATTTTTAAATATTTGCAAAAGTTTCCACTGGCAGTGCACTACCCACCTCTTTTTCCCACAGCAGAATCCTGTCCCCAGATGGGCATTAATCCTGCGCACAGACCAGCGAGACCTTCCCCCATATTTTAATGACCTGGTGCCAGGAATGAGGCCGTGGGCATGGAGCGGGGCACCTCAGGAGCGGGTGAATATCCGGCTGGGCTGCAAATGTGCCCCAATTAAGAGAGGGTGGGGCTTGTGTGTAAATCTCAGGGCATTCTCGGTTGGATCATTCGGTTGCGAAGTTCATGGGACATTGGCTTGTGAGAGGGCTATAGCTCAGTGGTAGAACATTTGACTGCAGATTATAGAAGTTCCTGGTTGATATATAAATATCTCCTCATGAACTCCTATGTTATCACAGAGAACGATAGTTATACCCGCCGTCCGCTACACCATGTCCATAGTTACGATAGAAAGATATAATACTGAAGGAGGCCTTTAGCTCCATTGTGCCTGCACCGTGTGTTTGGCAGAGCTGTTCAATTAATCCCACTCCACTTCCCTTACCCCATAGCCCTGTAGATGTTTCCCCTTCAAGGATTTATCCAATTCCTTTTTGAAAGTTACCATTGAATCTGCTTCCACCACCCTTGCAAACAGTGTATTCCAGACCACAACAACTTGCTGTGTAAAAAAATGTCTCCACATGTTGCCTTTTTTTCCCTTGTCAATCACCGTAAATCTGTGTCCTCCGGTTACTGGCCCTTCTGCCACTAGAAACAGCTTAATTTGCACAATAAAAAACTTCCATGATTTTGAACAGCTGAAAAATAACTCTGCATAAAATTTCTCGCCAATTTTGAAAGAAGGGTGAGGAGTCTCTTTAAAGCAATGGTTAGCTTTATCTAATATTTGTTTGACATGACCCCGTCATCTTCCTATCCCTCATGGTGTCCTGCGCTATGCAACATTTTGATGTGAAGCAGAAAGCTGCCAATAGGGCTCTGGGGGTATAGCTCAGTGGTAGAGCATTTGACTGCAGATCAAGAGGTCCCTAGTTCAAATCCAGGTGCCCCCTCGTTACCATTTAGGCTCAATAATTAAAAATCTCTTTCTCCACAGTTACTCTGTGTTCATTAACAATAATGCTGCTTCAGAGCCACTTTTCACCAACAGTCAATCCTTGTGGTGATGAAGCTGTAGATTGCTTATTTCGGTGATAGAGTCAGCGCAAACTGCAGTGAGAAAAGTGAAACAGCAATTTTAGTGTTGGTTTAGGGATAAATGTAACCCAGGACCATGGCTGAGCTCCCTTGACCTTCTTCAAATAATGCCATGAGATCTTTTACACCCACCAGAGCTGACAGACAAGCCTCGGTTGAATGTGTCGCCTGAAAAATGGCCCTTGCAACAAGCCAGCACTTCCCTCAGACCTAAACTGAAGTGTTAGCCTGGATTATGTACTCAAGTCTTTGGAGTGGGGTAGCTTGAACCCACAACATTTTGACTCACTAGTGCGAGTGCTACCACTGAGCTTCAGCTGATGAATAGGGCGAGCAGCCTGAGCAAACATTCTCAGAGCGAGGTCGTGCACCAAGAAAAGTGGGAGATTTTTAAATATTTGCAAAAGTTTCCACTGGCAGTGCACTACCCACCTCTTTTTCCCACAGCAGAATCCTGTCCCCAGATGGGCATTAGTCCTGCGCACAGACCAGCGAGACCTTCCCCCATATTTTAATGACCTGGTGCCAGGAATGAGGCCGTGGGCATGGAGCGGGGCACCTCAGGAGCGGGTGAATATCCGGCTGGGCTGCAAATGTGCCCCAATTAAGAGAGGGTGGGGCTTGTGTGTAAATCTCAGGGCATTCTCGGTTGGATCATTCGGTTGCGAAGTTCATGGGACATTGGCTTGTGAGAGGGCTATAGCTCAGTGGTAGAACATTTGACTGCAGATTATAGAAGTTCCTGGTTGATATATAAATATCTCCTCATGAACTCCTATGTTATCACAGAGAACGATAGTTATACCCGCCGTCCGCTACACCATGTCCATAGTTACGATAGAAAGATATAATACTGAAGGAGGCCTTTAGCTCCATTGTGCCTGCACCGTGTGTTTGGCAGAGCTGTTCAATTAATCCCACTCCACTTCCCTTACCCCATAGCCCTGTAGATGTTTCCCCTTCAAGGATTTATCCAATTCCTTTTTGAAAGTTACCATTGAATCTGCTTCCACCACCCTTGCAAACAGTGCATTCCAGACCACAACAACTCGCTGTGTAAAAAAATGTCTCCACATGTTGCCTTTTTTTCCCTTGTCAATCACCGTAAATCTGTGTCCTCTGGTTACTGGCCCTTCTGCCACTAGAAACAGCTTAATTTGCACAATAAAAAACTTGCATGATTTTGAACAGCTGAAAAATAACTCTGCATAAAATTTCTTGCCAATTTTGAAAGAAGGGTGAGGAGTCTCTTTAAAGCAATGGTTAGCTTTATCTAATATTTGTTTGACATGACCCCGTCATCTTCCTATCCCTCATGGTGTCCTGCGCTATGCAACATTTTGATGTGAAGCAGAAAGCTGCCAAAAGGGCTCTGGGGGTATAGCTCAGTGGTAGAGCATTTGACTGCAGATCAAGAGGTTCCTGGTTCAAATCCAGGTGCCCCCTCGTTACCATTTAGGCTCAATAATTAAAAATCTCTTTCTCCACAGTTGCTCTGTGTTTATTAACAATAATGCTGCTTCAGAGCTACTTTTCACCAACAGTCAATCCTTGTGGTGATGAAGCTGTAGATTGCTTATTTCGGTGATAGAGTCAGTGCAAACTGCAGTGAGAAAAGTGAAACAGCAATTTTTGTGTTGGTTTAGGGATAAATGTAACCCAGGACCATGGCTGAGCTCCCTTGACCTTCTTCAAATAATGCCATGAGATCTTTTACACCCACCAGAGCTGACAGACAAGCCTCGGTTGAATGTGTCGCCTGAAAAATGGCCCTTGCAACAAGCCAGCACTTCCCTCAGACCTAAACTGAAGTGTTAGCCTGGATTATGTACTCAAGTCTTTGGAGTGGGGTAGCTTGAACCCACAACATTTTGACTCACTAGTGCGAGTGCTACCACTGAGCTTCAGCTGATGAATAGGGCAAGCAGCCTGAGCAAACATTCTCAGAGCGAGGTCGTGCACCAAGAAAAGTGGGAGATTTTTAAATATTTGCAAAAGTTTCCACTGGCAGTGCACTACCCACCTCTTTTTCCCACAGCAGAATCCTGTCCCCAGATGGGCATTAATCCTGCGCACAGACCAGCGAGACCTTCCCCCATATTTTAATGACCTGGTGCCAGGAATGAGGCCGTGGGCATGGAGCGGGGCACCTCAGGAGCGGGTGAATATCCGGCTGGGCTGCAAATGTGCCCCAATTAAGAGAGGGTGGGGCTTGTGTGTAAATCTCAGGGCATTCTCGGTTGGATCATTCGGTTGCGAAGTTCATGGGACATTGGCTTGTGAGAGGGCTATAGCTCAGTGGTAGAACATTTGACTGCAGATTATAGAAGTTCCTGGTTGATATATAAATATCTCCTCATGAACTCCTATGTTATCACAGAGAACGATAGTTATACCCGCCGTCCGCTACACCATGTCCATAGTTACGATAGAAAGATATAATACTGAAGGAGGCCTTTAGCTCCATTGTGCCTGCACCGTGTGTTTGGCAGAGCTGTTCAATTAATCCCACTCCACTTCCCTTACCCCATAGCCCTGTAGATGTTTCCCCTTCAAGGATTTATCCAATTCCTTTTTGAAAGTTACCATTGAATCTGCTTCCACCACCCTTGCAAACAGTGTATTCCAGACCACAACAACTTGCTGTGTAAAAAAATGTCTCCACATGTTGCCTTTTTTTCCCTTGTCAATCACCGTAAATCTGTGTCCTCCGGTTACTGGCCCTTCTGCCACTAGAAACAGCTTAATTTGCACAATAAAAAACTTCCATGATTTTGAACAGCTGAAAAATAACTCTGCATAAAATTTCTCGCCAATTTTGAAAGAAGGGTGAGGAGTCTCTTTAAAGCAATGGTTAGCTTTATCTAATATTTGTTTGACATGACCCCGTCATCTTCCTATCCCTCATGGTGTCCTGCGCTATGCAACATTTTGATGTGAAGCAGAAAGCTGCCAATAGGGCTCTGGGGGTATAGCTCAGTGGTAGAGCATTTGACTGCAGATCAAGAGGTCCCTAGTTCAAATCCAGGTGCCCCCTCGTTACCATTTAGGCTCAATAATTAAAAATCTCTTTCTCCACAGTTGCTCTGTGTTCATTAACAATAATGCTGCTTCAGAGCCACTTTTCACCAACAGTCAATCCTTGTGGTGATGAAGCTGTCGATTGCTTATTTCGGTGATAGAGTCAGCGCAAACTGCAGTGAGAAAAGTGAAACAGCAATTTTAGTGTTGGTTTAGGGATAAATGTAACCCAGGACCATGGCTGAGCTCCCTTGACCTTCTTCAAATAATGCCATGAGATCTTTTACACCCACCAGAGCTGACAGACAAGCCTCGGCTGAATGTGTCGCCTGAAAAATGGCCCTTGCAACAAGCCAGCACTTCCCTCAGACCTAAACTGAAGTGTTAGCCTGGATTATGTACTCAAGTCTTTGGAGTGGGGTAGCTTGAACCCACAACATTTTGACTCACTAGTGCGAGTGCTACCACTGAGCTTCAGCTGATGAATAGGGCAAGCAGCCTGAGCAAACATTCTCAGAGCGAGGTCGTGCACCAAGAAAAGTGGGAGATTTTTAAATATTTGCAAAAGTTTCCACTGGCAGTGCACTACCCACCTCTTTTTCCCACAGCAGAATCCTGTCCCCAGATGGGCATTAATCCTGCGCACAGACCAGCGAGACCTTCCCCCATATTTTAATGACCTGGTGCCAGGAATGAGGCCGTGGGCATGGAGCGGGGCACCTCAGGAGCGGGTGAATATCCGGCTGGGCTGCAAATGTGCCCCAATTAAGAGAGGGTGGGGCTTGTGTGTAAATCTCAGGGCATTCTCGGTTGGATCATTCGGTTGCGAAGTTCATGGGACATTGGCTTGTGAGAGGGCTATAGCTCAGTGGTAGAACATTTGACTGCAGATTATAGAAGTTCCTGGTTGATATATAAATATCTCCTCATGAACTCCTATGTTATCACAGAGAACGATAGTTATACCCGCCGTCCGCTACACCATGTCCATAGTTACGATAGAAAGATATAATACTGAAGGAGGCCTTTAGCTCCATTGTGCCTGCACCGTGTGTTTGGCAGAGCTGTTCAATTAATCCCACTCCACTTCCCTTACCCCATAGCCCTGTAGATGTTTCCCCTTCAAGGATTTATCCAATTCCTTTTTGAAAGTTACCATTGAATCTGCTTCCACCACCCTTGCAAACAGTGTATTCCAGACCACAACAACTTGCTGTGTAAAAAAATGTCTCCACATGTTGCCTTTTTTTCCCTTGTCAATCACCGTAAATCTGTGTCCTCCGGTTACTGGCCCTTCTGCCACTAGAAACAGCTTAATTTGCACAATAAAAAACTTCCATGATTTTGAACAGCTGAAAAATAACTCTGCATAAAATTTCTTGCCAATTTTGAAAGAAGGGTGAGGAGTCTCTTTAAAGCAATGGTTAGCTTTATCTAATATTTGTTTGACATGACCCCGTCATCTTCCTATCCCTCATGGTGTCCTGCGCTATGCAACATTTTGATGTGAAGCAGAAAGCTGCCAATAGGGCTCTGGGGGTATAGCTCAGTGGTAGAGCATTTGACTGCAGATCAAGAGGTCCCTGGTTCAAATCCAGGTGCCCCCTCGTTACCATTTAGGCTCAATAATTAAAAATCTCTTTCTCCACAGTTGCTCTGTGTTCATTAACAATAATGCTGCTTCAGAGCCACTTTTCACCAACAGTCAATCCTTGATGGTGATGAAGCTGTAGATTGCTTTTTTCGGTGATAGAGTCAGCGCAAACTGCAGTGAGAAAAGTGAAACAGCAATTTTAGTGTTGGTTTAGGGATAAATGTAACCCAGGACCATGGCTGAGCTCCCTTGACCTTCTTCAAATAATGCCATGAGATCTTTTACACCCACCAGAGCTGACAGACAAGCCTCGGTTGAATGTGTCGCCTGAAAAATGGCCCTTGCAACAAGCCAGCACTTCCCTCAGACCTAAACTGAAGTGTTAGCCTGGATTATGTACTCAAGTCTTTGGAGTGGGGTAGCTTGAACCCACAACATTTTGACTCACTAGTGCGAGTGCTACCACTGAGCTTCAGCTGATGAATAGGGCGAGCAGCCTGAGCAAACATTCTCAGAGCGAGGTCGTGCACCAAGAAAAGTGGGAGATTTTTAAATATTTGCAAAAGTTTCCACTGGCAGTGCACTACCCACCTCTTTTTCCCACAGCAGAATCCTGTCCCCAGATGGGCATTAATCCTGCGCACAGACCAGCGAGACCTTCCCCCATATTTTAATGACCTGGTGCCAGGAATGAGGCCGTGGGCATGGAGCGGGGCACCTCAGGAGCGGGTGAATATCCGGCTGGGCTGCAAATGTGCCCCAATTAAGAGAGGGTGGGGCTTGTGTGTAAATCTCAGGGCATTCTCGGTTGGATCATTCGGTTGCGAAGTTCATGGGACATTGGCTTGTGAGAGGGCTATAGCTCAGTGGTAGAACATTTGACTGCAGATTATAGAAGTTCCTGGTTGATATATAAATATCTCCTCATGAACTCCTATGTTATCAGAGAGAACGATAGTTATACCCGCCGTCCGCTACACCATGTCCATAGTTACGATAGAAAGATATAATACTGAAGGAGGCCTTTAGCTCCATTGTGCCTGCACCGTGTGTTTGGCAGAGCTGTTCAATTAATCCCACTCCACTTCCCTTACCCCATAGCCCTGTAGATGTTTCCCCTTCAAGGATTTATCCAATTCCTTTTTGAAAGTTACCATTGAATCTGCTTCCACCACCCTTGCAAACAGTGTATTCCAGACCACAACAACTTGCTGTGTAAAAAAATGTCTCCACATGTTGCCTTTTTTTCCCTTGTCAATCACCGTAAATCTGTGTCCTCCGGTTACTGGCCCTTCTGCCACTAGAAACAGCTTAATTTGCACAATAAAAAACTTCCATGATTTTGAACAGCTGAAAAATAACTCTGCATAAAATTTCTCGCCAATTTTGAAAGAAGGGTGAGGAGTCTCTTTAAAGCAATGGTTAGCTTTATCTAATATTTGTTTGACATGACCCCGTCATCTTCCTATCCCTCATGGTGTCCTGCGCTATGCAACATTTTGATGTGAAGCAGAAAGCTGCCAATAGGGCTCTGGGGGTATAGCTCAGTGGTAGAGCATTTGACTGCAGATCAAGAGGTCCCTGGTTCAAATCCAGGTGCCCCCTCGTTACCATTTAGGCTCAATAATTAAAAATCTCTTTCTCCACAGTTGCTCTGTGTTCATTAACAATAATGCTGCTTCAGAGCTACTTTTCACCAACAGTCAATCCTTGTGGTGATGAAGCTGTAGATTGCTTATTTCGGTGATAGAGTCAGCGCAAACTGCAGTGAGAAAAGTGAAACAGCAATTTTAGTGTTGGTTTAGGGATAAATGTAACCCAGGACCATGGCTGAGCTCCCTTGACCTTCTTCAAATAATGCCATGAGATCTTTTACACCCACCAGAGCTGACAGACAAGCCTCGGTTGAATGTGTCGCCTGAAAAATGGCCCTTGCAACAAGCCAGCACTTCCCTCAGACCTAAACTGAAGTGTTAGCCTGGATTATGTACTCAAGTCTTTGGAGTGGGGTAGCTTGAACCCACAACATTTTGACTCACTAGTGCGAGTGCTACCACTGAGCTTCAGCTGATGAATAGGGCGAGCAGCCTGAGCAAACATTCTCAGAGCGAGGTCGTGCACCAAGAAAAGTGGGAGATTTTTAAATATTTGCAAAAGTTTCCACTGGCAGTGCACTACCCACCTCTTTTTCCCACAGCAGAATCCTGTCCCCAGATGGGCATTAATCCTGCGCACAGACCAGCGAGACCTTCCCCCATATTTTAATGACCTGGTGCCAGGAATGAGGCCGTGGGCATGGAGCGGGGCACCTCAGGAGCGGGTGAATATCCGGCTGGGCTGCAAATGTGCCCCAATTAAGAGAGGGTGGGGCTTGTGTGTAAATCTCAGGGCATTCTCGGTTGGATCATTCGGTTGCGAAGTTCATGGGACATTGGCTTGTGAGAGGGCTATAGCTCAGTGGTAGAACATTTGACTGCAGATTATAGAAGTTCCTGGTTGATATATAAATATCTCCTCATGAACTCCTATGTTATCACAGAGAACGATAGTTATACCCGCCGTCCGCTACACCATGTCCATAGTTACGATAGAAAGATATAATACTGAAGGAGGCCTTTAGCTCCATTGTGCCTGCACCGTGTGTTTGGCAGAGCTGTTCAATTAATCCCACTCCACTTCCCTTACCCCATAGCCCTGTAGATGTTTCCCCTTCAAGGATTTATCCAATTCCTTTTTGAAAGTTACCATTGAATCTGCTTCCACCACCCTTGCAAACAGTGTAACCCAGACCACAACAACTTGCTGTGTAAAAAAATGTCTCCACATGTTGCCTTTTTTTCCCTTGTCAATCACCGTAAATCTGTGTCCTCCGGTTACTGGCCCTTCTGCCACTAGAAACAGCTTAATTTGCACAATAAAAAACTTCCATGATTTTGAACAGCTGAAAAATAACTCTGCATAAAATTTCTCGCCAATTTTGAAAGAAGGGTGAGGAGTCTCTTTAAAGCAATGGTTAGCTTTATCTAATATTTGTTTGACATGACCCCGTCATCTTCCTATCCCTCATGGTGTCCTGCGCTATGCAACATTTTGATGTGAAGCAGACAGCTGCCAATAGGGCTCTGGGGGTATAGCTCAGTGGTAGAGCATTTGACTGCAGATCAAGAGGTCCCTGGTTCAAATCCAGGTGCCCCCTCGTTACCATTTAGGCTCAATAATTAAAAATCTCTTTCTCCACAGTTGCTCTGTGTTCATTAACAATAATGCTGCTTCAGAGCTACTTTTCACCAACAGTCAATCCTTGTGGTGATGAAGCTGTAGATTGCTTATTTCGGTGATAGAGTCAGCGCAAACTGCAGTGAGAAAAGTGAAACAGCAATTTTAGTGTTGGTTTAGGGATAAATGTAACCCAGGACCATGGCTGAGCTCCCTTGACCTTCTTCAAATAATGCCATGAGATCTTTTACACCCACCAGAGCTGACAGACAAGCCTCGGTTGAATGTGTCGCCTGAAAAATGGCCCTTGCAACAAGCCAGCACTTCCCTCAGACCTAAACTGAAGTGTTAGCCTGGATTATGTACTCAAGTCTTTGGAGTGGGGTAGCTTGAACCCACAACATTTTGACTCACTAGTGCGAGTGCTACCACTGAGCTTCAGCTGATGAATAGGGCGAGCAGCCTGAGCAAACATTCTCAGAGCGAGGTCGTGCACCAAGAAAAGTGGGAGATTTTTAAATATTTGCAAAAGTTTCCACTGGCAGTGCACTACCCACCTCTTTTTCCCACAGCAGAATCCTGTCCCCAGATGGGCATTAATCCTGCGCACAGACCAGCGAGACCTTCCCCCATATTTTAATGACCTGGTGCCAGGAATGAGGCCGTGGGCATGGAGCGGGGCACCTCAGGAGCGGGTGAATATCCGGCTGGGCTGCAAATGTGCCCCAATTAAGAGAGGGTGGGGCTTGTGTGTAAATCTCAGGGCATTCTCGGTTGGATCATTCGGTTGCGAAGTTCATGGGACATTGGCTTGTGAGAGGGCTATAGCTCAGTGGTAGAACATTTGACTGCAGATTATAGAAGTTCCTGGTTGATATATAAATATCTCCTCATGAACTCCTATGTTATCACAGAGAACGATAGTTATACCCGCCGTCCGCTACACCATGTCCATAGTTACGATAGAAAGATATAATACTGAAGGAGGCCTTTAGCTCCATTGTGCCTGCACCGTGTGTTTGGCAGAGCTGTTCAATTAATCCCACTCCACTTCCCTTACCCCATAGCCCTGTAGATGTTTCCCCTTCAAGGATTTATCCAATTCCTTTTTGAAAGTTACCATTGAATCTGCTTCCACCACCCTTGCAAACAGTGTAACCCAGACCACAACAACTTGCTGTGTAAAAAAATGTCTCCACATGTTGCCTTTTTTTCCCTTGTCAATCACCGTAAATCTGTGTCCTCCGGTTACTGGCCCTTCTGCCACTAGAAACAGCTTAATTTGCACAATAAAAAACTTCCATGATTTTGAACAGCTGAAAAATAACTCTGCATAAAATTTCTCGCCAATTTTGAAAGAAGGGTGAGGAGTCTCTTTAAAGCAATGGTTAGCTTTATCTAATATTTGTTTGACATGACCCCGTCATCTTCCTATCCCTCATGGTGTCCTGCGCTATGCAACATTTTGATGTGAAGCAGACAGCTGCCAATAGGGCTCTGGGGGTATAGCTCAGTGGTAGAGCATTTGACTGCAGATCAAGAGGTCCCTGGTTCAAATCCAGGTGCCCCCTCGTTACCATTTAGGCTCAATAATTAAAAATCTCTTTCTCCACAGTTGCTCTGTGTTCATTAACAATAATGCTGCTTCAGAGCTACTTTTCACCAACAGTCAATCCTTGTGGTGATGAAGCTGTAGATTGCTTATTTCGGTGATAGAGTCAGCGCAAACTGCAGTGAGAAAAGTGAAACAGCAATTTTAGTGTTGGTTTAGGGATAAATGTAACCCAGGACCATGGCTGAGCTCCCTTGACCTTCTTCAAATAATGCCATGAGATCTTTTACACCCACCAGAGCTGACAGACAAGCCTCGGTTGAATGTGTCGCCTGAAAAATGGCCCTTGCAACAAGCCAGCACTTCCCTCAGACCTAAACTGAAGTGTTAGCCTGGATTATGTACTCAAGTCTTTGGAGTGGGGTAGCTTGAACCCACAACATTTTGACTCACTAGTGCGAGTGCTACCACTGAGCTTCAGCTGGTGAATAGGGCGAGCAGCCTGAGCAAACATTCTCAGAGCGAGGTCGTGCACCAAGAAAAGTGGGAGATTTTTAAATATTTGCAAAAGTTTCCACTGGCAGTGCACTACCCACCTCTTTTTCCCACAGCAGAATCCTGTCCCCAGATGGGCATTAATCCTGCGCACAGACCAGCGAGACCTTCCCCCATATTTTAATGACCTGGTGCCAGGAATGAGGCCGTGGGCATGGAGCGGGGCACCTCAGGAGCGGGTGAATATCCGGCTGGGCTGCAAATGTGCCCCAATTAAGAGAGGGTGGGGCTTGTGTGTAAATCTCAGGGCATTCTCGGTTGGATCATTCGGTTGCGAAGTTCATGGGACATTGGCTTGTGAGAGGGCTATAGCTCAGTGGTAGAACATTTGACTGCAGATTATAGAAGTTCCTGGTTGATATATAAATATCTCCTCATGAACTCCTATGTTATCACAGAGAACGATAGTTATACCCGCCGTCCGCTACACCATGTCCATAGTTACGATAGAAAGATATAATACTGAAGGAGGCCTTTAGCTCCATTGTGCCTGCACCGTGTGTTTGGCAGAGCTGTTCAATTAATCCCACTCCACTTCCCTTACCCCATAGCCCTGTAGATGTTTCCCCTTCAAGGATTTATCCAATTCCTTTTTGAAAGTTACCATTGAATCTGCTTCCACCACCCTTGCAAACAGTGTATTCCAGACCACAACAACTTGCTGTGTAAAAAAATGTCTCCACATGTTGCCTTTTTTTCCCTTGTCAATCACCGTAAATCTGTGTCCTCCGGTTACTGGCCCTTCTGCCACTAGAAACAGCTTAATTTGCACAATAAAAAACTTCCATGATTTTGAACAGCTGAAAAATAACTCTGCATAAAATTTCTCGCCAATTTTGAAAGAAGGGTGAGGAGTCTCTTTAAAGCAATGGTTAGCTTTATCTAATATTTGTTTGACATGACCCCGTCATCTTCCTATCCCTCATGGTGTCCTGCGCTATGCAACATTTTGATGTGAAGCAGAAAGCTGCCAATAGGGCTCTGGGGGTATAGCTCAGTGGTAGAGCATTTGACTGCAGATCAAGAGGTCCCTGGTTCAAATCCAGGTGCCCCCTCGTTACCATTTAGGCTCAATAATTAAAAATCTCTTTCTCCACAGTTGCTCTGTGTTCATTAACAATAATGCTGCTTCAGAGCCACTTTTCACCAACAGTCAATCCTTGATGGTGATGAAGCTGTAGATTGCTTTTTTCGGTGATAGAGTCAGCGCAAACTGCAGTGAGAAAAGTGAAACAGCAATTTTAGTGTTGGTTTAGGGATAAATGTAACCCAGGACCATGGCTGAGCTCCCTTGACCTTCTTCAAATAATGCCATGAGATCTTTTACACCCACCAGAGCTGACAGACAAGCCTCGGTTGAATGTGTCGCCTGAAAAATGGCCCTTGCAACAAGCCAGCACTTCCCTCAGACCTAAACTGAAGTGTTAGCCTGGATTATGTACTCAAGTCTTTGGAGTGGGGTAGCTTGAACCCACAACATTTTGACTCACGAGTGCTACCACTGAGCTTCAGCTGATGAATAGGGCGAGCAGCCTGAGCAAACATTCTCAGAGCGAGGTCGTGCACCAAGAAAAGTGGGAGATTTTTAAATATTTGCAAAAGTTTCCACTGGCAGTGCACTACCCACCTCTTTTTCCCACAGCAGAATCCTGTCCCCAGATGGGCATTAATCCTGCGCACAGACCAGCGAGACCTTCCCCCATATTTTAATGACCTGGTGCCAGGAATGAGGCCGTGGGCATGGAGCGGGGCACCTCAGGAGCGGGTGAATATCCGGCTGGGCTGCAAATGTGCCCCAATTAAGAGAGGGTGGGGCTTGTGTGTAAATCTCAGGGCATTCTCGGTTGGATCATTCGGTTGCGAAGTTCATGGGACATTGGCTTGTGAGAGGGCTATAGCTCAGTGGTAGAACATTTGACTGCAGATTATAGAAGTTCCTGGTTGATATATAAATATCTCCTCATGAACTCCTATGTTATCACAGAGAACGATAGTTATACCCGCCGTCCGCTACACCATGTCCATAGTTACGATAGAAAGATATAATACTGAAGGAGGCCTTTAGCTCCATTGTGCCTGCACCGTGTGTTTGGCAGAGCTGTTCAATTAATCCCACTCCACTTCCCTTACCCCATAGCCCTGTAGATGTTTCCCCTTCAAGGATTTATCCAATTCCTTTTTGAAAGTTACCATTGAATCTGCTTCCACCACCCTTGCAAACAGTGTAACCCAGACCACAACAACTTGCTGTGTAAAAAAATGTCTCCACATGTTGCCTTTTTTTCCCTTGTCAATCACCGTAAATCTGTGTCCTCCGGTTACTGGCCCTTCTGCCACTAGAAACAGCTTAATTTGCACAATAAAAAACTTCCATGATTTTGAACAGCTGAAAAATAACTCTGCATAAAATTTCTCGCCAATTTTGAAAGAAGGGTGAGGAGTCTCTTTAAAGCAATGGTTAGCTTTATCTAATATTTGTTTGACATGACCCCGTCATCTTCCTATCCCTCATGGTGTCCTGCGCTATGCAACATTTTGATGTGAAGCAGACAGCTGCCAATAGGGCTCTGGGGGTATAGCTCAGTGGTAGAGCATTTGACTGCAGATCAAGAGGTCCCTGGTTCAAATCCAGGTGCCCCCTCGTTACCATTTAGGCTCAATAATTAAAAATCTCTTTCTCCACAGTTGCTCTGTGTTCATTAACAATAATGCTGCTTCAGAGCTACTTTTCACCAACAGTCAATCCTTGTGGTGATGAAGCTGTAGATTGCTTATTTCGGTGATAGAGTCAGCGCAAACTGCAGTGAGAAAAGTGAAACAGCAATTTTAGTGTTGGTTTAGGGATAAATGTAACCCAGGACCATGGCTGAGCTCCCTTGACCTTCTTCAAATAATGCCATGAGATCTTTTACACCCACCAGAGCTGACAGACAAGCCTCGGTTGAATGTGTCGCCTGAAAAATGGCCCTTGCAACAAGCCAGCACTTCCCTCAGACCTAAACTGAAGTGTTAGCCTGGATTATGTACTCAAGTCTTTGGAGTGGGGTAGCTTGAACCCACAACATTTTGACTCACTAGTGCGAGTGCTACCACTGAGCTTCAGCTGGTGAATAGGGCGAGCAGCCTGAGCAAACATTCTCAGAGCGAGGTCGTGCACCAAGAAAAGTGGGAGATTTTTAAATATTTGCAAAAGTTTCCACTGGCAGTGCACTACCCACCTCTTTTTCCCACAGCAGAATCCTGTCCCCAGATGGGCATTAATCCTGCGCACAGACCAGCGAGACCTTCCCCCATATTTTAATGACCTGGTGCCAGGAATGAGGCCGTGGGCATGGAGCGGGGCACCTCAGGAGCGGGTGAATATCCGGCTGGGCTGCAAATGTGCCCCAATTAAGAGAGGGTGGGGCTTGTGTGTAAATCTCAGGGCATTCTCGGTTGGATCATTCGGTTGCGAAGTTCATGGGACATTGGCTTGTGAGAGGGCTATAGCTCAGTGGTAGAACATTTGACTGCAGATTATAGAAGTTCCTGGTTGATATATAAATATCTCCTCATGAACTCCTATGTTATCACAGAGAACGATAGTTATACCCGCCGTCCGCTACACCATGTCCATAGTTACGATAGAAAGATATAATACTGAAGGAGGCCTTTAGCTCCATTGTGCCTGCACCGTGTGTTTGGCAGAGCTGTTCAATTAATCCCACTCCACTTCCCTTACCCCATAGCCCTGTAGATGTTTCCCCTTCAAGGATTTATCCAATTCCTTTTTGAAAGTTACCATTGAATCTGCTTCCACCACCCTTGCAAACAGTGTATTCCAGACCACAACAACTTGCTGTGTAAAAAAATGTCTCCACATGTTGCCTTTTTTTCCCTTGTCAATCACCGTAAATCTGTGTCCTCCGGTTACTGGCCCTTCTGCCACTAGAAACAGCTTAATTTGCACAATAAAAAACTTCCATGATTTTGAACAGCTGAAAAATAACTCTGCATAAAATTTCTCGCCAATTTTGAAAGAAGGGTGAGGAGTCTCTTTAAAGCAATGGTTAGCTTTATCTAATATTTGTTTGACATGACCCCGTCATCTTCCTATCCCTCATGGTGTCCTGCGCTATGCAACATTTTGATGTGAAGCAGAAAGCTGCCAATAGGGCTCTGGGGGTATAGCTCAGTGGTAGAGCATTTGACTGCAGATCAAGAGGTCCCTGGTTCAAATCCAGGTGCCCCCTCGTTACCATTTAGGCTCAATAATTAAAAATCTCTTTCTCCACAGTTGCTCTGTGTTCATTAACAATAATGCTGCTTCAGAGCCACTTTTCACCAACAGTCAATCCTTGATGGTGATGAAGCTGTAGATTGCTTTTTTCGGTGATAGAGTCAGCGCAAACTGCAGTGAGAAAAGTGAAACAGCAATTTTAGTGTTGGTTTAGGGATAAATGTAACCCAGGACCATGGCTGAGCTCCCTTGACCTTCTTCAAATAATGCCATGAGATCTTTTACACCCACCAGAGCTGACAGACAAGCCTCGGTTGAATGTGTCGCCTGAAAAATGGCCCTTGCAACAAGCCAGCACTTCCCTCAGACCTAAACTGAAGTGTTAGCCTGGATTATGTACTCAAGTCTTTGGAGTGGGGTAGCTTGAACCCACAACATTTTGACTCACTAGTGCGAGTGCTACCACTGAGCTTCAGCTGATGAATAGGGCAAGCAGCCTGAGCAAACATTCTCAGAGCGAGGTCGTGCACCAAGAAAAGTGGGAGATTTTTAAATATTTGCAAAAGTTTCCACTGGCAGTGCACTACCCACCTCTTTTTCCCACAGCAGAATCCTGTCCCCAGATGGGCATTAATCCTGCGCACAGACCAGCGAGACCTTCCCCCATATTTTAATGACCTGGTGCCAGGAATGAGGCCGTGGGCATGGAGCGGGGCACCTCAGGAGCGGGTGAATATCCGGCTGGGCTGCAAATGTGCCCCAATTAAGAGAGGGTGGGGCTTGTGTGTAAATCTCAGGGCATTCTCGGTTGGATCATTCGGTTGCGAAGTTCATGGGACATTGGCTTGTGAGAGGGCTATAGCTCAGTGGTAGAACATTTGACTGCAGATTATAGAAGTTCCTGGTTGATATATAAATATCTCCTCATGAACTCCTATGTTATCACAGAGAACGATAGTTATACCCGCCGTCCGCTACACCATGTCCATAGTTACGATAGAAAGATATAATACTGAAGGAGGCCTTTAGCTCCATTGTGCCTGCACCGTGTGTTTGGCAGAGCTGTTCAATTAATCCCACTCCACTTCCCTTACCCCATAGCCCTGTAGATGTTTCCCCTTCAAGGATTTATCCAATTCCTTTTTGAAAGTTACCATTGAATCTGCTTCCACCACCCTTGCAAACAGTGTATTCCAGACCACAACAACTTGCTGTGTAAAAAAATGTCTCCACATGTTGCCTTTTTTTCCCTTGTCAATCACCGTAAATCTGTCTCCTCCGGTTACTGGCCCTTCTGCCACTAGAAACAGCTTAATTTGCACAATAAAAAACTTCCATGATTTTGAACAGCTGAAAAATAACTCTGCATAAAATTTCTCGCCAATTTTGAAAGAAGGGTGAGGAGTCTCTTTAAAGCAATGGTTAGCTTTATCTAATATTTGTTTGACATGACCCCGTCATCTTCCTATCCCTCATGGTGTCCTGCGCTATGCAACATTTTGATGTGAAGCAGAAAGCTGCCAATAGGGCTCTGGGGGTATAGCTCAGTGGTAGAGCATTTGACTGCAGATCAAGAGGTCCTTGGTTCTAAATTCAGGTGCCCCCTTGTTACCATTTAGGCTCAATAATTAAAAATCTCTATCTCCACAGTTGCTCTGTGTTTATTAACAATAATGCTGCTTCAGAGCTACTTTTCACCAACAGTCAATCCTTGTGGTGATGAAGCTGTAGATTGCTTATTTCGGTGATAGAGTCAGTGCAAACTGCAGTGAGAAAAGTGAAACAGCAATTTTAGTGTTGGTTTAGGGATAAATGTAACCCAGGACCATGGCTGAGCTCCCTTGACCTTCTTCAAATAATGCCATGAGATCTTTTACACCCACCAGAGCTGACAGACAAGCCTCGGTTGAATGTGTCGCCTGAAAAATGGCCCTTGCAACAAGCCAGCACTTCCCTCAGACCTAAACTGAAGTGTTAGCCTGGATTATGTACTCAAGTCTTTGGAGTGGGGTAGCTTGAACCCACAACATTTTGACTCACTAGTGCGAGTGCTACCACTGAGCTTCAGCTGATGAATAGGGCGAGCAGCCTGAGCAAACATTCTCAGAGCGAGGTCGTGCACCAAGAAAAGTGGGAGATTTTTAAATATTTGCAAAAGTTTCCACTGGCAGTGCACTACCCACCTCTTTTTCCCACAGCAGAATCCTGTCCCCAGATGGGCATTAATCCTGCGCACAGACCAGCGAGACCTTCCCCCATATTTTAATGACCTGGTGCCAGGAATGAGGCCGTGGGCATGGAGCGGGGCACCTCAGGAGCGGGTGAATATCCGGCTGGGCTACAAATGTGCCCCAATTAAGAGAGGGTGGGGCTTGTGTGTAAATCTCAGGGCATTCTCGGTTGGATCATTCGTTTGCGAAGTTCATGGGACATTGGCTTGTGAGAGGGCTATAGCTCAGTGGTAGAACATTTGACTGCAGATTATAGAAGTTCCTGGTTGATATTTAAATATCTCCTCATGAACTCCTATGTTATCACAGAGAACGATAGTTATACCCGCCGTCCGCTACACCATGTCCATAGTTACGATAGAAAGATATAATACTGAAGGAGGCCTTTAGCTCCATTGTGCCTGCACCGTGTGTTTGGCAGAGCTGTTCAATTAATCCCACTCCACTTCCCTTACCCCATAGCCCTGTAGATGTTTCCCCTTCAAGGATTTATCCAATTCCTTTTTGAAAGTTACCATTGAATCTGCTTCCACCACCCTTGCAAACAGTGTATTCCAGACCACAACAACTCGCTGTGTAAAAAAATGTCTCCACATGTTGCCTTTTTTTCCCTTGTCAATCACCGTAAATCTGTGTCCTCCGGTTACTGGCCCTTCTGCCACTAGAAACAGCTTAATTTGCACAATAAAAAACTTCCATGATTTTGAACAGCTGAAAAATAACTCTGCATAAAATTTCTCGCCAATTTTGAAAGAAGGGTGAGGAGTCTCTTTAAAGCAATGGTTAGCTTTATCTAATATTTGTTTGACATGACCCCGTCATCTTCCTATCCCTCATGGTGTCCTGCGCTATGCAACATTTTGATGTGAAGCAGAAAGCTGCCAATAGGGCTCTGGGGGTATAGCTCAGTGGTAGAGCATTTGACTGCAGATCAAGAGGTCCCTGGTTCAAATCCAGGTGCTCCCTTGTTACCATTTAGGCTCAATATTTAAAAATCTCTTTCTCCACAGTTGCTCTGTGTTCATTAACAAGAATGCTGCTTCAGAGCTACTTTTCACCAACAGTCAATCCTTGTGGTGATGAAGCTGTCGATTGCTTATTTCAGTGATAGAGTCAGTGCAAACTGCAGTGAGAAAAGTGAAACAGCAATTTTAGTGTTGGTTTAGGGATAAATGTAACCCAGGACCATGGCTGAGCTCCCTTGACCTTCTTCAAATAATGCCATGAGATCTTTTACACCCACCAGAGCTGACAGACAAGCCTCGGTTGAATGTGTCGCCTGAAAAATGGCCCTTGCAACAAGCCAGCACTTCCCTCAGACCTAAACTGAAGTGTTAGCCTGGATTATGTACTCAAGTCTTTGGAGTGGGGTAGCTTGAACCCACAATATTTTGACTCACTAGTGCGAGTGCTACCACTGAGCTTCAGCTGATGAATAGGGCGAGCAGCCTGAGCAAACATTCTCAGAGCGAGGTCGTGCACCAAGAAAAGTGGGAGATTTTTAAATATTTGCAAAAGTTTCCACTGGCAGTGCACTACCCACCTCTTTTTCCCACAGCAGAATCCTGTCCCCAGATGGGCATTAATCCTGCGCACAGACCAGCGAGACCTTCCCCCATATTTTAATGACCTGGTGCCAGGAATGAGGCCGTGGGCATGGAGCGGGGCACCTCAGGAGCGGGTGAATATCCGGCTGGGCTACAAATGTGCCCCAATTAAGAGAGGGTGGGGCTTGTGTGTAAATCTCAGGGCATTCTCGGTTGGATCATTCGTTTGCGAAGTTCATGGGACATTGGCTTGTGAGAGGGCTATAGCTCAGTGGTAGAACATTTGACTGCAGATTATAGAAGTTCCTGGTTGATATATAAATATCTCCTCATGAACTCCTATGTTATCACAGAGAACGATAGTTATACCCGCCGTCCGCTACACCATGTCCATAGTTACGATAGAAAGATATAATACTGAAGGAGGCCTTTAGCTCCATTGTGCCTGCACCGTGTGTTTGGCAGAGCTGTTCAATTAATCCCACTCCACTTCCCTTACCCCATAGCCCTGTCGATGTTTCCCCTTCAAGGATTTATCCAATTCCTTTTTGAAAGTTACCATTGAATCTGCTTCCACCACCCTTGCAAACAGTGCATTCCAGACCACAACAACTCGCTGTGTAAAAAAATGTCTCCACATGTTGCCTTTTTTTCCCTTGTCAATCACCGTAAATCTGTGTCCTCTGGTTACTGGCCCTTCTGCCACTAGAAACAGCTTAATTTGCACAATAAAAAACTTGCATGATTTTGAACAGCTGAAAAATAACTCTGCATAAAATTTCTCGCCAATTTTGAAAGAAGGGTGAGGAGTCTCTTTAAAGCAATGGTTAGCTTTATCTAATATTTGTTTGACATGACCCCGTCATCTTCCTATCCCTCATGGTGTCCTGCGCTATGCAACATTTTGATGTGAAGCAGAAAGTTGCCAATAGGGCTCTGGGGGTATAGCTCAGTGGTAGAGCATTTGACTGCAGATCCAGGGGTCCCTGGTTCAAATCCAGGTGCCCCCTCGTTACCATTTAGGCTCAATAATTAAAAATCTCTTTCTCCACAGTTGCTCTGTGTTCATTAACAATAATGCTGCTTCAGAGCCACTTTTCACCAACAGTCAATCCTTGTGGTGATGAAGCTGCAGATTGCTTATTTCGGTGATAGAGTCAGCGCAAACTGCAGTGAGAAAAGTGAAACAGCAATTTTAGTGTTGGTTTAGGGATAAATGTAACCCAGGACCATGGCTGAGCTCCCTTGACCTTCTTCAAATAATGCCATGAGATCTTTTACACCCACCAGAGCTGACAGACAAGCCTCGGTTGAATGTGTCGCCTGAAAAATGGCCCTTGCAACAAGCCAGCACTTCCCTCACACCTAAACTGAAGTGTTAGCCTGGATTATGTACTCAAGTCTTTGGAGTGGGGTAGCTTGAACCCACAACATTTTGACTCACTAGTGCGAGTGCTACCACTGAGCTTCAGCTGATGAATAGGGCGAGCAGCCTGAGCAAACATTCTCAGAGCGAGGTCGTGCACCAAGAAAAGTGGGAGATTTTTAAATATTTGCAAAAGTTTCCACTGGCAGTGCACTACCCACCTCTTTTTCCCACAGCAGAATCCTGTCCCCAGATGGGCATTAATCCTGCGCACAGACCAGCGAGACCTTCCCCCATATGTTAATGACCTGGTGCCAGGAATGAGGCCGTGGGCATGGAGTGGGGCATCTCAGGAGCGGGTGAATATCCGGCTGGGCTGCAAATGTGCCCTAATTAAGAGAGGGTGGGGCTTGTGTGTAAATCTCAGGGCATTCTCGGTTGGATCATTCGGTTGCGAAGTTCATGGGACATTGGCTTGTGAGAGGGCTATAGCTCAGTGGTAGAACATTTGACTGCAGATTATAGAAGTTCCTGGTTGATATTTAAATATCTCCTCATGAACTCCTATGTTATCACAGAGAACGATAGTTATACCCGCCGCCCGCTACACCATGTCCATAGTTACGATAGAAAGATATAATACTGAAGGAGGCCTTTAGCTCCATTGTGCCTGCACTGTGTGTTTGGCAGAGCTGTTCGATTAATCCCACTCCACTTCCCTTACCCCATAGCCCTGTAGATGTTTCCCCTTCAAGGATTTATCCAATTCCTTTTTGAAAGTTACCATTGAATCTGCTTCCACCACCCTTGCAAACAGTGTATTCCAGACCACAACAACTTGCTGTGTAAAAAAATGTCTCCACATGTTGCCTTTTTTTCCCTTGTCAATCACCGTAAATCTGTGTCCTCCGGTTACTGGCCCTTCTGCCACTAGAAACAGCTTAATTTGCACAATAAAAAACTTCCATGATTTTGAACAGCTGAAAAATAACTCTGCATAAAATTTCTCGCCAATTTTGAAAGAAGGGTGAGGAGTCTCTTTAAAGCAATGGTTAGCTTTATCTAATATTTGTTTGACATGACCCCGTCATCTTCCTATCCCTCATGGTGTCCTGCGCTATGCAACATTTTGATGTGAAGCAGAAAGCTGCCAATAGGGCTCTGGGGGTATAGCTCAGTGGTAGAGCATTTGACTGCAGATCCAGAGGTCCCTGGTTCAAATCCAGGTGCCCCCTCGTTACCATTTAGGCTCAATAATTAAAAATCTCTTTCTCCACAGTTGCTCTGTGTTCATTAACAATAATGCTGCTTCAGAGCCACTTTTCACCAACAGTCAATCCTTGTGGTGATGAAGCTGTAGATTGCTTATTTCGGTGATAGAGTCAGCGCAAACTGCAGTGAGAAAAGTGAAACAGCAATTTTAGTGTTGGTTTAGGGATAAATGTAACCCAGGACCATGGCTGAGCTCCCTTGACCTTCTTCAAATAATGCCATGAGATCTTTTACACCCACCAGAGCTGACAGACAAGCCTCGGTTGAATGTGTCGCCTGAAAAATGGCCCTTGCAACAAGCCAGCACTTCCCTCAGACCTAAACTGAAGTGTTAGCCTGGATTATTGAAGTAAGATATTAAAAATTGGATTTAATAAGGAAAAACAAACCAGGATTCATCTGTAACACCAATATACAAAATGGAGGGAATAGGTTAATTCGTGCTCCGAGTTGAACAATAGAAGTCTGTAAAAGTTGCATAAACCCAGATAAGGTTTAAACAGGACTACGGGTTAACTGCTGAGAGATTAAAACTGTCAAAACAACCCCTTAGAAAGAGTGAGAGATATATGGGTTCGGCCACGCGAGTCGACACATTTGCACTTAAGGGTTTGTTAAGTGTGAAGCTCAATAGGGTTCTATTCTTTTAACTAACTAAAGTGTTTTTGCTCTGTAGAAATAATTTAAGAGAGAGAGACAGAAAATCTGCGGATTGCCCGCTTTGGAAAGATCTACTATCTCAGAGAAATACTTAAAAAGACCAAGCCATCTGACAACAGCAAATGGACGATCGTAAAGTAATAAAGTTGAGGCCCCTGGGTCATGAGAAAGTAACAGGACCAACTGATAACGAAATGTGAGATTTGTAAGCGACTGGAAGAATGGAATGTCACGGTTTTATAATTACAATTTAACTATAATTCTGTATATGCTAATAAGCTTAACCCCGCCTTTAGGGCAGGGCCTTAATTTTTGTATAACTGTGTGAACCTCAAGAGATTCGGTGGAGTCGGAGCCTTGTGTTGGGACGCAAGAGCCATAGCTCCCCAGGCCTGAAAAAACCGTTTTTACTTCAATTATTGGGTCTGTCTTTCTTATAACAAGCCAGTGTTGTCGACTTTGTATATCACTTAGTCCACACTTTGGGGGCTTACATCAATTATGTACTCAAGTCTTTAGAGTGGGGTAGCTTGAACCCACAACATTTTGACTCACTAGTGCGAGTGCTACCACTGAGCTTCAGCTGATGAATAGGGCGAGCAGCCTGAGCAAACATTCTCAGAGCGAGGTCGTGCACCAAGAAAAGTGGGAGATTTTTAAATATTTGCAAAAGTTTCCACTGGCAGTGCACTACCCACCTCTTTTTCCCACAGCAGAATCCTGTCCCCAGATGGGCATTAATCCTGCGCACAGACCAGCGAGACCTTCCCCCATATGTTAATGACCTGGTGCCAGGAATGAGGCCGTGGGCATGGAGTGGGGCATCTCAGGAGCGGGTGAATATCCGGCTGGGCTGCAAATGTGCCCTAATTAAGAGAGGGTGGGGCTTGTGTGTAAATCTCAGGGCATTCTCGGTTGGATCATTCGGTTGCGAAGTTCATGGGACATTGGCTTGTGAGAGGGCTATAGCTCAGTGGTAGAACATTTGACTGCAGATTATAGAAGTTCCTGGTTGATATTTAAATATCTCCTCATGAACTCCTATGTTATCACAGAGAACGATAGTTATACCCGCCGTCCGCTACACCATGTCCATAGTTACGATAGAAAGATATAATACTGAAGGAGGCCTTTAGCTCCATTGTGCCTGCACCGTGTGTTTGGCAGAGCTGTTCGATTAATCCCACTCCACTTCCCTTACCCCATAGCCCTGTAGATGTTTCCCCTTCAAGGATTTATCCAATTCCTTTTTGAAAGTTACCATTGAATCTGCTTCCACCACCCTTGCAAACAGTGTATTCCAGACCACAACAACTCGCTGTGTAAAAAAATGTCTCCACATGTTGCCTTTTTTTCCCTTGTCAATCACCGTAAATCTGTGTCCTCCGGTTACTGGCCCTTCTGCCACTAGAAACAGCTTAATTTGCACAATAAAAAACTTCCATGATTTTGAACAGCTGAAAAATAACTCTGCATAAAATTTCTCGCCAATTTTGAAAGAAGGGTGAGGAGTCTCTTTAAAGCAATGGTTAGCTTTATCTAATATTTGTTTGACATGACCCCGTCATCTTCCTATCCCTCATGGTGTCCTGCGCTATGCAACATTTTGATGTGAAGCAGAAAGCTGCCAATAGGGCTCTGGGGGTATAGCTCAGTGGTAGAGCATTTGACTGCAGATCAAGAGGTCCCTGGTTCAAATCCAGGTGCCCCCTCGTTACCATTTAGGCTCAATAATTAAAAATCTCTTTCTCCACAGTTGCTCTGTGTTCATTAACGATAATGCTGCTTCAGAGCCACTTTTCACCAACAGTCAATCCTTGTGGTGATGAAGCTGCAGATTGCTTATTTCGGTGATAGAGTCAGCGCAAACTGCAGTGAGAAAAGTGAAACAGCAATTTTAGTGTTGGTTTAGGGATAAATGTAACCCAGGACCATGGCTGAGCTCCCTTGACCTTCTTCAAATAATGCCATGAGATCTTTTACACCCACCAGAGCTGACAGACAAGCCTCGGTTGAATGTGTCGCCTGAAAAATGGCCCTTGCAACAAGCCAGCACTTCCCTCACACCTAAACTGAAGTGTTAGCCTGGATTATGTACTCAAGTCTTTGGAGTGGGGTAGCTTGAACCCACAACATTTTGACTCACTAGTGCGAGTGCTACCACTGAGCTTCAGCTGATGAATAGGGCGAGCAGCCTGAGCAAACATTCTCAGAGCGAGGTCGTGCACCAAGAAAAGTGGGAGATTTTTAAATATTTGCAAAAGTTTCCACTGGCAGTGCACTACCCACCTCTTTTTCCCACAGCAGAATCCTGTCCCCAGATGGGCATTAATCCTGCGCACAGACCAGCGAGACCTTCCCCCATATGTTAATGACCTGGTGCCAGGAATGAGGCCGTGGGCATGGAGTGGGGCATCTCAGGAGCGGGTGAATATCCGGCTGGGCTGCAAATGTGCCCTAATTAAGAGAGGGTGGGGCTTGTGTGTAAATCTCAGGGCATTCTCGGTTGGATCATTCGGTTGCGAAGTTCATGGGACATTGGCTTGTGAGAGGGCTATAGCTCAGTGGTAGAACATTTGACTGCAGATTATAGAAGTTCCTGGTTGATATTTAAATATCTCCTCATGAACTCCTATGTTATCACAGAGAACGATAGTTATACCCGCCGCCCGCTACACCATGTCCATAGTTACGATAGAAAGATATAATACTGAAGGAGGCCTTTAGCTCCATTGTGCCTGCACTGTGTGTTTGGCAGAGCTGTTCGATTAATCCCACTCCACTTCCCTTACCCCATAGCCCTGTAGATGTTTCCCCTTCAAGGATTTATCCAATTCCTTTTTGAAAGTTACCATTGAATCTGCTTCCACCACCCTTGCAAACAGTGTATTCCAGACCACAACAACTTGCTGTGTAAAAAAATGTCTCCACATGTTGCCTTTTTTTCCCTTGTCAATCACCGTAAATCTGTGTCCTCCGGTTACTGGCCCTTCTGCCACTAGAAACAGCTTAATTTGCACAATAAAAAACTTCCATGATTTTGAACAGCTGAAAAATAACTCTGCATAAAATTTCTCGCCAATTTTGAAAGAAGGGTGAGGAGTCTCTTTAAAGCAATGGTTAGCTTTATCTAATATTTGTTTGACATGACCCCGTCATCTTCCTATCCCTCATGGTGTCCTGCGCTATGCAACATTTTGATGTGAAGCAGAAAGCTGCCAATAGGGCTCTGGGGGTATAGCTCAGTGGTAGAGCATTTGACTGCAGATCCAGAGGTCCCTGGTTCAAATCCAGGTGCCCCCTCGTTACCATTTAGGCTCAATAATTAAAAATCTCTTTCTCCACAGTTGCTCTGTGTTCATTAACAATAATGCTGCTTCAGAGCCACTTTTCACCAACAGTCAATCCTTGTGGTGATGAAGCTGTAGATTGCTTATTTCGGTGATAGAGTCAGCGCAAACTGCAGTGAGAAAAGTGAAACAGCAATTTTAGTGTTGGTTTAGGGATAAATGTAACCCAGGACCATGGCTGAGCTCCCTTGACCTTCTTCAAATAATGCCATGAGATCTTTTACACCCACCAGAGCTGACAGACAAGCCTCGGTTGAATGTGTCGCCTGAAAAATGGCCCTTGCAACAAGCCAGCACTTCCCTCAGACCTAAACTGAAGTGTTAGCCTGGATTATTGAAGTAAGATATTAAAAATTGGATTTAATAAGGAAAAACAAACCAGGATTCATCTGTAACACCAATATACAAAATGGAGGGAATAGGTTAATTCGTGCTCCGAGTTGAACAATAGAAGTCTGTAAAAGTTGCATAAACCCAGATAAGGTTTAAACAGGACTACGGGTTAACTGCTGAGAGATTAAAACTGTCAAAACAACCCCTTAGAAAGAGTGAGAGATATATGGGTTCGGCCACGCGAGTCGACACATTTGCACTTAAGGGTTTGTTAAGTGTGAAGCTCAATAGGGTTCTATTCTTTTAACTAACTAAAGTGTTTTTGCTCTGTAGAAATAATTTAAGAGAGAGAGACAGAAAATCTGCGGATTGCCCGCTTTGGAAAGATCTACTATCTCAGAGAAATACTTAAAAAGACCAAGCCATCTGACAACAGCAAATGGACGATCGTAAAGTAATAAAGTTGAGGCCCCTGGGTCATGAGAAAGTAACAGGACCAACTGATAACGAAATGTGAGATTTGTAAGCGACTGGAAGAATGGAATGTCACGGTTTTATAATTACAATTTAACTATAATTCTGTATATGCTAATAAGCTTAACCCCGCCTTTAGGGCAGGGCCTTAATTTTTGTATAACTGTGTGAACCTCAAGAGATTCGGTGGAGTCGGAGCCTTGTGTTGGGACGCAAGAGCCATAGCTCCCCAGGCCTGAAAAAACCGTTTTTACTTCAATTATTGGGTCTGTCTTTCTTATAACAAGCCAGTGTTGTCGACTTTGTATATCACTTAGTCCACACTTTGGGGGCTTACATCAATTATGTACTCAAGTCTTTAGAGTGGGGTAGCTTGAACCCACAACATTTTGACTCACTAGTGCGAGTGCTACCACTGAGCTTCAGCTGATGAATAGGGCGAGCAGCCTGAGCAAACATTCTCAGAGCGAGGTCGTGCACCAAGAAAAGTGGGAGATTTTTAAATATTTGCAAAAGTTTCCACTGGCAGTGCACTACCCACCTCTTTTTCCCACAGCAGAATCCTGTCCCCAGATGGGCATTAATCCTGCGCACAGACCAGCGAGACCTTCCCCCATATGTTAATGACCTGGTGCCAGGAATGAGGCCGTGGGCATGGAGTGGGGCATCTCAGGAGCGGGTGAATATCCGGCTGGGCTGCAAATGTGCCCTAATTAAGAGAGGGTGGGGCTTGTGTGTAAATCTCAGGGCATTCTCGGTTGGATCATTCGGTTGCGAAGTTCATGGGACATTGGCTTGTGAGAGGGCTATAGCTCAGTGGTAGAACATTTGACTGCAGATTATAGAAGTTCCTGGTTGATATTTAAATATCTCCTCATGAACTCCTATGTTATCACAGAGAACGATAGTTATACCCGCCGTCCGCTACACCATGTCCATAGTTACGATAGAAAGATATAATACTGAAGGAGGCCTTTAGCTCCATTGTGCCTGCACTGTGTGTTTGGCAGAGCTGTTCGATTAATCCCACTCCACTTCCCTTACCCCATAGCCCTGTAGATGTTTCCCCTTCAAGGATTTATCCAATTCCTTTTTGAAAGTTACCATTGAATCTGCTTCCACCACCCTTGCAAACAGTGTATTCCAGACCACAACAACTCGCTGTGTAAAAAAATGTCTCCACATGTTGCCTTTTTTTCCCTTGTCAATCACCGTAAATCTGTGTCCTCTGGTTACTGGCCCTTCTGGCACTAGAAACAGCTTAATTTGCACAATAAAAAACTTCCATGATTTTGAACAGCTGAAAAATAACTCTGCATAAAATTTCTCGCCAATTTTGAAAGAAGGGTGAGGAGTCTCTTTAAAGCAATGGTTAGCTTTATCTAATATTTGTTTGACATGACCCCGTCATCTTCCTATCCCTCATGGTGTCCTGCGCTATGCAACATTTTGATGTGAAGCAGAAAGCTGCCAATAGGGCTCTGGGGGTATAGCTCAGTGGTAGAGCATTTGACTGCAGATCAAGAGGTCCCTGGTTCAAATCCAGGTGACCCCTCGTTACCATTTAGGCTCAATAATTAAAAATCTCTTTCTCCACAGTTGCTCTGTGTTCATTAACAATAATGCTGCTTCAGAGCCACTTTTCACCAACAGTCAATCCTTGTGGTGATGAAGCTGTAGATTGCTCATTTCGGTGATCCAAGTCAGCGCAAACTGCAGTGAGAAAAGTGAAACAGCAATTTTAGTGTTGGTTTAGGGATAAATGTAACCCAGGACCATGGCTGAGCTCCCTTGACCTTCTTCAAATAATGCCATGAGATCTTTTACACCCACCAGAGCTGACAGACAAGCCTCGGTTGAATGTGTCGCCTGAAAAATGGCCCTTGCAACAAGCCAGCACTTCCCTCAGACCTAAACTGAAGTGTTAGCCTGGATTATTGAAGTAAGATATTAAAAATTGGATTTAATAAGGAAAAACAAACCAGGATTCATCTGTAACACCAATATACAAAATGGAGGGAATAGGTTAATTCGTGCTCCGAGTTGAACAATAGAAGTCTGTAAAAGTTGCATAAACCCAGATAAGGTTTAAACAGGACTACGGGTTAACTGCTGAGAGATTAAAACTGTCAAAACAACCCCTTAGAAAGAGTGAGAGATATATGGGTTCGGCCACGCGAGTCGACACCTTTGCACTTAAGGGTTTGTTAAGTGTGAAGCTCAATAGGGTTCTATTCTTTTAACTAACTAAAGTGTTTTTGCTCTGTAGAAATAATTTAAGAGAGAGAGATAGAAAATCTGCGGATTGCCCGCTTTGGAAAGATCTACTATCTCAGAGAAATACTTAAAAAGACCAAGCCATCTGACAACAGCAAATGGACGATCGTAAAGTAATAAAGTTGAGGCCCCTGGGTCATGAGAAAGTAACAGGACCAACTGATAACGAAATGTGAGATTTGTAAGCGACTGGAAGAATGGAATGTCACGGTTTTATAATTACAATTTAACTATAATTCTGTATATGCTAATAAGCTTATCCCCGCCTTTAGGGCAGGGCCTTAATTTTTGTATAACTGTGTGAACCTCAAGAGATTCGGTGGAGTCGGAGCCTTGTGTTGGGACGCAAGAGCCATAGCTCCCCAGGCCTGAAAAAACCGTTTTTACTTCAATTATTGGGTCTGTCTTTCTTATAACAAGCCAGTGTTGTCGACTTTGTATATCACTTAGTCCACACTTTGGGGGCTTACATCAATTATGTACTCAAGTCTTTAGAGTGGGGTAGCTTGAACCCACAACATTTTGACTCACTAGTGCGAGTGCTACCACTGAGCTTCAGCTGATGAATAGGGCGAGCAGCCTGAGCAAACATTCTCAGAGCGAGGTCGTGCACCAAGAAAAGTGGGAGATTTTTTAATATTTGCAAAAGTTTCCACTGGCAGTGCACTACCCACCTCTTTTTCCCACAGCAGAATCCTGTCCCCAGATGGGCATTAATCCTGCGCACAGACCAGCGAGACCTTCCCCCATATGTTAATGACCTGGTGCCAGGAATGAGGCCGTGGGCATGGAGTGGGGCATCTCAGGAGCGGGTGAATATCCGGCTGGGCTGCAAATGTGCCCTAATTAAGAGAGGGTGGGGCTTGTGTGTAAATCTCAGGGCATTCTCGGTTGGATCATTCGGTTGCGAAGTTCATGGGACATTGGCTTGTGAGAGGGCTATAGCTCAGTGGTAGAACATTTGACTGCAGATTATAGAAGTTCCTGGTTGATATTTAAATATCTCCTCATGAACTCCTATGTTATCACAGAGAACGATAGTTATACCCGCCGTCCGCTACACCATGTCCATAGTTACGATAGAAAGATATAATACTGAAGGAGGCCTTTAGCTCCATTGTGCCTGCACCGTGTGTTTGGCAGAGCTGTTCGATTAATCCCACTCCACTTCCCTTACCCCATAGCCCTGTAGATGTTTCCCCTTCAAGGATTTATCCAATTCCTTTTTGAAAGTTACCATTGAATCTGCTTCCACCACCCTTGCAAACAGTGTATTCCAGACCACAACAACTCGGTGTGTAAAAAAATGTCTCCACATGTTGCCTTTTTTTCCCTTGTCAATCACCGTAAATCTGTGTCCTCTGGTTACTGACCCTTCTGCCACTAGAAACAGCTTAATTTGCACAATAAAAAACTTCCATGATTTTGAACAGCTGAAAAATAACTCTGCATAAAATTTCTTGCCAATTTTGAAAGAAGGGTGAGGAGTCTCTTTAAAGCAATGGTTAGCTTTATCTAATATTTGTTTGACATGACCCCGTCATCTTCCTATCCCTCATGGTGTCCTGCGCTATGCAACATTTTGATGTGAAGCAGAAAGCTGCTAATAGGGCTCTGGGGGTATAGCTCAGTGGTAGAGCATTTGACTGCAGATCAAGCGGTCCCTGATTCAAATCCAGGTGCCCCCTCGTTACCATTTAGGCTCAATAATTAAAAATCTCTTTCTCCACAGTTGCTCTGTGTTCATTAACAATAATGCTGCTTCAGAGCCACTTTTCACCAACAGTCAATCCTTGTGGTGATGAAGCTGTAGATTGCTTATTTCGGTGATAGAGTCAGCGCAAACTGCAGTGAGAAAAGTGAAACAGCAATTTTAGTGTTGGTTTAGGGATAAATGTAACCCAGGACCATGGCTGAGCTCCCTTGACCTTCTTCAAATAATGCCATGAGATCTTTTACACCCACCAGAGCTGACAGACAAGCCTCGGTTGAATGTGTCGCCTGAAAAATGGCCCTTGCAACAAGCCAGCACTTCCCTCAGACCTAAACTGAAGTGTTAGCCTGGATTATGTACTCAAGTCTTTGGCGTGGGGTAGCTTGAACCCACAACATTTTGACTCACTAGTGCGAGTGCTACCACTGAGCTTCAGCTGATGAATAGGGCGAGCAGCCTGAGCAAACATTCTCAGAGCGAGGTCGTGCACCAAGAAAAGTGGGAGATTTTTAAATATTTGCAAAAGTTTGCACTGGCAGTGCACTACCCACCTCTTTTTCCCACAGCAGAATCCTGTCCCCAGATGGGCATTAATCCTGCGTACAGACCAGCGAGACCTTCCCCCATATGTTAATGACCTGGTGCCAGGAATGAGGCCGTGGGCATGGAGTGGGGCACCTCAGGAGCGGGTGAATATCCGGCTGGGCTGCAAATGTGCCCCAATTAAGAGAGGGTGGGGCTTGTGTGTAAATCTCAGGGCATTCTCGGTTGGATCATTCGGTTGCGAAGTTCATGGGACATTGGCTTGTGAGAGGGCTATAGCTCAGTGGTAGAACATTTGACTGCAGATTATAGAAGTTCCTGGTTGATATATAAATATCTCCTCATGAACTCCTCTGTTATCACAGAGAACGATAGTTATACCCGCCGTCCGCTACACCATGTCCATAGTTACGATAGAAAGATATAATACTGAAGGAGGCCTTTAGCTCCATTGTGCCTGCACCGTGTGTTTGGCAGAGCTGTTCAATTAATCCCACTCCACTTCCCTTACCCCATAGCCCTGTAGATGTTTCCCCTTCAATGATTTATCCAATTCCTTTTTGAAAGTTACCATTGAATCTGCTTCCTCCACCCTTGCAAACAGTGTATTCCAGACCACAACAACTTGCTGTGTAAAAAAATGTCTCCACATGTTGCCTTTTTTTCCCTTGTCAATCACCGTAAATCTGTGTCCTCCGGTTACTGGCCCTTCTGCCACTAGAAACAGCTTAATTTGCACAATAAAAAACTTCCATGATTTTGAACAGCTGAAAAATAACTCTGCATAAAATTTCTTGCCAATTTTGAAAGAAGGGTGAGGAGTCTCTTTAAAGCAATGGTTAGCTTTATCTAATATTTGTTTGACATGACCCCGTCATCTTCCTATCCCTCATGGTGTCCTGCGCTATGCAACATTTTGATGTGAAGCAGAAAGCTGCCAATAGGGCTCTGGGGGTATAGCTCAGTGGTAGAGCATTTGACTGCAGATCAAGAGGTCCCTGGTTCAAATCCAGGTGACCCCTCGTTACCATTTAGGCTCAATAATTAAAAATCTCTTTCTCCACAGTTGCTCTGTGTTCATTAACAATAATGCTGCTTCAGAGCCACTTTTCACCAACAGTCAATCCTTGTGGTGATGAAGCTGTAGATTGCTCATTTCGGTGATAGAGTCAGCGCAAACTGCAGTGAGAAAAGTGAAACAGCAATTTTAGTGTTGGTTTAGGGATAAATGTAACCCAGGACCATGGCTGAGCTCCCTTGACCTTCTTCAAATAATGCCATGAGATCTTTTACACCCACCAGAGCTGACAGACAAGCCTCGGTTGAATGTGTCGCCTGAAAAATGGCCCTTGCAACAAGCCAGCACTTCCCTCAGACCTAAACTGAAGTGTTAGCCTGGATTATGTACTCAAGTCTTTGGAGTGGGGTAGCTTTAACCCCCAACATTTTGACTCACTAGTGCGAGTGCTACCACTGAGCTTCAGCTGATGAATAGGGCGAGCAGCCTGAGCAAACATTCTCAGAGCGAGGTCGTGCACCAAGAAAAGTGGGAGATTTTTAAATATTTGCAAAAGTTTCCACTGGCAGTGCACTACCCACCTCTTTTTCCCACAGCAGAATCCTGTCCCCAGATGGGCATTAATCCTGCGCACAGACCAGCGAGACCTTCCCCCATATGTTAATGACCTGGTGCCAGGAATGAGGCCGTGGGCATGGAGTGGGGCATCTCAGGAGCGGGTGAATATCTGGCTGGGCTGCAAATGTGCCCCAATTAAGAGAGGGTGGGGCTTGTGTGTAAATCTCAGGGCATTCTCGGTTGGATCATTCGGTTGCGAAGTTCATGGGACATTGGCTTGTGAGAGGGCTATAGCTCAGTGGTAGAACATTTGACTGCAGATTATAGAAGTTCCTGGTTGATATATAAATATCTCCTCATGAACTCCTATGTTATCACAGAGAACGATAGTTATACCCGCCGTCAGCTACACCATGTCCATAGTTACGATAGAAAGATATAATACTGAAGGAGGCCTTTAGCTCCATTGTGCCTGCACCGTGTGTTTGGCAGAGCTGTTCGATTAATCCCACTCCACTTCCCTTACCCCATAGCCCTGTAGATGTTTCCCCTTCAAGGATTTATCCAATTCCTTTTTGAAAGTTACCATTGAATCTGCTTCCACCACCCTTGCAAACAGTGTATTCCAGACCACAACAACTCGCTGTGTAAAAAAATGTCTCCACATGTTGCCTTTTTTTCCCTTGTCAATCACCGTAAATCTGTGTCCTCTGGTTACTGGCCCTTCTGCCAGTAGAAACAGCTTAATTTGCACAATAAAAAACTTCCATGATTTTGAACAGCTGAAAAATAACTCTGCATAAAATTTCTCGCCAATTTTGAAAGAAGGGTGAGGAGTCTCTTTAAAGCAATGGTTAGCTTTATCTAATATTTGTTTGACATGACCCCGTCATCTTCCTATCCCTCATGGTGTCCTGCGCTATGCAACATTTTGATGTGAAGCAGAAAGATGCCAATAGGGCTCTGGGGGTATAGCTCAGTGGTAGAGCATTTGACTGCAGATCAAGAGGTCCTTAGTTCAAATCCAGGTGCCCACTCATTACCATTTAGGCTCAATAATTAAAAATCTCTTTCTTCACAGTTGCTCTGTGTTCATTAACAATAATGCTGCTTCAGAGCCACTTTTCACCAACAGTCAATCCTTGTGGTGATGAAGCTGTCGATTGCTTATTTCGGTGATAGAGTCAGCGCAAACTGCAGTGAGAAAAGTGAAACAGCAATTTTAGTGTTGGTTTAGGGATAAATGTAACCCAGGACCATGGCTGAGCTCCCTTGACCTTCTTCAAATAATGCCATGAGATCTTTTACACCCACCAGAGCTGACAGACAAGCCTCGGTTGAATGTGTCGCCTGAAAAATGGCCCTTGCAACAAGCCAGCACTTCCCTCAGACCTAAACTGAAGTGTTAGCCTCGATTATGTACGCAAGTCTTTGGAGTGGGGTAGCTTGAACCCACAACATTTTGACTCACTAGTGCGAGTGCTACCACTGAGCTTCAGCTGATGAATAGGGCGAGCAGCCTGAGCAAACATTCTCAGAGCGAGGTCGTGCACCAAGAAAAGTGGGAGATTTTTAAATATTTGCAAAAGTTTCCACTGGCAGTGCACTACCCACCTCTTTTTCCCACAGCAGAATCCTGTCCCCAGATGGGCATTAATCCTGCGCACAGACCAGCGAGACCTTCCCCCATATGTTAATGACCTGGTGCCAGGAATGAGGCCGTGGGCATGGAGCGGGGCATCTCAGGAGCGGGTGAATACCCGGCTGGGCTGCAAATGTGCCCCAATTAAGAGAGGGTGGGGCTTGTGTGTAAATCTCAGGGCATTCTCGGTTGGATCATTCGGTTGCGAAGTTCATGGGACATTGGCTTGTGAGAGGGCTATAGCTCAGTGGTAGAACATTTGACTGCAGATTATAGAAGTTCCTGGTTGATATATAAATATCTCCTCATGAACTCCTATGTTATCACAGAGAACGATAGTTATACCCGCCGTCCGCTACACCATGTCCATAGTTACGATAGAAAGATATAATACTGAAGGAGGCCTTTAGCTCCATTGTGCCTGCACCGTGTGTTTGGCAGAGCTGTTCAATTAATCCCAGTCCACTTCCCTTACCCCATAGCCCTGTAGATGTTTCCCCTTCAAGGATTTATCCAATTCCTTTTTGAAAGATACCATTGAATCTGCTTCCTCCACCCTTGCAGTGTATTCCAGACCACAACAACTCGCTGTGTAAAAAAATGTCTCCACCTGTCTTATGTTCATTAATAAATAGACATTCTTATTATGAACACAGCTAGCTTTTGCTAGACACTTTTATTGAGCACATGTGGACTAGGTACAGTATCTGTAGAGGCTTCCATCTTGACTGCTGCCTTGTGGGTAGCCTAATGCCTCATTGGTAATGTAGTCTTAATATACATACAGCTGGGTAGTGTAGTCTTATACATACAGCTATATACAGCTCTACACAGCTCTACTGCTCCACCTAGTGTCCACTATAGAATGACATGTTATTGATCATTACATCCCCCTTTCTTTGAGGTTTAACATAATCAATATCAATCAACTTTCAAGAAAACATTAAAGATAATATCAGTAACACTTTTTGTTAGTGCTCTATAAACATAAACATTTTCAAAACAGTCAACACATTTTCAAAGCTTTACATTGTACTCAAAAATTAAGTCTATCAGGCTTTTTTACTTCACTTGGGGATCTTCTCAACACAGGTAAGTCTGATGTGTCTTCATGAGATTGTTCTGGCGGTGAATGACAAGATGCAGTTGCGGCATTGTCATCAATCTGCTCTTGTATAGATCGAGGTCTCCTTGCGATCTTTGCTTGGAGAGGGTTTCAGTGTTTCCTTCACTCTTCATGCCATAACTCTCAATGTAGTCAATGCACTCTCGAAAAACTGCTGGCAGCTGGATCCCATCATACAGCATAGTCCTCTCAGCAGCCTCGGCTAATGGAACACCAAAGATTGGCCTGAGGGAAGAAGGAGTATCCACCGGAACTGCTTCCTGCTCTGGTGCAGGCTTCTTCTTTTTCTTTTTCTCTTTCCACTGCTTAGCAACATCTGCTGCAGTTATATCTTTGGACTTTTTCTCCTTGTGTTTTTCCTCTTTGTGCTTTTCTTCCTTTGGCTTCTCTTTGAGCTTAAAGTCTTTTTCTTTCTTCTTGGAGAAACTAGGCTTTTTGAAGACCTGGATACCCTTTGGCCTTTTCATCCTTGATGGGTTCTCTGCTTCATCACCTGAGTCATCTGGTCTGCTTATGGCACAGTTTATACGGTAGACTCTCTTGACCAGTTCTAAGTCTTCTCAAGCTTTGTCACCTAGTATCGAATCAAGTCTTTCAGCCACAACAGAAAGCATGAGATGATGCACTTTGTCTTTGACTGTCACTTTAAGTCTGCATACACCTAAGCTATCTATTTTCTGTCCATTATAGCTCTTCAGTAGTACTGACTTTTTCTGTATTTTGGGCTTTTCTTTCATATTGTTAATGTCACTCATACTGATTAAGTTTGCTTTTGCCCCAGTGTCTAGTTTCAAGGTAACTAATGTTCCATTTACCTGCAGTGGGATCATCCATTTGTCCACTTGTACTGCATTGACTTTATGTTCAGCATTGTCCATTTCTGAGGGCTGCACATTTTCTGTATCTTTTTTGATATCGTCACATGACACCATTCCTACAAAAAATGTCTCACTTAAATCAGTGTCCTCAATCACATTAACTTGTTGCCCTTTCGTTGTTTTTACTTTTGAAAAGCATTGTTTGGCAAAGTGATTCTTTCCATTACACTTTGTGCACATTTTTCCAAACGCTGGGCATTGTCTTAACTGGTGTTTGTAACCGCAGCATTTACAATTAAAAATGTCATCCTCCGATTGCTTTTCATTTCTGTTCTGCCCACGTTTCTTCCCCTTGTAGGACACAGCACCGACAGCAGCATTATCACTCATTACAATCGCATCATTATTGATTTCACTGAAAGTCTTCGCGTGCTTTCGAGCTAGCTCGCTGGCTTGGCATATTTTCACCGCATTTCCAAATTTAGTTCGGTTTCTCTCAACAGACGTTCCCTGACTTTTTTATCATGAATACCAAACACAATCTGGTCACGAATCATGGATGCTTTGAGCTCAGAGAAATTACATGTCTGTGCTTTCAGTTTCAGATCAGTTATAAAGCTATCAAAAGTCTCATTTTGCTGCTGTGTCCGAGAACAGATGATCTAACTTTCATAGGTCTCATTCTTTTTGGGAGAGCAATGTGCATCAAATTTTTTTAGCACATCTTCTAATTTTTCTCTGTTCTCCTCTGGATTAAATACAAATGTATTAAATACCTCTATCGCCTGTGGGCCTGCAACCGTAAGCAGCAACACTATCTTCCTTGCATCTGGCTTCGTACCAAATCCGAAGGCTGCAATGTAGAGTTCGAATTGTTGTTTAAGAGTCTGCCAATTGTAGTCGATGTTTCCTGTGAGTTTCAAACGCTCTGGTGGCTTCAAATTCTCCATGTCGCTTTTCACAATTTTCAGCAGATCTTCACCATCCTGGTACCATATTATGTTCATTAATAAATAGACATTCTTATTATGAACACAGCTAGCTTTTGCTACACACTTTTATTGAGCACATGTGGACTAGGTGCAGTATCTGTAGAGGCTTCCATCTTGACTGCTGCCTTGTGGGTAGCCTAGTGCCTCATGGGTAATGTAGTCTTAATATACATACAGCTGGGTAGTGTAGTCTTACAGCGCTACACAGCTCTACGGCTCCACCTAGTGTCCACTATAGAATGACATGTTATTGATCATTACAACATGTTGCCTTTTTTTCCCTTGTCAATCACCTTAAATCTGTGTCCTCTGGTTACTGGCCCTTCTGCCACTAGAAACAGCTAAATTTACACGATAAAAAACTTCCATGATTTTGAACAGCTGAAAAATAACTCTGCATAAAATTTCTTGCCAATTTCGAAAGAAGGGTGAGGAGTCTCTTTAAAGCAATGGTTAGCTTTATCTAATATTTGTTTGACATGATCCCATCATCTTCCTATCCCTCATGGTGTCCTGCGCTATGCAACATTTTGTTGTGAAGCAGAAAGCTACCAATAGGGCTCTGGGGGTATTGCTCAGTGGTAGAGCATTTGACTGCAGATCAAGAGGTCCTTGGTTCAAATCCAGGCGCTCACTCTTTACCATTTGGGCTCTGTGATAAAAATGATAACTTCTGGGAAGTTATGTCATCACTTCCTGTGAACTATGAACTATGAACTGTGTACATACCTCACTTCCTGTCAATGTCACTTCCTGTTGGACTGGTATAAATACTGGTCTGTTCAGTATTGTAAGAGGCTTCTACCAGAGGCATGGTAAAGACCTCTCTTGTGTATATAGTGTGTTTATAAGTTACTTAAAGCTTACTTTAAAGTTACTTGATGGTAAGTCTCCTTTTTCTTACATCAATTTAAGTAACTTAGATATTTACACTGACAAATACTAGACCTTCAGACAAACTCGGAAGTTAAGGATCCAGGGAACCACCCATCATGGAGAAAATCCTTAGACCTATTCGTCTGGACTTGGACCCGAATACACCAGCAGCTGGCAGGGTATGGAAGCATTGGTATCGTGCTTTTGAGAATTTTCTGGATGAATGTAAAGCGGATGCTCCTGCTAAATTGAAGATACTTGTCAATTATGTGACCCCAAAAGTGTTCGAATATGTTGATGACTGGGATAATTACGAAGAGGTGATTCGGGCACTTAAGAAACTGTATGCGAAGACCCCAAATGAGGTCTATGCTAGACATCTACTGGCCACAGCCTGACAAGGGCCAGGGGAATCAATTGACGAATTCCTGCAAGAACTTCGCAGGCTCAGCGTAGATTGTAACTTTCAGGCAGCCTCAGCTGAGCTGTACCGCCAAGAAATGATTCGTGATGCTTTCATCTGCGGGATTGCCTCTCCATTTATACGCCAGCGTCTACTAGAAAGTAAAACACTTGAGCTACAAAAAGCTTTTGACTTAGCTTGTTCACTGGATTTGGCAAAGAGAAATGCAGACCTCTATCAGCTGCCCAGATCTCGATCTGCTGCTGTAGCTGCAACCAGACAATTCAAGCGGTCTCAGGTGAACCCTATCATGGGGGAATCTAATTCTGATAATTCTGATGAAGAAGAGGAGGACGACCCCACTTTAGCAGCCTCTTGGCAATCTAGGAAGGAATGCTTCTTTTGTGGAGATGCTTTTCACCCTAGGAAAACCTGCCCTGCTCGCAATGCAATCTGCAGTTATTGCGGGAAAAAAGGACACTTTGCTAAAGTTTGCCTATCAAGGGCCTCTACGAGGGCCAATCCAGCTAAGGCCTACCGAACTGCCCCAATTAGGGCCTATCAAGATGCTCCAGCTAGGACCTATCAAGCTTCCTCTCGAGCTCTCTCCTGAAGAAGCACACCGAGAGTTTTAGCCACTCTCTGTGCAACGACACCAATTACAGCTGCTTGCCCACAGAACCTGTCTCAAGCAGCCACAAAAATTTCAATTAAAGGGCATACCTTAGATGCCTTAATTGACTCAGGAAGTACTGATAGTTTCATTAAGGAACAGATTGTTGCGAAATTGAAACTACATGTCTTCCCATCGGATCAGGCAATTGCGATGGCCCAGTCATCACTTAATACCAGAATCTCCGGCTTTTGTGTTGTTGATATGACACTTCATGGTCGTATGTATCCCTCCACCCGACTTTCGGTGCTCAAGGACTTATGTAGTGATCTCCTCTTAGGGCTGGACTTCCAAAAACAGCATAAGAAACTCACCATTGAGTTTGGTGGATCCAAACCCGGACTTACTATTTCTAATATACCGTCTAAATTACCATTTTGTGCATTATCAGCAGCTTCACTTGATGAACCCTCATTATTTGCCAGTATTCCGCCTCAATGCCAACCGATAATAACGAAATCGCGGTGCTTTAATCAGGAAGACCAATCTTTTATTGCGGCTGAAATCTCTCGACTTCTAGCAGAGGATATCATTGAACCATGTTCGTCGCCCTGGCGGGCTCAAGTCGTCATTGTCAAGAACCCTCTAAAACCTCACAAACAGCGACTATGCATCGATTATTCGCAAACCATCAATCAATATACCAACTTGGACGCCTACCCATTGCCACGCATTGATGATATGGTTAATAAACTGGCCGAATACAAAGTGTTCTCAACTTACGATTTAAAAAGTGCCTATCATCAGTTACCCTTGAAGGTCTCAGATAAGCAGTACACAGCCTTTGAGGCTAATGGACGGCTGTACCAATTTCGTCGCCTCCCATTCGGGGTTACTAATGGAGTGGCTGTCTTTCAACGGGCAATGGATGGCCTGGTTAAGCAGGAAAACCTAAGGGACACTTTTCCCTATCTTGATAACATTACCATTGCAGGTCACGATCAACAGGAACACGACTCCAACCTCCAAAAATTTCGGGATGCCCTCCATCGCCGTAATTTGACCCTGAATGAATCCAAATCTGTTGAGTCGCAACCGACCATCAACATCCTTGGCTACTGCGTAGGCAATGGTATCATTAAGCCAGACCCAGAAAGACTTCGCCCGCTCCAAGAGCTCCCGTCACCTAAGAATCCGGCTTCTTTACGTCGGGCTCTCGGTCTGTTTGCATACTACGCTAAATGGATTCCTCATTTTTCGGACAAAATCCAACCCTTGCTGCATGCTAGATCATTTCCACTGGGAACAGCGGCTGTTGCAGCCTTTAACCTTCTCAAAAAACAGTTGGAGAAAGCGGCTCTTCACTCCATTGATGAGAATCTCCCTTTCGTGGTTGAATGTGATGCCTCGGAGGTGGCGATCTCGGCTACTCTGAATCAGGAAGGTCGTCCTGTAGCATTTATGTCCAGGACCTTACAAGGTGCCGAGCTACATTATCCTCCGGTTGAGAAAGAAGCTACAGCCATCATAGAGGCAGTACGGAAGTGGAACCATTTTCTAGCTCGCCAGCACTTTACATTGATCACGGACCAACGATCAGTCGCCTTCATGCTCGATAATCGAAAACGAACCAAAATTAAGAATAATAAAATACAACTTTGGAGGATGGAACTGGCCTCTTTTGGTTATACCATTCTCTATCGGCCTGGCAAGGAGAATGTGGCCCCGGACACCCTCACACGGGCATTCTGCTCCACTATGTCATCCTCCACTCTCATGGATGTCCACAATGGTTTGTGTCATCCTGGCGTTACGCGCATGCTACATTTCGTACGATCACGGAATCTCCCTTTTTCCACTGGAGATGTAAAGAAAATATGCTCAGAATGCCGGCTGTGTGCGGAATTAAAACCTCAGTTCTTCCGCCCCTCAGATGGTATACTCATACATGCAACCCAACCGATGCAACGACTTAGCATCGATTTTAAGGGCCCAGTGCCCTCTTCAACTCGGAACACATATTTGCTCACCATGATCGACGAATATTCACGTTTTCCGTTTGCCTTCCCCTGCTCCAATATGCTGGCGTCCACAGTAATCTGCTGCCTTGAGCAGGTATTTTCTCTCTGTGGCATGCCGGCTTATATTCACTCAGATCGGGGTCCATCCTTTATGTCAAGGGAACTCAAGGACTACCTCTCAGAACGGGGAATTGCTACAAGCAAAACAACACCATACCATCCCATCGGAAATGGGCAGGTAGAGAGGTATAACGGTATCATCTGGAATTCCGTACGTCTCGCTTTAAGATCTCGGGGCCTACCAGACCAGCAATGGGAAACAGTGCTTCCGGATGCATTGCACTCTATACGGTCCCTGCTTTCTACAGCCACAAATACTACACCTCATGAGCGGTTCTTTGGATTCCAGCGTCGCTCATCTCATGGGACATCACTCCCGTCATGGCTAACTACTCCTGGACCTGTATTACTCCGAAGATACGTTCGGACGTCTAAAAATGACCCTCTTGTAGACGAGGTCGAACTAACCGATGCCAACCCCACCTATGCCAACATACGATATTCCGACGGCCGAGAATCTACCGTATCATTACGGGATCTGGCTCCCTGCCCACCAGGACCTAGTGGGACATCGGGTGATGGCATTTCACCAGGAAACTCTTGGGACCTATCGGGTACCCCTCTCCAGGATCCTGATCGGACACCAACTAGCTTGGTGCCGGTAGAACCCCGTGCTCAAGGTTGCGACCCTCCCAGTACCGCGCATGAAAGTACTGATCCGCCACAGACCAGCTCTGCACCTTCCTCTGAACAGAGGCAGTCCGACTTTGAACCTATTGGGGCTCGTACTCGAAGCCATGATCTCCCCGACCCTTCACAGGGCAATCCAGGCCACACAGACTCTGACCAATGGCCAACCGCATGTAAGCGGACCAGCGACTCTCTACGACGGGAATCCAAACGGGTGCGACTCTTCCTTGTTCGGCGGCTGTGGACCAAAAGGTAGACCACAGCCTCCTAATCCTGCAGGAGGGAAGAATGTGATAAAAATGATAACTTCCGGGAAGTTATGTCATCACTTCCTGTGAACTATGAACTATGAACTATGAACTGTGTACATACCTCACTTCCTGTCAATGTCACTTCCTGTTGGACTGGTATAAATACTGGTCTGTTCAGTATTGTAAGAGGCTTCTACCAGAGGCATGGTAAAGACCTCTCTTGTGTATATAGTGTGTTTATAAGTTACTTAAAGCTTACTTTAAAGTTACTTGATGGTAAGTCTCCTTTTTCTTACATCAGGCTCCATAATTAAAAATCTCTTTCTCCACAGTTGCTTTGTGATGAAGCTGTAGATTGCTTATTTCAGTGATAGAGTCAGCACAAACTGCAGTGAGAACAATGAAACAGAAATTTTAGTGTTGGTTTAGGGATAAATGTACCCCAGGACCATGGCTGAGCTCCCTTGACCTTCTTCAAATAATGCCATGAGATCTTTTACACCCACCAGAGATGACAGACAAGCCTCGGTTGAATGTGTCGTCTGAAAAATGGCCCTTGCAACAAGCCAGCACTTCCCTCAGACCTAAACTGAAGTGTTAGCCTGGATTATGTACTCAAGTCTTTGGAGTGGGGTAGCTTGAACCCACAACATTTTGACTCACTAGTGCGAGTGCTACCACTGAGCTTCAGCTGAAGAATAGGGCGAGCAGCCTAAGCAAACATTCTCAGAGCGAGGTCGTGCACCAAGAAAAGTGGGAGATTTTTAAATATTTGCAACAGCTTCCACTGGCAGTGCACTACCCACCTCTTTTTCCCACAGCAGAATCCTGTCCCCAGATGGGCATTAATCCTGCACACAGACCAGCGAGACCTTCCCCCATATGTTAATGACCTGGTGCCAGGAATGAGGCCGTGGGCATGGAGTGGGGCATCTCAGGAGCGGGTGAATATCCGGCTGGGCTGCAAATGTGCCCCAATTCTGAGAGGGTGGGGCTTGTGTGTAAATCTCAGGGCATTCTCGGTTGGATCATTCGGTTGTGAAGTTCATGGGACATTGGCTTGTGAGAGAGCTATAGCTCAGTGGTAGAACATTTGACTGCAGATTATAGAAGTTCCTGGTTGATATATCAATATCTCCTCATGAACTCCTATGTTATCACAGAGAACGATAGTTATACCCGCCGTCCGCTACACCATGTCCATAGTTACGATAGAATGGTATAATACTGAAAGAGGCCTTTAGCTCCATTGTGCCTGCACCGTGTGTTTGGCAGAGCTGTTCAATTAATCCCACTCCACTTCCCTTACCCCATAGCCCTGTAGATGTTTCCCCTTCAAGGATTGAAAGTGCTATTAAAAGGGTGTTGCACTATGCAGTGAAGTGCTGTAGCGAACACTAAGAGTTCTGTATTAAAAGTGTTATTTAAGTAAGACAGTGTTGCACTAGCATAGAAGTGCTGTAGTGAACACTAAGAGTTCTGTATTGAAAGTGCTATTGAAAGAGTGTTGCACTAAGCAGAAAAGGTGCTTCAGTGGACACTAAGTAGCTGTATTTAAAGGTGCTGTGTCTAAGTAACAGTGTTGTACTAAGAAGTAAAGCACTGCATTTAAGCAACAGTGTTCTATTAAGCAAAAGAGTGCTGCAGTAAACGATAAGTGAACTGTGTTAAGCAAAAGTGCTGTACCAGGTATAGGTGTGTTGTATCGATTATTTTTAAGTTGTTCCTTTCTTTTTGTTTCAATAAATACTGGTCTGTTTTGCACCCAAACCATGAGTCACGTTTTCTGTCTACATCGCTACCGAATAAGTCCAGCGGTCAGAACCAGGAATAGGGGAGTGCTTCGAAACTGCATGGGGGTCCTTGGAGCAGCTCAGAGGCTTCTGACAGCTCAGAGACAATAACCCCAACCCCTGCTGTGTATTAATTCCTACAAAATGGCGACTGCGGCAGGACCGTCGGCAATGGTGTGCGATGTAACAGACGGTGGTTTGGGTCTGGAGAGAGCAGCTGTTATTGGTTTTCTTTTTATCCCACTGGTTTGTTTCTGGTTAGGATCCCGCAGGCTTGGGGAGGTTACCCACAGGCTTAGGGAAGCCAGAGCAGAGAGTTGGGACAGGGAAAGGCAGGTTGAAGAATACCAGGCCAAGGTAGAGCGCCTGGTGGTTCAGTTTAGTGAGGGCAAAAGCCACACGAGGCACAAGTCAGAGTACCTGAAGTGCCTAGTTGCAGAGGCCAAGAGCAATGAGATGAGGGTGCGGGAGGAGAACGCTCGCCTCATACAAGAAATAAAAGTCCAGGAGGAAAAGTTTAGGGAGGTAAAGGCAGCATATAAGCTGGCCTGCGAGCAAGGGTTTGAGGAAGCAGATCATGGCCCCTGTAGAGCAGAGATAGAAAGCTTGAATATGGCTTTAAAGAGGGCAAGGGGGATGATATGTCTGATCAGCTCGAAGGCAGGTCAATCGGATTTTACTGGCAACCCAAGTAAAACCGTCCCACAGGCAACCCCCAGGGAAAGGTTGGTCAGGGAATCAGAGGTCCCACGACCGCCACCCAAGGCTCCGAGCTTTCAGGAGCTCTGGCAGCAAAGGGGGGTGGAGGATGAGGTGGTAGAGGAAGCACAGCAGGCCCCGCTAGATAGGCCGGGACCAGGACCAGTGTACCCCCTCCGACAACGGAGGTATGGTCCACCCCTTGATGAAGATGACCCAGGGGCCATCCAGAATCAGTTTGTGGTGCCATATGGCACCCACCAGCTCAGGGACATGGTTAGCCACATCCCCAAGCTCACTAAAAAGGGAGACCCCTCTCTGCACTTCAGGGAGATAGAGCAAGCAGCTTGTGTAAATGACTGCGATGATGCAGAGCAAGCAAAAATGCTGCTGTTTTCCCTGGCAGGTGATCTCCTCCAGTCCCTATCTGGCGAGTGCAAAAGGGGGCAGAGGGATTATGAGGGTCTCAAGAATGAGATATTGCAGGCCATGGGACTCAATGATGGTAGCCCGTTCGCTCGGGTGGAAAGAACGGTGCAGCTCCCAGGGGAGTCCCCGCAGGCATTCGCAGACAGGCTGTGGCCAGTCTACCGGAGCGCATGACCGGGAATGCCAGGGCGGGCAGCACTGGACCCAGTCCAGTTGGCTTACTGGCTCCGGTGACACGTGACAAACAGCCTACCCCAGATCCAAGCCCAGGTCGTGGCTTGGTTTGACCCCCGAAACCCCCAGACCACCGAAGAAGTGGTGATCCACCGGCTCACAGTAGCCGTCAGGAACATGAGGGGTATTGAGGCTCCCCAACTCAAGGGAAGAGTCCATGAGGTTAAACTTGGTAGCCAGAGTAAGAAAGAGTGGCACCAGGAGGGGGACCGGCCCTCTCAGGCTAGGTTAAATTGCTACGGGCGCGGGAAAGACGGTCACTGGAGAAAAGACTGTAAAAATCCTTGGAAGGACAAGGGAAAGGATCCCACAGCCCCAGCCCAAAAGGCAGGGCCAGACCTCCCTCCTGCAGCAATTGAGTCATTTTTACAGTCCCTACGGTCTCTTCTGACTGGCCAGGGGAGAGTAGCAGCCACCACCGGTGCTCTGACCCCACCTGCCCCACCTCTCTCCCAGCAATGACTAGAGCCAGCGCAGCCTGTTGACCTGTGTCCCCGCGAAAATGCTGAGGGGAGCAGGCCCTATGTTGAGATGGGGGTGAAGATGGTGCAGGGGAGATATTCAGTGGACACTGGAGCCTCCAGCACGGTGGTCCACTCGGAAGACCTGACCAATTCACCCCGGTCTAACAAGGTCTCATTTAACTTAGTAGGACCCACAGGGAAACAGGCAGCTGGGAGTGAACCTGAGAATAGAAATCCTCAGCCCACAGCAGATACAAGCTCACAGGCTGCACAGGCAGGCGCTGTGGCTTGTGTTAGGGGAGGAGCCATTCATGACCAGAGTAAGTTATTCAAGCAGGGGAACAGGGAAGGAGAGTTCTGGGACCCCTGTAAAGCAGGTCCGGTAGCAGTAATCCAGGACAAGGGAGGCACACAGGGGATAGTTTTGGCCCCAGACCAAAAGCAGGTCCAAGCCCAAGACTCCACCTTTAAGGCCATCCTGGTAAGAGAAATGGATTTGGAACAGGATTACTGGCAGGCAGCCAGCTATATCAAACAATGCGGTTTGTTTAAGCAAGGGGCAGGGAAACAGGCAGCTGGGATTGTACCTGAGATTAGAAATCCCCAGCCTGCAGCGAGTATGCACACACGGACTGCACACACAGGCGCAGTCGCGTGTATGAGACAAGAAGCTCCCCAGCACTTGGCCCGAGCGATTCCTCCTCTCTTGTGGGACTCCGGGGAAGAGCCTGAACCAGGTTTCAGATTTGAAGGGGAAGGCTCTCAGCCACCGGCTGTCAGGGCGAGGCTGGTGCTGGACCCAAGTGCAGACAGGCGAGGCGAGAAGCGGGTATGCAGTCTTAAATAAAAGTACTTTACTAGAATCACACAGGTAAACAGTTACAAACATAGGAGCTCAAGACAAGCTACCACTAGGCAAATGGCTTGTCAAGACTGAGCACAGAGGGAAGAAACCACAGAACATAAATACAAGCAAAAACAGGTGAAACCAATAAACCTGATGAAAGGCAGTTAAGTAATAAACACAGGAGAAACTAGTAACAATTAGCAAAGGGGAAAAAACAAGTGAAGGTGCCATCTAGGGGTTACTGAGGGAACTAACCGGCACCTTCACAGGGCCCCCTCCCCTAGGAACGGCTCCTGACGTTCCTCCTGGACAATCAGGGTTGCGACGGCGAAAATCCCTGATGAGTTCAGGATCCAAAATGTTCCGGGCCGGAACCCAGGAACGCTCTTCGGGACCATAACCCTCCCAGTCGACCAGGTATTGAATGCTCCTCCTAACCTGGTGACTATCAAGGAGGCGACGGACAGTGTAGGTTTGCTGACTGTCAATCATGCGGGGCGGGGGGGGGGAGGTCTGGAAGCAGGAACCAAGGGACTGGTAAGTACCGGCTTGAGGTGAGAGATGTGGAACGTGGGATGTATCTTCATCGACCGAGGAAGGAGGAGCCGGTAGGCCACAGGGTTTACTTTTTCCAAAATCCTGAAAAGTCCGATGAACCGGGGAGCCAACTTGCGGGACTCCACATGGAGCGGAAGATTCCGGGTAGTCAGCCAGACCTTCTGTCCGGTCCGGAACCGAGGAGCTGGGCGGCGGTGTCGGTTAGCCTGCACTTTCTGCTGAGAAGAAGCGAGCTGCAAGGTGGATCAGACCCTCCTCCAGGTACGGTGGCAGCGTTGGACGAACCCCTGGGCAGCCGGGACTCCTACCTCCCTCTCCTGTTCAGGGAAGAGTGGCGGTTGGAAGCCATATTGGCATTCGAAAGGTGAGAGGCCAGTGGAGGAGCTCTGAAGGGTATTGTGCACGTACTCCGCCCAGACCAGATACTTGCTCCAGGTGGAAGGATTGGAGGACACAAAGCTTCTTAGCACCCTCTCCAGATCTTGGTTGGTTCTCTCAGTCTGGCTGTTAGACTGTGGGTGGAACCCAGAGGAGAGACTGACGGAAGCGCCCAGGAGGGAACAAAAAACCTTCCAGAACCTGGATGAGAACTGGGGACCACGGTCAGAGATGACATCCAGGGGCAAGCCATGGAGGCGGAAGACATGCTGGACAACCAGCTGGGCAGTCTCTCTGGCAGAGGGAAGTTTGACAAGAGGGACGAAGTGAGCAGCATTGGAAAAGCGATTGACCACAACTAGGATGGTAGTGAATCCCACAGATGGAGGTAGCCCGGTGATGAAATCCAGGGCGATATGAGACCAGGGATGGCTGGGTATGGGCAAGGGATGCAGGAGACCAAGCGAGGGTTGTTGGGATGTCTTGTTCTGGGCACAGACGGGACAAGCGGAGACAAAGGCCCGGGTGTCGGCTTCAATAAAGGGCCACCAGAACCTCCTCTTAAGGAACTCGAGAGTCCGACGGATCCCAGGATGACCAGTCAATCGAGAAGAGTGCCCCCATTGAAGGACCTGGGCGCACACCTGACTGGGAACATAAAGGCTATTAGGAGGACCTCCTCCAGGGTCAGCCTCCTGACGTTTGGCCCCTCGCACCACAGTCTCAATTTCCCATGCGACGGGAGCAACGATGCAGGAACTGGGGATGATAGGTTCCGGGGTCCGGTCCTTTTCCGAGGGGTCAAACTGGCAAGAAAGGGCATCTGGTTTGAGGTTCTGAGACCCTGGGTGGTAAGACAGGAGAAAGTTGAACCGGTTAAAGAAGAGAGCCCACCTGGCCTGCCGAGGGTTGAGGCACTTGGTGTCCTGGATATATGTCAGATTTTTATGGTCGGTCCAGACGACAAAAGGATGCTCTGCTCCCTCCAACCAGTGTCTCCACTCCTCCAAGGCCAACTTAACTGCCGACATCATAGTTACTCTCTGCTGGCTTCAGGCGACGGGAAAAGAAGGCACAGGGATGTCGCTTTTGGTCCTTAGGGGAGCGCTGGGACAGGACAGCCCCGACTCCAATATCCGAGGCATCCACCTCTACGATAAAGGGCCGGGTGGGGTCAGGGTGTACCAGAATGGGAGCAGAGGTGAAGCATTGTTTGAGCTCCTGGAAGGCCCGTTCCGCTTCAGAAGGCCAACTGAACCGTAAAGACGAGCCCTTGGTCAATGCGGAGAGGGAGGCGGCAAGGGAGCTGAAGTTGCGGATGAAGCGTCTGTAAAAGTTGGCGAATCCCAGGAACCGCTGAACCTGCTTAACCGACGTGGGACGTGGCCAGTTCAAGACGGCTTGAACCTTGCTAGGATCCATCTGGACACTTCCACAGGAGATGATGTAGCCCAGGAAGGTGACCTTAGAGACGTGGAATTCACATTTCTCGGATTTGATAAAGAGACGGTTCTCCAAGAGCCTCTGCAGCACCCGTCTGACGTGTTGGACATGCTGCTGGGGGGACTTTGAGAAGATGAGAATGTCATCCAAATAAACAAACACGAACTGGTTCAGCAGGTCCCGAAGCATGTCATTGACCAGAGCTTGGAAGACAGCAGGAGCGTTAGTGAGACCAAAGGGCATGACGAGGTATTCCCAGTGACCGCTAGGGGTGATAAAGGCAGTCTTCCATTCATCCTCCTCCCTAATGCGGACCAGGTTGTACGCGTTGCGGAGGTCAAGTTTGGAGAAGATTGTAGCTCCCTGCAGCTGCTCAAACACTGAAGGCATCAAAGGGAGAGGATAGCGGTTCTTAATGGTAATTTTGTTAAGCCCCCGATAGTCTATGCAAGGCCTGAGACCACCATCCTTCTTCTTTACAAAAAAGAAGCCAGCACCCGCTGGGGAGGTGGAAGGGCGAATGAAACCTGTAGCGAGGGCTTCCTTGATGTATTCTTCCACGGAAACATTCTCAGGGCCAGAGAGAGAGTAGAGCTGACCCCGAGGGGGGCTAGTGCCAGGCAGGAGATCAATGGCACAGTCGTAGGACCGGTGTGGGGGAGTGTAGTGGACCGCCTCTTACGAAACACAGCATGGAGGTCCAAATATTCAGGGGGCACATGAGCAAGGTCCAGCTGATCAGCTGGCTCGGGAGAGGAAGGACGGGGCAGACTAGGGAAGACCTTAAGACAGTTGGCTAGACATGAAGGACCCCACTCCAGCACAGTCCCGGTAGTCCAGTCAATGTGAGGGTTGTGAAGAGAGAGCCACGGATGTCCAAGAACGAGAGGGAGCTCAGGTGAATCGATAAGGTGAAACTGCAGCAACTCTTGATGTCTCTCCCCTACTTGGACATGTAATACTCCGGTGATATGGTAAATACGCCCAGAACCAAGGGGCCTGCCGTCGAGGGCGGTGACTTGTAAAGGCTTGTCAAGGCGGGAGAAAGGAATTTTCAGGCTGCACACAAGGGTGGCATCGATAAAACAGCCAGTGGCCCCGGAGTCAACAAATGCCTGGAGGTTGTACTGTTGTCCCTCCCAAGAGAGACGAGCGGGAAGCAGGGTTTGGAAGACAGAAGGGGTAGGAGAAGGGATTTGATCTGTCAGTATTTTCCCAATCCTCCTGGCTTTTTCCTGGAGCTCAGGGCATGTGGCTCTGAGATGGCCAGACAGGCCACAGTAAAGACAACGCCCCTCTCTCAATCTCCTCTGTCTCTCAAACTGGGAGAGCCGAGTTCTACCGAGTTGCATAGGTTCCTCTTCGGCGCTAACAGGTGGACTCGGGGGTACTTGGAAACTCTTGGTCAGATTCGAAACACCGGAAGATCTCACCTCTGTGGAAGTAGTGAATCTCCTCTCTCTATCATGCTCCCAGAGGCGGTTATCCACTCTGATGGCAAGGGAGATGAGCGTGTCAAGGTCCTCCGGAACCTCCCTGGACACCAGTTCATCTTTGATAGATTCGGAGAGGCCATGAAGAAACGTGGAGAGAAGGGCCTCGGTGTTCCAGCGGCTTTCCGCAGCGAGTGTGTGGAACTCAATGGCAAAGTTGGCTACGCTGCATTTGCCCTGGCGGAGATTCAAAAGTCTCTTAGCTGCCTCCCGTCCACTCACAGGATGGTCAAAGACTTTGCTCATCTCTTCGGCAAAAAGGAGAATGTCCAAGCAGACGAAAGATTGCTGCTCCCAGATAACGGTAGACCAGGCGAGAGCTTTTCCCGAGAATAGTGATATGATGAACGCTACCTTAGAGTGGGGTGATAGGAGCATGGAGGGTTGGAGTTCAAAAACTAGGAAGCACTGGGTCAAGAAGCCGCGACACTTGCCCGGATGACCGTCATGGCGCTCTGGCGCAGGTAGGCGAGGCTCTCAGTGAGTCTGGAGATCGGCGACCGGTGGGGTAGCACCCAAAGGAACTGACTGAGGAGGAACATCCTGAGCAGAAGCCACAGCGGCTGGGTGTTGAATGGTCTGAGTCCACGTATCTACCTTGTCCGAAATGCTTTGGAGAAGTTGCTCAAGGCGGCTGAGGAAAACACCTTGATGGGAGAGAATAGAACGAAATTCCTCCATCACTGCTGGGCCCATACTGGCTCAGTCTTGCTGTCAGGGCGAGGCTGGTTCTGGACCCAAGTGCAGACAGATGAGGCGAGAAGCAGGTATGCAGTCTTAAATAAAAGTACTTTACTAGAATCACACAGGTAAACAGTTACAAACATAGGAGCTCAAGACAAGCTACCACTAGGCAAACGGCTTGTCAAGACTGAGCACAGAGGGCAGAAACCACAGAACATAAATACAAGCAAAAACAGCCTGATGAAAGGCAGTTAAGTAATAAACAAAGGAGAAACTAGTAACAATTAGCAAAGGGAAAAAAACAAGTGAAGGTGCCATCTAGGGGTTACTGAGGGAACTAACCGGCACCCTCACACCGGCAGCCGGTGGCAAGGGATTGCCTGTCCCCAGCCCAGGTTTGGGAAGGGAGGGACCTGAAGGAGGAGGTCCCCAGCGAGCAGGGAGTGTGACCCGAGCTAAGGGTCGGCTCGCCGGGGTAGTCCCACCAGTGACACTCCCTAGGAGATCTCTTCGGGTACCCCAGCCCAAGAAAGAATGGTCACCCACTTTCCAGTGGAGTAGGGCGGACTCCCGAGTCAGGGAGAAGCCAAAAGGCAGAGGTCCCCAACCAGCAGCCATAAGCTGCCAGGGACTAGAAGCTGGAATCAGTCCAGCCACGCCACAGGGAGCAGCCTGTGGCAGCCCAACTAGGGATTAGGCTGGCCGCCCAGAGATGGGCAGCACTTGCATATAGCTTTGTTCAAGTAGTGTACTTCCAAGTAGTGTGTATAAAGGATTAAGGTAGAATGTGTTAATGTTAATTTTTGTATTGTAATTCAGTAGTGATATTATTAGTGTATAAGTTTAAAGTATTCTACCGTTCCGGAATTGTATTGTGAATCGTGGTCACGGGACCTGATTACACTCCCCCGAGCCAGGGGACCTGGCTAGATTTTTTTTTTAGTCTTTTTCAGAGTTCCGGAAGGCACAGAGAACCAGCGTGTCGTTGGATGCTCAAGGAAGGAGCACTCCTAGCCCGTGAAGGAAGGGGTCTGCAGGAAGCGGATGCCCACAACATTTAAAGTGTTATTGATAATCCCACTAAGATTAAGAATTTACAAAGCTTGTTAATTATTGTTTGGAGTTAAGGCAACAAATTGCATATGCTTATGAATTGTTATGTTTGCATTGTGAAAATTTAAAATACATTTATGGTTGAAGAATAGTGCCATTTAATAAAGTGCCAGGCAATTGCACTGTCATAAAAAAAAGGGGGGGAAGCTCATTGTCTTCCATGTGTATTTTTAGCAGATATGTTGGCTGGGTGACAATCCCATTAAAGATGTTGTATCATGTTAAAATTATGTTACAAGTGGTGCAGGGGCGTCGGAACCCCTCCATGCTTGAATTATTGTAAATACGAGTGGTGCAGGGGCATTGGACCCCCTCCGTGTATTGATTAGTTAATTAATCTTGGATTTCTGTCGATAGATGCCTACCGTACTGTGATTCTCTCTGGGCAGGGGAGATGGAGGTGTCGGGGGATCAAAGATAGATTTAGATAAGAATAAGGGAAGGTTGTTTGTGGGAGGTCAGAAATTATTGCTCACCATTGGCCAGGATACTACAAGCAAGTTTTAATATCCGATGGAGGACTGTAAGGATTTTGCAATAATTTTGAAAGTTCCTACAGTTCCGAAGATTGATTTTTGATTAAAGAATACCTGGGTAATATACCTTTATAAATCCAGGGATCTAAATGGCCGTCAGACCTCGTGGCAGAAGACAAGAAGGACAGTCTCTCTTGAAAGGCAGCCTGTTGTGTCTGTGAAAAAGGGGTAATCAAAGATGGCTGCCCAACCTTGTGGCAGAACACAGGCTGTGTGCATATGAAAAGGGAAGATCAAAGATGGCTGACAAAGGATTTAGAAAAAATCCCAGCCCTGAAGCAATGGAGCAGTTAAACTGCCAATCAAAGGCAGTTCAGGGTGTTTCCCTCCCTGCAGAGACAATCGATGTTTGTTTACAGAAACTGCTACAATGCTTACACAAAGGATTAACCACTTGAGACTGCGGGTTTCAGTTTGACCACAGGACAATGACTTTTGTTTACACTAACTTCCAAGGCTGTTTACTCAGCAATTAAGGAAACACATGCTTTTTTCAAACCAAGACAGCCCTATTCAAACCTAGTACGATGAATGGGAATACATTTAGAAACCCATCACGATAAATGGGTAATTCATCCAAAACCCATCTCAGTTAATGGGGACATCGGATCCCTTTTGTTTAGCCCAGATGCACCCGGATTTGGGCGGGAAGGTTTCGGCCCCAAATGGGGTATAAGATAGCTTCTCAGGAAGTGATCTCTCTCTCTGCCGCCTTGCCTCCATGCTCTGCCTACAGAAGAACAGCTCAGAAGCCTGCCTAAAGGAGTGGAATACCAGCAGTTTACTTTTAAATACTGGGGTATTTTCTACTTTGGGGCAGTGAAGATCATAGACCGCAGGGGGCACGGAGGAGGCGTTTTCATTGGTGAGCATACCTTTTCTGGCCCATTACAAGGCAACTTAGAATAGGTATTAAGGGGTGGTAATTAAGGGGAATTTTGTTAAAACTGTAATTTTAGTCAATTTTCCCTCGTTGTATCCGTTTCTCTCCTCCCCTATTTCTCTGATATAGGGGGATGTGTCTCTGATATGGAGGATGAGTCTCTGATATGGGGGGAAGTATCTCTGATAAGAACATAAGAACATAAGAAATAGGAGCAGGAGTAGGCCAATCGGCCCCTCGAGCCTGCTCCGCCATTCAATAAGATCATGGCTGATCTGATCCTAACCACCAATCCACTAACCATCTCCTGAATCTAACAAAATTAGACACACGAAATAGGAGCAGGATCAGGCTACACGGCCCCTGGGCCCGCTCCGCTACCCACAGGGCCATGACTGATCCGAACCTAGACTCATGTCCAAATTCCTGCCCGCTCCCCGTAACCCTTAATTCCCTTTACTTCTAGGAAACTGTCTATTTCTGTTTTAAATTTATGTAATGATGTAGCTTCTACAGCTTTTTGGGGCAGCATATTCCATGGACCTACCACCCTCTGAGTGAAGTAGTTCCTCCTCATCTCAGTTTTGAAAGAGCAGCCCCTTATTCTAAGACTATGGCCCCTAGTTCTAGTTTCACCCATCATCGGGAACATCTTCCCCGCATCCACCCGATCCAACTCCTTCACAATCTTATATGTTTCAATAAGATCGCCTCTCATTCTTCTGAACTCCAATGAGTAGAGTCCCAATCTACTCAACCTCTCCTCATATGTCCATCCCCTCATCCCCGGGATTAACCGAGTGAACCTTCTTTGTACTGACTCGAGAGCAAGTATGTCCTTTCTTAAGTATGGACACCAAAACTGTACGCAGTATTCCAGGTGCGGTCTCACCAATACCTTGTACAACTGCAGCAATACCTCCCTATTTTTATATTCTATCCCCCTAGCAATGAAAGCCAACATTCCATTGGCCTTCTTAATCACTTGCTGCACCTGCATACTAACCTTTTGAGTTTTGTGCACCAGGACCCCCAGATCCCTTTGTACTTCAGTACTTTCCAGTTTCTTGCCATTAAGATAATAACTTGCTCTACGATTTTTCCAGCCAAAGTGCATAACCTCACACTTTCCAGAATTGTATTCCATCTGCCAAATCTCTGCCCACTTACTTAGCCTGTCTATGTCCCCTTGCAGGTTTTTTATGTCCTCCTCACTCACTACCTTCCCTCCCATCTTAGTATCATCTGCAAACTTTGATATGTTACACTCGGTCCCCTCCTCCAAATCGTTAATATAGATTGTAAAGAGTTGGGGACCCAGCACTGACCCCTGCGGAACACCACTAGTTACTGATTGCCAGTCTGAGAATGAACCATTTATCCCAACTCTCTGCCTTCTGTTAGATAGCCAATCCTCTATCCATGCCAGAATATTACCCCCAATCCCGTGATTTTTTATCTTAAGCAATAATCTTTTGTGTGGCACCTTGTCAAATGCCTTTTGGAAGTCTAAATACACTACATCCACTGGTTCCCCTTTATCCACCCTATATGTTACTTCCTCAAAGAACTCCAGCAAATTTGTCAAACATGGCTTCCCCTTCATAAAACCATACTGACTTTGTCCTATTAAATTATGATTATCCAAATGTCCTGTTACTGTCTCCTTAATAATGGACTCCAAAATTTTACCTACCACAGATATTAGGCTAACCGGTCTATAGTTTCCAGCCTTCTGTCTACTGCCCTTTTTAAATAAGGGTGTTACATTAGCAGTTTTCCAGTCTGCCGGGACCTTTGCCGAGTCCAGGGAGTTTTGGAAAATTATTACCAATGCATCCACAATCCCTACCGCCACTTCCCTCAAGACCCTAGGATGTAAGCCATCAGGTCCAGGTGATTTATCCGCCTTGAGTCCCATTATTTTACCGAGTACCACTTCCTTAGTGATTTTGATCGTGTTTAGCTCCTCCCCCCCTTTAGCCCCCTGTTTGTCCAGTGTTGGGATATTCTTAGAGTCTTCTACTGTAAAGACTGATATAAAATATTCATTCAGTGTTTTTGCCATCTCCATATTTCCCACCATTAATGTCCCGGTCTCATCCTCTAAGGGACCAACATTTACTTTAGCCACCCTTTTTCTTTTTATATAACTATAAAAACTCTTACTATCTGTTTTTATATTTTTTGCTAATTTACTTTCATAATCTATCTTCCCTTTCTTAATCAATCTTTTTGTTATTTTTTGCTGTCTTTTAAAGTTTTCCCAATCCTCTATCCTCCCACTAGATTTGGCTACCTTATATGCCCTTGCTTTTAGTCAAATACTATCCTTAATTTCTTTACTTAGCCATGGATGGCTGTCTTTTTTTTTACACCCTTTTCTTCTCAGTGGAATATATTTTTTTTGGAAGTTGTAAACTAACTCCTTAAATGTACACCACTGATCATGTATCGTCTTACCCTTTAATCTATTTTCCCAATCCACTCTACTCAATTCCGCTCTCATACCTTCATAGTCTCCTTTATTCAAGCTTAGCACGCTTGTTTGAGATCCAGCCTTCTCACCCTCTAATTGAATATGGAATTCAACCATGTTATGGTCACTCATTCCAAGGGGATCCTTTACTAGGACATTTTTAATTAATCCTGTCTCGTTACACAGGACCAGATCTAAGGTTGCTTGCCCCCTGGTCGGTTCAGTTACATACTGCTCAAGAAACCCATCCCTAATACACTCAATGAACTCATCCTCAAGGCAGCCCTGCCCAATTTGATTTGTCCAATTAATATGATAGTTAAAATCCCCCATAATTATAGGTGTTCCCTTATTACAAGCCTCAACTATTTCCTGATTGATACTCCATCCAACAGAGTTGCCACTGTTCGGAGGCCTATAGACTATGCCCACTAGTGTTTTTTTTTCCTTATTATTCCTTACCTCCACCCAAACTGTTTCATTATCCTGATGTTTTGACCCAATATCATTTCTCTGTATTACAGTGATTCCTTCCTTTATTTACATAGCCACCCCACCTCCCCTTCCTTCCTGCCTGTCCTTCCTGATCGTTAAATAACCTGGTATGTTTAATTCCCAGGCATTGTCACCCTGCAGCCATGTTTCTGTAATGGCCACAAGATCATACCCATATGTAGTTATTTGTGCCATTAACTCGTCTATTTTGTTACGAATGCTACGTGCATTCAGGTAGAGAACTTTCAAAGATGTTTTGTGACACTTAGTTCCTGCTTTTGCCCTTTTTATTATTTTACCTTTTACTCCATACCTTCTGCCCCTTCCTGACATGCTCTGGTTTTTAATTTCCCCACTGCTACCTAAGTCTATGACCTTCTCTGTTGTCATTTTTATTATTTGCTCTCTAGGAACCTCCCCCGCACTAGTTAGTTTAAAGCCCTCTCTACAGCCCTAGTTATATGATCCGCCAGGATATGGAGGATGTGTCTCTGATATGGGGGGATGTGTCTCTGAAATGGGGGGGGATGTGTCACTGATATGGAGCATGTGTCTCTGATATGCGGGTATGTGTCTATGATATGGGGGATGTGTCTCTGATATGGGGGATGTGTCTCTGATATGGGGGATGTGTCTCTGATATGGGGGATGTGTCTCTGATATGGGGGATGTGTCTCTGATATGGGGGGATGTGTCTCTGAAGTGAGGGATGTGTCTCTGATATGGGGATGTGTCTCTGATATGGGGGAAGTGTTTCTGATATGGGGGATGTGTCTCTGATATGGGGGATGTGTCTCTGATATGGGGGATGTGTCGCTGATATGGTCGGATGTGTCTCTGATATGGGGAATGTGTCTCTGATATGGGGGATATGTCTCTTATATGGGGGGATGTGTCTCTGATATGGGGGGATTTGTCCCTGATATGGGGGGATGTGTCTCTGATATGGGGGATGTGTCTCTGATATGGGGGATGTGTCTCTGATATGGGGGATGTGTCTCTGATATGGGGGATGTGTCTCTGAAATGGGGGATGTGTCTCTGATATGGAGGATGTGTCTCTGATATGGGGGATGTGTCTCTGATATGGGGGATGTGTCTCTGAAATGGGGGATGTGTCTCTGATATGAGGAATATGTCTCTGATATGGGGGGATTTGTCTCTGATATGGGGGGATGTGTCTCTGATATGGGGGATGTGTCTCTGATATGGGGTGATGTGTCTCTGATATGGGGGATGTGTCTCTGATATGGGGGATGTGTCTCTGATATGGGGGATGTGTCTCTGAAATGGGGGATGTGTCTCTGATATGGGGGATGTGTCTCTGATATGGGGAGGAAGTGTTTCTGATATGGGGGGATGTGTCTCTGATATGGGGGATGTGTCTCTGATATGGGGGATGTTTCTCTGATATGGGGGATGTGTCTCTGATATGGGGGATGTGTCTCTGATATGGGGGATATGTCTCTGATATGGGGGGTGTGTCTCTGATATGGGGGGATTTGTCTCTGATATGGGGGATGTGTCTCTGATATGGGCTGATGTGTCTCTGATATGGGGTGATGTGTCTCTGATATGGGGGATGTGTCTCTGGTATGGGGGATGTGTCTCTGATATGGGGGAAGTGTTTCTGATATGGGGGGATTTGTCTCTGATATGGGGGATGTGTCTCTGATATGGGGGATATGTCTCCGATATGGGGGATGTGTCGCTGATATGGTCGGATGTGTCTCTGATATGGGGAATGTGTCTCTGATATAGGGGGATGTGTCTCTGATATGGGGGAAGTGTTTCTGATATGGGGGGATTTGTCTCTGATATGGGGGATGTGTCTCTGATATGGCTGATGTGTCTCTGATATGGGGTGGTGTGTCTCTGATATGGGGTGATGTGTCTCTGATATGGGGGATGTGTCTCTGATATGGGGGATGTGTCTCTGATATGGGGGATGTGTCTCTGATATGGGGGATGTGTCTCTGATATGGGGGGTGTGTCTCTGATATGGGGGATGTGTCTCTGATATGGGGGGAAGTGTTTCTGATATGGGGGATGTTTCTCTGATATGGGGGGATGTGTCTCTGATATGGGGTGAAGTGTTTCTGATATGGGGGGATGTGTCTCTGGTATGGGGGATGTGTCTCTGATATGGGGGATGTCCCTCTGATATGGGGGGATGTGTCTCTGATATGGGGTGAAGTGTTTCTGATATGGGGGGATGTGTCTCTGGTATGGGGGATGTGTCTCTGATATGGGGGATGTCCCTCTGATATGGGAGATGTGTCTCTGATATGGGGGATGTCTCTGATATGGGGGGATGCACACACGGACTGCACACGCAGGCGCAGTCGCGTGTATGAGAGGAGAAGCTCCCCAGCACTTGGCTCGAGCAATTCATCCTCTCTTGTGGGACTCCAGGGAGGAGCCTGAACCAGGTTTTAGACCTGAAGGGGAAAGCTCTCAGCCACCGACAGCCGGTGGCAAGGGATTGCATGTCCCCAGCCCAGGTTTGGGAAGGGAGGGACCCGAAGGAGGAGGTCCCTAGCCAGCATGGAGTGTGACCCGAGCTAAGGGTTGGCTCGCCGGGGTAGACCAACCGGCGACACTCCCTAGGAGATCTCTTCAGGTACCCCAGCCCAAGAAAGTATGGTCACCCACTTTCCAGTGGAGTAGGGCGGACTCCCGAGTCAGGGAGAAGCCAAAAGGCAGAGGTCCCCAACCAGCAGCCATAAGCTGCCAGGGACTAGAAGCTGGAATCAGTCCAGCCATGCCACAGGGAGCAGCCTGTGGCAGCCCAAACAGGGATTAGGCTGGCCGCCCGGAGACGGGCAGCACTTGTATATAGCTTTGTTCAAGTAGTGTACTTCCAAGTAGTGTGTATAAAGGATTAAGGTAGAATCTGTTAATTTTAATTTTTGTATTGTAATTCAGTAGTGATATTATTAGTGTTAAAGTTTTAAGTATGGTACCGTTCTGGAATTGTATTGTGAATCGAGGTCGCAGGACCTGATTACACTCCCCAGAGCCAGGGGACCTGGATAGATTTTTTTTTAGTCTTTTTCAGAGTTCCGGAAGGCACAGAGAACCAGCGTGTCCTTGGATGCTCAAGGAAGGAGCACTCCTAGCCCACGAAGGAAGGGGTCTGCAGGAAGCGGATGCCCACAACATTTAAACTGTTATTGATAATCCCACTAAAATTAAGAATTTACAAAGCTTGCTAATTATTGTTTGGAGTTAAGGCAACAAATTGCATATGCCTATGAATTGTTATGTTTGCATTGTGAAAATTTAAAATACATTCATGGCTGAAGAATAGTGCCATTTAATAAAGTGCCAGGCAATTGCATTGTAATAAAAAAAAAGGGAGGAAAGCTCGTTGTCTTCCATGTGTATTTTTAGCAGATATGTTGGCTGGGTGACATTCCCATTAAAGATGTTGTATCATGTTAAAATTATGTTACAAGTGGTGCAGGGGCGTCGGACCCCCTCCATGCTTGAATTATTGTAAATACGAGTGGTGCAGGGGCATTGGACCCCCTCCCGTGTATTGATTAGTTAATTAATCTTGGTTTTCTGTCGATAGATGCCTACCGTACTGCGATTCTCTCGGGGCAGGGGAGATGGAGGTGTCGGGGGATCAAAGATAGATTTAGATAAGAATAAGGGAAGGTTGTTTGTGGGGGATCAGAAATTATTGCTCACCTTTGGCCAGGATACGACAAGCAAGTTTTAGTATCTGATGGGGGACTGTAAGGATTTTGCAATAATTTTGAAATATCCTACAGTTCCGAAGATTGATTTTTGTTTAAAGAATACCTGGGTAATATACCTTTAAAAATCCAGGGATCAAAATGGCCGTCAGACCTCGCGGCAAAAGACAAAAAGGACAGTCTCTCTTGAAAGGCAGCCTGTTGTGTCTGTGAAAAAGGGGTAATCAAAGATGGGTACCCAACCACGTGGCAGAACACAGACTGTGTGCATATGAAAAGGGAAGATCAAAGATGGCTGACAAAGGATTTAGAAAAAATCCCAGCCCTGAAGCAATGGAGCAGTTAAACTGCCAATCAAAGGCAGTTCAGGGTGTTTCCCTCCCTGCAGAGACAATCGATGTTTGTTTACAGAAACTGCTACAATGTTTACACAAAGGATTAACCACTTGAGATTGTGGTTTCAGTTTGACCACAGGACAATGACTTTTGTTTACACTAACTTCCAAGGCTGTTTACTGAGCAATTAAGGAAAGACATGCTTTTTTTCAAACCAAGACAGCTCTATTCAAACCCAGTACAATGAATGGGAATACATTCACAAACCTATCACGATAAATGGGTAAATAATCCAAAACCCATCTCAGTTAATGGCGACATCGGATCCCTTTTGTTTAGCCCAGATGCACCCGGATTTGGGCGGGAAGGTTTCAGCCCCAAATGGGGTATAAGATAGCTTCTCAGGAAGTGATCTCCCTCTCTGCTGCCTCGCCTCCTTACTCTGCCTACAGAAGAACAGCTCAGAAGCCTGCCTAAAGGAGTGGAATACCAGGTTTACTTTTAAATACTGGGATATTCTCTACTTTGGGGCAGTGAAGATCATAGACCGCAGGGGGCATGGAGCAGGCATTTTCATTGGTGAGCATACGTTTTCTGGCCCATTACAGGGCAACTTAGAATAGGTCTTAAGGGGTGGGAATTAAGGGGAATTTTGTTAAAACTGTAATTTTAGTCAATTTTCCCTCGTTGTGTCTGTTTTTCTCCTCCCCTATTTTAAGTAACAGTGTTGCACAAGCAGTGAAGTGCTTTAGTGAACACTAAGCGTTCTGTATTAAAAGTGTTATTTAACTAACAGTGTTGCACTAGCAGAGAAGTGCTGTAGTGAACACTAAGAGTTCTGTATTGAAAGTGCTATTAAAAGGGTGTTGCACTAAGCAGAAAAGGTGCTTCAGTGGACACTAAGTAGCTGTATTTAAAGGTGCTGTATCTAATTAACAGTGTTGTACTAAGAAGTAAAGCGCTGCATTTAAGCAACAGTGTTCTATTAAGCAAAAGAGTGCTGCACTAAACGATAAGTGAACTGTGTTAAGCAAAAGTGCTGTACCAGGTATAGGTGTGTTGTATCGATTATTTTTAAGTTGTTTCTTTCTTTTTGTTTCAATAAATGCTGGTCTGTTTTGCACCCAAACCACGAGTCACGTCTTCTGTGTACATCGCTACCGAATAAGTCCGGCGGTCAGAACCAGGAATAGGGGAGCGCTTCAAAACTGCACGGGGGTCCCTGGAGCAGCTCAGAGGATTCTGACAGCTCAGAGACAATAACCCCAACCCCCGCTGTGTATTAATTCCTACAGGCACATTTGCAGCCCAGCCGGATATTCACCCGCTCCTGAGATGACCCACTCCATGCTCACAACTTCATTCCCGGTACCAGGTTATTAACATATGGGGGAAGGTTTCGCTGGACTGTGCGCAGGATTAATGCCCATCTGGGGACAGCATTCTGCTGTGGGAGAAAGAGTTGGGCAGTGCACTGCCAGTGGAAACTTTTGCAAATATTTTAAAGTCTCCCACTTTTCTTGGTGCACGACCTCGCTCTGAGAATGTTTGCTCAGGCTGCTCGCACTATTCATCAGCTGAAGCTCAGTGGTAGCACTCGCACTAGTGAGTCAAAATGTTGTGGGTTCAAGCTACCCCACTCCAAAGACTTGAGTACATAATCCAGGCTAACACTTCAGTTTAGGTCTGAGGGAAGTGCTGGCTTGTTGCAAGGGCCATTTTTCAGACGACACATTCAACCGAGGCTTGTCTGTCATCTCTGGTGGGTGTAAAAGATCTCATGACATTATTTGAAGAAGGCCAAGGGAGCTCAGCCATGGTCCTGGGTTACATTTATCCCTAAACCAACACTAAAATTGCTGTTTCATTTTTCTCACTGCTGTTTGCGCGAGACCTTGCTTTGCACAACCTCTTGCTTGCTAAGTCTAACACCAAAATAAGCAATCTACACCTTCATCAGCACAAGGATCGAGTGGCGGTGAAAAGTGGCTCTGAAGCAGCATTATTGTTAATGAACACAGAGCAGCTGTGGAGAAAGAGATTTATAATTTTTGAGCCTAAATGGTAATGAGGGGGCACTATTGGCACGGAGCAGGTGTTTCAACATCGTAGACTGGTGAGCATAAACTTTCTGGCCCATTACAAGGCAACCTAGATAGGTATAAGGGTTGGGAACTAAAGGGGAATTTTGTTAAATTGTCATTTTTTGTCAATTTTCCCTCGATGTGTCTGTCTTTTCTCCTCCCTGTTAAGTAAAAGTGTGCCGTATTCATAATTATTTTCACTGTATAGTAATTTATTCTTTATTTCAATAAAACATTGGTTTTCTTTGCACCAAACCACTGGTCTCGTTTTGTCTATATCGCTACTGAAATAAGTCCGGCGGACAGAACCAAAGGGGAAGTGATTCGAACCGCACGGGGCTGGAGCAGCTCAGATACGCCTGACTGGCCAGACAAAAATCCCAAACGAAAACCCCCTTACAATAGTTACGATAGAATGATATAATACTGAAGGAGGCCTTTAGCTCCATTGTGCCTGCACCGTGTGTTTGGCAGAGCTGTTCAATTAATCCCACTCCACTTCCCTTACCCCATAGCCCTGTAGATGTTTCCCCTTCAAGGATTTATCCAATTCCTTTTTGAAAGTTACCATTGAATCTGCTTCCACCACCCTTGCAAACAGTGTATTCCAGATCACAACAACTCGATGTGTAAAAAAATGTCTCCACATGTTGCCTTTTTTTCCCTTGTCAATCACCTTAAATCTGTGTCCTCTGGTTACTGGCCCTTCTGCCACAAGAAACAGCTTAATTTACACGATAAAAAACTTCCATGATTTTGAACAGCTGAAAAATAACTCTGCATAACATTTCTTGCCAATTTTGAAAGAAGGGTGAGGAGTCTCTTTAAAGCAATGGTTAGCTTTATCTAATATTTGTTTGACATGACCCCATCATCTTCCTATCCCTCATGGTGTCCTGCGCTATGCAACATTTTGTTGTGAAGCAGAAAGCGATGCTGAGCATTGTCTAATAATTCTTGAAATGACCCCATCTCTCCTACTTTCTTTTTATACCTAATGGTGTGTAAGGGGTCGTTTTAACGAGCTTATGGTGTGCTAGATCGGTTTTGATTTCGCACTGCTCGTGAGCGGTTCTGAAGCGCTCCCCCCTCACCGGTTCTAGACACTGGGCTTATTGCCAGACAACCTTGACGTGTGGCCCAACTTGTGACTCGGAAGACAAATGGATCAGGTGAGACAAGATGAGTTTTAAATCAGAAATATCTTTATTTTCAAGGAGAGTAAACACAGAGAATGCAAGAATCAATTTAGACAAAAATCATTAGCACGTCTCCCAATGGGAACTAAAATTTAACACACAAGGAATAACTTTGACTATCTTAAATCATACAACAATTCTTAATCAGCGGTATACTAAAACGGGGGTGGGAAAAACGCACGGACACATCGAGGGATAAATCACACTCCTTAATTACAAAACCCTTAATGTTACAAACCCTCCCGTTGCTAAAATATACCTCAACTATGTCAGTTAGGTAGAGTTGGGCCTTTATGCTCACCAGAATTTTAAAACCCTCCTGGACCTTGGTACTCCTTGTTACGCCTGGGATCTCCAATCTTCCTTATGGGGCCGGCTCCTGGACCCGCTCTCCTGCACAAACTTGGAAGTCCTCCGAACTCCTCGAGCCGTCTCCTCTTCCGCACGGTCTTCGAACTCCTGATGGTATCTGGACTTGGACTTCACTGCTTCTGGTGAATCTTGTGGATCTGTCTGAGTCTGGCTGAATCTCTCTCCTGCACAATCTTGTAAGTCCTCCGAACTCCTCGAACCGTCTCCTCTCCACTCGGCCTTCGAACTCCTGATGGTCTTGGATCTGGACTGAACTTCTGAATCTGCTCTCCCGCACAATCTTGTGGGTCCTCCTCGCTCTGTCCTTGACCTTGTGTCTCTGTGAAACTGTGATGGATCTGTCTGAATCTCACTGAATGAATCTGTCTTGCTGTCGATTTTCCCTTCCCAGTTATACTGTTTCCTTGCCCTTATCTCGGCGCCAAATCAGGGGTTTTCTTTTGTCAAGGTAATGGGCAGGCTGCTTTGACAAAAGCAAGTACTTTATTTTAATGTCTTGTAAATGAAACTGATGGGATCTGTCCTGTGTCCCTCTGAGTTTGGTACAGATAATGTTTTTTTTTCTGTGCTCAGCGATTTCAGAGATGGGTTTGCGTTTTGCTAGCAATTAGCACACCTCCAGGTGCAAATACTTTTGTTTTGACTTCGTTACTGCTGTAACCATATTATCATATCAATAGCAGTAAGTTCTGGAATCTTCTAATCGGTGATGACTCAGGCTGCTGTAAGATACTGCTGGTGTGTCCTTTTGAACTGAGCCATGAGAACTGCCAACTCCATTTTGTGTTCTCACAATGTGGCCATTTCAGGGGTTTTACCAATCTAGACTGTATTTTCTGGATTTTGCGAATCCTACATGGTGTCCTGTGCTATGGAACATTTGATTCTGATGCATTTTATTCTGAATCACGTAAGGCATAGGTCACGAGAGAGTTTGATAAACACTGGGGGGGTATGGGAGGTAATGTGGGATGTGACAATTCTCAGACACTGGGACTGGCCAGATTGAAGGACAAGGATTTCAGTTCCTGTTCATTCCTCTGCTCCCCAGTGTAACACTCTGGGATAAATACCGCACCAGCTCGTTACACTCGCTCTGAATATATAAGTGTCGGATCTGAAGCACATTCATTCAGCTGGAAAGTTCTTCTGGAAATTGGTTCTTCCTTCCTGCTCTTCAGCTTTTCCTTATTTTACACGTCCCACTCTCCGACAACAGCCAGGTTAAGGCACTCGTAGGCCTCTGGCAATATTCATCACGTAGACAGCCCATCTGAGGTGCGTGACAGATACCCTCCGCCCTTGGGTCCCAGCTCATTTCCTGCCCCTGATGGCCCGGCTAGCTCAGGACACCCCTTGGGTGGGGAGCTGCTGCACTCCGACCTGCTGCACTGACCTCTTTCATCTGCTCCTTCAATCCTTGGCTCAGTTTGCCTATTTATTAAATTACTTCAAGGTTTTTTTTATGATTAAATATGAATAAGTAGAACAAAATATTCGGGGAGTGGCAGTGCATCGACTGAGGGCAGCTTTAGTTTTGTGCTGCTGTAACATGGAGTATCAATAATCCCCACCAGGGGGAGCCACAACCAAACCTATTTAAATTAATATAAATGAAGGTTCAGAAAATCCATTCACCAAACCCAAGTACATCCTCCAGTCCACTACATTATGGTACACAGCTGCATTTGGAATAAGCTTAATGGTCTTTCCTGTACTACCCTCCCTAACAAGCTGTCTCCTATTGCCAATTCAACCCCATTGTCACTAAATCTCACCTTGGTCTCTCCCTCTACCTCCTCTGCACCTTCCTCAGCTTCAAGCACCTTGCTCTGTTTCACCCCATTGCCTCTCTTTTAAAATCCTCATTGTCTACGGCCCCATCCAAACCCCACCTCTAGTTTCTCTCTGAGATATTCTCCTGCCTAGGGGGCCATAAATGTAAGATAGTCACTAATAAATCCAATAGGGAATTCAGGAGAAACTTCTTTACCCAGAGAGTGGTGAGAATGTAGAACTCGCTAACTCGTGGAGTAATTGAGGCGAATAGCAGAGATGCATTTAGGGGAAAGCCCTCTCTACCTCTAGATTCTTCGCTCCAGTCCACTACATTATGGTACACAGCTGCATTTGGAATAAGCTTAAAGCTTTTCCTGTACTACCATATGGCCGACTCCTGCGCCTAATTCTTATGTTGACAAGGACTGTGGGATGGTCATTGCTACCAATACAATTGTGGACAGACATGTCTGCAACAGGTAGGTTGAGGAGGTCAAAGTTAAGTAGTTCTTATTTGTTCCCTCCCTCATCAGACACAGGCCCAGACATAAATCCTAATGCAGGAAGTGGTATTGATGGTGAGATATATCCTTTATATATCTGGACCTTTATGAATGGGCCTTATCCCTTTGTTCCAGCCAGCACGGAGACTAATGGGTGTAATAATGTGTTGGTTATGGTGCTGGACCAGCAATCTAGAGATTATAAATTCAGATTGAATTCAGAAAGCTGGCAAGCACCAGAATAAAATGATCATGCAAGCTGTGGGATTATCATAAAATCCAGCTGGTTCACTAATATCCTCAGGGAAGGGATTCTGCAATCACCAGCTGATCTGGCCTCGACGTGACTCTTACCTCACAATACACTCAATGCTCTCTGAATTGGCCCAGTGAGACACTCAGTTGTAAAGAATTGCTATGAAGTTCAGTATTAAAATAAATGAATGGACATATTGGCAAAGAGGAAGGAGTCATACTTAGACACTCGGTAATTTAAGTTGCACTCCAGAACCTTGAGAACAAACTCAATGTTGACACTCCAGTCCAGTACTGAGGGAGTGCTGCACTGTCGGAGGTGCCCTCTTTCAGGTGAGAGGTCAAACTGAGGCCCCCGTCTGCTCTCTCAGGTGGACATAAAAGTTCCCATGGCACTATTTCAAAGAAAAGCAGGGGAGTTCTCCCCGATGTCCTGGCCAATATTTCTCCCTCAAATAACATTGTAAGGGGGGCATCTTTTAACTGGTTTATGGTCATTTACCTGGCCAGCAGCCTTTGCCTCTGAGCTCTGACCAATTCCAACCTTTTACCTGGTTTACGGTAATTCACCTGGTCAGCAGCCTTTTGCTGCTGCACTCTAAACCAATTTACAAACAGCGGTTTCGAATCGCTGCCCCTCCTTCAGTTCTGAGTGGAGGAACTTATAATTAATTATATTAAAACGGACAAGTGGTTTGGATGAGAGAAAAATCAAGTTTTATTACCTAAATAAACTACAATCAAAAGAATAAACTATACCATATGAACACAGTAATTACAGTAAAACTATATAACAGGGGGTTGCAGACGGCAAAAACGAGGGATAAAATGACTCCAATGTTACTTAAACAATCTTAGCAATTACCCTAAAATCACCACCCCCTAACTCCTGCTAGGTTGCCTTGCCGAGGAGTCAGAACACCCTGCTCACCTGTGGTCCAGCGAAGTAAAAAGAGTGATAGCTTCTCAGCAGCTATCTTATATACCTGGTGAGGTCCTGCCATTCTGCCCTGCAAGGGCTGTGTGCAAAATTCCTGCCCAAAGGGTCCAATACACAAGAGAAAGCTGTGATTGGCTAACTCAGAGTGGTTGGACTGGGTTAATGTGTCTTCCGGAGCTCCCTGGGCTGAAACAAAAGGGAAATACAACTGCTCTATTGTCCAGAATGCTAGGTGATTTAGACCCATTCAGTTCTTAAACGGTCCCCATTCAAGATACAAAAGTCTCTTCTGCAGTTTAGATGTATCCACTCAATATACAAACAAATGCTAATAGCATTCAATTGCTTTGTAAACAAAGCATTGTCCTGTGGTAACGTTTTGTAAACAGGCATCGATTGTCCTGCTGCAGGGGGGGGTGGGGACACCCCTTTGATTGGCAGCTCCATTGAACCTTAATTCCAGACACAGAAAGCTGCTTTCCAAGTCCCTTTGTCTTCGGCCATGTGGTATGACAGCCATTTTTATCCCTGGAAATTTAAAAGCACAATGCCCAGGGATTCTTTAATCAAAAAAATTAATCTTCAGAACTGTAAATTATTGCGAATTCTTACAAACATCATTAAAACAGATTACCTGGTCATTATCAGATTGCTGTTTCCGAGACCTTGCTGTCTGCAATTTGGGTGCTCAGTTTCCTACATTACAACAGTGACTACTCTTCAAAAGTACTTCATTGGCTGTAATGTGTTTTGGGACATCCTGAAAGTGTCATGAAAAGTGCTATATAAATGCAAGTTCTTTCTTGCTTTCTTTAATGTCAGCCTAGTCGATAGTGCAAAGTCCTGCTGAGTTATACATAGGGACTGTTTCCCAGGTTGGAACAGCTGTCCCACAGACTACTCAAGCAACAGCCTGACATAGACAAGGGCCTGGCATGTTGGCTGAATATTACTATCACCATCTTTGGTTAAAGTAGGAGTGAACTGGGAGTCCGCAACAGTGACTTTAGCCTACTTCACGCCTAATGATGCAGGTCAAACATCACCAAGGAAACATCCTGGCTGCCCTCAATGAATCAATGGTCCTCCATGCACAGCACCAACAAGGGCACAGAACATACTCTTGGTAGGGGACATCACTGCCTATCATCAAGAATAGGTCAGGTGTATCATCAGTGATGGTGTTGGCTGAGTCCTGAAGGACCTAGCTGCCAGAATAATCCTGTGTCTCATGAGAGAGGAAATAACCTACTTAACCTTGATCGCCCCAACCTACTTGTTGCAGACATTTTTGTCCACAATGGTATTGGACTTCACAGTCCTTGTGAAGACAAAGCTTTAGGGGGATGGGTGTGGTGAACCATACAAGGAAGTGATCGGAGATGGCCTCATCAATGATCGTGAACATAGGAGTGGAGAAGCCACTGAAGGTAACAGGATATCAGTGGGTGGCCATGAATATGCGTAGGAAAGTTTATATGAAGGGAGAGGCTCGGGGACGACAGGAGGGCGAAGAATCTAGAGGTAGAGAGGGCAAGAGGAGCTGAGCTGGAGATTGAAATCATCGAGAATGAGGAGTCACTCACTGCAGAGATTGAGGAAGAAAGGTATAGAATTGTGTAGAATGTACAGCCAAGACAGGCCATTCGGCCCAACTGGTCCATGCTGGAGTTTATGCTCCACAGGAGCCTCCTCCCACCCCTCTTCATCTCACCCCATCAACATATCCTTCTATTCCTTTCTTCCTCGTGTGCTTATCTAGCTTCCCCTTAAATACATCTATACTATTCGCCTCAATTACTCCACGAGTTAGCGAGTTCCACATTCTCACCACTCTCTGGGTAAAGAAGTTTCTCCTGAATTCTCTATTGGATTTATTAGTGACTATCTTACATTTATGGCCCCCTAGGCAGGAGAATATCTCAGAGAGAAACTAGAGGTGGGGTTTGGATGGGGCCGTAGACAATGAGGATTTTAAAAGAGAGGCAATGGGGTGAAACAGAGCAAGGTGCTTGAAGCTGAGGAAGGTGCAGAGGAGGTAGAGGGAGAGATCAAGGTGAGATTTAGTGACAATGGGGTTGAATTGGCAATAGGAGACAGCTTGTTAGGGAGGGTAGTACAGGAAAGACCATTAAGCTTATTCCAAATGCAGCTGTGTACCATAATGTAGTGGACTGGAGGGATGTACTTGGGTTTGGTGAATGGATTTTCTGAATCTTCGCTTATATTAATTAAATAGGTTTGGTTGTGGCTCCCCCTGGTGGGGATTATTGATACTCCATGTTACTGCAGCACAAAATTAAAGCTTGCCTCACATAGCTGTACCCAACATGTTGTGCTACCACTGGTTCATTAATGGAAGAGCAATAAAATGGCCCAAAAATTGCGGTCGGTGGCATAGCTATGGAGTACACAGCCGACCCACGAAAAGAATACGAACTCACCTTGTGCGAGGCCCCACACGTAGACTTGCTCTTCGGCGCTGCAGAGTTCTGCGCAGCCTATTCCATTAGGAAGGCCAGGAGCGCAGCGTACAGCCGATACCTGAGGGAAGACACACCCACAAAATCGGTCAAAACTAAGCCACGCCCACCGAAACTTCTTTCAGTCTCTTCCATTGAAACACCATTTTAAAAACTTTTAAAAACTTTTAATTAAACTGGTACTTGGACTTATTTCATATATCAGCATTTTGTTAAAATTATGTAACAAAATACCAACAATAATTTGGCATCTGCTTTCCACTTTTAAAAAAGATCATTTGAGGTCAATGGAAAGATTCTCGTCCTTTGACCATTTACTAAAGTGAAATAAATCGTTTCGCTGTTCAACCTTTATTAGCTGGTTTGTGCTGCCAATTCCACTGGCTTTTAGTTTGTGCTCACGGTCCTGCCTGGCAGGCTGCATTCTACCACAAGCCTTCCTTTGCAAGAAATTTAAAGCAGACCGGATTCTCCGGGAATTAGAGTGCTGGGTAGTAACTGTGGACTCATAACTCCCTACCTGTATAAACAAGTACCTGGTTAAGGTTCAGACACAATGGATCACACACATCATCACTTAACACACTATTCATTAATGGAAGAGCAATATAATGGCCCAAATATTGCGGACAGCGGCATAGCTACAGAGTACGCTGTCGACCAACGAAAAGAATACGAACTCACCTTGTGCGAGGCCCCACATGTAGACTTGCTCTTCAGCACTGCAGAGTTCTGCGCAGCCTATTCCATCAGGAAGGCCAGGAGCGCAGCGTACAGCCTATACCTGAGGGACCAGTGGCAGCACAACATGTTGGGTACAGCTATATGAGGCAAGCTTTAATGTTGTGCTGCAGTAACATGGAGTATCAATAATCCCCACCAGGGGGAGCCACAACCAAACCTATTTAAATTAATATAAGTGAAGATTCGGAAAATCCATTCAGCAAAGCCAAGTACCTTCCACACCAGTGCTTCCGACATGTCTTCCTTTTTCCTCAACCGAGGATTCCCCTCTACCGTGGTTGACACGATCCTCGACCGTGTCCGTTCTATCTCCCGCATTTCTGCCCTCACCCCTACCCCTCCCTCCCGGAACCACGATAGGGTTCCCCTTGTCCTCACCTTTCACCCCACCAGCCTCCACATTCAACGGATCATCCTTCGCCATTTCCGCCACCTCCAACATGATACCACCACCAAACGCATTTTCCCCTCCCCTCCCCTTTCAGCTTTCCGTAGTGACCGCTCCCTCTGAGACACCCTAGTCCACTCCTCTATCACCCCCAGCACCCCTTCCCCTTCGCCCGGCACCTTCCCGTGCAAGCGCAGGAGATGCAACACCTGCCCTTACACCTCCCCCCTTTCCACTGTCCAGGGCCCCAATCACCCCTTCCAGGTGAAACAGCGATTTACTTGTACTTCTCGCAATCTAGTATACTGTATTCGCTGCTCACGATGCGGTCTCCTCTACATTGGGGAGACCAAATGCAGATTGGGTGACCGCTTTGCGGAACACCTCCGTTCAGTCCGTGAGGGTGACCCCGAGCTTCCGGTCGCCTGTCATTTCGATTCACCACTCCATTCCCACTCGGACCTCACCATCTGTGGCCTCTTGTATTGTTCCACGGAAGCTCACCGTAAGCTCGAGGAACAGCACCTCATCTTCCGATTAGGCACTTTACAGCCTTCCGGACTCAATATCGAGTTCAACAATTTCAGATCATAACCTCGGCCCCTATCATATTTTTATATATTTTTTATCCACACTTTTGGTTTGTGCCTTTTCGGTTTTTCCTCTCTCCCACATGGCAGCTGTCTCTCACTCTGCCAGCGCATTTCACACTTCATCTAGAGCCATCTTTTGTCTCTTTACCTGTCCTATTACTATCGCGTCTCACCTTGAATATCTCTTAATGTCTCTTCACCTCTCACAGACCTTCCCTTTTGTTCTTTCATCCCCTCCCCCATTTACCAGCCCCCAAACTTGCCTTTTCATCCGTTTCATTTCCTGCTTTTTTCTCAGTTCTGATGAAGGGTCTTTGACCTGAAACGTTAACTCTGTTTCTCTCTCCACGGATGCTGCCTGGCCTGCTGAGTATTTCCAGCGTTTTCTGTTATTATTTCGGATTTCCAGCATCCGCGGTATTTTGCTATCACTTACTTGATACATTGATACTTTGCATATTGAAGATCGGGGTTTTGAGCACAGATGTTTGCATGAAAACTTAGTTCACGGTTCTTCTCTTTTCCCTTGTATCATCACGTAACCTGGATTCATGCTCTTAATAGCAGGTTGCTGGAAACAACGTACCATTTATCCTGCTGTTGTCAGGTCACATCACTCATTCTTTCCTTGGTAAACACATATAAGCAGCACAGTTTCTATCACTTGGGAAGTGTATTAATAAGTCCTAATCTGAAGTGTTAGCCTGGATTATGTACTCAAGTCTTTGGAGTGGGGTAGCTTGAACCCACAACATTTTGACTCACTAGTGCGAGTGCTACCACTGAGCTTCAGCTGATGAATAGGGCGAGCAGCCTGAGCAAACATTCTCAGAGCGAGGTCGTGCACCAAGAAAAGTGGGAGATTTTTAAATATTTGCCAAAGTTTCCACTGGCAGTGCACTACCCACCTCTTTTTCCCACAGCAGAATCCTGTCCCCAGATGGGCATTAATCCCGCGCACAGACCCGCGATTTATATTTCATGCTAAGAATCATATAATTGGAGTGCCGAGAACATTGATAATTTTAAATATTGTACTATTTCATATTTTTTTAAAGGGTGCCGCTAGGTCCATGTATTTTATTGTGAAGTGATACCAGAACGGTAAACAATCCTCAGAGTACGCTGTCATACCCAGTGCAAAATCTGCCCCAATAATTATTCACAAATGAGAGGTTCGGCTCAATATTTTGTGTTTTGAGGAACCAAAATGAAGGCCCAATGACTCATCACACAGCGCAGCAACAAACTTGGAAATGGTTTGGGAGAAAACAGATTATTCCAGAAAAGGGCAAAGAGTGGATTAATTTGATAGATCTACTAGACAGCTGGCATGGACACAATGGACTGAAACACCTTCTTGTGTGCTGCAACAATCTATGATAATAATGGACATGGTGTTGAGGCAGGTGTGTGCACCTTTCATTCTTTGTGGTAACCACTGAGCTATACCACCTCTCACAAGCCAATGTCCCATGAACTTCACAACCGAATGATCCAACCGAGAATGCCCTGAGATTTACCCACAAGCCCCACCCTCTCTTAATTAGGGCACATTTGCAGCCCAGCCGGATATTCACCCGCTCCTGAGATGCCCCACTCCATGCCCACGGGAAAAGGTCAAGGGAGTGGTTAGCTCTACTAAAGAGCCAACACAGGCTTAATAGGCTTAAACACATTCTTCTGCACTGCATCATTCCATGATAATGATGCAGACATTGGAGAGGGACCTGTGTGGAATTATCATTCACTGAGGAGGCATCGCTGCATTGGCACCAGGGACCCCTTCAATCTGCAGCCAAATGCTCTACCGCTGAGCTATACCCTCTCATAGAAACATAGAAGATAGGAGCAGGAGTAGGCCATTTGGCCCCTTGGGCCTGCTCCGCCATTTAATGAGATGATGGCTGATCATCCAAAAATATATCTAACTCCTTCTTGAATATATTTAATGAATTGGCTCAACTGCCTTTTGTGGTAGAGAATTCCACAGGTTCACCACTCTCTGGGTGAAGAAATTCCTCCTCATCTCTGTCCTAAATGGCTTACCCCTTATCCTTAGACTGTGACCCCTGGTTCTGGACTCCCCGACCATCGGGAACATCCTTCCTGCATCTAGTCTGTCTAGTCCTGTTAGGATTTTATAAGTTTCAATGAGATCCCCTCTCATTCTTCTAAACTCCAGTGAGTATAAGCCCAATTGACCCAATCTCTCCTCATACGCCATTCCTGCCATCCCAGGTATCAGTCTGGTGAATCTTCGCTGCACTCCCTGCATGGCAAGAACATCCTTCCTCAGATAAGGCGACCAAAACTGCACACAACACTCAAGGTGTAGTCTCACCAAGGCCCTGTACAACTGCAGCAAGATATCCTTGCTCCTGTACTCAAATCCTCTCACTATGAAAGCCAACATACCATTTGCCTTCTTAACCGCCTGCTGCACCTGCATGGTTACCTTCAGCGACTGGTGCACAAGGACACACAGGTCTTGTTGCACTTCCCCTTTTCCCAATCTACTGCCATTCAGATAATAATCTGCCTTCCTGTTTTTGCCACCAAAGTGGATAACCTTGCATTTATCCACATTATACTGCATCTGCCATGCATCTGCCTAATCACCCAACCTGTCCAAATCATACTGGAGTTTCTCGGCATCCTCCTCACAGCACACACGCCCACCCAGCTTTGTGTCGTCTGCAAACTTGGAGATGAAAATTCCACACAGGTCCCTCGTCTAGATCATTAATATATATTGTGAATAGCTGGGGTCCTAGCACCGATCCCTGCGGTACCCCACTAGTCACTGCCTGCCACTCAGAAAAAGACCAGTTTATTCCAACTCTTTGCTTCCTGTCTGCCAACCAGTTCTCTATCCAAGTCAGTACATTACCCCCAATCCCATGTGCTTTAACTTTACACGCTAATCTCTTATGCGGGAGCTTATCGAAAGCCTTCTGAAAGTCCAAATACACCACATCCACTGGTTCTCCCTTATCTATTCTGCCAGTTACATCCTCAAAAAATTCCAGTAGATTAGTCAAGCACGATTTACCTTTTATAAATCCATGTTGACTTTGTCCGATCCTGTCACTGTTTTCCAAGTGCTCTGCTATTACATCTTTTATAATGGACTCTAGCATTTTCCCCACTACCGATGTCAGGCTTACTGGTCTATAATTCCCCATTTTCTCTCTACCACCTTTTTTAAATAGTGGGGTTACATTAGCTACCCTCCAATCCATGGGAACTGTTCCAGAGTCTATAGAATTTTGGAAGATGACCAGCAATGCATCTACTATTTCTAGGGCCACTTCCTTAAGTACCCTAGGATGTAGATTATCAAGCCCTGCAGATTTATCGGCCTTCAATCCCGTCAATTTCCCTAACACCATTTCCCTACAAATACTGATTTCATTCGGTTCCTCTCTTTCATTAGACCCTATGTTCCCTGACATCTCTGGGGGGTTATTTGTGTCCTCCTTTGTGAAGACAGAACCAAAGTATGTATTTAATTGGTCAGCCATTTCTTTGTTCCCCATTATAAATTCCCCTGATTCTGACTGCAAGGGACCTACACCTGACTTCACCAATCTTTTTCTCTTCACATATCTATAGAAGCTTTTATAGTCATTTTTATGTTCCTTGAAAGCTTACTCTCTGAACTTCGCAATCAAATAATTCACAGATATCTGCCTGAGCTTTCCACACAAACACGACCCCCTTTTAATTGGGGCACATTGGTAGGTTCATGCCGAATAAAATTGTATGAATTATAAAAAGTTTAGACTGGAGGTGAAAAGGGGGTCAGGAAACTTAAGGGCGATATTTAAAATACACTGGTGAGCAACATAATGGGAAATAGCAAGGACTCTGATCAGCACATTAATCTATAATATACTAGCAGGGGAGCCCGGCATTGCCAAGGCAATTTTGGGCCGCGCGGTCTCCATGCCCCTGTGTGTCCCCCCTCTCTGTCCCTCTCCCCCGCTCCCTGTGCTGTCCTCTCCCTGCCTCCCTCCCTCCCCCCTCCTCCCCCTCCCCCCTCCTCCCCCCCTCCCCCTCCCCCCCTCCCCCCTCCTCCCCCTCCCCCTCTCCCCCTCTCCTCCCCCCTCCTCTCCTCCCCCTCCCCCCCTCCTCTCCCCCCCTCCTCTCCCCCTCCCCCCTCCTCTCCCCCCTCCTCCCCCCCCTCCTCCCCCCCTTCCCCTCTCCTCCTCCTCCCCCCCCCCTCCCCCCTCTCTCTCCCCCCCTCCCCTCTCCCTCCCCTCTCCTCACCTCCCCCTCCCCCTCACCTCCCCCCTCCTCACCTCCCCCCTCCCCTCACCTCCCCCCTCCCCCTCCTCACCTCCCCCCTCCCCTCACCTCCCCCCTCCCCTCCCCTCACCTCCCCCTCCCCTCCCCCCCTCCACCTCCCCCTCCCCTCACCTCCCCCTCCCCCCTCCCCTCACCTCCCCCTCCCCTCACCTCCCCCCTCCTCACCTCCCCCCTCCCCTCACCTCCCCCCCTCCACCTCCCCTCCCCTTCCCCCCTCCCCTCCCCTTCCCCCCTCCCCTTCTGATACCGGCCGTGCGGGGCCTAGCGCTTGAGGTGCGGCCGGACTGTCGGGCGGAGATAGACCCGAGCTGAGCTCTCTCGTGGATCGCGCGGCTGACGGGCAGCCGCTGCCGCTCCCCCGACTGCTGTGTGTGTCGGGCCGAGCGGTTGCGAGGCACGGCCCGAGTGAGCCCAACTTACCTGCCGGTGCGGCGGGGCAGGAGCGGGATCGGGAGCTGCAATGTGAGGGTTGCTGTGGGGATGGAGCTCCCCCGCGGGTGGCGCGGTTGACGGTCGGCCGCTGCCAATGACCCGCCTGCTGCGTGGAAACTCACCTGCCACTGCCGGAGTCGGAATGTGGGGGTTTGTTTGGCTGGCGGTGTCCCTGTGGGGATGAAAAAAATGGCGGCGAAGTTTAGGGAGACTGGAGCATTAGGTCCCGCCTGTGACGCACCGATTGGTCAACCATCAGGTGAGTGAACTGTAGGATTGTTCAAGCAGCACGTCACTCAACGCTAATGAGAGGTAGGATTGGTCAAGCGCTAATGAGTGGATTTTTGATTATTTTTGAACGTTTTTTGTACACTGTGCAAACAATTTTTGTGTGATGAAAAAGTAAATATGCCTACAAGAGTCCCCTAATGATAAGCTTTCTTTTGATATAACATATGTGTAGGTACGCTCTATAACTTTTGATTGTATAGCCGGACAGAGAGACAGAAAGACAGACAGAGAGACATACTGTTTTATATATATAGATAATAGTCTTGCGTTCGTGCATATATCCTTCTGCAGTGTCAGCTGTGGCTCAGTTGGTAGCACCCTCACCTCTCAGTCAGAAGGTTGTGGGTTCAGAGTCCCACTCTAGGGACTTGAGCACATAAAGCTAGGCTGACACTCCAGTGCAGTGCTGAGGGAGCGCGGCACTGTCGGAGGTGCTGTCTTTCGGATGAGACGTTAAACTGAGGCCCCGTCTTCTCTCTCAGGTGGACGTAAAAGATCCCATGACACTATTTTGAAGAAGAGCAGGGGAGTTATCCCTTGTGTCCTGGCCAATATTTATCCCTCAACCAACATAACAAAAACAGATCATCTAGTCATTATCACATTGCTGTTTGCGGGAGCTTGCTGTGCGCAAATTGGCTGCCGTGTTTCCCACATTACAACAGTGACTCCACTTCAAATAGTACTTCATTGACTGTAAAACGCTTTGAGATGTCCGGTGGTTGTGAAAGGCGCTATACAAATGCAAGTCTTTCTTTCTTCTTTCTGCATAATTTGACTTCCTGATGTCACCTTTTTGTCACACGTTTCGGTAGCGTTTCCGCTTTGCCGGACATGATGGGGAGGGTAAATGTGTCGGGGTATCCCCACTTTTGCCCCCTTTGCCTCCCCTACCATCCACCACCAAAATTGCACCAGTTCTGAGAAGTGTTTTTTTTTCTTGTGTTTGCGCTCAAACTCATTTGCAAATCGCCAAACGCAAAATCTGCCGTGAACCAGCGCAACCGGGCGGCGCTTTCAAACGTCATTTAAAAAAAAATTGCCTCAAAAAATATTGCTGGATATATTTAAGAGTGGTAACTTGGTGCAGTTTGATTAATACGGTTGAAAATGGGTTAATCACAAAAAATAAGCATTTTTAATCACGGTATCAATCCACCACCTGTAAGTAACCCGATGTTAAATTACTGAAAATTACTTTTACAAAATATACAGAAACATTTGTTAGTTACATTGGGGTGCAGTAGTCAGTTTCTTAGTAAATTAACAAAAAATTATATTCAAAAGCTTTTTAAAAAGTGCCCATTAGTGTCCTTGCGCCCAAAGAACCCGTTTAGTTTTTGGAGCCTCCTCAGAGGCTGACAAACGAGTACAATTAGCAGAAAATCCCAATGGTGATGAATTTGTCCTGGGGACAAGGCCAGTTTTGTGGGCGGGGCCAGCTGCTAGCGCGATGCTTTTTAAACTAGCGCAAAAGATAGCGGAAACTCGATCTGCGCTGGACGTAATTTGCACTAACATTCCGCGATCTGTTGCACTGGTTTTGCTGATTTCAGACGAATTACGCTGAAGAAACCAACGCAGCCGAGCGGAAACTCCTGTTTACTTTTTGGCAATTATCAATTCTTACGCTGACATTTAATGGCCTGGATTTTACAGTCGGTGGCTACGGATTACACCGCCGGCATCCGAACGGAATGCGAACTTACCCGATGAGGACCCTCGTTTGCGAATTTGCGGCTGACGCTGTGTACTAGAGGGCAGCGGAACGGCCCACGGATCCCAGGGGCGCACCGTGTGAGGAAGCGTACCTGGGGTCACGTGGGCCGGTGCTCCAATCAGCAAACAGAAGGGTCAAACCCGAAACGTCAACTCAAATTTCTCTCCACGGATGTTGCCTGACTTGCTGAGTTTTTCCAGCATTTTCTGTTGTCTCTCATTCATTTATGATCTCCGGAAAGGGGAGAAAAAAACCTCATTACGAGAGCCTTCCGGGATAAACATCTATACTTTCAGATTGGATTTTGTTTTTTAAGCTTATGCTCCACATAGATGCAAAAAAAGAAATAATTTTATCAAAGTAGCAAGCGCTCCCTCCAAGCTTTTTACGGACAAATAAATACTTTTCATGGCCAAAATCCTAAAGTGCCTCCATTTCTGGCCGTATAAGTTTTAGAATTACTTGGATTTGTCAGGGGATATCCCTTTACGCGACGGAAACAGGCCCTGCTCCTGTTTCCACCAACCACAACATTTTCACACATAATTGCTGGGCAATTAGCCCAACTCTGCGCCAGCAATGAGCTTTTCAATGTCAGTGCAGTTTTGGTGCTGATGATCTGTCAAGTCGGAACTTGACAGATCGCAAGTTTGGGATTTAGCGCAGGCGCATGTGGAAATCCCGAACTTGCGGTCCTTTTCAAAGGCGGTATGACGGCGTACTCTGGGAGTATGCCGTTATGCCCACCACAAATTCTGGCCCATTATGTGTCTTGCTTATGCAAACTTGACACTCTGGTTGCACAAACTAGCCACTTAGTTCAAATGAAAAAACGTAGGGCTTGTGATGCGAGTGAGTGGGTGGAACGTAGAGGAATGAATAATGGGAAGATGAAATGGTAGGGGAGACAAAAGTGGGGAAAACTGACCCATTTGCCTTCCCCATGAAGGATCATGGGAGATTGACTAATATTTTAGGCCACAAACCTTACTTCCTGTTGTTACAAATTTTGGTGAGGCTATTTGTCAGCATTTATCACACAAATTGCTATGTCAACATTTGCAATTCAATTTTGATATGTCAACTGTCATGATGTAATTGCAGCATTTGGCCATGAGGGTGCTGTTTTCGTATCTTCATACTCTTCCCTTGGAGACAATAGTGTGAAGTAGTAGAAGGATTTGTAGGATGATTAACAGTCTGACAGGCGACAACTTTGAGCATTCCTTCAATGGCTGTAGCCATCTTTATACCAATTAATAGGGCAATTAGTCCGAAACAACAGGAGGGTTTTATGGGCTCCCACAACCCATATGGGGTCCAGCGAATCCACTGGGTGTGTGTATCAATTCGGTCTCCCACTGAGTCTGTCTGGAACAGGATTCAAACACTCCATCTTCTGGCCCAGTCACAGGAATTAGAATACTAAGCCAAAGAATCACTCCAGGCCCCGAGGTAATTCTGCGGAATGAGTTTCTGAAGTCTCTCCACCTTGCATATAAAAAAATACATATTTATCGAATGACTGTGGGCAAAGCCTGGGGAAATGTATTAATAAGAACTAAAAGGATAGTCAGTGAAGGGCTGGGAGTTATAGGCGAATGAGGACATATTGTACTTGAGTTTAAATAAATGGTAAAGATCCTTAAACAGTATCATGCGTCAGTTGTTACTGAAGGAGGTGAAAATGGAACCTGAAGGGGATGTGGAATAGAACCACTGAGATAAATATACAAAAGCAAGGATGGAGTGAGTAACAAAGGAGCAAAGGGAAGGGCGGATAAAAAAACACGAGTGCAAGTAGAAAATTCACCAGGTCCAGAGCACATGCAACCCAAGAAACTGAGAAATAGGATCAATGAGAGAAAGAACAAACCATAATTTTCCACTCAACTTTGGAAACAAATATTGTGCCAAAGGATTGAAGGGTGGCAAGAAATTATATACTTTATAGTCTTACCTCAGCTGCATTTAAACTTAGGAGTCTGTGGCATGGGATGAAATTAGTGAATAGTTGGAAAGACATGGGCTCATTGGGGCAGTCAGCATGAATCTGTAAAGAACACGTTGAATTATTCAAGAAGCTCACATATATAGCTAAAGGAATGCAGTCAGTGGTAAAGATACAGATTTTCAGAAGGTGTAGGATAAGATGTCACATAAGAGACTTTCACTCCCATTCCCACTCATTCCCCTCCTCACTCATTGCCTGATGTCCCTGTCCACTCATTGTTGGATGTCCTTGTCCACTCATTGTCTGATTTGCCCCTCTATACTCTGTGTCTGATCCTCCAGCCACTCCCCCCTTCTCTCAGTGCCTCTGAAAGGCCTCCAGTTTCCCCTTTCTCTTTCTGTTCAATACCTCGGGCTCCATCCTCTCTCATTCGGGAGGGAGAATACGCAGTTGAGTAGCAGAAGAGTAAAACAGTGGTACTGTCTAGGAGATGGAAAATCAGGCCCATTGGGTTCAAAGGGGATTCACAGTTTTGACTGGTGAGGGAAAAGCAGAGAGGAGAATAGAGTGGAGAACAGAGTGGAGAGGGAGTCCCAGTAACAGGCAGCAGGTAGGGAAATCCAGAGCATTTATAGTGAGTATGGAAAACTGACAGACACAAATGAGCAATAAATATCACTCCAGCAAAAGTGTAATATTGAAAACAATTTATTTATACCAAAATATATTCATTCAGTATAAAAAGTTTCCAGTTTATAAAACATTGTCTATTCCCCAACTCTTAATAAATATCAATAAATTAACATTTCAATTTTAATTCATTTTATACATTTTATAAAACTGTAATATTTAATTAAATGAAGACATCACAACTATAAATATCAATAAATTAGGAAGACATGATGCGGCGAGTGGAGGTGCTGGCCACTGCGAGAGCAGAAATGTAAAGGTCAGTGCAGGTCTGGGATGAGGTTTCTTTTAATTTATTTGTTCATGTGATGTGGGCATCGCTGGCAAGGCCAGCATTTATTGCCCATCCCTAATTGCCCTTGAGGAGGTGGTGGTGAGCCACCTTCGTGAAATGCTGCAGTCCGTGTGGTGAAGGTACTCCCACAGTGCTGTTAGGGACGGAGTTCCAGGGTCATTGGTCTGCAAACCCCATCCTTGAGAGCCCGACAGTACCATGGCAACCAGTGACAGAGCTGGGTATTGGCCGAGGCATTCCCAGTGCAGAGAGTTCTCACTGGAAGTTCAGCAACTGGAATAAGGAGCCTTGCAGCTAAATGAAAAAAGAGTTCATTTGGGGTGGGGTTTTGACCCAGAACCTTCTGACTCAGTCTATTGCCTCTGAGCCAAGCTGACAACATTGTAAAATTAGTAATACTTTATATATACTTAAATTGTATTTTGTAAAAATTCAGGGTCTTTAAAATAGCTTATCATTCACAGTCTGTATTAAACATGTCATTGAAAAATCTTCAGTTCCTTCTCATTTTTGACTTTACATATTGTGTTAAAACTGTAACGTTTTATCGTATGAAGATATCACAACAATACAAGTTCCAATGAGATCAGGAGCAAAAGGAGTGTGAGCCGGGTGAGCCGGTCCAGAGAGCTGACACTGGAAAACCAGCGAGTACAATAAGGTGCCCAACAGAGCGAACCTGAAATGAAACTTTTCATTGTAGCAGCTGCCATTCAATAAAGGAAGGGACAGAAACATCATTTTCCTCAGACTCCCCCCCGGGAAACACTAACATTTCATCACAGGAAAATATCACAGTAATAAATATCAATAAATTAAAATAAATAATCAAATATAAAAACGTATCAAGACATTCCTTGTTCTCTATCAGTCACCTTGCTGCAAATTGTGACATTACAGACATACAATATAATGTCTGTTAATATATAATTACTTTTTATAAAAAGTTATTTTAAATAAATGAACATCATTCCTGGTCTGTACTAAACATGTCCTTGGAATGTAACAATTTTTAAAAGTCAACAATTTTTAAATAAATATTCCTTGTTCCCAGTCTCTATTAAACACGTCTATGGAAAATCTTTAATTTCTTCTTCTGATTTTTGCAGTTATGGTAAGGATCTGTTGTAAACGGGCCCTGGTCTCAGCGCGGATTATTTCCCAGGCGCAGTCACTGAATTTCTGAAAAAGAGAAATATTCAGGGAAATCCATTAAAGTATGAATGGGTTTAAATGGGGTGACATGAACTACATGTCAGTAATCACACAGCCAAATATCAATTGTCCCACCTTCTGTTTGAGAAACTCTCTCAGTTTCCTAAAGTATTTGTGAATTGAAGCGTTTCTCCTCGGCCTGGACTCTGAGCCTGGTTTCCTGACACATTCTTCCAGCTCCTCGAGCTGCCGATCCAGGAGAAGACGAAAGTTTTCCACCTTGTCCCGGGGCCATGTGACCGAGCCCAGGTTCATGCTGTAGATCTTGGTGAGGTGACGCAGTGTTTGATGGACAATCTGGATCCTGTCCTGGGTCTGTGCAAGATACACACAATGACATTAGAGGGGATCTGGTCACATTTAATTTTAGAGTGCTTATGGAAAAGGACAAGCAAGAATCATACGTGAAAATACTCAAACTGGAGGAGGGCTAATTTCAGTGAGTTGAAAGGGGTTCTGGCCCAATGTGGAACAGTAACTGAACAATGGAAGGCCTTCAAAGCGGAGATAGTTCGGGTAAACTCTGGACACATTCCCAGGAGGGGAGAAGAATGGAATCCAATCCTCGATAATCCTGGATGACTATCGATATAGAGATTAAAATGAAACAGAAAATGGAGGCTTATGCTAAATGCCAGGATCATAATACAGTAGAGAACCAAGCCGAATACAGAAAATACACCGGAGAAGTAAAAAAGGAAATAAGATGTGCCAAGAGTGTGTATGGGAATAGATTTTCAGGTAACATTAAAGGAAAACCAAATGTCATTTTTAAACATACAAACAGTAATAGGGCATTCAAAGGGAGGGTGGGACCAATTAGTCACTAGACGCAGACGCAAGTGATCTAGTGACTAGTGGATTGCGAGTGGAGTTCGGGGCCAGGGATCGTGAGAATATCAGTGCTAATTTGATCCTGTGAGAGACAACATCATTCATGTCCGAGGCCAGGACCCAGGAGCGAGGATGAGCCCAGCGGTGAGGTCAAGGCCCAGGAGTGGCGCAGCGTGGACCAGCAGCGGGGTCGGGGCCCAGGGAAGGTGCGGCACGGGCCAACAGCGAGGTCAGGAGGATCACAATGCATCCTACGAAACCCAGGCAGAGAGGACCTGCGGGAAGGAGGGAGGAGGACAGTAACGTTATGTTTATGTGTATTTGCTAGGCCGTTGCAGCAGAGCCTGGTCTCCAATCGTCTTGGATCCCGTTGGCATTGGACCAAGACTTTGCTCTGTCAAGCCCGTGTGGTAGCTGGTGTGCAATGGCCATCCCACGTTAAAAGAATTCACGCACAGGCATCTTCCACCCTTTAAAATGAAGTTCGAGACCTGGAACGTCAGGATCCTTATGGACAACCCCAACAGTGACAGAGCGGAACGCCGTACTGCTACCATTGCCCGGGAGCTCAGACGTTTCGACATTGACATCGCCACCCTAAGTGAGACCCGGCGGGCAGGGGAAGGCCAGCTCAAGGAGCAAGGCGGTGATTACACCTTCTTCTGGAAAGGCAAACCTGAAGAAGAATGCCGCCTCCATGGGGTAGGCTTCGCCATAAAAAATGAACTGGTTGGGCGTCTCCGAGACTCCCCTAGCAGTATAAACGAACGCCTCATGACTCTACGGCTCACCCTAGCCCGGAACCAGTGTGCTACGGTCATCAGTGCGTATGCCCCAACACTGGAAGCCACAGACGAGGCCAAAGAGAAATTCTACTCCAGCCTCGAACAATCCCTGTCCCGAGTCCCAACGGGCGACAAGCTGATCCTCTTTGGCGACTTCAACGCCAGAGTTGGAAAGGACACAGACCTCTGGGGAGGTGTGATCGGCAGAGAGGGGGTAGGGAAAGCCAACTCCAATGGTACCCTCCTCCTGACGAAATGCTTAGAACATGGCCTTGTCATAACCAACACCTTGCTCCATCAGAGAGACAAGTACAAGGCTTCATGGCAGCACCCTCGCTCCAAGCACTGGCATCTGCTGGACTACGTCATCGTCCGAGCGAGGGACCGCAAGGACGTCCGCATCACCTGCGCCATGACAGGAGCTGATGACTGCTGGACAGACCATCGCCTAATCCGCTCTGTCATTTCCATCAATGTAGCCCCAAAACAGCGGCGGTAACAGAAACAATGCCACAGGAAAATTAATGCTGGAGCACTCAAAGACCCCACTAAGAAAGCTCTATTCAGCCTTCGCCTCACAAACAACCTGACGACTCCCAGTGATGCAGAGACACAGAGTGCCCACAGCGCCTGGTCTGCACTCAAGGCCTCCATAATCAGCACCTGTCTGCGCTCACTCAGAGGTCGAACACCTTCACCGAAGCGTACGAGAGCATCGGCCTTACACTAAACATCCGTAAGACAAAGGTCCTCTACCAACTTGCCCCCGCCACACAGTACTGCCACCCGATTATCAAAATCCACGACAAGGTCTTGGACAACGTGGACCACTTTCCATACCTCGGGAGCCTACTGTCAACAACGGCAGATGTCGACGACGAAGACCAACACCACCTTCAGTGTGCCAGTGCAGCCTTCGGTCGCCTGATAAAGAGAGTGTTTGAAGACCAGGACCTCAAGCCCGGCACTAAGCTCATGGTCTACAGAGCAGCAGTGATACCCGCCCTGCTGTATGCCTCAGAGACATGGACAATGTATAGCAGGCACCTCAAAGCACTGGAGAGGTACCACCAACGCTGCCTCCGCAAGATCCTGCAAATCCATTGGCAGGATAGGCGCACCAATGTCAGTGTTCTTGCTCAGGCCAACATCCCCAACATCGAAGCTTTGACCACGCTCAATCAGCTCCGATGGACGGGTCGCAATGTCTGCATGCCCGATACGAGACTCCCAAAACAAGCGCTCTACTCGGAGCTCTGGCACGGCAAGAGAGCCCCAGGTGGGCAGAGGAAACGCTTCAAGGACACCCTCAAAGCCTCCTTGAAAAAGTGTAACATCCCCACCGACACCTGGGAATCCATGGCCCAAGATCGCACAAAGTGAAGGAGAAGCATCCGGGAAGGCGCCGAACACCTCGAGTCTCTTCGCCGGGAACAAGCGGAAGCCAACCCGTCCCTTCAGCCACCGTCTGCCCCACCTGTGACAGAGACTGTAGGGCCCGCATTGGACTCATCAGTCACCTGCAAACTCATTTTTAATCTGGAAGCAAGTCATTCTTGGTTGCAAAGGACTGCCTAAGAAGAAGAAGAAGAAGGTACCAATTAGGGACTAGAAAAGAGATCTTGTGGAAGCAGTGGGCTTGGCTGATGCACTAAGTGAGGACTTTGCATCCGTCTTCACTAAAGAAGAGAATGCTGCCAATGTCACAGTAAAGGAGGAGGCAGTAGAGTCATTGGACAGGACAACGATTGAGAAAGGCGAGGTACTTAAAAGGTCGGCCGTGCTAGCAAAATCATCCGGTCTGGATGGGATGCATCCAAGGTTGCTGAGGGAAATAAGAGTGGAGATAGCAGAGGCTCTAACCAAAAGCTTCCAATCCTCCTTAGATACGGGAGGACTGGAGGATTGCAAATCTTACACCACTGTTCAAAAAAGGGGAGAGGGATAAACCCGGCAACTACAAGTCAGTCAGCCTAAAGCTGGTGGTTGCATAACTTTTAGAGACAATACACGGGACAAAATTAATTGTCTCTTGGAAAATTATGGTTTAATAAATGACAGCCATAAGGGATTGATAAAGGCAAATTGTGTTTGACTAACTTGATTGAGTTCTTTGATGAAGTAACGGAGAGGGTTGATGAAGGTAGTGCCGTTGATGTTGTGTATATGGACTGTCAAAAGGCATTTGATTAGGTAGCACATAATAGACTTGTTAGCAAAATTGAAGCCCATTGGATTAAAGGGACAGTGGTAGCATGGATACAAAATTGGCTAAGGGACAGAAAGCAGAGAGTAGTGGTGAACGGTTGTTTTTAAGACTGGAGGGAAGTATACAGTGGCGTTCCGTAGGGGTCAGTACTTGGACCGCTGTGTTTTTGATATATATTAATGACCTGGTCTTGGGTATACAGGACATCATTTCAAAGTTTGCAGATGACATGAAACTCAGAGATGTAGTAAACATCTCAGAGGAGGATAGTAACTTACTTCAGGAGGACACAGATAGACTGGTGAAATACGCAGACATATCGTAGATGAAATTTAACAAAGAGAAGTGTGAAATGATGCATTTTGATATGAAGAATAAGGAGAGACAATATAAACTAAACAGTACAATTTTAAAGGGAGTGCAGGAACAGAGACCTGGGTGTCTATGTATACAAATCTTTGAAGGTAGCAGGACAAGTTGAGTAGGTTGTTAAAAATGCATACGTGATACTTGGCTTTATAACCAGGCACAGAGTACAAAAACAATGTTATGCTAAACCTTTATCAATCACTGGTTAGGCCCCAGCTAAATTATTGTGTTCAATTCTAGACACCACATGTTAGGAAGGATGTCAAGGCCTTAGAGAGGATGTAGTGAAGATTTACAAGAATGGTACCAGCGATGCGGGACTTAAGGCACATGGCGAGACTGGAGAAGCTGGGGTTGTTCTCCCCACGGCAGAGAAGATTAAGGGGAGAGTTAATAGAGGTGTTCAAAATCATGAAGAGGATCAGGAAGCCCAAGAGGGAAAAGGGGTTTGACAGAGTAAATAAAGAGCAAATGTTTCTAGAATCATAGAATGGTTACAGCACAGTAGGCGGCCATTCGGCCCATCGAGCCCGTGCCAGCTCTCTGCAAGAGCACTTCAGCTAGTTCCACTCTCCCGCCCTTTCCCTGTAGCCCTGCAAATTGTTTCCTGCAGGTATTCATCCAATTCCCTTTTGAAAGCCATGATTGAATTTGCCTCCACACTCCTCTTAGGCAGTGCATTCCAGATAATAAGCATTCGCTGCGTAAAAAAGTTTTCCCTCATGTCACCTTTGGATCTTCTGCCAATCACCTTAAATCTGTGTCCTCTGGTTCTCGACCCTTCTGCCAATGGGAACAGTTTCTCTCTATCTACTCTGTCCAGAACTCTCATGATTTTAAACACCTCTATCAAATCTCCTCTCAATCTTCTCTGTTCTAAGGAGAACAACTCCAGCCTATCCACGTAACTGAAGTTCCTCATCCCTGGAACCATTCTTGTAAATCATTTCTGCACCCTCTCTAAAGCCTTCACATCCTTCCTAAAGTGCGGTGTCCAGAATTGGACACAATACTCCAGTTGTGGGCCGAATCAGTGTTTTATAAAAGCAACCACAGCACCACCCTTGTCAGCAGGTTTAATGACAATGTCGGGGTTGGATCTGAGAGAATGGAGTGCTGCAAGTTCAGAGGGAGGGAGGTTCTCTCACATGGTAGCTGTCTTTCATTCTGCCAGTGCCATTTACACTTCATCTAGAGCCATCTTTTGTTTCTTAACTTGTCCCATTACCATCTCCTTTTGTCTTGCACCATCTCTTAATCTCTCTTAATGTCTCTTAATCTCTCCCACCTTCCATCCTATCACAGACCTTCCCTTTTCTTCGTTCCTCCCCTCCCCCCTTTCCCTGCCCCTACACTTGCTTAAAAACCTGTTCCATCTCCAGCTTTATCCAGTTCTGATGAAGGGTCATCGACCTGAAATATTAACTCTGTTTCTCTCTCCACAGATGCTGCCTGACCTGCTGAGTGTTTCCAGCATTTTCTCTTTTTATTTCAGTGTTTTATAAAGGTTCATCATAAAGTCCTTGCTGTTGTACTCTACGCCTCATTTTAGAATGCCCATATGCTTTTTTAACCGCTTTCTCAACCTGCCCTGCCACCTTCAATGATTTGGGCACATATACCCCCAGGTCTCTCTGTTCATGCACCCCCTTTAGGATTGTACCCTTTAGTTTATATTGCCTCTCCTCATTCTTCCTACCAAAATGTATCACTTCGCACCTTTCTACATTAAACGTCATCTGCCACGTTTGCCCATTCCACCAGCCTGTCTATGTCCTCTTGAAGTCTATCTCTATCCTCCTCACTGTTCACTATGCTTCCAAGTTTTGTGTCATCTGCAAATTTTGAAATAGTGCCCTGTACACCCAAGTTCAAATCATTAATATATATCAAGAAAAGCAGTGGTCCTAGTACCGACCCCTGGGGAACACCACTGTACACCTTCCTCCAGTCCGAAAAACAACCGTTCACCACTACTCTCTGTTTCTAGTGGCAGAGGTATCGTTAACCAGGGCGCACAGACCTACAGTAAGTGGCAAAAGAATTGGAGATTTTTTTACACCACATTTTGTTATGATCTGGAATGAACTGCCTGAAAAGATGGTAGAAGCAGATTCAATCATAACTTTCAAAAGAGAATTGGACAAATAATTGAAGGGGGCAACTATGCAGGGCTATGGGGAATGGGCAGGAAAGTGGGATTAATTGGAGAGCTGTTGCAAAGAGCCGGCACAGGCACGATGGGCCTAATAGCCACCTTCTGTGCTCCCTCATTATATGATTCTATGATGTAACCAGCCAGGATGGGGCAAAGGTCACAGTCAATCCCCGCAGCTCAGGAGTGAGATAGTTAGTGTGAGGCAGATTGTTACAGGGAGTGAGATAGACACAGCGGCCTGGAGTTTCCGCTCGATTGCACTGTATTTTTCGGCGGAATTTAGCCGAAATCGGCGTAATCGGTGCAAAAGATTGCAGAATTTTAAGTTCAATTAGCTTTCAGTGCAACTCGAGTTTCCGCGATCTTTTGCTCTCGATTTAAAAACATGGGCTGGAAGCAGGCCCCGCCCACAAGAGCGGCCACACCCCCAGCGTGAATTCATCACCACTGGGAGTTTCCGCACATTTAGCTCAGTTGCAGGATTCAGGTAGGCTCCAAAAATTAAGCTGGTTCTTTTGAGTGCAAGGAGGACAAAAGGCACATTTTAAACATGATTTTACTTTTAATTTACTAAGAACCTGACAAATGAACCGCAATATGACTAAAAAATAGATTTATATATTGTTTCAGAAGGAAGATTAGTAATTTAAAATCGGGTGGTGGATTGACACTGTGACTAAAATGCTTATTTTTTTGTGCTAAACAAATCTCCAGCTGTTTTAATCAAACTTCACCGAGTTACCACTTTTAATTATACGAAGGAACGTTTTTAAAGCAATTTTTAAAATTAAAATAAAATTAATTTTAAAACGCTGCCTGGTTGCGCTGGTTCACGGCAGGTTTTGCGTTCGGCGATATGCAAATGAGTTTGAGCAGAAGCTCGGTGAAATAAAACTTTTCAAAACTGGCGGAATTTTGGCCGCACTTTGTGCCGCAATTGGCTGTTGCACCCAAACCGGAAACTCTACCCCTGGGGTGTGAGATGATTAAAGGGTTTGAAAAGATTTCCGAGAGTCCGAAGGAGTGAAATGGTCAGAGGGAGTAAGATAGAGGGAGGGAGATAGAGGGAGTGGATTGGTTAGTGGGAGGCAGATGTTTAGAGTCCAAGCTGATTGGGGGTTTAAATGAATAGAGGGTGTGAGCTGATTCGAGGAAGTTAGACAGTCACAGGGAGTGAGATAGTAAGTGAGGAATAGAGATTGAGATAGAGTGACATGGAGTGAATGAAAAGTTCTCTTTCCATGTTCACATTAATGGGCGGCCAACACTGGATTTAAATTTCCAAATTAAAGTTCTGGCCAGGATGTTGAATTAACTCATACTATCGATAAAACTCGAGTTTGAATAAAATAAAACAACACTCACCTGTAATCCCTCCGAAAGTTTCAGCAGATTCAAGGGCTTGGTTTTCAGCGAGAGCCTCTCTCTAACACACTGTCGGGGGATGCGACCGCCCTGAGACAGAAGATAATCGCTGTTACTGACAACCCCAGAAACAGGAATACTGGAGAATCAATGACTTTTAAATTGATAAAGTTATAAAACTCCAAACTATCTCCCCTGATATGACTTTTCGCAACAAACAGCCCCCGTGTGGACCGGATCCGGCTCGGGATGCAGGTTAAACTCACCATTTCATTCAGTTTGCTGAGAGTCTCTGTGTTGAGAACTTGCTGTAACTGCAGCCTCTCACAGCCCAGACTCAGGGTCCCGGACAACAAGACCAACACAACCCAACATCTCCACACACTCGCCAAAGCCATGCTGGACCGACCCAGGGTAAAGCACCGATCTGAAGGCTCAGAAAGCGAGCGGATCCGGGTTCAGCGCCGAAAACGGTTCTTGTCACCGAATGAAAGTCTGGAAGTGGAAATGCAGCCGCTTGTGATCCGGGAGCGGCCGCCTGTGTTGCCGAGTGTTGTGGGTGTGCGGCTGGACACTGCTGGGACCTCTCACTGCCATGCTGCCGGCTTTAATATGTGGCATTCGAAAAGTGAAATCGGGCTGCGGGAGTTTTGGAAGAGCCGCAGGAGAGGAATGGTTTGTGCGATTTGTTTCTGAGGTGAGGAATCCAAAAGCTGGAGATTCCTGATCCAGCGACAGGAAAATCCCCGCTAGAAGATCCCAACCAGCGGCCGCTTCCAGCTCCGTGTTGTGTGGACTGGGATCACCGGGGCACTGAGGCGGTGTAGAGGGAGGCTCTGTATTGTGGGAGTGTGGACATGTATTGGGGGCTGTATTTTATAACCCGGGTTCCAGTGACACCGACAGCGGCAATCCCGGGGCGGCGGATTTTCGTGCTGACACTGGGCTCCAGAGAGAGCCATTCCATTTCAAACCCGCTCTCTCCCCGCTGGGCTCACATCGCGCTTGGACTGTTCACACTTGGCAGCTGGGACATTGCAGAGAGCCCGGCTCCCAGCCCAGGGGCACCGCTTGATGCCCACTGTCTCCGCCCGCAGTCACCTGGCGGAGTCTCTGCTCTTTCACTACAAGAAGCTTCTCATTTCTGGCCTGTTCTCTGGAGTCATTTTGAGATTTTGTTTTAAAGAATATTTAATCCGCTTCGACTCGGAGTCCGAAAGTGTTCCCGATTTGCCTTTTCTTTCCTCGTTTCTTTCTTGTCTCTCTCCCGGGAAAGTGTCCGTGTCGGTTTCTCTGTGGAAATGAGCCTTGTGCCAATTTCATTGAAAGCGAAAGTGTCTCAGGGAAAGTGACGAGTTTTGTCATTTCCGAAAGTGAGGAGTGTTTGTAAACAGAACGGCTCACACTAAGAGGGGGGAGCGGCGGCTGGGAAAAGGTTTGGGATATCCGGGATTTCCCCGCGTTCACAGGGAATGTCACAAAATCTCTCTCAGCTGTAACTGCGAACAAAAACTTCCCCCGAGTGTCTCTGGGACTGAGATCCCAGGAGCCCCGCCTGTAGACCGCGACAGCAAGTTATTGGCGCTTCAGTTTGTGGTAAACCACTTTTATCGTTCACTATCGTTACACTATAGTTATCACTGTTGTATTGTTATCACTGTTCTCACTGGTCGCCTCTTGTCGCGCTGTTATACCTGGGCTGACCACCTCCGACTCCGCCCATGGCTCCACCTACCTGCCCAGGTATAAAGGTAGTCGACTGGCTGGTATTCCTCCTTGTTGGACCCGATCACCCACGAGGGTGGGCTCTGTTATTTAGTCAATAAAAACCTTTAGTTACGTTCCTAACTCGTCGCTTTTTATTGGACGAATTGATAGGTATATCAATTTTATTGACTAAATTTTAAAGATGTCTACTACTGGCCAGCCAGAAGCCCTCCCAGAAGCACAGCCACAGCAGCTTTCAGACACCGGGCTACACCAGCCACACCAGCCGGCTTGGCTGCAAGCCCTCAAACCACCGTACCTGGATCTAAACCCACAGGCAGCAAACTCAGCCCTCGACTTCAAACACTGGCTGGGCTGCTTCGAATCCTACCTGGAAGAATCCGGCGTCCCTCAGAGATCCAAACTAAGAGTTCTGAACGCCCAAGCGAGCCCGAGAGTATACGCACTCATCCAGGACACGACTACATACGAGGCCGCTATCAACCTACTGAAACAGCAGTACCGGAGCCCGGTAAATTACATGTACACCAGGCACCTCCTAAGATCCCGCCGGCAACAGCCAGGAGAATCTGTAGCTGAATTTTTACGGGCGCTAAGAGCACTCGGCAGGAACTGTGACTTTAAAGCGGTGACGGCTGTTGAAAATACGGAAGATAATATCCGCGATGCCTTTGTGAAAGGCCTACGGTCCGACCACTCACGGCAAAGACTGCTTGAAGCTAAAGACCTCGACCTGGACAAAGCTGAAGCCCTCGCTCTCTCCCTAGAGGTGGCCCATCAGGACCAGGAGGCGTTTTCCAGGTACTGCTCGCGACCCTGGGACTCGGGCCCGACCCCTACCGCAATACCCTTCGCAGCGCCGCCCCCGGGACCTACCTCAGCGTCGGCGTCCCGGACCCGACCAGGACCGCCACCCCCGGTACCGGCTCCGACATCGGGCACCCGCAATCGGGCCGCCGGCTGCTTCTTTTGCGGCCAGGAGAAGCACCCGAGGTCGCGCTGCCCAGCCAGGAACTCTACCTGCTCAACCTGCAGGAAGAAAGGCCACTTCTCTAAGGCCTGCAGGAGCGGATCTTCAGAGGCCAGCAGTGCCTCATGCGAACTGTGGGGGCGGCCATCTTCTTTCAAGGCAACTGAGGCCAGCATCCCCACACGTGAGTCATGGGGGTGGCCATCTTTGATCAAGGCAACCAACCCCAATAGTGCCTCATGTGAGTTATGGGAGCAGCCATCTTCTCCGCCATTTTGTCCTACCTCGTGGGAGACGCCATTTTACCCACCACGCCCGACTGCCACCGGGCCTCCGGACCCGACGACCGCCTCACCCGCAGATGACAACGACTCGCTTACCTACACACTAGCCTCCGTCACTCTGGATCAAGCCCGCCCACACCACCTGTCCAAGTCGATGATGGACATCAAAGTAAACGGCCACGCCACGACCTGCCTGTTCGACAGCGGAAGCACGGAGAGCTTCATCCACCCAGACACGGTGAGCCACTACTCCCTCCCTGTCCTGCCAACGCGCAACCGAATCTCGATGGCATCGAGGTCCCACGCCACGGACATTAGCGGCTACTGTGTTGTGACCTTGTCGGTTAAGGGTACGGAGTATAAAAATTTTAAACTCCTCGTCCTCCCCCAGCTCTGCGCTGCTGTCCTACTAGGGCTGGACTTCCAATCCCACCTCCAAAGTGTAACCCTAGCATACGGTGGACCCCTCCCCCCACTCACAGTCGACAACCAGCGAATGTTAAACCGCCCACTGCGTAACACCTGCAGCCTATCCACCCTCAAGGTGCCGCCACCTTCCCTGTTCGCTAACCTCACCCCCGACTGCAAACCCGTCGCTACCAAGAGCAGGCGGTACAGCGCTGGGGACAGAGCCTTCATTAGCTCTGAGGTGCGGCGCCTCCTGAAAGAGGGCATTATCGAGGGGAGCAACAGCCCCTGGCGTGCCCAGGTCGTGGTCATTAAGACCGGCGATAAAAATCGCCTGGTCATCGACTACAGCCAGACCATAAACAGATACACCCAGCTGGATGCATACCCCCTTCCCCGCATATCTGACATGGTCAATCAGATTGCACAATACCGCGTATTCTCGACCATCGACCTTAAGTCGGCCTACCACCAACTCCCTATCCACCCCGAGGACCGCCAGTACACCGCCTTCGAGGCGAATGGGCGCCTATACCACTTCCTTAGGGTCCCCTTCGGTGTCACCAATGGGGTCTCGGTCTTCCAAAGGGAGATGGACCGGATGGTTGACCAGAACGGACTGCAGGCCACATTCCCCTATCTAGATAACGTCACCATCTGCGGCCGCGACCGGCAGGACCATGACGTGAATCTGGAGAAATTCCTCCGTATGGCCCAACGGCTGAACCTCACCTACAATAAGGAGAAATGTGTGTTTAACACCTCGCGCCTTGCCATCCTTGGCTGTGTAGTAGAGAACGGACTCATCGGCCCCGACCCCGAAAGAATGCGCCCCCTCATGGAGCTACCCCTCCCCCACTGCCCTAAGGCACTTAAGAGAACCCTGGGGCTCTTCGCCTACTATGCCCAATGGGTGCCCAGTTATGCGGACAAAGCCAGACCCCTCATGAAGTCCACATCCTTCCCCCTCACGGAGGAAGCATGCGCGGCCTTCTCCCTCATCAAGGGAGACATAGCCAAGGCCACAATGCACGCAGTGGATGAGTCCATCCCCTTCCAAGTGGAGAGCGATGCATCCGACTTCGCCCTAGCCGCTACCCTTAACCAGGAGGGGAGGCCGGTGGCCTTCTTCTCAAGGACCCTACAGGGCCCCGAGATCCGACACTCGTCGGTCGAGAAGGAAGCCCAGGCAATTGTGGAGGCGGTACGGCGCTGGAGGCATTATCTGGCAGGCAAACGATTTACCCTCCTCACCGACCAACGTTCGGTTGCTTTCATGTTTAATAACAAGCTGAGGGGCAAAATCAAGAATGACAAGATCTTGAGGTGGAGAATCGAGCTATCCACCTACGATTATGATATCTTGTACCGGCCAGGTAAGCTGAACGAACCCCCTGATGCTCTTTCACGAATTACATGCGCCAGCGCGCATATTGATAGACTTCAGACCCTCCACAACGACCTCTGCCACCCCGGGGTCACCAGACTTTACCATTTCATTAAGGCCCGCAACCTGACCTACTCCATCGAGGAGGTCAGGACCATGACCAGGAACTGCCAGACCTGCGCCGAGTGCAAACCGCACTTCTATAGGCCGGACAGAGCAAGCCTGATCAAGGCCACCCGCCCCTTCGAGCGCCTGAGCATCGACTTTAAGGGGCCTCTACCGTCATCTGACCGCAATGTGTACTTCCTCAACATTGTTGATGAGTACTCCCGTTTCCCTTTTGCCTTCCCCTGCCCAGACATGACCAGTACCACGGTCATCAAGTGCCTGAACGACCTCTTCGCCTTGTTCGGGTTCCCGAACTATATACATAGTGACCGGGGCTCCTCCTTCATGAGCGAGGAACTCCGTCAGTTCCTACTAGCGAGAGGTATTGCAGCAAGTAGGACCACCAGCTACAACCCCTGAGGGAACGGCCAGGTGGAAAGAGAGAACGCGACGGTATGGAAGGCCGTCCTCTTAGCCTTAAAGTCTAAGGGCCTCCCAACCTCCCGCTGGCAGGAAGTCCTCTAGACAGCGCTGCACTCCATCCGGTCACTACTTTGCACTGCCGTTAACGCCACCCCCCATGAACGAATGTTTGTTTTCCCCAGGAAGTCAACTACGGGAACCACTCTACCAACCTGGCTGACCTCTCCGGGGCCCGTCTTGCTGTGAAAGCACGTGAGGGCCCATAAAATGGACCCCCTGGTCGAGAGGGTGAACCTCCTGCACGCCAACCCCCAGTACGCCTACGTGGCTTACCCAGACGGGCGGGAGGACACTGTCTCCTTACGAGACCTCGCACCCTCGGGCACTCCGGAGACACCACCTTACCCCCCCCCACCACCCCCCCAATTCCAGCCCAGGTAGACGGCATGCCGGAACCCCACGAGCCTTCGCCGACCACGCAGACACCAGCATTAACACTGGATAATGCAGCACCGCCGCTGCGACGACCGGAGAGGCTTACGAGGCCTCCGGACAGACTGACATACCAGAACTGGTAGTACACTTCACCCCGCCGGACTCAAATCTAAACAAGGGGTGAATGTGGTAAACCACTTTTATCGTTCACTATCGTTACACTATAGTTATCACTGTTGTATTGTTCTCACTGTTCTCACTGTTGTATCACTATACGAGGTCACCTCTTGTCGCGCTGTTATACCTGGGCTGACCACCTCCGACTCCGCCCATGGCTCCACCTACCTGCCCAGGTATAAAGGTAGTCGACTGGCTGGTATTCCTCCTTGTTGGACCCGATCACCCACGAGGGTGGGCTCTGTTATTTAGTCAATAAAAACCTGTAGTTACGTTCCTAACTCGTCGCTTTTTAGTGGACGAATTGATAGGTATATCACAGTTAAACAATCATATTGCAGCAACTTAAAGAGATAATGTGTTGGTGAGAATCTTTTCATCAAATCTTTTAGTTTTGGAATGTTTCATTGAACATCCACGGCCGGGGGTCAAGGGTGAGAGGGAGAGCTCAGAGTAAAAGTAACATTTCAAAAAATGCCTATAACTGTAAGCTAATGCGGAGGAATTTTGGAAGAATGATAAAAGAAATGTTTAGAACGGAGGGGAAAAGCAGATTAGGAAGCTTAGGAGGGAAAAGGGTTTTGTTAGAATAAATAAGGAGAAGCTGTTTCCAGTGGCAGAAGGGTCAGTAACCACACAACCCGGATTTAAGATCATTACTCCTGCTCCTGTTTCACCTACTCCTGCTCCTGTTTCTCCTACTCCTGCTCCTGTTTCTCCTACTCCTGCTCCTGTTTCTCCTACTCCTGCTCCTGTTTCACCTACTCCTGCTCCTGTTTCTCCTACTCCTGCTCCTGTTTCTCCTACTCCTGCTCCTGTTTTTCCTACTCCTGCTCCTGTTTCACCTACTCCTGCTCCTGTTTCTCCTACTCCGGCTCCTGTTTCACCTACTCCGGCTCCTGTTTCACCTACTCCTGCTCCTGTTTCTCCTACTCCTGCTCCTGTTTCTCCTACTCCTGCTCCTGTTTTTCCTACTCCTGCTCCTGTTTCACCTACTCCTGCTCCTGTTTCTCCTACTCCTGCTCCTGTTTCTCCTACTCCTGCTCCTGTTTCTCCTACTCCTGCTCCTGTTTCACCTACTCCTGCTCCTGTTTCTCCTACTCCTGCTCCTGTTTCTCCTACTCCTGCTCCTGTTTCTCCTACTCCTGCTCCTGTTTCTCCTACTCCTGCTCCTGTTTCTCCTGCTCCTGTTTCTCCTACTCCTGCTCCTGTTTCTCCTAATTCTGCTCCTGTTTCTCCTACTCCTGCTCCTGTTTCTCCTACTCCTGCTCCTGTTTCTCCTAATCCTGCTCCTGTTTCTCCTACTCCTGCTCCTGTTCTTATGTTCTTAACCAGAGGTGAGATGATCAGTTGTTATTTTTGATCTGATCTGGAATGCACTTCCTGAAAGGATGGTGGAAGCAGAGTCAATAATAAATTTCTAAAGGGGATTGGGAAATAATTGAAGGGGGAAAATTGTCTGGGTTTAGGGGAAGGGGCAGGGGGATGGGATTAATTGGATCACTGATTCAAAGAGCCGGCACAGGCACGATGGGCCACACGGCCTCATATGCTGCTGTATCATTCTATGATTCAGTGACTCTGTTATTCTATATGATAAACACTGGTGGGAAACATAAAGGGAAACGTCAAGGACTTTTATCAGCACATTAATCTATGATATAAAATAATCTTATATCCTTGCTCATTTCCTTTTGCACTGTGTGACTTCCAAATGTCACGTTTGTGTCACACTGTTTGAGTTAACTTTTTCCCAATATAAAGTACAATACCAACATTTATAATAGGTCTTGCCTATGTGAACTTCACAGCCTGATTTCACAAACTGGCCACTGGCTCAGATAATTCAAAGGAAAAGATGTCGGGCTATTGATGGGAGTGAGCTGGTGGGGACTGAGCTAGTTGGGGACTGAGTAGTGGAAAGATAAATGGGTAGGATTTGCATAGACAGCAATAGTGTGAGTTAATTTACCCATGTAAACTCCAAAGTAAAAGATCACGGGAGAGTAACTAATTTTTAGGCCACAAATTTCACTGAAGTTTGTCACAAATGTTGATGAGGTTTTTTTGTCCGCATTTACCATTGGAAGTTGCTATGTCAACATTTGTAATTCTATTTTGATAATTCAGCTGTACTGATGTAGTTGAAGCCTTTGACCATGAGGTTGTTGTTTTCCTGCCTTAACAACCTTCCACTGGAGAGAATAGTGTGGAGTAATGAAAGCATTCACAGGCCAATTGACAGTCTGAGAGGCCCCCACTTGCTGGGACTGTGTGGAGTGGGGTTTGAACCCTCCACTCTCTGAGTCACAGGTGGGAATGTTAAATCCATTCCAAAGCCTCACTCCAGGCCCTGACAAGATTCTGAAGTCTCTTAATCTTGTAGATAAAAAAAATGTCTGTTTATCAACTGACTGTGGGCAAAGACAGTAGAAGTTTGCTAAAAAGAAGTAAAAGGATATTCAGTGAAATGCTGGACGCAGTTATACGTGATTGAGGACATGTTGTACTTGAGTGTGACAAAATGACGACCATCAGTAGCATGCCTCAGTGTTACAGCGGAAGGTGAAAGCGAAACCCGAGGAGGATGTAGAATAAAGCGATTACGGTAAATATACAAAAGAAAGACGGGAGAGTGTCAAGGCAACACGAGGGAAGGGAGAATAAAAAAGTGAATGTGACTGAACATTGAAAAGATTTTCAGAAGGTGTAGGATAAGATGCCACAAAAGAGACTTTCATTCCCATTCTCCACTCATTCCACTCCTCACTCATTGCCTGGTGTCCATGTCCACTCATTGTTTGATTTCCCCCTCTACTGTGTCCCTGATCCTCCAGCCACGCCGCCTTTTCTCAGTATCGCTGAATGCCCCTTTCCACTTAATGCCTCCAATTTCCCCTTTCCTGTTCAACACCTCAGGCTCAATCCTCTCTCATTCAGAGGGAGAATATGCAGTTGAGTAGCAGGAGAGTAAAACAGTGATACTGTCTAGGAGACGGAAATTGGGCCAATTGGGTTCAAAATGGATCCACAGTTTTGACTGGTTAGGAAGAAGCGGGCAATGGAGAGAGGAGAATAGAGCAGAGAGGGTGACCCAGTAACAGGCAGCAGGTATGGGAATCCAGAGTATCTATAGTGCGTATGGAAAACTGACAGGTACAAATGAGAAATAAATATCACTCCAGTAAAAGTGTAATATTGTAAACAATTTATTTATGCCAACTTGTTTTCATTCAGTATAAAAAGTTTCCAGTTTAGGAAAACATTGTCTATTCCCCAACTCTTAATAAATATCAATAAATTAACACTTCTTTTTAAATTCATTTTACACTTTGTATCAAACTGTTAACATTTAATTACATGACGTCATCACAACTTTAAATATCAATAAATTAGGAAGGCACGATGAGGCGAGTTGAAGTGTTGGCCACTGGCAGAGCAGAAATGTAAAGGTCAGTGCAGGTCAGGGATGAGGTCAGGGGTTATTGCTCAGCAAACCCCATCCTTGAGAGCCCGACAGTACCATGGCAACCAGTGCCAGAGCTGGGTATTGGCCGAGACATTCCCAGAGCAGAGCGTTCTCACTGGAAGTTCAGCAACTGGAATAAGGAGCCTTGCAGCTAAATGGAAATAAAAGAGTTCATTTGGGGTGGGGTTTTGACCCAGAACCTTCTGACTCAGTCTATTACATCTGAGCTAAGCTGACAACATTGTAAAATTAGTAATACTTTATATATTATTAAAATATATTTTGTAAAAATTCGGGGTCTTGAAAATAGCTTATCGTTCACAGTCTGTATTAAACATGTTATTGAAAAATCTTCAGTTCCTTCTCATTTTTGACTTTAGATATTGTGTTAAAACTGTAATGTTTTATCGTATGAAGGTATCACAACAATAAAATTGACTCAGTTCCGATGAGATCAGGAGCAAAAGGAGTGTGAGCCGGGTGGGCCGGTCCAGGGAGCTGACACTGGAAAACCAGCGAGTACAATAAGGTGCCCAACAGAGCGAACCCGAGATGAAAATTTTCATTGTAGCAGCTGCCATTCAATAAAGGAAGGGACAGAAACATCATTTTCCTCAGACTCCCCCCAGGGAAACACTAACATTTCATCACAGGAAAATATCACAGTAATAAATATCAATAAATTAAAATAAATAATCAAATATAAAAACTTATCAAGACATTCCTTGTTCTCTAACAGTCACCTTGCTGCAAATAGTGTCAGTATTGCAAAAAATATATATTTTGTAATAAATAGAATTTATTTTAAATAAATGAACATCATTCCCAGTCTCTACTAAACATGTCCTTGGAATGTAACAATTTATAAAAGTCAACAATTTTTAAATAACTATTCATTGTTCCCAGTGGCTATTAAACATGTCTATGGAAAATATTTAACTTCTTCTGATTTTTGCAGTTATGGTAAGGATCTGTTGTAAACGGGCCCTGGTCTCAGCACGGATTATTTCCCAGGCACAGTCACTGAATCTCTGAAAAAGAGAAATATTCAGGAAAATCCATTAGAGAATGAACCGGTTTAAATGGGGTGAAATGAAGTACATGTCAGTAATCACACAGCCAAATATCAATTGTCCCACCTTCTGTTTGAGAAACTCTCTCAGTTTCCTAAAGTATTTGTGAATTGAAGCGTTTCTCCTCGGCCTGGACTCTGAGCCTGGTTTCCTGACACATTCTTCCAGCTCCTCGAGCTGCCGATCCAGGAGAAGACGAAAGTTTTCCACCTTGTCCCGGGGCCATGTGACTGAGCCCAGGTTCATGCTGTAGATCTTGGTGAGGTGACGCAGTGTTTGATGGACAATCTGGATCCTGTCCTGGGTCTGTGCAAAATACACACAATGACATTAGAGGGGATCTGGTCCCATTTAATTTTAGAGTGCTTATGGAAAAGGGCAAGCAAGAATCATACGTGAAAATACTCAAACTAGAGGAGGGCTAATTTCAGTGAGTTGAAAGGGGTTCTGGCCCAATGTGGAACAGTAACTGAACAATGGAAGGCCTTCAAAGCGGAGAGAGTTCGGGTAAACTCCAGACACATTCCCAGGAGGGGAAAAGAATGGAATCCAATCCTCGATAATCCTGGATGACTATCGATATAGAGATTAAAATGAAAAAGAAAATGGAGGCTTATGATAAATGTCAGGCTCATAATACAGTCGAGAACCAAGTCAAATACAAAAAAAAATACAGAAGAGAACTCATAAGGGAAATAAGAGGTGCAAAGACCGTGTATGAGAATAGATTAGCAGGAAAATAAAAGGGAACCCAAATGTCATTTTTAAGCATATACACAGTAATAGGAAGGGTGGGACCAATTAGGGACTAGAAAAGAGATCCTGTGGAGGCAGAGGGCTTGGCTGATGCACTAAGTGAGGACTTTGCATCCGTCTTCATTAAAGAAGAGAATGCTGCCAATGTAACATTAAGCAGGAGGCAGTAGAGTAATTGGATAGGACAACGATTGATAAAGAGAAGTTAGTTAAAAGTCGGCACTGCTTGAAAAATCACCCGGCCCCGATGGGATGCATCCAAGGTTGCTGGGGGTAATAAGAGTGGAGACAGCAGAGGCTCTGACCGCATTCTCCCAATAATCCTTCGATATAGGAGAACTAGAGGATACCAAATGTTATACCATTGTTCAAAAAATGGGAGAGGGATAAATAGGGCAACTACAAGTCAGTCAGCTTAATGCTGGATGTCGGTTAAGTTTAAATAATAAATGACGGTCAGAAGGGATTTGATAAAGGCAGATCGTGTTTGACTAACTTGATTGAGTGTTAATGAAAACAATGCAGTTAATTTTGTGTATTTAAATTTTAAAAAGGTATTTAATAAAGTATCACTTAATAGATTTGTTAGCAAAGCTGACGCCCGTTGGATTAAAGAGACTAAGTGACAGAAAGCAGAGAGTAGTGATGGACGGTTGTTTTTAAGACTGGAGGAAGTGTACAGCGGTGTCCCCTAGGGGTCGGTATTAGAACCATTGTTTTTTTGATATATATTGATGACCTGGACTTGAGTATACAGGACATAATTCCAAAATGTACAGATTACATAATTTCAAAATTTGCCGATGACCCGAATCTCGGAGATGTAGTAAACCGTGAGGAATATTGTTACTTGTTTCAGGAGGACACAGACAGACTGGTGAAATGGGCAGACATATGGCAGATGAAATTTAAGAGAGAGAAATCTGAAATGATGCATTTGGTCTTCGCACAACTCGAGTTTCTGCGACCTTCCGCACTGGTTTTAAACACATCGCGCTGGAAGCAGGCCCCGCCCACAATATTGGCCACGCCCCCGGGTGAATTTACAGGCCTTCAGGGAGGCTCCAGAAATTAAGCTGGATCTTTTGGGTGCTAGGACACTAAAAAGTGCGTTTTAAAAGCTTCTAAATCTGATTTTTGTTTTACTTTACAAAGAACTTGACAAATGTACCCCAATATAACTAGAAAATGGTTTAATATATTTTTTAAGAATGAAGATCAGTAATTTAAACTCGGGTTACTCACATGTGATGGATTGACACTGTGATTAAAAATGCCTTTTTTTTGTAATAAACACGTTTTCTGCTCTTTTCATCAAATGTCACCAAGTTACCACTTTTAAATATATGAAGGGAAATTTTTTGAATCAAATGTTTATAAAAAATACATTTGAAAACGCTGCCCAATTGCACTGGTTCTTGGCAGATTTTGTGTTCAGTGATATGCAAATGATTTTAAGCGGAATCTCGGGGGAAAACATTATTCAAAATGGGCCCAATTGTGGCTGCACTTTGCACCAGAATCGGCAATTATGCCAAAAGCGGAATCTCTACTCCAGGGTGTGAAATGATTCAAGTGCTTGAGAAGATAGAAACATAGAAAAATAGGAGCAGGAGTTGGCCATTCGGTCCTTAGAGTCTGCTTCGCCATTCATCATGATCATGGCTGTTCCTCCATCTAAATACTGTATTCACACTCTCTCCCCATACCCCTTGATGCCGTTTGTGTCTAGAAATCTATCTACATCCTTCTCAAATTTATTCAGTGAATTGGCCTCCACAGCTTTCAGTGATAAAGAATTCCGCAGGTTCACCACCCTCTGAGTGAAGAAATTTCTCCTCATCTCAGTCCTAAATGTCCTATCCCGTATCCTGAGACTGTGACCCCTTGTTCTAGACACCCCAGCCAGGGGAAACATCCTCCCTGTATCCAGTCTGTCTAGCCCTGTCAGGATTTTATATGTTTCAATGAGATCCCCTCTCATTCTTCTAAACTCTAGTGCATACAAGCCTAGTCGAACCAATCTCTCCTCATACGAAAGTTCTGCCATCCCAGGAATCAGTGTGGTGAACCTTCCCTGCACTCCCTCTTATGGCAAGTATATCCTCTCTTCGGTAAGGAGACCAAAACTGCACACAGTACTCCGGCTGTGGTCTTACCAAGGCCCTGTATAACTGTAGTAAGACATCCTTGCTCCTGTACTCAAATCCTCATGGAATGAATGCCAACATACCATTTGCCTTCCTAATGACTTGCTGCACCTGCATGTTTGCTTTCAGTGATTGGTGTACAAGGGCACCCAGGTCTCTTTGTACATCAGCATTTCCCAATGTATCACCATTTAAATAATACTCTACCTTTCTGTTTTTCCTACTGAAGTGCATATTGCATCTGCCATGTATTTGCCCACTCACACAACTTGTCTAAATCATCTTGAAACCTCTTGGCATCCTCCTCACAACTCACAATCCCACTTAGTTTTGTGTCGTCAGCAAATTTGGAAATATTACATTTGGTTCCCTCAACCAAATCATTGATATATATTCTGAATAGCTGGGGCCCAAGCACTGATCCCTGCAGTAGCCCACTAGTCACCACCTGAAAAAGACTCATTTATTCCTACTCTCTGTTTCCTGTCTGTTAACCAATTTTCAATCCATGCCAGTGTATTACCTCCAATCCCATGTGCTTTAATTTTGCACACTAACCTCTTATGTGTGACTTTATCAAAGGCCTTCTGAAAATCCAAATACACCACATCCACTGGTTCTCTCTTATCTATTCCAGCAGTTACATCCTCAAAAAACTCCAGTATGTTGGTCAAACATGATTTCCCTTTCATAAATCCTTGTTGACTTTGTCTAATCCCGTTGATATTTTCTAAGTGTCCTGTTATCACATCCTTTATAATAGCCTGGCATTTTCCCTACTACTGATGTTAGGCTAACCAGTCTGCAGTTCCCGGTTTTCTCCCTCCCTCCTTTTTTAAATAGTGCGGTTACATTTGTCACCCTCCAAATCTACCAGAACTGTTCCATAATCTATAGAATTTTGGAAGATGACAACCAATGCATCCACTATTTCCATGGCTCCCTCTTTTAGTACTCTGGGATGCAGATTATCAGGCCCTGGGAATTTATTGGCTTTCAGTCTCATTAATTTCTCCAGCACTATTTTTTACTAATACTAATTTCCTTTAATTCCTCCTTCTCACTACACCCTTGGTTCCCTCGCATTTCTGGAGAGTTATTTGTGTCCTCTTCCATGAAGACAGAACCAAAGTATTTGTTTAATTGCTCAGCCAATTCCTTGTTCCCCATTATAAATTCTCCCGTTTCTGACTGTAAGGGACCTACATTTGTCTTCACTAATCTTTTTCTTTTTACATACTTGTAGAAGCTTTTACAGTCCACTTTTATGTTCCTTACAAGTTTACTCTCATACACTATTTTTCCCCTCTTAATCAATCTCTTGGTCCTTTTTTGCTGAACTCTAAACTGCTCCCAATCCTCAGCCCTGCTACTTTTTCTTGCAACTTTATATGACTCCTCCTTGCATCTAATACTATCCTTAATTTCTATTGATAGCCATCGTTGGGCCGCTTTTCCTTTTGTCATTTTGCGCCAAAAGGAATGTAAACGGTTGCAATTCATGCATTCATTCCTTAAATGTTAGCCATTGCCTATGCACTGTCATGCCTTTTAATGAAGCTCCCCAATCTATCATAGCCAACTCATTCCTCATGCCATCGTAGATTCCTTTGTTTAGCTTTAGGACAGATCCAGGAATTCATCCTCCACAGTATTATTGCTAATTTGGTTTGGCCAGTCTATATGTAGATTAAAGTCTCCCATGATTTCTGTAGTACCCTTGTTACATGCATCTCTAATTTCCTGTTGGATGCAGTCTCCTACATTACCACTACTGTTTGGAGGCCTATAGACAACTCCTGCCAATGTTTTCTGCCCCTTGGTGCTTCTAAGCTCCAACCAGACTGATTCTACATCTTGATTTTCAGAGCCAATATCCTTTCTCGCTATTGCTCTGATTTCATATTTTACTATCAAAGCCACCCCACCTCCTTTTCTTTTTGCCTGTCCTTCCTAAATATTTAATATCCTTGGACATTCAGCTCCCAGCCTTGGTCATCCTGCAGCCTTGTCTCCGTAATTGCCATTATATCCTATCCGTTTACATCTATTTGTGCTGTTAATTCGTCTACCTTATTACGAATGCTTTGTGCATTCAGATACGGTGCCTTTAGATTTGTCTTTTTAACATTTTTAGACATCTTAACATTTTTTGTATTATGGCCCTATTTGACTTATTACCATTTTTTCTTACCAGGACCCTATTTGTTAGTGTACTCTTTTGTTTCTACGCTCTGTCCCCTCCTGAAACAATCTAGTTATCCTTACCCCAATCAATTTCCTGCACTGCTTCATTGTCTTTTCTCTTCAGCATTCTAAATTTCTCTCCACCGGGATTCCCGTTGTTGGTGTCACTGTAACCCGGATTAAAAATACAGCCCCCAATACATGTCCACACTCACGAGAGTCAGATAGTTAGTGGGTGTGAAAAGATTAGATTGAGTGAGATGGTCAGAGGGAGTAAGATAGTTAGAGGGAGTGAGGTAGAGGGAATGAGATTATAAGAGGGAGTAAGATAGAGGGAGTGAGATAGAAGGTGTGAGACTGTAAGAGGGAGTGAGATAGAGGGAGTGAGACTGTAAGAGGGAGTGAGATAGAGGGAGGGAGATTGTAAGAGGGAGTGAGATAGTGGAGTGAGATTGTAAGAGGGAGTGAGATAGTGGGAGGGATATTGTAAGAGGGAGTGAGATCGATGAAGTGAGATTGTAAGAGGGAGTGAGATAGCGGGAGGGAGATAGAGGAGTGAGACTGTAAGAGGGAGTGAGATAGAGGGAGTGAGATTGTAAGAGGGAGCGAGATAGTCAGGAAACTGATGGTTGCAGGGATCGAGATGATTAGGGGGTTACACGAATAGAGGTAGTGAGATGATTTGTGGGAGTTAGATATTTACAAGGAGTGAGATAGTGAATGAGATAGAGTGAGATAGTTAGAGGGAGTGAGATAGAGTGAGTGAGGTCGATGGAGTCAATTAATTACAGAGTGAGATCGTCAGTGAGTGAGATCGTTATAGAGAGTGAAATAGTTAGAGGGGATGAGATAGTTCCAGAGAGTGACATGGAGTGAATGAAAAGTTCTCCTTCCATGTCCACATTAATTGGCGGGCAACACTGGATTTAAATTTCCAAATTAAAGTTTTGGTCAGGATATTGAACTTACTCATACTATCGATAAAACTCGAGTTTGAATAAAATAAAACAACACTCACCTGTAATCCCTCCGAAAGTTTCAGCAGATTCAAGGGCTTGGTTTTCAGCGAGAGCCTCTCTCTAACACACTGTCGGGGGATGCGACCGCCCTGAGACAGAAGATAATCACTGTTACTGACAACCCCAGAAACAGGAATACTGGAGAATCACTGACTTTTAATTTGATAAAGTTATAAAACTCCAAATTATCTCCCCTGATATGACTTTTCACAACAAACAGACCCCGTGTGGGCCGGATCCGGCTCGGGATGCAGGTTAAACTCACCATTTCATTCAGTTTGCTGAGAGTCTCTGTGTTGAGAACTTGCTGTAACTGCAGCCTCTCACAGCCCAGACTCAGGGTCCCGGACAACAGGACCAACACAACCCAACATCTCCACACACTCGCCAAAGCCATGCTGGACCGACCCAGGGTAAAGCACCGATCTAAAGGATCAGAAAGCGAGCGGATCCGGGTTCAGCGCCGAAAACGGTTCTTGTCACCGAATGAAAGTCTGGAAGTGGAAATGCAGCCGCTTGTGATCCGGGAGCGGCCGCCTGTGTTGCCGGGTGTTGTGGGTGTGCGGCTGGACACTGCTGGGACCTCTCACTGCCATGCTGCCGGCTTTAATATGTGGCATTCATTCGAAAAGTGAAATCGGGCTGCAGAAGTTTTGGAAGAGCCGGAGGAAAGGAATGGTTTGTGCGGTTTGTTTCTGAGGTGAGGAATCCAAAAGCTGGAGATTCCTGAACCAGCGACAGGAAAATCCCCGCTAGAAGATCCCAACCAGCGGCCGCTTCCAGCTCCGTGTTGTGTGGACTGGGATCACCGGGGCACTGAGGCGGTGTTGAGGGAGGCTCTGTATTGTGGGAGTGTGGACATGTATTGGGGGCTGTATTTTATAACCCGGGTTCCAGTGACACCGACAGCGGCAATCCCGGGGCGGCGGATTTTCGTGCTGACACTGGGCTCCAGAGAGAGCCATTCCATTTCAAACCCGCTCTCTCCCCGCTGGGCTCACATCGCGCTTGGACTGTTCACACTTGGCAGCTGGGACATTGCAGAGAGCCCGGCTCCCAGCCCAGGGGCACCGCTTGATGCCCACTGTCTCCGCCCGCAGTCACCTGGCGGAGTCTCTGCTCTTTCACTACAAGAAGCTTCTCATTTCTGGCCTGTTCTCTGGAGTCATTTTGAGATTTTGTTTTAAAGAATATTTAATCCGCTTCGACTCGGAGTCCGAAAGTGTTCCCGATTTGCCTTTTCTTTCCTCGTTTCTTTCTTGTCTCTCTCCCGGGAAAGTGTCCGTGTCGGTTTCTCTGTGGAAATGAGCCTTGTGTCAATTTCACTGAAAGCGAAAGTGTCTCAGGGAAAGTGACGAGCTTTGTCATTTCCGAAAGTGAGGAGTGTTTGTAAACAGAACGGCTCACACTGAGTGTGGGGAGCGGGGGCTGGGAAAAGGTTTGGGATATCCGGGATTTCCCCGCGTACACAGGGAATGTCACAAAATCACTCTCAGCTGTAACTGCGAACAAAAACTTCCCCCCGAATGTCTCTGGGACTGAGATCCCAGGAGCCCCGCCTGTAGACACAGCAAGTTATTGGCGCTTCAGTTAAACAATCATATTGCAGCAACTTAAAGAGATAATGTGTTGGTGAGAATCTTTTCATCAAATCTTTTAGTTTTGGAATGTTTCATTGAACATCCACGACCGGGGGTCAAGGGTGAGAGGGAGAGCTCAGAGTAAAAGTAACATTTCAAAAAATGCCTATAACTGTAAGCTAATGCTGAAGAATTTTGGAAGAATGATAAAAGAAATGTTTAGAACGGAGGGGAAAAGCAGATTAGGAAGCTTAGGAGGGAAAATGGTTTTGATAGAATAAATAAGGAGAAGCTGTTTCCATAAGAATATAAGAACATAAGAAATAGGAGCAGGAGTAGGCCAATCGACCCCTCGAGCCTGCTCCGCCATTCAATAAGATCATGGCTGATCTGATCCTAACCGCCAATCCACTATCACAGAACCATCTCCTGAATCTAACAGAATTAGACACACGAAATAGGAGCAGGATCAGGCTACACGGCCCCTGGGCCCGCTTCGCTACCCACAGGGCCATGACCGATCCGAACCTAGACTCACGTCCAAACTCCTGCCCGCTCCCCGTAACCCTTAATTCCCTTTACTTCTAGGAAACTGTCTATTTCTGTTTTAAATTTATGTAATGATGTAGCTTCTGCAGCTTTTTGGGGCAGCATATTCCATGGACCTACCACCCTCTGAGTGAAGTAATTCCTGCTCATCTCAGTTTTGAAAGAGCAGCCCCTTATTCTAAGACTATGCCCCCTAGTTCTAGTTTCACCCATCATCGGGAACATCTTCCCCGCATCCACCCGATCCAACCCCTTCACAATCTTATATGTTTCAATAAGATTGCCTCTCATTCTTCTGAACTCCAATGCGTAGAGTCCCAATCTACTCAACCTCTCCTCATATGTCCATCCCCTCATCCCCGGGATTAACCGAGTGAACCTTCTTTGTACTGACTCAAGAGCAAGTATGTCCTTTCTTAAGTATGGACACCAAAACTGTACGCAGTATTCCAGGTGCAGTCTCACCAATACCTATTACAACTGAACAATACCTCCCTATTTTTATATTCTATCCCCCTAGCAATGAAAGCCAACATTCCATTGGCCTTCTTAATCACTTGCTGCACCTGCATACTAACCTTTTGAGTTTCGTGCACCAGGACCCCCAGATCCCTTTGTACTTCAGTACTTTCAAGTTTCTTGCCATTAAGATAATAACTTGCTCTACGATTTTTCCTGCCAAAGTGCATAACCTCACACTTTCCAGTATTGTATTCCATCTGCCAAATCTCTGCCCACTTACTTATCCTGTCTATGTCCCCTTGCAGGTTTTTTATGTCCTCCTCACTCACTACTTTCCCTCCCATCTTAGTATCATCTGCAAACTTTGATATGTTACACTCGGTCCCCTCCTCCAAATCGTTAATATAGATTGTAAAGAGCTGGGGACCCAGCACTGACCCCTGCGGAACACCACTAGTTACTGATTGCCAGTCTGAGAATGAACCATTTATCCCAACTCTCTGCCTTGTGCTAGATAGCCAATCCTCTATCCATGTCAGAATATTACCCCCAATCCCATGATTTTTTATCTTAAGCAATAATCTTTTGTGTGGCACCTTGTCAAATGCCTTTTGGAAGTCTAAATACACTACGTCCACTGGTTCCCCTTTATCCACCCTATATGTTACTTCCTCAAAGAACTCCAGCAAATTTGTCAAACATGATTTCCCCTTCATAAAACCATGCTGACTTTGTCCTATTAAATTATGATTATCCAAATGTCCTATTACTGTCTCCTTAATAATGGACTCCAAAATTTTACCGACCACAGATGTTAGGCTAACCGGTCTATTGTTTCCAGCCTTCTGTCTACTGCCCTTTTTAAATAAGGGTGTTACATTAGCAGTTTTCCAGTCTGCCGGGACCTTTGCCAAGTCCAGGGAGTTTTGGAAAATTATTACCAATGCATCCACAATCCCTACCGCCACTTCCCTCAAGACCCTAGGATGTAAGCCATCAGGTCCAGGTGATTTATCTGCCTTGAGTCCCATTATTTTACCGAGTACCACTTCCTTAGTGATTTTGATTGTGTTTAGCTCCTCCCCCCCCCCCTTTAGCCCCCTGTTTGTCCAGTGTTGGGATATTCTTAGTGTCTTCTACTGTAAAGACTGATATAAAATATTCATTCAGTGTTTTTGCCATCTCCATATTTCCCACCATTAATTTCCCGGTCTCATCCTCTAAGGGACCAACATTTACTTTAGCCACCCTTTTTCTTTTTATATAACTATAAAAACTCTTACTATCTGTTTTTATATTTTTTGCTAATTTACTTTCATAATCTATCTTCCCTTTCTTAATCAATCTTTTTGTTATTTTTTGCTGTCTTTTAAAGTTTTCCCAATCCTCTATCCTCCCACTAGATTTGGCTACCTTATATGCCCTTGTTTTTAGTCGAATACTATCCTTAATTTCTTTACTTAGCCACGGATGGCTGTCTTTTCTTTTACACCCTTTTCTTCTCAGTGGAATATATATTTTTTGGAAGTTGTAAAATAACTCCTTAAATGTACACCACTGATCATGTATCGTCTTACCCTTTAATCTATTTTCCCAATCCACTCTACTCAATTCCGCTCTCATACCCTCATCGTCTCCTTTATTCAAGCTTAGCATGCTTGTTTGAGATCCAACCTTCTCACCCTCTAATTTAATATGGAATTCAACCATGTTATGGTCACTCATTCCAAGGGGATCCTTTACTAGGACATTTTTAATTAATCCTGTCTCGTTACACAGGACCAGATCTAAGGTTGCTTGCCCCCTGGTCGGTTCAGTTACATACTGCTCAAGAAACCGATCCCTAATACACTCAATGACTCATCCTCAAGGCAGCCCTGCCCAATTTGATTTGTCCAATTAATATGATAGTTAAAATCCCCCATAATAATACATGTTCCCTTATTACAAGCCTCAACTATTTCCTGATTGATACGCCGTCCAACAGAGTTGCCACTGTTCGGAGGCCTATAGACTACGCCCACTAGTGTTTTTTTCCCCTTATTATTCCTTACCTCCACCCAAACTGTTTCATTATCCTGATCTTTTGACCCAATATCATTTCTCTGTATTACAGTGATTCCTTCCTTTATTTACATAGCCACCCCACCTCCTCTTCCTTCCTGCCTGTCCTTCCTGATCGTTAAATAACCTGGTATGTTTAATTCCCAGGCATTGTCACCCTGCAGCCATGTTTTTGTAATGGCCACAAGATCATACCCATATGTAGTTATTTGTGCGATTAACTCATCTATTTTGTTACAAATGCTACAGGCATTCAGATAGAGAACTTTCAAAGATGTTTTGTGACACTTAGTTCCTGCTTTTGCCCTTTTTATTACTTTACCTTTTACTCCATACCTTCTGCCCCTTCCTGACATGCTCTGGTTTTTAATTTCCCCACTGCTGCCTAAGTCTATGACCTTCTCTGTTGTCATTTTTATTATTTGCTCTCTAGGAACCTCCCCCCCACTAGTTAGTTTAAAGCCCTCTCTACAGTCCTAGTTATATGATCCGCCAGGACTCTAGTCCCAGCACTGGCCAAGTGAAGCCCGTCCCAATGGAACAGCTCCCTCCTGCCCCAGTACTGGTGCCAGTGTCCCAGGAAGCAAAACCCATTTCTCCCACACCCGTCTTTGAGCCACGCATTTAACTCTCTAATTTTATTTGTCCCAGCCAAATTCGCTCGTGGCTCAGGTAATAATCCAGAGATTATTACCCTTGTGGTTCTGCTTTTTAATTTGGCCCCTAGCTGCTCAAACTCCCTCAGCAGAACCTCCTTCCTTGTCCTATCTATGTCGTTGGTACCAACATGGAGCACGACAACTGGATCCTCCCCCTCCCACTCGAAGTTTCTCTCCAGTCCAGAGGAGATGTCCTTAAACCTGGCACTGGGCAGGCAACACAGCTTTCGGGACACTCGCTCTCGGCTGCAAAGAACTCTATCTATCCCCCTAACGATACTATCCCCTACCACTACAACATTTCTTTTAACTCCCCCCACTTGAATGGCCCCCCACTCCACGGTGCTGTGGCCAGGTTGCTCGTCCTCCCCGCAGTCCCTGTTCCCATCCTCACAGGGAGTAAGTGCCTCGAACCTGTTGGACAAGTGCAAGGGCTGCGGCTCCTCCAACACTACCTCCTGGATCCCCGTACCTGCCTCACTTCTAGTCACACCATCCTGACCCTGGCCACGGACTACAACTGAATTAATTAATCTAAGTGGTGTGAATACCTCGTGATACACAGAGTCCAGGTAACTCTCCCCCTCCCTGATGTGTCTCAGTGTTTGAAGCTCGGACTCCAGCTCTTCAACACAGAGCCGGAATTCCTCGAGCAGCCAACACTTACTGCAAATGTGATCACCGTGAGCATCAATGGTGTCCACCAGCTCCCACATATTGCAGCAGCAACACATCACCTGATCTCCCATTCTATGTAATTAATTAAATTTATTAATATTATTCTTAAATACCCTCTGCCCCGATTCTAGATGGTGAATATCACACCTTAGAAACTATAAACCAAAGAGATTTAAGCTTAAAAAGGGAGAAATACTTACCAACCAATCACTTACCCGCTTTCTAGTGATGTCACACTTGGATTACTTTTTACCTCTCTCCTTCCCTCCGAGTTCCAAGATTGGAGATTGGTAAACATTACCTGGTCTCTGGAGCCTTTATACAGCCGCTCAGCCTGCAATTCCCGCCGATTCTCGTACTGAGGCCTTACCTGGGCTCTGGGGCCTTTATACAGCCGCTCAGCCCGCGATTCCAGCCGACTCTCACACTGAGGCCTTACCTGGGCTCTGGGGCCTTTATACAGCCGCTCAGCCCGCGATTCCCGCCGATTCTCGCACTGAGGCCTTACCTGGGCTCTGGGGCCTTTATACAGCCGCTCAGCCCGCGATTCTTGCTGACTCTTGCATTGAGGCCTTACCTGGGCTCTGGAGCCTTTATACAGCCGCTCAGCCCGCGATTCTCGCACTGAGGCCTTACCTGGGCTCTGGGGCCTTTATACAGCGGCTCAGCCCGCGATTCCCGCTGATTCTCGCACTGAGGCCTTACCTGGGGCCTTTATACTGCCGCTCAGCCCGCGATGCCCGCCGATTCTCGCACTGAGGCCTTACCTGGGCTCTGGGGCCTTTATACAGTCGCTCAGCCCGTTATTCCCGCCAATTCTCGCACTGAGGCCTTACCTGGGCTCTGGAGCCTTTATACAGCCGCTCAGCCCATGATTCCCGCTGATTCTCGCAGTGGCAGAAGGGTCAGTAACCAGACAACCCGGATTTAAGATCATTACTCCTGCTCCTGTTTCTCCTACTCCTGCTCCTGTTTCTCCTACTCCTGCTACTCCTACTCCTGTTTCTCCTACTCCTGCTCCTGTTTCTCCTAATCCTGCTCCTGTTTCTCCTAATCCTGCTCCTGTTTCTCCTACTCCTGCTCCTGTTTCTCCTAATCCTGCTCCTGTTTCTCCTACTCCTGCTCCTGTTTCTCCTACCCCTGCTCCTGTTTCTCCTACTCCTGCTCCTGTTTCTCCTACTCCTGCTCCTGTTTCTCCTAATCTTGCTCCTGTTTCTCCTAATCCTGCTCCTGTTTCTCCTACTCCTGCTCCTGTTTCTTCTACTCCTGCTTCTGTTTCTCCTACTCCTGCTCCTGTTTCTCCTAATCCTGCTCCTGTTTCTCCTACTCCTGCTCCTGTTTCTCCTACTCCTGCTCCTGTTTCTTCTACTCCTGCTCCTGTTTCTCCTACTCCTGCTCCTGTTTCTCCTAATCCTGCTCCTGTTTCTCCTACTCCTGCTCCTGTTTCTTATGTTCTTAACCAGAGATGAGATGATCAGTCGTTATTTTTGATCTGATCTGGAATGCACTTCCTGAAAGGATGGTGGAAGCAGAGTCAATAATAATTTTCTAAAGGGAATTGGGAAATACTTGAAGGGGGAAAATTGCCTGAGTTTTGGGGAAGGGGCAGGGGGATGGGATTAATTGGATCACTGGTTCAAAGAGCCGGCACAGGCACGATGGGCCACACGGCCTCATATGCTGCTGTATCATTCTATGATTCAGTGACTCTGTTATTCTATATGATAAACACTGGTGGGAAACATAAAGGGAAACGTCAAGGACTTTTATCAGCACATTAATCTATGATATAAAATAATCTTATATCTTTGCTCATTTCCTTTTGCATAGTCTGAGTTCCAGATGTCACGCTTGTGTCACACTGTTTGAGTTAACTTTTTCCCAATATAAAGTACAATACCAACATTTATAATAGGTCTTGCCTATGTGAACTTTACAGCCTGATTTCACAAACTGGCCACTGGCTCAGATAATTCAAAGGAAAAGATGTCGGGCTATTGATGGGAGTGAGCTAGTGGGGACTGAGCTAGTTGGGCACTGAGTAGTGGAAAGATAAATGGGTAGGATTTGCATAGACAGCAATAGTGTGAGTTAATTTACCCATGTAAACTCCCATGTAAAAGATCACGGGAGAGTAACTAATTTTTAGGCCACAAATTTCACTGAAGTTTGTCACAAATGTTGATGAGGTTTTTTTGTCCGCATTTACCATTGCAAGTTGCTATGTCAACATTTGCAATTCTATTTTGATAATTCAGCTGTACTGATGTAGTTGAAGCCTTTGACCATGAGGTTGTTGTTTTCCTGCCTTAACAACCTTCCACTGGAGAGAATAGTGTGGAGTAATGAAAGCATTCACAGGCCAATTGACAGTCTGACAGGCCCCCACTTGCTGGGACTGTGTGGAGTGGGGTTTGAACCCTCCACTCTCTGAGTCAGAGGTGGGAATGTTAAATCCATTCCAAAGCCTCACTCCAGGCCCTGACAAGATTCTGAAGTCTCTTCATCTTGTAGATAAAAAAAATGTGTTTATCAGCTGACTGTGGGCAAAGACAGTAGAAGTTTGCTAATAAGAAGTAAAAGGGTATTCAGTGAAATGCTGGACGCAGTTATACGTGATTGAGGACATGTTGTACTTGAGTGTGACAAAATGGCAAACATCAGTAGCATGCCTCAGTGTTACAGAGGAACGTGAAAGCGAAACCCGAGGAGGATGTAGAATAAAGCTATTATGATAAATATACAAAAGAAACACTGGAGAGTAACAAGGCAACACGAGGGAAGGGAGAATAAAAAAGTGAATGTGACTGAACATTGAAAAGATTTTCAGAAGGTGTAGGATAAGATGCCACAAAAGAGACTTTCATTCCCATTCTCCACTCATTCCACTCCTCACTCATTGCCTGGTGTCCATGTCCACTCATTGTTTGATTTCCCCCTCTGTACTGTGTCCCTGATCCTCCAGCGACGCCCCCTTTTCTCAGTATCTCTGAATGTCCCTTTCCACTTAATGCCTCCAATTTCCCCTTTCCTATTCAACACCTCAGGTTCAATCCTCTCTCATTCAGAGGGAGAATATGCAGTTGAGTAGCAGGAGAGTAAAACAGTGATACTGCCTAAGAGATGGAAATTGGGCCAATTGGGTTCAAAATGGATCCACAGTTTTGACTGGTGAGGAAGAAGCGGGCAATCGAGAGAGGAGAATAGAGCAGAGAGGGTGACCCAGTAACAGGCAGCAGGTATGGGAATCCAGAGTATCTATAGTGCGTATGGAAAACTGACAGGTACAAATGAGAAATAAATATCACTCCAGTAAAAGAGTAATATTGTAAACAATTTATTTATGCCAACTTGTTTTCATTCAGTATAAAAAGTTTCCAGTTTAGAAAAACATTGTCTATTCCCCAACTCTTAATAAATATCAATAAATTAACACTTCTTTTTAAATTCATTTTACACTTTGTATAAAACTGTTAACATTTAATTACATGACGTCATCACAACTTTAAATATCAATAAATTAGGAAGGCACGATGAGGCGAGTTGAAGTGTTGGCCACTGCGAGAGCAGAAATGTAAAGGTCAGTGCAGGTCAGGGATGAGGTCAGGGGTTATTGGTCTGCAAACCCCATCCTTGAGAGCCCGACAGTACCATGGCAACCAGTGACAGAGCTGGGTATTGGCCGAGGCATTCCCAGTGCAGAGAGTTCTCACTGGAAGTTCAGCAACGGGAATAAGGAGCCTTGCAGCTAAATGGAAATAAAAGATTTCATTTGGGGTGGGGTTTTGACCCAGAACCTTCTGACTCAGTCTATTACATCTGAGCCAAGCTGACAACATTGTAAAATTAGTAATACTTTATATATAATTAAAATATATTTTGTAAAAATTCGGGGTCTTTAAAATAGCTTATCGTTCGCAGTCTGTATTAAACATGTCATTGAAAAATCTTCAGTTTCTTCTCATTTTTGACTTTAGATATTGTGTTAAAACTGTAATGTTTTATCGTATGAAGGTATCACAATAATAAAATTGACTCAGTTCCGATGAGATCAGGAGCAAAAGGAGTGTGAGCCGGGTGGGCCGGTCCAGGGAGCTGACACTGGAAAACCAGCGAGTACAATAAGGTGCCCAACAGAGCGAACCCGAGATGAAAATTTTCATTGTAGCAGCTGCCATTCAATAAAGGAAGGGACAGAAACATCATTTTCCTCAGACTCCCCCCCGGGAAACACTAACATTTCATCACAGGAAAATATCACAGTAATAAATATCAATAAATTAAAATAAATAATCAAATATAAAAACTTATCAAGACATTCCCTGTTCTCCATCAGTCACCTCGCTGCAAATAGAGCAAAAAATATATAGATTTTGTAATAAATAGTAGTTATTTTAAATAAATGAACATGATTGCCAGTCTCTACTAAACACGTCTATGGAAAATCTTTAATTTCTTCTTCTGATTTTTGCAGTTATGGTAAGGATCTGTTGTAAACGGGCCCTGGTCTCAGCACGGATTATTTCCCAGGCACAGTCACTGAATCTCTGAAAAAGAGAAATATTCAGGAAAATCCATTAGAGAATGAATGGGTTTAAATGGGGTGAAATGAACTACATGTCAGTAATCACACAGCCAAATATCAATTGTCCCACCTTCTGTTTGAGAAACTCTCTCAGTTTCCTGAAGTATTTGTGAATTGAGGCGTTTCTCCTCGGCCTGGACTCTGAGCCCGGTTTCCTGACACATTCTTCCAGCTCCTCGAGCTGCCGATCCAGGAGAAGACGAAAGTTTTCCACCTTGTCCCGGGGCCATGTGACTGAGCCCAGGTTCATGCTGTAGATCTTGGTGAGGTGACGCAGTGTTTGATGGACAATCTGGATCCTGTCCGGGGTCTGTGCAAAATACACACAATGACATTAGAGGGGATCTGGTCCCATTTAATATTAGAGTGCTTATGGAAAAGGACAAGCAAGAATCATATGTGAAAATACTCAAACTAGAGGAGGGCTAATTTCAGTGAGTTGAAAGGGGTTCTGGCCCAATGTGGAACAGTAACTGAACAATGGAAGGCCTTCAAAGCGGAGAGAGTTCGGGTAAACTCCAGACACATTCCCAGGAGGGGGAAAGAATGGAATCCAATCCTCGATAATCCTGGATGACTATCGATATAGAGATTAAAATGAAACAGAAAATGGAGCTTATGATAAATGTCAGGCTCATAATACAGTCGAGAACCAAGCCAAATACAAAAAAAATACAGAAGAGAACTCACAAGGGAAATAAGAGGTGCAAAGACCGTGTATGGGAATAGATTAGCAGGAAAATAAAAGGGAAACCAAATGTCGTGTTTAAGCATATAAACAGTAATAGTGCATTCAAAGGAAGGGTGGGACCAATTAGGGACTAGAAAAGAGATCCTGTGGAGGCAGAGGGCTTGGCTGATGCACTAAGTGAGGACTTTGCATCCGTCTTCACTAAAGAAGAGAATGCTGCCAATGACCCATTAAGCAGGAGGCAGTAGAGTAATTGGACAGGACAACGATTGATAAAGACAAGTTAGTTAAAAGTCGGCAGTGCTTGAAAATCACCGGCCCAGATGGGATGCATCCAAGTTTGCTGGGGGTAATAAGAGTGGAGACAGCAGAGGCTCTGACCGCATTTTCCCAATAATCCTTCGATATAGGAGGACAAGTGGATACCAAATGTTATACCACTGTTCAAAAAATGGGAGAGGGATAATTCGGACAACTACAGGTCAGTCAGCTTAATGCTGGATGTCGGTTAAGTTTAAATAATAAATGACAGTCAGAAGGGATTTGATAAAGGCAGATCGTGTTTGATTAGTACGATAGCTCCACGGAAGCTCAACGTAAACTCGAGGAACAGCACCTCAACCTACGATTAGGCAACCTGTTGCCTTCCGGACTCAATATCGAGTTAAACAATTTCAGTTCATAACCTCAGCCCCTATTTCATTTTTTCTTGTAATTTTTCCACTCCTTCCCCCCCCCCCGCCCCTTTCCTTTTGTTTCGCTCTCACACCTGGCAGCTATCTCTTGCCCTGCCAGTACACTTTACACCTAATCTCAGCCTATTACCATCTCGTCTCGCTTCTAACACCTTTCATTGTCTCTTTTTTACTTCTTTTGTTTCTTTTATTCTTTTGTCCGATCGCAGCCCTGCCTCCGATCTATCTTTTCTTTCCAGTTTTGAAGAAGGGTTCGACCCGAAACGTCACCTCAAATTTCTGTCCACGGATGTTGCCTGACCTGCTGAGTTTTTCCAGCATTTTCTGTTGTTATTTCGTGTTTGACTAACTTGATTGAGTGTTAATGAAAACAATGCAGTTAATTTTGTGTATTTAGATTTTAATAAGGTATTTGATAAAGTATCACTTAATAGATTTGTTAGCAAAGCTGAAGCCCATTGGACTAAAGAGACTAAGTGACAGAAAGCAGAGAGTAGTGATGGACGGTTGTTTTTAAGACTGGAGGAAGTGTACAGCGGTGTCCCCTAGGGGTCGGTATTAGAACCATTGTTTTTTTGATATACATTGATGACCTGGACTTGAGTATACAGAACATAATTCCAAAATTTACAGATAACATAATTTCAAAATTTGCCGATGACCCGAATCTCGGAGATGAAGTAAACCGTGAGGAATATTGTTACTTGTTTCAGGAGGACACAGACAGACTGGTGAAATGGGCAGACATATGGCAGATGAAATTTAAGAGAGAGGAATCTGAAATGATGCATTCTTCGCACAACTCGAGTTTCTGTGACCTTCCGCACTGGTTTTAAACACATCGCGCTGGAAGCAGGCCCCGCCCACAATATTGGCCACGCCCCCGGGTGAATTTACAGGCCTTAAGGGAGGCTCTAGAAATTAAGCTGGTTCTTTTGGGTGCTAGGACACTAAATAGTGCGTTTTAAAAGCTTCTAAATGTGATTTTTGTCTTACTTTACAAAGAACTTGACAAATGTACCCCAATATAACTAGAAAATGGTTTCATATATTTTTTAAGAATGAAGATCAGTAATTTAAACTCAGGTTACTCACATGTGATGGATTGACGCTGTGATTAAAAATGCCTTTTTTGTAATAAACACGTTTTCTGCTCTTTTCATCAAATTTCACCAAGTTACCACTTTTAAATATATGAAGGGAAATTTTTTGAATCAAATATTTATTAAAAAAAAACATTTTAAAACGCTGCCCAATTGCACTGGTTCTTGGCAGATTTTGTGTTCAGTGATAAGCAAATGATTTTAAGTGGAATCTCGGGGAAAAACATTATTAAAAATGGGCCCAATTGTGGCGCACTTTGCACCAGAATCGGCAATTATGCCAAAAGCGGAATCTCTACTCCAGGGTGTGAGATGATTAAAGTGCTTGAGAAGATAGAAACATAGAAAAATAGGAGCAGGGGTTGGCCATTCGGTCCTTAGAGCCTGCTTCGCCATTCATCATGATCATGGCTGACCCTCCATCTAAATACTATATTCGCGCTCTCTCCCCATACCCCTTGATGCCTTTTGTGTCTAGAAATCTATCTACATCCTTCTCAAATTTATTCAGTGACTTGGCCTCCACAGCTTTCAGTGATAAAGATTTCCACAGGTTCACCACCCTCTGAGTGAAGAGATTTCTCCTTATCTCAGTCCTAAATGTCCTACCCCGTATCCTGAGACTGTGACCCCTTTTTCAAGGCACACCAGCCAGGGGAAATATCCTCCCTGCATCCAGACTGTCTAGCCCTGTCAGGATTTTATATGTTTCAATGAGATCCCCTCTCATTCTTCTAAACTCTAGTGAATACAAGCCTAGTTGACCCAATCTCTCCTCATACGACAGTCCTGCCATCCCAGGTATCAGTCTGGTGAACCTTCGCTGCACTCCCTCTATGGCAAGTATATCCTCTCTTCGGTAAGGAGACCAAAACTGCACACAGTACTCCAGGTGTGGTCTCACCAAGGCCCTGTATAACTGTAGTAAGACCTCCTTGCTCCTGTACTCAAATCCTCTTGCAATGAAAGCCAACATACCATTTGCCTTCCTAACAACTTGCTGCACCTGCATGTTTGCTTTCAGTGACTGGTGTACAAGGGCACCCAGGTCTCTTTGTACATCAGCATTTCCCAATCTATCACTAAAACTCTAAACTTTCTGTTTTTCCTACCGAAGTGGATAACTTCATATTTATACTGCATCTGCCATGTATTTGCCCACTCACTCAACTTGTCTAAATCATCTTGGAGCCTCTTGGCATCCTCCTGACAACTCAAAATCCCACCCAGTTTTGTGTCATCAGCAAACTTGGAAATATTACATATGGTTCCCTCATCCAAATCATTGATATATATTGTGAATAGCTGGGGCCCAAGCACTGATCCCTGCAGTACCCCACTAGTCACCACCTGCCACCCTGAAAAAGACTCATTTATTCCTACTCTCTGTTTCCTGTCTGTTAACCAATTTTCAATCCATGCCAGTATATTACTCCCAATCCCATGTGCTTTAATTTTGCACACTAACCTCTTATGTGCGACTTTATTAAAGGACTTCTGAAAATCTAAATACACAACAGTTACATCCTCAAAAATCTGCAGTATGTTCCTCAAACATGATTTCCCTTTCATAAATCCTTGTTGACTTTGTCTAATCCCGTTGATATTTTCTAAGTGTCCTGTTATCACATCCTTTATAATAGACTCTGGCATTTTCCCTGCTACTGATGTTAGGCTAACCGGTCTGCAGTTCCCAGTTTTCTCCCTCCCTCCTTTTTTAAATAGTGCGGTTACATTTGCCACCCTCCAAATCTGCCGGAACTGTTCCATAATCTATAGAGTTTTGGAAAGTGACAACCAATGCATCCACTATTTCCATGGCTACCTCTTTTAGTACTCTGGGATGCGGATTACCGGTCCCTGGGAATCTATCAGCTTTCAGTCTCATTAATTTCTCCAGCACTTTTTTTTACTAATACTAATTTCCTTTAATCCCTCCTTCTCACTAGACCCTTGGTTCCCTCGCATTTCTGGAGAGATATTTGTGTCCTCTTCCATGAAGATGGAACCAAAGTATTTGTTTAATTGCTCAGCCATTTCCTTGTTCCCCATTATACATTCTCCCATTTCTGACTGTAAGGGACCTACATTTGTCTTCACTAATCTTTTTCTTTTTACATACTTGTAGAAGCTTTTACAGTCCACGTTTATGTTCCTTACAAGTTTACTCTCATGTGCTATTTTTCCCCTCTTATTCAATCTCTTGGTCCTTTTTTGCTGAACTCTAAACTGCTCCCAATCCTCAGGCTTGCTACTTTTTCTGGCAACTTTATATGACTCCTCCTTGCATCTAATACTATCCTTAATTTCTTTTGATAGCCATGGTTGGGCCACTTTTCCTTTTGTGATTTTGCACCAGAAAGGAATGTAAATGGTTGCAATTCATGCATTCATTCCTTAAATGTTAGCCAGTGCCTATCCACCATCATGCCTTTTAATGAAGCTCCCCATTCTATCATAGCCAACTCACTCCTCATGCAATTGTACTTTCCTTTGTTTAGCTTTAGGACAGATCCAGGAATTCATCCTCCATAGTATTATTGTTAATTTGGTTTGGCCAAAGCCTCCCATGATTGCTGTAGTACCCTTCTTACATGCATCTCTAATTTCCTGTTTGATGCTGTCTTCTACATTACCACTACTGTTGGAGGCCTATAGACAACTCCCACCAATGTTTTCTACCATTTCGTGCTTCTTAGCTCCACCCAGACTGGTTCTACATCTTGATTTTCTGAGCGAATATCCTTTTCTCGCTATTGCTCTGATTTCATATTTTACTAACAAAGCCACCCCACCTCCTTTTCCTTTTTGCCTGTCCTTCCTAAATATCGAATATCGAATATCCTTGGATATTCAGCTCCCAGCCTTGGTCATCTTGCCGCCTTGTCACCGTAATTGCAATTATATCGTATCCGTTTACATCTATTTGTGCTGCTAATTTGTCTACCTTATTACAAATGCTTCGTGCATTCAGATACGATGCCTTTAGATTTGTCTTTTTAACATTATTAGACATCTTAACATTTTTTTGTGTTATGGCCTTTTGTCTTATTACCATTTTTTCTTACCAGGGCCCTATTTGTTAGTGTACTCTTTTGTTTCTATGCTCTGTCCCCTCCTGACACAATCTGGTTATCCTTACCCCAATCAATTTCCTGCACTGCTTCATTGTCTTTTCTCTTCAGCATTCTAAAATTCTCTCCACCGGGACCTTCCGCTGCCCCGGGATTCCCGCTGTTGGTGTCACTGTAACCCGGATAATAAAATACAGCCCCCAATACATGTCCACACTCACGAGAGTCAGATAGATAGCGGGTGTGAAAAGATTAGATTGAGTGAGATGGTCAGAGGGAGTAAGATAGTTAGAGGGAGTGAGGTAGAGGGAGTGAGATTGTAAGAGAGAGTGAGATAGAGGGAGTGAGATTGTAAGAGGGAGTGAGATTAAGCAGTGAGTCTGTAAGAGGGAGTGAGATAGTCAGGAAGCTGATGGTTGCAGGGATTGAGATGATTAGTGGGTTAAACGAATAGAGGTAGCGAGATGATTAGTGGGAGTTAGATAGTTACAAGGAGTGAGATAGTTAGTGAGTGAGATAGATGGAGTCAATTAATTACAGAGTGAGATCGTCAGTGTGAGTGAGATAGTTATAGAGAGTGAGAAAGTTATACAGAGTGAGATGGAGTGAATGAAAAGTTCTCTTTCCATGTCCACATTAATGGGCGGGCAACACTGGATTTAACCAAATTAAAGTTCTGGCCAGGATGTTGAATTAACTCATACTATCGATAAAACTCGAGTTTGAATAAAATAAAACAACACTCACCTGTAATCCCTCCGAAAGTTTCAGCAGATTCAAGGGCTTGGTTTTCAGCGAGAGCCTCTCTCTAACACACTGTCGGGGGATGCGACCGCCCTGAGACAGAAGATAATCGCTGTTACTGACAACCCCAGAAACAGGAATACTGGAGAATCACTGATTTTTAAACGGATAAAGTTATAAAACTCCAAACTATCTCCCCTGATATGACTTTTCGCAACAAACAGACCCCGTGTGGACCGGATCCGGCTCGGGATGCAGGTTAAACTCACCATTTCATTCAGTTTGCTGAGAGTCTCTGTGTTGAGAACTTGCTGTAACTGCAGCCTCTCACAGCCCAGACTCAGGGTCCCGGACAACAAGACCAACACAACCCAACATCTCCACACACTCGCCAAAGCCATGCTGGACCGACCCAGGGTAAAGCACCGATCTGAGGGATCAGAAACCGAGCGGATCCGGGTTCAGCGCCAAAAACGGTTCTTGTCACCGAATGAAAGTCTGGAAGTGGAAATGCAGCCGCTTGTGATCCGGGAGCGGCCGCCTGTGTTGCCGAGTGTTGTGGGTGTGCGGCTGGACGCTGCTGGGACCTCTCACTGCGATGCTGCCGGCTTTAATATGTGGCATTCGAAAAGTGAAATCGGGCTCCGGGAGTTTTGGAAGAGCCGGAGGAGAGGAATGGTTTGTGCGGTTTGTTTCTGGGTTGAGGAATCCAAAAGCTGGAGATTCCTGAACCAGCGACAGGAAAATCCCCGCCAGAAGATCCCAACCAGCTTCCAGCTCCGTGTTGTGTGGACTGGGATCACCGGGGCACTGAGGCGGTGTAGAGGGAGGCTCTGTATTGGGGAAGTGTGGACATATATTGGGGGCTGTATTTTATAACCCGGGTTCCAGTGACACCGACAGCGGCAATCCCGGGGCGGCGGATTTTCGTGCTGACACTGGGCTCCAGAGAGAGCCATTCCATTTCAAACCCGCTCTTTCCCCGCTGGGCTCACATCGCGCTTGGACTGTTCACACTTGGCAGCTGGGACATTGCAGAGAGCCCGGCTCCCAGCCCAGGGGCACCGCTTGATGCCCACTGTCTCCGCCCGCAGTCACCTGGCGGAGGCTCTGTTCTTTCACTACAAGAAGCTTTTCATTTCTGGCCTGTTCTCTGGAGTCATTTTGAGATTTTGTTTTAAATAATATTTAATCCGCTTCGACTCGGAGTCCGAAAGTGTTCCCGATTTGCCTTTTCTTTCCTCGTTTCTTTCTTGTCTCTCTCCCGGGAAAGTGTCCGTGTCGGTTTCTCTGTGGAAATGAGCCTTGTGTCAATTTCACTGAAAGCGAAAGTGTCTCAGGGAAAGTGACGAGTTTTGTCATTTCCGAAAGTGAGGAGTGTTTGTAAACAGAACGGCTCACACTGAGTGTGGGGAGCGGGGGCTGGGAAAAGGTTTGGGATATCCGGGATTTCCCCGCGTGCACAGGGAATGTCACAAAATCACTCTCAGCTGCAACTGCGAACAAAAACTTCCCCCCGAGCGTCTCTGGGACTGAGATCCCAGGAGCCCCGCCTGTAGACAGCGACAGCAAGTTATTGGCGCTTCAGTTAAACAATCATATTGCAGCAACTGAAAGAGATAATGTGTTAGTGAGAATCTTTTCATCAAATCTTTTAGTTTTGGCATATTTCATTGAACATCCACGGCCGGGGAGCAATGGAGAGAGGGAGAGCTCAGAGTAAAAGTAACATTTCAAAAAATGCCTATAACTGTAAGCTAATGCTGAAGAATTTTGGAAGAATGATAAAAGAAATGTTTAGAACGGAGGGGAAAAGCAGATTAGGAAGCTTAGGAGGGAAAAGGGTTTTGTTAGAATAAATAAGGAGAAGCTGTTTCCAGTGGCAGAAGGGTCAGTAACCAAACAACCCGGATTTAAGATCATTACTGTTGCTCCTGTTTCTCCTACTCCTGCTCCTGTTTCTCCTACTCCTGCTCCTGTTCTTCCTACTCCTATTCCTGTTTCTCCTACTCCTGCTCCTGTTTCTCCTACTCCTGCTCCTGTTTCTCCTACTCCTGCTCCTGTTTCTTATGTTCTTAACCAGAGATGAGATGATCAGCTGTAATAAGGAGAAGCTGTTTCCAGTGGCAGAAGGGTCAGTAACCAGACAACCCGGATTTAAAATCATTACTCCTGTTTCTGTTTCTCCTACTCGTGCTCCTGTTTCTCCTACTCCTGCTCCTGTTTCTCCTACTCCTGCTTCTGTTTCCCCTACTCCTGCTCCTCTTTCTCCTACTCCTGCTCCTGTTTCTCCGACTCCTGCTCCTGTTTCTCCTAATCCTGCTCCTGTTTCTCCTACTCCTGCTCCTGTTTCTGCTACTCCTGCTCCCGTTTCTCCTACTACTGCTCCTGTTTCACCTGCTCCTGCTCCTGTTTCTCCTACTCCTGCTCCTGCTTCTCCTACTCCAGCTCCTGTTTCTCCTACTCCAGCTCCTGTTTCTCCTACCCCTGCTCCTGTTTCTCCTACTCCTGCTCCTGTTTCTCCTACTCCTGCTCCTGTTTTTCCTTCTCCTGCTCCTGTTTCTCCTACTCCTGCTCCTGTTTCTCCTGCTCCTGTTCCTGTTTCTCCTGCTCCTGCTCCTGTTTCTCCTACTCCTGCTTCTCCTAATCCTGCTCCTGTTTATCCAATCCTGCGCCTGTTTCTCCTACTCCTGCTCCTGTTTCTCCTACTCCTGCTCCTGTTTCTCCTACTCCTGCTCCTGTTTCTGCTACTGCTGCTCCTGTTTCTCCTACTTCTGCTCCTGTTTTTCTTACTCCTATTCCTGTTTCTCCTACTCCTGCTCCTGTTTCTCCTACTCCTGCTCCTGTTTCTCCTACTCCTGCTCCTGTTTTTCCTACTCCTGCTCCTCTTTCTCCTACTCCTGCTTCTGTTTCCCCTACTCCTGCTCCTGTTTCTCCTACTCCTGCTCCTGTTTCTCCCGCTCCTGCTCCTGTTTCTCCTAATCCTGCTCCTGTTTCTCCTACTCCTGCTCCTGTTTCTCCTACTCCTGCTCCCGTTTCTCCTACTACTGCTCCTGTTTCACCTGCTCCTGCTCCTGTTTCTCCTACTCCTGCTCCTGTTTTTCCTTCTCCTGCTCCTGTTTCTCCTACTCCTGCTCCTGTTTCTCCTGCTCCTGTTCCTGTTTCTCCTACTCCTGCTCCTGTTTCTCCTACTCCTGCTTCTCCTAATCCTGCTCCTGTTTCTCCAATCCTGCGCCTGTTTCTCCTACTCCTGCTCCTGTTTCTCCTACTCCTGCTCCTGTTTCTCCTACTCCTGCTCCTGTTTCTCCTACTCCTGCTCCTGTTTCTCCTACTTCTGCTCCTGTTTTTCTTACTCCTATTCCTGTTTCTCCTGCTCCTGCTCCTGTTTCTCCTACTCCTGCTCCTGTTTCTCCTACTCCTGCTCCTGTTTCTCCTACTCCTGCTTCTGTTTCCCCTACTCCTGCTCCTCTTTCTCCTACTCCTGCTCCTGTTTCTCCCGCTCCTGCTCCTGTTTCTCCTAATCCTGCTCCTGTTTCTCCTGCTCCTGCTCCTGTTTCTCCTACTCCTGCTCCCGTTTCTCCTACTACTGCTCCTGTTTCACCTGCTCCTGCTCCTGTTTCTCCTACTCCTGCTCCTGTTTCTCCTACTCCAGCTCCTGTTTCTCCTACTCCAGCTCCTGTTTCTCCTACCCCTGCTCCTGTTTCTCCTACTCCTGCTCCTGTTTCTCCTACTTCTGCTGCTGTTTCTCCTACTCCTGCTCCTGTTTCTCCTACTCCTGCTCCTGTTTCTCCTAATCCTGCTCCTGTTTCTCCTACTCCTGCTCCTGTTTCTCCTAATCCTGCTTCTGTTTCTCCTACTCCTGCTCCTGTTTCTCCTACTCTGCTCCTGTTTCTCCTACTCCTGCTCCTGTTTCTCCTAAATCTGCTCCTGTTTCTCCTGCTCCTGTTTCTCCTACTCCTGCTCCTGTTTCTGCTACTCCTGCTCCTGTTTCTCCTAATCCTGCTCCTGTTTCTCCTACTCCTGCTCCTGTTTCTCCTAATCCTGCTCCTGTTTCTCCTAATCCTGCTCCTGTTTCTCCTACTCCTGCTCCTGTTTCTCCTACTCCTGCTCCTGTTTCTCCTAATTCTGCTCCTGTTTCTCCTACTCCTGCTCCTGTTTCTCCTACTCCTGCTCCTGTTTCTCCTACTCCTGCTTCTGTTTCTCCAAATCCTGCTCCTGTTTCTCCTACTCCTGCTCCTGTTTCTCCTAATCCTGCTCCTGTTTCTCCTACTCCTGCTCTTGTTTCTCCTACTCCTGCTCCTGTCCTCCTACTCCTGTCTCTCCTACTCCTGTTCCTGTTTCTCCTACTCCTGCTCCTGTTTCTCCTACTCCTGCCCCTGTTTCTCCTACTCCTGCTCCTGTTTCTTATGTTATTAACCAGAGAAGAGATGGTCAGTCGTTATTTTTGAGCTGATCTGGAATGCACTTCCTGAAAGGATGGTGGAAGCAGAGTCAATAATAATTTTCTAAAGGGAATTGGGAAATACTTGAAGGGGGAAAATTGTCTGGGTTTTGGGGAAAGGGCAGGGGGATGGGATTAATTGGATCACTGAATAAAAGACCCGGGACAGGCACGATGGGCCACATGGCCTCATTTGCTGCTGTATCATTCTATGATTCATTGACTCTGTTATTCTATATGATAAACACTGGTGGGAAACATAAAGGGAAACGTCAAGGACTTTTTCAGCACATTAATCTATAATATAAAATAATCTTATATCCTTGTTCATTTTCTTTTGCATAGTCTGACTTCCAGATGTCACGTTTGTGTCACACTGTTTGAGTTAACTTTTTCCAAATGTAAATTACAATACCAACATTTATAATAGGTCTTGCCGATGTGAACTTTACAGTCTGATTTCACAAATTGGCCACTGGCTCAGATAATTCAAAGGAAAAGGTGTTGGGCTATTGATTGGAGTGAGCTGGTGGGAGGTTGGGGACTGAGTAGTGGAAAGGTAAAGGAGTAGGAATTGCAAAGACAGCAATAGTGCGGGTTAACTTGCCCATTCTCATGTAAAAATCACGGGAGAGTAACTAATTGTTAGGCCACAAATTTCACTGAAGGTTGTCACAGATTTTGATGACTTTTTTTCTGCATTTACCATTGCAAGTCTATTTTGATAAGTCAGCTGTTCTGATGTAGTTGTAGCCTTTGGCCATGAGGTAGTTGTTTTCCTGCCTTAACATTCTTCCACTGGAGAGAATAGTGTGAAGTAATGAAAGCATTCAAAGGCCGAATAACAGTCTGACAGGTCTCCAATCGCCGGGACTGAACGATGAAAAGATTTTCAGAAGGTGTAGGATAAGATGTCACATAAGAGACTTTCAGTCCCTTTCTTCACTCATTTCCCTCTTCACTCATTGCCTGATGTCTTTGTTTGCTCACTGCCTGATTTCCCCCTCTGCACTCTGTCCCTGATCCTCCAGCCACTCCACTTTTCTCAGTATCTCTGAATGTCCCTTTCCACTTAATCCCTTCAAATTCCCCTTTCCTGTTCAACACCTCAGAGAGAATACACAGTTGAGTAGCAGGAGAGTAAAACAGTGGTACTGTCTAGGAGATGGAAATTGGGCCAATTGGGTTTAAAATGGTTTCACAGTTTTGACTGGTGAGGAACAAACGGGCAGTGGAGAGAGGAGAATAGAGTGGAGAGGGTGTCCCAGTAACAGGCAGCAGGTATGGGAATCCAGAGTATTTATAGTGAGTATGAAAAACTGACAGACACAAATGAGGAATAAATATCAGTCCAGCAAAAGTGTAATTTTTTAAACAATTTATTTATCCCAACATGTTTTCATTCAGCACAAAAATTTTACAGTTCAGAAAAACATTGTCTATTTCCCAACTCTTAATAAATTTCAATAAATTAACACTTCTTTTTCAATTCATTTTGCACATTGTATAAAACGTTTAAAATTTAATTACATGAAGACATCACAACTTTAAATATCAATAAATTAGGAAGGCACGATGAGGCGAGTTGAAGTGTTGGCCACTGCGAGAGCAGAAATGTAAAGGTCAGTGTAGGTCAGGGATGAGGTCAGGGATGAGGTCAGGGGTTATTGGTCTGCAACCCCACCCTTGAGAGCCCGACAGTACCATGGCAACCAGTGCCAGAGCTGGGTATTGGCCGAGGCATTCCCAGTGCAGAGAGTTCTCACTGGAAGTTCAGCAACTGGAATAAGGAGCCTTGCAGCTAAATGGAAATAAAATAGTTCATTTGGGGTGGGGTTTTGACCCAGAACCTTCTGACTCAGTCTATTACATCTGAGCCAAGCTGACAACATTGTAAAATTAGTAATACTTTATATATAATTAAAATATATTTTGTAAAAATTCGGGGTCTTTAAAATAACCTATTGTTCTCAGTCTGTATTAAACATGTCATTGAAAAATCTTCAGTTCCTTCTCATTTTTGACTTTACACATTGTGTTAAAACTGTAACATTTTATTGTATAAAGATATCCCAACAATAAAATTGACTCAATTCAGATGAGATCAGGAGCAGAAGTAGTGTGAGCCGGGTGGGCCGGTCCAGAGAGCTGACACTGGAAAACCAGCGAGTGCAATAAGCTGCCCACCAGAGAGAACCTGAGATGAAACTTTTCATTGTAGCAGCTGCCATTCAATAAAGGAAGGGACAGAAACATCATTTTCCTCAGACTCCCCCCAGGGAAACACTAACATTTCATCACAGGAAAATATCACAGTAATAAATATCAATAAATTAAAATAAATAATCAAATATAAAAACTTATCAAGACATTCCTTCTTTTCTATCAATCAGTCACCTTGCTGCAAATAGTGTCATTACAGCAAAAAAATAAAGTGTTAATATATAATTTTTTTGTATAAATAGAAGTTACTTTCAATAAATAAACGTCATTCCCAATCTGTACTAAACATTTCTTTGGAATGCAACAATTTATTAAACGTCAACAATTTTTTATAAATATTCATTGTTCCCAGTCTCTATTAAACACGTCTATGGATATCTTTAACTTCTTCTTCTGATTTTTGCAGTTATGGTAAGGATCTGTTGTAAACGGGCCCTGGTCTCAGCACTGAATCTCTGAAAAAGAGAAATATTCAGGGAAATCCATTAGGGAATGAACAGGTCTAAATGGGGTGAAATGAACGACATGTCAGTAATCACACAGTCAAATATCAATTGTCCCACCTTCTGTTTGAGAAACTTTCTCAGTTTCCTAAAGTATTTGTGAATTGAGGCGTTTCTCCTCGGACTGGACTCTGGGCCCGGTTTCCTGACACATTCTTCCAGCTCCTCGAGCTGCCGATCCAGGAGAAGACGGAAGTTTTCCACCTTGTCCCGGGGCCATGTGACCGAGCCCAGGTTCATGCTGTAGATCTTGGTGAGGTGACGCAGTGTTTGATGGACAATCTGGATCCTGTCCTGGGTCTGTGCAAAATACACACAATGACATTAGAGGGGATCTGGTCCCGTTTAATTTTAGAGTGTTTATGGAAAAGGACAAGCAAGAATCATACGTGAAAATACTCAAACTGGAGGAGGGCTAATTTCAGTGAGTTGAAAGGGGTTCTGGCCCAATGTGGATTAGTATCTAAGATTCGCAGGAAAAACAGTAACTGAACAATGGGAGGCCTTCAAAGAGGAGATAGTTCGGGTAAACTATCCATATAAAACCATATACCATTCTTTAAATGATGCCAACCCTCATGGAGCAAGATCTTTCCCAACCATCCCTTCATAGCCTTACTAAGTTACTGTTTTATGGTTAGAGAATTTTGAAAAGTAATTTTTAGAATAGCGCCAATCAAAAAGACTGAACTATTACACTAATCTTCGGTCTCTATACAGTGTGGGGTGATGCAAAAGACAGCTCAGCTTTTTAAAAATAGACACATTCCCAGGAGGGGGAAAGAATGGCATCCAATGCTAGATAATCCTGGATGACTAACGATACAGAGATTAAAATGAAACAGAAAATGGAGGCTTATGATAAATGTCAGGCTCGTAATATAGTAGAGAACCAAGGTGAATACAAAAAATACAGAGGAGAACTGACAAAGGAAATAACAGGTGCAAAGAGTGTGAATGAGAATAGATTAGCAGGAAACATAAAAGGGAAACCAAATGTCGTTTTTAAGCATATAAACAGTAATAGGGCATTCAAAGGAAGGGTGGGACCAATTAGGGACTAGAAAAGAGATCTTGGGGAGGCAGAGGGCATGGCTGATGCACTAAGTGAGGACTTTGCATCCGTCTTCACTAAAGAAGAGAATGCTGCCAATGTCACATTAAGCAGGAGGCAGTAGAGTCATTGGACAGGACAAAGATTGATAAAGACGAGTTACTTAAACGGTCGGCAGTGCTAGAAAAATCACCCATTCCGGATGGGATGCATCCAAGGTTAACGAGGGAAATAAGAGTGGAGATAGCAGAGGCTCTGGCCACAATCATCAATCCTCCTTAGATAGAGGAGGACTGGAGGATTGCAAATGTTACACCACTGTTCAAAAAAGGGGAGAGGGGTAATCCCGGCCACTACAGGTCAGTCAGCTTAATGCTGGTGGTCAGATAAGTTTTAGAGCCAATACTCTGGGACAAAATTAATCGTCTCTTGGAAAATTATGGTTTAATAAAAGACAGCCAGAAGGGATTTGATAAAGGCAGGCCATGTTTAACTAACTAGATTGAGCTCTTTGGTGAGGTAACGGAAAGTTTTAATGAAAGCAATGCAGTTGATTTAGTGTATTTAGATTTTAAAAAGGTATTTGATAAAGTACCACATCATAGCCCTGTTAGCAAAATTGGATTAAAAGGACAGTGGCAGCGTGGATACAAAATTGGCTAAGCGACAGACGGTTGTTTATCAGACTGGAGGGAAGTGTACAATGGTGTCCCCTAGGGCTCGGTATTAGAACCACTGCTTGTTTTGATATATATTGATGACCTGGACTTGAGTATACAGGACATCATTTCAAAATTTGCAGATGACCCGAATCTCGGAGATGTAGTAAACCATGAGAAGTATCGTTACTTACTTCAGGAGGACATAGACAGCCTGGTGAAATGGGCAGACATATGGCAGATGAAATTTAACACAGAAAAGTCTGAAATGATGCATTTTGGTAGGAAGCATGCGGAGAGGCAATATAAACTAAACAGTACAATTTTAAAGGTGGTGCAGGAACAGAGAGAGGGGGGAGGGGTCCACGTATACCAGTCTTTGAAGGTGGTAGGACAACTTGAGAAATCTGTTAAAAAGCATGTGGGATCATTGGCTTTTTAAACAGAGGCATAGAGAGCACAAAAACAAGATGAGGAGAATCTTATTTAGGTGGCATTTTGTTCTGATCTGGAATTAACTGCCTTAAAGGGTGGTGGAAGTAGATTCAATAATAGCTTTCAAAAGGGAATTGCACCAATAATGTGCAGGGCTCTGGAGAATGCCAGGGTAGTGGGATTCCGCAACTCGAGTTACTGCGATCTTTTGCGCTAGTTTTAAACACACCGCGCTGGACGCAGGCCCCGCCTACAGAATTGGCCCCGCCCCCAGGGTAAATTTACAGGCCTTCAGGGAGGCTCCAGGATTTAAGCTGCTTCTTTTGGGTGCACGGACACTAAAAAGTGTGTTTTAAAAGCTTCTAAATGTGATTTTTGTTTTAATGTATTATGAACCTGACAAATGGACCCCAATATAACTAGAAAATAGTTTTATATTATTTTAACAATGAAGATCAGTAATTTAAACTCGGGTTACTCACAGGTGCTGGATTGACACTGTGAGTAAAAATGCTTTCTTTTTCTGAGAAACATATTTTCCGCTGTTTTAATCAAACTTCACCAAGTTCCCACTTTTAAATATATGCAGGGAAATTTTTTAAACCAATTTTTTTTAATGACATTTTAAAATACTGCCCAATTGCGCTGGATGCTGGCAGATTTTGTGTTCAGTGATACACAAATGAGTTTGAGCGGAGACTCAGGGGGAAAACATTATTCGAAACGGGCCGAAATTTGGCCGCAATTTGCGCCAGAATCGGCAATTGCGCTGAAAGCGGAAACTCTACTCCGGAGTGTGAGATGATTGAAGTGTTTGAGAAAATTTCCGAGAGTCAGGTAGATAGGGGACGTGAAACGGTTAGAGGGAGTGAGATAGTTAAAGGTTAAAATAGTTAAATCACTTTCGGAAATGACAAAACTCGTCACTTTCCCTGAGGCACTTTCGCTTTCAGTGAAATTGACACAAGGCTCATTTCCACAGAGAAATTGACACGGACACTTTCCCGGGAGAGAGACAAGAAAGAAACGAGGTAAGAAAAGGCAAATCGGGAACACTTTCGGACTCCGAGTCGAAGCGGATTAAATATTCCTTAAAACAAAATCTCAAAATGACTCCAGAGAACAGGCCAGAAATGAGAAGCTTCTTGTAGTGAAAGAGCAGAGACTCCGCCAGGTGACTGCGGGCGGAGACAGTGGGCATCAAGCAGTGCCCCTGGGCTGGGAGCCGGGCTCTCTGCAATGTCCCAGCTGCCAAGTGTGAACAGTCCAAGCGCGATGTGAGCCCAGCGGGGAGAGAGCGGGTTTGAAATGGAATGGCTCTCTCTGGAGCCCAGTGTCAGCACGAAAATCCGCCGCCCCGGGATTGCCGCTGTCGCTGTCACGGGAACCCGGGTTATAAAATACAGCCCCCAATACATGTTCACACTCCCCCAATACAGAGCCTCCCTCTACACCGCCTCAGTGCCTCGGTGATCCCAGTCCACACAACACGGAGCTGGAAGCGGCCGCTGGTTGGGACCTTCTAGCGGGGATTTTCCTGTCGCTGGTTCAGGAATCTCCAGCTTTTGGATTCCTCACCTCAGAAACAAACCGCACAAACTATTCCTCTCCTGCGGCTCTTCCAAAACTCCCGCAGCCCGATTTCACTTTTCGAATGCCACATATTAAAGCCGGCAGCATGGCAGTGAGAGGTCCCAGCAGTGTCCAGCCGCACACCCACAACACTCGGCAACACAGACGGCCGCTCCAGGATCACAAGCGGCTGCATTTCCACTTCCAGACTTTCATTCGGTGACAAGAACCGTTTTCGGCGCTGAACCCGGATCCGCTCGGTTTCTGATCCTTCAGATCGGTGCTTTACCCTGGGTCGGTCCAGCATGGCTTTGGCGAGTGTGTGGAGATGTTGGGTTGTGTTGGTCTTGTTGTCCGGGACCCTGAGTCTGGGCTGTGAGAGGCTGCAGTTACAGCAAGTTCTCAACACAGAGACTCTCAGCAAACTGAATGAAATGGTGAGTTTAACCTGCATCCCGAGACGGATCCGGTCCACACGGGGTCTGTTTGTTGCGAAAAGTCATATCAGGGGAGATAGTTTGGAGTTTTATAACTTTATCCGTTTAAAAATCAGTGATTCTCCAGTATTCCTGTTTCTGGGGTTGTCAGTAACAGCGATTATCTTCTGTCTCAGGGCGGTCGCATCCCCCGGCAGTGTGTCAGAGAGAGGCTCTCGCTGAAAACCAAGCCCTTGAATCTGCTGAAACTTTCGGAGGGATTACAGGTGAGTGTTGTTTTATTTTATTCAAACTCGAGTTGTATCGATAGTATGAGTTAATTCAACATCCTGGCCAGAACTTTAATTTGGTTAAATCCAGTGTTGCCCGCCCATTAATGTGGACATGGAAAGAGAACTTTTAATTCACTCCATCTCACTCTGTATAACTTTCTCACTCTCTATAACTATCTCACTCACACTGACGATCTCACTCTGTAATTAATTGACTCCATCTATCTCACTCACTCTATCTCACTCCCTCTAACTATCTCACTCTATCTCACTCACTAACTATCTCACTCCTTGTAACTATCTAACTCCCACTAATCATCTCGCTACCTCTATTCGTTTAACCCTCTAATCATCTCAATCCCTGCAACCATCAGCTTCCTGACTATCTCACTCCCTCTTACAGACTCACTGCTTAATCTCACTCCCTCTTACAATCTCACTCCCTCTATCTTACTCCCTCTTATAATCTCATTCCATCTACCTCACTCCCTCTAACTATCTTACTCCCTCTGACCATCTGACCCAATCTTATCTTTTCACACCCACTAACTATCTGACTGTCGTGAGTGTGGACATGTATTGGGGTCTGTATTTTATTATCCGGGTTACAGTGACACCAACAGCGGGAATCCCGGGGCGGCGGAGTGTCCCGGTGGAGAGAAATTTAGAATGCTGAAGAGAAAAGACAATGAAGCAGTGCAGGAAATTGATTGGGGTATGGATAACAAGATTTTGTCAGGAGGGGACAGAGCATAGAAACAAAAGAGTACACTAACAAATAGGGTCCTGGTAAGAAAAAATGGTAATAAGACAAATAGGGCCATAATACAAAAAAAGTGTTAAGATGTCTAAAAATGTTAAAAAGACAAATCTAAAGGCACCGTATCTGAATGCATGAAGCATTCATAATAAGGTGGACGAATTAACAGCACAAATAGATATAAACGGATACGATATCATTGCAATTACAGAGGCATGGCTGCAGGGTGACCAAGGCTGGGAGCGGAATATCCAAGGATATTTGATATTTAGGAAGGACAGGCAAAAAAGAAAAGGGTGGCTTCGTTACTAAAATATGAAATCAGAGCAATAGCGAGAAAGGATATTGGTTCAGAAAATCAAGATATAGAATCAGTCTGGGTGGAGCTAAGAAGCACCAAGTGGCAGAAAACATTGGTGGGAATTGTCTATAGGCCTCCAACAGCAGTGGTAATGTAGGAGACAGCATCAAACAGGAAATTAGAGATGCATGTAACAAGGGTACTACTGTAATCATGGGAGACTTAAATCTACATATAGACTGGCCAAACCAAATTAGCAATAATACTGTGGAGGATGAATTCCTGGATCTGTCCTGAAGCTAAACAAAGGAAACTACGATGGCATGAGGAATGAGTTGGCTATGATAGATTGGGGAGCTTCATTAAAAGGCATGACGGTGGATAGGCACTAGCTAACATTTAAGGAATGAATGCATGAATTGCAACCATTTACATTTCTGTCTGGCGCAAAATCACAAAAGGAAAAGCGGCCCAACAATGGCTATCAAAAGAAATTAAGGATAGTATTAGATGCAAGGAGGAGTCATATAAAGTTGCCAGAAAGTGTAGCAAGTCTGAGGATTGGGAGCAGTTTAGAGTTCAGCAAAAAAGGACCAATAGATTGATTAAGAGGGGGGAAATAGTGTATGAGAGTAAACTTGTAAGGAACATAAAAGTGGACTCTAACGGCTTCTACAAGTATGTAAAAAGAAAAAAGACTGGTGAAGACAAATGTAGGTCTCTTTGGGAGAATTTATAATGGGGAACAAGGAAATGGCTGAGCAATTAAGCAAATACTTTGGTTCTGTCTTCATGGAAGAGGACACAAATAACTCTCCAGAAATGTGAGGGAACCAAGGGTGTAGTGAGAAGGAGGAATTAAAGGAAATTAGAATTCGTATAAAAAATAGTGCTGGAGAAATTAATGGGACTGAAAGCCGATAAATTCCCAGGGCCTGATAATCTGCATCCCAGAGTACTAAAAGAGGTAGCCATGGAAATAATGGATGCATTGGTTGTCATCTTCCAAAATTCTATAGATTATGGAACAGTTCCGGCAGATTTGGAGGGTGGCAAATGTAACCGCACTATATAAAAAAGGAGGGAGGGAGAAAACCGGGAACTGCAGACCGGTTAGCCTAACATCAGTAGTGCAGAAAATGCCAGAGTCTAATATAAAGGATGTGATAACAGGACACTTAGAAAATATCAACGGGATTAGACAAAGTCAACAAGGATTTATGAAAGGGAAATCGTGTTTGACCAACCTACTGGAGAATTTTGAGGATGTAACTGGATAGAACTGGTAGAACCAGTGGATGTGGTGTATTTGGATTTTCAGAAGGCCTTTGATAAAGTCGCACATAAGAGGTTAGTGTGCAAAATTAAAGCACATGGGATTGGAGGCAATATACTGGCATGGATTGAAAATTGTTTAACAGACAGGAAACAGAGTGTAGGAATAAATTAGTCTTTTCCAGGGTAGCAGGTGTTGACTAGTGGGGTACTGCAGTGCTTGGGCCCCAGCTATTCACAATATATATCAATGATTTAGATGAGGGAACCAAATGTAATATTTCCAAGTTTGCTGACGACATAAAGCTAGGTGGGATTGTGCGTTGTGAGGAGGATGCCAAGAGGCTTCAAGGCGATTTAGACAAGTTGAGTGAGTGGGCAAATACATGGCAGATGCAGTATAAATGTGAAGTTATCCATTCCGGTAGGAAAAACAGAAAGGTAGAGTATTATTTAAATGGTGATAGATTGGGAAATGCTGATGTACAAAGAGACCTGGGTGTCCTTGTACACCAGTGACTGAAAGCAAACATGCCGGTGCAGCAAGTCGTTAGGAAGGCAAATGGTATGTTGGCCTTCATTGCAAGAGGATTTGAGTACAGGAGCAAGGATGTCTTACTACAGTTATACACGGCCTTGGTGAGACCACACCCAGAGTACTGTGTGCAGTTTTGGTCTCCTTACCTAAGAACGGATATACTTGTCATAGAGGGAGTGCAGCGAAGGTTCACCACACTGATTCCTGGGAAGGCAGGACTGTCGTATGAGGAGAGATTGGGTTGACTAGGCCTGTATTCACTAGAGTTTAGAGGAATGAGAGGGGATCTCATTGAAACATATAAAATTCTGACAGGGCTAGACAGACTGGATGCAGGGAGGATATGTCCCCTGGCTGGGGTGTCTAGAACAAGGGGTCACAGTCTCAGGATATGGGTTAGGACATTTAGGACTGAGATGAGGAGAAATTTCTTCACTCAGACGGTGGTGAACCTGCGGAATTCTTTACCACTGAAGGCTGTGGAGGCCAAGTCACTGAATATATTTAAGAAGGACGCAGATAGATTGCTAGACACAAAAGGCATCAAGGGGTATGGGGAGAGAGTGGGAATATGGTATTTAGATAGAGGATCAGCCATGATCATGATGATTGGCAAAGCAGGCTCCAAGGGCCGAAAGGCCTTCTCTTGCTCCTATTTTTCTAAAATTTCGTATCATATATTTAAAAGTGTTAACTTGACGGAATTTGATTAAAAGAGCAGAAAACGTGTTTATTACAAAAAAAGGCATTTTTAATCACAGTGTCAATCCATCACCTGTGAGTAACCCGAGTTTAAATTACAGATCTTCATTCTTAAAAAATATATTAAACCATTTTCTAGTTATATTGGGGTACATTTGTCAAGCTCTTTGTAAAGTAAAACAAAAATCACATTTAGAAGCTTTTAAAACGCACTATTTAGTGTCCTAGCACCCAAAAGAACCAGCTTAATTTCTAGAGCCTCCCTGAAGGTCTGTAAATTCACCCGGGGGCGTGGCCAATTTTGTGGGCGGGGCCTGCTTCCAGCGCGATGTGTTTAAAACCAGTGCGGAATGTCGCAGAAACCCGAGTTGTGCGAAGACCAAAATGCATCATTTCAGATTTCTCTCTCTTAAATTTCATCTGCCATATGTCTGCCCATTTCACCAGTCTGTCTGTGTCCTCCTGAATCAAGTAACAATATTCCTCACGGTTTACTACATCTCCGAGATTCGGGTCATCGGCAAATTTTGAAATTATGTAATCTGTAAATTTTGGAATTATGTCCTGTATACTCAAGTCCAGGTCATCAATGTATATCAAAACCCCCCAGCAAACTTGGATGCATCCCATCTGGGCCGGGTGATTTTTCAAGCACTGCCGACTTTTAACTAACTTGTCTTTATCAATCGTTGTCCTGTCCAATGACTCTACTGCCTCCTGCTTAATGTGTCATTGGCAGCATTCTCTTCTTTAGTGAAGACGGATGCAAAGTCCTCACTTAGTGCATCAGCCAAGTCCTCTGCCTCCACAGGATCTCTTTTCTAGTCCCTAATTGATCCCACCCTTCCTTTGAATGCACTATTACTGTTTATATGCTTAAAAATGACATTTGGGTTCCCTTTTATTTTCCTGCTAATCTATTCCCATACACGGTCTTTGCACCTCTTATTTCCCTTGTGAGTTCTCTTCTGGATTTTCTTTTGTATTTGGCTTGGTTCTCGACTGTATTATGAGCCTAACATTTATCATAAGCCTCCATTTTCTGTTTCATTTTAATCTCTATATCGATAGTCATCCAGGATTATCGAGGATTGGATTCCATTCTTTTCCCCTCCTGGGAATGTGTCTAGAGTTTACCCGAACTATCTCCGCTTTGAAGGCCTTCCATTGTTCAGTTACTGTTCCACATTGGGCCAGAACCCCTTTCAACTCACTGAAAATAGCCCTCCTCCAGTTTGAGTATTTTCACGTATGATTCTTGCTGGTCCTTTTCCATAAACACTCTAAAATTAAATGGGACCAGATCCCCTCTAATGTCATTGTGTGTATTTTGCACAGACCCAGGACAGGATCCAGATTGTCCATCAAACACTGCGTCAACTCACCAAGATCTACAGCATGAACCTGGGCTCGGTCACATGGCCCCGGGACAAGGTGGAAAACTTCCGTCTTCTCCTGGATCGGCAATTCGAGGAGCTGGAAGAATGTGTCAGGAAACCAGGCTCAGAGTCCAGGCCGAGGAGAAACGCCTCAATTCACAAATACTTTAGGAAACTGAGAGAGTTTCTCAAACAGAAGGTGGGACAATTGATATTTGGCTGTGTGATTACTGACATGTAGTTCATTTCACCCCATTTAAACCCATTCATTCTCTAATGGATTTTCCTAATATTTCTCTTTTTCAGAGATTCAGTGACTGTGCCTGGGAAATAATCCGTGCTGAGACCAGGGCCCGTTTACAACAGATCCTTACCATAACTGCAAAAATCAGAAGAAGAAGTTAAATATTTTCCATAGACGTGTTTAATAGAGACTGGGAACAATGAATAGTTATTTAAAAATTATTGACTTTTATAAATTGTTACATTCCAAGGACATGTTTAGTAGAGACTGGGAATGATGTTCATTTATTTAAAATAAATTCTATTTATTAAAAAATATATATTTTGCAATACTGACACTATTTGCAGCAAGGTGACTGTTAGAGAACAAGGAATGTCTTGATAAGTTTTTATATTGGATTATTTATTTTAATTTATTGATATTTATTACTGTGATATTTTACTGTGATGAAATGTTAGTGTTTCCCGGGGGGGAGTCTGAGGAAAATGATGTTTCTGTCCCTTCCTTTATTGAATGGCAGCTGCTACAATGAAAATTTTCATCTCGGGTTCGCTCTGTTGGGCACCTTATTGTACTCGCTGGTTTTCCAGTGTCAGTTCCCTGGACCGGCCCACTCGGCTCACACTCCTTTTGCTCCTGATCTCATCGGAACTGAGTCAATTTTATTATTGTGATACCTTCATACGATAAAACATTACAGTTTTAACACAATATCTAAAGTCAAAAATGAGAAGGAACTGAAGATTTTTCAATGACATGTTTAATACAGACTGCGAACGATAAGCTATTTTAAAGACCACGAATTTTTACAAAATATATTTTATTATATATAAAATCTTACTAATTATACAATGTTGTCAGCTTGGCTCAGATGTAATAGACTGAGTCAGAAGGTTCTGGGTCAAAACCCCACCCCAAATGAACTCTTTTATTTCCATTTAGCTGCAAGGCTCCTTATTCCCGTTGCTGAACTTCCAGTGAGAACTCTCTGCACTGGGAATGCCTCGGCCAATACCCAGCTCTGGCACTGGTTGCCATGGTACTGTCGGGCTCTCAAGGCTGGGGTTTGCTGACCAATAACCCCTGACCTCATCCCTGACCTGCACTGACCTTTACATTTCTGCTCTCGCAGTGGCCAACACCTCAACTCGCCTCATCACACCTTCCGAATTTATTGATATTTAAAGTTGTGATGTCTTCATGTAATTAAATGTTAACAGTTTTATACAATGTCTAAAATGAATTTAAAAAGTGTTAATTTATTTATATTATTAAGAGTTGGTGAATAAACAATGCTTTTCTAAACTGGAAACTTTTTATACTGAATGAAAACAAGTTGTCATAAATAAATTGTTTACGATATTACACTTTTACTGGAGTGATATTTATTTCTCATTTGTACTTGTAAATTTTCCATAATTACTATAGATACTCTGGATTCCCATACCTGCTGCCTGTTACTGGGACACCCTCTCTGCTCTATTCTCCTCTCTCCACTGTCCGCTTGTTCCTCGCCAGTCAAAACTGTGAATCAAATTTGAACCCAATTGGCCCAATTTCCGTCTCCAAGGCAGTATCACTGTTTTACTCTCCTGCTACTCAACTGCATATTCTCCCTCTGAATGAGAGAGGATTGAGCCTGAGGTGTTGAACAGGAAAGGGGAAATTGGAGGCATTAAGTGGAAAGGGACATTCAGAGATACTGAGAAAAGGCGGAGTGGCTGGAGGATCAGAGACACAGTACAGAGGGGGAAATCAAACAATGAGTGGACATGGACACCAGGGAATGAGTGAGGAGTGGAATGAGTGGAGAATGGGAATGAATGTCTCTTTTGTGGCATCTTATCCTACACCTTCTGAAAATCTTTTCAATGTTCAGTCAGATTCACTTTTTTATTCTCCCTTCCCTCGTGTTGCCTTGTTACTCTCCAGCCTTTCTTTTGTATATTTATCGTAATAGCTTTATTCTACATCCTCCTTGGGTTTCGCTTTCACATTCCTCTGTAAAACTGAGGCATGCTACTGATGTTTGCCATTTCGTCACACTCAACTACAACATGTCCTCAATCATGTATAACTGCGTCCAGCATTTCACTGAATATCCTTTTACTTCTTATTAGCAAACTTCTACTGCCTTTGCCCACAGTCAGTTGATAAACAGACATTTTTTTATCGACAAGATGAAGAGACTTCAGAATCTTGTCAGGGCCTGGAGTGAGGCTTTGGAATGGATTTAACATTCCCACCTCTGACTCAGAGAGTGGAGGGTTCAAACCCCACTCCACACAGTCCCAGCAAGTGGGGGCCTGTCAGACTGTCAATTGGCCTGTGAATGCTTTCATTACTCCACACTATTCTCTACAGTGCAAGGTTGTTAAGGCAGGAAAACGACAAACTCCTGGCCAAAGGCTTCAACTACATCAGTACAGCTGAATTATCAAAATAGAATTGCAAATGTTGACATAGCAACTTGCAATGGTAAATGCGGACAAAGAAACCTCATCAACATTTGTGACAAACTTCAGTGAAATTTGTGGCCTAAAAATTAGTTACTCCCCCATGATCTTTTACATGGGAGTTTACATGGGTAAATTAACTCACACTATTGCTGCCTATGCAAATCCTACCCATTTATCTTTCCACTACTCAGTCCCCAAATAGCTCAGTCCCCACCAGCTCACTCCCATCAACAGCCCGACATCTTTTCCTTTGAATTATCTGAGCCAGTGGCCAGTTTGTGAAATCAGGCTGTAAAGTTCACATAGGCAAGACCTAATATAAATGTTGGTATTGTACTTTATATTGGGAAAAAGTTAACTCAAAAGGTGTGACACAAGCGTGACATCTGGAACTCAGACTAAGCAACAGGAAATGAGCAAGGATATAAGATTATTTTATATTATAGATTAATGTGCTGATAAAAGTCCTTGATGTTTCCCTTTATGTTTCCCACCAGTGTTTATCATATAGAATAACAGAGTCACTGAATCATAGAATGATACAGCAGCATATGAGGCCATGTGGCCCATCGTGCCTGTGCCGGCTCTATGAATCAGTGATCCAATTAATCCCATCCCGCTGCCCCTTCCCCAAAACCCAGACAATTTTCCCCCTTCAAGTATTTCCCAATTTCCTTTAGAAAATTATTATTGACTCTGCTTCCACCATCCTTTCAGGAAGTGCATTCCAGGTCAGACCAAAAATAACAGCAGATCATCTCATCTCTAGTTAAGAACATAAGAAACAGGAGCAGGAGTAGGAGAAACAGGAGCAGGATTAGGAGAAACAGGAGCAGGAGTAGGAGAAACAGGAGCAGGAGTAGAAGAAACAGGAGCAGGAGTAGGAGAAACAGGAGCAGGAGTAGCAGAAACAGGAGCAGGAGTATGAGAAACAGGAGTAGGAGAAACAGGAGCAGGAGTCAGAGAAACAGGAGCAGGAGTAGGAGAAACAGGAGCAGGATTAGGAGAAATAGGAGCAGGATTAGGTGAAACAGAAGCAGGAGTAGGAGAAACAGGAGCAGGATTAGGAGAAACAGGAGCAGGAGCAGGAGAAACAAGAGCAGGATTAGGAGAAACAGGAGCAGGAGTAGGAGAAACAGGAGCAGGATTAGGAGAAACAGGAGCAGGAGTAGGAGAAACAGGAGTAGGAGAAACAGGAGCAGGAGTAGGAGAAACAGGAGCAGGAGTAGGAGAAACAGGAGCAGGAGTAAGAGAAACAGGAGCAGGAGTAGGAGAAACAGGAGCAGGAGTCAGAGAAACAGGAGCAGGAGTAGGAGAAACAGGAGTAGGAGAAACAGGAGCAGGAGTAGGAGAAACAGGAGCAGGAGTAGGAGAAGCAGGAGCAGGAGTAAGAGAAACAGGAGCAGGAGTAGGAGAAACAGGAGCAGGAGTAGGAGAAACAGCAGCAGGAGTAGGAGAAACAGGAGCAGGAGTAGGAGAAACAGGAGCAGGAGTAGGAAAAATAGGAGTAGGAGAAACAGGAGCAGGAGTAGGAGAAACAGGAGCAGGAGTAGGAGAAGCAGGAGCAGGAGTAAGAGAAACAGGAGCAGGAGTAGGAGAAACAGCAGCAGGAGTAGGAGAAACAGGAGCAGGAGTAGGAGAAACAGGAGCAGGAGTAGGAGAAACAGGAGCAGGAGTAGGAGAAACAGGAGCAAGAGTAGGAGAAACAGGAGCAGGATTAGGAGAAACAGGAGCAGGAGTGGGAGAAACAGGAGCAGGATTAGGAGAAACAGGAGCAGGAGCAGGAGAAACAAGAGCAGGATTAGGAGAAACAGGAGCAGGAGTAGGAGAAACAGGAGCAGGATTAGGAGAAACAGGAGCAGGAGTAGGAGAAACAGGAGCAGGATTAGGAGAAACAGGAGCAGGAGTCAGAGAAACAGGAGCAGGAGTAGGAGAAACAGGAGCAGGAGTAGGAGAAACAGGAGCAGGATTAGGAGAAACAGGAGCAGGAGTAGGAGAAACAGGAGCAGGAGTAGGAGAAACAGGAGCAGGAGTAGGAGAAACAGGAGCAAGAGTAGGAGAAACAGGAGCAGGAGTAGGAGAAACAGGAGCAGGAGTCAGAGAAACAGGAGCAGGAGTAGGAGAAACAGTAGCAGGAGTAGGAGAAACAGGAGCAGGATTAGGAGAAACAGGAGCAGGAGTAGGCGAAACAGGAGCAGGAGTAGGAGAAACAGGAGCAGGAGTAGGAGAAACAGGAGCAGGAGTAGGAGAAACAGGAGCAGGAGTAGGAGAAACAGGAGCAGGAGTAGGAGAAACAGGAGCATGATTAGGAGAAACAGGAGCAGGAGTAGGAGAAACAGGAGCAGGATTAGGAGAAACAGGAGCAGGAGTGGGAGAAACAGGAGCAGGAGTAATGATCTTAAATCCGGGTTGTCTGGTTACTGACCCTTCTGCCACTGGAAACAGCTTCTCCTTATTTATTCTATCAAAACCCTTTTCCCTCCTAAGCTTCCTAATCTGCTTTTCCCCTCCGTTCTAAACATTTCTTTTATCATTCTTCCAAAATTCTTCAGCATTAGCTTACAGTTATAGGCATTTTTTGAAATGTTACTTTTACTCTGAGCTCTCCCTCTCACCCTTGACCCCCGGTCATGGATGTTCAATGAAACATTCCAAAACTAAAAGATTTGATGAAAAGATTCTCACTAACACATTATCTCTTTAAGTTGCTGCAATATGATTGTTTAACTGAAGCGCCAATAACTTGCTGTCGCTGTCTACAGGCGGGGCTCCTGGGATCTCAGTCCCAGAGACACTCGGGGGAAGTTATTGTGCGCAGTTACAGCTGAGAGTGATTTTGTGACATTCCCTGTGTACGCGGGGAAATCCCGGATATCCCAAACCTTTTCCCAGCCTCCGCTCCCCCCTCTCAGAGTGAGCCGTTCTGTTTACAAACACTCCTCACTTTCGGAAATGACAAAACTCGTCACTTTCCCTGAGACACTTTCGCTTTCAGTGAAATTGACACAAGGCTCATTTCCACAGAGAAACCGACACGGACACTTTCCCGGGAGAGAGACAAGAAAGAAACTAGGAAAGAAAAGGCAAATCGGGAACACTTTCGGATTCCGAGTCGAAGCGGATTAAATATTCTTTAAAACAAAATCTCAAAATGACTCCAGAGAACAGGCCAGAAATGAGAAGCTTCTTGTAGTGAAAGAGCAGAGCCTCCGCCAGGTGACTGCGGGCGGAGACAGTGGGCATCAAGCGGTGCCCCTGGGCTGGGAGCCGGGCTCTCTGCAATGTCCCAGCTGCCAAGTGTGAACAGTCCAAGCGCGATGTGAGCCCAGCGGGGAGAGAGCGGGTTTGAAATGGAATGGCTCTCTCTGGAGCCCAGTGTCAGCACGAAAATCCGCCGCCCCGGGTTTGCCGCTGTCGGTGTTACTGGAACCCGGGTTATAAAATACAGCCCCCAATACATGTCCACACTCCCCCAATACAGAGCCTCCCTCTACACCGCCTCAGTGCCCCGGTGATCCCAGTCCACACAACACGGAGCTGGAAGCGGCCGCTGGTTGGGATCTTCTAGCGGGGACTTTCCTGTCGCTGGTTCAGGAATCTCCAGCTTTTGGATTCCTCACCTCAGAAACAAACCGCACAAACCATTCCTCTCCTGCGGCTCTTCCAAAACTCCCGCAGCCCGATTTCACTTTTCGAATGCCACATATTAAAGCCGGCAGCATGGCAGTGAGAAGTCCCAGCAGTGTCCAGCCGCACACCCACAACACTCGGCAACACAGGCGGCCGCTCCCGGATCACAAGCGGCTGCATTTCCACTTCCAGACTTTTATTCGGTGACAAGAACCGTTTTCGGCGCTGAACCCGGATCCGCTCGGTTTCTGATCCTTCAGATCGGTGCTTTACCCTGGGTCGGTCCAGCATGGCTTTGGCGAATGTGTGGAGATGTTGGGTTGTGTTGGTCTTGTTGTCCGGGACCCTGAGTCTGGGCTGTGAGAGGCTGCAGTTACAGCAAGTTCTCAACACAGAGACTCTCAGCAAACTGAATGAAATGGTGAGTTTAACCTGCATCCCGAGCCGGATCCGGTCCACACGGGGTCTGTTTGTTGTGAAAAGTCATATCAGGGGAGATAGTTTGGAGTTTTATAACTTTATCAAATTAAAAGTCAGTGATTCTCCAGTATTCCTGTTTCTGGGGTTGTCAGTAACAGCGATTATCTTCTGTCTCAGGGCGGTCGCATCCCCCGACAATGTGTAAGAGAGAGGCTCTCGCTGAAAACCAAGACCTTGAATCTGGTGAAACTTTCGGAGGGATTACAGGTGAGTGTTGTTTTATTTTATTCAAACTCGAGTTTTATCGATAGTATGAGTTAATTCAACATCCTGGCCAGAACTTTAATTTGGAAATTTAAGTCCAGTGTTGGCCGCCCATTGATGTGAACATGGAAAGAGTACTTTTCATTCACTCCATGTCACTCTCTGGAACTATCTCATTCCCTCTAACTATCTCCCTCTATCGCACGCCCTCTTACAGTCTCAGTCCTCTATCTCACTCCCTCTTAAAATCTCACTCCCTCTATCTCACTCTCTCTTACAATCTCACTCCCTCTATCTTACTCCCTCTTATAATCTCATTCCCTCTACCTCACTCCCTCTAACTATCTTACTCCCTCTGACCATCTCACTCAATCTAATCTTTTCACACCCGCTAACTATCTGATTCTCGTGAGTGTGGACATGTATTGGGGGCTGTATTTTATTATCCGGGTTACAGTGACACCAACAGCGGGAATCCTGGGGCGGCGGAGGGTCCCGGTGGAGAGAAATTTAGAATTCTGAAGAGAAAAGACAATGAAGCAGTGCAGGAAATTGATTGGGGTAAGGATAACAAGATTGTGTCAGGAGGGGACAGAGCGTAGAAACAAAAGAGTACACTAACAAATAGGGTCCTGGTAAGAAAAAATGGTAATAAGACAAATAGGGCCATAATACAAAAAAAATGTTAAGATGTCTAAAAATGTTAAAAGGACAAATCTAAAGGCACCGTATTTGAATCCATGAAGCATTCATAATAAGGTAGATGAATTAACAGCACAAATAGATGTAAATGGATACAATATAATTGCAATTACGGAGACATGGCTGCAGGGTGACCAAGGCTGGGAGCTGAATGTCCAAGGATATTTGATATTTAGGAAGGACAGGCAAACAGAAAAAGGAGGTGGGTTGGCTTTGTTAGTAAAATATGAAATCAGAGCAATAGCGAGCAAGGATATTGGCTCAGAAAATCAAGATGTAGAATCAGCCTGGGTGGAGCTAAGAAGCACCAAGGGGCAGAAAACATTTGGTGGGAGTTGTCTATAGGCCTCCAAACAGTAGTGGTAATGTAGGAGACAGCATCAAACCAGAAATTAGAGGTGCATGTAACAAGGGTACTACAGTAATCATGGGAGATTTAATCTACATACAGACTGGCCAAACCAAATTAGCAATAATACCGTGGAGGATGAATTCCTGGATCTGTCCTAAAGCTAAACAAAGGAAACTACGATGGCATGAGGAGTGAGTTGGCTATGATAGATTGGGGAGCTTCATTAAAAGGCATGATGGTGGATAGGCAATGGCTAACATTTAAGGAATGGAATGCATGAATTGCAACCATTCCTTTCTGGCGCAAAATCACAATAGGTAAAACGGCCCAACCATGGCTATCAAAAGAAATTAAGGATAGTATTAGATGCAAGGAGGAGTCATATAAAGTTGCCGGAAAAGTAGCAAGCCTGAGGATTGGGAGCAATTTAGAGTTCTGCAAAAAAGGACCAAGAGATTGATAAGAGGGGGAAAATAGTGTATGAGAGTAAACTTGTAAGGAACATAAAAGTGGACTGTAAAAGCTTCTACAAGTATGTAAAAAGAAAAAGATTAGTGAAGACAAATGTAGTTCACTCACAGTCAGAAACAGGAGAATTTATAACGGGAAACAAGGAAATGGCAGAGCAATTAACCAAATACTTTGGTTCTGTCTTCATAGAAGAGGACACAAATAACTCTGCAGAAATGCGAGGGAACCAAGGGTGTAGTGAGAAGGAGGAATTAAAAGAAATTCGCATTAGTAATAAAATAGTGCTGGGGAAATTAATGAGACTGAAAGCCGATAAATTCCCAGGGCCTGATAATCTGCATCCCAGAGTTCTAAAAGAGGTAGCCATGGAAATAATGTATGCATTGGTTGTCATCTTCCAAAATTCTATAGATTATGGAACAGTTCCGGCAGATTTGGAGGATGGCAAATGTAACCCCACTATTTAAAAAAGGAGGGAGAGCAAAAACAGGGAACTGCAGACCGGTTAGCCTAACATCAGTAGTAGGGATAATGCCAGAGTCTATTATAAAGGATGTGATAACAGGACACTTAGAAAATATCAACGGAATTAGAAAAAGTCAACAATGATTCATGAAAGGGAAATCGTGTTTGACAAACATACTGGAGTTTTTGAGGATGTAACTGGTAGAAAAGATAAGAGAGAACCAGTGGATTTGGTGTATTTGGATATTCAGAAGGCCTTTGATAAAGTGGCACATAAAAGGTTAGTGTGCAAAATTAAAGCACATGGGATTGGAGGTAATATACTGGTATGAATTGAAAATTGGTTCACAGACAGGAAACAGAGAGTATGAATAAATGAGTCCTTTTTGGGGTGGTAGGTGGTCACTAGTGGGGTACCGCATGGATCAGTGCTTGGGCCCCAGCTATTCACAATATATATCAATGATTTAGATGAGGGAACCAAATGTAATATTTCCAAGTTTGCTGACGACACAAAACTAGGTGGGATTGTGAGTTGCGAGGAGGATGCCAAGAACCTTCAAGGCGATTTAGACAAATTGAGTGAGTGGGCAAATACATGGCAGATGCAGTATAACGTGGATAAATGTGAAGTTATCCACTTCGGTAGGAAACACAGAAAGATAGAGTATTATTTAAATGGTGATATATTGAGAAATGCTGCTGTACAAAGAGACCTGGGTGTCTCTGCACACCAGTCACTGAAAGCAAACATGCAGGTGCAGCAAGTCATTAGGAAGGCAAATGGTATGTTGGCCTTCATTGCAAGAGAATTTGAGTACAGAAGCAAGGATGTCTTACTACAGTTATACAGGGCCTTGGTGAGACCACATCCGGAGTACTGTATGCAGTTTTGGTCTTCTTACCTAAGAAAGGATATACTTGCCATAGAGGGAGTGCAGCGAAGGTTCACCACACTGATTCCTGGAATGGCAGGACTGTCATATGAGGAGAGATTGGGTCAACTAGGCCTGTATTCACTAGAGTTTAGAAGAATGAGAGGGGATCTCATTGAAACATATAAAATTCTGACAGGGCTAGACAGGCTGGATGCAGGGAGGATATTTCCCCTGGCTGGGGTGTCTAGAAAAAGGGGTCACAGTCTCAGGATACGGGATAGGATATTTAGGACTGAGATGAGGAGAAATTTCTTCACTCAGAGGGTGGTGAACCTGTGGAATTCTCTACCACAGAAGGCTGTGCAGGCCAAGCCACTGAATATATTTAAGAAGGACGTAGATAGATTTCTAGACACAAAAGGCATCAAGGGGTATGGGGAGAGAGCGGGAATATGGTATTTAGATAGCGGATGAGCCATGATCATGATGAATGGCGAAGCAGGCTCTAAGGGCCGAATGGCCAACTCGTGCTCCTATTTTTCCATGTTTCTATCTTCTCAAGCACTTTAATCATTTCACACCCTGGAGTAGAGATTCCGCTTTTGGCATAATTGCCAATTCTGGTGCAAAGTGCAGATGCAATTGGGCCCATTTTGAATAATGCTTTTCCCCGAGATTCCGCTTAAAATCATTTGCTTATCACTGAACACAAAATCTGCCAAGAACCAGTGCAATTGGGCAGCGTTTTAAAATGTCTTATTTTTTAACATTTGATTCAAAAATTTCGAATCATATATTTAAAAGTGGTAACTTGGTGAAATATTGATTAAAAGAGCAGAAAATGTGTTTATTACAAAAAAAAGCATTTTTAATCACAGTTTCAATCCATCACCTGTGACTAACCTGAGTTTAAATGACTGATCTTCATTCTTAAAAAATATATTAAAACATTTTCTAGTTATATTGGGGTACATTTGTCAAATTCTTTGTAAAGTAAAACAAAAATTACATTTAGAAGCTTTTAAAACGCACTTTTTCGTGTCCTAGCACCCAAAGAACCAGCTTAATTTCTGGAGCCTCCCTGAAGGCCTGTGAATTCACCCGGGGGCGTGGCCAATTTTGTGGGCGGGGCCTGCTTCCAGCGCGATGTGTTTAAAACCAGTGCGGAATGTCGCAGAAACTCGAGTTGTGCGAAGACCAAAATGCATCATTTCAGATTTCTCTCTCTTAAATTTCATCTGCCATATGTCTGCCCATTTCACCAGTCTGTCTGTGTCCTCCTGAATCAAGTAACAATATTCCTCACGATTTACGACATCTCCGAGATTCGGGTCATCGGCAAATTTTGAAATTATGTTATCTGTAAATTTTGGAATTATGTTCTGTATACTCAAGTGCAGATCATCAATGTATATCAAAACCCCCCAGCAAACTTGGGTGCATCCCATCTGGGCCGGGTGATTTTTCAAGCGCTGCCGACTTTTAACTAACTTGTCTTTATCAATCGTTGTCCTGTCCAATTACCCGACTGCCTCCTCCTTAATGTGACATTGGCAGCATTCTCTACTTTAGTGAAGACGGATGCAAAGTCCTCACTTAGTGCATCAGCCAAGCCCTTTGCCTCCACAGGATCTCTTTTCTAGTCCCTAATTGATCCCACCCTTCCTTTGAATGCACTATTACTGTTTATATGCTTAAAAATGACATTTGGGTTCCCTTTTATTTTCCTGCTAATCTATTCCCATACACGGTCTTTGCACCTCTTATTTCCCTTGTGAGTTCTCTTCTGGATTTTCTTTTGTATTTGGCTTGGTTCTCGACTGTATTATGAGCCTGACATTTATCATAAGCCTCCATTTTCTGTTTCATTTTAATCTCTATATCGATAGTCATCCAGGATTATCGAGGATTGGATTCCATTCTTTTCCCCTCCTGGGAATGTGTCTGGAGTTTACCCGAACTATTTCCGCTTTGAAGGCCTTCCATTGTTCAGTTACTGTTCCACATTGGGCCAGAACCCCTTTCAACTCACTGAAATTAGCCCTCCTCCAGTTTGAGTATTTTCACGTATGATTCTTGCTGGTCCTTTTACATAAACACTCTAAAATTAAATGGGACCAGATCCCCTCTAATGTCATTGTGTGTATTTTGCACAGACCCAGGACAGGATCCAGATTGTCCATCAAACACTGCGTCAACTCACCAAGATCTACAGCATGAACCTGGGCTCGGTCACATGGCCCCGGGACAAGGTGGAAAACTTCCGTCTTCTCCTGGATCGGCAGCTCGAGGAGCTGGAAGAATGTGTCAGGAAACCAGGCTCAGAGTCCAGGCCGAGGAGAAACGCCTCAATTCACAAATACTTTAGGAAACTGAGAGAGTTTCTCAAACAGAAGGTGGGACAATTGATATTTGGCTGTGTGATTACTGACATGTAGTTCATTTCACCCCATTTAAACCCATTCATTCTCTAATGGATTTTCCTAATATTTCTCTTTTTCAGAGATTCAGTGACTGTGCCTGGGAAATAATCCGTGCTGAGACCAGGGCCCGTTTACAACAGATCCTTACCATAACTGCAAAAATCAGACGAAGAAGTTAAATATTTTCCATAGACGTGTTTAATAGAGACTGGGAACAATGAATAGTTATTTAAAAATTGTTGACTTTTATAAATTGTTACATTCCAAGGACATGTTTAGTAGAGACCGGGAATGATGTTCATTTATTTAAAATAAATTCTATTTATTACAAAATATATATTTTTTGCAATACTGACACTATTTGCAGCAAGGTGACTGTTAGAGAACAAGGAATGTCTTGATAAGTTTTTATATTGGATTATTTATTTTAATTTATTGATATTTATTACTGTGATATTTTACTGTGATGAAATGTTAGTGTTTCCCGGGGGGGAGTCTGAGGAAAATGATGTTTCTGTCCCTTCCTTTATTGAATGGCAGCTGCTACAATGAAAAGTTTCATCTCGGGTTCGCTCTGTTGGGCACCTTATTGCACTCGCTGGTTTTCCAGTGTCAGCTCCCTGGACCGGCCCACCCGGCTCACACTCCTTTTGCTCCTGATCTCATCGGAACTGAGTCAATGTTATTATTGTGATACCTTCATACGATAAAACATTACAGTTTTAACACAATATCTAAAGTCAAAAATGAGAAGAAACTGAAGATTTTTCAATGACATGTTTAATACAGACTGCGAACGATAAGCTATTTTAAAGACCCCGAAATTTTACAAAATATATTTTAATTATATATAAAGTATTACTAATTTTACAATGTTGTCAGCTTGGCTCAGATATAATAGACTGAGTCAGAAGGTTCTGGGTCAAAACCCCACCCCAAATGAACTCTTTTATTTCCATTTAGCTGCAAGGCTCCTTATTCCAGTTGCTGAGCTTCCAGTGAGAACTCTCTGCACTGGGAATGCCTCGGCCAATACCCAGCTCTGGCACTGGTTGCCATGGTACTGTCGGGCTCTCACGGATAGGGTTTTGCTGACCAATAACCCCTGACCTCATCCCTGACCTGCACTGACCTTTACATTTCTGCTCTGCCAGTGGCCAACACTTCAACTCGCCTCATCGTGCCTTCCTAATTTATTGATATTTAAAGTTGTGATGACATCATGTAATTAAATGTTAACAGTTTTATACAAAATGTAAAATGAATTTAAAAAGAAGTGTTAATTTATTGATATTTATTAAGAGTTGGGGAATAGAAACTGTTTTTCTAAACTGGAAACTTTTTATACTGAATGAAAACAAGTTGGCATAAATAAATTGTTTACAATATTACACTTTTACTGGAGTGATATTTATTTCTCATTTGTACCTGTCAGTTTTGCATACACACTATAGATACTCTGGATTCCCATACCTGCTGCCTGTTACTGGGTCACGCTCTCTGCTCTATTCTCCTCTCTCCATTGCCTGCTTATTCCTCATCAGTCAAACCTGTGGATCCATTTTGAACCCAGTTGGCCCAATTTCCGTCTCCTAGGCAGTGTCACTGTTTTACTCTCCTGCCACTCAACTGCATATTCTCCCTCTGAATGAGAGAGGATTGAGCCTGAGGTGTTGAACAGGAAAAGGGAAATTGGAGGCATTAAGTGGAAAGGGACATTCAGAGATACTGAGAAAAGGGGGCGTGGCTGGAGGATCAGGGACACAGTACAGAGGGGGAAATCAAACAATGAGTGGACATGGGCACCAGGCAATGAGTGAGGAGTGGAATGAGTGGAGAATGGGAATGAAAGGCTCTTTTGTGGCATCTTATCCTACACCTTCTGAAAATCTTTTCAATGTTCAGTCAGATTCGCTTTTTTATTTTCCCTTCCCTCGTGTTGCCTTGTTACTCTCCAGCCTTTCTTTGTATATTTATCGTAATAGCTTTATTCTACATCCTCCTCGGGTTTTCCTTTCACGTTCCTCTGTAAAACTGAGGCATGCTACTGATGTTTGCCATTTCGTCACACTCAAGTACAACATGTCCTCAATCACGTATAACTGCGTCCAGCATTTCACTGAATATCCTTTTAATTCTTATTAGCAAACTTCTACTGTCTTTGCCCACAGTCAGTTGATAAACAGACATTTTTTTATCTACAAGATGAAGAGACTTCAGAATCTTGTCAGGGCCTGGAGTGAGGCTTTGGAATGGATTTAACATTCCCACCTGTGACTCAGAGAATGAAGGGTTCAAACCCCACTCCACACAGTCCCAGCAAGTGGGGGCCTGTCAGACTGTCAATTGGCCTGTGAATGCTTTCATTACTCCACGCTATTCTCTCCAGTGGAAGGTTGTTAAGGCAGGAAAACAACAACCTCATGGCCAAAGGCTTCAACTACATCAGTACAGGTGAATTATCAAAAAAGAATTGCAAATGTTGACATAGCAACTTGCAATGGTAAATGCAGACAAATAAACCTCATCAACATTTCTGACAAGCTTCAGTGAAATTTGTGGCCTAACAATTAGTTACTCTCCCGTGATCTTTTACTTTGGAGTTTACATGGGTAAATTAACTCACACTATTGCTGTCTACGCAAATCCTACCCATTTATCTTTCCACTACTCAGTCCCCAACTAGCTCAGTCCCCACCAGCTCACTCCCATCAAAAGCCCGACATCTTTTCCTTTGAATTATCTGAGCCAGTGGCCAGTTTGTGAAATCAGGCTGTAAAGTTCACATAGGCAAGACCTATTATAAATGTTGGTATTGTACTTTATATTGGGAAAAAGTTAACTCAAACAGTGTGACACAAGCGTGACATCTGGAACTCTGACTATGCAACAGGAAATGAGCAAGGATATAAGATTATTTTATATCATAGATTAATGTGCTGATAAAAGTCCTTGATGTTTCCCTTTATGTTTCCCACCAGTGTTTATAATATAGAATAACAGAGTCACTGAATCATAGAATGATACAGCAGCATATGAGGCCATGTGGCCCATCGTGCCTGTGCCGGCTCTTTGAATCAGTGATACAATTAATCCCATCCCCCTGCCACTTCCCCAAAACCCAGACAATTTTCCCCCTTCAAGTATTTCCCAATCCCCTTTAGAAAATTATTATTGACTCTGCTTCCACCATCCTTTCAGGAAGTGCATTCCAGATCAGACCAAAAATAACGACTGATCATCTCATCTCTGGTTAAGAACATAAGAAACAGGAGCAGGAGTAGGAGAAACAGGAGCAGGATTAGGAGAAACAGGAGCGGGAGTAGGAGAAACAGGAGCAGGATTAGGAGAAACAGGAGCGGGAGTAGGAGAAACAGGAGCAGGATTAGGAGAAACAGGAGCGGGAGTAGGAGAAACAGGAGCAGGATTAGGAGAAACAGGAGTAGGAGTAGGAGAAACAGGAGCAGGAGTAGGAGAAACAGGAGCAGGAGTAGGAGAAACAGGAGCAGGAGTAGGAGAAACAGGAGCAGGAGTAGGAGAAACAGGAGCAGGATTAGGAGAAACAGGAGCGGGAGTAGGAGAAACAGGAGCAGGATTAGGAGAAACAGGAGTAGGAGTAGGAGAAACAGGAGCAGGAGTAGGAGAAACAGGAGCAGGAGTAGGAGAAACAGGAGCAGGAGTAGGAGAAACAGGAGCAGGAGTAATGATCTTAAATCCGGGTTGTCTGGTTACTGAGCCTTCTGCCGCTGGAAACAGCTTCTCCTTATTTATTCTATCAAAACCCTTTAAACTCCTAAGCTTCCTAATCTGCTTTTCCCCTCCGTTCTAAACATTTCTTTTATCATTCTTCCAAAATTCTTCAGCATTAGCTTCCAATTATAGGCATTTTTTGAAATGTTACTTTTACTCTGAGCTCTCCCTCTCTCCATTGACCCCCGGCGTGGATATTCAATGAAATATGCCAAAACTAAAAGATTTGATGAAAAGATTCTCACCAACACATTATCTCTTTAAGTTGCTGCAATATGATTGTTTAACTGAAGCGCCAATAACTTGCTGTCGCGGTCTACAGGCGGGGCTCCTGGGATCTCAGTCCCAGAGACACTCGGGGGAAGTTATTGTGCGCAGTTACAGCTGAGAGTGATTTTGTGACATTCCCTGTGAACGCGGGGAAATCCCGGATATCCCAAACCTTTTCCCAGCCGCCGCTCCCCCCTCTTAGTGTGAGTCGTTCTGTTTACAAACACTCCTCACTTTCGGAAATGACAAAACTCGTCACTTTCCCTGAGACACTTTCGCTTTCAGTGAAATTGACACAAGGCTCATTTCCACAGAGAAACCGACACGGACACTTTCCCGGGAGAGAGACAAGAAAGAAACGAGGAAAGAAAAGGCAAATCGGGAACACTTTCGGACTCCGAGTCGAAGCGGATTAAATATTCTTTAAAACAAAATCTCAAAATGACTCCAGAGAACAGGCCAGAAATGAGAAGCTTCTTGTAGTGAAAGAGCAGAGACTCCGCCAGGTGACTGCGGGCGGAGACAGTGGGCATCAAGCGGTGCCCCTGGGCTGGGAGCCGGGCTCTCTGCAATGTCCCAGCTGCCAAGTGTGAACAGTCCAAGCGCGATGTGAGCCCAGCGGGGAGAGAGCGGGTTTGAAATGGAATGGCTCTCTCTGGAGCCCAGTGTCAGCACGAAAATCCGCCGCCCCGGGATTGCCGCTGTCGGTGTCACTGGAACCCGGGTTATAAAATACAGCCCCCAATACATGTCCACACTCCCACAATACAGAGCCTCCCTCTACACCGCCTCAGTGCCCCGGTGATCCCAGTCCACACAACACGGAGCTGGAAGCGGCCGCTGGTTGGGATCTTCTAGCGGGGACTTTCCTGTCGCTGGATCAGGAATCTCCAGCTTTTGGATTCCTCACCTCAGAAGCAAACCGCACAAACCATTCCTCTCCTGCGGCTCTTCCAAAATCCTGCAGCCCGATTTCACTTTTCGAATGCCACATATTAAAGCCGGCAGCATGGCAGTGAGAAGTCCCAGCAGTGTCCAGCCGCACACCCACAACACTCGGCAACACAGGCGGCCGCTCCCGGATCACAACCGGCTGCATTTCCACTTCCAGACTTTCATTCGGTGGCAAGAACCGTTTTCGGTGCTGAACCCGGATCCGCTCCGTTTCTGATCCTTCAGATCGGTGCTTTACCCTGGGTCGGTCCAGCATGGCTTTGGCGAGTGTGTGGAGATGTTGGGTTGTGTTGGTCTTGTTGTCCGGGTCCCTGAGTCTGGGCTGTGAGAGGCTGCAGTTACAGCAAGTTCTCAACACAGAGACTCTCAGCAAACTGAATGAAATGGTGAGTTTAACCTGCATCCCGAGCCGGATCCGGTCCACAAGGGGTCTGTTTCTCGTGAAAAGTCATATCAGGGGAGATAGTTTGGAGTTTTATAACTTTATTAATTTAAATGTCAGTGATTTTCCAGTATTCCTGTTTCTGGGGTTGTCAGTAACAGCGATTATCTTCTGTCTCAGGGCGGTCGCATCCCCCGACAGTGTGTCATAGAGAGGCTCTCGCTGAAAACCAAGCCCTTGAATCTGGTGAAACTTTCGGAGGGATTACAGGTGAGTGTTGTTTTATTTTATTCAAACTCGAGTTTTATCGATAGTATGAGTTAATTCAACATCCTGGCCAGAACTTTAATCTGGAAATTTAAATCCAGTGTTGGCCGCCCATTGATGTGAACATGGAAAGAGAACTTTTCATTCACTCCATGTCACTCTCTGGAACTATCTCATTCCCTCTAACTATCTCACTCTCTATAACTATCTCACTCTCTATAACTATCTCACTCTCTATAAATATCTCACTCACACTGACGATCTCACTCTGTAATTAATTGATTCCATCTATCTCACTCACTCTATGTCACTCCCTCTAACTATCTCACTCTATCTCATTCACTAACTATCTCACTTCTTGTAATTATCTAACTCCCATCTCACAACCTCTATTCGTTTAACCCCCCTAATCATCTCGATCCCTGCAACCATCAGCTTCCTGACTATCTCACTGCCTCTTACAATCTTACTCCCTCTATCTCACTCCCTCTTACAATCTCACTCCCTCTATCTCACCCTCTCTTACAATCTCACTCCCTCTATCTCACTCCCTCTTACAATCTCACTCCCTCTATCTTACTCCCTCTGATAATTTCATTCCCTCTACCTCACTCCCTCTAACGATCTTACTCCCTCTGACCATCTCACTCAATCTAATCTTTTCACACCCGCTAACTATCTGACTCTCGTGAGTGTGGACATGTATTGGGGGCTGTATTTTATTATCCGGGTTACAGTGACACCAACAGCGGGAATCCCGGGGCGGCGGAAGGTCCCGGTGGAGAGAATTTTAGAATGCTGAAGAGAAAAGACAATGAAGCAGTGCAGGAAATTGATTGGGGTAAGGATAACCAGATTGTGTCAGGAGGGGACAGAGCATAGAAACAAAAGAGTGCACTAACAAATAGGGTCCTGGTAAGAAAAAATGGTAATAAGACAAATAGGGCCATAATACAAAAAAAGTTAACATGTCTAAAAATGTTAAAAAGACAAATCTAAAGGCACCCTATCTGAATGCACGAAACATTCGTAATAAGGTAGACAAATTAGCAGCACAAATAGATGTAAACCGATACGATATAATTGCAATTACGGTGACATGGCTGCAGGGTGACCAAGGCTGGGAGCTGAATATCCAAGGATATTCGATATTTGATATTTAGGAAGGACAGGCAAAAAGGAAAAGGAGGTGGGGTGGCTTTGTTAGTAAAATATGAAATTAGAGCAATAACGAGAAAGGATATTCACTCAGAAAATCAAGATGTAGAATCAGTCTGGGTGGAGCTAAGAAGCACCAAGGGGCAGAAAATATTGGTGGGATTTGTCTATAGGCCTCCAACAGCAGTGGAAATGTAGACGACAGCATCAAACAGGAAATTAGAGATGCATGTAACAAGAGTACTACAGTAATCATGGGAGACATTAATCTACATATAGACTGGCCAAACCAAATTAACAATAATACTGTGGAGGATGAATTCCTGGCTCTGTCCTAAAGCTAAACAAAGGAAAGTACAATGGCATGAGGAGTGTGTTGGCTCTGATAGAATGGGGAGTTTCATTAAAAGGCATGATGGTGGATAGGCACTGGCTAACATTTAAGGAATGAATGCATGAATTGCAACCATTTACATTCCTTTCTGGTGCAAAATCACAAAAGGAAAAGCGGCCCAACCATGGCTATCAAAGGAAATTAAGGATAGGATTAGATGCAAGGAGGAGTCATATAAAATTGCTGGAAAAAGTAGCAAGCCTGAGGATTGGGAGCAGTTTAGAGTTCAGCAAAAAAGGACCAAGAGATTGAATAAGAGGGGAAAAATAGTATATGAGAGTAAACTTGTAAGGAACATAAACGTGGACTGTAAAAGCTTCTACAAGTATGTAAAAAGAAAAAGATTAGTGAAGACAAATGTAGGTCCCTTACAGTCAGAAATGGGAGAATGTATAATGCGGAACAAGGAAATGGCTGAGCAATTAAACAAATACTTTGGTTCTGTCTTCATGGAAGAGGACACAAATATCTCTCCAGGAATGCGAGGGAACCAAGGGTCTAGTGAAAAGGAGGAATTAAAGGAAATTAGTATTAGTAAAAAAAATAGTGCTGGAGAAATTAATGAGACTGAAAGCCGATAAATTCCCAGGGCCTGATAATCTGCATCCCAGAGTACTAAAAGAGGTAGCCATGGAAATAGTGGATGCATTGGTTGTCACTTTCCAAAATTCTATAGATTATGGAACAGTTCCGGCAGATTTGGAGGGTGGCAAATGTAACCGCACTATTTAAAAAAGGAGGGAGGGAGAAAACTGGGAACTGCAGACCGGTTAGCCTAACATCAATAGCAGGGAAAATGCCAGAGTCTATTATAAAGGATGTGATAACAGGACACTTAGAAAATATCAACGGGATTAGACAAAGTCAACAAGGATTTATGAAAGGGAAATCATGTTTGAGGAACATACTGGAGATTTTTGAGGATGTAACTGTTAGAATAGATATAAGAGAACCAGTGGATGTGGTGTATTTAGATTTTCAGAAGGCCTTTGATAAAGTTGCACATAAGAGGTTAGTGTGCAAAATTAAAGCACATGGGATTGGGGGTAATATACTGGCATGGATTCAAAATTGGTTAACAGACAGGAAACAGAGAGTATGAATAAATGAGTCTTTTCAGGGTGGCAGGTGGTGACTCGTGGGGTACTGCAGGGATCAGTGCTTGGGCCCCAGCTATTCACAATATATATCAATGATTTGGATGAGGGAACCAAATGTAATATTTCCAAGTTTGCTGATGACACAAAACTGGGTGGGATTTTGAGTTGTCAGGAGGATGCCGAGAGGTTCCAAGATGATTTAGACAAGTTGAGTGAGTGGGCAAATACATGGCAGATGCAGTATAAATATGAAGTTATCCACTTCGGTAGGAAAAACAGAAAGGTAGAGTATTATTTAAATGGTAATAGATTGGGAAATGCTGATGTACAAAGAGGCCTGGGTGCCCTTGTACACCAGTCACTGAAAGCAAACATGCAGGTGCAGCAAGTTGTTAGGAAGGCAAATGGTATGTTGGCTTTCATTGCAAGAGGATTTGAGTACAGGAGCAAGGATGTCTTACTACAGTTGTACAGGGCCTTGGTGAGTCCACACCTGGAGTACTGTGTGCAGTTTTGGTCTCCTTACCGAAGAGAGGATATACTTGCCATAGAGGGAGTGCAGCGAAGGTTCACCACACTGATTCCTGGGATGGCAGGACTGTTGTATGAGGAGAGATTGGGTCAACTAGGCCTGTATTCACTAGAGCTTAGAAGAATGAGAGGGGATCTCATTGAAACATATAAAATCCTGACAGGGCTAGACAGACTGGATGCAGGGAGGATATTTCCCCTGGCTGGGGTGTCTAGAACAAGGGGTCACAGTCTCAGGATACGGGATAAGACATTTAGGACTGAGATAAGGAGAAATCTCTTCACTCAGAGGGTGGCGAACCTGTGGAAATCTTTATCACTGAAAGCTGTGGAGGGCAAGTCACTGAATAAATTTGTGAAGGATGTAGATAAATTTCTAGACACAAAAGGCATCAAGGGGTATGGGGAGAGAGCAGGAATATAGTATTTAGATGCAGGATCAGCCATGATCATGTTGAATGGCGAAGCAGGCTCTAAGGACCGAATGGCCAACTCCTGCTCCTATTCTTCTATGTTTCTATCTTCTCAAGCACTTGAATCATCTCACACCCTGGAGTAGAGATTCCGCTTTTGGCATAATTGCCGATTCTGGTGCAAAGTGCAGCCACAATTGGGCCCATTTTGAATAATGTTTTTCCCCGAGATTCCACTTAAACTCATTTTCATATCACTGAACACAAAATCTGCCATGAACCAGCGCAATTGGGCAGCGTTTTAAAATGTATTTTTTTTAAACATTTGATTCAAAAAATTTGGAATTATACATTTAAAAGTGTTAACTTGACGAAATTTGATTAAAGCAGCAGAAAATGTGTTTATTACAAACAAAAGGATTTTTAATCACAGTGTCAATCCATCACCTGTGAGTAACCTGAGTTTAAATTACTGATCTTCATTCTTAAAAAATATATTAAACCATTTTCTAGTTATATTGGGGTACTTTTGTCAAGTTCTTTGTAAAGTAAAACAAAAATCACATTTAGAAGCTTTTAAAACGCACTATTTAGTGTCCTAGCACCCAAAAGAACCAGCTTAATTTCTAGAGCCTCCCTGAAGGCCTGTAAATTCACCCGGGGGCGTGGCCAATTTTGTGGGCGGGGCCTGCTTCCAGCGCGATGTGTTTAAAACCAGTGCGGAATGTCGCAGAAACTCGAGTTGTGCGTAGACCAAAATGCATCATTTCAGATTTCTCTCTCTTAAATTTCATCTGCCATATGTCTGCCCATTTCACCAGTCTGTCTGTGTCCTCCTGAAACAAGTAACAATATTCCTCACGGTTTACTACATCTCCGAGATTCGGGTCATCGGCAAATTTTGAAATTATGTTATCTGTAAATTTTGGAATTATGTTCTGTATACTCAAGTGCAGATCATCAATGTATATCAAAACCCCCCAGCAAACTTGGGTGCATCCCATCTGGGCCGGGTGATTTTTCAAGCGCTGCCGACTTTTAACTAACTTGTCTTTATCAATCGTTGTCCTGTCCAATTACCCTACTGCCTCCTCCTTAATGTGACATAGGCAGCATTCTCTACTTTAGTGAAGACGGATGCAAAGTCCTCACTTAGTGCATCAGCCAAGCCCTCTGCCTCCACAGGATCTCTTTTCTAGTCCCTAATTGATCCCACCCTTCCTTTGAATGCACTATTACTGTTTATATGCTTAAAAATGACATTTGGGTTCCCTTTTATTTTCCTGCTAATCTATTCCCATACACGGTCTTTGCACCTCTTATTTCCCTTGTGAGTTCTCTTCTGGATTTTCTTTTGTATTTGGCTTGGTTCTCGACTGTATTATGAGCCTGACATTTATCATAAGCCTCCATTTTCTGTTTCATTTTAATCTCTATATCGATAGTCATCCAGGATTATCGAGGATTGGATTCCATTCTTTTCCCCTCCTGGGAATGTGTCTGGAGATTACCCGAACTATTTCCGCTTTGAAGGCCTTCCATTGTTCAGTTACTGTTCCACATTGGGCCAGAACCCCTTTCAACTCACTGAAATTAGCCCTCCTCCAGTTTGAGTATTTTCACGTATGATTCTTGCTGGTCCTTTTACATAAGCACTCTAAAATTAAATGGGACCAGATCCCCTCTAATGTCATTGTGTGTATTTTGCACAGACCCAGGACAGGATCCAGATTGTCCATCAAACACTGCGTCAACTCACCAAGATCTACAGCATGAACCTGGGCTCGGTCACATGGCCCCGGGACAAGGTGGAAAACTTCCGTCTTCTCCTGGATCGGCAGCTCGAGGAGCTGGAAGAATGTGTCAGGAAACCAGGCTCAGAGTCCAGGCCGAGGAGAAACGCCTCAATTCACAAATACTTTAGGAAACTGAGAGAGTTTCTCAAACAGAAGGTGGGACAATTGATATTTGGCTGTGTGATTACTGACATGTAGTTCATTTCACCCCATTTAAACCCATTCATTCTCTAATGGATTTTCCTGAATATTTCTCTTTTTCAGAGATTCAGTGACTGTGCCTGGGAAATAATCCGTGCTGAGACCAGGGCCCGTTTACAACAGATCCTTACCATAACTGCAAAAATCAGAAGAAGAAGTTAAATATTTTCCATAGACGTGTTTAATAGAGACTGGGAACAATGAATAGTTATTTAAAAATTGTTGACTTTTATAAATTGTTACATTCCAAGGACATGTTTAGTAGAGACTGGGAATGATGTTCATTTATTTAAAATAAATTCTATTTATTACAAAATATATATTTTTTGCAATACTGACACTATTTGCAGCAAGGTGACTGTTAGAGAACAAGGAATGTCTTGATAAGTTTTTATATTTGATTATTTATTTTAATTTATTGATATTTATTACTGTGATATTTTACTGTGATGAAATGTTAGTGTTTCCCGGGGGGGAGTCTGAGGAAAATGATGTTTCTGTCCCTTCCTTTATTGAATGGCAGCTGCTACAATGAAAAGTTTCATCTCGGGTTCGCTCTGTTGGGCACCTTATTGTACTCGCTGGTTTTCCAGTGTCAGCTCTCTGGACCGGCCCACCCGGCTCACACTCCTTTTGCTCCTGATCTCATCGGAACTGAGTCAATTTTATTATTGTGATACCTTCATACGATAAAACATTACAGTTTTAACACAATATCTAAAGTCAAAAATGAGAAGGAACTGAAGATTTTTCAATGACATGTTTAATACAGACTGCGAACGATAAGCTATTTTAAAGACCCCTAAATTTTACAAAATATATTTTAATTATATATAAAGTATTACTAATTTTACAATGTTGTCAGCTTGGCTCAGATATAATAGACTGAGTCAGAAGGTTCTGGGTCAAAACCCCACCCCAAATGAACTCTTTTATTTCCATTTAGCTGCAAGGCTCCTTATTCCAGTTGCTGAACTTCCAGTGAGAACTCTCTGCACTGGGAATGCCTCGGCCAATACCCAGCTCTGGCACTGGTTGCCATGGTACTGTCGGGCTCTCACGGATAGGGTTTTGCTGACCAATAACCCCTGACCTCATCCCTGACCTGCACTGACCTTTACATTTCTGCTCTGCCAGTGGCCAACACTTCAACTCGCCTCATCGTGCCTTCCTAATTTATTGATATTTAAAGTTGTGATGACATCATGTAATTAAATGTTAACAGTTTTATACAAAATGTAAAATGAATTTAAAAAGAAGTGTTAATTTATTGATATTTATTAAGAGTTGGGGAATAGAAACTGTTTTTCTAAACTGGAAACTTTTTATACTGAATGAAAACAAGTTGGCATAAATAAATTGTTTACAATATTACACTTTTACTGGAGTGATATTTATTTCTCATTTGTACCTGTCAGTTTTGCATACACACTATAGATACTCTGGATTCCCATACCTGCTGCCTGTTACTGGGTCACGCTCTCTGCTCTATTCTCCTCTCTCCATTGCCTGCTTATTCCTCATCAGTCAAACCTGTGGATCCATTTTGAACCCAGTTGGCCCAATTTCCGTCTCCTAGGCAGTGTCACTGTTTTACTCTCCTGCCACTCAACTGCATATTCTCCCTCTGAATGAGAGAGGATTGAGCCTGAGGTGTTGAACAGGAAAAGGGAAATTGGAGGCATTAAGTGGAAAGGGACATTCAGAGATACTGAGAAAAGGGGGCGTGGCTGGAGGATCAGGGACACAGTACAGAGGGGGAAATCAAACAATGAGTGGACATGGGCACCAGGCAATGAGTGAGGAGTGGAATGAGTGGAGAATGGGAATGAAAGGCTCTTTTGTGGCATCTTATCCTACACCTTCTGAAAATCTTTTCAATGTTCAGTCAGATTCGCTTTTTTATTTTCCCTTCCCTCGTGTTGCCTTGTTACTCTCCAGCCTTTCTTTGTATATTTATCGTAATAGCTTTATTCTACATCCTCCTCGGGTTTTCCTTTCACGTTCCTCTGTAAAACTGAGGCATGCTACTGATGTTTGCCATTTCGTCACACTCAAGTACAACATGTCCTCAATCACGTATAACTGCGTCCAGCATTTCACTGAATATCCTTTTAATTCTTATTAGCAAACTTCTACTGTCTTTGCCCACAGTCAGTTGATAAACAGACATTTTTTTATCTACAAGATGAAGAGACTTCAGAATCTTGTCAGGGCCTGGAGTGAGGCTTTGGAATGGATTTAACATTCCCACCTGTGACTCAGAGAGTGGAGGGTTCAAACCCCACTCCACACAGTCCCAGCAAGTGGGGGCCTGTCAGACTGTCAATTGGCCTGTGAATGCTTTCATTACTCCACGCTATTCTCTCCAGTGGAAGGTTGTTAAGGCAGGAAAACAACAACCTCATGGCCAAAGGCTTCAACTACATCAGTACAGGTGAATTATCAAAAAAGAATTGCAAATGTTGACATAGCAACTTGCAATGGTAAATGCAGACAAATAAACCTCATCAACATTTCTGACAAGCTTCAGTGAAATTTGTGGCCTAACAATTAGTTACTCTCCCGTGATCTTTTACTTTGGAGTTTACATGGGTAAATTAACTCACACTATTGCTGTCTACGCAAATCCTACCCATTTATCTTTCCACTACTCAGTCCCCAACTAGCTCAGTCCCCACCAGCTCACTCCCATCAAAAGCCCGACATCTTGCCCTTTGAATTATCTGAGCCAGTGGCCAGTTTGTGAAATCAGGCTGTAAAGTTCACATAGGCAAGACCTATTATAAATGTTGGTATTGTACTTTATATTGGGAAAAAGTTAACTCAAACAGTGTGACACAAGCGTGACATCTGGAACTCTGACTATGCAACAGGAAATGAGCAAGGATATAAGATTATTTTATATTATAGATTAATGTGCTGATAAAAGTCCTTGATGTTTCCCTTTATGTTTCCCACCAGTGTTTATAATATAGAATAACAGAGTCACTGAATCATAGAATGATACAGCAGCATATGAGGCCATGTGGCCCATCGTGCCTGTGCCGGCTCTTTGACTCAGTGATACAATTAATCCCATCCCCCTGCCACTTCCCCAAAACCCAGACAATTTTCCCCCTTCAAGTATTTCCCAATCCCCTTTAGAAAATTATTATTGACTCTGCTTCCACCATCCTTTCAGGAAGTGCATTCCAGATCAGACCAAAAATAACGACTGATCATCTCATCTCTGGTTAAGAACATAAGAAACAGGAGCAGGAGTAGGAGAAACAGGAGCAGGATTAGGAGAAACAGGAGCGGGAGTAGGAGAAACAGGAGCAGGATTAGGAGAAACAGGAGTAGGAGTAGGAGAAACAGGAGCGGGAGCAGGAGAAACAGGAGCAGGATTAGGAGAAACAGCAGCAGGAGTAGGAGAAACAGGAGTAGGAGAAGCAGGAGCAGGATTAGGAGAAACAGGAGCGGGAGTAGGAGAAACAGGAGCAGGAGTAGGAGAAACAGGAGCAGGAGTAGGGGAAGCAGGAGCAGGAGTAGGAGAAACAGGAGTAGGAGTAGGAGAAACAGGAGCAGGAGTAGGAGAAACAGGAGCAGGAGTAATGATCTTAAATCCGGGTTGTCTGGTTACTGAGCCTTCTGCCGCTGGAAACAGCTTCTCCTTATTTATTCTATCAAAACCCTTTAAACTCCTAAGCTTCCTAATCTGCTTTTCCCCTCCGTTCTAAACATTTCTTTTATCATTCTTCCAAAATTCTTCAGCATTAGCTTCCAATTATAGGCATTTTTTGAAATGTTACTTTTACTCTGAGCTCTCCCTCTCTCCATTGATCCCCGGCCGTGGATGTTCAATGAAATATGCCAAAACTAAAAGATTTGATGAAAAGATTCTCACCAACACATTATCTCTTTAAGTTGCTGCAATATGATTGTTTAACTGAAGCGCCAATAACTTGCTGTCGCGGTCTACAGGCGGGGCTCCTGGGATCTCAGTCCCAGAGACACTCGGGGGAAGTTATTGTGCGCAGTTACAGCTGAGAGTGATTTTGTGACATTCCCTGTGAACGCGGGGAAATCCCGGATATCCCAAACCTTTTCCCAGCCGCCGCTCCCCCCTCTTAGTGTGAGTCGTTCTGTTTACAAACACTCCTCACTTTCGGAAATGACAAAACTCGTCACTTTCCCTGAGACACTTTCGCTTTCAGTGAAATTGACACAAGGCTCATTTCCACAGAGAAACCGACACGGACACTTTCCCGGGAGAGAGACAAGAAAGAAACGAGGAAAGAAAAGGCAAATCGGGAACACTTTCGGACTCCGAGTCGAAGCGGATTAAATATTCTTTAAAACAAAATCTCAAAATGACTCCAGAGAACAGGCCAGAAATGAGAAGCTTCTTGTAGTGAAAGAGCAGAGACTCCGCCAGGTGACTGCGGGCGGAGACAGTGGGCATCAAGCAGTGCCCCTGGGCTGGGAGCCGGGCTCTCTGCAATGTCCCAGCTGCCAAGTGTGAACAGTCCAAGCGCGATGTGAGCCCAGCGGGGAGAGAGCGGGTTTGAAATGGAATGGCTCTCTCTGGAGCCCAGTGTCAGCACGAAAATCCGCCGCCCCGGGATTGCCGCTGTCGGTGTCACTGGAACCCGGGTTATAAAATACAGCCCCCAATACATGTCCACACTCCCACAATACAGAGCCTCCCTCTACACCGCCTCAGTGCCCCGGTGATCCCAGTCCACACAACACGGAGCTGGAAGCGGCCGCTGGTTGGGATCTTCTAGCGGGGACTTTCCTGTCGCTGGATCAGGAATCTCCAGCTTTTGGATTCCTCACCTCAGAAGCAAACCGCACAAACCATTCCTCTCCTGCGGCTCTTCCAAAACTCCTGCAGCCCGATTTCACTTTTCGAATGCCACATATTAAAGCCGGCAGCATGGCAGTGAGAAGTCCCAGCAGTGTCCAGCCGCACACCCACAACACTCGGCAACACAGGCGGCCGCTCCCGGATCACAACCGGCTGCATTTCCACTTCCAGACTTTCATTCGGTGGCAAGAACCGTTTTCGGTGCTGAACCCGGATCCGCTCGGTTTCTGATCCTTCAGATCGGTGCTTTACCCTGGGTCGGTCCAGCATGGCTTTGGCGAGTGTGTGGAGATGTTGGGTTGTGTTGGTCTTGTTGTCCGGGTCCCTGAGTCTGGGCTGTGAGAGGCTGCAGTTACAGCAAGTTCTCAACACAGAGACTCTCAGCAAACTGAATGAAATGGTGAGTTTAACCTGCATCCCGAGCCGGATCCGGTCCACAAGGGGTCTGTTTCTCGTGAAAAGTCATATCAGGGGAGATAGTTTGGAGTTTTATAACTTTATTAATTTAAATGTCAGTGATTCTCCAGTATTCCTGTTTCTGGGGTTGTCAGTAACAGCGATTATCTTCTGTCTCAGGGCGGTCGCATCCCCCGACAGTGTGTCAGAGAGAGGCTCTCGCTGAAAACCAAGCCCTTGAATCTGGTGAAACTTTCGGAGGGCTTACAGGTGAGTGTTGTTTTATTTTATTCAAACTCGAGTTTTATCGATAGTATGAGTTAATTCAACATCCTGGCCAGAACTTTAATCTGGAAATTTAAATCCAGTGTTGGCCGCCCATTGATGTGAACATGGAAAGAGAACTTTTCATTCACTCCATGTCACTCTCTGGAACTATCTCATTCCCTCTAACTATCTCACTCTCTATAACTATCTCACTCTCTATAACTATCTCACTCTCTATAAATATCTCACTCACACTGACGATCTCACTCTGTAATTAATTGATTCCATCTATCTCACTCACTCTATGTCACTCCCTCTAACTATCTCACTCTATCTCATTCACTAACTATCTCACTTCTTGTAATTATCTAACTCCCATCTCACAACCTCTATTCGTTTAACCCCCCTAATCATCTCGATCCCTGCAACCATCAGCTTCCTGACTATCTCACTGCCTCTTACAATCTTACTCCCTCTATCTCACTCCCTCTTACAATCTCACTCCCTCTATCTCACCCTCTCTTACAATCTCACTCCCTCTATCTCACTCCCTCTTACAATCTCACTCCCTCTATCTTACTTCCTCTGATAATTTCATTCCCTCTACCTCACTCCCTCTAACTATCTTACTCCCTCTGACCATCTCACTCAATCTAATCTTTTCACACCCGCTAACTATCTGACTCTCGTGAGTGTGGACATGTATTGGGGGCTGTATTTTATTATCCGGGTTACAGTGACACCAACAGCGGGAATCCCGGGGCGGCGGAAGGTCCCGGTGGAGAGAATTTTAGAATGCTGAAGAGAAAAGACAATGAAGCAGTGCAGGAAATTGATTGGGGTAAGGATAACCAGATTGTGTCAGGAGGGGACAGAGCATAGAAACAAAAGAGTGCACTAACAAATAGGGTCCTGGTAAGAAAAAATGGTAATAAGACAAATAGGGCCATAATACAAAAAAAGTTAACATGTCTAAAAATGTTAAAAAGACAAATCTAAAGGCACCCTATCTGAATGCACGAAACATTCGTAATAAGGTAGACAAATTAGCAGCACAAATAGATGTAAACCGATACGATATAATTGCAATTACGGTGACATGGCTGCAGGGTGACCAAGGCTGGGAGCTGAATATCCAAGGATATTCGATATTTGATATTTAGGAAGGACAGGCAAAAAGGAAAAGGAGGTGGGGTGGCTTTGTTAGTAAAATATGAAATTAGAGCAATAGCGAGAAAGGATATTCACTCAGAAAATCAAGATGTAGAATCAGTCTGGGTGGAGCTAAGAAGCACCAAGGGGCAGAAAATATTGGTGGGATTTGTCTATAGGCCTCCAACAGCAGTGGAAATGTAGAAGACAGCATCAAACAGGAAATTAGAGATGCATGTAACAAGAGTACTACAGTAATCATGGGAGACATTAATCTACATATAGACTGGCCAAACCAAATTAACAATAATACTGTGGAGGATGAATTCCTGGCTCTGTCCTAAAGCTAAACAAAGGAAAGTACAATGGCATGAGGAGTGTGTTGGCTCTGATAGAATGGGGAGTTTCATTAAAAGGCATGATGGTGGATAGGCACTGGCTAACATTTAAGGAATGAATGCATGAATTGCAACCATTTACATTCCTTTCTGGTGCAAAATCACAAAAGGAAAAGCGGCCCAACCATGGCTATCAAAGGAAATTAAGGATAGGATTAGATGCAAGGAGGAGTCATATAAAATTGCTGGAAAAAGTAGCAAGCCTGAGGATTGGGAGCAGTTTAGAGTTCAGCAAAAAAGGACCAAGAGATTGAATAAGAGGGGAAAAATAGTATATGAGAGTAAACTTGTAAGGAACATAAACGTGGACTGTAAAAGCTTCTACAAGTATGTAAAAAGAAAAAGATTAGTGAAGACAAATGTAGGTCCCTTACAGTCAGAAATGGGAGAATGTATAATGCGGAACAAGGAAATGGCTGAGCAATTAAACAAATACTTTGGTTCTGTCTTCATGGAAGAGGACACAAATATCTCTCCAGGAATGCGAGGGAACCAAGGGTCTAGTGAAAAGGAGGAATTAACGGAAATTAGTATTAGTTAAAAAAATAGTGCTGGAGAAATTAATGAGACTGAAAGCTGATAAATTCCCAGGGCCTGATAATCTGCATCCCAGAGTACTAAAAGAGGTAGCCATGGAAATAGTGGATGCATTGGTTGTCACTTTCCAAAATTCTATAGATTATGGAACAGTTCCGGCAGATTTGGAGGGTGGCAAATGTAACCGCACTATTTAAAAAAGGAGGGAGGGAGAAAACTGGGAACTGCAGATCGGTTAGCCTAACATCAATAGCAGGGAAAATGCCAGAGTCTATTATAAAGGATGTGATAACAGGACACTTAGAAAACATCAACGGGATTAGACAAAGTCAACAAGGATTTATGAAAGGGAAATCATGTTTGAGGAACATACTGGAGATTTTTGAGGATGTAACTGTTAGAATAGATATAAGAGAACCAGTGGATGTGGTGTATTTAGATTTTCAGAAGGCCTTTGATAAAGTTGCACATAAGAGGTTAGTGTGCAAAATTAAAGCACATGGGATTGGGGGTAATATACTGGCATGGATTCAAAATTGGTTAACAGACAGGAAACAGAGAGTATGAATAAATGAGTCTTTTCAGGGTGGCAGGTGGTGACTCGTGGGGTACTGCAGGGATCAGTGCTTGGGCCCCAGCTATTCACAATATATATCAATGATTTGGATGAGGGAACCAAATGTAATATTTCCAAGTTTGCTGATGACACAAAACTGGGTGGGATTTTGAGTTGTCAGGAGGATGCCGAGAGGTTCCAAGATGATTTAGACAAGTTGAGTGAGTGGGCAAATACATGGCAGATGCAGTATAAATATGAAGTTATCCACTTCGGTAGGAAAAACAGAAAGGTAGAGTATTATTTAAATGGTAATAGATTGGGAAATGCTGATGTACAAAGAGGCCTGGGTGCCCTTGTACACCAGTCACTGAAAGCAAACATGCAGGTGCAGCAAGTTGTTAGGAAGGCAAATGGTATGTTGGCTTTCATTGCAAGAGGATTTGAGTACAGGAGCAAGGATGTCTTACTACAGTTGTACAGGGCCTTGGTGAGTCCACACCTGGAGTACTGTGTGCAGTTTTGGTCTCCTTACCGAAGAGAGGATATACTTGCCATAGAGGGAGTGCAGCGAAGGTTCACCACACTGATTCCTGGGATGGCAGGACTGTTGTATGAGGAGAGATTGGGTCAACTAGGCCTGTATTCACTAGAGCTTAGAAGAATGAGAGGGGATCTCATTGAAACATATAAAATCCTGACAGGGCTAGACAGACTGGATGCAGGGAGGATATTTCCCCTGGCTGGGGTGTCTAGAACAAGGGGTCACAGTCTCAGGATACGGGATAAGACATTTAGGACTGAGATAAGGAGAAATCTCTTCACTCAGAGGGTGGCGAACCTGTGGAAATCTTTATCACTGAAAGCTGTGGAGGCCAAGTCACTGAATAAATTTGTGAAGGATGTAGATAAATTTCTAGACACAAAAGGCATCAAGGGGTATGGGGAGAGAGCAGGAATATAGTATTTAGATGCAGGATCAGCCATGATCATGTTGAATGGCGAAGCAGGCTCTAAGGACCGAATGGCCAACTCCTGCTCCTATTCTTCTATGTTTCTATCTTCTCAAGCACTTGAATCATCTCACACCCTGGAGTAGAGATTCCGCTTTTGGCATAATTGCCGATTCTGGTGCAAAGTGCAGCCACAATTGGGCCCATTTTGAATAATGTTTTTCCCCGAGATTCCACTTAAACTCATTTTCATATCACTGAACACAAAATCTGCCATGAACCAGCGCAATTGGGCAGCGTTTTAAAATGTATTTTTTTTAAACATTTGATTCAAAAAATTTGGAATTATACATTTAAAAGTGTTAACTTGACGAAATTTGATTAAAGCAGCAGAAAATGTGTTTATTACAAACAAAAGGATTTTTAATCACAGTGTCAATCCATCACCTGTGAGTAACCTGAGTTTAAATTACTGATCTTCATTCTTAAAAAATATATTAAACCATTTTCTAGTTATATTGGGGTACTTTTGTCAAGTTCTTTGTAAAGTAAAACAAAAATCACATTTAGAAGCTTTTAAAACGCACTATTTAGTGTCCCAGCACCCAAAAGAACCAGCTTAATTTCCAGAGCCTCCCTGAAGGCCTGTAAATTCACCCGGGGGCGTGGCCAATTTTGTGGGCGGGGCCTGCTTCCAGCGCGATGTGTTTAAAACCAGTGCGGAATGTCGCAGAAACTCGAGTTGTGCGAAGACCAAAATGCATCATTTCAGATTTCTCTCTCTTAAATTTCATCTGCCATATGTCTGCCCATTTCACCAGTCTGTCTGTGTCCTCCTGAAACAAGTAACAATATTCCTCACGGTTTACTACATCTCCGAGATTCGGGTCATCGGCAAATTTTGAAATTATGTTATCTGTAAATTTTGGAATTATGTTCTGTATACTCAAGTGCAGATCATCAATGTATATCAAAACCCCCCAGCAAACTTGGGTGCATCCCATCTGGGCCGGGTGATTTTTCAAGCGCTGCCGACTTTTAACTAACTTGTCTTTATCAATCGTTGTCCCGTCCAATTACCCTACTGCCTCCTCCTTAATGTAACATAGGCAGCATTCTCTACTTTAGTGAAGACGGATGCAAAGTCCTCACTTAGTGCATCAGCCAAGCCCTCTGCCTCCACAGGATCTCTTTTCTAGTCCCTAATTGATCCCACCCTTCCTTTGAATGCACTATTACTGTTTATATGCTTAAAAATGACATTTGGGTTCCCTTTTATTTTCCTGCTAATCTATTCCCATACACGGTCTTTGCACCTCTTATTTCCCTTGTGAGTTCTCTTCTGGATTTTCTTTTGTATTTGGCTTGGTTCTCGACTGTATTATGAGCCTGACATTTATCATAAGCCTCCATTTTCTGTTTCATTTTAATCTCTATATCGATAGTCATCCAGGATTATCGAGGATTGGATTCCATTCTTTTCCCCTCCTGGGAATGTGTCTGGAGTTTACCCGAACTATTTCCGCTTTGAAGGCCTTCCATTGTTCAGTTACTGTTCCACATTGGGCCAGAACCCCTTTCAACTCACTGAAATTAGCCCTCCTCCAGTTTGAGTATTTTCACGTATGATTCTTGCTGGTCCTTTTACATAAGCACTCTAAAATTAAATGGGACCAGATCCCCTCTAATGTCATTGTGTGTATTTTGCACAGACCCAGGACAGGATCCAGATTGTCCATCAAACACTGCGTCAACTCACCAAGATCTACAGCATGAACCTGGGCTCGGTCACATGGCCCCGGGACAAGGTGGAAAACTTCCGTCTTCTCCTGGATCGGCAGCTCGAGGAGCTGGAAGAATGTGTCAGGAAACCAGGCTCAGAGTCCAGGCCGAGGAGAAACGCCTCAATTCACAAATACTTTAGGAAACTGAGAGAGTTTCTCAAACAAAAGGTGGGACAATTGATATTTGGCTGTGTGATTACTGACATGTAGTTCATTTCACCCCATTTAAACCCATTCATTCTCTAATGGATTTTCCTGAATATTTCTCTTTTTCAGAGATTCAGTGACTGTGCCTGGGAAATAATCCGTGCTGAGACCAGGGCCCGTTTACAACAGATCCTTACCATAACTGCAAATATCAGAAGAAGAAGTTAAATATTTTCCATAGACGTGTTTAATAGAGACTGGGAACAATGAATAGTTATTTAAAAATTGTTGACTTTTATAAATTGTTACATTCCAAGGACATGTTTAGTAGAGACTGGGAATGATGTTCATTTATTTAAAATAAATTCTATTTATTACAAAATATATATTTTTTGCAATACTGACACTATTTGCAGCAAGGTGACTGTTAGAGAACAAGGAATGTCTTGATAAGTTTTTATATTTGATTATTTATTTTAATTTATTGATATTTATTACTGTGATATTTTACTGTGATGAAATGTTAGTGTTTCCCGGGGGGGAGTCTGAGGAAAATGATGTTTCTGTCCCTTCCTTTATTGAATGGCAGCTGCTACAATGAAAAGTTTCATTTCAGGTTCGCTCTGTTGGGCACCTTATTGTACTCGCTGGTTTTCCAGTGTCAGCTCTCTGGACCGGCCCACCCGGCTCACACTCCTTTTGCTCCTGATCTCATCGGAACTGAGTCAATGTTATTATTGTGATACCTTCATACGATAAAACATTACAGTTTTAACACAATATCTAAAGTCAAAAATGAGAAGAAACTGAAGATTTTTCAATGACATGTTTAATACAGACTGCGAACGATAAGCTATTTTAAAGACCCCGAAATTTTACAAAATATATTTTAATTATATATAAAGTATTACTAATTTTACAATGTTGTCAGCTTGGCTCAGATATAATAGACTGAGTCAGAAGGTTCTGGGTCAAAACCCCACCCCAAATGAACTCTTTTATTTCCATTTAGCTGCAAGGCTCCTTATTCCAGTTGCTGAACTTCCAGTGAGAACTCTCTGCACTGGGAATGCCTCGGCCAATACCCAGCTCTGTCACTGGTTGCCATGGTACTGTCGGGCTCTCAAGGGTGGGGTTTGCAGACCAATAACCCCTGAGCTCATCCCTGACCTGCACTGACCTTTACATTTCTGCTCTCGCAGTGGCCAACACTTCAACTCGTCTCATCATGCCTTCCTAATTTATTGATATTTAAAGTTGTGATGTCTTCATGTAATTAAATGTTAACAGTTTTATACAATGTGTAAAATGAATTTAAAAAGAAGTGTTAATTTATTCATATTTATTAAGAGTTGGAGAATAGACAATGTTTTTCTAAACTGGAAACTTTTATACTGAATGAAATCAGGTTGGCATAAATAAATTGTTTACAATATTACACTTTTACTGGAGTGATATTTATTTCTCATTTGTACCTGTCAGTTTTCCATACGCACTATAGATACTCTGGATTCCCATACCTGCTGCCTGTTACTGGGACACCCTCTCTGCTCTATTCTCCTCTCTCCATTGCCCGCTTCTTCCTCACCAGTCAAAACTGCGGATCCATTTTGAACCCAATTGGCCCAATTTCCATCTCCTAGGCAGTATCACTGTTTTACTCTCCTGCTACTCAACTGCATATTCTCCCTCTGAATGAGAGAGGATTGAGCCTGAGGTGTTGAACAGGAAAAGGGAAATTGGAGGCATTAAGTGGAAAGGGACATTCAGAGATACTGAGAAAAGGGGGCGTGGCTGGAGGATCAGGGACACAGTACAGAGGGGGAAATCAAACAATGAGTGGACATGGACACCAGGCAATGAGTGAGGAGTGGAATGAGTGGAGAATGGGAATCAAAGGCTCTTTTGTGGCATCTTATCCTACACCTTCTGAAAATCTGTTCAATGTTCAGTCACATTCACTTTTTTCTTCTCCCTTCCCTCGTGTTGCCTTGTTACTCTCCAGCCTTTCTTTTGTATATTTATCGTAATACCTTTATTCTACATCCTCCTTGGGTTTCGCTTTCACGTTCCTCTGTAACACTGAGGCATGCGACTGATGTTTGCCATTTTGTCACACTCAAGTACAACATGTCCTCAATCACGTATAACTGCATCCAGCATTTCACTGAATATCCTTATACTTCTTTTTAGCAAACTTCTACTGTCTTTGCCCACAGTCAGCTGATAAACACATTTTCTTTATCTACAAGATGAAGAGACTTCAGAATCTTGTCAGGGCCTGGAGTGAGGCTTTGGAATGGATTTACCATTCCCACCTGTGACTCAGAGAGTGGAGGGTTCAAACCCCACTCCACACAGTCCCAGCAAGTGGGGGCCTGTCAGACTGTCAATTGGCCTGTGAATGCTTTCATTACTCCACACTTTTCTCTACAGTGCAAGGTTGTTAAGGCAGGAAAACGACAACCTCATGGCCAAAGGCTGCAACTACATCAGAACAGCTGACTTGTCAAAATAGAATTGCAAATGTTGACATAGCAACTTGCAATGGTAAATGCAGACAAAAAAACCTCATCAACATTTGTGACAAACTTCAGGGAAATTTGTGGCCTAACAATTAGTTACTCTCCCGTGATCTTTTACATGGGAGTTTACTTGGGTAAATTAACTCACACTATTGCTGTCTATGCAAATCCTACCCATTTATCTTTCCACTACTCAGTGCCCAACTAGCTCAGTCCCCACTAGCTCACTCCCATCAATAGCCCGACATCTTTTCCTTTGAATTATCTGAGCCAGTGGCCAGTTTGTGAAATCAGGCTGTAAAGTTCACATAGGCAAGACCTAATATAAATGTTGGTATTGTACTTTATATTGGGAAAAAGTTAACTCAAACAGTGTGACACAAACGTGACATCTGGAACTCAGACTAAGCAACAGGAAATGAGCAAGGATATAAGATTATTTTATATCATAGATTAATGTGCTGATAAAAGTCCTTGATGTTTCCCTTTATGTTTCCCGCCAGTGTTTATCATATAGAATAACAGAGTCACGGAATCATAGAACGATACAGCAGCATATGAGGCCATGTGGCCCATCGTGCCTGTGCCGGCTCTTTGAATCAGTGATTCAATTAATCCCATCGCCCTGCCCCTTCCCCAAAACCCAGACAATTTTCCCCCTTCAAGTATTTCCCAATTTCCTTTAGAAATTTATTATTAACTCTGCTTCCACCATCCTTTCAGGAAGTGCATTCCAGATCAGATCAAAAATAACGGCTGATCATCTCACCTCTGGTAAAGAACATAAGAAACAGGAGCAGGATTAGGAGAAACAGTAGCAGGAGTAGGAGAAACAGGAGCAGGAGTAGAAGAAACAGGAGCAGGAGTCAGAGAAACAGGAGCAGGAGTAGGAGAAACAGGAGCAGGAGTAGGAGAAACAGCAGCAGGAGTAGGAGAAACAGGAGCAGGAGTAGGAGAAACAGGAGCAGGAGTAGGAGAAACAGGAGCAGGAGTAGGAGAAACAGGAGCAGGAGTAGGAGAAACAGCAGCAGGAGTAGGAGAAACAGGAGCAGGAGTAGGAGAAACAGGAGCAGGAGTAGGAGAAACAGCAGCAGGAGTAGGAGAAACAGGAGCAGGAGTAGGAGAAACAGCAGCAGGAGTAGGAGAAACAGGAGCAGGAGTAGGAGAAACAGGAGCAGGAGTAGGAGAAACAGGAGCAGGAGTAGGAGAAACGGGAGCAGGAGTAGGAGAAACAGGAGCAGGAGTAGGAGAAACAGGAGCAGGAGTAGGAGAAACAGCAGCAGGAGTAGGAGAAACAGGAGCAGGAGTAGGAGAAACAGGAGCAGGAGTAGGAGAAACAGGAGCAGGAGTAGGAGAAACAGGAGCAGGATTAGGAGAAACAGGAGGAGTAATAGGAGAAACAGGAGCAGGAGTAGAAGAAACAGGAAAAGGAGTAGGAGAAACAAGAGCAGGAGTAGGAGAAACAGGAGCAGGAGTAGGAGAAACAGGAGCAGGAGTAGGAGAAACGGGAGCAGGAGTAGGAGAAACAGGAGCAGGATTAGGAGAAACAGGAGGAGGAATAGGAGAAACAGGAGCAGGAGTAGGAGAAACAGGAGCAGGATTAGGAGAAACAGGAGCAGGAGTAGGAGAAACAGGAGCAGGATTAGGAGAAACAGGAGGAGGAATAGGAGAAACAGGAGCAGGAGTAGAAGAAACAGGAAAAGGAGTAGGAGAAACAAGAGCAGGAGTAGGAGAAACAGGAGCAGGAGTAGGAGAAACAGGAGCAGGAGTACGAGAAACAGGAGCAGGAGTAGGAGAAACGGGAGCAGGAGTAGGAGAAACAGGAGCAGGATTAGGAGAAACAGGAGGAGTAATAGGAGAAACAGGAGCAGGAGTAGAAGAAACAGGAAAAGGAGTAGGAGAAACAAGAGCAGGAGTAGGAGAAACAGGAGCAGGAGTAGGAGAAACAGGAGCAGGAGTAGGAGAAACGGGAGCAGGAGTAGGAGAAACAGGAGCAGGATTAGGAGAAACAGGAGGAGGAATAGGAGAAACAGGAGCAGGAGTAGGAGAAACAGGAGCAGGATTAGGAGAAACAGGAGCAGGAGTCAGAGAAACAGGAGCAGGATTAGGAGAAACAGGAGCAGGAGTCAGAGAAACAGGAGCGGGATTAGGAGAAACAGGAGCAGGAGTAGGAGAAACAGGAGCAGGAGTAGGAGAAACAGGAGTAGGAGTAGGAGAAACAGGAGCAGGAGTCAGAGAAACAGGAGCAGGAGTAGGAGAAACAGGAGCAGGAGTAGGAGAAACAGGAGCAGGAGTAGGAGAAACAGGAGCAGGCTTAGGAGAAACAGGAGCAGGAGTAGGAGAAACAGGAGCAGGAGTAGGAGAAACAGGAGCAGGAGAAACAGGAGCAGGAGTAGGAGAAACAGGAGCAGGAGTAATGATCTTAAATCCGGGTTGTCTGGTTACTGAGCCTTCTGCCACTGGAAACAGCTTCTCCTTATTTATTCTATCAAAACCCTTTAAACTCGTAAGCTTCCTAATCTGCTTTTCCCCTCCGTTCTAAACATTTCTTTTAACATTTTGCAAAATTCTTCAGCATTATCTTACAGTTATAGGCATTTTTTGATATGTTACTTTTACTCTGAGCTCTCCCTCTCACCATTGACCCCCGGCCTTGAATGTTCAATGAAATATGCCAAAACTAAAAGATTTGATGATAAGATTCTCACCAACACATTATCTCTTTAAGTTGCTGCAATATGATTGTTTAACTGAAGCGCCAATAACTTGCTGTCGCGGTCTACAGGCGGCGCTCCTGGGATCTCAGTCCCAGATACACTCGGGGGGATGTTTTTGTTCGCAGTTACAGCTGAGAGTGATTTTGTGACATTCCCTGTGTACGTGAGGAATGGAAATGGAATGGCTCTCTCTGGAGCCCAGTGTCAGCACGAAAATCCGCCACCCCGGGATTGCCGCTGTCGGTGTCACTGGAACCCGGGTTATAAAATACAGCTCCCAATACATGTTCACACTCCCCCAATACAGAGCCTCCCTCTACACCGCCTCAGTGCCCCGGTGATCCCAGTCCACACAACACGGAGCTGGAAGCGGCCGCTGGTTGGGATCTTCTAGCGGGGATTTTCCTATCGCTGGTTCAGGAATCTCCAGCTTTTGGATTCCTCACCTCAGAAACAATCCGCACAAACCATTCCTCTCCTGCGGCTCTTCCAAAACTCCCGCAGCCCGATTTCACTTTTCGAATGCCACATATTAAAGCCGGCAGCATGGCAGTGAGAGGTCCCAGCAGTGTCCAGCCGCACACCCACAACACTCGGCAACACAGGCGGCTGCTCCCGGATCACAAGCGGCTGCATTTCCACTTCCAGACTTTCATTCGGTGACAAGAACCGTTTTCGGCGCTGAACCCGGATCCGCTCGCTTTCTGAGCCTTCAGATCGGTGCTTTACCCTGGGTCGGTCCAGCATGGCTTTGGCGAGTGTGTGGAGATGTTGGGTTGTGTTGGTCTTGTTGTCCGGGACCCTGAGTCTGGGCTGTGAGAGGCTGCAGTTACAGTAAGTTCTCAACACAGAGACTCTCAGCAAACTGAATGAAATGGTGAGTTTAACCTGCATCCCGAGCCGGATCCGGTCCACACGGGGTCTGTTTGTTGTGAAAAGTCATATCAGGGGAGATAGTTTGGAGTTTTATAACTTTATCAATTTAAAAATCAGTGATTCTCCAGTATTCCTGTTTCTGGGGTTGTCAGTAACAGCAATTATCTTCTGTCTCAGGGCGGTCGCATCCCCCGACAGTGTGTTAGAGAGAGGCTCTCGCTGAAAACCAAGCCCTTGAATCTGCTGAAACTTTCGGAGGGATTACAGGTGAGTGTTGTTTTATTTTATTCAAACTCGAGTTTTATCGATAGTATGAGTTTGTTCAACATCCTGGCCAGAACTTTAATTTGGAAATTTAAATCCAGTGTTAGCCACCCATTGATGTGAACATGGAAGAAGAACTTTTCATTCACCCCATGTCACTCTCTCGAATTGTCTAATTCCCTCTAACTATCTCACTTTCTCTAACTATCTCACTCTTTTATTAGCTCATTCACTCTCACTGTCTCTAATTATCTCTTTCACTCAAACTCCCTCACTCACTCTATCAAACTCTTTAACTATCTCAACTCTCTACCTCACTCAGTGATTATCTCACTCCCTTTAACTATCTAATTCCCTCTAATCATCTCACACCCTCTATTCACTTAACCCGCTGTAATCTGCTTGCTCCCATGACCAGCTGCTTCCCAATATCTCACTCCCTCTTTCCATCTCACCTCCTCTTTCTCACTCCCTGTAACCATCTCACTCCTTCTAATCGTTTCACATAAGAAATAGGAGCAGGAGTAGGCCAATCGGCCCCTCGAGCCTGCTCCGCCATTCAATAAGATCATGGCTGATCTGATCCTAACCGCCAATCCACTATCACAGAACCATCTCCTGAATCTAACAGAATTAGACACACGAAATTGGAGCAGGATCAGGCTACACGGCCCCTGGGCCCGCTCCGCTACCCACAGGGCCATGACCGATCCGAACCTAGACTCATGTCCAAATTCCTGCCCGCTCCCCATAACCCTTAATTCCCTTTACTTCTAGGAAACTGTCTATTTCTGTTTTAAATTTATGTAATGATGTAGCTTCTACAGCTTTTTGAGGCAGCATATTCCATGGACCTACCACCCTCTGAGTGAAGTAGTTCCTCCTCATCTCAGTTTTGAAAGAGCAGCCCCTTATTCTAAGACTATGCCCCCTAGTTCTAGTTTCACCCATCATCGGGAACATCTTCCCCGCATCCACCAGATCCAACCCCTTCACAATCTTATATGTTTCAATAAGATCACCTCTCATTCTTCTGAACTCCAATGAGTAGAGTCCCAATCTACTCAACCTCTCCTCATATGTCCATCCCCTCATCCCCGGGATTAACCGAGTGAACCTTCTTTGTACTGACTCGAGAGCAAGTATGTCCTTTCTTAAGTATGGACACCAAAACTGTACGCAGTATTCCAGGTGCGATCTCACCAATACCTTGTACAACTGAAGCAATACCTCCCTATTTTTATATTCTATCCCCCTAGCAATGAAAGCCAACATTCCATTGGCCTTCTTAATCACTTGCTGCACCTGCATACTAACCTTTTGAGTTTCATGCACCAGGACCCCCAGATCCCTTTGTACTTCAGTACTTTCCAGTTTCTTGCCATTAAGATAATAACTTACTCTACGATTTTTCCTGCCAAAGTGCATAACCTCACACTTTCCAGTATTGTATTCCATCTGCCAAATCTCTGCCCACATACTTAGCCTGTCGATGTCCCCTTGCAGGTTTTTTATGTCCTCCTCACTCTCTACTTTCCCTCCCATCTTAGTATCATCTGCAAACTTTGATATGTTACACTCGGTCCCCTCCTCCAAATCGTTAATATAGATTGTAAAGAGTTGGGGACCCAGCACTGACCCCTGCGGAACACCACTAGTTACTGATTGCCAGTCTGAGAATGAACCATTTACCCCAACTCTCTGCCTTCTGTTAGATAGCCATTCCTCTATCCATGCCAGAATATTACCCACAATCCCGTGATTTTTTATCTTAAGCAATAATCTTTTGTGTGGCACCTTGTCAAATGCCTTTTGGAAGTCTAAATACACTACGTCCACTGGTTCCCCTTTATCCACCCCATACGTTACTTCCTCAAAGAACTCCAGCAAATTTGTCAAACATGACTTCCCCTTCATAAAACCATGCTGACTTTGTCCTATTAAATTATGATTATCCAAATGTCCTGTTACTGTCTCCTTAATAATGGACTCCAAAATTTTACCTACCACAGATGTTAGGCTAACCGGCCTATAGTTTCCAGCCTTCTGTCTACTGCCCTTTTTAAATAAGGGTGTTACATTAGCAGTTTTCCAGTCTGCCGGGACCTTTGCCGAGTCCAGGGAGTTTTGGAAAATTATTACCAATGCATCCACAATCCCTACCGCCACTTCCCTCAAGACCCTAGGATGTAAGCCATCAGGTCCAGGTGATTTATCCGCCTTGAGTCCCATTATTTTACCAAGTACCACTTCCTTAGTGATTTTGATCGTGTTTAGCTCCTCCCCCACTTTAACCCCCTGTTTGTCCAGTGTTGGGATATTCTTAGTGTCTTCTACTGTAAAGACTGATGTAAAATATTCATTCAGTGTTTTTGCCATCTCCATATTTCCCACCATTAATTTCCTGGTCTCATCCTCTAAGGGACCAACATTTACTTTAGCCACCCTTTTTCTTTTTATATAACTATAAAAACTCTTACTATCTGTTTTTATATTTTTTGCTAATTTACTTTCATAATCTATCTTCCCTTTCTTAATCAATCTTTTTGTTATTTTTTGCTGTCTTTTAAAGTTTTCCCAATCCTCTATCCTCCCACTAGATTTGGCTACCTTATATGCCCTTGTTTTTAGTCGAATACTATCCTTAATTTCTTTACTTAGCCACGGATGGCTGTCTTTTCTTTTACACCCTTTTCTTCTCAGTGGAATATATTTTTTTTGGAAGTTGTAAAATAACTCCTTAAATGTACACCACTGATCATGTATCGTCTTACCCTTTAATCTATGTTCCCAATCCACTCTACTCAATTCCGCTCTCATACCGTCATAGTCTCCTTTATTCAAGCTTAGCATGCTTGTTTGAGATCCAACCTTCTCACCCTCTAATTGAATATGGAATTCAACCATGTTATGGTCACTCATTCCAAGGGGATCCTTTACTAGGACATTTTAAATTAATCCCATCTCATTACACAGGACCAGATCTAAGGTTGCTTGCCCCCTGGTCGGTTCAGTTACATACTGCTCAAGAAACCCATCCCTAATACACTCAATGAACTCATCCTCAAGGCAGCCCTGCCCAATTTGATTTGTCCAATTAATATGATAGTTAAAATCCCCCATAATTATAGATGTTCCCTTATTACAAGCCTCAACTATTTCCTGATTGATACTCCATCCAACAGAGTTGCCACTGTTCGGAGGCCTATAGACTACGCCCACTAATGTTTTTCCCCCTTATTATTCCTTACCTCCACCCAAACTGTTTCATTATCCTGATCTTTTGACCCAATATCATTTCTCTGTATTACAGTGATTCCTTCCTTTATTAACATAGCCACCCCACCTCCCCTTCCTTCCTGCCTGTCCTTCCTGATCGTTAAATAACCTGGTATGTTTAATTCCCAGGCATTGTCACCCTGCAGCCATGTTTCTGTAATGGCCACAAGATCATACCCATATGTATTTATTTGTGCCATTAACTCGTCTATTTTGTTACGAATGCTACGTGCATTCAGATAGAGTACTTTCAAAGATGTTTTGTGACACTTAGTTCCTGCTTTTGCCCTTTTTATTACTTTACCTTTTACTCCATACCTTCTGCCCCTTCCTGACACGCTCTGGTTTTTAATTTCCCCACTGCTACCTAAGTCTATGACCTTCTCTGTTGTCATTTTTATTATTTGCTCTCTAGGAACCCCCCCCCCCCCCCCACTAGTTAGTTTAAAGCCCTCTCTACAGCCCTAGTTATATGATCCGCCAGGACTCTAGTCCCAGCACTGGCCAAGTGAAGCCCGTCTCAACGGAACAGCTCCCTCCTGCCCCAGTACTGGTGCCAGTGTCCCAGGGAGCAAAACCCATTTCTCCCACACCAGTCTTTGAGCCACGCATTTAATTCTCTAATTTTATTTGTCCTAGCCAAATTCGCTCGTGGCTCAGGTAATAATCCACCCTTGTGGTTCTGCTTTTTAATTTGGCCCCTAGCTGCTCAAACTCCCTCAGCAGAACCTCCTTCCTTGTCCTATCTATGTCATTGGTACCAACATGGACCACGACAACTGGATCCTCCCCCTCCCACTCCAAGTTTCTCTCCAGTCCAGAGGAGATGTCCTTAACCCTGGCACCGGGCAGGCAACACAGCCTTCGGGACTCTCGCTCTTGGCTGCAAAGAACTCTATCTAGCCCCCTAACGATACTATCCCCTACCACTACAACATTTCTTTTAACTCCCCCCACTTGAATGGCCCCCTGCTCCACGGTGCTGTGGCCAGGTTGCTCATCCTCCCTACAGTCCCTGCTCCTGTCCCCACAGGGAGTAAGAGCCTCGAACCTGTTGGACAAGTGCAAGGGCTGCGGCTCCTCCAACACTACCTCCTGGATCCCCGTACCTGCCTCACTTCTAGTCACACCATCCTGACCCTGGCCACGGACTACATCTGAATTAATTAATCTAATTGGTGTGACTACCTCGTGATACACAGAGTCCAGGTAACTCTCCCCCTCCCTGATGTGTCTCAGTGTTTGAAACTCAGACTCCAGCTCTTCAACACGGAGCCGGAGTTCCTCGAGCAGCCAACACTTACTGCAAATGTGATCACTGTGAGCATCAATGGTGTTCACCAGCTTCCACATATTGCAGCAGCAACACATCGCCTGATCTCCCATTCTATGTAATTAATTAAATTTATTAATATTATTCTTAAATATCCTCTGCCCCGATTCTAGATGGTGAATATCACACCTTAGAAACTATAAACGCCCTCTATCTATCTGACTGAATGGCTGCAGGGCATTCTTAAGGGGGAGGGTGAACAGTCAGAGGTCGTGGTTCGCATTGGTACCAGACATGGGTAGGAACAGGGATGAGGTCCTGCAGCAAGAATTTAGGGAGCTAGGTAGCAGATTAAAGAGCAGGACCTCAAAGGTTGTAATCTCTGGATTACTCCCGGTGCCATGTGCTAGTGAGTATAGGAATAGGAGGATAGAGCAGCTGAATACGTGGCTAAAGAGTTGGTGCAGGAGGGAGGGCTTTAGTTTCCTGGATCACTGGGTCTGCTTCTGGGGAAGGTGGGACTTGTACAAGTCGGACGGGTTGCACCTGAACCAAAACGGGACAAATATCCTTGCGGGGAGGTTTGCTAGCACTGTTGGGGGGTGTTTAAACTAACTTGGCAGGGGGATGGATACAGAGTGGAGCTATAATAGGGGGTGATGTACAGCCAAATATAGAGGAAAAAACAAGTCAGCTTGGAAGGCAGAGTAAATATGTAACGGCACAAGGGAGTAGGGCAAGGCTGGATGGCATTTATTTTAATGCAAGGAGTCTTGCGAATAAGGTGGATGAACTGAAGGTGTTGATGAACACATGGGAGTATGATATTGTTGCTATCACGGAGACATGGTTGAGGGAGGGGCAAGACTGGCAGCTAAATATTCTGGGGTATAGAATCTTCAGGCGAGACAGAGGGGGCGGGGGGGTAAAAGAGGAGGGGTGTCGCAATATTAATTAAGGAGTCAATTACTGCTGTAAGGGGGGATGATATATTAACAGGTTCCTCTAATGAGGCCATATGGGTAGAACTTAAAAACAAAAAGGCGGCAAGCACTTTGCTGGGAGTGTACTATAGGCCCCCAAACAGTCAGGGGGAGATAGAGGAACAGATATGTAGGCAAATCTCAGAGAAATGTGCAAATAATAGGGTAATAATAGTGGGGGATTTCAACTTCCCCAATATTAACTGGGGTAGTCAGAGTGTGAAAGGCTTAGAGGGTGCAGAATTCTTAAAGTGCATCCAGGAGAGCTTTTTGAGCCAGCATGTAGAAAGTCCTACAAGAGAGGGGGTGGTACTGGACCTAATTCCAGGGAATGTGGCCGGGCAAGTGGTAGAAGTGTTAGTAGGTGAGCACTTTGGTGACAGTGACCATAATTCGGTGAGATTTAAGGTAGTCATGGAAAAGGACAGAGATGGACCGGAAATAATGGTTCTAAATTGGGGGAAGGCCGATTTTAACTTGATAAGGCAGGATCTGGCCAAAGTGGACTGGGATCAGCTACTTGTAGGAAAATCCACATTGGAGCAATGGGAGTCTTTCAGAAAGGAAATTGAGAGAGTACAATGGCAACATGTTCCTGTAAAGGTCAAGGGTGGGACCAACAAGCCCAGGGAACCTTGGATGTCAAGGGATATATGAGAATAGATTAGGAAAAAAGGGGGGGCTTTTGGCAGATACAAAGGACTAAAGACAGAGGAAGCCCTAGAGGAGTATAAAAAGTGCAGGGGGATACTTAAAAAAGAAATTAGGAGAGCGAGGAGGGGCCATGAAATAACACTGGTGAGCAAAATAAAGGAAAATGTGTTTTATAAGTATATTAAGGGCAAGAGGATAACTAGGGAAAGAGTAGGGCCCATTAGGGACCAAAGTGGCAATCTGTGTGTGGAGCCAGAAGATGTAGGTGGGGTTTTAAATGAATTTTTTGCATCTGTGTTCACGATGGAGAAGGACGATGTAGACATAGAAATCAGGCAGGGGGACTGTGATATACTTGAACATATTAGCATCGAGAGGGAGGAGGTACTAGCGGTTTTAGCAGGCTTAAAAGTGGATAAATCCCCAGGCCCGGATGAAATGTATCCCAGGCTGCTGTGTGAGGCAAAGGAGGAGATTGCAGGGACTCTGACACAAATTTTCAAAACCTCTCTGGCCACAGGGGATGTGCCAGAGGACTGGAGAACAGCTAATGTAGTACCATTATTCAAGAAGGGTAGTAGGGATAAACCAGGGAATTACAGGCCAGTGAGCCTAACATCAGTGGTAGGGAAATTATTGGAAAAATTTCTGAGGGATAGAATTAGTCTCCACTTGGAGAGGCAAGGATTAATCAGGAATAGTCAGCATGGCTTTGTCAAGGGAAGATCATGTCTGACCAATTTGATTGAATTTTTTCGAGGGGGTGACTAGCTGTGTGGATGAGGGTAGTGCAGTGGATGTGGTTTACATGGATTTCAGTAAGGCTTTCAATAAAGTCCCGCACAGGAGACTGGTCAAGAAGGTAAGAGCCCATGGGATCCAGGGTGCCTTGGCACATTGGATCCAAAACTGGCTTAGTGGCAGAAGGCAGAGGGTGATGGTCGAAGGTTGTTTTTGTGACTGGAAGCCTGTGTCCAGTGGGGTACCACAGGGATCGGTGCTGGGTCCTTTGCTGTTTGTGGTCTACATTAATGATTTGGATGTGAATGTAAAAGGTATGATCAGTAAGTTCGCAGATGACACAAAAATTGGTGGGGTGGTAAATAGCGAGGAGGGTAGCCTCAGTCTGCAGGACGATATAGATGGGTTGGTCAGATGGGCGGAACAGTGGCAAATGGAATTTAACCCTGAAAAGTGTGAGGTGATGCATTTTGGAGGGACTAACAAGACAAGGGAATACACAATGAATGGCAAGACCCTAGGAAAGACAGAGGATCAGAGGGACCTTGGTGTGCATGTACATAGATCCCTGAAGGCAGCAGAACAGGTGGATAAGGTGGTTAAGAAGGCATATGGGATACTTGCCTTCATTAGCCGAGGCATAGAATATAAGAGCAGGGAGGCTACGATGGAGCTGTACAAAGCACTGGTTAGGCCACAGCTGGAATACTGTGTGCAGTTCTGGTCGCCACACTATAGGAAGGATGTGATTGCTTTGGAGAGGGTGCAGAGGAGATTCACCAGGATGTTACCTGGGCTGGAGCGCTTCAGCTGTGAAGAAAGACTGGACAGGCTGAGGTTGTTTTCCTTGGAGCAGAGAAGGCTGAGGGGGGACCTGATTGAGGTGTACAAAATTATGAGGGGCATAGATAGGATAGATAGAAAGGAACTTTTTCCCTTAGTAGAGGGGTCAATAACAAGGGGGCATAGATTCAAGGTAAGGGGCAGGAGGTTTAGAGGGGATTTGAGGAAGAACTTTTTCACCCAGAGGGTGGTTGGAATCTGGAACTCACTGCCTGAAAGGGTGGTAGAGGCAGGAACCCTCACAACATTCAAGAAGCATTTGGATGAGCACTTGAAATGCCATAGCATACAAGGCTACGGACCAAATGCTGGAAAATGGGATTAGATTAGACAGGGCTTGAGGGCTGGTGTGAATGCGATAGGCAGAATGGCCTCTTTCTGTGCTGTATAACTCTATGACTCTATGACTCCCTGAAATTTTGTCAACACCTCTAATGATCTCAGACCTTGTGTCTATCTTAATCCCTGTTTGCGTGGGTTTCCTCCGGGTGCTCCGGTTTCCTCCCACAGTCTAAAGATGTGCGGGTTAGGTTGACTGGCTATGATAAATTGACCCTTAGTGTTAGGGGGATTAAATACACGGGGTTACGGGGATAGGGTGGGATATGTGTTGGTGTAGGGGTTACGGAGATCGGGTGGGATATGTGTCGTTGCAGGCTCGATGGGCCGAAATGGCCTCTATCTGCACTGTGGGGTTTCTGTGATTTCTGTGATAAACCATTTCACTCCTGAGCTGTGGTGATAAATGTGAGGTTTGCCCCATCCCGAGCTGGTTAAATCATAGAATCATGTAATGATATAGCACAGAAGGAGGCCATTCGGCCCATCATATCTTTGTCGACTCATTGCAGCCCATCGTTCCTGTGCCAGTTCTTAATCCTACTACCCTGCCCACTCCCCGTAGCCGTGTACATATTTCCCCTTCAATTATTAAATCATAGATGCATATAATGATACAGCACAATAGGAGGCAGTGCAGCCCATCGTTCCTGTGCCAGCTCTTTGAAAGAGCTATAAAATGAACCTCACTCCCCTGCTGTTTCCCCATAGCCCTGCACAGTTTTCCCATTGAATTATTTATCGAAATCCCTTTTGAAAGTTATTATTGAATCTGCCTTTCAGGCAGCGCATTCCAGATCATAACAACTTGCTGTCTAATGAAAGTTCTGTCATCCCACCTCCAATTCTTTTGCCAATTACCATCTGTGTCCTCTTGTTACTGATAATTCTGCCACTGGAAGCAGTGCTCTTTATTTACCCTATTACCATGCTACCTTCATCAACACTCTCCGTCACTTCATCAAATAACTCAATCAAATTAGTCAAACATGATTTGCCTTTAACAAATCCCTGCTAGCAGTCATTTATTAATCCATATTTCTCAAAGTGATAATTAATTTTATCTTGGATTATTGTCTCTAAAACTTACCCGACCACCAGCGTTAAGCTGACTGGCCTGTAGTTGCCGCATTTATCCCTTTCCCCTTTTTGAACATGAGTGTAAAGTTTCCAATCCTCCAATCCTCCTATATCCAAGGAGGATTGGAAGGTTGTGGCTAGAGCCTTCACTATCTCCACCCTTACTTCCCTCAGCAACTTTGGATGCATCCCATCCAGTCTAGGTGACTTTTCTACTTTGAGCGCTGGTAAACTTTTAAGTACCATGTCTTTATCTATTTTTATCCTATCCAATTTCTCTACTGCCTTCTCCTTTACTGTGACATTGGTAGCATTCGCTTCTTTATTGAAGATAGATGCAAAGTTTTCATTTAGTACATCAGCCTCCACAAGACAATTTCCATTTTGGTCCCTAAGTGTTCCCACTCTTCCTTTCACTATTCATTTACAATTTATACAATTATAAAACACATTTGGGATCCCTTTAATATCACCCACTAATCTATTCTCATACTCTTTCTTTGCACCTCTTATTTCCGTTTTCCTTGCCAGCCACGCCCACATCCCAGGAATGAATATTAAAAAGTCTCCTTTGTACTGATTGTATTCAGCTTCTTAATCTACTGTATTGAGCTTGCCATTTATCATAAGCCTCCTTTTGTTATTTCATTTTAATCCCTATATATTTTAATCATCCAGGGAGATCTAGTTTTGCATGACCTTCCTTTCCCTTTCGTGGGAATATGTCTAGAGTTTATCCGAACTATCTCCTCTTTGAAGATTTACTGTTTCATTTACTGTTTTACCTGCCAATCTTAGATTCCAATCCACATGGGCCAGAAACCATTTCAACTCACTGAAATTAGCCCTCCTCTAGTTTGAATGTTTTCAAATGTGATTGTTGCTTGTCCTTTACCATAACTACTCTAAATCTAATTGGGACCAGATCCCCTCTAATGTCATTGTGTGTATTTTGCACAGACCCCGGACAGGATCCAGATTGTCCATCAAACACTGCGTCACCTCACCAAGATCTACAGCATGAACCTGGGCTCAGTCACATGGCCCCGGGACAAGGTGGAAAACTTTCATCTTCTCCTGGATCGGCAGCTCGGGGAGCTGGAAGAATGAGTCAGGAAACCGGGCTCAGAGTCCAGGCCGAGGAGAAACGCCTCAATTCACAAATACTTTAGGAAACTGAGAAAGTTTCTCAAACAGAAGGTGGGACAATTGATATTTGACTGTGTGATTACTGACATGTAGTTCATTTCACCCCATTTAAACCGGTTCATTCTCTAATGGATTTCCCTGAATATTTCTCTTTTTCAGAGATTCAGTGACTGCGCCTGGGAAATAATCCGGGCTGAGACCAGGGCCCGTTTACAACAAATCCTTACCATAACGGCAAAAATCAGAAGAAGAAATTAAAGATTTTCCAAAGGCATGCTTAGTACAAACTGGGAATGATGTTCATTTATTTAAAATATCTTATATTTATTAAAAAATTATTACATTTTTACAGACGTTATATTGTTTTGCTGTAATAACACTATTTGCAGCAAGGTGACTGATAGAGAACAAGGAACGTGTTGATAAGTTTTTATATTTAATTATTTATTTTAATTTATTGATATTTATTACGTGATATTTTCCTGTGATGAAATGTTAGTGTTTCCCTGGGGAGAGTCTGAGGTAAATGCTGTTTCTGTCCCTTTATTGAATGGCAGCTGCTACAATGAAAAGTTTCATCTCAGGTTCGCTCTGTTGGGCACCTTATTGTACTCCCTGGTTTTCCAGTGTCAGCTCCCTGGACCGGCCCACCCGGCTCACACTCCTTTTGCTCATCGGAACTGAGTCAATTTTATTGTTGTGATATCTTCATGCAATAAAATGTTACACTTTTTACACAATGTGTAAAGTCAGTTCAATAAGAAATATAAATTCCTTGAAATGGAACAGAATATGTTTTTTTTAATGAATCTGTTTACATTGATTTTAAATAAATATACGTCAATACTTTCTGGTCTCATGCCTGTTAATGCATTTGAGTTTGCCATTTTTATTATAAATACTTTTGATTCTCTCGCACACTCAAATGCTCAAGCTCACAATCTACTGATTCCACCATTCAGCAGCATTAGTTAGTCCCTTCTATTCCTCAATATCTCTGATTGCCGCTTCAAGCAGGATAAAGAGAGTTTGTGACACTGACGGGAGATTTGACTGTCCTGGTCATGGTCCTCATAGACATCCTTCGTCACAGAGACGTGCTGTCCCTCTTTGTCCTCCGTGACCTCTCTGTTGTGTGCCACATGATCTACCACTCCATCGTTTTCCACCATTTCTCCTCAGTGATTCACCTCTGTGGCACCGTCCTTGCTCGGCCCCACTTTTACATGGCCCAATGTAGCCATCGCACTTCCTAAAATGGCTTCTCCCTCAAGCCCTGTACAGTCACTTTGGGTACCCCTTAAGATCATTCCTTGCCCTTTCTTTCATCTACATGCTTCCCTTTGGTAACATCGTTCTCAACTTCCTTATGTTGACGTTTGGCTTTGCCCCTCCACCATCACCCTTAATTCATGGACTGCCACTGTACTATCTGACAGTAAATCATAGGCGAGACAGAATTTTTCCCAACTCAGGACCAGCAAAGCCAAAGCCACCCTATTTAAATCACACCAAAAACTCCACACCGAGCCCCTAATTTCATCCCCCTCTCTGGCTGGCAGCTCATTCAGGCTGAATCCAACCTGTGATCTATTGGACCCTGAGTTGAACTTCAAGCCCAAAATATTATCCAGCACCAAGAATGCCTTTATCACTGCAGCATAATTTCGCTCTACTCCTAGCTCTCCCCCTTTGTCAATGAAACTTTCATCTACTCTTTTGTCCGCTCCAGGCCTTAATTGTCCAGGGATCTTTTTGTCAGCCCCCTAAACTCCACTCATCATAAACTCTGACTCGTCCAAAACGCATCTGCCTGCAGCATGTGCTACACTAAGTCTCATTTCCCTATGACCCGTTCCCTCACCAATCTCCTTTGGTTCCTCATCTCCCAATGCTTTGAATTCAAAGTCCCTGTCCTGGTCTACAAATCTCTCCATGTCCGTGCCCCTCTCTACCTCTGCAACCTCCTGCAGTTCTGCGTAGCAGCATGCACCCTCTGCGCTTGTGACTGACCACCTTTGCAAACCCCTTTCCCTCTGCTCCACTGTCAGTGGCAGGGTTTATAGTACCTTGGGCCCACACTCGGGAACTCTATCCCTAAAGCCCTCTGCCTTGCTTTCTCTCGCCCAATCTTCACAAGCCTCCTCAAAATCCACCCTTCTCGCCTTGTCTTTAGCCATCTCCACTGTCTGTCCTGCTGTTTGGAGTCCATTTCTAACCTCTGTGAAACATTTGGGGATGCTTTTATGCTAAAGGTAGCACATACCTGTGTTGCTGTTGACAGTAGAAAACCACATTCATATAACACTGAGTTGTGAATAACAAAATCAGAGAGTAAAACAAAGCTAATTAATTTTCTGTTAATGTTGAGAGCAGAAACCCAGATTCATTCTCCCATTCTTTAGCCCAATGGCACTGCAGGAAATTGCACTGTCCCTTAGACAATCCCAAGAGATCCGTTTACTCAGCAGAGACCAGCTCCAGATGAAGCCATGCATTTACCCAGTAAGCCACCAGCGAGATGTTTTCTCTTTATTTTAACCTAGCAGTATGAGCACAGTCAACAGCAGTTGAGAGAAAAACTGCTTGATGGCAGGGCAAACTGGCAAGATGGGGATTATGAGCAGCGAGTATTGAGCAGTCTGTGTGTGACTCCAATCAGCCCTTGAGAGAACTAGTCTGTGAGGGGCATATTATTGACCTGGACACCAATTTAGATCACAACATTTCACGTTATTCACAGCCCTCAAAGAGCCTGGATTTCAGGATTGAAACGGTGTCCTTTTGGAACTATAAATTTCACAATTTGGCACATTGATCGTGTGTTAGTCTGCTGTGTACCCACATAGAAATTTGCGAGCCTGAGCATACAAATCATTAAAAGCTAATGCACAGGTACTAAAAGCAATCAAAAAGGATAATGGAATGTTGCCCCCCCCCCCAACGCCACCCCCACATCAACCCCCCATCACCACCAAAATTATGTACATGACCCTGCCTGCAGCTGGAAAATTGGCTAGGGTCAGAGCACACCTTTGCAGCGGGCTGAGATCTCGCACACTCCTGTTCCGCAACCACGGAAGAGCTAGGCCTCGTTGTCCAAAATGACACAAGCTCACCAGCTGCTGGGACAAGGCATTGGAGACTGTGCCATCCTGCGGAATAATACCCATCATCAGCTGCTCCTTTAAGGAGAGAGAAGTTAAGAGAAGAAAATGGGAGAAAAAAAAAAGCACGGGGGAGATGAGGAGATTTTTTTTCACGCAGCGAGTTGTCATGGTCTGGAACTCACCACCTGAAAGGGTGCTGGAAACAGACTCAGTAGTAACTTTCAAAAGGGAATTTGATAAATACTTGAAAAGGAAAAATTAGCAGGGCTCTGGGGAAAGTGCAGTAAAATGGGATGAATTGGACGGCTCTTTCAAAGAGTCGACACAGGCATGGTGGGCCGAAAGGCCTTTTTTTTGTGCTGTGGGGGTTTGGTTGGGGATCGCGGGGGCCTCGGTCGAGAATCGGGGGGTTCGGTCGGGGATCGCGGGGGGCTCGGTCGAGAATCGGGGGGGTTTGGTTGGGGATCGCGGGGGGCTCGGTCGAGAATCGGGGGGTTTGGTTGGGGATCTCGGGGGGGGCTCGGTCGAGAATCGGGGGGTTCGGTCGAAAATCGCAGGGGGCTTGGTTGAGAATCGGGGGGGGTTCGGTCGGGGATCGCGGGGATCTCGGGGGGGCTCAGTCGGGGATCGCGGGGGGCTTGGTCGGGGAGCCGGGGGGGCTTGGTCGAGAATTGGGGCGATTCGGTCTGGGATCGCGGGGGGCTCGGTCAAGAATCGGGGGGTTCGGTCGGGGATCGCGGGGGGGCTCGGCCGAGGATCGGGAATTGGCGGGGGGGGCGTGGGTCGGGGATCAGCGGTGGGGGGGAGAGAGGATCGGGGCCTCAGCATCATCTGTGGGGTGGTGGTGCAGTCTTCTTGGTGGGGATTGGAGGCCTGGGAAGGTGATCAAAGGCCTCGCGAGGGGGTCTCTGATCACGGGGGATGGGTTAGGTTGGGACCCTGGATCCAGGAGGTAGGTAACACAAAGAATTCGACCCAACACAATCGTCGCTAAGCAAAAGGAAAAATATCTGACATATTGGGCAGAAACAACAAAAACCCAAAGCAAACTCAATTGCTACTTGGCCCTAAACAGACAATACAACATAGCTGATTACCTGACCATGGTAAAGGATAACAAACTGAGAAGAACCTTGACAAGGTACAGACTTAGCGAACATAGCCTAGCGATCGAAAAAGGCAGACACAGGCAGACCAGGCTGCCAAGAGAGGACAGGATATGCTCTCACTGCAGTCAGGGAGTGGTGGAGACAGAGATGCACTTCCTCACAGCTTGTGGAAAATATCAGGGCATCAGGGAGAATTTCTACCAAAAATTCTCACAAATATGCCCTGATTTCAGAAATCTGAATGACAACCAAAAACTCCCATTCCTACTGGGAGAGGAGAGAAGCTGTGTAACGCTGGCGGCGCACTATGTTGCAGCTTGCCATGAACAGAGGGACAACCAGTAAGCTAAGAAAAAAATATATATAAACAATGCGAATGTATATTTATACACTCAGGGATATACCTGTTTATACACTGTATGAATAGAACTGCGTTTATGTGCTGAACCATAAATGTATTTTGATGCTTTGGCAACATAAGATGTAACTTATCATGCCAATAAAGCGATTTAAATTGTAAAATTGTATAAAGCCACTTACCTCCTGGATGCAGCAGACCCCATCTCACTTTAACTGCCTGGTTTCATGAATTGTGTGAAACCCGTCCACATGCAGTTAAATTCAAAATGGACGGGGAAAAAGAGGCCTCCAGCCTCAATATAATATTTAAATTGAAGTTCCGCCCACTGGGAGCATGAATTACTGAGGCCCGCTTATTGACGCAGAGAGTACCATGTTACTGGACAGCAAAGCATTGCTCCACTTCAGCAATCTACTGGATATATTTTTCAGGCTGGAATTACTGGCAAACCATGGGATGGAATCATCGAATTGAGTTTGGCCCTTCCATGTTGCCGCAGCCCTGGCACATTTCCTGTGAAATATCGGAGCAGTTTCCTCTATTTTCTGACCCTCTAGGTGGTTTTATGCTCTCTCTACAGCGGTGAGGCAAGCCACCGATCTCTGCAGTAATCAGTCCCCAGTCACCTACTATTTTCACAGTCACTTTTAATTTCAGTATCGCTTTCAATTTCATTTTAGCTGAACGTGGAGGGTGGGATTTCTCATTGTATGTGGTCAACCAATGAGCAGCCTCCTGTGCAGATGGCTCACCTGATAAGGTAGGCGGCGCAAACCATCGACATGATCATACGTAGGGGCGCACTTGAAGTTTTACGGGCTTCCCAGCACAAACTTCCCCTCGTTCAGCGTGAAATTGCAAATCTCACTCAGAATGGCAAAATATTACATTGGTGCAGCAGGGGAAGGTCTTCTGAGGTTCGGATTAAGACGCATTTGGCTGGATTCTCCACTGCAATCCCACCCGAAATGAGGCTAAATCTGGCGGTGAGGCCGACCAACGTCTCTCCGCCCCGACCTGGATTTCCATTCCCCCCCACCCCTGTGCCCCGGAGGAATACTGCTGGCTGTGTTAGGGGAAGGGTATTACTCCTCAAAATAATAGGGTTCACAGCTCTTAATGTCAGACGTTCACAGATTTATTAAGCATATAATAATTATTGACAGTAATTAAACATATACTTAACTGCAACACTTATGACAAAACCTTGCTAGTTTTAGCCTGGAAATTTACAACACTTTGCAGAGCTCGGTGTACTTGATTGGCCAGACCATCGCATTCCAAAGTATCTGCTCTAACAACCACTTTTTATACCCAGTGTCACAACTGGTACGTGACAATTTGCATGTTCCATAGCATTGCCTAATACACAGTTAGCCTCCAACACTGATTTGTCTGTACTGTCCTTGCAGCCATAGATCTTACTTCCTAACTGACCTGAAGAAATGAGACTCCATGCTTATAATAGTTAATTTTCAGTGCCAGAGAGGTTGACTGGCAGTAATTAATATTTATGTCATTAAAACGGTATAAGACTGAAATAGACAAGACTTAACTTTCTGTGGCGAGTTTAGTTCGTATCTGCAATGAAAATTCAGCAACTTCACACCGTTCATTGCATTTCAGTGGTGAGACAGACAGCGAGATGCCGTTTTTGTGAAGCTAATGGTGGAATGGCGCATCACAGACAGCAACTTTTGGATTTTCGCGTTTAACCTCGGATCCTCCCTCGTCTGAAGTTGCTGTACCATTTGCGCATAAATAACAGTGAGCGCTATTAACCTCATAGTTGACTAGGGACAGGGTCACTGGCATAGCTTGGTGAAGCTAAGCAGAGCCAGGCCTGGTTAGTATCCTGGAGGGTGTGACCATCAGGGAAGACCAGGTGCAGAAGGTCACGGAAGGAGCCCCGAGGAGGGGCAGTTGGTGAGAAGGTCACGGAAGGAGCCCCGGGAGGGGTGGCTGGTGAGCAGGCCCGGGCGTTGGGCTGGAGATTGTCGGAATGGTGGAAATGGAATGGCGGCGCGCACAGCCGCAGCGGCTTTGCTTCTCCCAGGACGGTGCTGTTTACGTTTAATGTTAATGTTATTTGTACTGGACTCATGGGAGCTTGCAAGATCACATTTCGTTGTACAATGACAATAAAGTTGAATTATTATTTTGAAAGCAAATTATGGCCCAATGTGTTCTAACACATTTCACTGGCAATACCCAACAGAGGAAATCTTCACAAATGCACTGATAGTGTATACATGTAGTGACAGGAGTGATTACTACCCCCGGGTATCTACAGGTGCAGGACTTTGGTGCATTGGGGTTATCAACATGGCACTTCATGAGGGATAACACAACCAAACAATAATTCCCAAACATTCAGTTCTAAAAACTCCCTCAATTTCCTGAAGTATTCCTGAATTTTCTTGTTTTTGGAGTCTGACAGAGTCCCAGGACGCTGAGCTGACTGAAAGTCTTGTTGATTTGATCCAATGTTTGATGGATAACCAGGATCTTGTCCTCGGCCTAGAAAATACACACAGTGACTGCATGGAGAAACTTGACACTATTCAAAAGGTTAAATGACCATAGTTAAATGTGTTCTGCCCCAATATTATTTATACATTTAAAAGACAACATGTCAGACACAGCTACAATAGAAAGAAAGAAAGACTTGCATTTATATAGCGCCTTTCACGACCACCGGACACCCCAAAGCACTTTACAGCCAATGAAGTACTTTTTGAAGTGTAGTCACTGTTGTAACGTAGGAAACATGGCAGCCAATTTGCGCACAGCAAGCTCCCACAAACAGCAATGTGATAATGACCAGATAATCTGTTCAAGTGATGCTGATTTAAGAATAAATATTGGCCAGGACACCCCTGCTCTTCTTCAAAATAGTGCCATAGGTTCTTTTACATCCACCTGAGAGGGCAGACAGGCCCTTGATTTAATGCCTCATCCAAAAGACGACACCTCTGACTGTGTAGCACTCCCTCAGTACTGTACTGGAGTGTCAGCCTAGATTTTTGTGCTCAAGTCTCTAGATAGAACTGTGAACCCACAACCTTCTGACTGAGAGGTGAGGGTGCTACCAACTGAGCCAAGGCGGACACACATTTTGAACTGGATACTCACATTCAATGTGATGACGGGGTTGGGTCTGCAGTGTCCCTCTCTTGTCACACAGTGCTGGGGCAATCTACCTCCCTGGGACACAGGAGAATTCTGGTTAATACAATTTGACACATACACAAATCCTGGAGATAGGATAGATCAAGATCAGTTCAAACTCACCATTTCATTCAGTTTGCCCAGAGTCTCTGTGTTGAGAACTTACTGTAACTGCAGCCTCTCACAGCCCAGACTCAGGGTCCCGGGCAACAAGACCAACACAATCTAAAATCTCCAAATACACGAGAGAGCCATGCTCAACCAAGACAAGGTAAAGCAGAGTGATAAAACTAGTGATCAACATCCAAAAAAATACACTTTAAACTGGTTTGTGAATGAACAAACTAATGTGAAAGGTGCTATATAAATGGAAAAATGGCTTTAATAGCTTTTAATATCTACTTATGGTAGGAAAAATGAAAGCAGCCTCCATTTGTTCAATTAAACCACAGCAATAATAGGGGACTATTTAGAGCCAGTATCAACATTATTGGGGTTCTTCACAAGGAGGCTTATTACATAGAATTACATAGAATTTTACAGCACAGAAACAGGCCTTTTGGCCCAACACGTCTAGGCCAGTTGGTATTTATGGTCCACACGAGCATCCTCCCACTCCATTTACTCCATCTCATTCTATCAATATATCCTTCTATTCCTTTCTCCCTCATGTGTTTATCTAGCTTCCCCTTAAATGCATCTATGCTACTCGCCTCAACCACTCCCTGTGGGAGCGAGTTCCACATATTCACTATTCTCTGAGTAAACATGTTTCTCCAGAAGGCCCTGGTTTTGGAACCCCCCAGAAGTGGAGATATCTTAGCGCTTGCTGATATCATGCTGGGCCAACTTTATACACTTTACTTAATTAGTTATACATGATGAGCTCCTCGTCCATATTGGTCCTTACACCGTGAGGTTGCAATTATTTAAAATGTTTTGTTTTGGCCTTTCCAAAGGCTGTTGGGGCCAAAAAGAATGGTTGGCAAAACGTAAAGGAAAGCAAAATATATTTGGGGGCAGAAAACTGAGTCTGTGACAAAGTAATAAGAAGGTGCAGCCTCTGAACCCCCTTTTTGATCTCAGTTATCCTCTATCACATAACTAATTTTAACGTTCATTCTTCAATGTCAACGATACTGTGCCCATGAAACTCTTCAAGCTTATAACCAGTGCTAACATGTTTAGATTAATCTTTCAGTTGTTATGAGGATTTCGGGGAGAGTTCCCAAAAGTGCTCCTTTCCCTTCTGAAATCAGGATTTGAATCCACCCTGCCCCAGACTAAAACCAGAGCCATTGCCTTCTTCCAGTGGTCATTAGTGGTCCTAGTGTTCAGGATTGAGAGCGCAAAAATTGTTGAAGAAGGGGGAAAGTACTTTTGCAAAGTACCAACATAAATCTCCTTGTGGGCCTACCAAGAAGATTGGGAAAAAAATTACAAAACGCAAGAACAGAAAAAAAATACCAGACTTTAATTTGGCAAACTTCATGTTCATTCTGTGGGTGCAACACTGACTCTACTTAGATCCCTTTGGTGATTCTGTCAACAGTAAATCACTTACCACGTGCAACTGTTTGTAGTCAATATGAAAGTTTCCTGGTAGGGTACACACCTCGGAAACTCTGCTCAGAGTTGTATAAGAACATCCTGGTGTATTGTTCTCTTCCAGGTTCCCTCCCTCCCTACAGGGAAATGCCTGGCCTCCACTTGACGCTTCTCCAGAGTAATACTGCTGGAATAGGGAAGTAACCGGTGCGGGTGATCATATCCTACCATTTCATGTTACTCTGCATTAGTGCCATGATGTCACAATTAATTCTTACCATCTTCAACAACATCAGCAGTTTATCACAGAACATTCATTTTATTTGGAGGGATTTGTTTCGTCCCTCCCAATCTCTGTAATCTCCTTCAGCCCCACAACCCCTTGAGATATCTGCGCTCCTCTAATTCTGTGCTCTGGAGCATCCCTGATTATAATCACTCAACCATTGGTGACTGTGCCTTCTGTTGCCTAGGCCCTAAGCTCTGGAATTCCCTGCTTAAACCTCTGTCTCTCAACCTCTCCTTCCTCCTTTAAGACGCTCCTTAAAACCTACCTCTTTGTCCAAGATATTGGTCACCTGCCCTAATTTCTCCTTATGTGGCTCGGTGTCAATTTTTTTTTTGTCTTGTAATACTCCTGTGAAGCACCTTGGGATGTTTTACTATGTCAAAGGCGCTATATAAATACAAGTTGTTGTTATTTTTAATAATATGTGATAAAAACAGGGATTTATCAGACTACACAAGGAGAGGAACTAACATCTGATACAATTCAGTACAAAATGCATATGTGCATAGGTTAACTCTTTCATGTGTACTTATCAAAATGATTAGCCTCTCTTATACAGTAGTTGCTGGGCCTGGATTTGATTTTATGTCAATTATATTTTTACCCAAAGTTTTCTCCTGATGTAGTTACTCATAATTACATTCTAACTGAGACAGGCAAGTCCAAATGTCAGTAGATGTTTAAAACATTTTCTCTGTAGTGTAGTGCAAAGAGCGCGTTGCCTAAGTAAAGATTGTATCAGTTCTTATTCTTCACTCAGAGGGTGGTAGGTCCATGGAATATGCTGCCCCAAAAAGCTGTAGAAGCTACATCATTACATAAATTTAAAACAGAAATAAACAGTTTCCTAGAAGTAAAGGGAATTAAGGGTTACGGGGAGCGGCCAGGAATTTGGACGAGTCTAGGTTCGGATCGGACATGGCCCTGTGGGTAGCAGAGCGGGCCCAGGGGCCGTGTAGCCTGATCCTGCTCCTATTTCGTGTGTCTAATTCTGTTAGATTCAGGAGATGGTTCTGTGATAGTAGATTGGCGGTTAGGATCAGATCAGCCATGATCTTATTGAATGGCGGAGCAGGCTCGAGGGGCCGATTGGCCTACTCCTGCTCCTATTTCTTATGTTCTTATGTTCTTATAATATTTAAAGCCGTTCAAACTAATTTATATATGTTACGTAATGATTTAAACTCCACTGAGGGGTATCAGCAAAGACTGGATTACAAAACATTTCACAAGAGAAGGTATATACACAGTGGTATAAAGGATGAAGAAGAATTACATGGAAAATAAATATGAAATTCAAACGGAAAGTGCTGGAAATGCACAGCACAGCAATCAGCATCAGAAAGAGAAATGTGGCTTATTGTTTCGGGAATACCCTTCAATACAATTGGTTCTATAACTTTCTGTTTTGTTTCAGCAAACCAGCATTTGTGTGTTTTTCATTCTTATCTCAGAGAAACATTTTAGATAAATACATAGATTTTATAAAATAGAGAAATAAATCATAGAATCAATAATCTTACAGCACAAAAGGGGGCCATTTGGCCTGTCGTGCCTGTATCGGCTCTTTGAAAGAGTTTTCCAACTTAGTCCCACATCCCAGCTTTTTCCTCGTAACCTTGCAAATTAGTTCCCTTCAAATCCATGTCTAATTGCCTTTTGAAAGTTCCTATGGACTCTGATTCCACCACCCTTCCAGGTAGTGCGTTCTAGATCTTAACGAGCCTCTGAAAAATATTCTCCTCTGGTTTTTTTGCCAATTATTTTAAATTTATGATCTCTGGTTACCTACTCACTTGCCAGGGGAACATAGGAACATAGGAACAGGAGTAGGCCATTCAGCCCCTCGAGCCTGTTCTGCCTTTCAATGAGATCAAGGGAAATCATGTTTGACAAACCTACTGGAGTTTTTTGAGGATGTAATTGGTAGAATAGATAAGGGAGAGCCAGTGGATGTGGTGTATTTGGATTTTCAGAAGGCCTTTGATAAAGTCCCACGTAAGAGATTAGTGTGCAAAATTAAAGCATGTTGGTTTGAGGGTAATATACTGGCATGGATTGAAAATTGGTTAACAGACAGGAAACAGAGAGTAGGAATAAATGGGTCTTTTTTTGGGGTGGCAGGCGGTGACTATTGGGGTATTGCAGGGATCAGTGCTTGAGCCCCAGCTATTCACAATATATATCAATGATTTGGATGAGGGAACCAAATGTAATATGTCCAACTTTGCTGATGACAGGAAACTAGATGGGATTGTGAGTTGTGAGGAGGATGCAAAGAGGCTTCAAGGTGATTTAGACAAGTTGAGTGAGTGGGCAAATACATGGCAGATGCAGTATAATGTGGATATATGTGAAGTTATCCACTTCGGTAGGAAAAACAGAAAGGTAGAGTATTATTTAAATGGTGATAGATTGGGATATGCTGATGTACAAAGGGATCTGGGTGTCCTTGTACACCAGTCACTGAAAGCAAACATGCAGGTGCAGCAAGCAGTTAGGAAGGCAAATGGTATGTTGGCCTTCATTGCAAGAGGATTTGAGTACAGGAGCAAGGATGTCTTACTACAGTTGTACAGGGCCTTGGTGAGACCACACCTGGAGTACTGTGTGCAGTTTTGGTCTCCTTACCTAAGAAAGGATATACGTGCCATAGAGGGAGTGCAGCGAAGGTTTAACAGCCTGATTCGTGGGGTGGCAGGACTGTCGTATGAGGAGAGATTGAGTCAACTTGGCCTGTATTCACTAGAGTTTAGAAAAATTAGCGGGGAACTAGAGTCATCATCATAGTGTCATAGAGTTATACAGCACAGAAAGAGGCCCTTCGGCCCATCGTGTCTGCGCCGGCCATCAAGCCCTATCTATTCTAATCCCATTTTCCAGCACTTGGTTCATAGCCTTGTATGCTACGGCATTTCAAGTGCTCATCTAAATGCTTCTTGAATGTTGTGAGGGTTCCTGCCTCTACCACCCTTTCAGGCAGTGAGTTCCAGATTCCAACCACCCTCTGGGTGAAAAAGTTTTTCCTCAAATCCCCTCTAAACCTCCTGCCCCTTACCTTGAATCTATGCCCCCTTGTTATTGATACCTCTACTAAGGGGAAAAGTTCCTTTCTAGCTACCCTATCTATGCCCCTCAAAATTTTGTACACCTCAATCAGGTCCCCCCTCAGCCTTCTCTGCTCTAAGGAAAACAACCCCAGCCAGTCTAGTCTCTCTTCATAGCTGAAGCGCTCCAGCCCAGGTAACATCCTGGTGAATCTCCTCTGCACCCTCTCCAATGCAATCCTTCCTATAGTGTGGTGACCAGAACTGCACACAGTATTCCAGCTATGGCCTAACTAGCATTTTGTACAGCTCCATCATAACCTCCCTGCTCTTATATTCTATGCCTCGGCTAATGAAGGCAAGTATCCCATATGCCTTTTTAACCACCTTATCTACCTGTCCTGCTGCCTTCAGGGATCTATGTACATGCACACCAAGGTCCCTCTGATCCTCTGTCCTTCCTAGGGTCCTACCATTCATTGTGTATTCCCTTGCCTTGTTAGTCCTCCCAAAATGCGTCACCTCACACTTTTCAGGGTTAAATTCCATTTGCCACAGTTCTGCCCATCTGACCAACCCATCTATATCGTCCTGTAGCCTGAGGCTTCACTCCTGGCTATTTACCACTCCACCAATTTTCGTGTCATCTGCGAACTTACTGACCATACCTCCTACATTCACATCTAAATCATTAATGTACACTACAAACAGCAAAGGACCCAGCACGGATCCCTGCGGTACACCACTGGACACAGGCTTCCAGTCACAAAAACAACCTTCGACCATCACCCTCTGCCTCCTGCCACTAAGCCAATTTTGGATCCAATGTGCCAAATTGCCCTGGATCCATGTTCTCATTGAAACGTATAAAATTCTGACAGGGCTAGACAGACTGGATGGAGGAAGGATGTTTCCCCTGGCTGGGGGGTCTAGAAAGAGGGGTCACAGTCTCAGGATACGGGGTAGGACATTTAGGACTGAGATGAGGAGAAATTTCTTCACTCAGAGGGTGCTGAACCTGTGGAATTCTCTACCACAGAAGGCTGTGGAGGCCAAGTCACTGAATATATTTAAGAAGGAGATAGATAGATTTCTAGACACAAAAGGCATCAAGGGGTAATGGGAGAGAGCAGGAATATGGCATTGAGATAGAGGATCAGCCATGATCATACTGAATGGCAGAGCAGACTCAAAGGGCCGAATGGCCTACACCTGCTCCTATTTTTCTATGTTTCTATATTTCTATCATGGCTGATCTGTGGCCTATATCCATATATCTGCCTTTGGCCCATATCCCTTAATACCTTTGGTTAACAAAAAGCTATCAATCTCAGATTTAAAATTAACAACTGATCTAGAATCAATTGTCATTTGCGAAAGAGAGTTCCAAACTTCTACCTCCCTTTGTATGTAGAAGTGCTTCCTAATTTCACTCTTGAAAGGTCTGGCTCTAATATTTAGACTATGTTCCCTAGTCCTAGAATCACCAACCAGCGGAAATCATTTATCTCGATCTACCCTATCTGTCCCCCTTAATATCTTGAAAACTTTGATCAGATCACCCCTTAAGCTTCTAAATTCTAGGGAATGCAACCCTAATTTGTGTAATCTCTCCTCGTAATTTAAACTTTGAACTCCGGGTATCATTCTGGTAAACCTACGCTGCACTCCCTCCAAGGCCAGTATATCCTTCCTAAGGTGTGGTGCCCAGAACTGCTCACAGTACTCCAGGTGTGGTCTAACCAGGGTTTTGTATAGCTGCAGCATAACTTCTACCCCCTTGTATTCTAGTCCTCTAGATATAAAGGTCAGCATTCCATTAATCTTTTTGATTATTTTCTGTACCTGTTCATGACATTTTAATGACCTATGTACCTGAACCCTCAAGAAACACTTTCTCCCTAATTGCTCTATCAAAGCTCCTCATAATTTTGAATACCTCTATTAGGTCTCCCCTTAACCTTCTCTGCTCTAAGGAGAACAATCCCAGCTTCTCTAATTTCTCCACATAACTGAAATCCCTCATCCCTGGTATCATCCTGGTAAACCTCCTCTGCACCCTCTCCAAGGCATTGACATCCTTCCTAAAGTGTGCTGCCCAGAATTGTACACAGTACTCCAACTGAGCCATAATCAGTGATTTGTAAAGGTTTAGCATGACTTCCTTGTTTTTGTATTCAATGGCCCTATTTAGAAAGCCAAATATCCCATATGCTTTCTTAACCACCTTATCAACTTGCCCTGCCATCGTCAAAGATTTGTGAATATGCACTCCCCAGATCTCTGCTCATTCACCCCCTCAAAATAGTATCATTTAGATTATACTGCCTCTCCATGTTGTTCCTCCCAAAGTGCATCACTTCACACTTTACCATATTAAATTGCATCTACCATGTGTCTGCCCATTTCACCAGTCTGTCTGTCCTCCTGAAGTCTGCTACTATCCTATTCACTATTTTCTATGTTGCCAAGTTTTGTATCATCTGCAAACTTCGAAATTGTACTCCCTAGGCGTGAGTTGGCTATGATAGTTTGGGGAGCTTCATTAAAAGGCATGATGGTGGATAGGCAATGGCTAACATTTAAGGAACGAATGCATAAATTGCAACAGTTAAACATTCCTTTCTGGTGCAAAAACACAAAAGGAAAAGCGGCCCAACCATGGCTAACAAAAGAAATTAAGGATAGTATTAGATCCAAAGAGGAGTCATATAAAGTTGCCAGAAAAAGTAGCAACCCTGAGGATTGGGAGCAATTTAGAATTCAGCAAAAAAGGATCAAGCGATTGATTAAGAGGGGAAAAATAGATTATGAGAGTAAACTTGCAAGGAACATAAAAGCAGATTGTAAAAGCTTCTACAAATATGTAAAAAGAAAAAGATTAGGGAAGACAAATGTAGGTCCCTTACAGTCAGAAATGGGAGAATTTATAATGGGGGACAAGGAAATGGCTGAGCAATTGAACAAATACTTTGGTTCTGTTTTCACAGAAGAGGGCACAAATAACTGCCCAGAAATGCTAGGGAACTAAGGGTCTAGTGAGAAGGAAGAAGTAAAGGAAATTAGTATTAGTAAAAAAATAGTGCTGGAGAAATTAATGGGACTGAAAGCCGATAAATCCTCAGGGCCTGATAATCTTCATCCCAGAGTACTAAAAGAGGTAGCCATGGAAATAATGGATGCATTGTTGTCATCTTCCAAAATTCTATAGTTTATGGAACAGTTCCTGCAGATTGGAGGGTGGCAAATGTAACCGCACTATTTAAAAATGGAGGGAAGAGAGAAAACAGAGAACTACAGACCAGTTAGTCTAACATCAGTAGTAGGGAAAATGCTAGAGTCTATTATAAAGGATGTGATAACAGGACATTTAGAAAATATCAACAGGATTAGACAAAGTAAACATGGATTTATGAAAGGGAAATCGTGTTTGACAAACCTACTGGAGTTTTTTGAGGATGTAACTGGTGGAATAGATAAAGGAGAACCAGTGGATGTGGTGTATTTGGATTTTCAGAAGGCCTTTGATAAAGTCCCACATAAGAGGTTAGTGTGCAAAATTAAAGCACATTGGATTGGGGGTAATATACTGTCATGGATTGAAAATTGGTTAACAGTCAGGAAACAGAGAATAGGAATAAATGGGTCCTTTTTGGGGTGGCAGGCGGTGACTAGTGGGGTACCGCAGGGTTCAGTGCTTGGGTCCCAGCTATTCACAATATATATCATTGATTTGGATAAGGGAACCAAATGTAATATTTTCAAGTTTGCTGATGACATGAAACTGGGTGGGATTGTGAGCTGTGAGGAGGATGCAAAGAGGCTTCAAGGTGATTTAGAAAAGTTGAGTGAGTGGGCAAATACATGGCAGATGCAGTATAACGTGGATAAATGTGAAGTTATCCACTTCGGTAGGCAAAACAGAAAGGCAGAGTATTATTTAAATGGTGATAGATTGGGAAATGTTGAAGTACCAAGGGACCTGGGTGCCCTTGTACACCAGTCACTGAAAGCAAACATGCAGGTGCAGCAAGCAGTTAGGAAGGCAAATTGTATATTGGCCTTCATTGCAAGAGGATTTGAGTACAGGAGCAAGGATGTCTTACTACAGTTATACACAGCCTTGGTGAGACCACACCCGGAGTACTGTGTGCAGTTTTGGTCTCCTTACCTAAGAAAGGATATACTTGCCATAGAGGGAGTGCAGCGAAGGTTCACCAGACTGATTCGTGGGATGGCAGGACTGTCGTATGAGGAGAGATTGGGTCGACTAGGCCTGTATTCACTAGAGTTTAGAAGAATGATAGGGGATCTCATTGAAACATATAAAATTCTGACAAGGCTAGACAGACTGGAAGCAGGGAGGATGTTTCCCCTGGCTGGGGGGGTCTAGAACAAGGGGTCACAGTCTCAGGACACGGGGTAGGACATTTAGGACTGAGATGAGGAGAAATTTCTTCATTCAGAGGGTGGTGAAGTGTTGAATTCTCTACCACAGAAGGCTGTGGAGGCCAAGACACTGAATATTTGTAAGAAGGAGATAGATGGATTTCTAGACACAAAAGGCATCAAGGGGTAGGGGGATAGGGCAGGAATATGGTATTGAGATAGTGGATCAGCATGATCATATTGAATGGCAGAGCAGGCTCGAAGGGCCGAATGGCCAATCCTGCTCCTATTTTTATATGTTTCTATGTTTCTATACAAGGAAAGCAATGGTCCTAATACTGACCACTGGGGGACCCTGCTGCATACTGCCCTCCAGTCAGAAAAAAAACATCCATTCACCACTACTCTCTGCTTCCTATCACTTAGCCAATTACTTACCCAAGTTGCCACCGTCCCTTTAATAACATGTGCTTCAATTTCTGAATAGGTCTGTTTTGTGGTACTTTATCAAATGCCTTTTGAAAGTCCCATGCGCTAGAAATTTTTCTTGGGCAGAGGCACAAAATGAGCTGTAGCGGATTGACCGCCCATTATATGCAGCACCTGATCTTCAGTTCCATTGATTAGATCCAGCACTGCTTTCTTCCTCATTGGGCTACTGATTAAGATGGTTCTCCTGTACACATTTTAGGAATTCTTCACCCACCTTGCCCTTTACTCTGTTTTTCCCCAGTTTATATTAGGTTAATTGAAGTCCCCGACTATTACTGCCCTATTATTTTTACATTTCTCTGTAATTTGGCTACAGATTTGTTCCTCTATCTCCTTCTCACTATTTGGGGGTCCATAGTAAACACCCAACAATGTAACAGCTCCATTTCTGGTCCTTAACTCTAACCAAATAAATTCAATCTTTGAACCCTCTAGTATATTACAGGTTAGCAAGGCCATTAAAAAAAAGCAAACCATGCACTAGGGTTTATTTCCAGAGGTATAGAATTGAAAAGTAGGGAAGTTATGCTAAACCTGTATCGAACCTTGGTTAGACCACACTTGGAGTACTGCGTACAGTTCTGGTTACCATATTATAAAAAAGGATATAGAGGCACTGGAGAGGGTGCAGTGAAGATTTACAAGGATGATATCAGAAATTCAAGGGTATACATATCAGGAAAGGATGAACAGGCTGGGCCTCTTTTCTCTTGAAAAAAGAGGGCTGAGGGGTGACCTAATAGAGGTCTTTAAAATTATGAAAAATGTTGATAGAGTGGATACAGAGGGAATGTTTCCACTTGTGGGGAAGAGCATAACTAGAGGCCATCAATATAAGATAGTCACCAAGAAATCAAATAGGGAATTCAGAAGAAACCTCTTTACCCAAAAAGTGGTGAGAATGTGGAACTCGCTACCACGGGGAGTGGTTGAAGCGAATAGTATGGATGCATTTAAGGGGAGGCTGGACAAGCATATGAGGGAGAAGGGAATAGAGGGTTATGCTGATAGATTTAGATGAGGAAAGAGGGGAGGAGGCTCGAGTGGAGCATAAACGCCAGCATGGACTGGTTGGGCCGAATGGCCTGTTTCTGTGTCGTATATCCTATGTGTATTGTCCCTCTGTAGACCTGTAAGATTATCCTTGATCAATACTGCCAAAACCCCTCCTGTCTTTTTCTTCCCTATCCCTCTTGAATACATTGTAGCCAGGAATATTTAGTTCCCATTCCTGCCCATGTTTAAGCCAGGTCTTTGTTTTAGCCACTGTATCATAGCTCCCATGGTGCAACTTGCGCCTGTAGCTCATCAACCTTATTTGTTCACACTCCTCGCATTAACACACATATAGTCCAACACCATGCTGGTCCGCTTTGCGTCTTTCCTCCATTTAATTCCTGCTCTTTCTACACTATTTTTTGTTCTGCTGCTGTTTGTCCCACCTGCCAATAATTTTGAAGGAAACTTAGAGAAATAAAGTATATATGTATACCCATACTATTGTTAACCTTTATATATATATATAATATGGAGAAATGTAATATGGGTATGACTACACCTGACTTACTGCAAAGGTGAGTTTATACAAGAAGCTAGAGTTTGCATTTACATAGTATCTTTCACAACCTCACAACATCCTAATGTGATTTGCAGCCAATTAAGTACTTTTAAAGTGTATGGAAACGCGTTAGCCAAATTGCACATAGCAAGGTCCCACAACCTGCAATGAGATAAATGACCAGATAATTAATTGGTTGAGGGATAAATATTGGCCAGACCACCAGAGTAACTCACTTGCTTTCCTTCAGAAAGTGCCGTGGGACCACCCAAAGTCGGAACACTGACAGTGACCTGAGTAGTTTCTGATGTAAAACGGTTCCGCATTTTAAGATCTTAAATTATATAAAATGTAATTTTATTAATTGTTATTGTAAAATCCCGGGACCTGAGGAACAGCCGATGTGAAATTTAGAGAACCATCTGCCCTGTATTTAAAATCGAAGAATATTTCTTGTAACTTCGTTGATTAGAGTCAATTCCACTGTTTTAATTAAGCAGAAAGTGAAAGGTTTCAAATGAGAAGTCACTTTGGAAAGAAGTGAAAAGATTCCCTGAAAACATATTGTGGTTAAGAAGCAAAATCCATCAGTTTTTGAAACGTCAAAGGAATATCCTAATGTGCACCTTTAAAATGGGCTCCGCTCACCCAGAAGGAACATCCCTGTCAACCCAACACTGAAGGAGTGCAGCTCGGCTAGATACTGCTTTCGGAGCTGAACCTCGATCCAGTCCGTTTCTGAGATTTCAGGTCGCTGCTTTACCCTGTGTTGGTTCAACATGGGTTTTCCGAGTGTCTGGGGACTCTGGATTTTGGTAGTCTTGTTGCCCGGGACCCTGAGCCAGGACTGCCAGAGGCTGCAGTTACTTCACAATATTAATAATCAGGCTCTAGACGCCCTGCGTGAAATGGTGAGTTTATTCAGAGAATCAGGGATTAGAGTAACCAATCTTAACCACTAGTTTCTCGGGATAATCTCCTGTCGGGAAACTGCTGAGATTGAATCAGTTTTATTACAAAACTGCATCAACTGGTGTGGAATATTTTCTTGATGGAATTCACATTGAAGTATCAAAATCACGAAGGAATTGTGTAGAAACCGTGTAACACTTTGTATAAAGAGTGACTGATTCCGTTAGACGGTCAGTTAAATATGGAAGGGATAAAATCTTGAAACAAATTGTTCAGTGACAATGGATGAGTGACAGTGGTTTTAAGGGAAACATTTCTGAGAGTAAGTACCGATTGTGAAGCGTGTGCCTGGAGCCGGTTCTGACAGTTGCTCTCTCCTGTTGCAGGGAGGGCCCATTCCACTACAGTGTAAAACAGAAAGGACATCACTGAGCACCAAGTCCCTGGACCTGCACCAGCTCAGCAAGAGGTTAGAGGTGAGTGTGTACTTTGTACACTGTCTAATCATTCCGCTAATGTTGCCAGGAGCAATAACCATGTGGGAAAGAGATTCACATCACCAAAATAAACCGAACGTAACTAATTTTAAATATGAATGTGTTACTTTGATCATTTTAATAAGACGAAAGATGTACTGTTGGGCCTTTAGCGGACCAACGCTCTGCGGAATGGTTTGATATTCTTATGTCTATTTGATTGAAGGAATTCGTCTGCTAAATAAACGGGGTAAATAGCCCACAGCGGAATGTGGTAGGAACCAGTTGGGTGTTAACCCAGTGATATTGCCAGCAGCAATCTCTGGGTTGCGCTTTGAAATTCAGACACTTTACTTATTTACATCTACAGATGTCCATTAGATTAAGAAATAGCTGAGCTGCGGTGATTGGCTGTGAGTTTTGCCCTATCCCGGGCCGGTTAAATGGGACCAGATCCCCTCTAATGTCATTGTGTCTATTTTGCACAGACCCCGGACAGGATCCAGATTGTCCATCAAACACTGCGTCACCTCACCAAGATCTACAGCATGAACCTGGGCTCAGTCACATGGCCCCGGGACAAGGTGGAAAACTTCCGTCTTCTCCTGGATCGGCAGCTCGAGGAGCTGGAAGAATGTGTCAGGAAACCGGGCCCAGAGTCCAGGCCGAGGAGAAACGCTTCAATTCACAAATACTTTAGGAAACTGAGAGAGTTTCTCAAACAGAAGGTGGGACAATTGATATTTGACTGTGTGATTACTGACATGTAGTTCATTTCACCCCATTTAAACCGGTTCATTCTCTAATGGATTTTCCTGAATATTTCTCTTTTTCAGAGATTCAGTGACTGCGCCTGGGAAATAATCCGGGCTGAGACCAGGGCCCGTTTACAACAGATCCTTACCATAACGGCAAAAATCAGAAGAAGAAATTAAAGATTTTCCATAGATGTGTTTAGTAGAGACTGGGAACAATGAATATTTATTAAAAATTGTTGAATTTTATAAAAGTCTTATTTTGTTCGATCGACCGCGCAAACCGATTTAACAGTCAGAATGGCATTGGGACAACAGATTGTAACTTTAATATTTAATTTATGAGGTGAATATTTCTGTCTGGATGTACTGTGAACATATTTCAAATTGAAAGATATTTAGTGTATGCCAGAGGTGCTGATTGATATATATTTATACTAGTTCTATGTCACGATACACGGTGTTTGTTGGAACCGGATGTGTCCCAAATTACAGTTTCGCAATAAATATTTTGTACTTTGATATTTATGAAGTGGTCTTCGTTTCTAAATTGGTGTTCATTTCCTTTGTGTGTGTTTTTGTTGACCGTGTGTAAGATATTGAAATCATTGCTCTACTCATCTTTCATTAATACCTGAATAATAATTGAAGCCATATTTAACTTCCTATCTGTGTGGTTCAAGTACACTGACTCTGGTCACCATGAGCGCTCTTCCTAATGAATATTGCCCCGTGTATTTAAATAAATTGAACCATTTTCCTGCAATATGCGAAATCGGCACATTTTTGAAAATAAAATGTTTGTTGGAGGTGACGTGGCTCCTGTGAGTCCTGTTCAGCTGTGCCGCCCCACCCAGATCCAATGTTTATTAAATTGCTGTTCGAATGCACACTCGGCTGTCAATATGCACCGGTAAATATATTGGAACCATATACCAGAACTACAATAGTTTAAAAACTACTGTGGACATTTTTCTATTGTTTAAAAATAAATTTGACCGTTTCTCGAGACGATCGCCTTGTTGTTAAATGGTGCCCGGTTTTCTAACTTGAATGTGTAATCTGCGATATTTGGTTTCTTGAAATAATGTGTGAACGAAAGCAAACATATCGTACGATAGCAAAATACTGCAGATGCTGGAAATCCGAAATAACAACAGAAAATGCTGGAAAAACTCAGCAGGCCCGGCAACATCGGTGGAGAGAAAATAGAGTCAACGTTTCGGGTCAAACCCTTTGTCAAGACTGGAAAAGCACAGGAAATGAAATAGATTAAAAGGCCTGGCTGGGAGAGAACAAAAGAGAAGTGAAGAGACATTAAGAGGTATTCAAAACGAGACGAGATGGTGATAGGACTAGTGGAGACAAAAGACGGCTCTAGATGAGGTGTGAAATGCGCTGGCAGAATGGGAGACAGCTGCCATGTGGGAGAGAAACAAAGGGGGAAGGGCCAAAACACAGGTGTGGAGAAACAATGAGTAAAAATGTAATGGGGGCCGAGGTTATGATCTGAAATTGTTGAACTCGATATTGAGTCCGGAAGGCTGTAAAGTGCCTAATCGGAAGATCAGGTGCTGTTCCTCGAGCTTATGCTGAGCTTACGTGGAACAATGCAAGAGCCCGAGTACGGTGAGGTCCGAGTGGGAATGGGGCGGTGAATTAAAATGACAGGCGACCGGAAGCTCGGGGTCATCCTTATGGACTGAATGGAGGTGTTCCGCAAAGTGGTCACCCAATCTGCATTTGGTCTCCCCAATGTAGAGGAGACCACATCGTGAGCAGCGAATACAATATGCTAGATTGCAAGAAGTACAAGTAAATCGCTGTTTCACCTGGAAGGGGTGTTTGGGGTCCTGGACAGTGGGAAGGGGGGAGGTATAACGGCAGGTGTTGCATCTACTGTGCTTGCATGGGAAGGTGCCGGCGAAGGGGAAGCGGTGCTGGGGGTGATAAAGAAGTGGACTAGGGTGTCTCGGAGGAAGCGGTCCCTATGGAATGCTGAAAGGGGAGGGGAAGATACGTTTGATGGTGGGATCACTTTGGAGGTGGTGGAAATGGCGGAGGATGATCTGTTGAATGTGGAGGTTGGTGGGGTGAAAGGTGAGGACAAGGGGAACCCTATCGTGGTTCCGGGAGGGAGGGGCAGGGGTGAGGGCAGAAGTGCGGGAGATAGAACGGACCGTGTCGAGGGCCGTGTCAACCACGGTAGAGGGGAATCCTCAGTTGAGGAAAAAGGAAGACATGTCGGAAGCACTGGTGTGGAAGGTGGCATCGTCGGAGAAACTGGAAGAATGGAATAGAGTCCTTACAGGAGGCGGGGTGCGAGGAAGTGTAGTCCAGGTAGCTGTGGGAGTCAGTGGGCTTGTAGTGAATGTTGGTCAATAACCTATCCCCAGAGATGGAGCGGGAGAAGTCGAGGAAGGGAACAAACATGTAGTGCTGACTAACAAATCCCGGCCATTATATACAGGCTGCAAAACTGGGAATCGCATTGATCAATCTTAATTTTTAAGAATGGAAAAATTTGGCTACATTTTACAATAAATAAAAATGATCGAATTATTCACAACACAGAATTCGACGGAATGGAAACTAGACCAAAATGTTTGTAAAGAAAAAATAATAAAATCACGGCAATTAAAAATCAATTATTACCTCTAAAGACGTAAACATGCCAGTATAATCAGAATAGGTATCAGTTAATGGCTCTTATGCTTAGGCTCCCCGTCAGTGTAGGCAATCTAACAGAGTGCGAGAGGGCTTGAGGTACACTGAAACTCATTGAATTCCACGGCTGCAAAAACAGGCGATCCCCTCCCACAATGTTTTTAGCCAGCACCATTCACATCTTGCCACGCATTGATACCAATGTCAATGGGAAGAGATTTGAGCACCAATGCTAAATTTGTGGTCATTCTGGTGTCGAGGGCGGAACAGACTCTGAAGTTAACCAGATGGAATGCAGGATTGTGGAATTACATAGATTTGCTTAGAACTTACAGCACAGAGGGGCACGGTGGCATAGTGGTTAGCACTGTTGCCTCACAGCGCCAGGGACCCAGGTTCAAATCTGGCCTCGGGCGACTGTCTGTGTGGAATTTGCACATTCTCCCTGTGTCTGCGTGGGTTTCCTCCGGGTGCTCCGGTTTCCTCCCACAGTCCAAAGATGTGCAGGTTAGGTTGATTTGGCTATGATAAATTGACCCTTAGTGTTAGGGGATTAAATACGTGGGGTTACGGGGATAGGGTGGGATATGTGTCGGTGCAGGCTCGATGGGCCGAAATGGCCTCTATCGGCACTGTAGATTCTGTGATTCTGTGATTCTGAGAAACAGGCCATTTGGCCCACGTGGTCTGTGCTGGTATTTATGCTCCACTCGAGCCTCCTCTCATCCTACTTCATCTGCATATCCTTCGCAGTATCCTGGGTTCCAGTTGTCACAGCAGTTTGTCTTTCTGCTTGTTCTGGTCCACAGACTGGTGAGACTCCAGCAGTCAGTCATGCCGTGTTGTCGCCATTCAGACCTCCAAAGAATCTACCAATCTCTTGAGGGGAATGTTCGTACAATATCTGGTGACAATGTCCTCTTCCTTTTGAGGGGGAGGGTTTTGCCATTGGAAATTCCTCACAGTGCTCTTCATATTGATGTACAATATCTATGCAGTAAATGGCATGCGGAAAGCTTTTGTGAAACACAAATATATTCTGATAATTATCTACCACACAGTTTACATTTCCACTTATAGATTAAAAATAATGAAAGTGCACGACTGCAATTTGCATTAAGTTACCGAATTTTATTCCATTGCTATATTGCTTTGGTTAACTGGCTGCTTGGTGCAAATACAACTGTGTGTAACATTAAATCAGTATCAAAGCTTTCATTTACAAACCATTATATATATCGTCAATAAAAAACCTGTGTTGCCCACATTATTGTCATTTGTCTACTTTTCTTGGCCATCTTGGAGTTTCCACTGTATGTTCCAGTTCATCCCCACTTTGACAGAGCAATCGGGGCTGTTGTTCTTCAAGAGCTTCTGCCTCATCTATCGCCACCTAACCTTATTATATCCTGTGGAAAAGAGGGACTGATTCAAATCAGTTTAATCTTTTCAGCAGCTTTATATTTCTTGATTCTCACCAAAGTAACACACAGCATGAACAGCTGGGACAACTGCTTATCTAATATTGTAGGTAAGGAACATTTTTGTGCTGATTTCTTTGCATTTAAACACCTTCAATCATTGAAGGGAGAAGAGAAGAACTTTAGGACAAAATATAAATGGTTTAATCAACTTTTCGTTAAAACAAGAAGCCATTCCATGATTCGTGTTCTTTAGGTTGTGTAAAACTCATCAGATAAATGTATATTTCTATATTAAACATCTCCGCCTTTTTGCTGATTTGATATTGTAGCTGGCAATGATGGGCTTTCTCTAGTTGAATAAAAATTGGTATTTTGATCTTATCGAGCTGATTTCTGGGAAGGAGGGAGGGAGGGAGGCAGGATGGAAACTTTGTCCAAAGTGTTTTAAAGCTGATGAATGACTTTTGTAGGTAAATGTGACTGTTAATTCAGCACCCAGCAAACACATGTGAGATAATTGACCAGTTAATCTAGTTTGGTGATGCTGCTTGAGGGAGGGATGTCGGCCAGGGCACCTGCACTCGTTCCTGCTTTCCTTTAACAAGTGCATTTGGAACTTTAACCCCCACCTAAACAGGCAGACCTTGGTTTAACGTCCCAGTTTCATGTTGGACACGTGAGCATATCCTCCTCTCTGTGAGACATGCACACATATTTATTAATATAACTGCACTTCCCTGTCTCCCAGTAGATTTTACAAACTTCTATCCAAATCCTTATAGACACCCAACACCAGCACTCCCAGTCGCAACAAGGTAACTCCCGAACCAGTGCAACACCTTGGGAACTCGGCTAGATCTCTTTAAGTTTCATTATTCTGCCTGGGACTGGTTCACATTCACAGACCAGGTCCAAACACAAACATCCAACAATATAATCATACAGTCCATTGTCGAAATGAATAAAACTGAATGAGGCAGAGCGAAGACGCAAAAATAATTTATTGAAACACATACGTTTGTATATAAAACACCTTTCAAACAACAACGATCTGGTCCAGTTATAAATATGATTCAATAAATATAAATAAATAAGTAACATTTTCTTGTAACTTAGTTTCCTCACTGTGCAAAACTAACGCGTTATTGCAAAATATATGGATATAATAAATACAAATAATTTAACATCACTATTACATGATCATTTCAAGGTTCCTTAACATTACCTCTGGCAGTGAGAGTAGCTGTAACATTGTCGATTATTTAAATAGCGAAAATACTGGAATTGTAATAATATTCTAATAAATTAATACATTTGTTCGTGCAATTAGAAAATATTCTGTTTAAAATTTTCGCTCCGTGATCTTCAGTTGCTTTTCTTGATTTTTGCTATTATGGTCTGGATCTGCTGTAAACGGGCCTTGGTCTGAGAGTGGACGATTCTCCAGGCACAGTCACCGAATCTCTGAAAGGCAGAAAAGTTGAAATGTATTATCGGGAATATACTGGGAAAACAAACAACAATCTATTTTGAGAAGTCCCGGTACAGTTTTTACGGGAGTATAAGGATTAATTTGGTCCCGGAGTGTTGGGACATGACAAATCTCTTCATGCCGAATTCCTCTGACTGATGTTACAGTGAAATTATTAAAATTTTCTAACAGATTTCAACGGAAATTCTCACCAGAGGGAATCTTCACCAATGCACCGATGGTGTCTACATGTAGTGACAGGAGTCATTGCTACCCCCGGGTATTTACAGGCTCGGGACTCTGCTACATTGGGGTTATCCATATGGTGCTTCACTCGGAATAAAACAATCAAACATTAATTCCCATACCTCCAGCTCTAAAAACTCCCTCAGCTTCCCGAAGTATTCCTGAATTTTCTGGCTGTTGGAGTCTGACCGAGGTTCCCTGACACATTCCCTCAGCTCCTCCAGCTGCTGATTCAGTTCAACCCGAAAACTTTCCAGCGAGGCAGCGTCCCAGGGCGCGGTGTGAAGATTCTCACTGAAAGTCCTGTTGATTTGATCCAATGTTTGGTGGATAACCAGGATCTTGTCCCCGGCCTATGAAATACACACAGTGACTTTATGAGAAAACTTGGCACTACTGAAAATGTCAAAGGACCATATGGAATACTGGTGGCTGTCCAAATATTATGTATACAATTAAAAGACTGATCAATAAGGCAGGCACCGCTACAACAGAAATACATTCTGAACTAGATACTTACATTTAAGTTGTTTGAATATGTGATCAGGTCGAGGGGTTGGGTCTGCAGTGCCGCTCTCTTTGTCACACAGTGCCGGGGCAGTCGACCTCCCTGGAACACAAGAGAATTCCGGTTAATACAATTTGCCACACACACAAATGCTGGAGATGGGATAGATCAAGGTCAGTTCAAGCTTACCATTTCAATCAGTCTGCCCAGAGTCTCTGTGTTGTGAACGTGTAGCCTCTCACAGCCCAGACTCAGGGTCCCGGCCAAGGAGACCAACACAATCCCAAATCTCCAAATGCACGAGAGAGACATGTTCAAGCAGACAGGGTAAAGGAGCGATCTGAAATAGCAGTGATAAAATCATTAGTGATCAATATCAAACAAAAGCCACTTTAATGTCGGTTAGCATATGAACAAACTCGGCAGTGTCTTACCTGTTTCAGATGAATCCTTCGACAGAGACAAGTGTCAATTGATATTCGGTTCAGGAGTGAAGTGTCAGAGAGAGACCATGCCGAATATAAAGGGTCTGCAGTTTGCATCATCAAAGTGAAAAGCCCATTTAGCCACATTCGATTTTGAAATGCTGAGGTCTGTCAAAGCTCATCCGATTTCGCTTTCAGCCCACGTGTGGTTTGAGCGCATGTCGCCGCTCTGAATTGAGGAAACACCAAAACAACCCCTTGTTCAATCAGAAGTAAAAGCAAAACTGCACTGGATCAATCGGAGAATTTCTTAGAGTTTTATTTCCCAATGAATCTGGGTCAATCGGAAAATTTCTTAGAGTTTTCTTACCCAATGAATCCCAAAAGATCAGATTGTCCCAACTTTTTGAGAAGCCGTCGAGGGTCGGATGGGTAAACTGTCAGCTGATTGCATTATTTAAAAATAAACCTCCCGCCGCCCCGGTGGGCGATCATTATTCCCCGAGTTATTCCGCTCGCTTCCCCAAGTTGGGTCTCCCAGTGTTTCGCACCTGGGGAGGTCCCAGATCTGGCCGCTGGGCCTGAGCTCCATTATTCCGACTGCCGCTCCCTGTCCCTTTTTTTGCGGAAAGATGAACCCAACCCTCTAGCCTCCGCCCTTTAACCGTGAGGCCTGGAGCAGCAGAAAGTCTGATCCCCGATTGGTAGATTCAGGGCACTGGAGAGGTACCACCAACGCTGCCTCCACAAGATCCTGCAAATCCATTGGCAGGATAGGCGCACCAACGTCAGTATTCTCTCAGGCCAACATCCCCAGCATCGAAGCTTTGACCACGCTCGATAAGCTCCGATGGATGGGTCACATTGTCCGCATGCCCCATACGAGACTCCCAAAACAAGCGCTCTACTTGGAGCTCCGACACAGCAGGAGAGCTGCAGGTGGGCAGAGGAAACACTTCAAGGACACCCTCAAAGCTTCCTTGAAAAATTGCAACATCCCCACTGACACCTGGGAATCCCTGGCCCAAGACCACACAAAGTGGAGGAGAAGCATCCGGGAAGGCCGGGAGCAAGCGGAAGCCAAGCGCAAGGAGCGGAAGGAGCACACATCAACCCAAGCACCCACCCACCCACCCCTTCAACCACCGTCTGTCCCACCTGTGACAGAGACTGTAGGTCCCGCATTGGACTCATCAGTCACCTGAGAACTCATTCTTAATGTGGAAGCAAGTCATCCTCGGTTCCGAGAGACTGCCTAAGAGAGAGGGATTCAGGGAAGCCTCAATTATGTTTTAAGACCACCTTTCCTGTGGACTCACTGGGGCACATTTCCCCAGGACAGCAGTGCTCCTGTATTAAAAAGTCTGAAGAACAATTCGCAGATGAAACGTGAACTTGTCTGATCTCTCCGAAGATGCCGAGTGACCCGCTGAGCGTTTCCAGCGTTTGCAGCGCTTTCTATTTTAACTTCCCACAGCTGTTAAAGGCTGGAATGCTTTGCAAGCGAGTAGTTGAGACAGTGACCATTGCATCGCTTGGAACAAAACACTGGAAAGAGCAAAAGAGATTCAGGCAGCGTTTAAGGGGGATGCAGCCAGCCAGATAGTCCTCCCCCACCCCGGTGTTGGTTCAACGTGTTTTTTCCGAGTGTTTGGAGACTGGATTTTGTTCGTCATGTTGCCCGTGACCCTGGACCTGGACTGCCAGAGGCTGCAGTTACAGCAAGTTTTTAACAGGGATGCTCAAGAGACCCTGAGTGGAATGGTGGGTTTATATACAGATCCGGGGATGAGAGTAACCAATCTTAACCACTAGTTTCTCGAGATAATCTCCTGTCGAGGAACTGCTGAGATTGAATCAGTTTTATTACAAAACTGCATCAACCGGTGTGGAATACTTCCTTGGTGTAATTCACATTGAAGTATCAAAATCACGTAGGAATTGTGTAGAAACCGTGTTGATTCTGTCAGACGGGCAGCTGAATACGTTACAGGTAAATCTTGAAACAAATTGTTCAGTGACAGTGACAGTGGTTTTAAGGGAAACATTTCTGAGAGTAAGTACCGATTGTGAAGCGTGTGCCTGGAGCCGGTTCTGACAGTCGCTCTCTCCTGTTGCAGGGAGGGCCCATTCCACTACAGTGTAAAACAGAAAGGACATCACTGAGAACCAAGTCCCTGGACCTGCACCAGCTCATCAAGAGGTTAGAGGTGAGTGTGTACTTTCCTGTCTAACCATTCCGCCGATGTTACCAGGAGCAATAACCATGTGGGAAATCGATTCACATCACCAAAATAAACCGAACGTAACTAATTTTAAATATGAATGTGTTACTTTGATCATTTTAATAAGACGAAAGATGTACTGTTGGGCCTTTAGCGAACCAACACTCTGCGGAATGGTTTGATATTCTTATGTCTATTTGATTGAAGGAGTTCGTCTGCTAAATAAACGGGGTAAATAGCCCACAGCGGAATGTGGTAGGAGCCAGTTGGGTGTTAACCCAGTAATAATGCCAGCAGCAATCTCTGGGCTGCGCTTTGAAATTCAGACACTTTACATATTTACATCTACAGATGACCATTAGATTAAGAAATAGCTGAGCTGCGGTGATTGGCTGTGAGTTTTGCCCTATCCCGGGCCGGTTAAATGGGACCAGATCCCCTCTAATGTCATTGTGTTTATTGTGCACAGACCCCGGACAGGATCCAGATTGTCCATCAAACACTGCGTCACCTCGCCAAGATCTACAGCATGAACCTGGGCTCAGTCACATGGCCCCGGGACAAGGTGGAAAACTTTCGTCTTCTCCTGGATCGGCAGCTCGAGGAGCTGGAAGAATGTGTCAGGAAACCGGGCCCAGAGTCCAGGCCGAGAAGAAACGCCTCAATTCACAAATACTTTAGGAAACTGAGAGAGTTTCTCAAACAGAAGGTGGGACAATTGATATTTGACTGTGTGATTACTGGCATGTAGTTCATTTCACCCCATTTAAATCTGTTCATTCTATAATGGATTTCCCTGAATATTTCTCTTTTTCAGAGATTCAGTGACTGCGCCTGGGAAATAGTTCGTGCTGAGGCCAGGGCCCGTTTACAACAGATCCTTACCATAACTGCAAAAATTAGAAAAGATTTTCCATAGATATGTTTAATAGAAACAGAGATTGGTGATTATTTATTTTTAAATGGTTGATTTTTTTATTAAGTGTTACTCTGTTGTTCAATCAACCGCACAGTCTTCCACCCTTTAAAATTAATTTCGGGACCTTGAACGTCAGGACCCTCATGGCTCACATTGGACTCATCAGTTAACTGAGAACTCATTTTTAATGTGGAAGCAAGTCATCCTCAGTTCCGAGGGACTGCCTAAGAGAAGGAAGAACAAACAAGCAAAAAAGTAAAAACACCTAAAGATTTTCCAATGACATGTTTAATAGAGACTGCGAACATTGGTTGTTTTTTTAAGTGTTTAGTTTCAAATGAAATATATTTATGATAACATTATTGTCATAAATCTCATCATCAAGAAACTACCTATGAAATAACACTGGACGCCAGCTGGTGGCGCCGTCCAAGGAGTATAAATACTCGGGCGTTGGCCCCAGCTTGCCAGGGACATTTTGTAAAGACAAGGAGCTAGTGAAGTACAACTAGACCTCCATGTTCTGAAACAAGTTGATTAAAGCCTTGCTTTATGCTCAAACCAAGTGTGTAGTGAGTTTTATTACGTCAATTATTATTCATGGCAAAATATACTGATTGAAAAGATTTATTTTGTTTTTGAAGATATTTAGTGCATGACAGAAATGCTCATTGTATATGTATCTATATATATAAAACACACCTACAGTTGTACACTTTGACATATCATATTTATTCAAAACAGATTTGTTTGAAATTACAGTGAAGTAGTACTTTGATCACTTTCATGCCGTGGCCTTCATTTTTAGAATAGTGTTTGTGTCTTTTGTCTGTTTATGTGCGGTGAAATGTCAGACAAATGCAAGTTGAAATTTAATTCAGAGATGTGGACAGCTATAGAATTCCCTCCCTAAAACTCTCCCTCTCTCTACTTCTCTCTCTGCCTTTAAGACGCTCCTTAAAACCTATCTCTTTAACCAAGCTTTTGGTCACCTGTCCTAATATCCCCTTTATCCAATTTTGTTTGATAATGCTCCTGTGGCTCCTGACTCCTGACACAACCGTGGCTAACAAGGGAAATTAGGGATAGCATAAGATCCAAGGAGAGGACATATAAATTGGCCAGAAAAAGCAGCAAACCTAAGGATTGGGAGCAGTTTATGATTCAGCAGAGGAGGAAAAAGAGATTAATTAAGAGGGGGAAAATAGAGTATGAGAGTAAGCTTGCAGGGAACATAAAAACTGACTGTAAAAGCTTCTATAGATATGGGAAGGGAAAATGATTGCTGAAGTCAAGCATAGGTCCCTTGCAGTCAGAATCAGGGAAATTTATAATGGGGAACAAAGAAATGGCTGACCAATTAAATACATGCTTTGGTTCTGTCTCCACAAAGGAGGACACAAATAACCTCCCAGAGATGTCGTGGAACATAGGGTCTAATGAGAGAGAGGAACTGAATGAAATCAGTATTTGTAGGGAAATGGTGTTAGGGAAATTGACGGGATTGAAGGCCGATAAATCCCCAGGGCCTGATAATCTACATCCTAGGGTACTTATGGAAGTGGTCCTAGAAATAATAGATGCATTGCTGGTCATCTTCCAAAATTCTATAGACTCTGGAACAGCTCCCATGTATTGGAGGGTAGCTAATGTAACCCCACTATTTAAAAAAGGTGGTAGAGAGAAAACAGGGAATTATAGACCAGTAAGCCTGACATCGGTAGTGGGGAAAATGCTGGAGTCCATTATAAAAGATGTAATAGCAGAGCACGTGGAAAACAGTGACAGGATCGGACAAAGGTAAATCATGCTTGACTAATCTACTGGAATTTTTTGAGGATGTAACTGGTAGAATAGATAAGGGAGAACCAGTGGATGTGTTGTATTTGGACTTTCAGAAGGCTTTCAATAAGGTCCCGCATAAGAGATTGGTGTGCAAAGTTAATGCACATGGGATTAGGGGTAAGGTACTGACTTGTATAAGGAACTGGTTGGCAGGCACTAAGCAAAGAGTTGGAATAAACAGGTCTTTTTCTGAGTGGCAGGCAGTGACTAGTGGGGTACCGCAGGGATCGGTGCTAGGACCCCAGTTATTCACAATATATATTAATGATCTAGACGATGGAACTAGATGTAATATCTCCAAGTTTGCAGATGACACAAAGCTGGGTGGGCATCTGTGCTGTGAGGAGGATGCAGAGAAATTCCAGTATGCTTTGGATAGGTTGGGTGATTGGGCAGATGCATGGCAGATGCAGTATAATGTGGATAAATGCGAGGTTATCCACATTGGTGGCAAAAACCAGAAGGCAGATTATTATCTGAACGGCAATAGATTGGGAAAAGGGAAAGTGCAACGGGGCCTGGGTGTCCTTGTGCACCAGTCGCTGAAGGTAAGCATGCAGGTGCAGCAGGTGGTTAAGAAGGCAAATGGTATGTTGGCCTTCATAGCGAGAGGATTCGAGTACACAAGCAAGGATGTCTTGCTGCAGTTGTACTGGGCCTTGGTGAGACCACACCTTTAGTATTGTGTGCAGTTTTGGTCACCTTATCTGAGGAAGGATGTTCTTGCCATGGAGGGAGTGCAGTGAAGATTCACCAGACTGATATCTGGGATGGCAGGAATGACGTATGAAGAGAGATTGGGTCAATTGGGCTTATATTCGCTGGAGTTTAGACGAATGAGAGGGGATCTCATTGAAACTTATAAAATTCTAACAGGACTAGACAGACTAAATGCAGGAAGGATGTTCCCGATGGCGGGGGAGTCCAGAACCAGGGGTCACAGTTGAAGGATAAGGGGTAAGCCATTTAGGACAGAGATGAGGAGGAATTTCTTCACCCAGAGAGTGGTGAACCTGTGGAATTCTCTACCACAGAAGGCAATTGAGGCCAATTCATTAAATATATTCAAGGAGGAGTTGAGAGACTAGTTTTGAATAACGAAGGTGTTTAAGTGTTTAGAGAGGTTGTCCTTTGCAGAAATTAATTTCCTTGCCAGCAAGGTGCTGAGAATAAAGGGTAAAGGGATCAAGGGATATGGGGAGAAAGCAGGGACAGGGACTGAATTTGGATGATCAGCCATGATCTCATTAAATGGCGGAGCAGGATCAAGGGGCCGAATGGTCTACTCCTGCTCCTATCTTCTATGTTTCTATGAAGCGCCTTGTGACATTTGACTACATTAAACATGCTATGTAAATACAAGTTATTGTTGTGATGTATTTTGGGAGGAAGAATGAGGAGAGGCAATATAAATAAAATGGTACAATTTTAAAGGGGGTGCAAGAATTTTGCAGTGGTCAGCGGGTGTGATCGGTGGCGGTTTGGGTGGGAAAGTTTATTTTTTCCCTGGTGGAATCCTGCTGTGTACCCGCTGCCACATGCCTTTACCAAATGTCGGGTCTGTCAGCGCTGAGCAGACCTGACACGCAGCAGCAGGGAAGTCAATTAAAATTATTAGTGGCTTGTTTACAGCCACTTATCAATGTTTCTATCCCAGCTTTTTGGATTTGACAGGTCGCCCACTAGTTTCACACTGTGCCTTCACCTTGTCTGTGAAGCTGAGGCGGGAGGTCAGTGGTCATTGATTCAGCTGATGAGTTGACAGCTTCAAATGTCAAGTCAAAGCTCCCAGTTGATTGAGATATGTTTGCTTAACCACTAGCTTCTCTAAAATGCATTTTCGTAACAGGTTCACTATGCTGCAAGTCTTTACACAAGTCTCCATCCAGTCTGATCTCATTACCTCTCCCACTATTGACAGATCACTTCTGCCATCTCTACATCACCTGCCATCTATTTCATCAGCATGGGTGTCTGTGAAACTCTCTCACCTTGATCCTCAAGCACTTTGAGACATCCGGTGTTCATGAAAGGTGCTATATAAATGCAAGTCTTTCTTTCTTTCTCAGAATCCCACCACAATCAGCCCCAACACTAGCATCACCAGGAACACCAGCAGCACCAACACCAACACCAACCTTCTCCGCAATCAACTGATGCTGCACAGGACACAGGACATCTGCACCCGATCACATTGCTGCTTGGGAGGCCAGTGATGGCCTCACCATGGCCAGATTTACTTCACTTCATGCTGTACAACCTGGCTGTCACATGATGTGCCAGGTTGGCACCACCCCACACCAACACCATAAAGCATCCCTACAATGTCCAAGCCATTCCTTTCACACTCACCACCATTGCGGGGGGTACTGCTATGTCTCACCATTCACTGCAACTCACTAAGCCACTTCCAAAGGTTCACTCAAATCTGTCCAAGAATGCAAAGGGTTGAAAATAAAGGTTTCAATATTTGACACCACATTAACAGAAACTTTGCATGAACATGGGCTAAAACACCCAAGTATCTACCCTTGTGTGTTGTTAGTTGGTATGATTGCACTAGGATGAGGGTGAGTGTGAGGGGTGGCTAGTGAGAGGGGGAAGTGATAATATAGATAGAGAGGGATGGTGGAGGTCCAAGGTAAGTTGGTGTGAGTAAGGATGTGCAGGAGTAGGGTAGGGAAGGCAGAGTGATGTGATGTTATATTGGGGTACATTAGTCTGTTTCTTAGTAAATTAAAACAAAAATCACATTTAAAAGCTTTTAGCATGTATCTTTTAATGTCCTTGCACCCAAAAGAACCATCTTAATTTTTACAGCCTCCCCGAAGGCCTGTAAACGAGCACAATTAGCAGAAACTCCCATGGTGATTAATTCACCCCGGGGACATGTCCAATTTTCACAGAATCACAGAAACCCCACAGTGCAGATAGAGGCCATTTCGGCCCATCGAGCCTGCACCGACACATATCCCACCCGATCCCCGTAACCCCTACACCAACACATATCCCACTCTATCCCCGTAACCCCACGTATTTAATCCCCCTAACACTAAGGGTCAATTTATCATAGCCAATCAACCTAACCCGCACATCTTTGGACTGTGGGAGGAAACCGGAGCACCCGGAGAAAACCCACGCAAACACGGGGAGAATGTGCAAGCTCCACACAGACAGTCACCCGAGGCCAGATTCAAACCCGGGTCCCTGGCGCTGTGAGGCAACAGTGCTAACCACTATGCCACTGTGCTGCCCTTAGTGGGTGGGGCTTGCTTCCAGCGTGATGTTTTTAAAACTAGTGTAAAAGATCGCGGAAACTTGAGTTACGTCAAACACAAATTGCACTTAAAGTTTCGCGATATTTTGCGCCGGTTACGCCGATTTCAGCTGAATTGCGGCAAAGAAACCAACGCAATCGAGTGGAAACTCCAGGCCATCACTTTTTACTGTTCACTTGCTGCTAGGGGTTTGAAGAGAAGTTTTGAAACACAGCGGGAGACTTTCTGGGGCGCTTTGTCAAGACTTCACCAACACTCTATCAACAATTATTCCAGAAATTCTCTGAGGACTTCACCTAAAAAGAGTAAGTGCTGCGACATTCTACCTGTCATAAATCTCATCCTCATAAAGAAACTACTCATGAAACAATGCTGGATGGCCAGCTGGTGGCGCCATCCAAGGAGTATAAATACTCAGGCGTGGGCCCAGGTTGCCAGGGACATTTTGTAAGACAGGAACTAGTGAAGTACAACTAGACCTCCATGTTCTGAAACAAGTTGATTAAAGCCTTGCTTTATACTCAAACCAAGTGCGTAGTGAGTTTTATTACGTCACTACCTTATGGGACACCTTATAGGAATCACCAGGAGAAAGGGAGAGCTTGGTTATCGGCATCTTGCTAGGGCTCCCCCTTGTTCTGGAAAGGAATGGGAGGAGGTCATGAGGTCAGGCAGAGCAGCACCAGCTTCCACAGGAGAGAGGGGCAGAAGGAATAGGGAGTGAAATGGATTCCTCCCCACCACCGCACCCCCCCCCCCCGGCCGTGGGTGCAGGACATCCCTCCTCCTCTGGATCTCCTCCAGCAGGACCTTCAGTGCCACGACCTGTGCCTCCATTCACTCAGCCCCTGATCCATACTGAAAGCTGCTACTGCGTGTCAGCCAGCGCACTCCACTCCTTCAGTGCATGGAGCCCAATATACTGCTCCACGAAAATTGCGGCCAATCAGCACCTGAGTGCTAAACCTGCAGGTGTCTGTTTTAGTACCTGCAGGCACGTTTAAATCACGGCAATCTTCAATTAGCCCTAAAATTGTGAGCTAAAACCAGACTTTCAAAAAGGTGATCTTATTAGCACAGCACCCACTTAGGGCCTGTTTTCACTCTTTCACCAAAATAACCCCCATAGAGAACAAAAGCAAAGAAGTTATGCAAAACTTTTACAAAGCACTGGTAGGCTTCAATCAATGGGCCAGAAATTCGGGTCCCCACACTTGAGTACACGCTGGGTACTCATGCGTAGGGCCAACAGAAGTGCCGGTTTCGTGCATGCATGGGAAACCAGAACTTCCGTTCCTTTGAAGTAAGGGGTTCACAGGTCAAATGCGTGCACCGGAGAGGCAGCACGTACACCTGGAACTTCCGTTTTTTTTACAGATTTCTCCGGGAGGGTAAGTCTCCAGTAGCTACGCTTTTAAAAAGCAGTTGCAAGGCTTGCTTTTAACAAGGTAAGTGGTGAATTAAGTAAAATTAAAACATTTTTTCCACAGGTTTATTATTTTTAAATACTTTAAAGAAAGGTAAGTTTATTTTTAGCCCCGTTAAAAACTGTAATTAATTTTTTCAAAAAATTAAATTATTGTTTAAAATAGTTATTTTATATAATTTATAGTTACTTTTAAAATGTGATTTAAAAAAAAAATTATTTGAAGTTTTAGTTAGGTTTCGGGGCCAATTTCTATTCATGGATTTGACAGGTCTTCCTGTCAAATCTATGAATAGAGATTCCCTGCTACCATTGGCTCTCCATGGCCCACGTGATCCCAGGGGACACTTCAAACTAACTGCGTCCCTGGGATACGCAAGCACTGCGCGCCGCAGTTGGAGCAGGCCCAGGATCGGAATCCCGCGCGAGCCCACAGCTCAACGGCCGGCGCGCTAGGTAAGTGCAGGTCGGGGTCTTGCACCTGCGGGAAGCCCCCTACATGAACTTCTGGCCCATTGTGTCCAGTTCTGCGCCTTGCACTTTAGGAAGGATGCCAAGGCCTTGGAGAGGGTGCAGAGGAGATTTACCAGAATGACACCAGGGATGAGGGACTACAGTAATTTGGAGAGAATAGAGAAGCTGGGCTCGTTCTCCTTAGAGCACAGATGGTTAAAGGGAGGTTTAATAGAGGGGTTCAAAATTGTGAGGGGTTTTGATAGTGGAAATGAGAGCCAATTTCCCCTGGCAGGAAGGTTAGTATCCAGAGGACACAGATTTAACATAATTGGCAAAGGAACCAGGGAGGAGATGAGGAGTTTTTTTTCCAGTGAGTTGTTATGATCTGGAATGCATTGCCTGAAAGGGTGGTGGAAGCAGATTCAACAGTAACTTTCAAAAGCGAATTGGATAAATACTTGAAAATGAAAATTTGAAAGGCTGTGAGGATAGAGCTGGGGGAGTGAAACCAATTCAATAGATCTTTCAACGAGCCAGCATAGGCACAATGAATCGAATGGCCTCTTTCTGTGCTAAGGATTCTATAACTTTGTGTCAGATATTTAAATCATAGTACTAATCAACTCTTATTAATACCGGAATAATAATTGAAGTAATATTTGACTTTACAGTGCATCATTGAAATGACTTGAGCAGGGCTTGACTCAGCACTCTTCCCGATGCAGACTGTGTTCTGTGTTTTTAAACAAATGGAAACTTTTACCACATGAATCTAGCTATACTTGCAGCTACACTGCGCATTTTACATCGCTGAGAATCAGTTTCTGCTTGCTAATAACTGAAGTGTGCAACATAACTGAAACCAAACCAGCTTCAGTTCGGGTTTCTGCAACTGCTGTGCGTCCACTTCCAAGATCCTGCTCGTTTCTCACCCTGCCTCTCCCTCATGGCCTAGCTGATATCGAACAGCTAATTGCTGGAACCTGGCCGCTGATTCCATCACTGAATCATAGAAGTTACAGCACAGAAGGATACCACTCAACCCATCTCTCCTGCACTGGTACTAACTCTTCACTTGCACCAATCTAACACTATTTCCCTGTCGGTTTCCCCTATTCATTTTATATGCTTATTTTTCAACTATGCCTCCAGTTCGCTTAATAACGTTACCGCCTCTGTTGTAACACTGAAGTTATAGTATCACCAAATAATTACGTTAATTTGCAGATTTTGTGATTGAATGGGTTTCCGGCAGAAATTCCACTGAACCAAACTTTTCCGGGCAAAGCTCAATTTTACACCTGGTTGAAGCCATTTGGAGAATTTTCTGAACGGTGGATAATTTTCTGCCTCCTTATTTCCTTTGCTAATATTATGTATGTTAGAGCTCTTTGATTCCAGATTAGCTAGGCCCACATCACTGAAATTGCACAGAATGACATAGAATTTACAGCACAGAAAGAAGCCATTGGGTCCAACTGGTCCATGCTGGTGTTTATGCTCCAGGCGAGCCTCCTCCTACCACATAACCTTTATTCCTGAGATATCTCCAAGATATTCATCATTCCTCGAACTACTGCTCTCGCCGCATCCTGAGATCCACGCTCAACGCCATGCGGCGCCACATGAACACACTCGACTTCTCTCTTCAGCAACACCGGCGCACTCTATCTCAAAGCTGTCCGGGTCCTCAGTTCCACTTCATCCTTCGACTCATCCGACGCTTCAACAAAAAACTTTTCTTCTTCCTTTCCGATGTCAAGGATCGCAAGCTTCATCAACTCTTGGACACCAATGCCCCTCCGGAACCTTCTTCCCCTTCACCTTCCTCTGACCCCCCTTCTCCCAATCTCACCCCCTGCCGTGTGTTCACTATCCCCTCTGACCTTCCACTCTCTGACCCTGAACGATCAGTCCTCAGCAAAGGCCTGAGCTTCATCCCCTTACGCCCCCACCTCAATGAATTTCAAGCTCGGCACGATGCTGAGCTCTTTTTCCGCCGCCTTCGTCTCCGTGCCCACTTCTTTGGCCAGGAGTCTTCCCCCCGCACAACTGACCCTTTCTCCCGCTTGCAGAATTCCCATTCTACCTGGACCCCTCCCCCTGGCCTCTTACCCTCTCTAGATCTTTTCATCGCTAACTGCCGACGTGACATCGGCCGTCTCCATTTCTCTGCTCCCCTCACTCACTCCAACCTACCTCCCTCTGAACTTGCAGCACTCCATTCTCTTAGATCCAACCCTGACATTGTCATTAAACCCACTGACAAGGGTGGTGCTGTTGCTGTTTGGCGTACTGACCTCTACCTAGCGGAAGCTGAACGCCAACTCTCCGACACCTCCTCCTACCTCCACCTGGACCATGACCCCACTACCGAACATCAAACCACCGTTTCCAAGACTGTCACTGACCTCATCTCCTCTGGAGATCTTCCCCCCGCTGCCACCAACCTCATAGTTCCCCAACCCCGCACAGCCCGCTTCTACCTCCTTCCCAAGATCCACAAACAGGACTGCCCTGGTAGACCCATCGTTTCAGCCTGTTCTTGCCCTACGGAACTTATCTCTTCCTATCTTGACTCTATCTTTTCTCCCCTTGTCCAGTCTCTTCCCACCTACATCCGCGACTCTTCGGACGCCCTCCGCCACTTTAACAGTTTCCAGTTTCCTGGCCCCAACCGCTTCCTTTTCACCATGGACGTACAATCCCTCTACACCTCCATCCCCCACCCGGATGGCCTGAGGGCACTCCGCTTCTTCCTTGAACAGAGGCCCGACCAGTCCCCATCCACCACGACGCTCCTCCGCCTGGCTGAACTTGTTCTCACATTGAACAACTTCTCCTTTAACTCCACTCATTTCCTCCAAATCAAAGGTGTTGCCATGGGTACCCGCATGGGTCCCAGCTATGCCTGCCTTTTCGTGGGCTATGTGGAACAATCTTTGTTCCAGTCCTACTCGGGTCCCCTCCCTCACCTCTTTTTCCGATACATTGATGACTGTATCGGTGCCGTTTCCTGCTCTCGCCCCGAACTTGACAATTTCATTCACTTTGCCTCCAATTTCCACCCTTCCCTCACCTTCACATGGTCCATCTCTGACTCTTCCCTTCCCTTCCTCGACTTCTCCGTCTCCATCTCTGGGGATAGGTTATCGACCAATATTTACTACAAGCCCACTGACTCCCACAGCTACCTGGACTACACTTCCTCCCACCCCGCTTCCTGTAAGGACTCTATTCCATTCTCCCAGTTTCTCCGCCTCCGCCGTATCTGCTCCGACGATGCCACCTTCCACACCAGTGCTTCAGACATGTCTTCCTTTTTCCGCAACTGAGGATTCCCCTCTACCGTGGTTGACACTGCCCTCGACTGTGTCAGTTCTATCTCCCGCACCTCTGCCCTCACCCCTGCCCCTCCCTCCCGGAACCACGATAGGGTTCCCCTTGTCCTCACCTTTCACCCCACCAGCCTCCACATTCAACGGATCATCCTCCGGCATTTCCGCTACCTCCAAAGTGATCCCACCACCAAACGTATCTTCCCCTCCCCTCCCCTTTCAGCATTCCGCAGGGACCGCTCTCTCCGAGACACCCTAGTCCACTCCTCTATCACCCCAAACAGCCCTTCCCCTTCGCCTGGCACCTTCCCGTGCAAGCGGAGGAGATGTAACACCTGCCCCTATACCTCCCCCCTCCCCACTGTCCAGGGCCCCAAACACCCCTTCCAGGTGAAACAGCGATTTACTTGTACTTCTCGCAATCTAGTATACTGTATTCGCTGCTCACGATGCGGTCTCCTCTACATTGGGGAGACCAAACGCAGATTGGGTGACTGCTTTGCGGAACATCTCCGTTCAGTCCGTAAGGGTAACCCCGAGCTTCCGGTCACCTGTCATTTCAATTCACCGCTCCATTCCCACTCGGACCTCACGGTCCTTGGCCTCTTGTACTGTTCCACGGAAGCTCAACGTAAACTCGAGGAACAGCACCTCATCTTCCGATTAGGCACTTTACAGCCTTCCGGACTCAATATCGAGTTCAACAATTTCAGATCATAACCTCGGCCCCTATTTCATTTTTACTTATATTTTTCCACTCCTTTCCTCCCCCCCCCTTTCCTTTTGTTTCTCTCTCACACCTGGCAGCTATCTTTTGCCCTGCCAGTACACTTTACACCTAATCCCAGCCTATTACCATCTCGTCTAGCTTCTAATCTCTTTTACTTCTTTCGGTTCTTTTATTCTTTTGTCCGATCGCAGCCCTGCCTTCGATCTAGTTCCTTTTCTCTCCAGTTTTGAAGAAGGGTCAAACCCGAAACGTCAACTCAAATTTCTCTCCACGGATGTTGCCTGACCTGCTGAGTTTTTCCAGCATTTTCTGTTGTTATTTCGGATTTCCAACATCTGCAGTATTTTGCTATCGCCCTTGTGTGTTTAGTTAGCTTTCACTTAAATGCATCTATGTTATTCACCTCAACCACTCCCTGTAATAGAGTTCCACATTCTAACCACTCTTTGGGTCAAGAAGTTCCTCCTGAAACCCCTGTTGGATTTATTAGTGACTATCTTATATTTATGGATTCTAGTGTTGGACTCCCCACAAGTGGAAACATTTTCCCCAAGGTTACCCTATCAAACCCTTTCATAATCTTAGAGACATCTATCAGGTCACCCCTCAATCTTCTCTTTTCTAACAAAAAGAGCCCCAGCCGGTTCAGTCTTTCCTGATATAAATTGTCTGCTGAATCTCCATTGTTACGAAATTCATTCCTATGTTTAATAGTTTTTATATATGTTGCTTGTAGAGACCGAGTCCTCCTCGCTTAATCTTTCCTGCTGTGCTTTGGTAGCAAAAATAGGATGCAGCTGTGTACTGTTATTCACATAAGTGCCATTAATTCAGAATTCGTGGGCACTGGTTGTCACAAACCAGCCACAATTTCCGATCTCAGGCTGTGACGAAGTCATCATTACTGAAATTATGATACTACTTGTTTTCCTCCACCACAGGCCTTTCAGTTTCCTGTTCCAGCAAAGTATGTTGCATGAAATTCTCTTCAATTTTCTTTATTTTTGTTGTTACCACTTATGATACCAACGTTGAATTGTTTAGTAGAGTGCACGACTGCTCATTCGTCCACCATTTGCCTTCGCCGTTAGTTCCCCCCTATCTGCTGTAATAACAGCCATAAACAAAAGGGGAGAAAGTCTCTTTCTCCAATCGAGGTCTCCGTGTGCAATCACGTGTTCTAAAAAGAGTGACTTGTATTTTGGGCACTAGGCTGACTGGGGCACTCCGCTGAAAGTGTCTGATCGTGGAAACTAAGACAGAGTCAGGCATGGTTTGTACTTGGTTGGAAACTCACCTGGGAAATACAAGGTGCTGTAGGCTTCAATTCACAACTCCCAAGATAAACGTGGCCCACCGCGAGTCCTTGCCCAGGTGACCTTGGAGGGGGAGCATGTGGTGGCATGCTTGAGGCCTTCCATGATCAGTGGACACGGCAGAAAACAGAGTGCCTAATAGACATTTGCAATAACATAAAACTTAGTTATATAAGATTCATTTAGTTTTGTTAAAATGGGATTAGCTGCTTTATTTAAGCATTTCGCAGAGCATTCGTGCGTCCGCTAAAGGCACAACAGTAGATTTTTAGTCTTATTAAAATGATCAAAGTAATACATTCACATTTACAATTAGTTACGTTCGGTTTATTTTGGTGATGTGAATCTATTTCCCACATGGTTATTGCTCCTGGCAACATTAGCAGAATGATTAGACAGTGTACAAAGTACACACTCACCTCTAACCTCTTGCTGAGCTGGTGCAGGTCCAGGGACTTGGTGCTCAGTGATGTCCTTTCTGTTTTACACTGTAGTGGAATGGGCCCTCCCTGCAACAGGAGAGAGCGACTGTCAGAACCGGCTCCAGGCACACGCTTCACAATCGGTACTTACTCTCAGAAATGTTTCCCTTAAAACCACTGTACTCATTCATTGTCACTGAACAAGTTGTTTCAAGATTTTACCGAAGATGGTTACGGTCACGGAAGGAGCGTTAATCGCGGCCAGAAATCCTTCCACCACTTCATACAGTTCCCCAAAGGGAACAGTGTGAAGACACGTACGACCGACCTGAAATGTATTCAGCTGCCCATCTGACGGAATCAACACGGTTTCTACACAATTCCTTCGTTATTTTGATACTTCAACGTGAATTCCACCAAGGAAATATTCCACACCGGTTGATGCAGTTTTGTAATAAAACTGATTCAATCTCAGCACTTCCTCGACAGGAGATTATCCCGAGAAACTAGTGGTTAAGATTGGTTACTCTTATCCCCGGACCTCTATATAAACCCACCATTCTACTGAGGGTCTCTTGAGCATCGCTGTTAAAAACATATTGTAACTGCAGCCTCTGGCAGTCCTGGTCCAGGGTCACGGGCAACATGACGAACAAAATCCAGTCTCCAGACACTCGGAAAAAACACGTTGAACCAACACCGGGGTGGGGGTGGACTATCTGGCTGGCTTCATCCCCCTTAAACGCTGCCTGAATCTCTTTTACTCTTTCCAGCGTTTTGTTCCAAGCGATGCACTGGTCACTGCCTCAACTACTCGCTTGCAAAGCATTCCAGCCTTTAACAGCTGTGGGAAGTTAAAACAGAAAACGCTGCAAACGCTGAGCAGGTCACTCGGCATCTTCGGAGAGATCAGATAAGTTCACGTTTCATCTGCGAATTGTTCTTCAGACTTTTTAATACTGGAGCACTGCTGTCCTGGGGAAATGTGCCCCAGTGAATCCACAGCAAAGGTGGTCTTAAAACATAATTGAGGCTTCCCTGAATCCCTCTCTCTTAGGCAGTCCCTCGGAACAGAGGATGACTTGCTTCCACATTAAGAATGAGTTCTCAGGTGACTGGTGAGTCCAATGCGGGACCTATAGTCTCTGTCACAGGTGGGGCAGATGGTGGTTGAAGGGGCGGGTGGGTGGGGTGCTTGGGTTGATGTGCGCTCCTTCCGCTCCTTGCGCTTGGCTTCCGCTTGCTCGCAGCGAAGAGACTCGAGGTGTTCGTGCCTTCCCGGATGCTTCTCCTCCACTTTCTGCGGTCTTGGGCCAGGGATTCCCAGGTGTCGATGTTGCACTTTTTCAAGGAGGCTTTGAGGGTGTCCTTGAAGTGTTTCCTCTGCCCACCTGGAGCGCTCCTGCTGTGTCGGAGTTCCAAGTAGAGCGCTTGTTTTGGGAGTCTCCTATCGGGCATGAGGACAATGTGACCCATCCATCGGAGCTTATCGAGCGTGGTCAAAGCTTCGATGCTGGGGATGTTGGCCTGAGAGAATACTGACGTTGGTGCGCCTATCCTGCCAATGGATTTGCAGGATATTGTGGAGGCAGCGTTGGTGGTACCTCTCCAGTGCCCTGAATCTACCAATCGGGGATCAGACTTTCTGCTGCTCCAGGCCTCACGGTTAAAGAGCGGAGGTTAGAGGGTTGGGTTCATCTTTCCGCAAAAAAAGGGACAGGGAGCGGCAGTCGGAATAATGGAGCTCAGGCCCAGCGGCCAGATCTGGGACCTCCCCAGGTGCGAAACACTGGGAGACCCAACTTGGGGAAGCGAGCGGAATAACTCGGGGAATAATGATCGCCCACCGGGGCGGCGGGAGGTTTATTTATAAATAATGCAATCAGCTGACAGTTTACCCATCCGACCCTCGACGGCTTCTCAAAAAGTTGGGACAATCTGATCTTTTGGGATTCATTGGGTAAGAAAACTCTAAGAAATTCTCCGATTGACCCAGATTCATTGGGAAATAAAACTCTAAGAAATTCTCCGACTGACCCAGATTCATTGGGAAATAAAACTCTAAGAAATTCTCCGATTGATCCAGTGCAGTTTTGCTTTTACTTCTGATTGAACAAGGGGTTGTTTTGGTGTTTCCTCAATTCAGAGCGGCGACATGCGCTCAAACCACACGTGGGCTGAAAGCGAAATCGGATGAGCTTTGACAGACCTCAGCATTTCAAAATCGAATGTGGCTAAATGGGCTTTTCACTTTGATGATGCAAACTGCAGACCCTTTATATTCGGCATGGTCTCTCTCTGACACTTCACTCCTGAACCGAATATCAATTGACACTTGTCTCTGTCGAAGGATTCATCTGAAACAGGTAAGACACTGCCGAGTTTGTTCATATACTAACCGACATTAAAGTGGCTTTTGTTTGATATTGATCGCTAATGATTTTATCACTCTGCTATTTCAGATCGCTCCTTTACCCTTTCTGCTTGAACATGGCTCTCTCGTGCATTTGGAGATTTGGGATTGTGTTGCTCTCCTTGGCCGGGACCCTGAGTCTGGGCTGTGAGAGGCTACACGTTCACAACACAGAGACTCTGGGCAGACTGATTGAAATGGTAAGCTTGAACTGACCTTGATCTATCCCATCTCCAGCATTTGTGTGTGTGGCAAATTGTATTAACCGGAATTCTCTTGTGTTCCAGGGAGGTCGACTGCCCCGGCACTGTGTGACAAAGAGAGCGGCACTGCAGACCCAACCCCTCGACCTGATCACATATTCAAACAACTTAAATGTAAGTATCTAGTTCAGAATGTATTTCTGTTGTAGCGGTGCCTGCCTTATTGATCAGTCTTTTAATTGTATACATAACATTTGGACAGCCACCAGTATTCCATATGGTCCTTTGACCTTTTCAGTAGTGCCAAGTTTTCTCATAAAGTCACTGTGTGTATTTCATAGGCCGGGGACAAGATCCTGGTTATCCACCAAACATTGGATCAAATCAACAGGACTTTCAGTGAGAATCTTCACACCGCGCCCTGGGACGCTGCCTCGCTGGAAAGTTTTCGGGTTGAACTGAATCAGCAGCTGGAGGAGCTGAGAGAGTGTGTCAGGGAACCTCGGTCAGACTCCAACAGCCAGGAAATTCAGGAATACTTCGGGAAGCTGAGGGAGTTTTTAGAGCTGGAGGTATGGGAATTAATGTTTGATTGTTTTATTCCGAGTGAAGCACCATATGGATAACCCCAATGTAGCAGAGTCCCGAGCCTGTAAATACCCGGGGGTAGCAATGACTCCTGTCACTACATGTAGACACCATCGGTGCATTGGTGAAGATTCCCTCTGGTGAGAATTTCCGGTGAAATCTGTTAGAAAATTTTAATAATTCCACTGTAACCTCAGTCAGAGGAATTCGGCATGAAGAGATTTGTCATGTCCCAACACTCCGGGACCAAATTAATCCTTATACTCCCGTAAAAACTGTACCGGGACTTTTCAACATAGATTGTTGGTTGTTTTCCCAGTATATTCCCGATAATACATTTCAACTTTTCTGCCTTTCAGAGATTCGGTGACTGTGCCTGGAGAATCGTCCACTCTCAGACCAAGGCCCGTTTACAGCAGATCCAGACCATAATAGCAAAAATCAAGAAAAGCAACTGAAGATCACGGAGCGAAAATTTTAAACAGAATATTTTCTAATTGCACGAACAAATGTATTAATTTATTAGAATATTTTTACAATTCCAGTATTTTCGCTATTTAAAATATCGACAATGTTACAGCTACTCTCACTGCCAGAGGTAATGTTAAGGAACCTTGAAATGATCATGTAATAGTGATGTTAAATTATTTGTATTTATTATATCCATATATTTTGCAATAACGCGTTAGTTTTGCACAGTGAGGAAACTAAGTTACAAGAAAATGTTACTTATTTATTTATATTTATTGAATCATATTTATAACTGGACCAGATCGTTGTTGTTTGAAAGGTGTTTTATACAAACGTATGTGTTTCAATAAATTATTTTTGCATCTTCGCTCTGCCTCATTAAGTTTTATTCATTTCGACAATGGACTGTATGATTATATTGTTGGATGTTTGTGTTTGGATCTGGTCTGTGAATGTGAACCAGTCCCAGGCAGAATAATGAAACTTAAAGAGATCTAGCCGAGTTCCCAAGGTGTTGCACTGGTTCGGGAGTTACCTTGTTGCGACTGGGAGTGCTGGTGTTGGGTGTCTATAAGGATTTGGATAGAAGTTTGTAAAATCTACTGGGAGACAGGGAAGTGCAGTTATATTAATAAATATGTGTGCATGTCTCACAGAGAGGAGGATATGCTCACATGTCCAACATGAAACTGGGACGTTAAACCAAGGTCTGCCTGTTTAGGTGGGGGTTAAAGTTCCAAATGCACTTGTTAAAGGAAAGCAGGAACGAGTGCAGGTGCCCTGGCCGACATCCCTCCCTCAAGCAGCATCACCAAACTAGATTAACTGGTCAATTATCTCACATGTGTTTGCTGGGTGCTGAATTAACAGTCACATTTACCTACAAAAGTCATTCATCAGCTTTAAAACACTTTGGACAAAGTTTCCATCCTGCCTCCCTCCCTCCCTCCCTCCTTCCCAGAAATCAGCTCGATAAGATCAAAATACCTATTTTTATTCAACCACAGAAAGCCCATCATTGCCAGCTACAATATCAAATCAGCAAAAGGCGGAGATGTTTACTATAGAAATATACATTTATCTGATGAGTTTTACAGAACCTAAAGAACACGAATCATGGAATGGTTCCTTGTTTTAACGAAAAGTTGTTTAAAACATTTATATTTTGTCTTAAACTTCTTCTCTTCTTCCTTCAATGATTTAAGGTGGTTAAATGCAAAGAAATCAGCACAAAAATGTTCCTTACCTACAATATTAGACAAGCAGTTGTCCCAGCTGTTCATGCTGTGTGTTACTTTAGTGAGAATCAAGAAATATAAAGCTGCTGAAAAGATTAAACTGATTTGCATCAGTCCCTCTTTGCCACAGGATATAATAAGGTTAGGTGGCGATAGATGAGGCAGAAGCTCTTGAAGAACTACAGCCCCGATTGCTCTGTCAAAGTGGGGATGCGGTGGAAACTCCAATATGGCCAAGAAAAATTGACAAATGACAATAATGTGGGCAATACAGGTTTTTTATTGACGATACATATAATAGTCTGTAAATGAAAGCTTTGATATTGATTTAATGTTACACACAGTTGTATTTGCACCAAACAGCCAGTTAACCAAAGCAATATAGCAATGGAATAAAATTCGGTAACTTAATGCAAATTGCAGTCGTGCACTTTCATTATTCTTAATCTATAAGTGGAAATGTAAACTGTGTGGTAGATAATTATCAGAATATATTTGTGTTTCACAAAAGCTTTCCGCGTGCCATTTACTGCATAGATATTGTACATCAATGTGAAGCGCACGGAGATGAATTTCCAATGGTAAAACCCTTCCTCCTCAAATGGAAGAGGACATTCTCACCAGATATTGTACGAACATTCCCCTCAAGAGATTGGTAGATTCTTTGGAGGTCTGAATGGCGACAACACGGCATGACTGACTGCTGGAGTCTCACCCGTCTGTGGACCAGAACAAGCAGAAAGACAAACTGCTGTGACAACTGGAACCCAGGATACTGCAAATCATTCCCTAAAATCAATAGGTCATTCGTTCTTTACTCAGAGAGTAGTTCCAACGTGGAACATGCTCCAACATCGAGAAGTTGAGGCAAATAGAATCGATGCCTTTAAGGGAAAGCTATATAAGTACAGGAGGGAGGAAGGAATAGAAGGATATGCAGATTAAGTAGGATGAGAGGAGTATCGAGTGGAGCATAAATACCAGCACAGACCACGTGGTCCAAATGGCCTGTTTCTGTGCTGTAAGTTCTAAGCAAATCTATGTAATTCCACAATCCTGCATTCCATCTGGTTAACTTCAGAGTCTGTTCCGTCCTCGACACCAGAATGGCCACAAATTTAGCATTGGTGCTCAAATCTCTTCCCATTGACATTGGTATCAATGCGTGGCAAGATGTGAATGGTGCTGGCTAAAAACATTGTGGGAGAGGATCGCCTGTTTTTGCAGCCATGGAATTCAATGAGTTTCAGTGTACCTCAAGCCCTCTCGCACTCTGTTAGATTGCCTACACTGACGGGGAGCCTAAGCATAAGAGCCATTAACTGATACCTATTCTGATTATACTGGCATGTTTACGTCTTTAGAGGCAATAATTCATTTTTAATTGCCGTGATTTTATTAATTTTTCTTTACAAACATTTTGTTCTAATTTCCATTCCGTCGAATTCTGTGTTGCGAATAATTCGATCATTTTTGTTTGTTGTAAAATGTAGCCAAAATTTTCCATTCATAAAAATTAAGATTGATCAATGCCGGGATTTGTTAGTCACCGCTATATGTTTGTTTTCGTTCACACATTATTTCAAGAAACCAAATATCGCAGATTACACATTCAAGTTAGAAAACCGGGCACCATTTAACAACAAGGCGATCGTCTCGAGAAACGGTCAAATTTATTTTTAAAGAAAAATATCCACAGTAGTTTTTAAACTATTGTAGTTCTGGTATATGGTTCCAATATATTTACCGGTGCATATTGACAGCCGAGTGTGCATTCGAACAGCAATTTAATAAACATTGGATCTGGGTGAGGCGGCACAGCTGAACAGGACTCACAGGAGCCATGACACCTCCAACAAACATTTTATTTTCATGGAAATGTGCCGATTTCGCATATGGCAGGAAAATGGTTCAATTTATTTAAATACACGGGGCAATATTCATTAGGAAGAGCGCTCATGGTGACCAGAGTCAGTGTGATTGAACCACACAGATAGAAAGTTAAATATGGCTTCAATTATTATTCAGGTATTAATGAGAGATGAGTAGAGCAATGATTTCAATATCTTACAAGGTCAACAAAAAACACACACAGACAAAGGACATGAACACCAATTTAGAAACGAAGACCACTTCATAAATATCAAAGTACAAAATATTTATTGCGAAACTAATTTGGGACACATCCGGTACCAACAAACACCGTGTATCGCGACATAGAACTAGTATAAATATATATCAATCAGCACCTCTGACATACACTAAATATCTTTCAATTTGAAATAAGTTCACACAGTACATCGACAGAAATATTCACCTCATAAATTAAATATTAAAGTTACAATCTGTTGTCCCAATGCCATTCTGACTGTTAAATCGGTTTGCGCGGTCGATCGAACAAAATAAGACTTTTATAAAATTCAACAATTTTTAATAAATATTCATTGTCCCCAGTCTCTACTAAACACATCTATGGAAAATCTTTAATTTCTTCTGATTTTTGCCGTTATTAAAAGGATGTGTTGTAAACGGGCCCTGGTCTCAGCCCGGATTATTTCCCAGGCGCAGTCACTGAATCTCTGAAAGAGAAATATTCAGGGAAATCCATTAGAGAATGAACCGGTTTAAATGGGGTGAAATGAACTACATGTCAGTAATCACACAGCCAAATATCAATTGTCCCACCTTCTGTTTGAGAAACTCTCTCAGTTTCCTAAAGTATGTGTGAATTGAGGCGTTTCTCCTCGGCCTGGACTCTGAGCCCGGTTTCCTGACACATTCTTCCAGCTCCTCGAGCTGCCGATCCAGGAGAAGACGGAAGTTTTCCACCTTGTCCCGGGGCCATGTGACTGAGCCCAGGTTCATGCTGTAGATCTTGGTGAGGTGACGCAGTGTTTGATGGACAATCTGGATCCTGTCCGGGGTCTGTGCAAAATACACACAATGACATTAGAGAGGATCTGGTCCCATTTAACCGGCCCGGGATAGGGCAAAACTCACAGCCAATCACCGCAGCTTAATCTAATGGACATCTGTAGATGTAAATATGTAAAGTATCTGAATTTCAAAGCGCAGCCCAGAGATTGCTGCTAGCAGTATCACTGGGTTAACACCCAATTGGTTCCTACCACATTCCGCTGTGGGCTATTTACCCCGTTTATTTAGCAGACGAATTCCTTCAATCAAATAGACATAAGAATATCAAACCATTCCGCAGAGTGTTGGTCCGCTAAAGGCCCAACAGTACATCTTCCGTCTTATTAAAATGATCAAAGTAACACATTCATATTTAAAATTAGTTACGTTCGGTTTATTTTGGTGATGTGAATCTCTTTCCCACATGGTTATTGCTCCTGGCAACATTAGCGGAATGATTAGACAGTGTACAAAGTACACACTCACCTCTAACCTCTTGCTGAGCTGGTGCAGGTCCAGGGACTTGGTGCTCAGTGATGTCCTTTCTGTTTTACACTGTAGTGGAATGGGCCCTCCCTGCAACAGGAGAGAGCGACTGTCAGAACTGGCTCCAGGCACACGCTTCACAATCGGTACTTACTCTCAGAAATGTTTCCCTTAAAACCACTGTCACTCATCCATTGTCACTGAACAATTTGTTTCAAGATTTTATCCCTTCCATATTTAACTGACCGTCTAACGGAACCAGTCACTCTTTATACAAAGTGTTACACGGTTTCTACACAATTCCTTCGTGATTTTGATACTTCAACGTGAATTCCATCAAGAAAATATTCCACACCAGTTGATGCAGTTTTGTAATAAAACTGATTCAATCTCAGCAGTTTCCCGACAGGAGATTATCCCGAGAAACTAGTGGTTAAGATTGGTTACTCTAATCCCTGGTTCTCTGAATAAACTCACCATTTCACGCAGGGCGCCTAGAGCCTGATTATTAATATTGTCAAGTAACTGCAGCCTCTGGCAGTCCTGGCTCAGGGTCCCGGGCAACAAGACTACCAAAATCCAGAGTCTCCAGACACTCGGAAAATCCATGTTGGACCAACACAGGGTAAAGCAGCGACCTGAAATCTCAGAAACGGACTGGATCGAGGTTCAGCTCCGAAAGCAGTATCTAGCCGAGCTGCACTCCTTCAGTGTTGGGTTGACAGGGATGTTCCTTCTGGGTGAGCGGAGCCCATTTTAAAAGGTGCACACTAGGATATTCCTTTGACGTTACAAAAACTGATCGATTTTGCTTCTAACCACAATATGTTTTCAGGGAATCTTTTCACTTCTTTCCAAAGTGACTTCATTTGAAACCTTTCACTTTCTGCTTAATTAAAACAGTGGTATTGACTCCGATCAATGAAGTCACAAGAAATATTCTTCGATTTTAAATACAGGGCAGATGGTTCTCTAAATTTCACAACGGCTGTTCCTCAGGTCCCGGGACTTTACAATAACAATTAATAAAATTATATTTTATGATCCTAAAATGCGGAACCGTTTTACATCAGAAACTACTCCGGTCACTGTCGGTGTAAAGCGTTAAAACTTTGGGTGGATTTTTTAAGCTATTAGACCGGGTCCTGTTCATTTCTAAGTACAAAGATCTGTCAGGTAAGGCTGGTGGTTCTATGGGGGATGGGGCAGAGAAGGAAACGGATGGAATGTGATTAACGAACCTGCAATAAAAATCCTGGAATCTTATAAATTATAAGAGAGAAATTCCGCTGTTTTACCCTTTGCTGGTATATTTATAGACAAGGCCATCGGCTTTCACTAGGCACCGGGAAACTCGCGGAACGGTGGAACTTGCCTTGCTCGGTAATTATAAATCAGCGGGCCTGCTAATAGCCGATTGCAGCTTGGTTTTGATTTCCTTTCCTTTCGCTTTTCACAAATGTTCGGCTTTCTCTTACAATTCTCCAGGAGTCAATCGTTTTTGTATTCTAGAGCTGGTCGCCCGCTGGTACATCACTAACTGGGCCATTGTTAATGGGTGAGCCTGCTCCGTGAACCAGGAGGCTGTTATTTTTTCTTTTTACCGGAACTTCCCGACCAGGAGGCTGTTGGTCCAGAATTATCCTTATAGAACACACACACATTGCATAATGACCAGGAATTGTATGCTGGCCAATATCTCCTCTTTAACTCACAAGTGCTGCAGCCAATTATAGCTCCTCAACAGCTGAGACCGGCTAACTCAGCAATGACTGGAATTGAGTCATACATCGGTCCAGGCAGCGGGCGATCGAGGGGGTCGTCCGGCCGGATTGCCTCCCTCTCTTCCGCGGCTATGTTCGCGCCCGGGTGGCCCTGGAGATGGAGCACGCGGTGTCCGCCGGTGGGCGCCGTGGGGACTGGAGTGCATAATTGGGCTGGAAAACCAAATTTTAATTTGATTTTTAAGGTTTATTTGAAGTTTTAATGGTTTATTTACAGTTTTTATTTGTCTAACATATTTTCCCAAAAAGAGGATGACTGGAATTGATTCTGGAGCCTTCATGGCCGGAATGGCTCAGCTCTTAATTGACTTAACCAGCGGAGGCATAAAGGTGGCTCTAGGTTTGTACTGTTCCTCTTTTGGTAGCACCAATCAAAAAATAAACAAATAAACTGTAACTAATAGAACTTTAAATAAATGTTAACAAATCAAATCAGAATTTGGTTATTCAAATCAATTATGCACTCCAGTCCCCGCGGTGCCCACCGGTCGCGGAAGTCCTCGAGCGTGCCGGCAGACACCGCGTGCTCCATCTCCAGGGCCACCCGGGCGCGAACATGGCCGCGGAAGAGAGGGAGGCAATCTGGCCAGATGACCCCCTCGACCGCCCGCTGCCTGGACCAATTGATGGCTTTCTTGGCCAGGCCCAGGAGCAGACCCACGAGGAGGTCCTCCAACCCGCCCACTCCCCTCCGCAGGTTTGTACTGTTGTGTTCTCCATCTCTTGGGTCTCCCTATTGTTGCTCCTCTCCAGCAGGATCTGGTCGATGGATGTTATTTTCACAATAGTTATTTTCTTCCTTCTTTCTTTCCTCACATGCAAATGTTGAGAAAGAATGTCTCTTTCAAACTTGGAGGAGTTTGGATATTGAGAAATATATCTAAAAGGGATTTGAAAAGATAATATCGTAGATGTAACTTCTCCAGATAGATGTGGTCTTGCTTCTGCACATACCGCTGAAGCTATCTGGGTTCAAGCCAGAGTTACCAATAGTTACTTTTATAGAAACAAACAGGAGACAATTTGCACACATCAAGCTCCTACTGACAGTAAGCCAGTTAATCTGTTAGGTTGTCAATTTGAGGGTGCTTCGAATTTTGGCACGTGCATCTTGGTCATGGTGTACTCCTTTGGTGGCAACAATAAACAAATAAACTTTAACTGAACAAAAATACATTAAATTAAACTTAATAAATTTAATTAAAATTTGGTTGCCGGGGGTGATGCACTCTAGTCCCTGCGGTGCCCACTGGTCGCGGAAGGCCTCGAGCGTGCCGGCGGCCACCACGTGCTCCATCTGCAGGGCCGCCCGAGCATGAATGTGTCTGCAGAAGAGAGGCAGGCAGTGGGGCCGAATGACCCCCCTCGACCACCCGCTGCCTGGACCAGTTGATGGCCATTTTGGCCAGGCCCAGGAGCAGTCCAATGAGGAGGTCCTCCGATCTGCCCACTCCCCTCCGCACCAGGTGACCCCCTGCAGTGGGTAGTCAAAACTGCCCAACGCATTACTGGCACCCGGCTACTGACCATAGAGAACATCTACCAGAAACGCTGTTTACGGAGGTCACTGACCATCATCAAAGACCCTACCCACCCCAGCCACAGTCTGTTCACCCCCCTGCCATCTGGGAGATGCTACAGATGCATTCGCACCCGAACGACCAGATTTAGGAACAGCTTCTTTCCCAGGGCTGTCATCCTACTGAACTCCACAAATAAACTCTAAAGCCTGCACATCTGCCAATGCACTTTATTATGTTTATGTTAATGTATTACAAGCCAAATGAATGTTGAATGTTTAAATGTCTTAATCTAAATGTACACTCTCGGGAGCCGCAAGCCTACATTTCGTTGTACTGCACTTGTGCACTAACAATGACAATAAAGTTGATTATTATTATTATTATTATCAGGAGCATGGGACTGAAGTGCAGCCAAAAATTGAGGAGCAGCCCCTTCAAATAATGGAAGAGGGGCTGCAACCTCTCTCACTCTATGTACACATGGAACACGGACTCCTCGAGGCTGCAGAAAAGGCAGGCGGCCTGGGAGCCCATGAACCAACTTAAAACCATATTGCACGGGACTGCTCCGTGCAACACCCTCCAGGCCAAGACCCCAATAGATAAAGGGAGGACTCCCACATAGAGAGCCTTGGTCATGGTGTAACTACAATTTTCTAGAGACCATCTTTTTAAGCTTTAAAAATAAAGTGCTCAAAGAGTGCCGTGTGTGCGCGGTGTCTCATATAACCTAAAGCATATGATCCATGTTGTGGTTCATTGTTTTAACCAAAGGTTGTTTAAAACATTTATATTTTGTCTTAAAGTTCTTCTATTCTGCCTTCAATGCTTAGAGGTATTTAAACGCAATGCAATAATAATAAAAAACAGTTCCTTACCTATAATGTTAGATATGCAGTTGTCCTAACTGTTCATGGTGTGGATTATTATAGTGAACATCAAGAAATATAAAGCTGATGTAAAGATTAAACCCATTTACATCAGTCCCTCTTTGCCACAGGATATAATAACATCCCATGGTGATAGATGATATATTTCTTAAGGCTAGGGGGATCAAGGGATATGGGGAGAAAGCACGGACAGGGTACTGAATTTGGATGATCAGCCATGATCACATTGAATGGCGGAGCAGGCTTGAGGGGCCAAATGGCCTACTCCTGCTCCTATCTTCTATGCTTCTATGCTTCTATGATTGCAGAAGCTCTTGAACAACCATCCCATCAATTGCTACCCAGTGCGGAGGGGAGCGGGCAGGTCGGGGGACCTCCTCCTAGGACTGTTCCTGGGCTTGGCCAAAGTTGCCATTAACTGGTCCAGGCAGCGGGCGGTCAAGGGGTCATTCGGCTGAACTGCCTGCCTCTCCTCCGCGGCCACGTATGCGCCCGGGTGGCCCTGGAGATGGAGCATGCAGTGTCCGCCAGCACGCTCGAGGCCTTCCGCGACCGGTGGGCACCTCAGGGACTGGAGTGCATCATCACCCCGGGAAATAGAATTTTAATTTAAGTTCTTAAGTTTCCTTTAATGTTTTTTGTTAAGTTACAGTTTATTTGTTTATTGCTTCCACCAATGAGGTACCCACGATTTCCCTGTCAAAGTGGGGATGAACTGGAACTTGCAGTGGAAACTCCAACATGACCAAGAAAAGAGACAAATGACAATAATGTGGGCAATACAGGTTTTTTATTCACTATATAATTGGTTGTAATGAAGCTTTGATCTTAGTTTAATGTTACATATAGTTGTATATGCACCAAGCAACCAGTTAACTAAAGCAATATAGCACTGGAATAAAATTTGCCAACTTAATGCAAACTGTAGTCGAGCACTTTCATTATTCTTAACCTGTAAGTGGAAATGTAAACTGTGTGGTTGATAATTATCAGATTATAATAGTGTTTTACAAAGGTTTCCCACATGCCTTTTATTGCATAGATATTATACATCAATGTGAAGAGCACTGAGATGAATTTCCAATCATCAAATAGTCAGCTGTGGCTTAGTTGGTAGATCCCTTGCCTCTGAGTCAGAAGGTTGTGGGTTCAGGTCCCACTCCAGAGACTTGAACACAAAAATCTAGGCTGACGCTCCAGTGCAGTGCTGAGGGAGCGCTGTGCTGTTGGAAGTGCCATCTTTTGGATGGGACATAAAACCGAGGCCCTGTCTGCACTCTGGTGGACATAAAAGATCCCACGGCACTATTTTGGAGAAGAGCAGGTGAGTTCTCCTCGGTGTTATGGCCATTATTTATCCCTCAATCAACATCACTAAAACAGATTATCTGGTCATTATCACATTGCTGTTTGTGGGAGTTTGCTGTCTGCAAATTGGCTGCTGCGTTTCCTACATTGCAACAGTGACTACACTTCAAAAAAGTACTTTTTTGTCTGTAATGCGCATTGGAACGTGCGGTGGTTGTGAAAGGTGCTATATAAATGCAAGTCATTCTTTTTTTTAATGGTAAAATCCTCCCAACACAAATGGAAGAGTATATTGTCACCAGATATTGCAACATCTGACGTAATAAAACTCACTACGCACTTGGTTTGAGCATAAAGCAAGGCTTTAATCAACTTGTTTCAGAACATGGAGGTCTAGTTGTACTTCACTAGTTCCTTGTCTTACAAAATGTCCCTGGAAAGCTGGGTCCACGCCCGAGTATTTATACTCCTTGGACGCGCCACCAGCTGGCCGTCCAGTGTTATTTCATGAGTAGTTTCTTGATGATGATGAGATTTATAAGATACCCTAAAAAAAATCAGTTGACTCTTTGGAGGTCTGAATGGCGAAAACATGGCAAGACTGACTGCTGGAGTCTCACCAGTCTGTGCCTCAGAACAAGCAGAAAGACAAACTGCTGTGACAAGTGGAATCCAGGATACTGCAAAACATTCCCTAAAATCAATTGGCCATTTGTTTTTACCCCGAGAGAGGTTAGAATGTGGAACTTGCTACCACATTCAGCAGTTGAGGCGACTAGCAGAGCTGCCTTTAAGGGGAAGCTAGATAAGTACATGAGGGAGAAAGGAATAGAAGGATATGCAGACAGGGTTAGATGAAGTCAGGTGGGAGGAGGCTCTAGTGAAGCATAAACACTAGCACTGACCAGTTGGGCCAAATGCCTTGATGCTAAGCTGTAAATTCTATGTAGTTCCCAAGGGGAGTTGTATCACAAAAAGCAGAGGTTGGAAATAGGGCTAGAAGATTGTAGCCCTGATTTTCTAACCTGCACTGCCTACAAGTCCTATTTGATCGACAAATATTGCGCAATGAGGACAAGATTTGTAGCCTCTTACATATGGGTCTGATGCCACCTAGCTGGATTCTATAGGACTATGACAAACATCACCTGTGGACTGTGGCAAATGAGTCCTGTTTACCAAATAGACTATAAAGAATCCCTCCATATGAGAGATTGCCGATTGCTACACAGCTTTACACACAAGGGGCTGGATTTTCCCAGCTGAGGCGGGTTAGCGTCGGGAGAGGTAGTTGACGGGTTCCGGTTCCGCTCCCAGCTACAGCCGCTCTGCTGATAGAATTTTGTGATAATTGGGCTTGTTACGCCCTCGGTGCGCGTTGCTCGGCCCAATCACTAGGTGCGGGTCTGTTCAGCTCCTCTGATGACGCATTTTCTACCATTGTATTTAAGGGGGCCATGTCCACAGTAAGATTAGGATCACAGGTCACACACAGATTACCCAAAGGGTCTTAGGAGTTGTAAGGCATTTTATTAAAGAGCTACAGCTTAAAGCATAATCAGATATTACTACATGTGATTGAAATAGATACAGTAGGTTTGCAACCTGTGAGAGATGAGGGTGATCTACGGCCCTGGAATGGAACAAAACAACCGGATGGACGGTTGTTGGAGGTGTTAGGCCGTCAGCCACCTCAGAGGCTAAACTTGACCAAGGTGTTAGGCAGTAGCCATCTCGGGGAAGCCTTCGCCCCTAACTGCCTGATTTCCTCTCTCGGTTGTCTATATTTATAGTTATTTCAGTGGGCTGGTGATTGCCTGGTTTCAATCATTTGTTCCCCATCCTATTGTCCAATTACAAGGGAGAGGCTACTTATGACAGCCTCCTCCCAGCCTCATGAGGTCATTTTCCTCCTTATCTCTATTCTAAAGCTTTTGTTGCCCTCTTGTAGACAGTTTGTTTATCCTACAGCTCCTTGCTGCATCCTGTATCAGGCCTAGCTATGCCCACTCGAAGGCCTGTTTTTGTGTTCTGACCCTGTAATTCAGCTCTCTGTACAGCAATTTTTCTGACATGACTGGAATCTTTCTGTGTCATCAACTTAGGCAAACTGCTGATCTAGGGAACCTGTAACAGACTATTATTTCTTTCTTACATCTCCCCACCCTGAGAAGGAAATATCCTTATTGACTTCTCAAAATTGGCTCTTGACTAATCTAGCTAGTTCTTATTGCTCTCTCAACTTGGGCGTTAGTTAGTAGGGAGTCTCGAAAATGAAGATTTCCCCCTTCATTACAATCCATTCCTTTGAGGGGGAGGAGCAACCTCTGACCCCTTACTCAAATTCAATTCACTGTTCCGGTGTTCCAATTCTGCCCCGCCTGGAGTATCCTCTTTTTCTTCTATCTTTCCTGATCTTACCCCACCTGGGGTCTACAAATGTGAGAAGTCGCACAACACCAGGTTATAGTCCAACAGTTTTATTTGAAATCACAAGCTTTCGGAGCGCTGCTCCTTCGTCAGGTGAAGTGAAGAGAAGCTTATAGACACAGCATATATAGTCAGAGAGCACTGCCAGATCATTACAGGTAATCTTTCTAACTGCCCTTTATCACACCTCGGCAGAGAGATAATCACAGCAATCAAAGGTGTGGATGGTATCCAAACAGATCAGTCGGGAAAACATTACATCAAAGAAAAATGAGGTGGGGTCACAAGGGGTCAAATGTTGCAGATGCTGGGGTCTGTATGAAAAACAAAAAACAAACAAAAAATTTTTTTTTTGCTGGAAATCACAGCAGGTCCGACTGCATCTGTGAAGAGAGAACAGGCCAATGACAACTCGATTCTGGATGACTCTACGTCAGGTGCGACTGATTCAACAGATGTTAACTGAATGCCAGCTCTTAAATAAAACGATATATTTTTAGAATTGTCTCAAAAAGTAATTCTGTATAAACTCGCAAACCCACATTTCTGTGCACTCTTTTGTAAGGAGTTGCAGAATTCTGGGGCTATTCTGGACCCTCATAATATCCGGAAGGTTACAGTCTAGTTCAATTTATTAAAAGTACTATCTGGAGGAAGGTAACATCTAGTAAAGGATCCCCTTGGAATGAGTGACCATAACATGGTTGAATTCCATATTCAATTAGAGGGTGAGAAGGTTGGATCTCAAACAAGCGTGCTAAGCTTGAATAAAGGAGACTATGAAGGTATGAGAGCAGAATTGAGTAGAGTGGATTGGGAAAATAGATTAAAGGGTAAGACGATACATGATCAGTGGTGTACATTTAAGGAGTTATTTTACAACTTCCAAAAAATATATATATTCCACTGAGAAGAAAAGGGTGTAAAAGAAAAGACAGCCATCCGTGGCTAAGTAAAGAAATTAAGGATAGTATTCGACTAAAAACAAGGGCATATAAGGTAGCCAAATCTAGTGGGAGGATAGAGGATTGGGAAAACTTTAAAAGACAGCAAAAAATAACAAAAAGATTGATTAAGAAAGGGAAGATAGATTATTGAAGTAAATTAGCAAAAAATATAAAAACAGATAGTAAGAGTTTTTATAGTTATATAAAAAGAAAAAGGGTGGCTAAAGTAAATGTTGGTCCCTTAGAGGATGAGACCGGGAAATTAATGGTGGGAAATATGGAGATGGCAAAAACACTGAATGAATATTTTGTATCAGTCTTTACAGTAGAAGACACTAAGAATATCCCAACACTGGACAAACAGGGGGCTATAGGAGGGGAGGAGCTAAACACGATTAAAATCACTAAGGAAGTGGTACTCGGTAAAATAATGGGACTCAAGGTGGATAATTCACCTGGACCTGATGGCTTACATCCTAGGGTCTTGAGAGAAGTGGCAGTAGGCATTGTGGATGCATTGGTAATAATTTTCCAAAACTCCCTGGACTCAGCAATGGTCCCGGCAGACTGGAAAACTGCTAATGTAACACACTTATTTAAAAAGGGCAGTAGACAGAAGGCTGGAAACTATAGACCGGTTAGCCTAACATCTGTGGTAGGTAAAATTTTGGAGTCCATTATTAAGGAGACAGTAACAGGACATTTGGATAATCATAATTTAATAGGACAAAGTCAGCATGATTTTAGAAGGGGAAGTCATCACAGAATCACAGAAACCCCACAGTGCAGATAGAGGCCATTTCAGCCCATCGAGCCTGCACCGACACATATCCCACCTGATCCCCGTAACCCCTACACCAACACATATCCCACCCTATCCCTGTAACCCCACATATTTAATCCCCCTAACACTAAGGGTCAATTTTATCATAGCCAATCAACCTAACCCGCACATCTTTGGACTGTGGGAGGAAACCGGAGCACCCGGAGAAAACCCACGCAAACACGGGGAGAATGTGCAAACTCCACACAGACAGTCGCCCGAGGCCGGATTCGAACCCGGGTCTCTGGCGCTGTGAGGCAACAGTGCTAACCACTATGCCAAATTTGCTGGAGTTCTTTGAGGAAGTAACATATAGGGTGGATAAAGGGGAACCAGTGGACGTAGTGTATTTAGACTTCCAAAAGGCATTTGACAAGGTGCCACACAAAAGATTATTGCTTAAGATAAAAAATCACGGGATTGGGGTAATATTCTGGCATGGATAGAGGATTGGCTATCTAACAGAAGGCAGAGAGTTGGGATAAATGGTTCATTCTCAGACTGGCAATCAGTAACTAGTGGTGTTCCGCAGGGGTCAATGCTGGGTCCCCAATTCCTTACAATCTATATTAACGATTTGGAGGAGGGGACCGAGTGTAACATATCAAAGTTTGCAGATGATACTAAGATGGGAGGGAAAGTAGTGAGTGAGGAGGACATAAAAAACCTGCAAGGGGACATAGACAGGCTAAGTAAGTGGGCAGAAATTTGGCAGATGGAATACAATACTGGAAAGTGTGAGGTTATGCACTTTGGCAGGAAAAATCCTAGAGCAAGTTATTATCTTAATGGCAAGAAACTGGGAAGTACTGAAGTACAAAGGGATCTGGGGGTCCTGGTGCACGAAACTCAAAAGGTTAGTATGCAGGTGCAGCAAGTGATTAAGAAGGCCAATGGAATGTTGGCTTTCATTGCTAGGGGGATAGAATATAAAAATAGGGAGGTATTGCTTCAGTTGTACAAGGTATTGGTGAGACCGCACCTGGAATACTGCATACAGCTTTGGTGTCCATACTTAAGAAAAGACATACTTGCTCTCGAGTCAGTACAAAGAAGGTTCACTCGGTTAATCCCGGGGATGAGGGGATGGATATATGAGGAGAGGTTGAGTAGATTGGGACTCTACTCATTGGAGTTCAGAAGAATGAGAGGCGATCTTATTGAAACATATAAGATTGTGAAGGGGTTGGATCGGGTGGATGCGGGGAAGATGTTCCCGATGATGGGTGAAACTAGAACTAGGGGGCATAGTCTTAGAATAAGGGGCTGCTCTTTCAAAACTGAGATGAGGAGGAACTACTTCACTCAGAGGGTGGTAGGTCCATGGAATATGCTGCCCCAAAAAGCTGTAGAAGCTACATCATTACATAAATTTAAAACAGAAATAGACAGTTTCCTAGAAGTAAAGGGAATTAAGGGTCACGGGGAGCGGGCAGGAATTTGGACATGAGTCCAGGTTCGGATCGGACATGGCCCTGTGGGTAGCGGAGCGGGCTCAGGGGCCATGTAGCCTGATCCTGCTGCTATTTCGTGTGTCTAATTCTGTTAGATTCAGGAGAGGGTTCTGTGATAGTAGATTGGCGGTTAGGATCAGATCAGCCATGATCTTATTGAATGGTGGAGCAGGCTCGAGGGGTCGATTGGCCTACTCCAGCTCCTATTTCTTATGTTCTTATGTTCTTATGTTCTTCAGTCATTCCGTTCCTTTAGGGAGAGATAGCCTGAGCCTTTAGACCTATTTAAGCGTCTTATGGAATTCGGCTATTTCTAACTTAAGTTGAAGGTGAACGTTTGGGAATACGCCTGATCTGGGGTAGCCCAAAAGGGCTAGGACTGTAATTATTCCTTCAGAGATGACCTATTCTCGAGTTGTCTTGCTCCAAAGCATAAAAATGCTTTAGGGAGGAGTTCAGTTGCCTCACGAACTCACTGAAGCCCTTAGACAACCTGAATTGTGCCACATAATTGTGCAGCTCATACTTAAGTATCTCATTTACTGTCAGTTTCACTTGAGCATAGGTTTTGATATTGAGTAAAACGTGTTGGTTGATGGGACAGGTCCTGTTAGACCTGTAAAGCATGGTAGTTGCGGTAGTAGTGACACAGGAGGCACCAGCAAAACCACCTCATTCTGGATTCGTACTGGTTTTTTCCACTCCCTGTTACCTACAAAACACAATTATTATAGTTACAAGTTATAAGTCAGTCTTATAATCATTTCAAGCGGCACTATAGTTTAACATCTAATCAAAAAATCATGGAATTAAAAGATTCTCCAGATCTCTTTTACTCATATCCATCTTGTGGATAATTCTTACTAAACATGGTTTCTCCTTAGCCCTCAATTGTCCCAATCCAAATTCCATGTAACTCTCTGTTTCAACTTCAATTTCAATCCCTCTAACAGGTACCAGTGTGTTTAACTCTATTCTGATTGTTTCATTAATTAGATAGTTTCTCGATGGAGTGTGTGGCAATGCTTTAAAAGTTGTCTCGCTCTCCTGAGCCACATTAACCATTTCATGTCTTGCTGTTGTCAAGTAACTGAGCATATCTGAGTCCCATTCTTCAGTGCAGATTCACCATGCATTTCCAGATGGTAATTGCTTCATACATAACAAATCACAATCTCAATATCATGCCACACACGCCATCTGATACAAGCCATTCTCAGGCTTTCAGGTGATCCTATCAAAAGATTGTAGTCGTCTGGAGATCTTTGCTCATCTTCCTCTGCATGGTCCCGATGTCTTGGGTAGTGGCTGGACTATCAAATTCAGTTTTCTCAAAACGTCCATTATAGGCAGGGACACAAATGTCTCCAAGAGAAAGCTAGCAATTTACTATTCTTAACTACACTTTCCTGACTTTCACTAGAAAGTTTGGAAAATTCCAATTTGGTCGTGTAATTTTCCTGTTTCTATCTTACACCCTCAATCACTTCCTCTTTCCATTTTACACAGCCCATTAATTACCATCCATATCTCATTCATGAGCCCTGGAAGAACTTTACTGTCCAGTACAATATTGATTATTAACACTTTTTATTTATCATTATTTTAGAGGATCTTTTATTTTCCCAAAAGTAACCCAATATATAGTGCCTGAGTCCATTTTGTTATTTGAAAATTATCCCAAAATCCAAACAGCAGTATTGTTGAACTGACAGGTTTTGTCAATATTCAACTTTATTTCGATCAATTTATCTTATCAATTCCAATTTCAGAAACAGGTGATTCCCAGGCTAGGTGGTTTACATAGTGTTTTAATATTAGAGACAGAAGTGCTGCAATTAGTTTACAAGGTAACTTCCATATAACAAAAGAAAGAAGATAATCCATTGTGGCTCTGCTTAAGAGCCCAAGGGGTTAATTTATCAAATCATAATTTTTCTTCTGTCACTGTGGGGAAATATTAACTTAAAATTAAGAAATTTAAATTTAATAATGTCTAATATCTTTGAATTTCATTCAGTAATACTAAATTTGTTGCTTGATGAGATTAAACAGCTGTCAGTGGAAAAGGTTAACTCCTTTGTAGGATTTTAAGAAGGTGGAATGAAACATTGTCAGGCGCATGTAATTGCGTCACTTCGTGTAAATTTTTAAAAACTTTCCCGATTGAAAAAGACAGTTGTGTTTTCACAATTTAATAGGTTTGTTACCCTTAATAATTCCAAACTAATTCAAGCCAATATTTTATTAACTAAACACGAACAGAACAGATAAAACAAAACAAAATAGCACATGCTTGCAGAAAACAGTAAATTATGTCATATTTCTTATTGTCCTTTCTTCAGATGCCTTTTCAAATGACTGTAAAAACATTGAATACAACTGGAGAAAAATTAGTTTTTCACATTTAAACAAATCAAATCAAACTGCTTTGGAAAATTTCACCATAGCAACCACAACTCCAACATTAAATCTTAGACTGAAACTTAATCTTTTGTTAAACAAACTTTTTGTTGTTCTCAGTTTTGACACACCAGCTTAACTTAAATTATAGTTCAAAGTGTGTGTTTCCAATTCTGGGTGCACAACCTTATGTGCACATTCTTAAAACTTCCAGAATCCAAGACAAGACAAAAGGATTAAATGCTTTTAACACAGAGAAGTGGGTGGAGCTAAAACACACATAACAGACACTTTGGCCCCGATTTTCTGGACGCCGTCGGGCGGCTTTTCATGCGGCCGGGGGCCGAAAATCAGTGAAAAAGCGGGTCGGGAACCCCCCGCCACCTGATTCCCCGCCCTGTCCGACTTTCGGACTGGCGTTTCCCCGCGCCCCGCTTCAGACCCGGCCGCCACTGGTGGGACTGGTCGTCGGAGCACTAACAAGCAATTATCTGCTTGTTGAAGTTGATTTTCCCGTGCCATTGTGACTTTGGGGCTTTCCCCACCTGAAATCTGCCTGCGGGGAACCCCGCTGCTGAGAGCTGGCGTGAAGCTTGCTAGCTGTCAGCTGCAGGTAAGGAGAAGCTGCGATTTAAAGGGCCAGCACTTGTATGTTGAAAGACCTTGTTGTTGCAGGTTTGGGGCTACTTCTTCAAGGCTTAGGCACAGCTGTGGAAGGTTGGAGCCCCACATACTTCTCCAATGCAATCTCCTGGGAAGCCCCTCTCACCACCCTCACTCAGCGCTTCCTCAGCGGAGGCATCTACGAGAAGCATGGGACGCCTTTTTTTCCTTCCCTTCTTGCCATTAGAGGATCTCCAGCAGCAGAGGCGGCAGCAGCAGAACCAGGAACAGCATGATGAGCACCAGGAGCACCAGGCTGCTGCTCACTCACCTGAAGCTGCACAGGCCAGAAGGGGCCAGCGCTTGGAAGTGGCTTGAGAGCACCTTGCTGCGCTTTAGGGGGCCATGGGGACCCGTATCTGCACTGGCAGTCCTGCTCAGAAGGACTTCCATGAGGATCTGGTTTCTCTGTTCAACAGATGGCCAACGCTCCTCAAGAGGTGTCATTCTCTTATGTGCACTCATCATGTTGTCCGTACCCTGGTGAGTTATCTCCTGCATGGAGATTGCCAACCTTTCCATGGTGATGCGTTCATGCGCCAATGACTCCACAAAGGCTCTGCTCATGGTCGCTATGGACTCCTCCATTCGCTCCACAGTCGCAGCGACCCTGGAGACAAAACCTGCCAGAGACTCCTGCATCTGTGCATGGAGATCCATCACCTCTTCTCTTGCAGATGGACCCAGAGGCAGAGGGTCGACATGCAGCGCAGCTGAGCTGAGCTGGCAGAGTCCTGCGCCCTCCGATGAGGACTCTCGACTGCTGTCCCTGTCTCCAGAATCTGCTGAGGCTCACTTGTGAGCTGTGAAACACCAGGTGACAACACTACTCTATGTCCCGAAGGTCCCCCCGAGGTGTGAGTGTCTGCGCTGGTGCTGGGTGCGCTTACTTCTGCTGACGCTGCGCCCTCAGAGGTTGGAGCTTCCTCTGAGGAGTCTGGCTGCACAGCCTCTTCCTCCTCCACAGTGAGGATGGGGGCTCTGGATGGTACTGTGGGGGAGTAAAGGAAGGAGATAGAGATGTAATGCCAAGGTTCTTCTGGTGACTCCCAACAAGTTGGCATCTGCTGACACCTGCATCCATGCAGCATTGGTCTCAGTGGGAGGCCTCTTCCTCCCTGACCTAGGGAAGAGGACCTCCTTGTGGGCCCTAACCCCATCCAATAATGCCTGCAGTGAAGCCTCGTCGAAGTTGGAGGCAGCTTGGGGTCTGGCACTGTCCACAGCTGCTGTAGGCTCCTCTGCCATCCTGTGTGGTTCGTTTGGAAGCCTTCAGAGGACGCAGTGCTTGCTTTCGACCTTGAAAGCACCACGAATGATGACATCATACTGTGGGGATTTCTGACTCGAATTGGACAATTAGCAAGGCTTCCCACATGCTGGGAATTAATTGGCCACTTGAGGGAAAATTGCATGGAGCTGGCTGACACTTTTTTATGTGTGTCAGAAACCCCACATTCGGGGAAATCTGACCATTCCCCACACAAGCCGAAAATCGGGGCCTTTTTGTTTAAAAGACAGACTTTCAGAGAAAAGGAATACTGTAACTTCTTAAATATTCACAGTCAGGAAAACTTCCACACTTTAACACACACTTTCACACAAACTGAAATTCCAGCATTTTTTTAAGGTTCCTTTCATCAGCAAATCTGGTGTTTTATTGGTCTCGGCACAGACATTAATAACCTCCATGTTGGTAAAGCTTTAAATTTCTCTTTTTTTCCCCTTTCTTTTCAATCAGCATCTCAGCAGCTTTTCCTGGCTTTCCAAATCCCTGTTTTTTCCCTTTCTTTGCTGAGTTTTCAGATTGATTAGCCTGCAATTTAGATTTTGTTCCTTCTCTATCTCCCCCTCTCTCTCCAGCACTTTATGCTTCACCTCCTTCAGGCTATCGATCAACTGTTCCCGGTGATATGCCAACACCATTGTATTTCTGGTTTTACTTTTTAACACGTTCTTTCCCGCTCCATTCCTTCAGGGAGAAAAGTACTCAGTCTAAGCAACGATCACGTGCATTTGACCAAGACCCTCCGGTCCCCCCAACCAGAAACTTAACAACTCCCAACTCTGTGATCCCATTTCTGACACCACTGTAAGATTAGGATCACAGGTCACACACAGATTACCCAAAGGGTTTTAGGAGTTGTAAGGCATTTGATTAAAGAGCTACAGTTTAAAGCATAATCAGATATTACTACATGCGATTGAAATAGATACAGTAGACGTGCAACCCATGGTAGATGAGGGCAAGCTATGGCCCTGGAACAGAATGAAACAACCCGATGGACGGTTGTTGGAGGTGTGAGGCCGCCAGCCACCTCAGAGGCTAAACTTCACCAAGGTGTTAGGCCGTAGACACCTCGGGGAAGCCTTCGCACCTAACTGTCTGATTTCCTCTCTCGGTCGTCTATATTTATAGTTATTTCGGTGGGCTGGTGATTACCTGGTGTCAATCACTTGTTCCCCAACCTATTGTCCAATTACAAGGGAGAGGCTACTTATGACAGCCCCCTCCCAGCCCCATGAGGTCATTTTCCTCCTTATCTCTGTTCTAAAGGTCTTGTTGCCCTCTTGTAGACGGCTTGTTTATCCTACAGCTCCCTGCTGCATCCCGTATCAGGCCTAGCTATGCCCACTCGAAGGCCTGTTTTTGTGTGCTGACCTTGTAGTTCAACTCTCTGTACAGCTATTTTTCTGATGTGACTGGAATCTTTCTGTGTCATCAAATTCGGCAAACTGCTGATCTAGGGAACTCGTAACAGACTATTATTTCTTTCAATCCACGATTTCTTACACCACCTTTGCTGTCACTTCTACTTCACACTCCTGAGTGCTGCTTGAGAGCAAACTGACTGCAGAGAGACAGAGGGTTGCGCCATGCTTCAATGATGACTCCCTCCATGTACTTGTGGTGGGAGTCAGAGGTCGCAGGGAGGCTCTGTTCCCTGGGAATGGAAGGAGGAGACCTCCTCACCAGGCCAAGGCATCCTGGCTGCAAATAGCTAAGGTGGCAGAGAAAAAGCGGGGAATTATAAACCGGTAAGACTGACATCGGTAGTGGGGAAAATGCTAGAATCTATTATAAAAGATGTAATAGCAGAGCATTTGGTACACAGTGACAGGATCGGACAAAGTCAACATGGATTTACAAAAGGTAAATCATGCTTGACTAATCTACTGGAATTTTTTGAGGATGTAACTGGTAAAATAGATAGGGGAGAACCAGCGGATGTGGTGTATTTGGACTTTCAGTTCGATAAGGTCCCACATAAGAGATTAGCGTGCAAAATTAAGGCACATGGGATTGGGGGCAAGGTATTGACTTGGATAGAGAACTGGTTGGCGGACAGAAAGCAAAGAGTTGGAATAAACGGGTCGTTTTCTGAGTGGCAGGCAGTGACTAGTGGTGTACCGCAAGGATTGGTCCTAGGGCCCAGCTGTTCACAATATATATTAATGATCTGGATGAGGGAATTGGATGTAATATCTCCAAATTTGCAGACGACACAAAGCTGGGTGGGAGGGTAAGCTGTGAGGAGGATGTCGTGAAACTCCAGTACGATTTGGACAGATTGGGTGATTGGGCAGAAACATGGCAAATGCACTATAATGTGGATAAATGTGAGGTTATCCACTTTGGTGGCAAAAACAGGAAGGCAGATTATTATTTGAATGGCAATAGATTGGGAGAAGGGGAAGTGCAAAGAGACCTGGGTGTTCTTGTGCACCAGTCACTGAAGGTAAGCATGCAGGTGCAGCAGGCGGTTAAGAAGGCAAATGATATGTTGGCCTTCGTAGCAAGAGGGTTCGAGTACAGGAACAAGGATGTCTTGCTACAGTTGTACAGGGCCTTGGTGAGACCGCACCTTGAGTATTGTGTGCAGTTTTGGTCGCCTTACCTGAGGAAGGATGTTCTTGCCATGGAAGGAGTGCAGCAAAGATTCACCAGGCTGATACCTGGGATGGCAGGAATGACATATGAGAGATTGTGTCGATTGGGATTATACTCACTGGAGTTTAGAAGATTGAGAGGGGATCTCATCGAAACCTATAAAATTCTGTCAGGCCTGGACAGACTAGATGCAGGAAGGATGTTTATGATGGCCGGGGAGTCCAGAACCAGGGGTCATAGTCTAAGGATAAGGCGTAAGCCATTTAGGATTGAAATGAGGAGGAATTTCTTCACCCAGAGAGTGGTGAACCTGTGGAATTCTCTGCCACAGAGGGCGGTGGAGGCCAGTTCATTAAATATATTCAAAAAAGAGTTGGATATATTTCTTAAGGCTAAAGGGATCAAAGGATATGGGGAGAAGGCAGGGACAAGGTACTGAATTTGGATGATCAGCCATGATCTCATTGAATGGCGGAGCAGGCTCGAAGGGCCGAATGGCCTACTCCTGCTCCTATCTTCTATGTCTATGTTTCTATGGAACAGGTCTGTGCAGGAAGAGGTTCAATGATCTCCTGCGTTCAGAATCATATCCCCATCTTACTATGCACCCCTCACACTCACCCTCAACGTTATGCAATGACAACAACTAACAACTCAAAAGAAGGCAACTTGGTATTGGCACCCCACTCCATCATAGTCTCCCTCTAAACATCTATGCTATCCATTCTTTACACTCATTCCATCACTCTCACTAAAACTGCACTCCTTTCCCTCATTGCAGGAAAAGAGAGCCCACAATAAAATGGAGAGAGAGAGAACAGGAGGATGACCACCATTACTCACTGTGTTCACCAGCGCTGAGGAGGCAGCGCTGAGGAGGCAGCTCTGGACATCGCAGAAGAAGTTAAGCAGCCTGAAGTGGGGGATGGAGAGAGAGGCTCATTAGAACAATCTGATGATAGAATTATTTTCCAGACATCTTGTTTTGCAATCATGAATGACTCGATTGGGATCTGATGTCACTAGAAATTGAATGCTAATCGTGTGCACAATGGGATGTGTCTGCAATCTACATATCACATGTCTAACTCATGTCTTTATTCTCCCACAGAACCAGCAAGAGCCCGGCCCCTCACTGTCCATGAGGAAGAGCAGGAGCACTCCTCAGAGGATGCTCCAGCCTCTGAGGGAGCAGCATCAGCAGAAATGATCACACCCAGCACCAGCGCAGAGACGCACACCTTGGTGGGTCCTATGCGACACAGAGTAGTGTTGTCACCTGGTGTATCACAAGTCACAAGTGAGCAAGCTCAGATGGTGGAGACAGGGACAGCAGTGGAGACTCCTCGCCGAAGGCTGCAGGAGTCTCCTAGCTCTGCTGAGCTGCAGGCAGATGCTGAGCCTCGGGGGCCATCCAGGAAGAGGGCAATGCTGGAACTTCAGGAACAAGTTCAAGAGGCTCTGACAGGATTTGCAACCACGGTGACTGCGTGTGTGCAGAGAATGGAGGAGTCCATCTCAAATATGAACAACGCCATGGCGCACGCACTGGCAACTGTAGGTTTTGCCATGGAAAGGATGGCAACCTCCATGGAGGACATAAATCGCCAGACTCAGCAGAACATGGTAACACTTCTAAATAGATGGGTATCTATGGAGGATAGATGGGCATCTATTGAGGAGAGAAACCAGAGGTTCATGGATGGCCTTGTTATGAGGAATGTCAGCACAGAAATGGGTCCTCATGGCCCCACTGATGTGCAGCAAGGTGCTCTCCAGCTACTTGCTAGCAGAGAAGTGCGGGTGGCCCATGAGAGGGATGATGGTGGGAGGGGACATGGAAGTGGGGGCTCCTCTCCAAGTGCTCCAATTTCCCCCCCCCCCTTGCCAACCCCTCGGTCAGAGCCCCATATGCCTCCTCGAACAATGATGGCCGAGTCTGCCCCTGGACAGCTGCAGGAGGAGCAGACTTTGGCGGGGCCCTCAAAGGCTCCAAAACCCAGAAGATGACCGCCAAAGGCGTCGATGCAGGTGCAGCAGGGAAGTGAGCAGCCTACCTCTACATCTGGTGAAGCGACAGGGGTAGCGCCTCGTAGAAGCACGCGTAAAAGAATGCTCACACATAAATAGTCACTAGGGTAGTCACTTGGGTGTTCTCCTATAAATGAATGCTAAGTCTCAGTTCTTTTATTTTGTTGTAATAAAGTAATGTGTTGTGAATGATTGATGTTGTTGCCATATATTTGGTCACAAATTGAGGTGGTACAGACAAGGGTAAGGGTGCCTTTATTGTCCAGCAATGGTGGTGAGAGTGCAAGGATTGAACAGTTCATTGTAGAGATGCTCTATGGTGTGGCAGTGTGGTAATGCCAACCTTCATGTGTATGTGTCAGCCACATGTCTGTGCTGCATAAAATTACATGACTCTGGCACTGATTAGGCCATCCCTGGCATCATGGGCAGCAATGTGCTCACGTGCTGGTTGCACTGGGGCAGCTGCCTCCTCCAGGTCTTCCTCTTGCTGACCCTCATTCTGCTCATCGTCCTCCTCCTCCTCAAGAGGCTGTGCGCTCTGCGCCTTCTTCCTCATGCAGCACTAATCCTCGCTGCAGTGCGATGTTGTGCAGGGCGCAGCAGGCAATGACGATTCTGGAGACCCTGGCTGGTGCGTACTGAAGGGCTCCACCAGATGTCCAGACATCTGAAGCGCATCTTGAGCAACCCTATTGTTTGCTCTATGAGAGATCGAGTGGAAATGTGGCTTTGTTGTAGCGCTCCTCAGACTCGTTTGAGGGTCTCCTCAACGGTGTCATTGGCCACTTCTTCAGGGGATAGCCCTTGTCTCCAAGGAGCCAGCCAGAAAGTTTGTTTGGTGGTGCAAACAGCTGAGGCACAGTGGACTGGCGCAGGATGTAAGAGTCATGGCAGCTGCCAGGGAACTTTGCACACACATGCATGATGATCTTCCTATGGTTGCAGACCAGCTGCATGTTAAGGGAGTGGAAGCCCTCGCGGTTTACAAATGCTGCTGGGTTCTGATGGGGTGCCCTGATGGCCACATGTGTGCAGTCGATGATGCCCTGCACCCGTGGGAAGCCAGCCAGATTGACCAAGCCGAGCGCCCGCACGCTAACACTTGCTTCATCAGTGGAAAAGTAGATGTAATTTGCGGACTTGTGAAAGAGGGCATCGATGACCTGCGTGATGCATCTGTGTGCGGCCGACTGGGAGATGCCGCTGATGTCTGCTGCTGATCCCTGGAAGGAGCCTGGGGCAAAGAAGTTGAGTGCGGTGGTGACTTTGACAGCTACTGGAAAGGTGTGTCCACCTGCTCCTCTGTTCTGCAGGTCCTGATTGAGCATGGTGCAAATGTCTGCGACTACCTCTCGTGAAAGTCTCAGCCTCCTTCGGCACTGCTGCTCAGTCATGTTGAGGAAGCTCATCCTCTGCCTGTAAAGGCTGTGTTGGGGGTATCTCCTGCGGTGCGGTGCAGCCCTGCGCTGACGCCCTCTGCCCTGTGCAGCATCAGGTGGTTGAGGAGAAGGTTGGCGCTTTTGTTGGTGATGCTGCTGTGGCTGGTTCTGCTGCTGCTGCAGCTGATCCTCAACAGATTCTGAGGACCAGGATGACAGAGTATAAAGCGTTCCCATTCTGCTGCTATATATGGCAGTTGAGGATGCGATCTTAGAAGCAGTCAGTCAATGGGGAGAGAGGTTATTCCAAGGAGGTGACAGTGCAAATAGAGTTTACAACGCACACTTGCAGCCTCAATACAGTTCAAATGTGTCTTCCAAATCCTTAAATCAGCAACCTCTGACATTTGACAGTGAACAGATGTGTGAGTTTAGCTTTTATACTGAAGTTGCAGCTGTGAACTATTCAGCTTGTTGGAACTCCCAACATACTTACCTGACGTGATCTGCGAACGATGTGAAACCCGTTGAAAATGTGGTAAAATAGAAAAAGGCTGGCAAAATGGCAGGTATCAAGCACTTAACAAGTAGTTAAGTATCTTAATTGCCTCCCCCGCCGCTTGGTGTCGGGCCTGTTCTGAAATCGCAGACCCGACACTTTGGAAACTCACATGGAGGCGGGTTCACGGCGGGTTACATAGAAACATAGAAGACAGGAGCAGGAGTAGGCCATTCAGCCCCTCGAGCCTGCTCCGCCATTCAATGAGATCATGGCTGATCATCCAAACTTAGTACCCTGTCCCTGCCTTCTCCCCATATCCCTTGATCCCTTTAGCCTTAAGAAATATATCTAACTCCTTCTTGAATATATTTAATGAATTGACCTCAACTGCCTTCTGTGGTAGAGAATTCCACAGGTTCACCACTCTCTGGGTGAAGAAATTCCTCCTCATCTCAGTCCTAAATGGCTTACCCCTTATCCTTAGACTGTGACCCCTGGTTCTGGACTTCCCCGCCATCGGGAACATCCTTCCTGCATCTAGTCTGTCTAGTCCTGTTAGAATTTTATAAGTTTCAATGAGATCCCCTCTCATTCTTCTAAACTCCAGCGAGTGTAAGCCCAATCAACCCAATCTCTCCTTATACGGGTTTCAGCCTGCCGTCAATCATTCCGAATTTAACAGCTGACCCGCCTCCGAACCCGTCCCCTGAGCGCCGGCAAAATCATGGCCAATGTCTCTGTTGCATGATCTCTGTTTCCATGCTTTCCTCAGCCACACCAGGTTCTTCATATTGGGCAGAGGCATCTGCCCCTCAGATATCATGAGAGCTTGCTCTAGTGCTAGCCATGAGGCTTTGCATAATTGATGGTGGACTATACATAAACTAAAAGATCATAATAAGAATCAAAGAAGAGAAAGCAAAAGAAGCGCTATCTAAAAAAGGAGAAAAAAGAGAAACTGCTGAAATGTGAATCATCAACGAAGCCTGTACTGAACCTATCCAAACAACAATTGATCAAAGAGGAAGAATATTTACACGTGCTTTTTAGGACTTATATTTCACATGATTACAATGCATGTTGTATAATATGTATTGATAACAACTCAGATTGCAATGTGTGAAGTATTAGAAGTGATGTCAAAAATTAGAAATGTAAAACGTACCAGAATCATTGGAGTTAGAAAATAGGACTGATCCCTTTTCCATGATATAGAATACTTGAGCCACCCTTAGTTGTGCCCAGATTAATTGTTTCCCTTTAGTTGCGCTTGAGTCTTTCATAATGAATATTTTGTTCTGCATGTTTGGCCTGGCCATTCAGCATATATATTTTTTGCTGTGTTTACTGCATTCTGAGGATTGATATACAATGCATACTCAGTTAACTGCAAGAATGCAACAACTTCTTGGATAAGTTTCACGTCAGCAATAAATCTCAGGGTTTGGTAAATTCTCTGCTAAGAATTTTCAATGAGATATTGTAAAACTTGGTTTCTGCTCTGAGCCTACACTGGGTGCCATTTCCCACTCTTTGGCAGACAACTAGTTTAACCATCCATGAGATGCCTTCTGCTGTCAAGGCCCTAAGCTCTGGAATTCCCTCCCTCAACCTCTCCACCTCTCTTTTCTTCTTTAAGACGCTCCTTAAAACCTATCTTTTTGACCATCTGCCCTTATGTGGCTCGGTGTCAAATTTTGTTTGATAACACTTCAGTGAAAGGCCTTTGGAAGTTTTATATAAATGCAAGTTGTTTTTTTGTTGATGTTTGGATGGCTCCACTATTCTTACATGTGGAACTAAGATTTGACTTTGTGTTTGCTTGGCGTGAACCAAAACCCATTTACATAGGTCAAGTGATCCACTCCCAGTAGTTAAACCATTGAAATGTGTTTTTATAGGTGAATTCTGATCCTATGTCATTTTTTAGTGTCGTCAGGCTGATGTAGTGGAAAGTAGCAGGTAATTTTTTTTGGAAACTGTTTGTAAATCTACCTGTATGGCCTTTGTATCCACAAATTGGACAATTCTGACAGCAATGGTCCAAAAGGTTATGGTCTGCAAAGTAGGCAGAGAGGAATTCATTGCTTTCCCAAAAATACAGCAAGTGAGTTTTGACTAATGACACAACTAATAGGTGTGAGAAGACAAAATGAGAACCAAAAATGGTTTGTGCTAAGCCACAAGTTTTAATTACTCAATGCCATTTAAATTTTTTTAAATATTTTTAGGTTTGAGTAGGTAAACAAAAGACAATGACAACGTGCGAACAGAATGATGCCAAAAGCAATTTAGGTAATATGCAGAGGTACAAAAGACATGCAAACTCCAAAGAATGAGGAGCAATGTGGCGTGTAGTTATTAATTTATTAAGGAGGGCTCATTGACTCTCCCAGCTCTAAAGCAAAGAGGCTGCTGTATCTCATCAAACTGAAGTTATGTAAGGAATTCTATAGATCAGAGGTTCTCAACCTGGGATCTGCGGCTCCCTCGGGGTCCACAAGAAGATTTTAGGGGGTCCACCAGTTGGTTTGTCCCATTAATATACAGGGGAGACTGCTTATGATTATGGCATTAACATCAGTAATCTCCCTTGTATATTGAGACGAGTGGAATAGTCTCAGCGATACAAAGACTGTGCAAGTGCCAGTTCTTACTGTTGGTCACCATTTATATGCTCCTGACTTAGACAAGTCCTTTTGCGTGTCACTGACCTTTGCAGCAGTATTTATCTTGGTAAGTTTTTTTTTGATCCAGCCCTATTCGCTTCCACCGCTTTTAACTATTAAATAAAACAGTGGGAGTTATAACTTCTCTTCCGGGGGAATTAAAATCGGAGTTGGGGGTGGGGAAATCCATGAGTTAGTCCGGCGCTGAGGGAGTGTGAGCCTTCCTTTCAACCCTTTTCTTTCCCCTCATGCGGAGCCGCCCTGTGTCAGTTGGAAGCTGCTTGCGCGTTTGAATAGAGCGCCCTCAATGGAGAGAGTCTGCGCGCGCCACGTGATCTTGGAAGGGGATGGGGGGATGGAAAGAAAGAGACTTTCCAGTTTCTGGGCCTGTGGCATGGTCATAATAATCGGGATCCGGTGTGACTCTCTCTTTCAATGTCTTCAGTCTGAGTTAATAAAATAGCTGAAGGCGTTATCACGATTTTCCTTGTACCTCAGCTTTATATTCATGGCCACGTGCTTCTCTGATGGACGGATAGGCCTAGTCTGGGTACCCGTGTCCTTTGAGATACCGCCGGCTGTTTGTGAAAGGGTTGGGGAGGAGGGACGAGAGAGGCTGCCTTTGTCACTAAAGGATTGATGGCGATGAGGTCGGGTGGGTAAAGTCACTCACGGCCCTGTTTATTTTTCCATTTCTCTCATGTGCCATCCGCCGCCATTACTGGTGCTGTTAATTCAAGTCGCTGACTTTCACCGCCGTGTTGGAGTTTGGTATCGAAATTAGAGGGAAATTCTGTTTCCAAAATGGAGGATGTGGATCTGGAACTTTAGTGCAGTCTACACAAAATGAGCCTGTAGTGAGGTTGTGCTTGTTGCTCCTGGTTCATTTCCTGTTAAGCAAATGGTTGATGGGGCGGAGCAGACCTTGGGCAGCAAAGGAGCAACATAATGTAAATTTAGGATAAAAACAGAAAAGGCTGGAAATATTCAGCAGGTCAGGCAGCATCTGTGGAGAGAGAAACAGAGTTAACGGGCTAGATTTTCCTGGAGCCGTCAGGCAGGTTTCAGGCGTGTGGGTGGGGGGGGGGGAATCCCGAATTTGGGGGTCCCGACACCATCTCGCCCAAAACCCCGCCCCTCACAAGTTTCAGGGGCGGCGGGTACCCACCCCGCACTGGGACCCGCAGAAACCAGGCGGGAAGGGATTAGTGCCAATTAATTGCCTGTTAACAGGTAGTTAACAGGCAGTTTTTAGCCTAATCCCTATTTTGAGGGGTTTCGTGTGGGTTTCCCGACGGCTCCAAACCACGCCAGGTTAGAGCAGGCGGGCCGTCGGGTTGAAGGAGTTGGAGGGGTCGCGATGTCGGCGCTCAGGTGAGTGATGGGTGCATGAGTGCAAAGGTAAGTGTGTTTGGTGTGTCTAAAGTGTGTAAAGAACTTTTACTTACCTGTACTTACCTTAACAGCCTTTCTTCCTGCAGGCGTCAGGAGCCCATCACTCAGCCGGCACTTAAAGCTGAATGGCTGCGATCTGTGAAAAGTGACAGCCTTCAGCTTTGAGTGCTGCTGAGAGTTCTAACTGAGTCTGTGCAGCTGTGAAACACTGATATTTCATCTGTCAAGAACTCTTGACAGATGAAATTGCAGTCTGTGACGTCACCTGTTGCCGGGTGGCCCTTAATTGGCCTGCTGAGCCCTCTGGGCAGGCTCAACAAGGTCAATCAAGATCGCATGGATTGGCCGGGCGTCGATGTAGGCGGGTCAAAAACCCGAAAGTTGTAGTCCCGCCTTCTTCCCGGCAGGTTCGGGAAAATCTACCCCAACGTTTCAAGTCGATGACCTTTCGTCAGAACTGAAACATTAACTCTGTTTCTCTCCCCACTGCTGCTGCCTGACCTGCTGAGCATTTCCAGCATTTTCTGTTTTTATTTCAGATTCCAACAGCCGTAGTATTTTGCTTCTGTAAATTTAGGACTTAATAAATTCTTCTTTACGTAAGGTGTAGTAGAGCTAGTAATAACTAATAACTCATTTTATACAGAAAAAATACTTGTGCTGTGTTACAGCGGGTCCGCGGAATTTTTACAATGCAGGAGGGGGGCCTCAGAAGCAAAATGGTTGGGAACCCTTGCTATAGATGATCTCAGACAAAAAAGTTGAACAGCATAGTGGTGATTGTGGAGTCACTATGATGGTGGGGAAATAGAGTTGGGTGTTCTGGGTGTATGTATAGAAAGAAAGAAAGAAAGAAAGAAAGAAAGAAGTTGCATTTATATAGAGCCTTGCCACATCCTCAGGATGTCCCAAATTGCTTTAAAAACAATGGCCTAGAAATTGAGTTTGCCTCCGCCAGGGCTGTAGCGCCCAAAATCTAGCGCCAGCGTTAATTGCCGCTGCGCCCGCCAAAAATTCAGCTGCGCCGCGCCCAGACGGCTGCGGGCGCTAATGGAGGGTGTCAGCGCCTTGCAATGGGCGCTGAATGCAGGATTGCGGCGCTAATCCCCCGCTGCGGCACCCGATGCGGTGCGGCAGGCTGGGGTACTGCAGGCCTCCTCCTTCTGTTAAGGAGGAGCTGCCTGCAGCCGACCGCTGGCCGGTGGAATCGCACGAAAAATGAGCCCGGCACCTCGGAGAAGTGCCGGGCTCGAGGCCCACACACATCTGTGCCACGGGGGGGGTGGTGGAGGAGTCCAGGGAGGGAGGTGCGGGCAGGCGGCCGCCGGGAAAGCGGCCGGCCGCCGCGCTACCTTAATGCGCCGGCGCTAAGTCCAGCAAGAAACTTTTGAAAAATCGTTGGTTGCGGCTGCCACGGGCGAGGCGGCCGCAACTGAACTTCGGCGTCCGGCCGCGTTACCACGGCAACCGGGACGCTGCACACACCGATGACGTCATCGGTGCCGGCGCAGCGCTACCGGCTAACGCCGATGGTAGGGCCCAAATCAATTTCCGAAGCGGCTATAATTCCGGCGCAAGGCCCTCTAGCGCCTCTAATTGGGCGCTAACCCCACTCAATTTCTAGGCCAATGAATTACTTTTGAAGTGCAGTCACTGTTGTTGTATAGGAACACACAGCAGTCAATTAGCCCACAAGAAGGTCCCACAAACAACAAATGAATAACCAGATAATGTTTTTTTTTAATTTATTAATTCATGGAATGTGAGCATCACTGGCAAGGCCAGCATTTATTGCCCATCCCTAATTGCCCTTGAGAAGATGGTGGTGAGTTGCCTTCTTGAACCGCTGCAGTCCGTGTGGTGAAGGTACTCCCACAGTGCTGTTAGGGGGGGAGTTCCAGGATTTTGACCCAGCGACGATGAAGGAACGGCGATATATTTCCAAGTCAGGATGGTGTGTGACTTGGAGGGGAACTTAGAGGTGGTGGTGTTCCTATACGCCTGCTGCCCTTGTCCTTCTAGGTAGTAGAGGTCACGGGTTTGGAAGGTGCTGTCGAAGAAGCCTTGGTGAGTTGCTGCAGTGCATCTTGTAGATGGTACACACTGCAGCCACTGTACACCAGTGGTGGAGGGAGTGAATATTTAAGGTGGTGGATGGGGTGCCAATCAAGCAGGCTGCTTTGTCCTGGATGGTGTTGAGCTTCTTGAGTGTTGTTGCAGCTACATTCATCCAGACAAGTGGAGAGCATTCCATCACACCCCTGACTTCTACCTTGTAGGTGGTGGAAAGGCTTTGGGGATTCACGAGGTGAGACACTCACACAGAATACCTAGCCTCTGACCTGCTCTTGTAGCCATAGTATTTATGTGGCCGGTCCAGTTAAGTTTCTGGTCAATTGTGACCCCCCAGGGTTTTGATGGTGGGGGATTCAATGATGGTAATGCCGTTGAATGTCAATGGGAGATGTTTAGACTCTTTCGTTTTGGAGATGGTCATTGCCTGGCAATTGTGTGGCGTAAATGTTACTTTTTGGTGGTGGGATTGAAGGAGGAATGTTGACAAGGGCACTAGAAGAACTCCCTTCTCTTTGACTAGTGCCATAGGATATTTTACATTCACCTGAACAAGGCTTAGTTTAACATTTCATCTGAAATATGATATTTTCAGTCTCGATTACTTTCCTAAATCCTTGATTGGGGTTTGAATCCATGACCCTCTGACTCAGAGGAGACAGTGCTCCCAATTCACATTTAAAAGCTAACTGTGCCTATGGATGACCATGGAGGAAGCCACATCAATGATAAATAGAAGAGCACCAAGGATGAATGTGGAATGTGCAGGAGAGGGAGGAGAGGACATTGCAGATGTGCTGGCTACTTTGGGATAGGTAGGAGTGGAACAACGTTGTCATGGAAGTGAAACTTAGAGGAGAGATGATAGAGAAAGATGGCGTGGTCAATCCTGTAAAACGCCGTGGGGAGTCATAGATGCCAAGGAGGAATATAGAACCACTGTTGAAGTCACAGGGGATGTCATTGGTAACTTTGACCACAACAGTCTCAATTCTGTGGGACAGGCAGAAACCAGGCCAAAGGGAGAAATGGGCACAGAGCAACTATACAGACAGAAAAGAGCAACCAGAATGATTGAGGGGATGGAGGGATTGGATTATGTGCAGCGATTATGTAAATTGGGCATGTTCTCACTGGAAAAGAGAAAGTTGAGAGGTGATGCGATTGTCATTATTAGGATTCTAAATGGACTAGATAATGTTGATTATGACAAGCTATTTCATCTTCTCCAGGACAGTAAAATCAGAGGACATGACCTGCGCTTGAAGGGGGGGGGGTTAAATTCAAAATTAACCTGTGGAAATAATATTTCACTGAACAATCCATGGAACAGGCCCCTAGCAAGATGGTACAAGCTGTTAGTATTGATTCGAATGCAAATAGATAGATTTCTTTTAAAAAATAACTTTTTGTGCTAAGTATATGAGTAATTTGAGACATAACATTTGCTAAATGTAGCATGCTTGGGAGGATAAAGATAACTTTGGACCTATGGCTCCCAAAGCTCTCCACCACTGGGGTTTTCCCTCACCTCATCTCATGTTGTAGGCTAACTGAAAGAGACTGATTGCTATGATTAGTCAACAACTCCATTATCTTTGTATCATGCAATTACCAGGCGAGCTAAAAGACAAACGAAATGGATCGTGGTCATTTTTCGTCCAGCAATTCCTATGTTGCTGTGTGGTAATGGCACATCGCCACCTAGAGGAAGTGAGCAGCACAGCAATTAGGCCGCTGTGCCCAGTTTTTCTGTGAGAACAGAAATAAAGCACTCGACTATCCTAAATATCACTGAGTCAGACACAAAAGCCACTTTGATTATAGAATCTCATTTTATTTATACACACGACGCATAGAAATCTTAACATTGAACAAAGGGAAAAAGAAGAAGGAAGAATATTTTCCATCTACCACTATCTCCAAAACTGTTCCTCCACTTCAATTTATATGGACTTCCAGAAGGCATTCAATAAGGTTCCACAGGAGAGAACGTTAGTTAAAATTAAAGCTCATGGAATTGAAGGTAAATTATCGACCTGGTTAGGAGATCATTTAGGCAGTAGAAAACAGAGAGTAGGGATAATGGGTATGTACTCGAATTGGAAGGAAGTGACTAGTGGTGTCCCACAAGATTCTGTGCTGGGGCCTCAATGATTCACTATAGAGTCATAGAGTTCTACAGCACAGAAAGAGGCCCTTCGGCCCATCGTGTCTGCGCCGGCCTTCAAGCCCTGTCTATTCTAATCCCATTTTCCAGCACTTGGTCCGTAGTCTTGTATGCTATGGAATTTCAAGTGCTCATCTAAATGCTTCTTGAATGTTGTGAGGGTTCCTGCCTCTACCACCCTTTCAGGCAGTGAGTTCCACATTCCAACCACCCTCTGGGTGAAAAAGTTTTTCCTCAAATCCCCTCTAAACCTCCTGCCCCTTACCTTGAAACTATGCCCCCTGGTTATTGACCCCTCTACTAAGGGGGAAAGTTCCTTTCTATCTACCCTATCTATGCCCCTCATAATTTTGTATACCTCAATCAGGTCCCCCCTCAGCCTTCTCTGCTCTAAGGAAAACAACCCCAGCCTGTCCAGTCTCTCTTCATAGCTGAAGCGCTCCAGCCCAGGTAACATCCTGGTGAATCTCCTCTGCACCCTCTCCAATACAATCACATCCTTCCTATAGTGTGGTGACCAGAACTGCACACAGTATTCCAGCTGTGGCTTAACCAGCGTTTTGTACAGCTCCATCATAACCTCCCCGCTCTTATATTCTATGCCTCGGCTAATGAAGGCAAGTATCCCATATGCCTTTCTAACCACCTTATCGACCTGTCCTGCTGCCTTCTAGGATCTATGTACATGCACACCAAGGTCCCTCTGATCCGCATACAATAGCAAAATACTGCAGATGCTGGAAATCTGAAATAACAACAGAAAATGCTGGAAATACTCAGCAGGCCAGGCAGCATCCGTGGAGAGAGAAACAGAGTTAACATTTCAGGTCTGGGACCCTTCATCAGAACTGGAAAAAGCTGGAGATGTAACAGATATTAAGCGGGTGCAGAGACAGGGGGGTGGCGGTTAGGAGGGGAGGAAGGAATAGAAAGAACATCCTGTACTTTTGTAAGAGGCAGGAAAGATAAAATGTTGCAAATGGGAATGGCAAAAATCATACTGCATGAAAAATGGGGGCAGGGTGATGCGCTATCAACAATACCAAAGACTACGAAATGGACTTATATGAAGTAGGCTTTTATTGACTAAGAACTAGAGCATGCCTCTGCTAGTGAATCCCTCCTAAGAGCTCCCGGGGGAAGGGTGGTGAGTTACCTTTATACCTGGGCTTAGGGGTGGAGCCAGGGGCTGAGACATGCCTGGACTTGTACAGGGTTAACAGTGGTTTACCACACAGGCATGTACAGGTTAACAGTGGTTTACCACATTCACCCCTCGTTTAAAAAGAGTCCGGCGGGGTGAAGTGTTTCAAAGGTTCGTATACGAAAGTCTCTCCGGGGGTCTTGTCTGCCGTAGTGATCTTCGTGGTGCCGGTTGCGGCGGTTCTTTGCCCGCGGCCGCTTCTCGCGTGGGACGGAGCACTGGCGTGTCGTCCACTCGGGGTAGGGATGGCACCGGCATGTTGTCAGTTCATGGTAGACACCCCGGTGGTGCGTCGTGGGTAGTGGTGGTGGGTGGAGGTAGTGGATGGTGATCGATGGTGTTTCGGGTGGTACCTGAGGGTGCGAGGTCTCGAATTGAGACTGTGTCCTCCCGCCCGTCAGGATACGCCACGTAGGCGTACTGTGGGTTGGCGTGGAGGAGGTGAACCTTTTCGACCAGGGGGTCCGTCTTATGGCTCCTCACGTGTTTCCTGAGCAGGACGGGTCCCGGAGACGTCAGCCATGGTGGTAGTGATGTCCCCGAGGTGGATTTCCTGGGGAAGACGAACATCTTCTCGTGAGGGGTGGCGTTTGTGGCAGTACAGAGCAGTGATCGTATGGAGTGGAGCGCATCGGGGAGGACACCTTGCCAGCGGGAGATTGGGAGGCCCTTGGATTTTAGGGCGAGCATGGCGGTCTTCCACACCGTTGCGTTCTCCCTCTCTACCTGTCCGTTACCCCGGGGGTTGTAGCTGGTAGTCCTGCTCGTGGCTATGCCCTTCTCGAGCAGGTACTGGCGCAGCTCGTCGCTCATGAACGACGAGCCCCTGTCGCTGTGGATGTAATTGGGGAAGCCAAATATGGCGAACAGGTCGTGGAGGCACCTGATGACTGTGGCGCTGGTCATGTCCGGGCAGGGGATGGCGAAGGGGAAACGGGAGTACTCGTCAATAATATTGAGGAAGTACGTGTTGCGGTCAGAGGAGGGAAGGGGCCCCTTGAAATCGACGCTGAGACGTTCGAAGGGGCGGGTGGCTTTAATCAGGTGTGCCCTGTCTGGCCTATAAAAATGCGGTTTGCATTCGGCGCAGACCTGGCAGTTCCTGGTCATGGTCCTGACCTCCTCGATGGAGTAAGGCAGGTTGCGAGCTTTAATAAAGTGGAAGAACCTGGTGACCCCCGGGTGGCAGAGATCATTGTGGAGGGTCCGTAGCCTATCGACTTGTGCGTTGGCACATGTCCCACGGGATAGGGCGTCTGGGGGCTCATTAAGTTTCCCGGGCCGGTATAAGATATCGTAGTTGTAGGTGGATAACTCGATCCTCCACCGCAATATCTTATCATTTTTGATTTTCCCCCTTTGTCTGTTGTTAAACATAAATGCTACTGACCGTTGGTCAGTGAGCAGGGTGAAACGTTTACCGGCCAGGTAATGCCTCCAGTGCCGTACAGCCTCCACTATCGCCTGGGCCTCCTTCTCGACTGAGGAGTGTTGAATTTCGGGGCCCTGGAGGGTCCGTGAAAAGAAGGCCACGGGTCTCCCCGCCTGGTTAAGGGTTGCGGCTAGGGCGAAGTCGGATGCATCGCTCTCCACTTGGAAAGGGATGGACTCATCCACTGCGTGCATTGTGGCCTTCACAGTGTCCTCTTTTATGAGGGTGAAGGCCGCACGGGCCTCTGCCGTCAGGGGGAAGGAGGTTGACTTGATGAGGGGCCGGGCTTTGTCCGCATAGTTGGGCACCCACTGGGCGTAGTAAGAGAAGAACCCTAGGCATCTCTTCAGGGCTTTTAGGCAGTGGGGAGGGGTAGTTCCAGGAGGGGGCACATTCGGTCGGGGTCGGGGCCGATGACTCCGTTTTCCACCACGCAGCCAAGAATAGCGAGGCGCGCGGTGCGGAACATACATTTTTCTCTGTTGTATGTCAGATTCAGCCGTTGGGCCGTACGGAGGAATTTTTCTAGGTTGGCATCGTGGTCCTGCCGGTCATGGCCGCAGATGGTGATGTTGTCTAGATAGGGGAAGGTGGCCTGCAGCGCGTTCTGGTCAACCATCCGGTCCATCTCCCTTTGGAAGACCGAGACCCCGTTGGTGACGCCGAAGGGGACTCGGAGGAAGTGGTAGAGGCGACCGTCAGCCTCGAAGGCCGTGTACTGGCGGTCCTCAGGCCTGATGGGGAGCTGGTGGTATGCCGACTTCAGATCAATCGTCGAGAATACCCGGTATTGTGCTATCTGGTTGACCATGTCAGATATGCGGGGAAGTGGGTATGCGTCTAATTGCGTGTATCGATTGATCGTCTGGCTGTAATCAATAACCAGGCGCTGTTTTTCGCCGGTCTTTACTACCACCACTTGGGCTCGCCATGGGCTGGTGCTGCCCTCGATAATCCCTTCCCTCAGGAGTCTTTGTACTTCTGATTTAATAAAGCTCCTATCCCCGGCACTGTACCGCCTGCTTTTAGTAGCAATTGGCTTGCAGTCTTTGGCGAGGTTAGCGAACAACGGGAGGGGTTTGACCTTCAGGGTGGACAGGCTGCATACTTTGCGCGGCGCCGTGTTTAAATTCTGCTGGCTGCAGACTGTAAGTGGGGGCAGGGGCCCGCCATATGCCATCGTGACGCTCTCCAGATGGCACTGGAAGTCTACTCCTAGCAGTACGGGAGCGCAGAGCTGTGGCAGGACGAGGAATTTAAACTCTCTGTACTCCACGCTGTTCACTGTCAGAGTCGCTACACAGTAGCCGCCGACGTCCGCCGTATGGGACTTTGAGGCCATAAAGACCTGGTGGCGTGTGCGCATAACCGATAGGGAGTAGCGTCGCACCGTGTCGGGGTGGATGAAGCTCTCCGTGCTTCCGCAGTCGAAAAGGCAATTTGTGGCATGGCCATTTACCTTTACGTTCATCATGGACCTGGCTAGTTGATGGGGCCTAGATTGGTCCAGGGTGATGGAGGCCATCGTCGAGGTCGGTGGGTCGCTGTAGTATTCGCCCGCGCCGAGGGCCTGGTCCCGAGATGGTGTCCAAGATGGCAGCTCCCCCTCGGCTGGTGGTGTCCAAAATGGCGGCCCGCATGGCTCACATGTGGTTGGTGGGGTCCAAAATGGCAGCCTGTACGGTTCACACGCGGCGCTGCTGGAATTGGGGGTCGATTTTGCCTTGCACACTCTCGCGTAGTGGCCTTTCTTGCCGCATTTGGAGCAGGTCGCGTCCTTTGCTGGGCATTGCTGTCTGGGGTGCTTGGCCTGGCCGCAGAAGTAGCATTTCTGGCCTCTGGTCATTGCAGCTGTAGTTGGGCTGCTGGCAGCTTGTGGCCTTACCGGGTCCCAAGATGGCTGCTCCCGTGGCCATCCGGTCAGGGGGGTAGGCGTCCATGTTCTGGAGGGCCACATCTAACAAGTTAGCGAGGGCCACCGTCTTCTGCAGGTCGAGCCCCCTCTGTTCCAGCAGCCTCTGCCGAGTATAGTTGGACCTGATGCCGGCTACGTAGGCGTCTCGGATCAGGTCTTCCATGCATTCCTTGGCCGTCACCGCTTTGCAATTACAGGCCCGGCCGAGGACTCTCAGTGCCAGTAAATATTCAGCGCCCGATTCCCCGGGGCGCTGTTTTCGGGTAGCCAGGAGGTGTCTGGCGTAGACCTCGTTAACAGGCCTCACGTATTGTTCCTTTAGCGTCGCGATGGCGGCCGCGTAAGTAGTGGCATCTCGGATGATCGAGTAGACTCGGTGGCTCACCCGTGAGTTCAAGACAAGCCGTTTTGCGTCATCTGTAGTGACAGTAGTGCTGGAGGCCTCCAGGAAGTCTTCGAAACAGCTCAGCCAGTGTTCAAAGTTATTGGCTGCATCTGCTGCTTGAGGATCCAGGTCTAAACGTTCCGGCTTCAAGATTTGCTCCATGTTGAAAATTAGTCAATAAAATTGATGCGCTAGCAACAATACCAAAGACTACGAAATGGACTTATATGAAGTAGGCTTTTATTGACTAAGAACTAGAGCATGCCTCTGCTAGTGAATCCCTCCTAAGAGCTCCCGGGGGAAGGGTGGTGAGTCACCTTTATACCCGGGCTTAGGGGTGGAGCCAGGGGCTGAGACATGCCTGGACTTGTACAGGGTTAACAGTGGTTTACCACACAGGCATGTACAGGTTAACAGTGGTTTACCACACAGGCATGTACAGGTTAACAGTGGTTTACCACACAGGGATAATTATCTGAAATTGTTGAACTCAATGTTGAGTCCGGCAGGCTGCAAAGTGCCCAATCGAAAGATGAGGTGCTGTTCCTCGAGCTTACGTTGAGCTTCATTGGAACAATGCAATAGCCCGAGGACAGAGAGATCAGAGTGGGAGTGAAGCGGTGAATTAAAGTGACAGGCGACCGGAAGCTCAGGGTCACCCGTACGGACTGAGGGGAGGTGTTCCGCAAAGCGGTCGCCCAATCTGCGTTTGGTCTCCCCAATGTAGAGGAGACTGCATCATGAGCAGCGAATACAGTATACTAAATTGCAAGAAGTACAAGTAAATCACTGTTTCACCTGGAAGGGGTGTTTGGGGCCCTGGACAATGGGAAGGGAGGTGGTAAAAGGGCATGTGTTGCATCTCCTGCGCTTGCACGGGAAGGTGCCAGGTGAAGGAGCAGGGCTGTTGGGGGTGATTGAGGAGTGGACCAGGGTGTCGCGGAGGGAGCGGTCCCTTCGGAATGCTGAAAGGGGAGGTGAGGGGAAGATGTGTTTGGTGGTGGGATCACATTGGAGGTGGCGGAAATGGCGGAGGATGATCCGTTGAATGTGGAGGCTGGTGAGGTGAAAGGTGAGGACAAGGGGAACCCTATCATGGTTCTGGGAGGGAGGGGCAGGGGTGAGAGCAGAAGTGCGGGAAATAGAGCGGACACGGTCAAGGGCCGTGTCAACCACGGTAGAGGGGAATCCTCGGTTGAGGAAAAAGGAAGACATGTCTGAAGCACTAGTATGGAAGGTGGCATTGTCAGAACAGACGCGGCGGAGACGGAGAAACTGGGAGAATGGAGTAGAGTCCTTACAGGAAGCAGGGTGGGAGGAAGTGTAGTCCAGGTAGCGATTTACTTGTACTTCTTGCAATTTAATACACTGTATTCGCTGCTCACGATGCGGTCTCCTCTACATTGGGGAGACCAAACGCAGATTGGGCGACCGCTTTGCGGAACACCTCCGCTCAGTCCGTACGGGTGACCCGGAGCTTCCGGTCGCTTGTCACTTTAATTCACCGCTTCACTCCCACTCTGATCTCTCTGTCCTCGGGCTATTGCATTGTTCCAATGAAGCTCAACGTAAGCTCGAGGAACAGCACCTCATCTTTCGATTGGGCACTTTGCAGCCTGCCGGACTCAACATTGAGTTCAACAATTTCAGATAATTATCCCTGCCCCCATTTTTCATGCAGTGTGATTTTTGCCATTCCCATTTGCAACATTTTATCTTTCCTGCCTCTTACAAAAGTACAGGATGTTCTTTCTACTCCTTCCTCCCCTCCTAACCACCCCCCCCCCATCTCTGCACCCGCTTAATATCTGTTACATCTCCAGCTTTTTCCAGTTCTGATGAAGGGTCCCAGACCTGAAACGTTAACTCTGTTTCTCTCTCCACAGATGCTGCCTGGCCTGCTGAGTATTTCCAGCATTTTCTGTTGTTATTCCCTCTGATCCTCTGTCCTTCCTAGGATCCTACCATTCATTGTGTATTCCCTTGCCTTGTTTTTCCTCCCAAAATGCATCACCTCACACTTTTCAGGGTTAAGTTCCATTTGCCACTGTTCTGCCCATCTAACCATCCTGTCTATATCGTCCAGTAGCCTGAGGCTTCCCTCAATCTTTATCAATGACTTAGATAACACAATAGAGAGCCATATATCCAAATTTGCTGATGCCACAAAGATTGGTGGCATAGTAAGTAGCGTAGAAGGGAGCATAAAATTACAAAGAGACATTGATAGATTAAATGAGTGACAAAAGAGTGGCAGGTGGATTGCAACACAGGTAAGTGTGAGCTGATCCATTTTGGACCTAAAAAAATAGGTCAGAGTATTTTTTAAATGGTGAAAAACATGGAACAGTGGAGGTCAAAAGAGATTTAGGTGTCCATGTACACAGATCACTAAAATGCAGTGGTCAGGTGCAAAAAATATTCAAAAAGGCGAATGGAATGTTCGCCTTTGTAACTAGAGGGCTAGAATATAAAGGGGAGGAAGTTTTGCTACAGCTATACAAAGCCCTGGTTAGACCACATCTGGAGCACTGTGTACAGTTCTGGGAACCACCTTTTAGAAAGGATATATTGGCCCAGTTTATGAATGGCTTGAAATAAACAAAGTAGCACAAATGGAAAAGTGAATAAAGAACCTGAAACCTGCAGCTTTCCATCAGGGCCCCAGTTTTCTCCTGCATTACTGCTGGCAGAGAAACTCTATCCAAGGTTTTACCAGCAGAATTTAAAGTGAGGAGCATTTGGCAGATGTGGCAGCTATTCATCATTGTCAGGTTGTCTGGCTCTGTGCTCACGGGGCACTCTCGATCAACTCTTTTGTTCCTTACTGGTTCATCCCTCAGTCTGCGCCCACCCCCGCCCCCCCACCCCTCATATTCCACCAATTTCTTTCCAGTCTAGCAATCCATTCCCCCACTATCAAGTCTATAACAAGCCCAGTACTAGTGCATCCCCAAATCCAACCCCCATCCCCAACTATTCATCGTGAATCTGACTGATGGGATTGAAGCGTGTTGTCAAAGCCCTTGCGATCCATAGATTCAAAGAAAGCTGCCAATCCATCTGCATACACAGTCCTTTGGAGACTTATCCCAGAACTGTACACAGTAGCCTCTGCAGGTGCAGATCCCTGGTTAGGATTCGGCCTGGAGTTGATGCCTGGTCAGGGAATTAATTTTATTCTGTGGCTGGTGGGTGTAGAGTGACTAATTGGCACAGATAATAATATTATGATTTAGCATTATAAGTTTTTCTTAGTTTAATTAGATCTTATGTTTAAATTATGGCATGGGTGGTGCCTCCTCAGTTCCTTGTAGAGCTGTTTTCTGTTAGTGACACTGGGGCAACCCAGTGTCAGCCTTATTGGTTCATTAAAAATAGGCATCCCCTGCCGGGACAGAGTTAGACTGCTAGCAGTGGGGTCGGTGCCGTGTTAAGAGGAAGGCCGTGCACTGCGTCCCCCAGCTATCTCCCCCCGTCCAATGAAGAGAATAGGAACCAGCAGTTTTCAGAACCTCAGACTGAGAGAACACCAATTCTCACTGCCCCGCCTCCACTCGCTCCATAAAGAGAAGGGGAAGGAGCAGAGATTCCCCACTTGTACAGCTCCTCGCAAGTCAGGTACAATTATTTGCATGTCGATATTGACTTTCTTTCGGGATGGAGCTGACAGCGGCTATGGAAGTCCAAATCTTACTCAGCCGTTGGTAGTTTGATAATTTTGGCACATGCACTGGTCTCACACCGACACACATCTGAACTCATGAAACCTGAATTGGTCGGGACTAACCTTCGGGTACTTTCTACTAAGTGCCGAGGACTTCAGATATTAGTTCATTGGGTGACGTACTCTCACGGGTACTTTTTGTCCTTGAAAGTATTTGCTTCTCTCTCTAGATCTGAAAATGAATGTGGTCGATTTTTCACTTCTGTGATGTAAACAGTTCTGGACACGGAATATGGTTTATCTGGCGACTGCTTGGCATTTCCCTCCAGTTGGACACAGAACAGAATCCCATCTCCAGCAGGTAAGAGGCTCTGAGATTTGTTGATTGGTTGAGTGACAGAGCATGTTCTTTTCCCCCCCGATGTTGAACATGGACCTTTTATTTACTGTGACATTTCAGGTCAGATTTGCTTTGGAGCATGGCTTTGGCTTGTATTTGGCAACTTGTTATTCTATTTGTCCTGTTGCCCGGGACCTCGAGTCAGGGCAACCGAATGCGGCTGGAGCTCCATCAACGTCTCAACAGCGAAACTCTGCAAATGTTGGACGCAATGGTGAGTTTACCGGACAGAATCCAAACCCACTTAACTTCCCAACGCAACATGTGATGGTATTAACACCGACTCTGCTCTGTTTCAGGGGGGTAGCTTTCCAGTTCATTGTAGAGCACAAAGAATGAAAATCAAGACTCTTAATCTGATGGGGATTGCAGCAGATTTAAAGGTAACTGGCACCCTTTTTATAATTACCTGTAGAATAAAACAAGGTGGGAGTGTCATTTGATAATGCTCTGCAGGAAGTTGAATACCAGCTTGTGATGAGACTACAAAAGAAAGACAGACTTGTTTTTATGGTTGCATTTATTTCCAGCATCAGATTTCTGATTGGTCACCTTGGAGGACAAGGCCTGATTTCTGATTGATCCCCCTGGAGGACAAGACACGCCCAGCAGTTTCTCTGGAATGTGTAATTAGATCCTCCCTGCCTAAGTAATCAATTATGTTGCAAAGTGTAATTTGAGCCATTCTGACTGCCAGACTCCAGACAGAACAGAGCTCACCCTCATAGTTAAGACCTTCTCCCACCCATCAAACAAGTTCTTCCCCCCCCCCCACAAGTTCCTAACCTTCCTCCCACTGCCCCCGGGTTTCTGAACTTTTCCCACCACAAAAGTTCCTGACCCTGACTTTCCCCCAAGTTCCTGACCTTCTCCCCTGCCCAAGTGTGTGACCGCCCCCCCCCAAACTGAGTTCCTGACTTCCTCCCCCCAAGTTCCTTACCTTCTCCCCCCAGGTTTCTGACCTCCTCCCTCTCCCCCACCCCCCACCCGAGTTCCTGAACTTCTTCCCCCTGCCCAAGTTCTCCCCCCCCCCCCCACTGGGGTTCCTGACCTTCTACCCAGAACAAGTTCCTGACCTTCCCCCCTCCCCCCCCCGCATAGATGAGGCATTGTGTGTGGGTCACGGATTGCTAACAAGTTAATTGGGTATGAAGTGAGTAGTGACAGTGTCATGACTTCCGGATTTTGCCCAGTCCAATTATGTCACTTGCCACACATGCACCAAGCTTTCTGAGAAATCAACCAGGTCCAGGGAGAATGTGGTGCGAATGTAAAGAGGGTGGGTGTGGGGTTGGAAGAATGTGATCCATCTTACCATTGGGATCGCGTTCTTGCTGTCATTCCCACCGCCCCCCCACCTTTAGACCATTATGACGTTCTTCCCCCATCCCCACTGTGCTCTCCATGTTCTTTAACACCCCCCCTCCAAGTTCCTGAACTTCTCTTCCCCCCCCAGTTCTTGATCTCCTCTCCCCTCCAATCCTCTCTCTTCCCCTTTGATCCTCTCTCTCCCCCACACTCTCCCCCTCCTCTCTGATCCCCTCTCTCTCTCCCTCCTCCCTCAGATCCCCTCTCTCCCCTCCTCTCTCTAACCCCTCCGATCTCCTCTCTCTCCCCCCTCCAATCTCCTCTCTCGCCCACTTGGATCCTCTCTCTCTCCCCCACACTCTCTCCCCCCCACCTCTCTGATCCCCTCTCTCTCTCCCTCCTCCCTCGGATCCCCTCCTCTAACCCCTCCAATCTCCTCTCTCTCCCCACTTGGATCCCCCCTCTCCCCACCTCCGATTCCCTCTCCCCACCTCCGATTCCCTCTCCCCACCTCCGATTCCCTCTCCCCACCTCCGATTCCCTCTCCCCACCTCCGATTCCCTCTCCCCACCTCCGATTCCCTCTCCCCCCCTCCGATTCCCTCTCCCCACCTCCGATTCCCTCTCCCCCCTCCGATTCCCTCTCTCCCCCCTCTGATTCCATCTCTCTCCCCCCTTCGATCCTCTCTCTCCCCCCTCTGATTCCATCTCTCTCCCCCCTTCGATCCTCTCTCTCACCCCACTCAGATTCTCACTCTCTCTCCCCCCTCCAATTCGCTCTTTCTCCCCCCTCTGATCCCCTCTCTCTCTTCCCCCTCGGATCCCCTCTCTCTCCCCCAATCTCTCTCCAACCCCTCTGATCTCCTCTCCTCTCTCCCTCCTTGGATCTCCTCTCTCTCCCCTCTGATTTATCTCTCTTCCCCCTCCAATTCCCTCTTTCTCTACCCCCTCCAATCCTCTCTCTCCCTCTCCAATTTCCTCTCTCTCTCTCCCCTTTCGATGCTCTCCCCCCTCCAATCCTCTCTCCTCTCTCTACCCCCCTCCCCCCGCCCCAGCCACCAACGGATCCAGTGACCTTCTCCCACGAAGCTGAGAAAAGCGTGGCCGCAACTGTTGGATACTGCATGTGCAGCTTCGGTAAACAGCATGCATGCGCAGAAGGGGATTGGGTGCACATGCCCGGCTCCAGAATACAGCGCGCACGTGCAGAAGACTGCAAATGTGTTTGCGCTGATAATCACTCCGTGTTTTTATATAGTGCCTTTCACAACCTCAGGATATCTCAAAGTGATTTATAGCCAATTAAGCACTTCTGAAGCATTGTCACTGTTTTAATGTAGGAAATGCAATGTTGGTTGAGGGATTAATTATTGGTCAGGAGTGGACACCAGGGATAACTCCCCTGCTCTTCTTTGAAATAGTGCCATGGGATCTTTTATGTCTACCTGAGCGAGCAGACGGGGCCTCGGTTTAACGTCTCATCTGAAAGACGGCACCTCTGAAAGTGCAGCACTCCCTCAGCATTGCATTAGGGTGTCAGTTTAGACTTTCTGCTCAAGTCTCTGGAGTAGGACTATGAACCACAACCTCTGACACAGAGGCGAGGGTGCTACCACTAAGCTACAGCTAGACTTCTGTGCTGAGGTCTATTTTGACCTTTGGGCGACCGACTGGTGGAGCGCACTGTTCGGCCACCCATTACGGTGATTTTGAGACCCCGGCCTCATTTAAATCTGACAGTCGACCTGCGGGATGCCAAACAGGCAGCACATCGGATTGAGGCCTCGGATTCGGGCTGGGGCGGCCACCAGCAAGAGCAGTAGCTGCCCAGATTATTTTTGTGGGCCCCACTCCTGCTCCTCCAGGGCCCACAAAAATAATTCAACACTTACCTTTGCTGGGCTTCCTTGGATCCTCTCTCTCTCCCCCACACTCTCTCCCCCCCACCTCTCTGATCCCCTCTCTCTCTCCCTCCTCCCTCGGATCCCCTCCTCTAACCCCTCCAATCTCCTCTCTCTCCCCACTTGGATCCCCCCTCTCCCCACCTCCGATTCCCTCTCCCCACCTCCGATTCCCTCTCCCCACCTCCGATTCCCTCTCCCCACCTCCGATTCCCTCTCCCCACCTCCGATTCCCTCTCCCCACCTCCGATTCCCTCTCCCCCCCTCCGATTCCCTCTCCCCACCTCCGATTCCCTCTCCCCCCTCCGATTCCCTCTCTCCCCCCTCTGATTCCATCTCTCTCCCCCCTTCGATCCTCTCTCTCCCCCCTCTGATTCCATCTCTCTCCCCCCTTCGATCCTCTCTCTCACCCCACTCAGATTCTCACTCTCTCTCCCCCCTCCAATTCGCTCTTTCTCCCCCCTCTGATCCCCTCTCTCTCTTCCCCCTCGGATCCCCTCTCTCTCCCCCAATCTCTCTCCAACCCCTCTGATCTCCTCTCCTCTCTCCCTCCTTGGATCTCCTCTCTCTCCCCTCTGATTTATCTCTCTTCCCCCTCCAATTCCCTCTTTCTCTACCCCCTCCAATCCTCTCTCTCCCTCTCCAATTTCCTCTCTCTCTCTCCCCTTTCGATGCTCTCCCCCCTCCAATCCTCTCTCCTCTCTCTACCCCCCTCCCCCCGCCCCAGCCACCAACGGATCCAGTGACCTTCTCCCACGAAGCTGAGAAAAGCGTGGCCGCAACTGTTGGATACTGCATGTGCAGCTTCGGTAAACAGCATGCATGCGCAGAAGGGGATTGGGTGCACATGCCCGGCTCCAGAATACAGCGCGCACGTGCAGAAGACTGCAAATGTGTTTGCGCTGATAATCACTCCGTGTTTTTATATAGTGCCTTTCACAACCTCAGGATATCTCAAAGTGATTTATAGCCAATTAAGCACTTCTGAAGCATTGTCACTGTTTTAATGTAGGAAATGCAATGTTGGTTGAGGGATTAATTATTGGTCAGGAGTGGACACCAGGGATAACTCCCCTGCTCTTCTTTGAAATAGTGCCATGGGATCTTTTATGTCTACCTGAGCGAGCAGACGGGGCCTCGGTTTAACGTCTCATCTGAAAGACGGCACCTCTGAAAGTGCAGCACTCCCTCAGCATTGCATTAGGGTGTCAGTTTAGACTTTCTGCTCAAGTCTCTGGAGTAGGACTATGAACCACAACCTCTGACACAGAGGCGAGGGTGCTACCACTAAGCTACAGCTAGACTTCTGTGCTGAGGTCTATTTTGACCTTTGGGCGACCGACTGGTGGAGCGCACTGTTCGGCCACCCATTACGGTGATTTTGAGACCCCGGCCTCATTTAAATCTGACAGTCGACCTGCGGGATGCCAAACAGGCAGCACATCGGATTGAGGCCTCGGATTCGGGCTGGGGCGGCCACCAGCAAGAGCAGTAGCTGCCCAGATTATTTTTGTGGGCCCCACTCCTGCTCCTCCAGGGCCCACAAAAATAATTCAACACTTACCTTTGCTGGGCTTCCTTGGTTTCATCGCCTGTGGAACTGGTCAGAGTGCACATGGTGCAGGACAGTTCCGACCTAAAATGGCAATCGTTATCCTATTGTGTTAAAAGGGGCCTATCACCAGAAACAGCCGGTGCTTGGGACACCCGGTGCTAGGCCCCTTTCAAAATGGAGCCGACCTCACTGCCAGTGTTAACGGGCCAGGATGGCATCTGACCCCATTTTGAAGCCAGTTCTGACGAAAGCTCATCGACCTGAAACATTAATTCTGTTTCTCTCACCGCAGACGCTGCCTGACCTGCTGAGTATTTCCAGCATTTTCTGTTTTTATTTCAGATTCCCAGCATCCACGGTATTTTGCTTCTGTATTGTCCTGTTAACGCCAGGCGAAGGCAGTCAAAATCGAACCCATGAGTTTAAAATTTGATCTATGTTGTCAGAGAGGTGTGCAAAGTGGATAACAGAGAGGGAGCAACAATCAGATCTTACCTGTTCTGGCAAATGAACTGCTGTACAGCACAGCAAGATCTTTACAATATTGAGAAACTGTGATGAAGAGGCAAGGCCCACAGTGTAGGGCAACACCAAGGCTGAAAAGAGTAAAAGAGATGAGGAAAATTGCTATCTTAGAAATGTATAGATTATAGGAAGACGAAAAGACTTGAGGATGTAAGGAGTTCCACAGTTTTGAGATTCTGGGAAAGAATGCATTAGAGTGGGTGACCATATAATGGGTCTTGATTTCAACACAATGAGAATACAGGGAGGAAAAAGGGCGAGTAAAAGGAACAAGAGAGGAAAGTTCAGGGCAGCTCTGACAAGGGCTAACCCCATGACTCAAGGAAGGGGTAAATTTGGTGGCCTCGTCCAAGTTAGATGCAAAATAAAGTTCCCTTTACCATGCCAGTGCAGCTCAACAAAGCATTCCTACTGCACCATTGTGACATTTCCATTACCCACTCCACTCATCCTGCGTGAGACTGTTAAATTTGTGCTAATTAATACTAAATTGTGAGGGTTTTCTTTACTATGAATTCGTACCAGCTGGGGTTGAGTTGAGACTGTCTAAACACTTATTGCCCTAACAACCAGCAGAAAGAAGAGAGTTTCATCCCTTCATCCTGGGCAAAATTCAAACTTCGGTCCTAAAGGTGAAAGAACAATATTCTATCTCATTACACCACCCCTTTTATTTATTTCTAATATTGAATTGTTATGATGCTTAATTTCTAAATAGAATAATTAAATGCAAAATAAGGTTACAAATCCATGCACTTTGTATAGTTGTTGTATTATTGATTCCATTATTCTGTTTTAGGCAAAGCATTGTCCACCCATACCAAGCATAATTATCTTCAAAATGTGTTCACTGTAATTATTAATCCCTTAAAATAACAACAGAGAGCAAAAAAAATCAAGCTCAGTTCCTGCTCCAAATTGCTATCCAGTGACCTCTGCTGGAAAACGTGTGTGCGTATCTGGCTCAGTTGTGATGCCCCCAAAATCAAATACCCTCCAACAGTCATCGTCAAAGTTCACACACGTAAACTGTGGCCACTTCACACCAGAGGGCTGTCAGTCTCTGTGGAACTGTATCCTAGCAAGAGGCAGCAGCTTCAGGAGAAGGGGGAGAGAAAATTGAGAGGGGGAAAAAAATTGGTAACAGTGAGAAGATTGTATTACTGTACATAGAATTGTACAGCACAGAAACAGGCCATTTGGCACTCCACAGGTCTATGCCAGTGTTTGTGCTCCACACAAGCCTCTTCCCACCTCACTTCATCTCAGCCTATCGCCATATCCTTCTATTCCTTTCTCCCTGATGTGGTTATCTACCTTCCCCGTAAATGCATCTGTGTTATTCGCCTCAACCACCTCAAGTGGTAGCGAGTTCCACATTCTCTCCACTCTCTGAGTCGTGTGTTGTGTGTTTCACACAGACTGAGGACAAAGTTCTGATCGTCTATCGAATAGTGTGCCACCTCAGCAAGATTTACAGAACGAACGTCTGCTCCATTACTTGGGACAAGAACGAAACGGAAAAATTTGCAGTAGTTCTGCATCAACAGCTCGAGGAGCTGCGTCAAGACGTAGGAGGACGACGGTCAGACTCCAAAATGGCCAGGAAGATAAAAATTCGCAAACACTTCACAAAACTGAGAATGTTTCTGCAAAATCAGGTATATTTACATTTTATCATACCTTTATCAAAGAAAAGCTCTCCCAATTAAAAAAGTATTAAATGGTTTAATTCTGTGAATGTGGTGTATAATCGCCTCAATGTTCATTCTTGTTCTGTTTTCAGGGGTACAGTAGATGCGCCTGGGAAATGATTCGTTATGAAAGCAGAAGAAACTTGCAACAAGCCATTGGCTTGTTGGCGTAATTTAATTATGTCACGCAAAAATCCTGTAATGGTTACTTTTTTTTAATTTTGCAAAATCTTGAATTGGACAATTAGAACCAGACTTACTTATTTATTTATACTTTGCTAATCTGAGAGTAAAACCAAACTACTGCGGGTGCTGGTAATCGGAAATAAAAACAGAAAATGCTGGAAAACTCTCAGCCCGTCAGGCAGCATCTGTGGAGAGAGAACCAGAGTTAACGTTTCAGGTCTTTTCAGATTCAGTTCTGGTGAAACGTTAACTGTGTTTCTCTCTCCACAGATGCTGTCTCACCTGCTGAGTGTTTTCCAGTACTTTCCATTTTTATTTGTGCTAGTAAGAGTTATGTGTCATCTCTTTTAGCGTCAGAAGTCTACTAAGAAAAAAATATATTTTTATAGTAGTTTATTTTTCTAAATTAGAGAGCTGGTTCCATGATCCCAATCTCTGATTAGGGAGTTGTGCTTGCCAGAAGTGTAGTGTGGGAAATCATGGCTGTCCTATCTGTGATTATCCATCCATTCATTTTTTTTTCAAATCGATTTAAACTCAAGGGCTGCAGGTTAGTGATTTACTGCAATGCAGTCCTCTCAAACACACCTGGCTGCTGGGAACACAGGAATAACAGGGCACAGCCTGAGGTAAACTGAAACATGGACAGATGTCTCATAGTTGTTAACTCAGTGCCCCTGCTGACCTAATGGATAAAGATGTTGTCCGGTGTGGACTTTTTTGATGGTTACCGAATATTGAGGTGTGGCTGCAACAGGCATAAACATGGAGGCCTGCCGTAAGCTTAAGCACTAGCAACTCCAAAATCTTGTAGAGGACTGACAGCTTCTTCCTAATGTACAGGGTGGACTTTCTCACAGAGCAGACTATCCATGTCAAATGTACAGCTTTAGACTGTACTGAGCAAGAGTTTTAGTCAGCCATTCTAACTGGGAATACCTCTCTTTCAAGCCAAAAATTCTTACGTGTTAGCCAGTAATAATGATAATAATGGCAGATGTGAATTTGCTGCACTGTCTCCAATGAGGGTGCTGCTGGATAGTTTCAGCGATACAAAGGGTAATTTTATGAATTCCTGCCCCCTGCTATGGAGCTTCACCCATTGGGACCATGTATCAGGAATTTTGGCACACATTCTCCATGAATTACTGTCCCAAAATCATGGGGAGCACACATTCAAATCATGACATGCATTGACAGCAGGCAAAGCCCCTGCACAAGGAGCATAAATTAGTAAAATTATCCCTACAGGCTCAATCCCAGTTCTAAAGCTCTTCCCAGAATGTCGAAGATTACAGCAGAAGGTAAACTTTCTGTGACACTTCCAGCATGAAGCCTCACTTGGCAAAAGAGTGGATCAGAGAATCGTTCGTGGAGGGCAGTGCACCTAATTCGCAGAGATCCTGAATAACAACAGAAAACGCTGGAAAAACTCAGCAGGCCAGGCAACATCCGTGGAGAGAGAAACAGAGTTAACGTTTCAGGTCGAAACCCTTCTTCAGAACAGTATTTTCCTATCGCAGAGATCCTGCTTTGGCAGGCCATTCAAATTAATGACGGTTAAATTAAGAGCACCGCGAATCAGGAACACTAACGTTCTTCTTGATTCTCCAAACTGCGCTCCTGTCAAGAGAGACTCCATGCCAAGAGCAGAGTCTTGGAAAATTTACTTCCAACATTCGTGTCCACTGCCACACTCCTAATTGGACCCAGCAAGCTACGGATTCATGTAACCTGTGACTCTTTAACCAAATATGCAAAATAATCTGTGTTAATTTATTAAAATGATATTTAATGATATTTAAACCCAAAGTAATTTGTTAAGTATGTGTACGAGCTGTACATGCTTATATTACAAGTAAGAATTCATGCTTATCAGAGCATGAAACCCCCACAAAGTGCTGCTTTTAAATGGTTGCAAATTATTTTAATGACCCTGTTTGTCTGTAAACACTAACTTGAACCACCCCACCCCACAACTAAAACATATAAAAATGTTTCCTGTTAAATTGGATTTTCACCTGACTTGTAATACAGTAGTAAAATGTCAGAATCAAAATAAAAACTAAAAGAGCAAAGCTTTCAATATATTTTCTGTGTCTATATTTTTCATGCTGTGTGTCTGTTAGTGTTTGCTTCTCATTATTTTGCCCCATTTCTGGATGACTTTGTAAACCTGCACTAGTGCGTATTTTAACTAATGTCTTAATACTCTCGGCTCTCTCAATGGCCTGTTGGGTGCAGGTATTGCACATAGCCATAAAAAAACAGCAGATCCCAAGTTCAATTCCTGGCCTGCGGTGAACAAGCTGATCTCAACAGGTGAAGCACTACAGTTGGCCTCAGCACCCTGAGCTAGGGAGGGGAAACATCAGTCAAGGTTTCCACTCCCGATTGATAATCCTGATCGTCAATTGGTGGGAACAAGACAGGCCTCAGCTTCAGTGCCTTCCATAAACAAATAGACTCACTGTCAAGGCTCATACAAAAAGAATGGCCACTTAGTCAATGTACTGGGGCCCAATGAACCATGGCTCAGTAAGCAGCCAGTAAGCAATCAGTGCTTGAAGGAGTAGATGGTATCAAATTAAAACAAAGGCATTAAAAAAAAAACAGAATTAGGCAATAATTCCATTTTGGTCATGCAGTATTTATTTTTCCAATATTTCATTTCTCAAAGGGAATGTTACCATAGGCCCATTTCATGAGGGTTAATTTCAGAATTATTTTAAATTCCATTATTTATCAACTGAGACAATCACAAAGTATTGAAACACATGCAGCATATGTGTGAGGATCTACAGTGCGTATCAATTTTAAGGAGCATAGGTAAGAAGTTTTGATTTCTGGATTTCACCACTGCTTTCCTTAGCCAAAATGAAACTGAGTCTATTTAATAATAGAGTCTGCTTCTTCCAGTGGGAAATTTATCTTGCCATTCACCCAAGGGAGGTAACTGACAACAGGCAAAATTTCTGAACAAAGTGAAATTCTCTGCGCGCCCATCAATCTTCACAATACGATCTACATTATTCAATAACAACTTAACAACAACTTATATACTTATATAGCACCTTTAACATAATAAAATGTCCCAAGGCGCTTCACAGGAACGTTATAAAAAAAAACCCTGACTAGTTGCATTCTCATGGTACAAAAGATTTAGAACCATATTGTGCGATAGAGTAATACTGTCGATGAACTGTGGTTGCATCTAGCCTGAGGGGATGGGCAAAGCCACTGCTGTCTGGATGGGTGGGATTTGGGCAGGATCTGGTTACTTTGGGTTCCCATCCTTTTTGCCCATGTCAAAAATTCTAAGGGGCAAAAATTCAGTTGTTTGCACCTCCCGTTAAGCGCCTTAAGAGGGCGCTAATGGGGCGCAAAGCAACTAGTGCCCGGGTGCGGCGATATTTGCGCCGCTCGCGGAATTAACTAGACGTTTTGTGGCGGTGCTAAACACTACCGCCACGATCTCCTGCGCCGGCAGATCGTGACGTCAGTCGAGTGCGCAGCGCCCCGTTAGTGCCCCGGACCGGATATTGAGTGGCGCCCCCTGCCTTACCGCCTGCCGCTAGCAACGACAGGTTGAGGGGAGCGTTTTGCTGTCAGAAAGGGACTGGGGGAGCGCTATTTAAAGGCGACCGCTTCCTGCCTTTTTTTGTTGGTGACATTTGTGCACCACGCATTCTGAGAGAAAGAGAAACTTCTGGAGAGATTCAACGCTGTGTGAAGGAGTTTTGGGTACTGAGCAGCACTTTGCAGGTTCATTTTGATATGCACTTCCTTGCTTCGCCCGTGCTCTAAGGTAGCGCCTCGCTCCTCGGCCTTTGCGCCTTAAGACAGGTATGAAGCACCTGATTTAGCGCTTCAATTACCTCCATGGGCGATAAAAGCAAAGTTTGCCGTCGGAGTCGATAATTAGCGCCAGGCGCTGAACTTTGCGCATGGCCGATAATGGCGCCCCAAACGGGGCGATACTGAATTTTTCCCCATTAAAGGTTTCCGCGGGTGGGCGTATTGTGACTTTTCCTCATTTGCATCCTTAGCGAAGGCAAGGGTGCCTGTGTGACCTTGGTGCCCAGCACTGCTCGGGTGGCAGAGGCATTTAAATTTTAAAAAGCTGCGGTTTCCCTACTGCAGTCGATCACAGCGTGAAAAACAACCACTCAAAAAAAGAAAGAGCCATTTATTTTTCTTGGAATTTCCTCGTTCCAGCACCGTTATGCTGCAGCTGGGCTCTACGGTGAGTTTCCCGAGGAGGGCATTCCAGTTGTGCCGTGAAAGCGGCTGCCCAAGCAAGCAACTGCTCCCTGACCCCAGAAAGTGGGTCATGGGTCAGAGGCCAACTGATCTGGGATGCTCTAACCCACCCCAAATCTGCCTCCAAAAGGCCTCTCGAGGAATTTCGAGGGCTCCTATGTCTGTACTTATTCTGATCACCTCGCACTCTCTCTCATAATAATTGTCTAACTCCTTTTAAAGGAGTTAATCAACATAGGATTAACGGCTTCTGATGAGCTTCTAGTCAACACATTGGGTGGGTTGGGCTGATGCTTAGTTTTTAATCGAGTACAGGCCGAGCAGGGTGAACAGCAGAGATTCATGGCCTAGAGGAATTGTAGCCTAGACCAAAACTTATGCAGGCTTCCTGATCCGTGGCTTTTAACTGCTCTTAGTCTAAGGTAAAGATTAAGAATAAAATAAAACTAAAATGAGTTGATTAACTCCTTTTAAAACGTTTGCCCAAATGGTGTGAGGTGAGGTGACCAAGTGTGAGGTGATGCTGAAACCCAAACTGCGGTTGCTTTGCTTTCAGTGATGCTGCACGTTTTGAATCACTACGAAGCTGAAACCATTTGGCAGCAACGCAGTGTGTGGTGTCCAACTGTCTGATAAGTCTGATCTGCTCCTGCGGTGTAGAAGTCAGTTTGTGCTTGGTGGTGGATATCATGATCTGAGGGCCAGAATGTTGTTGTACAATAACAACCACCCTGGATAATTACACTTAGAAAGAAAGAAAGACTTGCATTTATATAGCAGCATTCACAACCTCAGGACATCCCAGAGCGCTTCACAACCACTGAATTACATTTGAAGTGTACTTACTGTTGTAATGTAGAAAATGCAGCAGCCAATTTATGCACAGCAAGCTCCCACAAACAGCAATTAAATAATTGACCAGATAATCTGTCTTAGTGGTGTTGGTTGAGGGATAAATATTGGTCAGGACACTGGAGAGAACTCCCCTGCTCTTCTTTTCCATCAACCTGAGAGGACAGACAGGGCCTCAGTTTAACATCTCATCCAAAAGATGGCATCTCCAACAGTGCAGCACCCCCTCAGTACTGCACTGAAGTGTCATTTGTGATCACGTGCTCAAGCCTTATGAGTTGGTCAGTGCAAAGTGATTACTGAGAAATAATACTGTAAATATTGCTGAAAGATTGTCAATCTCACTGCATTCAGCAAGATATCTAATAGAAGACTTAAATCTAAGCTCTGAATAGTTGAGGGTACCATCTTCTGATTGCTATGCGCGTGAATAGCAGGGATAATCAGATCTAAAATGCAGTATCTGTTGGCCACCAACTTACCCTGCAGCCTGGCACTCCCTCACCCTCAGATATATGGTTCACTCAAGGTTACAGCTGAGAGGACCTGACCCCCCCAATTACCAGACTAGTTTGTATCTCAGAAAGATTAATTGCTACACGCAACCCTGCAGTAATCTATTGATCCTAAAAGATTACAATCAGGCAGCATAACATCCTGTTCACAGTATAGTTCAATGAGCAGTAATCATGTTGCATAGATACATAGATACATAGAAGATAGGAGCAGTAATAGGCCAGTCGGCCCTTCAAGCCTGCTCCGCCATTCAATGAGATCATGGCTGATCATCCAAATTCAGTACCCAGTCCCTGCCTTCTCCCCATATCCCTTGATCCCTTTAGCCTTAAGAAATATATCCAACTCTTTCTTGAATATACTTAATGAACTGGCCTCCACCGCCCTCTGTGGCAGAGAATTCCACAGGTTCACCACTCTCTGGGTGAAGAAATTCCTCCTCATTTCAGTCCTAAATGGCTTACCCCTTATCCTTAGACTATGACCTCTGGTTCTGGACTCCCCAGCCATCAGAAACATCCTTCCTGCATCTAGTCTGTCCAGGCCTGACAGAATTTTATAGGTTTCGATGAGATCCCCTCTCAATCTTCTAAACTCCAGTGAGTATAAGCCCAATCGACCCAATCTCTCCTCATACGTCATTCCTGCCATCCCAGGTATCAGCCTGGTGAATCTTCGCTGCGCTCCTTCCATGGCAAGAACGTCCTTCCTCAGGTAAGGCGACCAAAACTGCACACAATACTCAAGGTGTGGTCTCACCAAGGCCCTGTACAACTGTAGCAAGACATCCTTGTTCTTGTACTCGAACCCTCTTGCTACGAAGGCCAACATACCATTTGCCTTCTTAACCGCCTGCTGCACCTGCATGCTTACCTTCAGCGACTGGTGCACAAGAACACCCAGGTCTCTTTGCACTTCCCCTTCTCCCAAACTATTACCATTCAAATAATAATCTGCCTTCCTGTTTTTGCCACCAAAGTGGATAACCTCACATTTATCCACATAATAGTGCATTTGCCATGTTTCTGCCCAATCACCCAACCTGTCCAAATCGTGCTGGAGTTTCACGACATCCTCCTCACAGCATACCCTCCCCCCCAGCTTTCTGTCGTCTGCAAATTTGGAGATATTACATCCAATTCCCTCGTCCAGATCATTAATATATATTGTGACCAGCTGGGGTCCTAGGACCGATCCTTGCGGTACCCCACTAGTCACTGCCTGCCACTCGGAAAACGACCCGTTTATTCCAACTCTTTGCTTTCTGTCCGCCAACCAGTTCTCTATCCAAGTCAATACCTTGCCCCCAATCCCATGTGCCTTAATTTTGCACGCTAATCTCTTATGCGGGACCTTATCGAAAGCCTTCTGAAAGTCCAAATACACCACATCCACTGGTTCTCCCTTATCTATTTTACCAGTTATATCCTCAAAAAATTCCAGTAGATTAGTCAAGCATGATTTACCTTTTGTAAATCCATGTTGACTTTGTCCAATCCAGTCACTGCTTTCCAAGTGCTCTGCTATTACATCTTTTATAATGGACTCTAGCATTTTCCCCACTACCGATGTCAAGCTTACCAGTCTATAATTCCCCGCCTTTTCTCTACCACCTTTTTTGAATAGTGGGGTAACATTAGCTACCCGCCAATCCATGGGTACCGTTATAGAGTCTATCGAGTTCTGGAAGATGACCAGCAATGCATCTACTATTTCTAGGGCCACTTCCTTAAGTACCCTGGGATGTAGATTATCAGGCCCTGGGGATTTATCGGCCTTCAGTCCCATCAATTTTCCTAACACCATTTCCCTACAAATACTGATTTCTTTCAGTTCCACCCTTTCATCAGACCCTATGTTCCCCGGCATCTCTGGGAGGTTATTTGTGTCCTCCTTTGTGAAGACAGAACCAAAATATGTATTTAGTTGGTCTGCCATTTCTTTGTTCCCCATTATAAATTCCCCCGATTCTGACTGCAAGGGACCTACGCTTGACTTCACCAATCTTTTTCTCTTCACATATCTATAAAAGCTTTACAGTCAGTTTTTATGTTCTCTGCAAGCTTACTCTCATATTCTATTTTCCCTTTCTTAATTAATCCCTTTGTCCTCCTTTGTTGAATCCTAAACTGCTCCCAATCCTCAGGGTTATTGCTTTTTCTGGCCAATTTATATGCCCTCTCCTTGGACCTTATGCTATCCCTAATTTCCCTTGTTAGCCACGGTTGGGTCACCTTTTTTGTTTTATTTTTATGCCAACCTGGGATGAACAAATTCTGTAGTTCATCCATTCGGTCTTTGAATGTTTGCCATTGCCTATCCACCGTCAACCCTTTGAGTGCCATTTCCCAATCAATCCTACCCAACTCGCTCCTCAGACCATCATAGTTTCCTTTATTTAAATTGAGGACCCTAGTCTCCGAGTCAACTACTTCATTCTCCATCTTAATGAAGAATTCGATCATATTATGATCGCTCCGACCCAAGGGGCCTCTTACAACAAGGTTGCTAATTAATCCTTTCTCGTTACATAATACCCAGTCTAAGATGGCCTGATCTCTGGTTGGTTCCTCGACATATTGGTCCAGGAAACCATCCCGTAAACACTCCAGGAATTCCTCCTCCACAGTATTGTTACTCATTTGGTTGGCCCAATCTATATGTAGATTAAAGTCACCCATGATGACTGCTGTGCCCTTATTGCACGCTTCTTTAATTTCTCTTTGAATGCCATCCCCAACCTCCGCCTTACTGTTTGGAGGTCTATAAACCACTCCCACAAACGTTTTTTTCCCCTTAGTATTTCTCAATTCTACCCATACAGATTCCACCTCATCAGAGCTAATATCCTTCATTACAATTGTGTTAATCCCTTCTTTAACCAGTAATGCTACCCCACCTCCCTTTCCATTTTGCCTATCTTTCCTGAATATCGAATACCCCTGGATGTTGAGTTCCCAGTCCTGGCCTTCCTTGAGCCACGTTTCCGTAATCCCAACCAAATCGTATTTGTTTACTTCTATTTGCGCAGCCAATTCATCCACCTTATTACAAATGCTCCTTGCATTAAGACACAAAGCCTTCAGGCTTGTTTTTTTAATGCTCTTAGACCTATTAGAATTATTATTTACTGTGGCCATGTTTGATTTAAACCGTTGATTTCTCTGACTGCCACTTTTGTTTTTCTCCTTCCTATCTTTTGCTTTTATCCTTGTTTCCCTTTCCTCTGTCTCCCTTCTCAGGTTCCCAACCCCCTGCCATTTTAGTTTAAACCCTCCCCCACAGCACTAGAAACACTCCCCCTAGGACATTGGTTCCAGCCCTGCCCAGGTGCAGACCGTCCGGTTTGAACTGGTCCCACCTCCCCCAGAACCGGTTCCAATGTCCCAGGAACTTGAATCCCTCCCCCTGGCACCATTCCTCTAGCCACGTATTCATCTGAAGTATCCTTCTATTTCTACTCTGACTAGCACGTGGCACTGGTAGCAATCCTGAGATTACTACCTTTGAGGTCCTGTTTTTTAATTTATCTCCTAACTCCCTATACTCCGCTTTTAGGACCTCATCCCGCTTTTTACCTATATCGTTGGTGCCTATATGCACCACGACAACTGGCTCTTCACCCTCCCCTTCCAAGATGTTCTGGAGTCGCTCGGAGACATCCTTAACCCTTGCACCAGGGAGGCAACACACCATCCTGGAGTCTCGTTTGCGGCCGCAGAAACGCCTATCTATTCCCCTTACAATTGAATCCCCTATTACTATAGCTCTACCCCTCTTTTTCCTCCCATTCTGTGCAGCAGAGCCACCCCTGGTGCCAGGAAGTTGGCTGCTGCTGCCTTCCTCTGATAAGCCATCCCCCCCAACAGTACTCAAAGTGGTGTATCTGTTGGAGAGGGGGGTGGCCACAGGGGACCCCTGCACTACCTGCCTGCGCCTAGTACTCTGCCTGTTGGTCACCCGTTCCCTTTCTTCCTGTCCAACCTCTACCTGCGGTGTGTCCAACTCCGTAAATGTGCTATTCACGATGTCCTGAGCATCATGAACGCTCCAGTATGTATCCAATCTCAGCTCCAGCGCCGCAATGCGGTCTGTCAGTAGCTGCAGCTGGATGCACTTCCTGCACATGTAGTTGTCAGGGACACCGGAAGTGTCCCGGAGTTCCCACATATCGCAGGAGGAGCAGATCACGGGGCCCGGCTGTCCTGCCATGACTTACCCTTTAATTAATTGAATTTAAATTAAATCAATCAATCCCACTAATTACACTACAGTTAACTGGTTTACCAACAGTCCCTGCTACACCAGAGAGATCTTAGAAACTATAAACCAGAGTTAAAGTTTAAAAAAGAGATATACTCACCAACCAAATACTCACCAACCAATCACTTACCTGCTTCCTGGTGACGTCACACTTTGATTACTTTTTACCTCTCTCCCCTGCTGTTGAATTGGTCAGGCTGCTCCTGACTCACTGCCGCCGGTTTGAACTGCCGCCGATGCTGTGTTCCCACAAGGCCTGCAAATAATTAATTCATACAGTTTTTTAAGCTTCCGTCATTTCACATTCAGGTTGGTGAGTTGGGGCACCACCAAATCCTGGCCTCAAACTGATCCATTAACGCACGTGGCTATTGCATGAGAGAATATAACATCTAAACTGAATTGGATAAGTATTTACAAGGAAGAATGTACAAGTATACAGGGAAAAAGGGCTGTGAAATTAGATTAAGAGTAAATCACAGAAATCACAGAAATCACAGAAACCCCACAATGCAGATAGAGGCCATTTCGGCCCATCGAGCCTGCACCGACACATATCCCACCCGATCCCCGTAACCCCACGTATTTAATACCCCTAACACTAAGGGTCAATTTATCATAGCCAATCAACCTAACCCGCACATCTTTGGACTGTGGGAGGAAACCGGAGCACCCGGAGGAAACCCACGCAAACACGGGGAGAATGTGCAAACTCCACACAGACAGTCACCCGAGGCCGGATTTGAACCCGGGTCCCTGGTGCTGTGAGGCAACAGTGCTAACCACTATGCCACCGTGCTGAAGAGTTAACGTACTTGAACCTGTTAGCTGAGATAATCACCACTGTCAACATCGAATCGTAAAAATGATAACATAAAAAAGGCCATTGCACCCATGCCTGTGCTAGCTCCAGTTGAGAGCTAGCACAGGCATGGGTGCAATGGCCTTTTTTATGTTATCATTTTTACGATTTGATATACCTATCAATTCCTCCAATAAAAGGCGAAGAGTTACGAAGGTGACTAAAGGTTTTTATTGACTAAATAACAGAGCCCACTCTCGTGGGTGATCCGATCCAAGCAGGAGGAATACCAGTCAGTCGCTCACCTTTATACCTGGCCTGGTGGGTGGAGCCAAGGCGGAGTCGGCGGTGGTCATCCCAGGTATAGCAGTGTGGCAAGAGGCGACCTCGTACCGTGATACAATAGTGGTCAGTGATACAGTTATAACGAACAGTGGTGAACAGTGCTAACTACTAACAGTGATACGATAGTGAACGTGGTTTACCACATTCACCCCTTGTTTAGAATTAAGTCCGGCGGGGTGAAGTGTACTACCAATTCTGGTAGGTCAGTCTGTCCGGAGGCTTCGTAAGCCTCTCCGATCGCCGCAGCGGTGGTGTTGCCTTATCCGGTGCTGGTGCCTTATCCGGTGTTGATGCTGGTGTTTGCGTGGTCGGCGAGGGCTCGTGGGGTTCCGGCATGCCGTCTACCTGGGCTGGGGTTGGGGGGGGTGGTGGCGGTGTTTCCGGATCGGCTGAGGGTGCGAGGTCTCGTAGGGAGACAGTGTCCTCCCGCCCGTCTGGGTACGCCACGTAGGCGTACTGGGGGTTGGCGTGCAGGAGGTTCACCCTCTCGACCAGGGGGTCCGTTTTATGGGCCCTCACGTGTTTCCGCAGCCAGACCGGCCCCGGGGCGGTCAGCCAGGTTGGTAGAGTGGTTCCCGTAGTCGACTTCCTGGGGAAAACGAACATTCGTTCATGGGGGGTGGTGTTAGTGGCCGTGCAAAGTAATGACCGGATGGAGTGCAGCGCTGTCGGGAGGACTTCTTGCCAGCGGGAGGTTGGGAGGCCCTTAGACTTTAAGGCTAAGAGGACGGCCTTCCATACCGTCGCGTTCTCTCTTTCCACCTGACCGTTACCTCTGGGGTTGTAGCTGGTGGTCCTGCTTGCTGCAATACCTCTCTCTAGGAGGAATTGCCGGAGTTCCTCGCTCATGAAGGAGGAGCCCCGGTCGCTGTGTATATAGTTCGGGAACCCGAACAAGGCGAAGAGGGCATTCAGGCACTTGATGACCGTGCTACTGGTCATGTCGGGGCAGGGGAAGGCAAAGGGGAAACGGGAGTACTCATCAACGATGTTGAGGAAGTACACATTACGGTCAGAGGACGGGAGGGGCCCCTTAAAGTCGATGCTCAGGCGCTCGAAGGGGCGGGTGGCCTTGATCAGGCTTGCTCGGTCCGGCCTATAGAAGTGCGGTTTGCACTCCGCACAGGTCTGGCAGTTCCTGGTCATGGTCCTGACCTCCTCGATGGAGTAGGTCAGGTTGCGGGCCTTAATGAAATGGTAGAGTCTGGTGACTCCGGGGTGGCAGAGCTGGTCGTGGAGGGTCTGAAGCCTATCGATATGCGCGCTGGCGCATGTCATTCGTGAAAGGGCATCAGGGGATTCGTTCAGCTTGCCTGGCCGGTACAAGATCTCATAATCGTAGGTGGAGAGCTCGATTCTCCATCTCAAAATCTTGTCATTCTTGATTTTGCCCTTCAGCTTGTTATTAAACATGAAAGCCACCGAACGCTGGTCGGTGAGGAGGGTAAATCGTTTGCCTGCCAGGTAGTGCCTCCAGCGCCGTACTGCCTCCACGATCGCCTGGGCCTCTTTCTCGACCGACGAATGTCGGATCTCGGGGCCCTGTAGGGTCCTTGAGAAGAAGGCCACTGGCCTCCCCTCCTGGTTTAGGGTGGCGGCTAAGGCGAAGTCGGATGCGTCGCTCTCCACCTGGAAGGGGATGGACTCGTCCACTGCGTGCATCGTGGCCTTGGCTATGTCTCCCTTAATGAGGGAGAAGGCCGCGCACGCCTCCTCCGTGAGGGGGAAGGAAGTGGCTTTCAGGAGGGGTCTGGCTTTGTCCGCGTAATTGGGTACCCATTGGGCATAGTAGGCGAAAAGCCCCAGGGTTCTCCTAAGTGCTTTAGGGCAGTGGGGGAGGGGTAGCTCCATGAGGGGGCGCATTCTTTCTGGGTCGGGGCCGATGATTCCGTTCTCCACTACGCAGCCGAGGATGGCAAGGCGTGTGGTGTTAAACACGCATTTCTCCTTATTGTAGGTGAGGTTCAGCCGTTGGGCCGTACGGAGGAATTTCTCCAGATTCGCGTCATGTTCCTGCCGGTCGCGGCCGCAGATAGTGACGTTATCTAGGTAGGGGAATGTAGCCTGCAGTTCGTTCTGGTCAACCATCTGGTCCATCTCCCTTTGGAAGACCGAGACCCCATTAGTGACACCGAAGGGGACCCTAAGGAAGTGGTATAGGCGCCCATTCGCCTCGAAGGCGGTATACTGGCGGTCCTCAGGGTGGATAGGGAGTTGGTGGTAGGCCGACTTCAGGTCGATGGTCGAGAATACTTTATACTGTGCAATCTGATTGACCATGTCAGATATGCGGGGGAGGGGGTATGCGTCCAGCTGGGTATATCTGTTTATGGTCTGGCTGTAGTCGATGACCAGGCGGTTTTTATCGCCGGTCTTTACGACTACGACCTGGGCACGCCAGGGGCTGCTGCTCCCCTCGATAATGCCCTCTTTCAGGAGGCGCCGCACCTCAGAGCTAATGAAGGCTCTGTCCCCGGCGCTATACCGCCTGCTCTTGGTAGCGACGGGTTTGCAGTCAGGGGTAAGGTTAGCAAACAGAGAGGGTGGCGGGACCTTGAGGGTGGAGAGGCTGCAGGTGTTACGCGGTGGGCGGTTTAACGTTTGCTGGTTGTTGACTGTGAGTGGGGGGAGGGGTCCACCGTATGCTAGGGTTACGCTTTGGAGGTGGGATTGGAAGTCCAGCCCTAGTAGGACGGCAGCGCAGAGATGGGGGAGGACGAGGAGTTTAAAGTTTTTATACTCCGTGCCCTTAACCGACAGGGTCACGACACAGTAGCCGCTGATGTCCGTGGCGTGGGACCTCGATGCCATCGAGATTCGGCTGCGCGTTGGTAGGACAGAGAGGGAGTAGTGGCTCACCGTGTCTGGGTGGATGAAGCTCTCCGTGCTTCCGCTGTCGAACAGGCAGGTCGTGGCGTGGCCGTTCACTTTGATGTCCATCATTGACTTGGACAGATGGTGCGGGCGGGCTTGGTCCAGGGTGACGGAAGCTAGTGTGTAGCTGAGCGAGTCGTTGTCATCTGCGGGCGAGGCGGTCGGGCGTGGTGAGTAAAATGGCGTCTCCCACGAGGTAGGGCAAAATGACGGAGAAGATGGCTGCCCCCGTAGCTCACATGAGGCACTATTGGGGTCGGTTGCCTTAATCAAAGATGGCCGCCCCCATGACTCATGTGTGGGGATGCTGGCCTCAGTTGCCCTAAACAAAGATGGCCACCCCCATGACTCATGTGTGGGGATGCTGGCCTCAGTTGCCCTAAACGAAGATGGCCGCCCCCATAGTTCGCATGCGGCACTGCTGGCCTCTGAGGATCCGCTCCTGCAGGCCTTGGAGAAGTGGCCTTTCTTCAGGCAGGTTCTGCATGTGGAGTTCTTGGCTGGGCAGCGCGACCTCGGGTGCTTCTCCTGGCCACAAAAAAAACAGCCGGCGGCCCGATCGCGGATGCCCGATGTCGGGGCCGGTGCCGGGGGTGGCGGGGCCGGTCGGGTCCGGGACGCCGACGCAGAGGTAGGTCCCGGGGGCGGCGCTGGGAAGGGTGCTGTGGTAGGGGTCGGGCCCGAGTCCCAGGGTCGCGAGCAGTACCTGGTGAATGCTTCCTGATCTTGGTGGGCCACTTCCAGGGAGATAGCGAGGGCTTCAGCTTTTTCCATGCTGAGGTCTTTAGCTTCCAGCAGTCTTTGCCGTGAGTACTCGGACCGTAGGCCTTTCAGGAATGCGTCGCGGATATTATCTTCAGTATTTTCGGCTGCCGACACCGATTTAAAGTCACAGTTCCTGGCGAGTGCATATAGCGCCTGTGAGAATTCGGCTACTGATTCTCCTGGCTGTTGCGGCCGTGATCTTAGGAGGTGCCTAGCGTACATGTAGTTTACCGGGGTCCGGTACTTCTGTTTCAGCAGGTTGATGGCGGTCTCGTAGGTAGTCATGTCCTCGATGAGAGTGTATACTCTCGGGCTCAGTTGCGCCTGCAGGACACTTAGTTTGGATGCCTGAGGGACGCTGGATTCTCTCAGGTATGATTCGAAGCAGACCAGCCAGTGTTTAAAGTCTGCGGCTGAGTTTGCTGCTCGTGGGTTCAGGTCCAGGTACGGCGGTCTGAGGGCTCGCAGCCAAGCTGGCTGGTGTGGCTGTGCTCCTGGGAGCTGCGCTGGTGGCTCCTCCGCCGGTTGTGACTCGTTGTCGGACATCATTAAATTTAGTCAATAAAATTGATATACCTATCAATTCCTCCAATAAAAGGCGAAGAGTTACGAAGGTGACTAAAGGTTTTTATTGACTAAATAACAGAGCCCACTCTCGTGGGTGATCCGATCCAAGCAGGAGGAATACCAGTCAGTCGCTCACCTTTATACCTGGCCTGGTGGGTGGAGCCAAGGCGGAGTCGGCGGTGGTCATCCCAGGTATAGCAGTGTGGCAAGAGGCGACCTCGTACCGTGATACAATAGTGGTCAGTGATACAGTTATAACGAACAGTGGTGAACAGTGCTAACTACTAACAGTGATACGATAGTGAACGTGGTTTACCACACGATTCGATGTTGACAGTGGTGATTATCTCAGCTAACAGGTTCAAGTACGTTAACTCTTCAATATCAGCTAATCCACGAGGGGCGAAGTTCATGTGGTGCGATGTTTCCTTCTAGAGCTGGTCTGGCACCAGCTGCAGAAACCCGAGCTCAAGCTGGTTTCTTTCTCAGTTATGCTGTAATTTTGAGTCACTACCAAGCCGAAACTGTTTCTCAGGTGGTGCAAAAATGTGCAGAATAGCGAATGCACAACTACTGATCTGTTGCACCCATGAGTGGGAGGCTGGCCTTTCCCCCCACAGGAGAGAGCGAAATCAGACAGTCAAATTATAGGCTGTTCTTCTCACTCATCTCCTGAACAGAGCCCTTCAAATTGTTACCCCTTGGACTAGCAAGAGGCTGGATTCAGTTTCAGTTTCTGTTTGATGACTCAACATAAAATCCCACAAGCACGGCACAGCTTTCGCAAATACAAATAGTTTACAAAGTGGTAGATTTGAGTTTAGAAAGTAAATTGTACACTTATTTTAAAATAGTGAGGAAAATGAAATATCGGACTCCAATGGAAAGCTATTGCACCTGTAAAATCACTCGGACTTGATGCATCTATATGCATTTAACAGTGAGATTAAATTCAAGCATTCAAGGAACTGTGCTAGTCAGAAATCTCCCCTGTTCAATACAGAAATACTACAATATCCAGCTTCTTCTACTAATTCACTTTTAACATTTCACCTGTTTGGAACAAAACTACTTTAAAACTGAGAGATTTATTTACTTCACATTAGTAACTACAAAACTAAAAAGCTTCCAGACAGTCTGGAGATTAGAAGATCCCCCCCATAGAATCATAGAATGATACAGCACCATCGTGCCTATGCCGGCTCTTTGGTCGAGCTATCCAATTAATCCCACTCCCATGCTCTTTCCCCATGGCCCTGTAATTTTTTCAAGTATTTATCCAATTCTCTTTTGAAAGTTACTATTGATTCAGCTTCCACCCCTACTTCAGGCAGTGCATTCCAGATCACAACAACTCACTGTGTAAAAAAAATGATTCCTCATGTCGTCTCTGGTTCTTTTGCCAATCACCTTAAATCTGTGTCCTCTGGTTATCGACCCTTCTGCCACGGGAAACAGTTTCTCCTTATTTACTCTATCACAACCCTTAATGATTCTGAACACTTGTATCAAATCTCCTCTTAACCTGCTCTGCTCTAACCTCAGCGTATCCAGTCTCGCCACATCCCTCATTCCTGGTAGCATTTGAGTAGATCTCTTCTGCACCTTCTCCAAGGCCTTGACATCCTTCCTAAAGTGTGGTGCCCAGAATTGAACACAATACTCTATCTGAGGCCTAATTAGTGTCGGGTTTCAGTCCCACCCCCAACGATGTCCGGCCAACCCACGCTATTTTCCCTTGATTGACCTTGTTAAGCCCGCCCTGCGCGCTAAGCAGGCCAATTAAGGGAAAGCCTATGACAGAGGACGTCAGTGTATTTTTGACAGATGAATTGAGAACAGCTTCGAGAAGCTATCAAACACTGACAATCTCTGTTCTATGGTAAGTCCTTGTACTGAAGACTCAACAAACCTCTTTCCTGAGCAGAAATCAGATGGCCGTTGCATCGGAGAATGCAGCAACCATTCTCTCATCCCTGCCGTGGAGATGAGGAGCCTCTGGATCCCCAAGGGTTGAAGCTTGCACGAAGAAACAAAGGTAAGGAAACTTTTTCTAACACTTTTCACTCACCTCCCATACTTACCGCTCCACACTTGCACCCATCACTCACCTCCACAGCGCACTTTTTGTCCCCGCAGACCCACTGCTCGCCTCGCTGACCCTGGCGAGGTTCGCAGCTGTCGGGAAGCCCGCACTTGTGTGGATAAAATGGGGATAAGCCTCTTAATTGCCTGTTAACTACCTGTTAACAGGCAGTTAATTGGCTGTAATCCCCTTCCCGCCTCGAGGAGACGGGTCCCTGCGCGAGTCGGGGACCCGCCTCCCGGGAAGATGGCACGGAGGCGGGTTGGGAGCAGGGTCGGTACCCGCTCCCAGTTTCTGCCATTTTCCCGGCAGTCCTGCCTCCCCAGGGCTGGCAAAATTCCCCCCATAGTCACCCAACAAGTCTATGATGTGGTACTTTGGCAAATGCCTTTTAAATGTCCATATACACAACATAAACTGCACTACCCTCATCAACCCTCTCTGTCACTTCATCAAAGAACTCAATCAATTAAATCAAATGCGGCTTGCCGTGCTGACTTTCATTTATTAGCCCATACATTTCCAAATGCCAATTAATTTTGTCCCAGATTATTGGGGGGGAATTTTAATGTGGAGGAGCGCATGGGTTTGGATACGGGTGGGGGGTGAAAACCAAGAAAAATGTGAGCCCGGCAGAAAGCCAGCTTCAACCTGCTGAGAACCGCATTTAACTCAAGCGCATTAGGCTGCTTGCGTGCAACCCCCTCAGGAGAGGCAGGTTGCCTTTGAACATATGCTAATCATTCAATTGGAGCAAGATTTCAACTCACTTTCAAATTTAATGGCACCTCCACAGGTTTCACCGGCTTCCTGAAACTCGCCAGTGAAAGCAAGGTGAGAAAACAACGGTAATTGAGGAGGCTGAATCAAACTCATGGAAATATTGCAATAAATAATCTACTTACAGCTGCTTTCTTACTTGCTAGTGAGAAAGGGTTTGTTCACAGTGCTTTTGCTGAGAATTTATTTTCTACGCCCTGAACTAGACAATTTCATTCACTTTGCCTCCAATTTCCACCCTTCCCACACCTTCACATGGTCCATCTCCGATTCTTCCCTTCCCTTCCTCGACTTCTCTGTCTCCATCTCTGGGGATAGGTTATTGACCAACATTCACGATAAGCCCACTGACTCCCACAGCTACCTGGACTGCACTTCCTCCCACCCCACCTCCTGTAAGGACTCTATTCCATTCTCCCAGTTTCTCCGTCTCTGCCGCATCTGCTCCGATGATGCCACCTTCCACACCAGTGCTTCCGACATGTCTTCCTTTTTCCTCAACCGAGGATTCCCCTCTACCGTGGTTGACACGGCCCTCGACCGGGTCCATTCTATCTCCCACACTTCAGCCCTCACCCCTGCCCCTCCCTCCCGGAACCATGATAGGGTTCCACTTGTCCTCACCTTTCACCCCACCAGCCTCCACATTCAACAGACCATCCTCCGCCATTTCCGCCACCTCCAACGTGATTCCACCACCAAATGCATCTTCCCCTCCCCTCCCCTTTCAGCATTCCATAGGGACCGCTCCCTCCGAGACACCCTAGCCCACTCCTCTATCACCCCCAGCACCCCTTCCCCTTCGCCCGGCACCTTCCCGTGCAAGCACAGGAGATGTAACACCTGCCCATATACCTCCCCCCTTCCCACTGTCCAGGGCCCCAAACACCCCTTCCAGGTGAAACAGCGATTTACTTGTATTTCTTGCAATCTAGTATACTGTATTTGCTGCTCACGATGTGGTCTCCTCTACATTGGGGAGACCAAATGCAGATTGGGTGATCGCTTTTTGGAACACCTCCGTTCAGTCCGTAAGGGTGACCCCGAGCTTCCGGTCACCTGTCATTTCAATTCACCGCTCCATTCCCACTCAGACCTCACTGTCCTCGGCCTCTTGCATTGTTCCACGGAAGCTCACCATAAACTCGAGGAACAGCACCTCATCTTCCGATTAGGCACTTTACAGCCTTCCGGACTCAATATCGAGTTCAACAATTTCAGATCATAACCTCGGCCCCTATTATATTTTTATATTTTTATCCACACTTTTGGTTTGTGCCTTTTCCTTTTCTCTCTCTCCTACATGGCAGCTGTCTCTCACTCTGCCAGCGCATTTCACACTTCATCTAGAGCCATCCTTTGTCTCTTTACCTGTCCTATTACCATCTCGTCTCACCTTGAATATCTCTTAATGTCTCTTCTTTCATCCCCTCCCCCATTTCCCAGCCCCCAAACTGCCTTTTGTTTCATTTCCTGCCTTTTCTCTCAGTTCTGTAGAAGGGTTTCGACCCGAAACGTTGACTCTGTTTCTCTCTCCATGGATGTTGCCTGGCCTGCTGAGTTTTTCCAGCGTTTTCTGTTGTTATTTATTTTCTACAGTATGGAGGTTTTGTGAATCACATTAGGATGGGTGATGCCTTAGCTGCCTTAGATTGGACCTCGGACGAGGAGTAATATAACCAGTACCAGTACCAGCAACAGCAGCAGCAGTCTGCTCTTGAGAGACCTGTAGCTAGACAGCAGAGAGGGGAGCAGCAGAGAGGGTCTACAGGCAGAGGCTGAGTTTCCTTGACATGTCCGAACAGGAGGCTCAGGCAATCGCTTCAGGTGGTGGCAGCTATCTGCAGCCTGCTAGAAGACTTGCTGCCTGCTGGACCTGGTGGCCACGCTTTACCAGTGGCTGTCAAAGTCACCACCGCCCTCCACTGCTTTGTCTCCGGATCCTTTCAGGGCTCTGCTGGAGACATATCCAGGATCTCCCAGACAGCAGCCCACAAATGCATAAGACTGATAGCTTGTTTTCCATGGCCGGCAATTATGTGAACTTCTCCAGCGATGATGCCAGTCCGAATGAGCGGGCGCTCGGGTTTGCGGCTCTGGCTGGCTTCCCACAGGGGCTGGGCATCATCGACTGTGCACACATGGCAATCTGGGCACCCCTAGAACAACCAGGAGTTTTCGTCAACCACAAGGGCTTCCACTCCATCAATGTGCAGCTGGTGTGTAACCGCAAAAAGATATTTCTGCAAGTGTGCGCAAGGTTCCCGGGCAGCTGCCATGATGATTTTGTACTGTGGCAGTCCAAGCTCCCTGACGTCTTCAGACCTAGAAGCACACTTGAGGGGTGGATGCTAGGAGACAAGGGATACCCACTTCAAACTTGGCTGATGACACCCGTCAGAAACCCAACTAGTGAAGCCAGACAGCGCTACAATAAATGCCATATGACTAGCAGATGCGTGATCGAACAAGCCCACGCTTGAGATGCGCTTTAGATGCCTAGACAGATCTGGAGGCGCCCTTCAACGTGCACCAGCCAGGGTCTCCAGAATGGTTGTGGTGTGCTGTGCTCTGCACAACATTGCACAGTAGCGAGGTTTGGACCTGCAGGAGGAACAAGGCACAGAGCTCAGATCCTCTTTGGACGATTCCGAAGAGGAGGAGGGGGAAGACGAGGAAGCTGATGAGGAGGAAGGTGATGAGGGCAATGCACCACCAACTGCTCACATTGCTGCCAGGGATGCCAGGGATGCCCTTATTAATGCAAGGTTCACTTAGGTTGCACCAGTGAACCGATGTCAGAAGCACACGCAACAGCCATTCTTCTCACCACCACCGCCCCCCCCATGCCACTAACAAAGCAGTCCTGCAAACAAACAACCACTCGTTGCACATCCCCCCAATGGTCCCCATCAATTTATCTCTTCCCATTCATAGACTTCAAGAGGACATAGACAGGCTGGTGGAATGGGCAGACACGTGGCAGATGAAATTTAACGTATAAAAGTGCGAAGAGATACATTGTGGTAGGAAGAATGAGGAAAGGCAATATAAACTAAAGGGTACAATTCTAAAGTAGGTGCAGGAACAGAGAGACCTAGGGGTATATGTGCACAAATCATTGAAGGTGGCAGGGCAGGTTGAGAAAGCAGTTAAAAAAGCATATGGGATCCTGAGCTTCATAAATAGAGGCATAGGCCGGAATTTTGCCGGCGTTCAGAGGGCGGAATTGGAGGCGGGTCAGAGGTTAAATTCGCTATGATTGACGGCAGGTTCTGAACCCGCCGTGATCCTGCCTCCACGCATGTTTCCCCAGTGTCGGGTCTCCGATTTGCAAACGGACCCGACACCAAGTGGCGGGAAAGGGATTAAAGGCATATAACTGCCTATTAAGTGGTACTTTAGAGCTATTTTCACAGGGTTTTTAGATTTTCCAGCTTCTGGGTTGGGTTTCACGATATTCCAACAACACGCCAGGCAAGTGTGGTGTGAAGACCAGCGAGCTGGAAACTTCACAGCTGCAACTGCAGTGTAAAAGCTGCACTCTCACATCTTGTCATTTAGAAATCTGTGATGTTGGTGATTGAATAATTTGAGGGGCATATTCTGTGTTTAGGCTGCAAGTATGTGTTGTGCACTACAGATCCATTGCTGGATTTTAAAGGCGCACTTACCCTAAACTGCGCCACCTCAAGTTGTCAGCACACAGATGGCAATGATGCCAAAACTTCGTTCTACATCAATTTATTACAATGCAGGTAGACTACCTTTTATCCGAACTTCCGAAAACCGAAACTCTCTAAAAACCGAAGGTTTTTTCGTTCAGCATAAGTCATGCACATGACATGACCAGAGTGGCGCACGACCCCGACCCCCGCCGACGACCCCCCGCGGACCCCCCCCCGCGGACCCCCGACGACCCCCCCGCCGACCCCGACCCCCGCGGACCCCCCCCGCGGACCCCCGCCGACCCCCCCGCCGACCCTGACTCCCGCCGACCCCCCCGCCGACCCCCCCGCGGACCCCCGCCGACCCACCCCCGCCAACCCCCCCCTGCCGACCCCCGCCGACCCCCCGCCGACCCCGACTCCCGCCGACCTCCCCACTGACCCCCCCCCGCCGACCCCCCCGCAGACCCCCGCCGACCCACCCCCGACAAATTTCCCAGTCTTATAAAATACCTTCCGAAATCCAAAATTTTCCGAAAACCGAAACACGGCTGGTCCCGAGGTTTTCGGATAAAGGATAGTCTACCTGTATTGGGAAAGAGCAGAAACGTTACAAATAAATCTATCATAACACCCAAGTGAGAACCCTTGTGATTATTAATGTGACATCTTCCTCTTACACGTGCTTCTACGTTGCGAGACCCCTGTGGCTTCAGCATATGTGGAGGCAGCCTGCTCACTTCCCTGCTGCTCCTGCTTAGATGCCTTTGGCGGCCGTCCTCTGGTTTTGCGAGCCTTAGAGGGCCCTGCAAAATCTGCTCCTCCTGCGGCTGTGCAGGGGCAGACTTGGCCATCTCTGTTGGCTCAGGTAGGTGGGGCACTGACCAAGGGCTCGGCAGTGGCAAGAGCGTGTGATCGCTTGGAGAGGAGCCCCCACTTCCTTGTTGTCGACCACCAACGTCCCTCTCATGGGTCACCCGCACTTCACTGCTAGCAAGTGGCTGGAGAGCACCTTGCTGCACATCGGCGGGGCCATGTGGACCCGTCTCTGTACGGACAGTCCTCATGACCGGGACGTCCATGTACCTCTGGTTCCTCTCTACGATAGATGGCCTTCTATCTTCCATAGCTGGCCATCTATCTGGAAGAGCCACCATGTTGGCTTGTGTCTGGCGAGTTAGGTCCTCCATGGAGGTTGCCATCCTTTCCATGGCGGCACCTAGATTGCCCATAGCATTCACCACAGCATTGCTAATGGTTAAAATGGACTCCTCCATTCTCTACACACTTGCAGTTACCATGGAAGGAAACCCACTCAGAGCCTCCTGCACTTGTTCCTGAAGCTCCAGCACCGCTCTCTTTCTGGATGGCCCCAGAGGCTCAGTGTTTACATGCAGCTGAGCAGAGCTGGGAGAGACCTGCATCCTCCGACGAGGACTCTCCACTGCTGTACCTGTCTCCAACATCTGTTCCTGCTCACTTGTGAGCTGTGATACACCAGGTGACAACACTAATCTATCTCGTAAAAAAACCACCGAGGTGTGTGTCTCTGCGCTGGTGCTGGGTGCGCTGAATGCTGGTGACGCTACTCCCTCAGAGGCTGGTGGTTCCTCTGAGGAGTGCTCCTGCTCTTTCTCCTGGACAGTGGGGAGGAGGCTCTCGATGGTCCTGTGGGGGAGTAAAGGCATGAGTTAGACAAGTGAAATGTATGTTGCAGACACATCCCATTGTGCAGATGCTTAGCATTCAATCTCTATGAACCTATCTCCCATATTAGTCACTCATGAATGCTAAACCAGAGGGTTAGAAATCAATTCTGTCACCAGCTTGCTGTTCTACGCCGTCTCTCCGTCCCCCACTTCCAGCTCTTCTGCACCTTCGACGATCTCCAGGGTTGCCTCCTCAGCGCTCGTTAGGTGCGCCAGGGATGGTGGGCCTCCTCCTTTCCTCCCCCTCTCCCTTTTATTGTGGGCTCTCTTCTCCTGTAATGAGGGACATAAGTGGAGTTTGAGAGAGATTGATGGAGTGAGTGTAAAGAACAGATGACATAGATGTTTAGAGGGAGACTATGAAAGAGTGAGGTGCACAAATCAAGTTCCCTCCCTGTGCGTTGTTAGTTGTTGGCATTGCATAAGAGTGTGAGTGGTGCATAGTAAGATGGTGACGTGATTCTGTACAAAGAGAGGGATGGGTGAGGGTGCAAGGGATGTTAGAGTGAGTTGGGATGTGCAGGGGAAGGTTGCCAATGCAGAGTGATGGGGATGAGAAGAGATTGGAGGTAGATGGAAGGTAAATGTGATGTTACACTCACTTTTGCTGATCGCAACAGATCATTAAACCTCTTGTGACACTGCACCCAGGTGCATATGCAGACCGACCTCGAACTGACCTCCTCAGCAATTTGCAGACAAGCTGCCTTGGGTTGCTGAGGAGGCCTCCTCCTTCCGTCTCCGGGAAGAGGACCTCCTTATGTCCTCTTACTCCCTCCACAAGAGCATGGAGGGAGTCCGCATCGAAGTGGGGAGCAGCCTTAGGTTTTTGCATTGCTATACCTGCAGCAGCCAGCTCTTCAGGGAACAAAACGGAAATTAATCTGCAGAGGGGACATGGCCCCTTTAAATAATCAGTCCAACATCGCTTCATCAGACACGAGCAGCTGACCCGCACCCAGCAATTGTCTTGGAAAATCCGCACGTCGGCCTGAACGAGGCCAATCAACGGAAAATTTCAACTACAGGGCGGTGGGAACCGGGAGCGGGTCTGGAACCCGCCGAACAGCGGACCTGCCACCATCCCGCCTTCAGGCGCAAAATCGCGGCCATAGTAAGCAAGGAAGTTATGACGAACCTTTATAAAACACTGGTTCGGCCTCAACTGGAGTAGTTTCCAACTCTGGGCACCACACTTTAGGAAGGATGTGAAGGCCTTAGAGAAGGTGCAGAAAAGATTTACAAGAATGGTTCCAGGGATGAGGGACCTCAGTTATGTGGATAGACTGGAAAAGCTGGGGTTGTTCTCCTTGTAGCAGAGAAGGTTGAGAGGAGATTTGATAGAGGTGTTCAAAATCATGAGGGGTCTCGGCAGAGTAGATAGAGAGAAACTGTTCCCATGGTAGAAGGGCCGAGAACCAGAGGACACACATTCAAGGTGACTGACAGAAGAACCAAAGGCGACATGAGGAAAAACTTTTTTACGCAGCGAGTGGTTAGGATCTGGAAGGCACTGCCTGAAAGGGTGGTGGAGGCAGATTCAATCACGGCTTTCAAAAGGGAATTGGATAAGTACCTGAAGGAAAAAAATTTGCAGGGCTACGGGGATAGGGCAGGGGAGTGGGACTAACTGTCGAGAGCCAGCACAGGTTTTATGGGCCGAATGGTCTCCTTCTCTGCTGTAACCATTCTATGATTCTATCATCAAACAAGTTAAAAGGCGACGCCACCCAGCAACCAAAAATGGACAAGATGGGAAAGTGGTGCAAAAGAATAAAATTTATGTGATTGAACTAACAGAAACTTCACAACATAACATTTTCTCAGACACCCATGTGCATACCCTTGTGCAACTACAAAGCTTTATTCTTCCTTTTCCTACCGCTCCTACGTGGTGCAACCCCTGTGGCTTCAGCAGTGGTAGAGGCAGGCTGCTCAGATCCCTGCTCTGACTGCTGAGATACTCTTGGCCGACAACCTCTGGGATTTGGAGCCCGTGAGGGCCCCTCCAAAGACTGCTCCACCTGTGCATGGGCAGACTCGACCATCAGGACACGAGGCAGCATGTCTGGTACTGAATGAGGAGGGGGGGGGACAGTGGGTGAGAAGTGAAAGCACTTTAAGTGCAGTCCCCACTTCCAGGTCCCCTTTCGCCATCATATTTCTTATGGTCCAGCCATACTTCACTCCTACCACTCTGCTGGAAAGCAGCTTGGTGCAGATCAGTGACGCGCGGTAAGGCCAAAGCTAAGTTGTCCATCATCCTAATACAGGCTCCAGACATGTTGGCATCCAAAGCCTGCACAGCCGTGGTCAAGACCTGCATGGACTCATTTGATTGCCGTGATTGGCGTTCCATGAAGTTGGCCACTCTATCCATGGAAGAAGACATCCTCGCAATGCCCTGCAACGACATCAACCCACTCATGCTTGAGCTGGACTCCTCCATTATCTCTGCACTCGTGGAAGACCTGCCAGTACGTCACAGATTTTCTGCTGCCCCTCAATGATTAGCCTATTCATCAATGGCCCCCCGAGGTACAGCATCTGTGTCCAGCCGAACAGAACTTGGAGAGGGCGGTGCCCTCCGACACGGACTCCCCACCACTGTCCATGCCACCACTGTTTGCTCATGCTTACTTGTGAACTGTGAGCCACCAGGTGAAAATCCAACTATCTGTCTTACCGGACCCACTGAAGTGTGAGTATCTGCACTGGTGCCTGGTCTGCATGAGTCCTGTGACGGTGCACCCTCAGAAGGAACCAGCTCCTCTGAGGATTCATTGTCCAGGTGGTCCAGCGACTGCTGCTGTACATGCGAAGGCCCTGGCGGAGAGAAAAGGTCTGAATTAGTATTGGCAAGGTAAGAATGTTGCAACTTAGCATTATGAAAATCATATTTCACTCGCTGCTGAAATCAAGTCAACATGTATGATATGTGGGTCGCTGATATTTAATTCTATCACCCGGTAAATGAAAGGTCCCAATCTCATCATCTCCGATGGTCAGAGATGCCGTTAGCTGTGAAATCTGTGGAGGCCCGCCTCCCTCTCCCTAGTGTTCTGTGCTCTCTTCTCCTGCAACGGTGGAAAGAACAGACCTATGAGTGACTGTAATGACATGTGCTCACCTGATGGATGCAATGCATTTGGTGAGGGTAACTATCAGAGAGAGGCATCAAATTACGTAAGGGTGAGAGTGATTGGCAGTGGTGCATGGATAGATGGGGATGTGAGGAAGTGCATAGACAGAGAATGATGGGTGCGGTTGCAAGGTATGTGGGTGTGAGGAGTGAGGTGATGGAAGGGACTTGACAAGGCAGAGTGAGGGGAGAGAGGGTGATGTGCACCTTTTCTGACCTGGTTAGGTCATTAAAGAGCTTCCTGCACTGAATCCAGGAACGTGGCATAATGCTCCTGCTGCTGACCTCCTCGGCCACATCCAACCACGCCTTCTTTGTGGCAGCAGCAGGTTTCTTCCTCCCATTTCTGGGGAACAGTATCTCTCCCCAACACCTCAAAACCCCCAGCAGTACAGCAAGGGAAGCGACATTAAAGAGGGGCACAGCCTTTGAGCATCCTGAGTCCATATTCTGCAATTGCTGTATCTGTGCGAAACTTCCCATCTCCTATAAATTCCATCTTTGGATTGGCCCTTTAAATAACTGAGTTGAGATCGTGTCATGGGGTCTGCGCCACACCCGCTGCTGCGCATTCGACGCCAAACCCGGAAGTAATACAATAATTAGGTGTCTGTGTTAAAATGCCACAGACAGACATGCTGAAAGTTCTTCCGGGTTTCCCACCAGATATCAGACCCGCTCCCCTCACTCCGATCACGACTCGGAGTTATTATCGGGGCCCAAATATCTATCTTAGATTAACCCCATAACGAAAGTTATATAGTCATGGTTGGCTTAAGCTTGTCGAGAAAATTCCAAGTATTTTTATGGACACTGTTGTAGTGTAGCCTGGCTTTCTCTAAGAGCCAGGTCATCTGCTTCACAGGCAATCTGTAAACCTGCATCGAGGCATGAAGCTGCGAGGTGGAGAGCAGTCATGAAGATTCCAGGTCCAGGGGGCGAAAGGCGAGGTTGGAGCAGTCACGCTGGAGCTCAGCCTTACTCCAACTCTAACTTCTGCTTAGATTTAAAAGTCTTCAAATTTGAACCACACCTCTGGGGCAGTGGCTTGTTAACAAACGGGGTGGAAATTGCGGTCGGAGGCTTGCCGCCAGCGAAGGCCTCAGAACCACAAGAAAACTCCACACCTACCTGATGGCTCCGGGCCTTCGAACACTTGCGCTCCCAAGCCTGCAGGTGTACGCCTGCGTAAAGGCCCACATATCCCAGGGGTGCAGGCGGTTCAGCCCAACCAACGACAAAGGGGGAATTCCCATTATGTTTATGGAGATTCCATTGATGTACGGATTCCCCACAAGCATAACAGGAATCACCTAAAAAATACATTTTCACAACACTGAAATAAAAATAAATCATCACAGGTTCAAAATGAATTAAAATACCCTTTAATGAAACATTTAAAATAAAAAATTATTTTTTTGAAAAATAAATGTAAGCATTTTTAAATGGGACAAAAATAGCCTTAAATAGTAAGAGAATGTTTAAATGATTTTTAAAAATGTATTTTAACATTTATTTTAACCCTTACGCTGGTAAGAGAAGGCCCTACGCCTGCTTTTACCAGGCATAAGGGTTTGGTGGGTATTCGCTGGGCAGTAGTTGGGTAAACTCTGTGCCAGTGAATGTCAATTTCCAGCGGATGGGTATGATCTGTCAAGCAGAAACTTCACAGATCGCAAGTTCCGGGTTTTCGCACATGCGATACCTGGAACCTGCGGGGCACTTATCCGGGCCAATAAGTTCCTCCAAATACAGCCCACGATAATTGACACCTCACCTGTTTTCTCTCCAGTGTCAATGAGACAGGTGCACAACCAATCTCCTGGAGTCGCGTTCTTGTTGCTGTGGTCAAGTTACTGTGGTGATCTATCCTTTTCGATGTGGTCTTTTACGATGTGTAAATTAATAATCCTTTTAATAGTTCTTCAGCCTTTTTAAGAGTTCTTTTCCTTTTGCTTGCTGGAGCCAATTTAATATCAAGCTTTCGTTTATCAGATGTATTTTTACTGCAGGACTTTACGCTGAATCACTTGGCACAGCAGAAATCATGATACTATTTGGTGCAGGAACCTGTATGGTCCTGTTTGTGGTATCAAACAAATTTACAAGCAACAATTTGCACAGCCGACTTGGTTGAGAAGGCATACGGAATGCTTGCCTTTATTAGCCGAGGCATAGAATACAAGAGCGGGGAGGTTATGCTAGAACTGTATAAATCACTAGTTAGGCCACAGCTAGAGTACTGCGTGCAGTTCTGTTCACCACATTACAGGAAAGATGTGATTGCACTAGAGAGGGTGCAGAGGAGATTTACGAGGATGTTGCCTGGACTGGGGAATTTTAGCTATGAGGAAAGATTGGATAGGCTGGGGTTGTTTTCTTTGGAACAGAGGAGGCTGGGGGGAGACCTTATTGAGGTGTATAAAATTATGAGGATCCTAGATAGAGTGGATAGGAAGGACCTATTTCCCTTAGCAGAGGGGTCAACAACCAGGGGGCATAGATTTAAAATAATTGGTGGAAGGTTTAGAGGGGATTTGAGGGGAAATTTCTTCACCCAGAGGGTGGTGGGGGTCTGGAACTCATTGCCTGAAAGGGTGCTAGAGGCAGAAAGCCTCACCACATTTAAAAAGTGCTTGGATGTGCACTTGAAGTGCTGTAACCTACAGGGCTACGGACCAAGAGCTGGAAAGTGGGATTAGGCTGGATAGCTCTTTGTCGGCCGGCGCGGACACGATGGGCCGAAATGGCCTCCTTCTGTGCTGTAACTTTCTATGATTCTATGACTTGTTAGACAGAGTTCTACCGGTGCCAGTCTAGACAGCTGGCGCATGTACCAATCTCTTCAGGGCAAGCCTCCCTGCCAATGTTTTGTGTTATCAGTCATCAAAGAGAAAGTCGGTGCCAGTCTAAAGAGAAGGTACATTTCCATAGTTTTGTGCTTAAAGTGGAATTGAATTGGTCTCATTCACCAAATCAGAAGACAAAGAAGAAAACACGTGAATTTGTTTAGCACCTTTTGGACCCTCAGGATATCCCAAATTGTTGGCTAGTTCCTACTGGCCATGCATCCTGCAGGCGTTGGCTCTTTCCATCACGAAAAACACTACTAACACATGGACAGGGAAGTGTATGACACACGTTGCTGATGGTGCCACTGGATTTCTCCACAATAAAGCAACACTACAATTGGCAGACACTGTTGTTGTTTATTAACAATATAGAAGACTTTCCCGTTAATTATTGTAACACCAAGCATGGGCAGAAAGCCTGGACCCAAGATCTAGCTGTCTTGGCTGGTACTGCTGTCAGTCTAGGCAACAAGCAAACAGTGAAAAACGTTCCTGGCAAATTTGTCTGAGTGTCACAATCATTTAAGTTCTTGCACCACCTAGTGTCATGATTATGCCGTACCAAATTCTAACAAAGGGCTCCCAATTGCTTAGTAAAAAAATAATTGATATATTTATAAAGCACCTTATCACATCCCCAGAACATCCCAAAGCACTTCACAACCATTGTATTACTTTTGAAGTGCAGTCACTGTTGTTATACAAGAAAATGTGCCAGCCAATTGCACACAGCAAAGTCCCACAAACAGCAAATGAATGAACGAGCGAGATAATCTGGGTTTTTTTGGTGTTGACCCATGTCTTCACCTCAGGTACAGCTGCTTATCGTACCACTACCCCAGGTTATCAATCACCTGGGATGTTTGTAATTAAATGGGATGGCTTGATTCATTGATCTGTGTCAGGTACTTTGAAATGCCTGCTAGATGGATGCTTGTCCCGGTATAGTGTGAATAATGAAATGATGGGGGGAAAAATTGAGTCGCGCCCCCTTTGGGGCGCTAACTGCGCCGGGGTGCAACCTTTAGTGCCCCGAAAAAAATTAGTGTCCCTGCAGCCGAAATTAATCGGTAGTGCCCCAAGAGGGAAGCAGGGTGCTACTGGAAGTGCCTCGCCACCCTCTTGGGGTGCTGCGAGGGAATATCGCGGCGCTGCGGCAGGTCGTGCCGTGGTACGGCAGGCCTTCCTCCCCTTCTTAAAGGGTAGGGCCTTGCGCAGCGCAACCCGAGGCCCAGCTGGGTTACCAGGGATTGGAGAGCCGGCAAAAGAGCCCGCACTCAAGAGAAGTGCCGGGCTCACGGAGTGCAGATGGCACTCCGCTGGGGGGCTTCAGAGGAGGCCGGGGATGGCGGAGGGGGCAGGTGCTGGCAGGCGGCCAGCAATAAAAATGGCCGCCCGGCACCTCGCCATTAATTAGTGCCGCCCCGGCCGCAGATAGGCCCCCCTGACCCCATCAGACATAGTGTCTGGTGGTAAGTCAGGGGGAGCTACTGAAGATCGCGGTCGGGGCGCGAACAGGGCCCTGCGCACGGCAATGACGTCATTGCCAGCGGCGCAGCGTCACAGGGCGCTATCGGTTACCGCCGCCACTAACCTCCCGCTGAATTTCACGGGAGGCGTTGGTGGCACCGCGTCCGGGCGCTAGTTGCTTTGTGCCCCATTAGCGCCCTAAGAGGGTGCTAACGGGAGGCGCAAAGCAACCGACTTTTTAGGCATGTGTAGTAAAGATTTCCAGAACTACATAAGTCTCTAGCTTGACCTGAGATGTGACTATTAGCCAGACTAGCTAGCAGTAACTGAGCTTGTGTGTGCATTGTGGCCAGCAGTAAAGAAAGCAAAATCTCTGCCCATTTAAATATTAATTTGCTTTTTTATTTTTCCTACCAAAGCGGATAACCTCGCATTTTCCCTCATTAAACTCCATCTGCAAGATTTTTGCCCACTCACTTAGCCTATCTATATCCCTTTGGAGATTCTTTGCGTCCTCCACACAATTTGCTTTCCCACCTATCTTTGTATCATCAGCAAATTTGGTTACATTACACTCGGTCCCTTCATCCAAGTCATTAATATAGATTGTAAATAGTTGAGGCCCCAGCACTGATCCCTGCGGCACCCCACTAGTTACAGTTTGCCAACCTGAAAATGACCCATTTATCCCGACTCTGTTTTCTGTTAGTTAGCCAATCCTCTATCCATGCTAATATATTACCCCCAACCCCGTGAGCTCTTATCTTGTGTAGTAACCTTTTATGTGGCACCTTATCGAACGCCTTCTGGAAACATCTACTGGTTCCTTTTTATCCACCCTGCTCGTTACATCCTCAAAGAACTCCAGCAAATTTGTCAAACATGATTTCCTTTTTTAAAACCATCTGACTCTCCTTGACTATATTATGATTTTCTAAATGTAATGCTACCACTTCCTTAATGATGGACTCCAGCATTTTCCCAATGACAGATGTTAGGCTAACTGGCCGATAGTTGCCTGCTTTATGTCTCCCTCCTTTCTTAAATAGGGGCGTTACATTTGCAGTTTTCCAGTCCGCTGGGACCTCTCCAGAATCCAGGGAATTTGGGTAGATTACAACCAATGCATCCACTATCTCTGCAGCCACTTCTTTTAAGACCCTAGGATGCAGGCCATGGGGTCCAGGGGACTTGTCCACCTTTAGTCCCATTAGTTTGCCTAGTACTTTCTCTCTAGCGATAGTGATTGTTTTAAGTCCCCCCCTACCCCAATAGCCCCTTGATTATCCATTATTGGGATGCTTTTAGTGTCTTCTACCGTGAAGACCGATACAAAATATTTGTTCAAAGTCTCCGCCATTTCCCTGTTTCCCATTATTAATTCCCCAGACTCATCCTCTAGGGGACCAACGTTTACTTTAGCTACTCTCTTCCTTTTTATATACCTGTAGAAGCTCTTGCTGTCTGTTTTTATATTTCTTGCTAGCTTACTTAAGCAGCCTTTTATCTCATCTCCAATACTTTTGTCACTAATAAACCAAAGTGTTCAAAGAAAATGAATAATTACAGTGAGCTGTGGACGCCAAGCTTGCTGGTTTGCTGAAGATCAATTTGGATCAGCTGCGCCTGCTGCTGTACGCCGGCAGCGCAACTCAGGTAGGTCCTGGGAGGGGGGGAGGGAGGCGAACAGGAGGGTGGTCGAGGGCAAGCCGGTAGCGGCCTGCAGCACTGCTGTGGAGCAAGGAAGAGCACAAGGTAAATGAAAAAAGATGAAGCGAGTTGTTATGATCTGGAACGCACTGCCTGAAAGGGTGGTGGAAACAGATTCAATAGTAACTTTCAAAAGGGAATTGGATAAATATTTGAAGGGGAAAAAGTTGCAGAGCAGTGGGGAAAGAGCAGGCGAGTGGAACTACCGGCACAGGCACGATGGGCCGATTGGCCTTCTTCTGTGCCGTATGATTCTGTGAAGTATCCAGGAAATTAATCTTCTATTCCTGGTGACTCCAGGGCAATCCTGGAGAGATGGAAGTCCTACTGCTGGAAGTATGGACCAGGAGCCCAATACAGACATTGCACACCCACCCAAACTGATGGTGGGAAAGTTATCCCTGTCAGTGTGCAGAGCAAATTTTAAGCCTGAATAAAAAAGAAAATGCTACAAATACATTATATTACCTGAAAAGAGGGAAAAAACCTGGTTAATGTTTCGAGTTGAGAGCCTTGGGTAAAACATTAGGCAGTGGAATCCCTATGATATCTCAGCCAACTTCTCCTGGGGCACGTGCTGTATGTGTTGTTTCTGCCCCTGCCAAAGTACCAAAATGGCTCTGCTCAAAATCACAAATGACATCCTATATGACTGTGACAAAGGTAAACTATCCATCCTCGTCCTTCTCGATGTGTCTGCAGCCTTTGACATGGTTGACCACTCCATCCTCCTCCAATGCCTCTCCACCATTGTCCAGCTGGGTGGGACTGTACTCGCCTGGTTCCATTCTTATCTATCTAATCGTAGCCAGAGAATCACCTACAATGGTTTCTCTTCCTGCTCCCACACTGTTACCTCTGGAGTCCCCCAAGGATCTATCCTTGGCCCCCTCCTATTTCTCATCTACATGCTGCCCCTTGGCGACATCATCCGAAAACCCGATGACACCCAGCTCTACCTCACCACCACCTCTCTCAACCCCTACACTGTCTCTAAATTGTCAGACTCCAGTACAGGATGAGCAGAAATTTCCTCCAACTAAATATTGGGAAGACCGAAGCCATTGTCTTTGGTCCTCACCACAAAATCTGTTCCCGAGCCACTGACTCCATCTCTCTCCCTGGCAACTATCTAAGGCTGAACCAGACTGTTCGCAACCTTGGTTTCATATTTGATTCCAAGATGAGCTTACGACCACATATCCATGTCATCACCTAGACTGTCTATTTCCACCTCTGTAACATCGCCGGATTCCGCCCCGTCTCAGCTCATCCGCTGCTGAAACCCTCATCCATGCCTTTGTTACCTCTAGACTTGACTATTCCATTGCACTCCTGGCCGGCCTCCCACGTTCTACCCTCCATAAACTTGAGATCTTCCAAAACTCTGCTACCCGTGACCTAACTCACACCAAGTCCCATTTACCCATCACTTCTGTGCTCACTGACCTACATTGGCTCCCAGTTAAGCAACGCCTCAATTTTAAAATCCTCATCCTTGTTTTCAAATTCCTCCATGGCCTCCCCACTCCAAGGCTGCGATTTTGCAAATGGATGCGGCTTGGGAGCAGGTCAGCTGGTTTCCGGGTTCCAGTCCCGCCCCCAACTGCATCCGGCCAACAGACTTGATTTTACGTCAATTGGCATTGTTAAGCCCGCTCTGCGAGCTTGCCGGCCAATTATGATTAAGCCGGTCGGATGACGTCATTTGATGATGCATCATCTGCCGGTTTTCTTAAAGGGACCACACACAATCTTTCTTTGACAGCTGATTTCTCAGTGTTTGACAGCATTGAGGTGCTGCAAACACTGACAATCGCTGTTCACAGGTGAGCTCTTGCACCCAGGCTCTCCAGTGACCCCCTCCTTAGGCTAGAACAGATGGCAGCTGCAGGTGAGGTTACAGAAGCGATCTGTCACTGGTGAGAGAGGTTCTCCCAATGAGGTGGGACTAGACATCCAATTCAAAACTTGTTACCTACAGAAAAGTTTAAATGCATTAAATATGATTTTCCCAACATTTTCTTACCTCTGAAACTCACCAGTGCATCATTGGATTCTTCACACCACTTCTGCAGTTGCCATCAATCCAGAAACATTACAGCAGACTCACAACATGCCACATTTACCTGGCGTGCTGTCCGGACATCGGGGAACCCAAGGCAGAAGCGGCAAAATTGAAAAAGAGCCTGTTAACAAGTATCAAGTACCTGTTAACAGGCAGGTAAGTGTGGCTATAATCCTCTTCCCGCCGCTAGGTGTCGGGTCCATGCGCAAATCAGGGACCCAACACTTGGGAAGATTGATTGGAGGTGGGTTGGCAGCGGGTTTCCTACCCGCTGTTAATCTTTGCCATTTTGACAGCGGTCCCACCTTCAATCCCGCACTCTGAGGACCGGCAAAATTGCGTCCCTAATCTCTGAAACCCCCTCCAACTCTACAACCAATGTTCCCATCAAGCTGCGTGGGCACACGGCGCTCTTAACCTCCCGTGCAGCTGGTGAGCCGGCTTTTAAATTGAAAAAAATGTGCATGCAAGGAATTTTGATTGGGCTACGCAGCCCTTTAAAGGGGCCCCAAAAAAATTATAGGGAACATTGCCTACAACCCACCCTCCTTGTGGGCCTGCTCCTGGGCCTGGCTAAAAGAGCCATCAATTGGTCCAGGCAGCGGGCGGTCGAGGGGGTCGCCCAGCCGGATTGCCTGCCTCTCTTCCGCGGCCATGTTCGCGCCCGGGTGGCCCTGGAGATGGAGCACGCGGTGTCCGCCGGCGCGCTTGAGTATTTCCGCGACCGGTGGGTGCCGCGGGGACTGGAGTGCATTATCAGCCCGGAAAACCAAATTTTAATTTGATTTGTTAAGTTTTAGTTGAACTTTTGTTTATTTACAGTCCAATTGGGTTTTTTTTTGGGGTCCAAATAAAAAGAGTGCCGACAACCCACCGAGTTATTTGCACTCCTCCAATTCTGGCCTCTTGTGCATCCCCAATTTTAATCGCTGCCATTGCCCGAAACTCTGGATTTACAGTGTCAGCTATGGCTCAGTGGGTATCACACTCGCCTCTGAGTCAGAAGGTTGTGGGTTTATAGTCCCACTCCAGGAACTTGAGCACATAAATCTAGGCTGACACACCCAGTGCAGTGCTGAGGGAGTGCTGCACTGTCGGAGGTGCCGGCTTTCAGATGAGGCGTTAAACCAAGTCTGCTCTCTCTGGTGGATGTAAAAGATCCCATGGCACTATTTTGAAGAAGCGCAGGGGAGTTATCCCTGGTGTCCTGGCTAATATTTATCCCTCAATCAACATCACAAAAACAGATTATCTGGTCATTATCACATTGTGGTTTGTGGGAGCTTGCTGTGCGCAAATTGGCTGCCACATTTCCCACATTACAACAGTGACTACACTCCAAAAGTACTTCATTGGCTGTAAAGCGCTTTGAGACGCCCGGTGGTCGTGAAAGGCGCTATATAAATACAAGTCTTTCTTTCCCTCCCTAAATCTCTCCGCCTCTCTACCTCTCTCTCCTCCTTTAAGACGCACCTTAAAATCTACCCTAATATCTCCTTATGTGGCTCTGTGTTAAATTTTGTTTGATATCGCTCCTGAGAAACACCTTGGGACGTTGTACTGCCTTAAAGGCGCTATATAAATGCAAGTTGTTGTTGTATTGACAGCAGCCTGTCGCCAGATGGCGCTCATTCTGTGGGAAGCGAGCGGGGGGATTCTGGGATACTGGAGGAGTGAGCTGCTGCCGCGGTGAGCCCTGGGATGTTGGAGGACTCTGTTTATGTGGTTGGCTGAGTGGCTCAGGGGCGACGCTGAGAGCGGAGCCGGTCGCGGGCTTGAAAACCGGAGCCTGTGAACGGCCGCGAGAGGGTAAGAGGCAACCGGCCGCCGAGAGGGGCCGCAACACGGCAAAGGGGGCCGAGTGGAACGAAGGATGAAGCGGGCGGTGGGGCAAGGGGGAGCTCGAAGGCAGCGCCTCCCGGCCTGGGGCTTAGAGTAATCTGGGGGGCTGGCGACCTGACTCGGAGCTGGGTTATTAAAGTTGGGATGGGAGCTGCGACAGGTGAGATGGGAATTCCCTTGTGGTGGTTTGTTTATTTGTTTGATTTTAAGCCCTTTGTATGTCACTGTCTCATCCTTGAGCTCTCTCGGGGAAACAATGTTACTCATCTGACATCAATTTGTCTTTGGAAGGAATGTAACAGGAACAGGGACGAGATTCCAGCAAGATGCTGGTTTGTAAATGAAACCGTGTCTGTGTTGGATACTTTGTAATTATCAGTGAAACACTGTTACTAATCGGACTGCCTGTCTTAAAAGTTTCTTAACAAGCAAAATATTTAGTGTTTGGGGATTTTATTTTAAGTTTTCAGGGTTACAGACAGTGTTATCAATCTGACTTCTCTAATAAAAAACACAAGCTTTTCGACGCTAATTTCAGCTTTTATTCATAAACATTTTGCTGGAACCTTTCCATGTTAAACTCAAGACTTTTATTGTGGTCTGAAATGCTGGGCAGTGTCAATTCAGTTGCAGTTCTCTTCACTAAACTCTTGATAACTCGAGCTTCCTTTTTTCTTTCGACTTTGTTGAAACTCTGAAAAGTTGGGAGAGAAGAACCACTTGACGAGAGCTGCTTTGTCAAGCTTTCCCGATTGCGCACTATCTGTACAGATTAGTAATGTGCCAAGTTCAATTATTTTTACTGGAACCTCTGGCTGCGAAGTCAGCTGATCTCAGTCAGGGCAGCTGTCATAATTGGCCTCTGGACCTGTAATAGGCGAAAGGAAAATGGGACGTGGTTCTCGCCACTGATCTGTCCAACAAACCCTGTTGGAAGTGTGCTAGTGTAGATAGCAGGTGAGGGCAGGTATGACTGCGACACTTCCTGCAGTCAAATAACCTACTATCACTCGATCTTTAGGCTCACAAATGGTCGACAGTGGGCCAACTCTTGGAAAGCTGCCTGTGGATCTGTATCCCAGCAAGTAAAGAAAGAAAGACTTGCATTTATATAGCGCCTTTCACAACCACCGGACATCTCAAAGCGCTTTACAGTCAATGAAGTACTTTTGAAGTGGAGTCACTGTTGTAATGTGGGAAACGCAGCAGCCAATTTGCGCACAGCAAGGTCCCACAAACAGCAAAGTGATAATGACCCGATAATTTTTTTTATTATGTTGGTTGTGGGATAAATATTGGCCAGGACACCAGGGATAACTCCCCCTGCTCCTCTTTGAAATAGTGCCATGGGAAGTAGTGAACACTTCAGGAGAGCAGACAGATAATTGGCCAACAAAATGACAGAGGAGAAAAGAAAAATGTTTTTAGTTGACTGTTAATTGTCGGGTCATGATCACTGATGATGACCTGAGGCTTATCGTACAATTGGCTGCTTTTTTAGTCCACTGTTTGTGGGACACCATGTTAAATATTGTGTGCCTTTTTCATTTAAGAAGATTTTAAAAACCATTTTATATAGTTTCCTTTAACCATTAGCCTGCTAGTTGATTGGTGGAATTTCTGTCTTCCCTGGGCCAACTTGTTTAGTGAGTTTTCAGCTCATGCAATGCAGGAGGAAAAAAAATAATAATCGTTGAAAGATCAGGAATGGCTTTGTTCATGTTGTTAACCACAAAATACTAAAATAAACACTGAAGCACATTTTAGATTTTTTTTAAATCGACACTCGTTCCTATTTTCCTCTATACTTTCTTCCCAAGTCGTGTTTTTATTTCAACCTTTAGTTTTACATTTTTCTACCTAATAATTGACTCCACCTGCTAAGTTTTTATTTTCCTACATGGCCTTTTTCTGCTGCAACCCTGCTCCACTCTTTTCTGAACAGGGGACAATTCTTGCTGGAAAAATTGTCAGTCGAGCTGAAATCTGTTTCAAAATAGCTGGTATTACAGCAATATCTGTGGGGAAGATCTGAAAATTGATATGACTGGAACAGGTCAATCTTTCATGCAGGCTTCTCTACAGAAGCAGGAAGCAGCAGCTACTGTCAAGGTTGTCTAGATGAGTAAGCACTTGCAAGATGCTCAAATTCAGCGTTCAGGAAGTGAGATTTTGCAATTCTTTCGTGGTCAAAAGGAAGAACCTCACAAAAGGGAGCAGTAAGTGTTGGCATAGGTACTTTTCCATTGTATGTTCTGTGACCAGTACTGAAACGGCAGGGCATCTTGTGATTGTGACAGTGCTAAACTATCCCTCCTTATCCTTCTTGACTTGGCTGCAGCCTTTGACATGGTTGGCCACACCAACCTCCCCCAATGCCTTTCCACTGTTGTCCAGCAGGGTGGGACTTCACTCACCTGGTTCCATTCTTATCTATCCAGTTGTAGCCAGCGAATCACCTTGAAATGGCTTCTCTTCCCGAACCTGCACCGTTACTTTTGGTGTCCCCCAAGGATCTATCCTTGGCCACCTCCTACATCTACATGCTGCCCCTCGGCGACATCATCCGAAAACGCTGCCCCTCGGCGACATCATCCGAAAACGCTGCCCCTCGGCGACATCATCCGAAAACGCTGCCCCTCGGCGACATCATCCGAAAACACACCGTCAGTTTCCACATGTACACTGACGACATCCAGCTCTACCTCTCTCGACCCCTCCACTGTCTCCAAATTGTCAACCTGTTTGTCCGACATCCAGTACTGGATGAGCAGAAATTTCCTCCAACTAAATATTGGGAAGACGGAAGCCATTGTCTTCGGCCCCCACCACATACTCCGTTCCCTAGCCACTGACTCCATCCCTCTCCCTGGCAACTGTCTGAGGCTGGACCAGACTGTTTGCAACCTTGGTGTCGTATTTGACCCCGAGATAAGCTTCCAACCACATCCGCGCCATCACTAAAACCACCTATTTCCACCTCCGTAACATTGCCCGACTCCACCCCTGCCTCAGCTCATCTGCTGCTGAAACCCTCCTCCTTGTCTTTGTTACCTCTCGACTTGACTATTCCACTGCAATCCTGGCCGGCCTCCCATCTTCCACCCCCCCCCCCCCCCCCGGGTAAACTTGAGGTCATCCAAAACTCTGCTGTCCGTGTCCTAACATGCACTTCCAAATCCCGTTCACCCATCACCCCTTGCTCTTTGACCTACCTTGGCTCCCGGTTAAGCAACGCTTCGATTTTAAAATTCTCATCCTTGTTTTCAAATCCCTCTATGGCCTATCTCTGTAACCTCCTCCAGCCCTTCGAAATATCTGCACTCCTCCAATTCTGGCCTCTTGTTCATCCCTGATTTTCATCGCTCTGCCATTGGAGGCCGTGCCTTCAGCTGCCTGGGCCCTAAGCTCTGGAATTCCCTCCCTAAACCTCTCCGCCTCTCTTTCTTCCTTTTTAAGAGGCTCCTTAAAACCTACCTCTTTGACAAAGCTTTTGGTTATCTGCCCTAATATCTCCTTATGTGGCTCGGTGTCAAATTTTGTTTGATAACATTCCTGTGAAACGCCCTGCGACGTTTTATCATGTTAAAGGTGCTATACAAATGCAAGTTGTTATGCTCAAAACTGCAAACAAGATAATGAAGACTCGTCTGTAGATTCCTGGCAGACTAGCAAATTAATCTAAAGGTGCGTTTATACTTTGTGCTTATGCTGCATCCAGTTTAAGGAGAGCAACACCTGCATGTCTGTTTCCTGGCATTACACTCGGACTGAAGAGCGAGTGCTGGGCTCCATTTTATGTAGAATCCCACAGATACCAAACACATGGGGCTTGATTTTAACTCAGCCGTCAGGCGGGCTTTGAGGTGTGTGGGGGGTTAAAATTGCAAAACCTGGGGGTCGGGCCCCGGCCTGGTTCCCGACCCCTAGCCATTTTAACCCAGGCGTGTTTGATGGTCCCGAATCAGTCCCGCCTGCAACAGGCGGGACTGGTCTTTAGGCCCTTAAACAGCACTCATTGGCCTTTATAATCCCATTTTAACAGGCCCTTGCCTGTTTAACCCTTTTCCCACATAAAACACGCCTGGTGGGGATCACGCCTGTGAAACCTGGCGGGAGCACTATTGGCTTGCTGACTATCAGCTGCAGGTCCACCATTAAAGAGGAGATTTGATCAGCCATCATTTGCAGGTGGCAGGACTTTGTTGTTTCAGGCCTGGGGCAACTTTTACCAGGCTTAACCACACCTGTGGAAGGTTGGAGCCTCACACACTTCTCCAGTGTGACCTCCTGCGAGACCCCTCTCGCCAGCCTCACTCAGCGCTTCCTCAACTGAGGCATCTACCAGAAGCATGGGAGGCCTTTTTTTTCCTTCCCTTCTTGGCATTAGAGGACCTCCAGCCCCATTCGAGAAATGACACACGCCACAGCTGCAGAAGCTGCCATCAGAATTTTTATGCAAATCAAGCAGCTGATGGCATTTTTACAAAATACACAACATTTCACCCAAGTGACTACCCTTGTGACTATTTGTGCTTTATTTTCCTCTTGCGCGTGCTCCTACGTAGTGGTTCCCCCTGTGGCTTCAGCAGATGTGGAGGCCCCTTGCTCACTTTCCTGCTGCTCCTGTCTCGACACCTTTGGCGGGCGTCCTCTGGGGTGGCGAGCCTGTGAGGGCTCGTCAGCAGTCTGCTGCTCCTGTGGCTGTGCAGGAGTTGAGACGTCTGTCTCAGTTGGGTATGGACTCCGGTAGGGCTTTGACCGAGGGCTCTGCAGTGGCATGGAAGTGTGAGCGCTTGGAGAGGAGCCCCCACTTCCTTGAGGTCTGCCACCAACCTCGCTCTCATGGGTCATGTCCCCCTCAGTTCCTGCAAGTGGCTTGAGAGCACCTTGCTGCACATCAGGGGGGTCATGGGGACCCCTATCTGCAATGGCAGTCCTACTCAGAAGGACTTCCATGAAGGTCTGGTTTCTGTTCAATAGATGCCCATCGCTCCTCAAGAGATGTCATTCTATTCTGAACACTCACCATGTTTTCCATACCCTGGTGACTAACCACCTCCATGGCTGTAGCCCGCCTCTCCTCTACCGTAGCCAGCTTTACCACGGAGGCAGCAATCATTTCCACGGAGGTTGCCATCCTTTCCGTGGTGATGCGTTCATGCGCCAATGACTCCACAAAGGTTCTGGTCATGTTCGCTATGGACTCCTCCATTTGCTCCACACTCGCAGCGACCCTAGAGACAAAATCTGCCAGAAACTCCTGCATCTGTGCCTGGAGTTCCATCACCTCTGATCTTACGGATGGACCCAGAGGCTGAGGGTCGACATGCAGCTGAACCAAGGTGGCAGAGTCCTGCACCCTCTAACGAGGACTCTCCACTGCTGTCCCTGTCTCCACAATCTGCTGATGCTCACTCGTGAGCTGTGATACACCAGATGACAACTCTACTCTGTCCCGAAGGTCCCACCGAGGTGTGAGTGTCTGCGCTGGTGCTGGGTGCGCTTATTTCTGCTGACGCTGTGCCCTCGGAGGTTGCAGATTCCTCTGAGGAGTCTGGCTGCTCAGGCTCTTCTCCTGCACAGTGGGGACGGGGGCTCTCGATGGTCCTGTGGGGGAGTCAAGGAAAAAGTTAGAGATGTGATGCCAAGGTTACATGCACATTGCATTTTGCAGATGATCATAAGTCCATATGATGTAGCTTCAGAATCATTATCAGCGACTCATGCAATGCCAATGAGAGAAATGGAAAACAATTCTGTCACCAACTTGCGGGGATGCACCTGTCTCTCCTTCCCCAACTCCCGCATCTATGTCAGCCCCAACAATCTCCAGGATGCCTTCCTCCGAGGGGGTGAGTTGGGCTAATGAGGGTGGCCCTCCTCCTGTCCTCGCTCGCTTGCTCTCTCCTGTTGTGAGCTCTCTTTTCCTGCAATGAGGGAGACAAGTGGAGGTTGAGTGAGAATGAAGGAGTGAGTGTAGAGCTTGCATAGCATAGATACTTAGAAGGAGACAAAGATGGAGTGAGGTTGCAAGTCCAAGGGCCCTCCCTGTGTGTTGTCAGTTGTGTTCAAAGCATCAGAGTGTGAGGGCTGCATGGTGGAATAGTTATGTGAATGTGAGCATAGAGAGAGGGAATGGGTAAGGGTGCATGGATGTGAGTGTCAAGTGGGATGTGGAGGAAGAGATTGCTAAAGCCGAGTGCTGGTGAGGAAAGGCAATGGGAATCAGATTGAGGGTGATGGAAACTTCATACAGTACTTACTTTTCCAGTACGATGAGTTGACTTCCCCTGCCACCTGTAGCCACACAGCCTTGGTCTGACTGGGGGGCCTCTTCCTCCCTGAAGAAGGGAACAGGACCTCCCTGTGGGCCCTAGCACCATCCAGCAATGCCTGGAGTGAAGCCTCATCAAATTTGGGGGCCGCTCTTGCCCTCCCGTTGGCCATTGCTCCTGCAGGCTCCTGTGCCATCTCGATGGTGAAGTTTGAAAGCCTGCAGAAGAAGCAAGGCTTGCTGTGGGCCCTAAAAGCAGCAGCAATGATGGCGTCCTATTCTGTGACTTTCTGACTGGAAATACTCCATTGCCAAGGCTTCCCACACGTTGGAAATCAATTGGCCAATTGAGTGAAAATTGCATCAATCTTTCAGACCCGTTTAGATTTGTGTGGGAAACACCAAATTTGAGGAACCTGACAATTCCCCACACCCGAGTTAAAATCGAGCCCATGATATTAGTGTTACTAAGACTGACTCACTCATTGTGCCAGTAGATTCATAGACCTACATTTTGCTGGGACCATGATTTCATTGGTACTTGAAAGCAATGTTCCCGCTAAGCTGTGGTCTGGAGGTCCCACGCAGGCCGCTCACCAGCTTTTCAATGGAAATAATCGCACATGCGCGAAAATTTGAATGGGCCGCACAGCCAGTTAAAAGGGCCGCGCACGAAAAAACAATTACAGGGAACATTACTTGGAAGCTGGGCTTGTTTACTCTATCGAGTGCAGCCAGCCAAGGGAGATTCATGTGTGTGCAGTCAGCTGCACTCCTGTCCTGTAAAAGTGCCTTAAGTGCACGGGACGGCACTCCTACTGCACTGATGTCAAAGGGTGGAGTAGTGTAGTCACTACCCAGCAGTAATAGGCACTTTTACATTTGCCACTTCAATGATTTAGGCTCCCCGTGTTAAAATGACCAAAACCAGCTCTCTTATCCTGATGGCAGAATCATAGACCCACGAAAATCCAAAATATAAATCTACAGAAGGGCTAAATATAAAAGCGTCTTAATTGCTACTCGGTTGTTTGTATTCCAGACTGGTTCAGAGCTGCTTAGCTATTTAACCAAGTTCCTGCGGAGCTTTATCAAGAGCGGCATGCATCAATACTATTACTCTCCCGACGCAGTTGAAGTAAGATCAGTGGTGTGCCGAGAGTTAATGAGTGACCGTTTTTCTGCTTTTATATATTGTGTGAAGATCCCTGTTCGTGGCGCTGGCTCCTGACACGCTGCAACCCAAAAATGAACTTGCCAGGATCCTTTTAAGTTGATAGCAGGGAAGAGCAGCCTGAGTGAATCCTGGTAATTTTAGTTTGGGGTTGCAGGGACCTGTGCATTAGGGACTGGTGTCACTTGCTGCTAGGTGCATGAAGCTTGTGTGTTGGGAATCAGCGGCATAAGCACCTCTCTAAGACCAATATTAAAAGCAGCTTAACAGCCTGGAGAAGTGAGCAGTGTTGGAGTGTGTCGAACAAAACCCATAGCTTGTTTACTCAAATTTTGTGCAGTCAAAAGACATTTAATGAGCCCCCCTAAATATCTTTGAGTCGACTGGGGCAAAGTTCTCTGCTTTTCGTGGTGTGGCCAGATATGCTGTTGGTAATGAGAGAACCTAGCAGTCACCAGCGTATAACCAGATGTAGACAGCATTTCCACGTATCCAAGTTGTTTGTGCTTCATGCATGCAGGCAGATCGGATAGCTTGGCCTTCCACCGTGTTCCACTGCCCTAACATCATCTTCTGTGGCTTGGTGTCAAATTTTGTTTGATAACGCTCCTGTGAAGCGCCTTGGGATGTTTCACTATGTTAAAGGCGCTATATAAATGCAAGATATTATTGTTCATTCTTTCCAGTAATACTAAACAAGACACCTAAATAATGGGAATAGTGTGTATTTATTAATCTGATAATTTTTTTAAAATCTGAAATCATGTATACTGGATAAATACTTGAAGGGGAAAAAAATTACAGGACTATGGGGAAAGAACAGGGGAGTGGGACTAATTAGATAGCTCTTTCAACGAGCCAGCACGATGGGCTGAATGGCCTTATTCTGTGCCGTACCGTACTATAATGTACTACTATGATCTTTTGTGCCTGACAACTTCACTGTGAGCCTGAGTGAAAGCTTTTTATTACAGCCAACTGAATCAACTGCTAATGAATAACAGCACGGGATCATGACTCACACTGGAGAATATCACAGGAGTTCTTTTGTGATCCGTAGGTTTACAGTAGGAGAATAAGTTTTATAGTTTAGGAAGATAATGGCCCAGTAATTCCTCTCCCAATGCGTGAGTACGGACGGGGTACTCGCGCGTGTGCCCGGAGGAATTGCCGGTTTTCAGCATGCACAGCACATGCGGGGAAAACCGGCATTTCCTCTCCTCTGACCCAAGGGGTTAAGAGGCTGAACGCGTGCGACTACACAGGCAGCGCGTGCGACTTGGATTTCCTTTATTTTTTTAGAGAGTTGCGCATGTGTAAAGGCCTCCGGTTTTTACGCTTTGAAAAACCACACGTAAGTACTTAGTTTTACAGGTAAGTGGTCTATTAATACAATTTATAAAAAAAATTTCCACAGGTTTATTATTTTTAAAGAATTTACAGTAAGGTAAGTTTAGTTTTAGCCCTGATTTTTTAATATTTTTTTCAAATTTTAAAATTATTGTTTAAAATAGTTTTTTGCAGTTATTTATGGTTCATTTAAGTAGTGCAATGTTTTTTTAAATGTTCTTTCAAGTTTTAGTAGTGTTTTGGGGCCAGGAGTTTTCATGAGTTTGACAGCTCTCACTATCAAACTCATGAATGAACTTTTGCAGCCTCCCATTGGTTACCCTGTGCTCACGTGATCCCAGCCGGCTCATCGCGCTAAGTACGCCGCTGGGTCACGCACGCACAGCGCGGCAGGACCTCAAGCGGGCCAGTGAGAGGAAATGCAATGCGGGCCAGGATTGAAATGTCAGCGCGCTGGGTAAGTGCACATCGGGGGCTTGCACGCGCGGCAAGCTCCCGATCCTAATTTCAGGGCCATTGTGATTCAGAAGTTAGTCTTGCAATAAACAAATGCAATTTCGAGCTAGCATTTCGTTTACTATAACCAGTTAGGATAATAAGTATCATGAACAGTTGCATGAAAAACAGTGTTGAAGGTGAGAAAATGCCAAATGGTCTTCAAAGCTCACCCGCCGACTGCCCTAACTTCTGTTATCGCCTGAAGCTGCATTTTGAACTCCTTCTGTTTCCTGTTTTTTGTGTCTATTGCCGTGGCTGGCAGTGCTTTTCATTCTAGACCGAGTCAGTGAGACCGCAACAGAGTAAAGGGGATCCTGACCTGACCTGATCTGATCTGGCATGATTTAAACATATTCTTTCCTGAGTTGGAACATCCGCCAAGTGAGTGAGCTTTAATGGCAACGATAATTTTGAAAGACTTAACCTTTCTCTTTCTATTTGAGAGTGCCTGCTGGTTAGGGCTATAGTTTTTGTTTTGCTAGCTTAATTGTTTTTATTCTTCTAACTTTTTTAAAACTCTTTTGAAATCTGATTCGCTGCTGGTTCTGGTAAAAAGATTACAATGGGTTACTGGAATAAGTGCTTTTTAAGAGAACCATGACTATATTTAATCACACTTTAAAATCCTTTAGAGTAAATATACATTTTGTATTATAACCCACAGGAATGTTACTGGGCCAGAACTTGCTGTCAAAATAACGGTGAGGCTAATGACTCTCGCTGTTATTTGTGTGTAAATGGTACAGCAACTTCAGGCGAGGAGCAGATGCGAGGTTAAATGTGAATATCCAGAAGTTGCTGTCTGAGTTGTGCGCCTCCGCCGTTATCAATGCGAAAACAGCATCTCGCTGTCTGCCTCACCACTGACCCGCATTGAATGTCATAAAGTTGCTGTATTTGCACGGTGAATACGAACTAAACCCGCTACAGATATTTGGGGCTAGTAAATGGTAGCGCAAGAACTCTCTTTTTAACAACATGATAATTGTTAATTACTGCCAATCAACCTCTCTGTCACTGAAAATGAACTATTACAAGCGTGGAGTCTAATTCCTTCAGGCTTTGAATTTTTCGAGCGATTTGTTTTTTTGTTTTTTTTAAATGTCAAATTTTACATTGAATTTCTCATTTCCTTTCTGATTTTTCTCTCTCAACCTAATCTTTTTTTTCACTTTCTGTACCTTATTTGACATTGGCCCAGAAATTCGTGTTGAAGGCTTCCGACCTGCACTTACCTAGCGCGCCGGCCGTTGTGCTGTGGGCCCGCGTGGGATTCCGATCCTGGGCCTGCTCCAACTGCCGGCGCGCAGTGCTCGCGTATCCCAGGGGCGCAGTTAGTTCGATGCGTCCCCTGGGATCATGTGGGCCATGGAGAGCCAATGGTAGCAGGGAATGCTTCATTCACAAAATTGACAGGAAGACCTGTCAAAACTATAAATACTATAAGCCCCAAAACTTCAAATAAATTTTTTTTAAAACATCATTTTTAAAATAACTATAAATTACATAAAATAACTATTTTAAACAATTTAAATTTTTGAAAAAATTAATTACATTTTCTAACAGGGCTAAAAATAAACTTACCTTTAAAGTATTTAAAAATAATAAACCTGTGGAAAAAATGTTTTAATTTTAATTAATTCACCACTTGTTAAAAACCGGTCTTGTGACTGCTTTTTACATGTGTAACTCCTGGAGACTTACCCTCCCGGAGAAACCTGGAAAAAAACGTAAGTTCGATGCGCACGCGCTGCCTCTCCGGCGCACGCGTTCGACCTCTGAACCCCTTTAAGGGAACGGAAGTTCTGGTTTCCCGCACATGCGCAGTGCATGCACGAAACCGGCACTTCCGTTGGGCCTACGGGTGAGTACCCCGTGCGTACTCGCCCGTGGAGACCCGAATTTCTGGGCCATTGAATTCAACTTCCTCCTCAATCTTTCCAGTGTTTATTTCCCAATCCTTTAAACATCATTGGTTAAGGAGATGCCCTGTTGGTTGCCCTGTTCACTCCGATCCCAGATGCTCTGTTTCCCTCACTGCGCTGTCATCAGCTCACACTTACAGCAACTTAGTGGGCAACATTTTGTGAGCGGCAGGATGCAGGGTAAGTCCAACTAACATTAGATGTCCTGCTACAGCAAAATCTGGTCCATTATTTTTGACTTGCTTGGTGTTTCCCCAGTCACCGTGGTGGCTGGTTCTATGGATCTGCTTGTGGCTGGGTTATCCAATTTAGGAAGAACAGTGCTTACCACAGTCTGTGCAGATGCCTGTTTAAGTCATTTGGTTATTGCTGTTGAGGCTGTTTCTGCAGCAGTGACCACATTCTTGCTGCTATGGGCGGTGTTGACTTCTAAGCTGTTCACTCTGTATCAGTGTTAAAAAACATCCTGGTCAGTCAGTTCGTGTCAATGCCACACTGAAATGAGGTTTGCTTCAGTACATTCTTAAAATACTCCCTCTGCACAACCCACAGGTTTGTGTTTGCTGTACCAAGAACTGCTGTCATCATAAACCTGAACCATCATGTTCAAAAAAGAAAGAACTTGCATTTATATAGCTCCTTTTTGAGGGGAGATTTGATGGCGGTGTTCGGGATCGTGGCGGAGTGGATGGGGAGAGGCTATTCCCATTGGCGGAGGGGTCAAGGACCGGAGGACATAGGGTGATTGACAGAAGATCCAAAAGCGACATGAGGAAAAACTTTTTTATGCAGTGAGTGGTTCCGATCTGGAATGCACTTTCAAAAGGGAATTGGATAAGTACTTGACCGGAAAAATTTGCAGGGCTATGGAGAAAGGGTGAGGGATTGAGACTAGCTGAAGTGCTCTTGCAGCGAGCTGGCACGGGCTCGATGGGCCAAATGGCCTCCTACTGTGCTTTAGCCATTCTATGATTCTATTCTATGATTCACGGCCTCAGAAGGTCGCAAAGCGCTTTACAGCCAATTACGTATTTTTGTTTTTGAAGTGTAGTCACTGTTGTAATGTAGGAAATGTGGGAGCCAATTTGCGCACAGCAAGCTCCCACAAACAGCAATGAGGTAATGACAAGATAATCTGTTTGTGATGTTGGTTGAGGGATAAGTATTAGTCAGGGTACTAGGGGAGAATTCCCATGCTCTTCTTTGAAATAGTGCCATGGGATCCTGTACGTCCACCCCCAAGGGCAGCTGGGGGCTAGGTTTAACGTCTTATCTGAAAGACGGCACCTCCGACCGTGCAGCACTCCCTCAGTACTACACTGGAGTGTCAGCCTAGATTTTGTGTTCAGGTTTCTGGAGTGGGTCTTGAATCCACAACCTTCTGACTGAGGTGAGAGTGCTACCACTGAGCCAAAGATCCACTCCACCATGTGGAGCTCAGCTTCTATCAACATTGTCTTAACACTGTTTGACATTCCACATTTTGGTCACTTAGTCACTGATTTGATAGACGCAATGGATTCGAGGCAGGGCTAGTGAAACATGTGGACCTCTTCGATAAGCTGGTGATTGTATTTTGCTATTATTATTGGTGATTGTATGTCCTGGTTTCGCTACCTTGCGGGAGAATAGAAATTGCTTGATCGACTCAATATCATGCTGAACTCCACTCACTCTTTCAGTCTGCCAAAGGATTAACTGACCCTTCTGATGTGAGCTTGCGCCTATTGATCAATTGGGGCGTTATTCAACTGCATACTTTGTTAGGTTAAGTCATGTACAGCATACAACAACAACTTGTATTTATATAGCGCCTTTAATGTAGTAAAACGTTCCAAGGCACTGCACAGGAGTATTTTAAGACAAAAAATTTGACACTGATCCACATAAGGATAAATTAGGGCAGGTGACCAAAAGCTTGGTCAAAGAGGTAGGTTGTAAGGAGCGTCCTAAAGCAGGAAAGAGAGGTAGTGAGGCGAACAGGTTTAGGCAGGGAATTCCAGAGCTTGGGGCCCAGGCAACAGAAGGCACGGCCACCAATGGTTGAGCGATTTATAATCAGGGATCCTCAAGAGGGCAGAATTAGAGGAGTGCAGATATCTCTGGGTGGGGGGCTGAAGGAGATTAGAGATGGGGAGGGGCGAGGCCATGGAAGGATTTGAAAACAAGGATGAGAATCTTGAAATCTAGGCGCTGCTTAACTGGGAACCAATGTAGGTTAGTGAGCACAGGGGAGATGGGCGAACAGGAATTGGTGTGAGTTAGGACACAGGCAGCTGAGTTTTGGATGACCTCAAGTTTATGTTGGGTGGAATGTGGGAGGCCAGGAGTGCGTTGGAATAGCCAAGTCTAGAGGTAACAAAGGCGTGGATGATGACTTCAGCAGCAGATGAGCTGAGGCAAGGGCGGAGACGGGCGATGTTACGGAGGTGGAAGTAGGCGGTCTTTGTTATGCTGCGGATACGTGGATGGAAGCTCATTTCAGGGTCAAATATGACACCAAGGTTGCGAACAGTGTGGTTCAGACAGTTCAGTTCAGTATGGTTCGATCGATATACTGTTTGCTCGGTGCAGATTGGTCCATCACCTCTGTTTGTTTTCTTTAGGTTGATAAGCGTATCATTTTGGCAACTTTACTCTGTTTGCCCATTGGGTAAAACTTGAGCTGCAGCTTAAACACTTGGTGCTGGAATTGTTTCTGTTCAAATATTGACCATGCTGCTGCATACCATGGGATCAACAGTCTACTTTATGACCACCAAGACCCTATTACCTTCTCTCTAGATTAGAAGTACACAATAATTTTATGGAAATGGGTTCAAAACTCAAATTCATGTAGCGGATGTTTTGATAGCATCTTTGCAGCCAAACTAGATTGATCACATGAAATTTCCTGCACAATAATTATAAACATTCTGACTGGAAGTACTTTCTCTTGCTCATCATTAAACCTGCTATGTATCGTACCTCATGTTATCAATGTTTTATAGCACTTCAAACATGAATTACTTTTTGCGATGCAGTGACAGTTGTTAGCAGGCAAATGTCACAGCCATTCTGCACCAGCAGTGTCCCACTAATGAGATGAATGGCCAGTTTTGTATTGGTGGTACCCCTGTATTGATTGAGAGGAATGTTGATGAGGCTGCGCAGCTTTGAATGGTGCCTTGGAATCTTTAACAGCTATTTGATCAGGGACGTGGAACCTTGGTTGAATTTCTCATGCACAGGATGCTTCCTCTGATGTTACAGCACCAGAATGTCAGCCTAGATGATAAGTGTGCTGTTCAAATCCACAACCATCTGATCCAGAGGTGAAAGTGCAACCAACTGAGCCAAGCTGACCCGTTCTGAAGTTGGAAATGGTCGCATGGAAACCTCAACGATTGAAAGCAAAAATCTTGGTTCGTGGACCAACATGGCCCTCGTTTGAGCCCCTGAGTTAGTTGATCTTGAGCAGGGCAGGTGCTACAATTAGCTGCAGCACACTGGGTTAGGGAATGTAAAATAAACCAGGGTTCCTACTTTTGATCACGGAGGGATCACTAGCTGGCAATTCAGGGCAAGACACTTGGCTGTTCCCCCATCTTCCCTAGCCTAGGGATGCTGAAGCCAATTGTAGCACCTAGAATGTTCCAACAGCCTGGATCAGGTATTGAACTTGGGACCTTGTGGTCTGTATGATTTATACTACACTGGGAAGTCCCATTATCTACTCGGCCATTGAGAGGGTAACCAATCTACCTTATTGTTCAAGTTCTGTACTATTCTAACTGTACGTAAGGCCGACAGTTTTGTCTGTGGCACATATGAGGTGTAATTTCATGCAAATCCGATTGTGATACATGTACTAGAAATCTCCCTTTGTTGCCTTGTAACTGAATAGAAAATAATTTAGCATCTTTGCCAAATGTTATCATTGTGGCTTGTGAAGTTTGAACTGTTCACTTTGAGAGGGAGGGAGGTACACACAGACTCAACTCAAGACCTGGATTATTGACTTTTCTAGCACACCTTGGCTATCAAATCTATGGTACATAAAGTTGACCTAGTAACGTAGCTTTTTTATGTCCTTATCGGCTCATAGTAGCTTGGTGATCATGCACGTTATAGAAGCTTTGTATTGTTTTTCCAGTTCCGATTAGTATGATGTCACTCCTCAAAGTAAATGCCCTGATTGACTTGACTCATGTGTCTCTTGATGTATTAGGACAACACCGAGAGAATTGTCCAAAGTGGTAATCGTGTTGTCTCAAGTAGCTGAAGAATCTCGGCCTAGACTTCAGGTTGCTTGCAGCAAACTTCATTTGACCCTCTCTGATTTTCCTGAAGTACAGAACATCAACATTTTAAAGAGGCAGCTATTTAAAATAAATTGTGGAGCTGGATGATGATTGGATTGCAAAGTTGTTTTTTGGCCAACCAGTACTAAAGTGGGGTTCTAGAGAGAACGCAATGTGTTGATTATTTCTGTCTTGGGACACTTCCACAGGAGAATCCACAGAATCCCCACAGTGCAGATAGAGGCCATTTCGGCCCATCGAGCCCTGTTGTTGGCTGCTTGAGTTAAGATTAACAATTCGTCATCCAAAGGAAATTGGTGGTTTGAGGTGAAATTCATAAAGCCTAATGTCTCTGCTTTGATGTGTTTGTCACGGTCAAGGTTAGCGTGGTCGCTGCTCATTTCAATTCTAAATTTGTTCTGTGATCCTAAGTGTTTCTTCATTCCTCTATCTAAAGGTGTCATGTGAGTGAACCTGTACATAATGATTTCAGCGCACACGCCCGAAAACTCGGTTACACCCAGAGACATTAAACAGGTAAGGGGAAGTAAAATATTAATACAGCTGACAAATCTAGAATAGAGGGTGCACTTCTGCTTTTGCATTGTGTCATTGGTAAAGTTCAGCTTTATGAAGTAAAGTAAATCTCGTTCTTCCAATAATCAAGAAGATACTATTTGTAGAATATTTATTGAGGAAGAGAACTAACCTGAATGAGACAGATGAGTTTTGCTTTTTCCACAGTTGAAATATAACATATTTGGGAGGGATGTGCTCAAATGACATCTGGTGGTTATTTACATATTTTGGAGTAATGGACTGCTCAGATTGTTCATTGATTCCAGAATGAATAACAATAACTTGCATTTATTTAGTGCCTTTAATGTATAGAAATATCCTAAGGTGCTTCACAAAAGTGTAATCGGACAAAATCGTCATTGAGCCAAAGAAGGCGATATTAGGAGAGGTGACTGTAAGCTTGGTCAAAGAAGTGGGTTTTACAGAGGGTCTTAAAAGAGGAGCAGGAGAGGGAGAGGTGGAAAGGTTTAGGGAGACAGTGTAAGAGCGCGGGGCCTATCTGGCTGAAGGCATGGCAACCAATAGTGAGGCAAAGGAAGGGGGAGATGTACAAAGGGCCAGAGTCTGAGGAACCGTGTTTGGGAAGGGTTATAGGGCTGGAAGAGGTTAAAGAGATAATTGGGGATGGTGGTGATGCCATGAAGGGATGTAAACATGAGGATGAGAGTTTTAAATTGGAGGCATTGGGAGACCAGGAGCCAATGTAAGTCAGCAAGGATAGTGGTGATAGGGAAGTGTGACCTGGTGTGCAATTGAATGTAGGCAGCAGCGTTTTGGATGAGCTAAGAGTTACAGGGGTGGAAAGTGGGAGACCAGCCAGAAAGGTGTTGGAATATTCGAGTCTGGAGTCATCGATGAGGCGTTCAGCAGCTGATGGGTGGAGGCGGGTGATGTTAGAGCTGGACGTACGCAGACTTTCCCATGGAAACTATTATAGGGGCGGAAGCTCAGCTCAAGGTCAAACAGGATGCAGAGATTGCAAACAGTTTGGTTCAGTCTGTGACAATGGCCAGGGAGGGGAATGGAATAAAGTAAAAGTTTTTCTTGGTATAAGGGCATCAAAGGTGGGTGTGAGGGAGTGATTAAGCAGATTGACAGCTGCAGAAATATTGTGGCGAATGGGGGTCCGAAGGCTAAGAAAATTCCCATGAACGTGCAGGTTTTCCATGTCTCATAAGAACATAAATAGGAGCAGGAGTGGGCCATTTGGCTCTTTGTGCATGCTCTGCCATTCAGTAAGATCATGGCTGATCTTCTACCTCATCTCCACTTTCCTGCACTATCCCTATATTCCTTGATTCCGTTAATATTCCAAAATCTATCGATCTCGGTCTTGAATATCCTCAACGACTGAGCCTCCACAGCCCTCTGGGGTAGAGAATTCCAAAGATTCACCACCCCGAGTGAAGAAATTTCTCCTCATCTCAGTCCTAAATGGCCGACCCCTTATTCTGAGACTGTGACCCCTGGTTCTAGACTCTCCAGCCAGGGGAAACAGTCTCCCTGCATCTACCCTGTCAAGCCCTGTAAGAATTTTGTATGTTTCAATGAGATCACCTCTCATTCTTCTAAACTCTAGAGAATATAGGCCTAGTCTACTCAATCTGTCCTCATAGGACAATCCCCCCATCCCAGGAACCAGTCTGGTGAACCTTCGTTGCACTCCCTCGATGGCAAGTATATCCTTCCTTAGGTAAGGAGACCAAAACTGTACACAGTACTCCAGGTGTGGTCTCACCAGGGCCCTATATAATTGCAGTAAGACGTCGTTACTCTTATACTCAAATCCTCTTGTAATAAAGGCCAACATACCATTTGCTTTCCTAATTGCTGGCTGTACCTGCATGTTAACTTTGTGATTCGTGTACAAGGACACCCAGGTCCCTCTGAACACCAACATTTCCCAATCTCTCACCATTTAAAAAAAAATACCCTGATTTTCTATTTTTCCTACCAAAGTGGATAACTTCACATTTCTCCACATTTATTTTCCATTTGCCATGTTCTTGCCCACTCACTTAGCCCCTTGAAGCTTCCTTGCATCCTCCTCACAACTTACATTCCCACCCAGCTTTGTATCATCAGCAAACTTGGATATATTACATTTGGTCCCCTCATCCAAATCATTGATGTAGATTGTGAATAGCTGAGGCCCAAGCACTGATCCTTGCGGTACCCCACTAGTTACAGCCTGCCAATCTGAAAATGACCCGTTTATTCCTACTCTGTTTTCTGTCCGTGAACTAATCCTCAATCCATGCTAGTGTATTACCCCCAATCCCGTGAGCCCTAATTTTGTTTAATAACCTCTTGTGTGGCACCTTATCGAATGCCTTCTGAAAATCCAAATACACCACATCGACTGGTTCCCCCTTACCTATTCTGCTAGTTACAACCTCAAAAACCTTTAACAGATTTGTCGAACACGATTTCCCTTTCATAAATCTGTGTTGACTCTGCCCAATCCTATTATTATTTTGTAAGTGCCCTGTTATCACGTCCTTAATAATAGATTCTAGCATTTTCCCTACTACTGATGTCAGGCTAACTGGTCTGTAGTTCCCCGTTTTCTCTCTTCCTCCTTTCTTAACTAGTGGGGTTACATTTGCTACCTTCCAATCCGTAGGAACCATTCCAGAATTTATGGAATTTTAGAAAATGACAACCAATGCTTGGTGTTGGGCCAGTTCTCCGCTGACAGACCCGACACCTGGGAGACTCGCGTGGAGGCGGGTTGATAGCGGGTTTCCTACCCCCTGTCAATCTTTGCTATTTTGACAGCGGACCCGCCTCCATACCCGCCCTCTGAGCGCTATTAAATTGGCGGCCAAAGTATTTGTTTAATTTCTCTGTCATTTCCTTATTCCCTATTATAACTTCTCCCGTCTCTGCCTGTAAGGGACCCACATTTACTTTCGCTAATCTTTACCTTTTTACATACCTATAGAAGCTCTTACAGTCTTTTTATGTCTCTCGCTGGTTTACTCTCATTCTATTTTCCCTTTCTTTATTAATTTCTTGGTCCTCCTTTGCTGAATTCTAAAACCCTCCCAATATTCACGCTTACTACTTTTTGGCAACATTATAAGCCTCTTCCTTTGCTCTAATACTATCTTTAACTTCTCTTGTTAGCCACGGTTGGACCACTTTTCCTGTGGGGTTTTGTGCCTTAAAGGAATGTATATTTGTTGTAAATTATGTATTAATTCTTTAAATGCTAGCCATTGCTTGTCTACTGTCATACCTTTCAATCTAGTTTCCCAATCTACCTTGGCCAACTCGCCCCTCATACCTACGTAGTTTGCTTTGTTTAGATTTAAGACCCTAGTTTCGAATTTAACTAAATCACTTTCAAACTGAATATAAAATTTTATGATATGGTCACTCTTTCCTAAAGGCCCTTTACTACAAGGTTATTAATGAACCCTTTCTCATTGCACAATACTAGATCTAAAATAGCCTGTTCCCTAGTTGGTTCCTCAAAATACTGATCTAGAAAACTATCTTGCATACATTCCAGAAATTTGTCCTCCACACTATTACTGCAAATTGGTTTGCCCAGTCTATATGTAGATTAAAGTTATCCATGATTACTGTATTACCCTTGTTTCATGCGCCTCTAATTTCCTGATTTATACTCTGCCCTACATTACATCTACTGTTTGGGGGCCTATAAACAACTCCCACCAATGTTTTCTGCCTGTTGCTGTTTCTTAGCTCCACACAAACTGATTCTACTTCTTGATTTTCAGAGCTAAGATCCTTTCTCTCTCCTGTCTTTATCCCATCCTTTATTATCAGGGCTACCCCTCCTCCTTTTCCATTTTACCTATCTCTTCTAAAAATCAAGTATCCTGGAATATTTAGTTCCCAACCTTGGTCACTTTGCAACCACGTCTCCGTTATGGCTATTAGATCAAACCTATTAATTTCTATCTGCACTATTAATTCATCTATTTTGTCACGAATGCTTTGCGCATTCAGATATAGTGCCTTTAGCTTTGACTTATTTCTATTTTTCCCTGATATCACCTTAGTCACTGATGCCTTATTACCTTTGTTACTTTCTCTCTCCCTTCCTGACCCAGTGTGCTTATTTTTACCCAAAACTCTACTCTGCTCTAGAGCCTTGACATTTCTCTCGCTGCTTTTAAATTTACTCTTTCCTGAATCCTCCCACCCCTCCCTTCATTAGTTTAAAGCCCTGTCTACTGCCCTAGTTATTCGGTTCGCCAGGTCACTGGGCCCAGCCTGGTTTAAGTGGAGCCCGTCCCAATGGAACAGTTCCCTCTTTCCTCAGTACTGGTGCCAGTGCCTCATGAACTGAAACCCCTTCCTCGCACGCCACTCTTTGAGCCACGCATTTAAACCTTTAATCTGTCCCTATACAATTTGCACGTGGCTCAGGTAACAATCCAGCGATTATTACCTTTTTGAGGTTCTGCTTTTTAATTTGAATCCTAGCTCAAACTCCCTCAGCAGAACCTCATTCCTAGCTCTATGTCGTTGGTTCATACGTGGACCATGACAACTGGATCCTCCCCCTCCCAAGTTCTCCTCCAGCCGCGAGGAGATGTCTTTAACCCTGGCACCGGGCAGGCAACACAACCTTCGGAACTCTTGGTTGTGGCTGCAGAGAACAGTATCTATCCCGCTGACTACTGTCCCCTATCACAACTACATTCCCTTTCACTCCCCCCACTTGAATGGCCTCCTGCACCATTGTGCCATGGTCAGCTTGCTCCTCCATCCTGCAGGCTTTTCCCTCATCCACACAGGCAGCAAGAACCTCATACCTGTTGGACAAGGGCAAAGGCTGAGGCTCCTCCAGCACTGCACCTGGGGTCCCCTTACCTGCCTGAGTTGCAGTCACACCCTCCTGTCCCTGACCACTAACCAGACCTGTACCACTACCTAACCTAAGGGATGTGACTGCCTCCTGGATCAAAGTGTCCAGGTAACTCTCCCCATCCTTGATTCCCTGCAATGCCTGCACCAGCTCAAAAACTCTGAGCTGAAGTTCCTCAAGATGCAGGCACTTACTGCAAACGTGGTTGTCCGGGATCACAATGTTCTCCACAAACTCCCACATGCTGCAGTTGAGGCACACCACCTGCGCTGCCATCCCTATATGACCTTGTTTTATTTAATTACATTTGTAATTAGGTAACTTAGTTTACAGTGTAGTTTCTTAACTACTTACTTTATCTAGCTTAAGTTAAGGGTACTGAAATGAAATATCTACCTGTAACAGAAAGCACTACAAGTAGTGTAGGTAGAAAGCCTACACTATAGCGTATATAATCTGCTTTCTTCGGTGCGGGTTTGATTTTGTGGAAGCTGTTACTGTTATTGCACAGTGCCATTTCAGGCCACTTTTTTTTTAGTAGATGAACTACCTGGGTCAATAACCCAAATTCCTGATCTGAGCCTCTGGATTCATGACATTTTGTGTATGATTTTTGGAAATTGGCATCTCATTAATGTCAACTTAAATAACGGATTGTCCGCTTGCGTTCTCAGCGGATAAAGAAGAAACTGGCACATTCCCTGAAGTGCTTACAGAAGCGTTACGTAAACTCGGACTGTGTGGTAACCAGTGATGACAGTGATGCAAATGTGCTATGCTGTGTCTTGGAGTCGGCGTTTGTGCATGGCTTGAAATCAAAATACCTTAAAACAGACGGAGCAAACCGAGGGCGAAAGGGCAGTCGAGCACCTCTCCCACAGCCTGTCTTTTGGACCCTGCTTAAAACAGTCACTCACCGGTAAGTTTGTAGAACTAATTCATTTTCCACTGTATTATCATAATTCTCCAAAATTGAAAGTTAATTTGAAGTGGTCTTTCTCGGTCTAAGAATGCTGATTAATTCTGTAGAATTTTTCTGATCACAAACTATATAATGTTACTTCTTTTAAGGTTAGTATTAACTTTTAACAATCTGGTTTGGCTCAATAGCTTCAAACCCAATTATTTTACAAGATACAAAAAGAAAATACTGCAGATGCTGGAAATCTGAAATAAAAACAGGAAATGCTTGAGATACTCAGCAGGTCAGGCAGCATCTGTGAAGAGAGAAACGAGAGTTAACGTTTCAGGTCGATGGCGAAACGTCATTAACCTGAAACGTTAACTCTGTTTCTCTCTTCACAGATGCTGCCTGACCTGCTGAGTATCTCCATCATTTTCTGTTTTTATTTTACAAGATATCTGGCGCCGGTGGAGCTGGGCGCACCAAAATCCTTTTCGGGAAAGGGATTTGCAGGTGCCTCCCGTTGCTGAATTGCCTCAGTCGCACATGCATTGCTGGCCCAAACCAACGGGGCAGTATGGGCTAAACAGACAGTCACAGATCTTCCACGAACTACATTCGTGCAAAAATTCCCGTGCCAGCTTGCTTTAAATTCTTCTTTGCACCTACCAAATCTTCTCCTCTTCACACCGCCATCACAAACAAACGTGTGTTTAAACACTCGCCCGCACACACTCTGTAGGGAAGGATTCAGCAGCAGGAGAGAACCAGATTATGATGATGACATCAGCTCCACTTGAAATCTGTAGGCGCTTCATTCTGACATGAATGTGACTGTTATGTGGATTTGCGATTTGTCTCCTACAGCTTTCAGTTATTTGCATATCATTCGGTTGTATATCAGCTGACCTGAATGAGCTCGGTGGGGTTTAATTTAATGATTCCAGTTACTGAAGGAACTTCAAAAGAACTGTCTTAAAAGTGTCATCTTGCAAAAACCATTTAAAAGAAGTTATTTGGTAAAACTCACCTAAAATATAAATATATATATCTCTTAAATATGTGTATAAAGCATAGTTGGTATGAGCATTCACCTCTCTTTCCACTTCAAATCCTTTTCATTTATTTTACATTTCTAATTTCTCTGTGGCTCGGTGTCAAATTTGTTGTCTTCTAATACTCCTGTGAAGTGCCTTGGGATGTTTTACGATGTTAAAGGCCCTATATAAATAGTTGTTGTTAAATTAGCTACAGAAATTGTACCATCTGTTGTTTGCTGGTAATATTGCAATGTTAAACTCGCACATCTATTTGCTGAAAGCAGTTGTTGGAAAGTGATACCATTGTTGTTGTTTTGAGATAGATGAGCTTGGCATAGACGTCTATGTTCTAGGGCATAATTCTTCAAAATCCTAATAGAAATCCAATTCTATTGATTTATTTGCAAAGGCTTAGTGGATAAAACTGCTGCATGACATGAAAGGAAGGACTTGCTTTCATACAGTGCCTTTCACATCCTCGGGACGTCCCAGAGTACTTCGCCGCCAATGAATTACACAGACTAGAAGCTCCAAGGATCATTTCCCAGTTTGTGCTGATTTGGCTGGGATGCTACAGTTGCCCTGGCCTAGCAGGGAGGGCAAACTAGCCAAGTTTCCTGCTGCAGATTATTGGCCAGGGGCTCCTGCTGGGGGAAAAAAATGCATGTGTGTGGATTATGGGTAAGGACAAGATCAGGCTTGGCTCTGACGCCCTCTGCAGTTAAATAGCATATTGACACACACTGTCGGAAACTGCTTTGCATTGGTATGAAAGTAAAAGTGGCACAGGTTTAGCAATTTTATTTTGGAGAAGTAGGGCTTTCTTTGTTCCGTGAATGAAATGTGGATCCACTGACAGCTGATGGTTTGCTGTTTCCTCACCATCTTGTTTGGTGTGTTAATCTGCCGTCCATTTGTTTTCCGTTCCATTTAATCTCGAGCAGCAGCTAACTTGAGCTGGTTGTATCAACACGCTTGATTTAGAGTCCTGTAGGGCAGGCTGTTCAAGATACTGTATCGACACATCCAAGCTTCATAATACAGAAGGAAGTGGTGACTTGCACATTATTTCCAAATGCAAAAATTAGGCAGGACATTTTGGTCTCGGTGACCTTTGGAACCAGTGCTTGTAAGCTGAATGTGGCTTGGTGCTGTGATTCTCTTCAGTCCTGAGACCTTCATGATTACACACAAGATCTTGCCGTTCACTTGCCGCGCAAAGAAGATGTTGCAAATAATATTAAGAAGTCGAATATGGCATTTCAACCCATTTAAAAATGATTCACTTTAAAATGACCACAGTCAGCATTGGGCTCACTTGTGACATACCCTACAGTAAATCAGTTGTCGCTCATTGTCTATGGCTGATTGGGGATAGTGGCCGCTTGGTTGAGGTACAAAGAGATGTTAGCATCTGTGGTCACTGGACCCCAGCATTTAAGAGAGTAGTGCAGTAAAAAATAATCGGCGGTTTATTGGTCTGGGAATCGTCCGCATTGTATTACATTATAAGGCATAAAATTATGAGGGGCCTAGATAGGGTGGATAGGAAGGACCTACTTCCCTTAGCAGAGAGGTCAATAACCAGGAGGCATAGATTTAAAGTACAGGAAACTTTGTGTTATCCGGAGGCTAACTGTCCGGAATGCTCGAGCCACCGGCAAAAATCCGGTGCCGTTTTCGTTAGGGTTTTTTTCTCGTTGCTTTTTTCCTCAACAGGCAAGGTCTGCTGATGCTGTTGCTAAGCTACAGAGACGCTTGGACTGTTTAGAAGCTGTTGCTAAGCAACAGGGTTTGTTGACCGATACGGAGCTCCGAAGCTTCCGTCTCTTTCAACATTAGCGCTGGTTTGTCCGGCAGTTTTGAGGGAACGGCAACAGCTCGGTGCCGGATAGCACAAAGTTTCCTGTACTTGGTAGATGGATTAGAGGGGAGTTGAGGATAACTTTTATCACCCAGAGGCTGGTGGGGGTCTGGAACTCACTGCCTGAAAGGGTGGTAGAGGCAGAAACCCTCATCGCATTTAAAAAGTACTTGGATATGCACTTGAAGTGCCGTAACCTACAAGGCTACGGACCAAGTGCTGGAAAGTGCAATTAGGCTGGCTAGCTCTCTCTTTGCCAGCAGAGACACGTGTGCCAAATGCCCACTGTAAATTTCTATGATTCTATAATGTTGGAATGAAATTCAGTGTAATTTTTTTTTACTCAATTTGGTTGATCAATATCTTTAACATGCTGATTCTTTAAAAAAAAATATATATATATTTTTGCAGAGATGTTGTGACTGAGCTGGAACATTTGAACTTTATTAACACTGATGTTGGACGGTGTCGTGCGTGGGTAAGGCTTGCACTGAATGATGGCCTGATGGAGTGTTATCTGGTGTCCCTGTTCCGTGAGAAGGACAGCATGTGTGATTTCTACCACCCTGTGGCGTTGCTGCTCGATTCGGAGGACAGTGAGGTTTTGCTGAGCTATCTGCAAGGTCTCTCATCTCTTTCATTTGCACTCTCTTACAAATCAGCTGTACTAAATGAATGGACCACCACTCCCCTGGCTTTGGCAGGTTTATGTTCAGAATCCGAGCTGCCTGAACTTTTATTGCCGACCTTTTCTGAAGGCAGGAGGAAAGGATCCTGGGATTCAGCTTCTCAGTCCTCTGGGTCTGACATCATTGAAGTGACTCACACCAGTTCCTCGACTGCACACAGCGGTCACCACTCGGGAAAACTAAAACTTGCATCCTCTACGCTAAGTTTGGAAACAACTGGGTCATCCCAACTCTCATCCAGCCTGAGCTCCGACAGCCTGCTTCAGTCAAATGGGATGAAGAGCCCTGACCAAGCTACTGAAGAATTGTGGTCATGTGATACAGACAAGGGTATCGCGAGTGCAGAGAGCTCCAACAAATCTCTCCAAGAGTAAGTGTTATTTTTCTCCTCCTGTACCTCAGTGCTGTAATGTACGCTCTCTTTTATTTTCATTTATAAAGCTGCTTACATTGTCTCATTTGTCTTTAAGAATTTCATGCCATTTTTAAGAAACTGTTTTTGACTCCCTAACTCTCTAACCTCCTCCAGTCCTACAACCAATGTTCCCTTTAAGCTAAAGCAAAATACTGTGGATGCTGGAAATCTGAAGTAAAAACAGAAAATGCTGGAAATACTCAGCAAGTCAGGCAGCATCAGTGGAGAGAGAAACAGAGTTAGTGTTTCAGGTTGATGACCTTTCATCAGAACTGGGAAAAGCTGGAGATGCAACAGGTTTTTCAGCAAGTGTAGGGGCAGGGGAAGGGGAGGCAAACACGAGCAGGGAAGCAAAGCAATAAAGATGAACAAGGTAAAAGAGACAAACGGAAATCCTGTCGGAGAGAAGAGCAGAACTTCTTCAAGGTGGGCATTCCTAGAAGAGAGGTGGCAGTGAATTAAACGTAGAAACATAGAAGATAGGAGCAGGAGTAGGCCATTCGGCCCCTCGAGCCTGCTCCGCCATTCAATGTGATCATGGCTGATCATCCAAATTCAGTACCCTGTTCCTGCTTTCTCCCCATATCCCTTTGATCCCTTTAGCCTTAAGAAATATATCCAACTCCTTCTTGAATATATTTAATGAATTGGCCTCCACCACCTTCTGTGGTAGAGAATTCCACATGTTCACCACTCTCTGGGTGAAGAAATTCCTCCTCATCTCTGTCCTAAATGGCTTACCCCTTATCCTTAGACTGTGACCCCTGGTTCTGGACTCCCCGACCATCGGGAACATCCTTCCTGCATCTAGTCTGTCTAGTCCTGTTAGAATTTTATAAGTTTCGATGAGATCCCCTCTCATTCTTCTAAACTCCAGCGAGTACAAGCCCAATCGACCCAATCTCTCCTCATACGTCATTCCTGCCATCCCAGGTATCAGCCTGGTGAATCTTCGCTGCACTCCTTCCATGGCAAGAACATCCTTCCTCAGATAAGGCGACCAAAACTGCACACAATACTCCAGATGTGGTCTCGCCAAGGCCCTGTACAACTGCAGCAAGACATCCTTGTTCCTGTACTCAAACCCCCTCTCTACGAAGGCCAACATACCATTTGCTTTCTTAACCGCCTGCTGCACCTGCATGCTTACTTTCAGCGACTGGTGGACAAGGATGCCCAGGTCTCGTTGCACTTCCCCTTCTCCCAGTCTATTGCCATTCAGATAATAATCTGCCTTCTTGTTTTTGACACCAAAGTGGATAACTTTGCATTTATCCACATTATATTGCATCTGCCATGCTTCTGCCCAATCACCCAACCTGTCCAAATCATACTGGAGTTTCTCTGTATCCTCCTCACAGCACACACGCCCACTCAGCTTTGTGTCGTCTGCAAACTTGGAGATATTACATCTAGTTCCCTCATCCAGATCATTAATATATATTGTGAATAGCTGGGGTCCAAGGACTGATCCCTGCGGTACCCCACTAGTCACTGCCTGCCACTCGGAAAAAGACCCATTTATTCCAACTCTTTGCTTTCTGTCTGCCAACCAGTTCTCTATCCAAGTCAGTACCTTGCCCCAATCCCATGTGCCTTAATTTTACACGCTAATCTCTTATGCGGGACCTTATCGAAAGCCTTTTGAAAGTCCAAATACACCACATCCACAAACACTAATACAAAAGCAAAATACCGCGGATGCTGGAAATCTGAAATAAAAGCCTGACCTCCTGAGTATTTCCAGCATTTTCTGTTTTTATTCCCTTTAAGCTACGCGGCCACGCTGCGATCTGCAGGTCACACGCAGCCGGCTCAACGGCATTCTAGTGGCAGAAACCGTGCATGCGCGGTGTTGAATGGGCCCCACTGCCCCTTTAAAGGGGCCGGACACCCAAAAAAAAATTAGCGGGATCATTGCCTGTAACTTCTGAGAGCTTTGCGCTCCTCCAATTCTGGCATCTTGAGCATCCCCGATTTTAATCACTCCACCGTTGGCGGCTGTGCCTTCAGCTGCCAAGACCCTTAGCTCTGGAATTCCCTCCCTCAATCTCTCCACCTCCTTCCTCTCTAAGATGCTCCTTTAAAACCTACCTTTTTGACCAAGTCTGCTCTAATATCTCCTCATGTGGCTCGGTGTCAAATCTTGTTTGATAACGCTCCTGTGAAGCACTGTGAGATGTTTTACTACGTTAAAGGCGCTATATAAATACAAGTTATTGTTGTTGCAGTCTGCAATTTTCACATTTTGATTTTCTGGGCACTCTCGCATTCTTCCGAATAGCACAACCGGCAGTTTTATGTTGTGCAATCCATCTTTTGGAAGCTAAGTTTATTTTGCCCTGTGTGGATTTCAGTTTAGGAGCTGTGACTCGGGTCCTGTTGATGTTGTTGGGTGGTAGTAATATCACTTGGCAATTCGGAAGGCATCAGATTTCCAGCACGTGCTTCAATCGTACCATGTGATTGCATCAAGATATTTCCACTAACTGTCTCCTGTCTTGGGCTGTCAACATGAGCGCTGTCATTTCTTTTTAAATAAAAAAAAATTCTGTATAACTTCACAAAATAATGGATGGCATAGAGTCATAATGGCACAGAAGGAGGCCATTCAGCCCATTGAGCCTGTGCCGGCTCTCTGTAGTGCAATCCAGTCAGCCCCACTCCCCGGCTCTATCCCCGTAGCCCTGCCTGTTTATTTCCCTCAAGTGCCTATCCAGTCTCCCCTTGAAAACATCGAGTGTCTCCGCTTCCACCACTTCCATCAGCAGCGAGTTCCAGGTCCTCGCCACTCGCTGCGTAAAAAAGTTTTTCCTCACATGGCCCCTGTATCTCTTGCCCAAAACCTTAAATCTGTATCTCTTATTCCTTGTACCATCAACTAGTGGGAACAGCCTTTCCCCGTCTAGCCTATCCAAACCCGTCATAATCTTGTACACTTCTATCAAATCACCCTTCAACCGCCTTTGCTCTAATGAAAACAAATCCAACTTTGCCAAACTGTCCTTGTAGCTAAGATCCCCCATCCCCAGATCCATTCTGTTAAATCTCCTCTGCACCCCCTCAAGTGCCTTCACATCCTTTCTAAAGTGTGGTGACCAGAACTGGACGCAATACTCCAGTTGTGGCCTAACCAGAGCTTTATAAAGGTTCAGCATAACTTCTCTACTTTTGTACTCAATACTTCTATTTATGAAGCCCAAGATCCCATATGCTTTGCTAACCCCTCTCTCAAAATATGTCCCTCTGTCCCTGCACACTCTTTAAAACTGTGTCATTAAGTGTACATTGCCTCTCCCTGTTCCTTCTGCCAAAATGCATCATTTCCCACTTCTCTGTATTAAATTCCATCTGCCACTTGTCTGCCCATTCTGCTAGCCTTTCTGTGTCCTGTTGCAGTCGATTGGTATCATCCTCACTGTTTACCACACCTCCAAGTTTGGTGCCATTGGCAAATTTAGTGATTCTACTCTGTATTTCAATAGCCAGGTCATTTAGATATAGTATATCAAAAAAGCAGTGGCCCTAGCACTGACCCTTGGGGAACACCACTGTCTATCATCCTCCAGTCTGAAAAACAGCCATTTACCACAACTTGCTGTTTCCTATCCTTAAGCCAATTCCTTATCCAAGCTGTCATTGACCCATCTATTCCATGAGCCTCAATTTTGTTAACCAGCCTTCTATGTGGTACTTTGTCAAACGCCTTCCTAAAATCCATGTAGACAACATCCATTGCATTCCCTTCATCAATCCTCCCTGTTACTTCATCAAAAAATTCAATTAGATTAGTCAAACACAATCTTCCTTTTATAAATCTGTGGCTCTCCTTAATTAGCTTAAACTTCTCCAAGTGCCTGTTAATTTTTTCCTTGATTATTGTTTCTAAAACTTTACCCACTACTGATGAACTGCAGTTACTAGGATTGTCCTCGCACCCTTTCTTGAACAATGGTGTCACATTTGCCACTTCATGAACACTATCACTGAGTGGCTTATTCTCTGAGGGATTCTGAAGGGATAGAAACACCTTTACTCGAATGAAGCCTTTCAGTTTGAGAATCTAGTATAAAAACGTTTCAGGTCGATGACCTTTTGTCAGAACTCATGTCATCGACCTGAATCATAGAAACATAGAAGATAGGAGTAGGCCATTCGGCCCCTCGAGCCTGCTCCGCCATTCAATGTGATCATGGCTGATCATCCAAATTCAGTACCTAGTCCCTGCTTTCTCCCCATACCCGTTAACTCTGTTTCTCGCCACAGATGCTGCCTGACCTGAGTATTTCCAGCATTTTCTGCTTTTATTTCAGATTTCCAGCATCCGCAGAATCTTGTACATTTTGGCGGAGCTTTCTGTTTAGGAGTTGACATTTGGATTTTCCATCACATAATTTTGTAGCCCTTTGGAAATCGCTCCATAAATATGTGATCATGACTGTGATTGAACTTTTGGTCCAAGTGTTTTTAAAAGTTTTATGTTAGACAGCTGATTCTCCTACTCAGTGTTGCTCTAAACACCTAGAAAGTCGGTGAGGGATGTCTCCACTCAAAGCTCAACTTTACAGTGCAGACTTTACAATAAGCAATGAGGTCCTGATTGGAGCCCATTCCCTACATTCCACTAAAATAGCTCAGACTTGTAGCTTAATTCCAGGTTTTGTCCCATGTAAAAATAAATAGAGACAGTATATGGATCTGGGGCAGTGACTCCTGGACATAGGGAGTTCTTTTTCTAAGATGTGCTGTTGAGAACCTAATATTTGCCTTGACATTGGTTCACAGGATCTTTACCAATTGCCTGTATATAATTGAGTCTATCTTTTTATCCTCTCTGAGATGAGAGGTGATATGAATCTTGCCATTCATGTAGAAATGACTTATGAAATATACTGGGCAGCCTGCTGGTGGCGCTGTCCAGGGAGAGTATAAGTACTCGGGCACAGGCCCAGCTTGCTCAGGACATTTTGTAAACAGGAACTAGTGAAGGACAACTAGACTTCCATGTTGTGAAACAGTCGATTAAAGCCTTGTTTAATACTCTGACCAAGTGCCTAGTAGTTTTCTTACGTCAAGAGGGTTGTCCTACGAGGAGATATTGAGTAGAATGGGCCTATATTCTCTGGAGTTTAGAAGAATGAGAGGCGATCTCATTATAACATATAAAATTCTGAGGGGGCTTGATGAGGCAGATGCTGCAAAACTGTTTCCCCGGTTTGGAGAGGCTAGAACGAGGGGTCACAGTCTCAGGCTACTGGGTCAACCATTTAGGACTGAGATGAGGAGAAATTTCTTTACTAAGAGGGTTGTGAATCTTTGGAATTCTCTACCCCAGAGGGCTGTGGATGCTCAGTTGAGTATATTCAAGACAGAGATCGATAGATTTTTGGACACTAAGGGAATCGAGGGATATGGGGACAGTGCAGGAAGGTGGAGTTGAGGTAGAAGATCAGCCATGATATTGAATGGTGGAGCAGGCTCGAGGGGCCGTATGGCCTAGTCCTGCTCCTGTTTCTTAATGTTCTTATGCTGCCACATTTATAGTTCCAAAAGGACGCTGTTTCCATCCTGAAATCCAGGCTCCTTGCGTGTTGTGACTAGCGTGAAATGTCGTGATCTAAATTGGCGTCCAGGTCAATAATATACCCCTTACAGGTTCTCTCCAAGAGCTGATTGGAGTCACACACAGACTGCTCAATACTTGCTGCTCATATCCCCATCTTGCCAGTTTGCCCTGCCATCAAGCAGTTTTTCCTCTCAGCTGCTGTTGACTGTGCTTATACTGCTAGGTTAAAATAAAGAGAAAACATCTCGCTGGTGGCTTAGTGGGTAAATGCACGGCTTCATCTGGAGCTGGTCTCTGCTGAGTAAACGGATCTCTTGGGATTGTCTAGGGGACAGTGCAATTTCCTGCAGTGCCATTGGGCTAAAGAATGGGAGAATGAATCTGGGTTTCTGCTACTGATTTTATTTTAAGAGACTCATTAAAATTTAGATTATGTATGTCAAGACAGTACAGGAAAGTTAATACAGCATCACATAAGCTTTGCAGAATGGACCCTGCCAATAGTGATGTTATGTCGGTGATGGATTCCCCACCTTGGCGTTTAACTTATAGTCACCTATGCAATTGGACCAGGCCAGCCTGTCTTGCATTTGTGCAGGTTTCAATCTGACTCAAAGACAGAGACTTTAATTCCCCTTTTCTTGCTATCTTTATTCAAATTCTGTAATATGGTTCTCTTTACAATTCTCATATTCTCTAACAATCGAGTAGTTAGCTAATCATTGTACTAAAATATGAGAACTCTACCGTCTTTGTTTATTTAAAATCATCAGTCACTTTCTCTAGTCTCTCTTAGTTTAGCTGTTCAGTAGTTTCACTACAATGTTTTTACGACCTACTAATTGCTTTCCTCTGGGTTCTTCTGTCCAATGGTTCCATTGGCTCTCCTGTCCCGCGCCCAAGTGAACCTGTCTGGCCGTTCTGCCCCTCCTCCTCCTCGTTTCTCCTCTTGTTGTGCATTTTCTTTTCCTCTATTTAAACTCGAGTTATTTACATCTCAGGAAATATAAATGTTCTCGACCTAAGCAATTCTTTCTCTAGGCCTCGTTCCCACTTCTGCTTTTTCAGGAGCCTGAATCTGAATCTTCTCTCCTAACCCAGTTTCCCTTTAAGATCAGGACGTTGCCACAGGTCATTAGCAGATCATTTTATAGCCTTTCACTGCGTACATTAACTCTTACAATGACCCATTGTTTCACACGTTCGTTACAGCAAATTCTGCACACTAAATATCAGTAGTTTTGGCAGATAATAATTAATACACAACATTCTCATACTAGTGAGGTAACAATTCCTGAGCTTGCCATGTGTGGCAACATTGCAGACATGTTTGCAAAGACTTGCTCTGAAGAAAATATAACTGTTAGGTGCAGTAAGCAATTAGGAAGGTAAATGGTATGTTAGCCTTTATTGCAAGGGGGTTGGAGTATAAGAGTAAGGAAGTCTTGCTGCAATTATATAGGGCTTTGGTGAGACCACACCTGGAGTACTGTGTACAGTTTTGGTCTTGCAATGAAGATTCACTAGATTGATTCCTGGGATGAGAGGATTATCCTATGAGGAGAGATTAAGTAGAATGAGCCTGTATTCTCTGGAGTTTAGAAGACGGAGGTGTGATCCCATTGAAACATATACAATTTTTAGCGGGCTTCATAGCGTAGATACTGAGAGGTTGTTTCACCTGGCTGGAGAGTCTAGAACTAGGGGCATAGTCTCAGGATAAGAGGTCGGCCATTTAGGACTGAGCTGAGGAGAAATTTCTTCCCTCAGAGGGTTGATTTAAGAGGAGAAAAATAGAGTATGAGAGTAAATTTTCAAGGAACATAAAAGCGGATTGTAAAAGCTTCTACAAGTATGTAAAAAGAAAAAGATTAGTGAAGAAAAGTGTAGGTCACTTAGTCAGAAACGGGAGAATTTATAATGGGGAACACGGAAATGGCAGAGCAATTGAGCAAATTCTTGGTTCTGTCTTCGGAAGAGGACACAAATAACTTCCCAGAAATGCTAAGGAACCAAGGGTCTAGTGAGAAGGAGGAATTAAATTAGTATTAGTACCTAAGAGAGGATATACTTGCCATAGAGGGAGTGCAGCAAAGGTTCACCAGACTGATTCCCGGGATGGCAGGACTGTCTTATGAGGAGAGATTGGGTCGACTAGGCCTGTATTCACTAGAGTTTAGAAGAATGAGAGGGGATCTCATTGAAGCGTATAAAATTCTGACCGGGCTAGACCGACTGGATGCAGGGAGGATGTTTCCCCTGGCTGGGAGGTCTAGAACGAGGGGTCACAGTCTCAGGATACGGGGTAGGATATTTAGGACTGAGATGAGGAGAAATTTCTTCACACAGAGAGGGTGGTGCACCTGTGGAATTCTCTACCATAGAAGGCTGTGGAGGCCAAGTCACTGAATATATTTAAGAAGGAGATAGATAGATTTCTAGACACAAAAGGCATCAAGGGGTATGGGGAGAGAGCAGGAATATGGTATTGAGATAGAGGATCAGCCATAATCATATTGAATGGCGGAGCAGGCTCAAATGGCCGACTCCTGCTCCTCCTCATCTCAGTCCTAAATGGCCAACCCCTTATTCTGAGACTGTAACCCCTGGTTCTAGACTCCCCAGCCAGGGGAAACATCTACCCTGTCGAGCCCTGTAAGAATTTTGTATATTTCAATGAGATCACCTTTCATTCTTTTAAACTCTAGAGAATATAGGCCTAGTCTACTCGATCTCTCCTCATAGGACAATCCCCCTATCCCAGGAACCAGTCTGGTGAACCTTTGTTGCACTCCCTCGATGGCAAGTATATCCTTCCTTAGGTAAGGAGACCAAAACTGTACACAATACTCCAGGTGTGGTCTCACCAGGGCCCTATATAATTGGAGTAAGACGTCTTTACTCTTATACTCAAATCCTCTTGTAATAAAGGCCAACATACCATTTGCTTTCCTAATTGCTTGCTATACCTGCATGTTAACTTTCAGTGATTCGTGTACAAGGACACCCAGGTCCCTCTGAACACCAACATTTCCCAATCTCTCACCATTTAAAAAAAATACTCTGCTTTTCTATTTTTCCTACCAAAGTGGTTAACTTCACATTTCTCCATATTATATTCCATTTGCCATGTTCTTGCCCACTCACCTTAGCCTGGTTATATCCCCTTGAAGCCTCCTTGCATCCTCCTCACAACTTACATTCCTACCCAGCTTTGTATCATCAGCAAACTTAGATATATTACATTTGGTCCCCTCATCCAAATCATTGATATAGATTGTGAATAGCTGAGGCCCAAGCACTGATCCTTGCGGTACCCCACTAGTTACAGCCTGCCAACCCAAAATTGACCCGTTTATTCCTTCTCTGTTTTCTGTCCATTAACCAATCCTCAATCCATGCTAGTATATTACTCCCAATCCCATGAGCCCTAATTTTGTTTAATAACCTCTTGTGTGGCACCTTATCGAATGCCTTCTGAAAATCCAAATATACCACATCCACTGGTTCCCCTTTATCTATTCTGCTAGTTACAACCTCAAAAAATTCTAACAGATTTGTCAAACATGATTTCCCTTTCATAAATCTATGTTGACTCCACCCAATCCTATTATTATTTTCTAAATGCCCTGTTACCATGTCCTTTAATAATGGAATCTAGCATTTTCCCTACTACTAATGTCAGGCTAACTGGTCTGTAGTTCCCTGTTTTTTCTCTCCCTCCTTTCTTAAATAGTGGGCTAACATTGGCTACCTTCCAATCCGTGGGAACTGTTCTAGAATCAATGGAATTTTGGAAAATGACAACCAGTGCATCCACTATCTCTATAGGCACCTCTTAAAACCCTAGGTTGTAGGCCATTAGGTCCAGGGGATTTATCGGCTTTCAGTCCCATTAATTTCTGCAGTACTATTTTTTTTTTTTTACTAATATAGTTCCTCATTCACGCTAGACCCCTTGGTTCTCCACTATTTCCGGGAAGTTTTTTACGTCTTCTTCCATGAAGACAGACACAAAGTATTTCTTTAATTTCTCTGCCATTTCCTTATTCCTCATTATAATTCCTCCTGTCTCAGCCTGTAAGGGACCCACATTTATTTTCGCTAATCTTTTCCTTTTTACATACCTATAGAAGCTTTTACAGTCTGTTTTTATCTCTCTCGCTAGTTTACTCTCCTATTCTGTTTTCCCTTTCTTTATCAATTTCTTGGTCCTCCTTTGCTGAATTCTAAAATCCTCCCAATCCTCAGGCTTACTACTCTTTGGCAACATTATAAGCCTCTTCCATTGATCTAATACTATCTTTAACTTCTCTTGTTACCCACAGTTGGACCACTTTTCCTGTGGGGTTTTTCTGTCTTAAAGGAATGTATATTTGTCGTAAATTATGTATTAATTCTTTAAATGATAGCCATTGCTTGTCTACCATCATACCTTTTAATATAGTTTCCCAATCTACCTTAGCCAACTCGTCCCTCATACCTACGTAGTTTGCTTTGTTTAGATTTAAGACCCTAGTTTCGGATTTAACTAAATCACTTCCAAACTGAATATAAAATTCTATGATATTATGGTCACTCTTCCCTAAAGGCCCCTTTACTACAAGGTTATTAATTAACCCTTTCTCATTGCACAATGCTAGATCTAAAATAGCCTGTTCCCTAGTTGGTTCCTCAACATACTGATCTAGAAAACTATGTTGCATACATTCCATGAATAAGAACAATAATAGTGTTTTTTGTTTTGTATTTGATCGTCCTGGCAATATATCTTGGTACTCTGTCCTTTTGGTATAGCCTTGCGACAGTGGGCAGGAGCCTTGCGAGTCATGTACTGTAATACCTATGTCTTTATCCCGCAAAACAGCTTTAAGTTCACAACCCTGCATGACGTACACATGCTTGGCATTTGCCCTACTCTGGTACATACTACTACGTTTAACTATATTAAATGACATCTAGCAGACGTGGGCCTATTCCCTCATCACATCGAGATCTGCTTTAATATATTTTTCTCATCTAAGATCCTAACACCCACACAAATCTCGATCCTCTGAACTTGTGGACAGTTCCTCCAGTGCCGCCTTCCAAATCACTGATCAAGATTGTGAAGAGTAACGGCCTTAACACTGGAACTTCTTGGACTCCACCAGTAACCAGATAGAACCACTACAATTAATAACAACCTTCTGCCTATGAGAATGCAACCAATTCCTTAACCAACCCAAAATCTGTTCACCAATCCCACAGAACTCTATCTTATTAAGTAGCCTATTGTATAAGAACATAAGAATTAGGAACAGAAGTAGGCCATATGGTCCTTCGAGCCTGCTCCGCCATCCAATAAGATCATGGCTGACCTTTGACCTCAACTCTACTTTCCCTCCCAATCCCCATATTCCTTGGTTCCCTTAGAGCTGGAGTCCAAAAATCAATCTATCTCAGCCTTGAATATACTCAATGACTCAGCATTCACAGCCTTTGGGGTAGAGAATTCCAAAGGTTCACAACCCTCTGAGTGAAGAAATTCCTCCTCATCTCAGTCTTAAATGGCCGACCCCTTCTCTTGAGACTCTGCCCCTTAGTTCAAGACTCTTCAGCAAGTGGAAACAACCTCTCAGCATCTACCCTGTCAATCCCCCTCAGAATCTAATATATTTCAATGACACCCTGTCAAAAGCTTTCTGATAATCCAGGTGTACAATATCAACTGGGCTACCTACATCATCAACCCAGTAACTTGCTCAAAATTCAACCAGGTTGTTAAGTATGACCTTCTTTCCTAGAAGCCATGTTGAGAGTCTATACTCACCCCTCCTCTGTCCAGGTGGCAATACAGTGTATCTCTAATGATCCCTTCGAGGAACTTGCCAATAACTGAACTCAAGGTAATTGGTCTGTAATTTCCCAGTACTGGCTTGTTGCCTTTTTTGAATATTGGTACCACATGGGCCTCTCGCCAGTCCATGGAAACAATCCCAGAACCTAGCAAGCTGTTACAGGACTTGGTGAACACAGCTCCCATTTCTTTGAGCACTCTTGGCTGAATGCCATCAGGACCAGCCGCCCGATGTGTTTTGAGACCCGTTACTCTATCCATTTTGACACTTTCAACTTTAGAGTCACCTGTACCATGTTTCACTGATAACTCTGCATCATCTCCTGAAATGAAGGCTGATGCAAAGTAGCTATTGAAAACCTCTGCCATATCCTGGGAGTCCATCTGAATCTGCCCTGAAATATAAAATGCTTGGATAAAGTAAATCCAAAATAATACTTTCAAGACAGGATACCAGGCCCAGGCAGGAGAGCAGGTATAAACTAGCAAAAAAATAAATTTAAAATCAGTAACCAAACAGAACTTCTTCACACACAGGGTGATAATTATCTGGAATAATCTGGCAGGCACGATAGTTGAAATGAAGGTTTTGGGGTTGTTTAAAATGCAGTTACCCACTAGGCTGGGAGAGTTGGGGTATTCGATGTGCTAATTGGCCTTTCTCTCTTGACTTTTCTTTTAAAAAGAAATATTCTGTTTGAGGACCATGAGTACTGTAATGAACCAGGGGCTATGGTGCCTGTGCGGTTTGAAGAAGGAGAATTTTAGGAAACCTATGTTGTCTCACCTTTCTTTTCGTGTTCTCTTGTTTTTGTCCTTCCATTTGTTTTTCTCTTTATTTTAGCTCCTACTCTCTCTGAGAACGATCAGAGCATTGATTACAGACCTGGACAATAGGTTCAGAATCTGACACCTCTAGCTGATGTCTGGAAATCCCACAGGTTTATATTGAGCAGTTTGTATAGCTCCTTTTTGGTCTGTTGCTAAGCAGCTTGCTGATAATTATTCTGTCTGTTTAAAGGACACCAGATGAACTCAGCGAAGGAGACCAAACACCAGTTTCCATGAAGCACAATTTTTATATTTCAGTGCCACAGTCCAAGTTGTCCTCAAAGCCTCCAGAAGAGGATGTTCTAACTAATGCTCAGCCAGATGAACAGGTGGTGGACCAACATGCATGCAATGGGGAAATGAATACAAGAACTACGGAAAGCCATTCACAAGTTAAATCGCCACCCTTTGCTCATGTTTCAGTCTTGTATCACCCAGTTCCTGCCAATGGACCAGACCCTGAGAGTGACACCAAGACTGCCCCTCCACTTGTTGATGAGATGCTAAACCCTGTTCATGCTAAAATGTTTTCCCATACCAGCTCGACGAGAACTTTCCAATCTGTGGCATGCCAAGAACAGGAAGTAAAAACCGACCGAGATTATTCTGAATCAGCAGAGCAGGTTTCTGTTGTTGGAAGAATTACTGGTGGGACAGACAAAGCAGATAAATTGAGACTGCCCAGCAATCACTTGACCGAACCAGGAGATAATCATGTGAGTTGACTTATTTTCTGCCTGCTGTGGTTCTGTCCTGTGTCAAATTTCACAACCAGTACATCCTGTAGCGAGGGGGAATTATTTGGCTACCTTCCTTCAGGGAACCTCCTTGATTAGATACCTGAAATGCAGCAGTGTAACAGTCGGAGTACTGTGGTGCTACTGCGCAGCATAGATGTGTATTAAACTGAACTATTCCCCTAAAGGGCAAAGGTGCAACCAAATATAAAGTGGGGGAGGGTTGGTTGGGGGCAGTTCTGTGATTTGGAGTGAGACGTAACTAATGCTTTACAAAAAAATATTGGAGAGGGCATTTCACTTCCCCCTTTACCCCCCACTCCCTTCCAATGGTTACACTGATACTGAGGGGCCCTTCACCAATTTGAGGTGCTTTAACTTCTGCAATAACAGTGTATGTGCCTAAAGGAATGGGGAGATAGACAGAACAAGCAAAGGAGAAAGTAGTGTCAAATTAATCTGCTCTATATATTCATAAAGCACAAAAGGTAGGTTTTTTCCTGCTAATCTCTGACCACATTTTATAATTGCTGTTTGTAACCGATATAATTTTTTTAATATCTTGTTTTAAGACTTTAGCGTCTAGTTCATTTATGTTGCAGACTAGTTTTCCTCACGTACTTTAATTGGTTCTCGTTGGTTTAGAATAAATCATATATTTAATCTTTGGTTTACATGTTAATTTTTATTCACTGTCTATAAACACCAAATTAAAAATTATTCTCCAGTTTTTAACAAACCATATAATTCTCTCCTTCCATCAAATGTTGGGTTCCTTTTGGAAAACGGACATTTTTTTGTGGGCCGTCCATGTGCCCCGTTTGAATAAGTAGAAGGAGAAACCTCTGTCTTCAATATTTTCACCAAATTTGACAAGTCTTTTCTTCTGACACCTTTTTATTAAAACAAAAGTTTCTTAGGTTTGTGGACTATGGGACTATAAATGATATGAACAAGCCTTGTTGTAAGAACTTTCTTACATCAGATACCTGGGTCCCTTTAATATTGAATGAACTGGGAACTACAAGTTTACTATCTGCTCTGATTATTTCTGTTTTTCTCTCACCCCTATAAATCAGGGAATTCTTATTGAATACTTTTATCAAATATATTACTGGGTGCAGGGGGAGAAGATCTTTCAATTTGTACAAGGTGCTGTGTTGAAAATGTTCAAACACTTAACGTGGGTACAAACAGCGCATTTAAGAATGACCACACTATGAAAGGGGAACGATAGCAAAATACTGCAGATGCTGGAAATCCGAAATAACAACAGAAAATGCTGGAAAAACTCGGCAGGCCAGGCAACATCCGTGGAGAGAAAATAGAGTTGACGTTTCGGGTCGAAACCCTTTTTCAAAACTGGAAAGGAAATGAAATAGATCGAAGGCTCCTCTACATTGGGGAGACCAAACGCAGATTGGGTGACCGCTTTGCGGAACACCTCCGTTCAATCCGTAAGGGGGACCCCAAGCTTCCGGTCGCCTGTCATTTTAATTCACCGCTCCATTCCCACTCTGACCTCACCATCCTTGGCCTCTTGCATTGTTCCACGGAAGCTCAACGTTAAACTCGAGGAACAGCACCTCATCTTCCGATTAGGCACTTTGCAGCCTTCCGGACTCAATGTCGAGTTCAACAATTTCAGATCATAACCTCGGCCCCTATTACATTTTTACTTATTTTTTTTCCACCCCTTTGTTTTGGGTTTTCCCTTCCCCCCCCCACCCCCCCTTTTTTTTTCTCTCTCCCACATGGCAGCTGTCTCTCATCCTGCCAGTACACTTCACACCTAATCTGAGCCATCTTTTGTCTCCACTGTCCTGTTACCAGCTCCTCTGGTTTTGAATACCTCTTAATGTCTCTTTACTTCTTTTGTTCTATCGCAGCCCTGCCTTCGATCTATTTCATTTCCTTTCCAGTTTTGAAAAAGGGTTTCGACCCGAAACGTCGACTCTAATTTCTCTCCACGGATGTTGCCTGGCCTGCTGAGTTTTTCCAGCATTTTCTGCTATGAAAGGGGAATCTCATTTAGCTGCTTTTAAAGTGGGGTCTTTTTTTAAAAAAAATTGTTTTGCTCTTTTAGTGCTTTCCAAGCTTTTAAAAACATTTTTCAACCCCATCGACAGCTTTGTGCTTTTTATAAAGAGCTTTGCCCTTTAGTTTTAAATGCCGTGTGAAACTATTTATATGGTGCCATTTGAAACGACTGCTGGAAATGCTCCGTGTTTCTCACTGAACAATTCACTGTAAACATGAACTTTGCTGTTTCAGAAAAGAAGCAGCTGGATATCAGATGATGACATCTGCAAACCATCTCCTAGAGATGAGCTCCCAAAGAGCACAAGGGCAAGTTCAGCTGAATGTTCAAGGAGCACAACACCGGTGGATGAAAGTAGCACCAGGCTGACCGAGCATGGACAGTCAGCGTCTAGTCTCCCTCCGTTTAAACGTGGTCTAGAGGAGTCCTCCTTTAAAGTGACTCATCGCCGAAAGACAGGTAGGATGGTTTGAAGGAAAAACTGCCTCCAAATGGTATGGAATATGACTTTTTTAAACACCTAATCCTATCTCTACTATTGTACGTACGTACGTACGTACGTACGCAAAATATTAGCCCAATAGCTATGCAATATTTTGGAACTTGCACTGTATGGTCTGTAAGGATTTTGTTCTGATTCAATTTACACGCAATGAACTCTCAAAGAATTACAGCATTTTTTTTTTACTTAACATTAGCCAGTATATTAAACTATGGGTGGAGGCCTTGATGATTTAAACTGTTAATTAGCTACTTGGAGATCAAACAGCTGTAAAACCCTTTGTCTACATGCATCTCTGTAGCTTTGAGACACGGGATCATTGGAAACAACGCCATTGTGATGGAATTGATTCCTTACAACGCCTAAACAGCCAGGAATGGTTTTCACTGGCTAGCTTGGCTAAGCAGACAGTCAGAGGCTCTTTTATCAAAGGGGAAGCATTTTTGTCAGAGTGGTAACTTATTGATTTGAAAGCTCAGCAGGCCTAACCCCCACACCCGGAGTTAAGGGTGAGGTCCAAGGACTCTTGCTCTCTCTTGCTCTCTGCGTGAGAGTGAGATAGAGTTGCCAGACACAGCAAGACAGCATGTGATGCTTGTAACATAAGAAGGGACCAGCTTACTTGACAGTGAGTTCTGGCCCCAAAGTGCCAGAGTTTACATTCTTGTTGTTTTCATGGAACAAGGAGCAGTAGGAAATCAATGGATCTTCCTGTGGAAACTGTATTTTGTGCATTCATCTATGTAACGTAAACCAAACTGTTGGTGTATGCTGGTGCCTTGTCTTGCTATATAGTACTTTTCAGTTCATCTATCAGAAAGATGAGAGAAGGCGCATGGTGGCATGTGTCTGATGACAGTAGCCAGTGCATGCAACAAAGTGTGAAGTTGTAACATTGTAGGGACACAAGGTCCGCTTGCAAGAGTGACCGATGACACTGAGAATATCTAGTGCAAAATTGTAAGAAGCTGCAGTGGTCGAGCGTGATATCGTCAGCTGGGAGAGCCAAGTTCAGATCTCCATCTTGACTGACACTTTGCGGGGTTATATTTCCTAGTTTATGGGGAAGAAAGCTAACATCAGAAGGACCATTTTGATGTCCAGGTAGTTTGTTCTAGTGAGACTGACTAAGGAATAACTGACTCTGAGATGCGCTTGCTTGGTGTAGATTGTTCCATCCTCACAACCCAAGGGGAGAGCGATGGTATAAATTCACTTTTTTTCAAATGCAGTGATCTCTAAAGGTTGAAGCTTTTCTGATCTTTGAGCACTTCATTTAGTTTTACAACACACCAATCATCATCTACCTTGTAGCAGCTGTTTCTGGTAAGGATTTAATAGGCTCACAACTAAGTCACCATAGTAACATGGTGTTTTTATTAAGAATTTAAAAATTTACCACTAAGTAATGTAAAGATTGTTATTTTGGTTACTCTGAAGATGCACTATAAAAGGACCAAACCGAGCATCTGGATATAAAATGTCAATATAGCAGTAGCTGTTTTAACAATAGTCACAGTCGTGCAACATGTTGCATGCACATGTATGTTGATGTGTTGAAATAGCTTGTTTTCCTTTGGCACAGTACAATAGTGAAGGGCCAAGAGCAGGAAAAGTGTAGAAAAACTGTACCAAGTAATGTAGATTGGGTGCATCAAAAGCAGCTGTGGTTATACTGTCCACGCTCGCTGCTGCTGCTGAGTGGAGACAGGGCAGCAGAGCTCTGCACCTGCCTATTCAAATGAATGCACATGCTTCACCTACAGGCAAAAGTTCTGCCTCTTTATGTTAATGATGATTGACGACTGATGTCATCACCAATTAAAAGGTAGCACGTGCCCTCTTCTTAAAGGGGCATAACCAATAAACTGTAACTTGAATCCTAAAGGAAACGTAATAAATTAAAATTCTGTTCCGGGGGTGATGAAGCACTCCAGTCCCTGCGGTGCCCACCGGTTGCGGAAAGCCTCAAGCGAAATTTTGAATGTTTGTAAAGATTGCTTATCAACAGTGTGCAAACTACAACTAAGGAAAAGTGAAAGGGAAAATTGCCCTTGTGGTCTGGCAGGTGTGCATATCTTGTGACTAGATGACTAATTGAAAGATGGAGATTAGCAAATTCTACTGCAGCAGTATTTCATGTTGGTTAAACAATAGCTTGTGCCTATACTGAGTAACCATCAGACTCTCTTCAAACTCTGGCACAAGTGTGGTTTAATTTTTTGCAGACCATCTGTTCCCAGCGCGAGTCCTGTTTGTTTAATATCTTTGGCTGAAGAAAAAAAATGTGATGGTATTTTCCTCCCCTCCCCAATTTTGGGCTACTTCAGGGTTTTCCCATTGCATATCTGTTAGTATTTTGAGGTTGTAACTAGCCGGGTAGATAAGGGGGAACTAGTGGATGTAGTGTATTTGGATTTTCAAAAAGCATTCAATAAGGTGCCACACAAAATTAGGGCTCATGGGATTGGGGGGAATATATTAGCATGGATTGAGGATTGGTTAACGGACAGAAAACAGAGAGTAGGAATAAACGTGTCATTTTTGAGTTGGCAGGCTGTAACTAATGGGGTACTGCAAGGATCAGTGCTCGGGCCTCAGCTATTTACAATCTATATTAATGACTTAGACGAGGGGACTGAGTGTAATGTATCCAAATTTGCTGTTGATGCAACATTAGGTGGGAAAGTAAGCTGTGAGGAGGATGCAGAGAGGCTGCAAAGGGCTATAGACAGGTTAAGTGAGTGGGCAAGAATGTAGCAGATGGAATATAATGTGGAGAAGTGTAAAGTTAGCCACTTTGGTAGGAAAAATAGAGAAGCAGAATATTTTTAAATGGTGAGAGACTGGGAAATATTATTCAGAGGGACCTGGGTGTCCTTGTACATGAATCACAGAAAGTTAACATGCAGGTACAGAAAGCAAATGGTATGTTAGCTTTTATTACAAAGGGATTGGAGTATAAGAGTAAAGAAGTCTTACTACAATTATATAGGGCCTTGGTGAGACCACATCTGGAGTACTGTTTACTGTTTTGGTCTCCTTATCTAAGGAAAAATATATTTGCCTTCGAGGGAGTGCAACAAGTTAACTAGACTGATTCCTGGGATAAGTGTCCTTTGAGGAGAGATTGAGTGGAATAGGCCTATATTTCCTAGAGTTTAGAAGAATGAGAGGTGATCTCATTGAAACATATAACATTCTTAAGGGGCTGGATAGGGTAGATGCAGGGAGAATGTTTCCCCTGGCTGGGAAGTCTAGAACCAGGGGTCACAGTCTCCGAATAAGGGATCGGCCAGTTAGGACTGAGATGCGAGAAATTTCTTCACTCAGTTGTGAATCTTTGGAATTCTCTACCCCAGAGGGCTGTGGAGGCTCAGTCATTGCGCATATTCAAGACAGAGATCGATAGATTTTTGGATACTAAGGGAACCAAGGGATATGGAGTTGAGGTAGAAGATTAGATTCATCACAGACCAGCGAGGAAGCCTGGGCCTCTCCTGATCTCTATGCTTGGTACCACCACAAGAAGTAAATGTGTCCACTGGACAATCAGAAGTTAAAATGGATTTTCTGGCTCCAAGAGCAGTCCCATAGTGTGATTGTTTCAGTTGTGTTGTCTTTATTTGTTCTAGATTTGGGCAACATAATCACAATGTTTGATTTTGCACTATTCATTGAACAGGTATTTCAAACCCTTTCCGGGGACTTCTGAAGTTGGGCAATTTAGAAAGGCGAGGCCACGTTGGCATTTGGAAGGAGTATTACTGCGAGTTATCGCCATTCGAGTTCCGTCTGTACCAGAACGACGACGACCGCAATTGTTATGACAACTGCTCTTTATTAAGATGCGAATCAGTGGGACATGCCCACAGCGACGGGAGGTTTGAGCTGGTTTTTGCTGGCAAGAAGTTGTGTCTGCGCGCACCCTCTCGAGATGAGTCGGAGGACTGGATTGACCGGATTCGGGAAGCTTTAGAAAAATGCCGGCCTCGCCAAGCTCCAAAACAGGAAGCAACGCATGCAGAGAGTTCAGTGAGCGAGAAGCCAGCTCGTGTGTCTGAGCCACGTGCCCCTCATTCTGCTGAACAGTCAAACCATGAGAAAGAAAATGGCTTCCAGCAAGATTTTAATTGGGTTTCATGGGCAGAACCTCAATTAGATGCAATTAAAGAAACTGTACTATACCTGTTAACTGATAAAACCTGGACTCCCTATATCTTCTCTTTGTCATTGGAAGCACTGAAATGTTTCCAGCTCCGGGAGCAGCAGAAAATACTATGCAACAGCTGCAGAATTGAGACCTTTAAAGACGTCATACCTGATACTGCACTCGGTGGTCCAGCTTACTTTAAATTAATTACATCCAAAGTCACTCTGAGGCTTCGGGCAGAAAGTGCAACAGAGGCAAGATCATGGCGCGAACTCATTCGAGCAGTTCTATCATCTTTCTTGGATGCAGAAGAAGATGCGGTTTCAGCAAATGCAGGCATTGAGAAGAATGAGAGAAGACTTGTGGAGCTTGGCTTGGGGGAGCACAGCAGTCTGCTGCAGTGCCTAACCGTTGTACCCATGGAAAAAGGGCTGGACTCACAAGATTTTCGATGCGCAGGTATGATACTGCTACCTGCGCTGATCTACATTTCACATCTCAAAGGGGCTGGATAGGCCATAAGGTTAGACACTAACCTTTCACCTCCAGGACCTGGGTTCAAATCCAGCCCAGACTGATGGAATGAACGTCTTCCCTGTTTACTAACTAGCTCACGTCAACATCAGTTAGGCCCAATCAGAAATCCAGAATGAATGACCACTAATTTTTTAATTACAAAAAAACTAATGCTAGAAGTGTGAGGTGGTGCATTTTGGTGGGAAGAATAAGGAGGCCACATACTAATTGGATGAGTCTAAAATGAAGAACAAAGGGATCTAGGGGTACTGATACACAAATCCATAAAAGTAGCAACACATGTTAAGAAAGCCTTTAATAAAAAATAAAATGAGCAAACCAAGCACTGGGGTTCATTTCTAGAGAGATGTTATGTAACCTATAAAATTCTGTCAGGCCTGGACAGACTAGATGCTGGAAGGATGTTCCCGATGGTCAGGGAGTCCAGAACCAGGGGTCATAGTCTAAGGATAAGGGGTAGGACATTTAGGACTGAAATGAGGAATTTCTTCACCCAGAGAGTGGTGAACCTGTGGAATTCACTGCCACAGAGGGCGGTGGAGGCCAGTTCATTAAATATATTCAAGAGAGAGTTGGATATATTTCTTAAGGCTAAAGGGATATGGGGAGAAGGCAGGGACCGGGTACTGAATTTGGATGATCAGCCATGATCTCATTGAATGGCGGAGCAGGCTCGAGGGGCCGAATGGCCTACTCCTGCTCCTATCTTCTATGTAAACTTGTATAGAACCTTAATTGGACCACACTTGGAGTACTGTGCACAGTTCTGCTCTCCAGATTATAAAAAGGATATAGAGGCACTGGAGAAGGTGCAAAAAAAATTACTAGGTGATACCAGAACTGAGAGGTTATACTTATTAGGAAAGGCTGAACAGGTTGGGGCTCTTTTTTCTAGAAAAGAGAAGGCTGAGGGTGACCTGATCAAGGTCTTTATGATTATGGAAGGGTTTGATGGGGTAGAGGTAGAGAAAATGTTTCCACTTGTAGGGGAGTCCGAAACTAGAGGTCATAAATAAGATGGTCACTAATAAATCCAATAGGGCATTCAGGAGAAACTTCTTTACTCAAACTGTGGTAAGATTGTGGAACGCGCTACCATGAAGAATAGTTGAGGTGAATAGCATAGATGAATTTAAGGGAAAGCTAGATCGGCACATGAGGGAGAAAAGAATAGTATGTGCTGACGGTTAGATGATCAGGGGTGGGAGGAGGCTCGTGTGGAGCATAAACACCAGCATGGACTAGTTCAGCCGAATAGCCTGTTTCTGTGCTGTAACTCTGTGAAATGGATTTGGGCAGTCTCGGTCCAATTCCTAATGAGCATTGAACACAAAATTGCCCCTAATTACCAATCCCACTCCAAGCACATGATCATTAGTATGGGAAATGAAAAAATGTCACTGTTACAGTAGATGGTGCTCGTCTGATGTAGAAGGAACTCTGTTCTGCATCAAACCATCTTATAACAGACCTGTGACTGGTGCTGAGATCAGTGTCCAAAGTGTTGTGTTGCATTCCTCAGCATTAACATCCCTTATCTTGATCAGCACAAAATTAAAATTAATGTGCTATTTACTATCGCATGATGTAGGTTAGTTAGGTTAAAGTGAAGATTCTCAAAATGGTATGGGAATGAGGAGAGTAATCCCCATATTACTATTCGAGGCACACTCCTACAGAAATATTCAGTTTATTAAGTTATATAAATTTTAAACAATTATACTACATTTAAAGATTTTTGCCCAAGTTTGTAGTGTACCCTATTGTTATTGAGAGAGGTTGTTGACATTAACCATCTTCATGGCTTTTGAGCAAAGTTGGTAGTTTGTGTTGAACTTTGGCCATATTTTTGCTGTGGAATTGTACCCAGCAGAAACAAAGATGAGATTATCTAAACTAATTTTATGGAGGGTACTTCTAGTCAGTAGGAACAGATGTTAGTGCTATCAATCGGAGCTGGATTGAAGACAGATCCCAGAGTGAAAGAACAATGTGCCATTTGTTAATGCAGTCACCATAGTGCTGGGTCATTTAGTAATCTGTAGGTCTCTGTATTGGAAGGAAAACTGGTTGATACTTGCTCTAAACAAAAGGCTTCAAATCTGCAGAAGATTCTGGGTTACCTATGAACAAGTCTGCGATGGGGGAATCTGACTCCTTGAGACACATTGGCCCGGATTTTGCTGTGGTAATGACGGCAAAACTGTCAGCGTTTGTGGTCATTACCTCTCTGAAACTGATTGTAACTTCAGGATTTAGCGCATGCACAAATAAACGCGGAAATCCTGATGTTGCGGTCAGTCATTGCCCTGCCCTGCCACAGGTTGCGCTGTGGAACTCCCCATAGCCGGCAGTCAATTGAAATGACAGAAACGTCCCCTTTAACAACGGAATATCGCTATTAAAAAAAAACCTTCAACGTTAAACCTGGTTGAAGAGGTGTTACTGGGTTTTTAACTGTGTTTGGAAACTTCTCCAGAGCATCTATTTGGGAAATTGTCCAATCATCCAAAACTACTTGACAGTAATTGAGCCCCTGAAGAGTTGATATTTAACCACCTTGGGGGGGAAAAAGGAACTGAGCAAGCTCTGATTTCCTCACTACTTTTCATGACCTTGCACAAGCAGTCATAACTTGGTTTCTAGATAAAAAGAAAAACCACAAATGCTGAAAAATTTAAATAAAAACAAAATCAGTCTGAGAGGGGTGCATGTCTGTAAGCGAGCAATCCAGTTTGTCATCCAATTAAATGAATGGATATCAAATCGGGCAGGCTCCGTTGGGTGCACACCCTCATCCTCACTTTGTTTTCTTGACATTCCCTGTGCCCAGGTAGTCAAATAGCCCCAGACACGGAAACCGGAACATCTGTCCCTATACATTCTGTTATGTTATAGAATTGTAATCGATTGTGTTCTGTCTCGACACTAAATTATTTTTTAATGGACTGAAAATGTTTTTTTAATTCTGTTTTTTGAAGGATGCCCCCAACAAATTGGGTTTTCATTTGGAAAGCCCAAGCTTTGTGCCTATTCCGGCCTCTACTACTGTGAGATGTGTTATCAGGATGCAGAGACAATTATCCCTTCCAGAATGATCCATAACTGGGACTTGACGAAACAGGGGGTGAGTTAATGCTGTGTGTTTTATGCGTGCATTGTGCTAGTCTTTCTATACCACTGCCCTTCCCCTCCCCCCAAAGACAGCGGGGTGATTTTCTTTGTCTGTTTGTGGGAAAAGAGTGGGTGGGACATGCACGGTGGCCACCCAGAGACATCCGCATGGGACCCATGTGAATTTTGGGGTCAGCCCTCGTGGTTGGTGATCTGCCAGTGTAAAATGTGCTTCCAATAGGTAGCCCACCAATTTGGAGATGGGAAATCAGGGGGATGAGACTGTTTGTCAAGGGTTTGCAGCAGCTTAAAGGGGAGGTGTATTTTTTGTTCGCAAAAGGAGGAAGAAATGCTGGCATGGCCGTATTTATTGCCCACGCCTAGTTGCTCTGATGATGACGTGGTGGGCTGCCTTATATGAGAGATGTTCCAAGTAAGGTTGGATGGTCCTGTATCTTTCTCTCTGTTCACCAGTTCTGATACTTGGAGACTGATTTTTTGCAATTCCTCACTCATCTCTGTAGAATATTAGGAAACCTCTATAATAGGCAGCAAGAGCATCCATACCATTATCAGGGAATCTTGGTAGTATGTAGTGTAATTAAAATAACTTGGAATTGCACTATAATTATAGTATGGCACAAATTCTCAAAGTCATGGTTACTGTTGTGGAAAATGCTGTTTTAGAATAATGAGCAATGGTTAACTATGTTTGTCTCTACTCATGTTGAGATTTTCTGTTTTTCAACCAAGGTTTCCAATGTGGCGGCAAAATTCCTGCAGCAGATCCAAAATGAACCGTTCATTGATCTTAATGTGGTCAATGGAAGTCTCTACCACTATGTTGAACAGATGGCCCAGGCCCACAGGAGCAGAGATCGGTTGAAGCTATTGGAAGACTATCTTCTCACGTGTCGGAGTGGTGCAATCCAGGAGCTCTATAAAAAGTGAGCGATCACTGCTTTTAGTTTTCATTGCACTAGTTGCACATGGTCATGTTAAGTAAAGCCCAATTCTTCGCCCACTACTGTGGAGCTGCCCTGAATGGTCCTTCCCCACATGTCAAGATGGCATAATTAGTGACACTTTTGAAATATTCATAATGGGAGTCACCAACCAAACCCAATGAGTCCAACAGTGTTCCTTCACTCTCAAAATAGCTTGAATTTTAGATATTTGGCATTTTTTTTTGGTCAATATATTACGTAACGCTGCATTTCTCAATTCTGATGTTGATGAAGCAAGATTGCTGGGAAGTAATCATTTTCTGGTGCAATAAGTGCTATTTTTCTCAAGTTGGATATGTGTTTACATAAATCCAACTCGGTTCAAGTAAGTTACATTTCTGTAAACTTGCAATAAACTCATTATTTAGTGTAATACTGAGCAGTAATGCATTGTCAGAGGTGCTGTCTTCCAGATGAAATGTTAATCAATGCCCCACCTGGCTGCTCAGGTTGATTGCAAAAGATCCCTTCGAACATTGCTCTTCGAATAGAGTGAAGATTCCAGTGAAGTTCTTCTGGAATCCTGGTCAACATTTACCCCATTACCATCACCAGCCAAAACAGTTTTATTGGTCATTTATGAGACCTTGCAAATTGGCTGCTGCACTTGCCTATAAAACAAAGTGACTAAATTTCAAAATAAAATAATTAATTGGCTATAAAGCACTTTGGAACATCCTGCAGACATCCAAGGCGCTATATAGAGGTCGGTCTTTTTATTTCCGTCGTGTGGTGTTGGGATGGCCTGGGTTCAGATTTCCTTCTGACCAATTGACAAACTGTACAGAGTCTGACTCTGATGTTGTGCAATTCTTGGCCACAGTACTTGTTGATTTAAAACAGTCTTCTGTTGTTCACTTTTGTAGTAACGAATTCAGTCTTATGGTTATAATCATTATTCTTTAACTTCAGCATAAAAAGCAATTTACAAGTGGAGTATTGTCACAGAGCACGTGAATGTAGGCATGCGTTCCTTCTCGTGCTGCTTGAACAAGGGGGAAAACTTATATTTATACACTTTTATCAAACTGGAACTGGCATTGTCTTATATGGTAGTCTCTGGTCAATGCATAGTACAGAGACACAAGTCTATATTTTCATCAACAACCTTGCACGTAAGATGCTGTAGTAAGCATAACACTTCTAGTCTCTAGATATTCTTATTATGAACATAACATTTCTAATCTAAACATTCTTCTTATGAACATATCCAAGATCTACTTTGATTGCGAACACCGGCTGTTGCTAGGCTATCTTTATGACCTGTACCAACAGTACTAAATATAGTGCTCCATCTTCAAAAGGGAGCGACTCAACCCTGCCAGTACAATTCACTTCCTCTAACCATTTTACTTTACAATATTATAATATATTCATTTGTTCAGCTTCTACATGCAAATAAGATGACAAGTCAGCCCATGGTAATGGGGGAGGAATCCCAAAAGGACACTGTCCCTTTAAGAGCTTTGTGCCCTGCCCAGTGAAATAAATCGTGTAACTTTCCACCCCACACCTCCTCCCCCCCCCCCCCGTCCTAATCTAAGGCCTTGTTCTGAACTGTGCATTTAGTTCTATTTCTCATCAGTATATCTGTTGTCTTCTGTAATGGAATTGTTAAAAGTACAGTAGTTGGTTCTTTGTTCTTGCTGTTGCTGGGGAACAGTCCTTGTAATTAGTTTTTTCAAGCATAACATTATAAAAAGCCTCGCATATCAGCACCATTTTGCCTTGGCTAATACTGCAGCTCCATAGCTGCCTACAGACTAAAGAAATAAGCTTTATTTTCTTCTTTAATATAGAAGACTCTTGCTGTTAGCTGTGTGAAACAATCAACAGTGCTCATATCTCTGTTTCAGGTTAGAGCAGAAGAAATATCTCCTGGAGTCACCTCATCTGTATAGTGTCACTGATCTTCGACAGGTGAGAGAGTCTGGTATTGTCCAACTCCTTATTTATGCTGTGGAATGTGAAACATGCAATGCTTTGTGTAGTGTAACATTCATTCTAGTAAAGGTTTTCGTTTGTCAACCGGAGTAGATAACCCATGGGTCAAACTGGGTTTCACAACAGTATCAGATCTTTTGCTTCATATAGAGTTGATAAATAATGAGGGCGAAGCCGGAACAGCTTGATGTCATTTGAAAATCTCTGCATCATTGCTTCGTAACATACTCCACCAATGTTATATCCCATATCTAATGCACAATTTAAAATGGGTATGATTAAAATGGGAGGTTATTTTTGAATGTTGTACTGAAGAGAAATAACCCATTAGTTCATTCATGCCCGGGTGTCCTGTTTTACACTGCAGATGGCAAGCTGAATTTTTAATCCGACTCTGAAAGAGTAGAATTTATAATGAATCTCCATTCGTATGAAATTTAAGCTGGGTAGAAATGTGAATTGCAATAATGTATAAATGTTGTCAGCTGGTTATAATGCTTCTGTGTTTTAGTGTCCATTACTGAAACACAGCTCAAATCTCAATATGGTTGTTGAGATGCCCAAGCCTTTGCCTAAATAAGACTCTCTAAACCTTCACACTTGTTATGTGCTATTTTATCGTCCGTCATGACTTTGGTACACCTACTGTGAGTCTGACGCTGATATTAGTGAAATAGGTGTCAGTTTTTAACAGTGTGATTGCGATATCCATTGCTTAACACACAATAAAGCTCTGTGTGGAATTTTGTCAAAAGTCACATGCAACTTGCAAAAAGATCACAAATTAATGTTGGCATTAGTTTGGCTCAGTGATGGCACTTTCGTCACTGAACCAGAAGATTGCGGGTGCACACCACACTCCAGGACTTAAGCACATAATCTAGTCTGAAATGTCCCTGCTGCATTATTGGAGGTGCTGTTTTCGGATGAGCTGTTAAACCACCGTTCTGGCGAACATTTATCCCTCAACCCACAGCAGCAAAACCAGTTCACTGATCATTGATCTCATTTGCTGTTTGTGGAACCTCGCAGTGCACAAACTGGCTGCTGCATTTACCTACGTGAGTGACTACACTAAAAAGCAAGTCATTGGCTGTGAAGTGTTTTGGGACATCCTGAGGATGTGAAAAGTGCCAAAGTGTGTTTTTTAATATGTTAATTTGATAGGAATCTCCCAAAGTGATTCTTTCCCTAATCCTCCTAACTTTATATATATATTAGTATATAGATGAAACTGCAATTGAGTAATTTTCAACTTCCTTCCCCCTCATTTTTTGCTATAGTCACCATTCATTTTGAACTGAATTTGATTTTCTGTCTCTCTGGAACTCATTTCCCAGGTGAGCGGATAGATAGATGGGCAATCTGCTCTGAGGTCTCTGCTTTTGTACCCTTGAGTCAGTTGCCCGGTGATGAATGATAGCATTTGGGATGACTTGTCCTCTATTTCTTCCATTCCCTCTGTCCAAATGGCAGAAGCATCTCTGCTCAATACCTCGTCCTTTTTGTCTTGGCAAATGTTCTTACCAACCTTGTTATATTCTCTCATCAGATAATTATTCATTCTAATTAATTGAAAGGTATATGGAGTGTCCAGATGGAGAAATGTGCAATTTCTAAAAGGACATTACAGCAGAAGTATGCATTCGGAACCTAATGCAACCTTTGATTTTTATTTGTGCCAAGCATGGAGATTCATTTACACGTGTTGTGCTGCTTGAGTTAAATGAAAGAAGTTGTTTAGAAGAGGCTCCCCCAATGTCTTAACAAATTTATCCATATGCAGACAAGGAAGATCGCAAGTTAGATCCCCGATCTGTGCTGAGTTAGCCTATTTCAGCCAGGGTTGCATTAGGAATATTACCACTGGCGTAACACTCCTTAGTTAAGGATGGTAAAATCAGCCAGGGTTGCCACTCCTGATTGCTACTCAACAACTCTGCTGGAAGTGAATCTGATTCATCAGGTGAGGCCAAGATTATGCTTGTCTGCGATGCCTCCTGCAGTGAAATAGTCCATCAAAACTCGCTGTCAAGGGTCACTCGGGCAAGGTATCATGGCGACTGATGCCTTTAGAACTGTCCCGCAGCACAAAGTCTGATGCATTCTGGAGAGGAGAAAAAATTTTGGGAAAAGAAAGTATTGAAACAAGAATATATTGAATTTGGGAGGAAAGGAAAATATTAAAATTGTGTGGTGGGGGAGAAGATGGAGAGAGAAGCCACCTGGTTCTCAATGACTCTCACAACCATAGGACTGTACGACATCAGGCTGACACTGCCTCCATCTTAAAAAGTCCTGTACTGCAGCAGGTAATTTCAATAAGGAAAAGGTAGCTGAAGAAAATGCCAAAAGGCAAAGAAGCTGAGAATAAAAGCTGAGGAGAAATAGAGAAACCTGGCATGGCACCAAAATATACTGAAAATAGAGGCAATGAAATGCTGAAAGAGAAGGATTAATGAGTGGTCTCATCTGATCTTGTCAAGTAAATAAGTGAAGGAGAATATGATAACAATGTGATGACATCAGACATAAATTATATATATTTTTTAAGCAAATTAGAAATGCACAAACTTCTCTACAGCAATTCTTGCTGTAGCTGATGCAGCAACTGCAGCACAATCTTTTTGCAGTCATCAATGCGCCCACTATATTTTTGGATCTGACTATTCCAAGAAGTGAACCTGTCTACAAACACCGTGTGTCCACATTAGAAAAGATGTTATTACTTCAGTGTTCTGATCAACCAGTATCTCCAAGACCTTTTTCACTTTTTCTTGCAGGCAGCACATGGAGTGTTTGAAGCATTCTTGCAGCATGCCATCCAATATGCCACCAATCATGTCTATATGTGTGACCTTTGCACTCAGCGTGGCTTCATCTGCCAGCTTTGTAATAACAACGAAATCATCTTCCCTTTTGAGTTTGAATCAACTACAAGGTAAGCAGACACACTTCCTGTTGTGTATATAAGCCACAGTCATCACAGACTTGCTTTGTGCACTATGGGAACAATTCACGAGGAGGCACAGTGTGCATTGACAAAAGCAGCATTTGGAGAAGCATTTGCACAAAAAGCTTCTAATTAGAAGAAGCAAGCTTATGAACTTGCAAATGGAGGTTTACTTTCACTCTGTAATATCTAGTATATTCGCACCTGATTTTTATGTGCTGTAGATCCAGTTTTCACAGTAGCATGATGAGTGGTGTAGTTATTTTCCTCCTGTTCGCATCGACTGACTTGAAGTGCCGGAGACCTGCTCCCAGCCCCGATCTGGTGCTGCTGTTTACTCAATCACTGAGAGCAGCCGGCGATGTTGTTTGGTCTTGGCTCTATGCCTCTCCACAGTGCCATGGCTGCAATTGGAAATTTAGGGCTAGAAATTCATCATCTTGCTGCCACTCCGTAGCGCCATGAAATGGCGAAAAAATGGTGACCGCTGCTCTTCGCCAGTTGGTGGCGGGTTCCGTGGCCACCGCCATTTTCCTCCCTCCCTTTGCGCTGCTGGTAACTGGCAGCGCCCTGGGAAAAAAATGGCGGCATGCTGACGTCAATTGACGTGCACCGCTGATTTAACGTCACCACTCCGAACTTCGACCCTAGCGCTGAATTCAGTGCTGGGTCCTAAGCAATAAACCTGGCGTGCAAGTAGACTGACAGTGGTGATGTCAGCACCTCTTAAAAGGACACATGCATCTTTCAGGTAAGTTTGGATTTAAGCTTTTGTTTTGATTTTATTGAAGTAGCGGCTTGCTGCAATAGATGTTAAAAGTTTTTTTTTTTTTATAAGTGTGTAGGGAGTGCTGCTGGATGTTTGCAAGGCCTCTCTTTCTGCTTCATCTTACTCTCAATCTCTTTCCTCATCCAGGGAGCTCTGGCTTTAGTTGCCCTACCTTTTCCCCCTTGTGGGAAGGTACCTTGACTGTACCCGAACTATCTCCTCTTTAAAGGCAGCCCATTGTTCGATTACAGTTTTGCCTGCCAATCTTTGATTCCAATTTACCCAGGCCAGATCTGTTCTCAACCCACTGAAATTTGCCTTCCTCCAATTAAGTACTCTAGATTGCTCCCTGTCCTTTTCCAGAGCTAATCTAAACCTTATGATACGATGATCACTGTTCCCTAAATGTTCCTCTACTGATACTTGACCCACCTCATTCCCCAGAACCAGATCCAGCAATGCCTCATTATCACTACTCTATAGTTCTTTCAGCTCTCTGTAATTTCTTGCACATTTGCTCCTTTATATCTTTCCCACTAGTTGGAGGTCTATAGAATACACCTAGTAGTGTAATGGCACCTCTATTATTTCTTAACTCTAACCAAATAGATTCTGTCCTTGACCCCTCCAAGACATCCTCTCTCTCCAGCACTGTAACATTCTCCTTTACCAATACTGCCACACCACCACCACTCTTTCTTTCCCTAACTTTCCTGAACACCTTGTATCCAGGAATATTTAGTACCCAATCCTGCCCTTTTTTGAGTCAGGTCTCCATTATCGCCATGACATTAAAATTCCATGATGGCTATTTGCGCCTGCAGTTCACCAACCTTATTTACCTCGCTTTGTGCGTTTGCACACATGCACTGTAAATCTACCTTAGACCACCTTGTATTCTCTCTTAGTCTGATCCTGTGTAGTACCTTACTATTTCTTACTCTAGTGCTATCTGTCTCTCCAAATCCTTTGTGCGCTTTATTTCTCCTTTCTAATGCTACACCCTGGTGCCCATCCCCCTGCCAAATTAGTTTAAACCCTCCCCAACAGCACTAGCAAACCCCCCCCCCCCCCCCCCCAATGACAACATTGGTTCCGGCTCTGTTGCGGCGCAACCCATCCGGCTTGTAGAGGTCCCACCTCCCCCAGAACCTGTCCAAATGTCCCACATTGTAGTCGCACATCCTTCTTTCTGGAGGGCCTCCTGGCCCCTGTGGGTAGAGGGCCTGACTTGCAGTATTGAACCCCTGCACAAAGTTGGATTGCTGCGTGCAAGACCCTGGGTGCCCCTTCCCTGGCTTGCTGAGGCATTTGTGTTGGTACTGAAGCAGTTTTCCTGTTTTTTTTGAGGGTTGCAAGAGAATTCAGCTTTAAGAGCTGAATAATCACATTTGGGACTTTTTAAATTTAATTTTTTTTTTTGAAAGGCAGTAAGGCCTGAAAACTGCATTTTTCTCACTGCCTTTTAACTTGTATTAGTTCAGTGTGCATGGCCCCTTTAATTCACAGCCCTTTTAATTGCCCACAATTCCTTGCGAGCTCCACAGCCTCACTCCACCAGGAGGGTGTTGCACAGAAGTACAGTGCTGCACCACCAATCTCCAGCCACCCCCCCACCCCCCTGACGAAATTATTCTCCACAGCATTGCGGTAATTTTCAACGGCCGTTAAAACCAGTTGCCGGCAACTTTCGTTGGCAAGCGCCAATTTCTAGGCCCTACTGTCTAACATTGCATGGGGCACTCTTTATGGTAAGGTTATAGAGTGGTGTGGAGAGCTACAGGTCTGTGGTTCAAAGCGTTCTGTGTTAAACATTAGAAAATAGAGAAGATGTGAACAATATTACAAGATAAATACAGATGAGGAAGGCCATTTTGCCCATGTTACTTTGGCCATACAGAAAGATCCTATAGGCTTCTTTTGCCGCCGCCCCCCCCCCCCCCCCGGGTTCCCCACCCTGCTCACTGTGGAATCCAATTATTTATTAACTAATTGCCGGGTTTTCATCTCCTACGTAACATCTGCTTCAATGCCTTTATGAAAGTGGACTGACCTTGAGTGGCAGGAACATAGATCAAGGCTCAAAATTACAGGGTGTTTGTTGGGTATTAAGTGCTTGGAAGGGAGTATAACTGCTTATCTTGGACTGCCATGCCTGTGTTGACACTTAGATATCACTAAGCTAATAGCTGTGATGCTGAGCTGAAAGTTACAGGTTTATTCATCCCCTGCTGAGTTTTTCCAGCGTTTTCTATTATTTTAGATTTCCAGCATCCGCAGTATTTTGCTATCCCTTTACTTCCTATCCTTTCACACCCAGTATTGGTGCCCTGGTGTGTTGCACATTCCCTATTTCTGTGTGTAATCTAATGGACAGAGTTTACAAACAGATGCCAATTGTGTCCTAAATAGCAGGAGCATATCTTTTACTGTTTTTTTTTTCCAAGAATTGAGTGAGTAGTTTGTGCAATTCTGTTGTAAATGAGACTAAATTTAATTGTAATTCTCTTAATGGTGTTAACCCATTGAGTATTGCAATGCTAATTCTATGCCTTTTTTAAACTCTTATGTTCACCAATGTGAGGAATGTTCAGGCACACAGTGGTTGCATCAAGCAGTGCCAAGTCATATGCAGCACAATTAGATGCAGAATCAAGCAGCAACTCTGCACTGTAGCAATGTGCTTCAGCCCTGCTCTCAAAACTACCCCTTCAAGCTCCAGTGCCACATTTTCCCATTTCTTTATGGCTTCTCTAAGTGAGACTCCAAGTGAGTGCAGAATTCGGGGCAGTTTTGTACTCTGGACCTATACCCAATAAGAAATGGATTGAGAATTATCATTTCACTTGGGCACCCTTACAGTCAGCAGAGGGAACAGACTTCCATCCTATCAATTTGGGCTAGATTTTAACCTCTAGTCCCAGGGGCATGTGTATCTTTTTAAATTGTATACTTCAAACTGCCCACCATTCAGATAAATATTGGATTACATGCGATGCAATGCCATTCCTTCTCCTTTTAAATGTAGTTCAAGTAGAATATGCCCTTAACTAAAGAGGGAAAATACATTTGGACACTGTCCCTTTTAAGAACTATTATACAGCCAATTTGCTGGTTGAGGCCTAATACCAGATTAAACCCTCAATTATTTGCATTATTGATGTGCTTCTATCATCGTATCTCTCAGCTTTTTATTTACTAATTTGCTACCGTGTATTGCAAGATCATTTACTAACCAGAACAGCCCTTTGAACTGTTTAGCGGGGCGAGATCATTCTGTTTTCTCCCTCTAACCAAATTAACAGGGCTGCCAAACAATCAAAAAGTAAAACTTTAATCTGTTAATCTTGGATTTAATTGATCCAATTACTGCATCCATCTCATTCAAGTTTGTTTTATTGCTGATACTACACAGAATTATATTGGAAAAACTCAAGACACAGCTGTTTATTGTGAAGGGTACTTCTGTGATTTTGGAACTCGGTAGATACAAGTAACCATTTTTCTATCCAATGAATCGTCGGGCAGTTTATAAAATATAAACTTGCCATTCACGAGTCCTTTCACTTTTAGTGCTTCGCTCCATAATACTTTAGTTTACCTTTTATTTTATTCTTTCGATTGAGTTCTGTTGAATATTGATTCCACTTTAATCATGATTTTTTTTTTTTTCTTCACTTGATAGCCCAAATTTCTACGTTATTTTTTGCTCTCCACTTTTTTTTTACGGATGGCTTTCTGCCCTGCTTTGCCCCATCCAACCCATCCTGGCATTGTTCTGTCTGACCACCTGATCAGGAATGACACCTGTACACCCTTTCTCTGCCCCAGCCACCCAACATCAAGTGGCGAGCACCATTGCTCCCTGACCTACTGTCTGCTTTATACTTTTTCTTTTCCCCTGTTCCTACACTTCCCAGCACAAGGTGCTGGATGGCTGGGAAGCAGTAGTGACCAAGGCAGGTACCAGAGGATTCATTGTCTGGTAAAGTGAGCTACTTTTTATATTCAAAGCCACAAGAGGAAGGTTAAAAGTGGTGTTTGAAAACCAAGAATAGAACATCGGAACTCCTTTTCTTTTTTGAATCCCAGTATTAGTTCCGTAACTTCCGTGATTAACGTGTTAAAAACATTAACCTCCCAAAAAAAATGAACACGTTAATCACAGAAGTTAACTGCAATTAATTGACAGCCCCACAAATGATCTAATTGTTCCTTTCTCCACTCAGGTGCAAAGAGTGCAGGACTGTCTTCCATAAGGTTTGCAAGACTGGTGTCCAATCGTGTCCACGCTGTGTGCGCAAACAAAGGTACCAGGAGTACAAAATGCAGCATTAGCCAATGATCTGCATTAAAGATCACGTGCTTGGAAAAGAGGCGGTGAGCTCTGTACTGTGTATAGACCTTCGATGGATTTCTGCAGTTTTCAAGGACAACGCAACCCCTGATCAGAAATGGTGCGATATGAATTTGTGCACAACCACTCCTGTAGGCAGAAACTCCTCAGCCACTGCCTTTCGAGAGAAATATCCGTCACCTACGTACCTCACGCTAGGGGTGTGGCTTTTTTACCTCTGTGAAGAGGCTGACATAGATTCAGAATTTTAGACACTTGCGCACTGCTAAGACAGGAGCTGTTGCTAAGAAGGCTGCCTGCAACTGGAGTTCAGCCTCACCCACTTACTATATGTTGGTAGAATGTGTTTGACTTGTACAGTTCCATCTTTTTTGTAATGCTTAACTCATTTTTAAATCCATACATATAGATTTGTTCAGACATGTAAACTATATCACCAGTTTGTGAGAATATTAAATGTACATTGCATGTACAGTATAGTATATGTACATACGGTATTCACAGGTGAAAATAACAAATTTGCTAGACTTTGCTGCTTCAAACTGCACTTTGCAAACTAACCCTTGTAAAAACACATGAACTATTTAAACTTTCACCAATACAGCAGGATGGCTACTGTATTTTAACACTCGTGCCAAAAGGGTGTGTGCACTTGTGTGATGCTGTTTTCATATCTGTTTTTTATCTGACTTTGTTTTTGTTTTAAGAGATTAACAGTGATGCAGATAACATCAGCTTCTAAATCAATTGACTTGAGAGCGTTTGTTTGAGTTACTGATCATTATGATCCTGGTGCATCCAGTAGCTAGATTAATTTAACACCATCTTATAATATATTCTGCGTGAATCAGTACAAATTGAAGCTTTCCTATCTATAGTTTTCATAAAATTATGCTATTTTCCAATGGGAGTTTACAACAAAGGTGCTAAACTTGCAGGACTTTTTCTAATAAAAAAACTCCAATAATACTCAGCATTCGAAATGGAAGTTGGATGCACCCTGTAACATTTGTGTTTGTGAAGTTCTCTTGCTTTTGTGTGCAGCTCAGTGCAAATCATTCCTTCCCTGTGTTCAAATCTGTCTGCACTACAAAAGTGTTTATAATTCTGGCAGACAAATCTGGACTCTGTACATGTTTAATAGAAAAGAAAAAAATCTGGAAGCAGCAAAGTTTTGCAGGGCTGCAGTGTTTCACTGCACAGAGATTCAAAATTGCACAAGAATCTTGGATGCTTCAGAACCATCCTGGATTTATTACGGCTCGTTACAAGTTTGTAAAGCATTACTTGTTCCTTGCGGTCTTCCAACTGTAGCAGGACATAACAGCCATATAGTATTCTTAAATTTTGTACCTTTTTTGTATGATCAGCTTTTTTGCATTACAGACTTTATGCTTTCATTGCAATCAAAGATCATGACTAGATTTACTAAACACTGGCTCTATAGTAATTTCTATTTTCTTAAGAACAGCAAATGTTCTGTCATTAAAGGTTTGATTTTTAATCGTGCAAATAAAGTTTGGGGCTCTGATTTAAATCCAAAAGTACACGACTATCTTAACTAATGTTCTGCCTGTCGGTTTTTGGTGAAGGGTATAATCTGACTGGATTCCCATTTCCTACAGTTTTTTCATAATTTAGAATTCTACTACCGGGGCTGCTTTAATGTTGTCGGAAAGGCTTATCTTCAAATATCTGACACCAGCTCTGTGTCTCTGTCTCTCACTCTCGGAATTTAGCATTTTTTCTCCCTCTTTAAGAAAAGAAAGACTTGCATTTATATAGCGCCTTTCACGACCACCGGATGTCTCAAAGCGCTTTACAGCCAATGAAGTACTTTTGAAGTGGATTGACTGTTGTAATCTTAGGCTCTCATTAGGAGGAGGGTCATGTATGGCATGTGGTGACTGTCTATGCTGGTTCCTCTTTCTCTATTTTGCTAAATAGAAAGCCTCTGGCTACCACCTCCTACTCCCAGCAGAAATCGGCAGCTAGTCACGTGAGAAAATAAGTCATATTTATCTCAAAGTATGAACTGGACAAATTTGATTCATTCTTGATTTGATTATTTGGATTTGGAAGGAACATTGGAGTTTATTCTCGAGCATTTAAAGTAGTGAACAACTGGTGTTTCAGTAAATTTAAAAGACAATACCTGGCTTCAAATACTGCAAGCCTTGAAATATTTATAGACAAGAATATACATGGATGAACTGACCATGATCCATAAGGTAATTTAATAATTTAAAGTAGCTTATGCATAAATTTGATAGACTTGTGGGTTGTGAATGAAAGTGTCTGTACTGCACAGACAGTGGTACAATCGTCTTTTTTATACTCGTTTGAACAAGGATGATTAATGCTACCCAGGAAGCATCAGCTTTCATAGACGACACCCAGGATCAATGATCCTCCTTCAAAGGAACATAAACGAATCATTGTACAATTATCAGTATTGTTTGGGATTACATTCTCCATTTCTAGCAAGTGGCTGTTTCCATTTGGGTTGAAGTCTGTCTTCATCAGGATAATATTTGCAGCGTATTTGGTCGTTGACAATGTCCAGGATCGATCAGAACTCAAAGAAATTTCTGACTTGTTGCAACTTTGACCTGGGCCAAATACAGTGTTTCCGAGGATAATGCCATCAGACCTTTGGGCTCCTGATGAACCTATTAAGTTTGCTAACTTTGTGGTGGTTATTTCAACACCTCTTAGGCACACAAGTAATGCAGCACACTGCTTAGCTGTGGCATCCTGGGTGTTCACTCGCGTGATAATTCCTTTGCCAGTCAATTCACACGTGACCCAGAGCTACTTAAGGGTGCAGCATTTCGGCCTGAGCAAGATAGCTTTCCATTCGCCAAGGTGGTTGCGTCACACTTTCCTGAGCTTGGAAGAAACGTCACACGATGAAAGTTGTCGATCATCAGAAGTAGAAAAAGAAAGAACTTGAATTTCATTAACGCCTTTCGGGACCATAAAATACTCCCCCAACTACTTCATTCAATGAATTACTGTTGTAATGTAGGGAAATGTAGCACCAACTTGCACACAGCAAGGTCCCACAAACAGCAATGAGATAAATGATTAAAAGACTCTGCAAATCTCTTGCCCAACTACATGATGCTACTGAGGTAGGGAAAACATTCAAAGTTTTCATACGCTGTCAGCATTCAAAAATGTGAAAGTAAAACATAAGAGGGGACTGAGGACTTTTACCCACACTAATTGCAGCCAAATTTACATTACATAGGCTGAATGGCCTGTTTCTGCGCTGTAAATACTAACAGGTTTATGCTTCACACAAGCCATTTTACTTCATTTCACCCTATCAACATATCCTTGCATTACATTCTTCCTCGTAATTCACAGAATCACAGAAACCCCACAGTGCAGATAGAGGCCATTTCGGCCCATCGAGCCTGCACCGACACATATCCCACCCGATCCCCGTAACCCCTACACCAACACATATCCCACCCTATCCCTGTAACCCCACGTATTTAATCCCCCTAACACTAAGGGTCAATTTATCATAGCCAATCAACCTAACCCGCACATCTTTGGACTGTGGGAGGAAACCGGAGCACCCAGAGAAAACCCACGCAAACACGGGGAGAATGTGCAAACTCCACACAGACAGTTGCCCGAGGCCGGATTCGAACCCGGGTCCCTGGCACACTGAGGCAACAGTGCTGCCCCGTAATTGTCTAGCTTCCCCTTAAATGTATCTATGCTATTCGCCCCAACTACTACACGTTCCAGCTTCTAACCACTGAGTAAAGGGACAGTATCCCTAGATAGGTGGAATATCTTATTTTTATGTGCAGGTGGGTGATTGAGGAAAATCATATATCCTACATTGGGATTTAAAGTAATATTTGTACTAAATATATCTTGCGTTTGCACCATTCCCACGTGTATGCTTTAATATTAGCAAGTCTCAGGCGAGGGGGGGTGGGATTTTGTATCAGCCCGTTGGACGTGCAATTATCGACCGGGCACAAATTTTAGCGCCTGGCGCTAATTATCGCCTCCGACTGCAAACTTGGCTTCTATCACTCCTGAAGGTGGTTGGAGCGCTAAATCAGGCGCTACACACCTCTCAAGGCACTAACGCCGAGGAGCGAGACGCTACCTCAGTGCTGGCGAAGCTCATGTGATGTCAGTCAGCAATGGAACACAGACACTGGTGCCGGCCAGTTCTTAAAGGGGAGGGTCGATCTTGCTCTCCAGCCACACCCTGCTCATTGCAGCCTTGAATCTCGGCCTGGACAGACCTGAACTTCAAATCTGCTGCAAAGAACAATGGAGGGGCCCAGGGAAAGAGCTCATAGTCTCTTCTAAATCAATGCAAGGAAGGTCAAATCAAAAAGAACATGCAAAGTGCTGCTCAGTACCTGAAACTCCTACACACAGCATTGACTCTCTTCAGAAGTCTCTCTCGGAATGCGTGGTGCAAAAATGTCTCCAACAAAAGAAAAGGCAGGAAGAGGCTGCCTTTAAATAGCGCTCCCCCAGCCCCTTTCCGACTGCAAAACACCCCCCTCTACCTGTCGTTGCTAGCGGTAGGCAAAAAGTAAGGGGGCACCACTCAATATCCGGTCCGGGGCGTTGCACGCTCGACTGACATCACGATCTGCGGGCGCAGGTGATTGTAGTAGAGTTTAGCGCCGCCGCAAAAACTGGTCAATTTCGCAAGCGGCGCAAACATCGCCGTGCCCGGGCGGGCCCTCTTGGGTGCAAACGGGAGGCGCTAATCAACCGAATTTTTCCCCTTAAGTCTTTTATGTTAAATACAATGACTGCAAACGTTTCCGTCTCGTGTGATAATAGCAGCTCCAATGTAAAGCTCTGTTCTTGCATTAATTGTGAAATGAGATTTAACCACACTGCATGATAGCTAAATAATGACAGTAGCATTATTCACGGTGGCATAGTGGCTAGCACTGTTGCCTCACAGCGCCAGGGACCCGGGTTCGAATCCGGCCTCGGGTGACTGTGTGTGTGGAATCACAGAAACCCCACAGTGCAGATAGAGGCCATTTCGGCCCATCGAGCCTGCACCGACACATATCCCACCCGATCCCCGTAACCCCTACACCAACACATATCCCACCCTATCCCCGTAACCCCACATATTTAATCCCCCTAACACTAAGGGTCAATTTATCATAGCCAATCAACCTAACCCGCACATCTTTGGACTGTGGGAGGAAACCCACGCAAACACGGGGAGAATGTCTGTGTGGAGTTTGCACATTCTCCCCGTGTTTGCGTGGGTTTCCTCCGGGTGCTCCGGTTTCCTCCCACAGTCCAAAGATGTGCGGGTTAGGATGATTGGCTATGATAAATTGACCCTTAGTGTTAGGGGGATTAAATACGTGGGGTTACGGGGATCGGGTGGGATATGTGTCGGTGCAGGCTCGATGGGCCGAAATGGCCTCTATCTGCACTGTGGGGTTTCTGTGATTCTGTGAATGACTGTACTTATTTTCTGACTATTCCTCTTCAAATCTGGGATAGAATTGACAACATCCAGGATATGCAGCTTTACCTCTACCTTTCATTCCATGACCCTCACTGTGCTGACGGACATTGTCATGTCGGAGCCAGGCCGTTCTACAGTTCAACCTTAGCAAGACGGAAGCCATCCTACTGAGTCCTGCCAGAAACTGTGCCTGAGCCCCGTGATCCCTTTGGCCTTTCTAGTTGCCCACCTGATGATCCGCAACTTCATTGTCCTGCTTGAACCTTAGCTGAATTTCAAATCTCACATCAGTCCATCACTATCTCAAAACTGCCTCCTTCCACCTAAAGTCCACCCTAATCTACCGTCAATGACAGAGCCTTCACCATCTTATGTCTCTTGTCCTAACCCCCTCCACTTTGCACATCTCCCTCAATCTTCAAAAACTTCTTGTAAACCCCCCTTATCTGGCCACTTCCCATAATATCCCACCAACTCCTGCTTGGTCTGACTCACTGCGAAGCACTTTAGGACGTTTTGCTACGTTAAAGACACTAAATGTAAATTATAATTAAATTTCCAATGTGCCTAAAATAAATGATAAATATTGGAATCATTTAAAAATAGATATACTGAAATAATGCTTAATCAACTTAAATATATTCCATCTCGTGAATCATTTCTATTCATAATGGAAGAATTAGTTCCCCATAATTAACCTTGACTTTAGAAGTCAACAGAAATGGCTAGTTTCAGACTCAATGAATCCAGCCTGTGATAAGTTTCAGTTCATTGAGATCAGCACTGTGAGTTACTAACCCTTTAAGCCCTGCAAGAGCAGTTTCACATTTTAAAAAATTACAGAATTGTGCTAATGTTGGCAAGAAGGCTTTAGGAATGCCATGTGCTTTTCTTTTCAAAAATGTTTTTGATGGGCATTTGCAACATTTGTTTGTTTACTATGATAAGGGTTTCAATAACGGGACAGAAGTGTAAAAGTTAGAAAATTAAGAGTAAGTGGGTGTGTCGAGCAGTAACATTTTTTTGCCCAAAGGCCACTTGAAGTGTGGTGTAAGCTTACCATTGAGCAGAGAGATGATCGGATGTGTTTCTGGGGAGAGAAGGGATTGAAAGACATGGGGGGAAAGACAGATAGGTGAGGTTGATCTTTGAAAAAGATATGGGCTTGTTGGGGCTAATGGCCGTTTCCTGTCCTTAAAAATGATTTTGCAAATGGGATCGGAGTTTAATATGCAGACATAAGGGCTCTGTTAGGGACGTCTAATTTTGTACTTTGTACTTATGTAAGTTGCTCAACTAATATTGAGTTGGGAATGAATTCTACAACTTTCAGTGTGCATTACACCAGGGAGTAGTTACTGATTCAGGAGAAAACCAAAAATTGTGATCTTATCATTTGACATATCAAATTACATTTGTTCCTTCCATGACTAGCAAGTTGACTCAGTTGGTAGCCCGCTCATCATTGGGTCTGAAAATCAAACTCTGCTTCAGGACTTGACACTTCAGTGTAGTACTGGCGGAATGCTGCATCGTTGGAGGTACCATCTTTCTGATGAAATGTTAAACCGAACCCCCCCCGTCTGCTTGTTCAGGTGGGTGTAAGAGATCCCACTGCATTATTTGAAGACGAGCAGGGAGTTTTCCTGGTGTTCCAAGCAACACCCCTGCTTCATTCATCACCATCAAGAACAGAATATCTAGTCATTCAGTTATTTCCCCCACTAAGACCATGTAAGAAATAATAGATACATGGGTCTGATTGCAACCGTATCTGTTATTCTCCACAGTAGAAATGTATTTACAATGATATAGTCTTCATAAAGTCAAAATGTTCTAAAAGTAAAAGGGAATATTGTAAAAGCAGAATGGCAATTTTTAAGAAAAGGGTTTTCTATAATAGTTTCTTTGAAAAATGAAAGCTTGCTTAAATTCGTGAATATTTAAATTTCAACACTTTCAGGGTGTTCATAAAAAATGTTTTATGATTAATTACGCTGCTTGAGTAGACTGAATATTTTATGCAACTTTGCAGTACTTGAGGTAACAACTTGTGCTGCATGATAATGTAGAAATATGTGAGATGTTGTACCATGATTAAATTCCTTGTGCGCCATGAATATGCATGTATTCAATTCTGACTGTTAAACTCTACTTCCATCTCACTCCACAGTAAATCTGTTTAATTATCTCTGTTTCTACAAAGCCTACATCATAATTAGCCTTATTTGGCAGGCTGAAGAGAAAACCCAATGTCTTGTACCTGTCCTCAGTACAATCCAATTGCGCGGAGACCAGTGGATTTGACAACAATGGCCTTTTCCGTGGCAGAGTCTCCTCTCTCCGCTTTCACAGATGTGTGATGGCTATCAGTTCTTTAAAAGTTATGATGAGTTCTGCTACTCTCTTATGCCATTTGTAAGATGTTCCTGGTACCTGCTATCCACTTATCGAAGATTCAGACAGAACTTTCCAGTTGTTTTACTGACTATCCTCCTTGGGGGGGGAGAGGTAAGCGTGGTCTCTTTGGGCATGGGTTAGCTCCAAAAGGACATGCTTGGAGGTGGATGAACAGAATTAAGTCAACTCTCTGTTGCAGATGTTAGAACCATACAGCACAGAAGGAGGCCATTTGGCCCATCGTGCCTGTGCCGGCTCTTTGAAAGAGCTTTCCAATTAGTCCTAATCCCCTGCTCTTTCCCCACAGCCCTGCATTTTTTTTCTTTTTCAAGTATATATCCAATTCTCTTTTGAAAGTTACTATTGAATCTGTTTCCACCACCCTTTCAGGCAGTGCATTCCAGATCATAACAACCACTGTGTAAAAAAAATTCTCCTCTCCCCCCTGGTTCTTATGCCAGAGTATTAGTAAATCAATAAAAGAGCTTGGTAGTACTCAAAGGTATTGTTGATTGACCAACCAGCTTGGCTCTTTAATGAGACCTAGAGAGGTAGACCTGCCACTGGGGACTGGGATTTTCCCATTCACCTCCAGATAACATTGTAAATCAATGCCCTAGTGAGCAGGGTGGACTTGACTGAACAAACAGTGCAAAGCTTAACCGTGCTCTGTGTGACAGTGATCCACAATTTTTTAGCTGGTTAAACTCCAGCGCTACCCTTGCACACACTTGGTTGTTGCCACAAAGAGCAGAAAATTACCCAATCTGTATCATTGCAAGAGTAATCAGGGAAACTTGTAACAGGAGCTCTAGAAGATGGGATGTAAGGTCCCATTTTAATTAAAAATTATATTTTTCATGACATTTAAAATGAATTGCCAATCTGGTCAAATTCAAGGATATAGCCAAAATGTATTAAACATAGACCTGGCTTCACTACATCGCTGATGCTATTGATGCAGCAGTTTCAGCTTTGCGTAGACTGTAGCACATTCATCTGTGACTTAGAAAGAACCTGCATTTATATACAGTAGTGCCTTTCATGACCTCAGGATATCCCAAAGGGCTTTACAGCCAATGAAGTACATTGCAGTTTGAAGCCCTACTCCAGGAGTTGAGTATATATAAGGAATAAAAACAGTTCTACTGGAAGCTCACTGACTCCCACAGCTACCTTGATTACACTTCCTCCCACTCCACTTCATGTAAGGACTCTATTCCATTCTTCCAGTTTCTATGTCACATCTGTTCTTCACTTTAGAGCCATAGAGTCATAACGGCACAGAAGGAGGCCATTCGGCCCATCGAGTCCATGCCGGCTCTCTGCAGAGCAATCGAGTCAGTCCCATTCCCCCGCTCTATCCCTGTAGTCCTGCAAATTTATTTCCCTCAAGTGCCTATCCAGTCTCCCCTTGAAAACATTGAGTGTCTCCGCTTCAACCACTTCCGTCGGCAGCGAGTTCCAGGTCCTCACACTCGCTGCGTAAAAAAGTTTTTCCTCCCGTTCCCCCTGTATCTTTTGCCCAAAACCTTAAATCTGTGTCCCCTAGTCCTTGTACCATGAACTAGTGGGAACAGCCTTTCCCCATCTAGCCTATCCAAACCCGTCATAATCTTGTACACCTCTATCAAATCACCCCGCAACCTCCTTTGCTCTAATGAAAACAAATCCAGCTTCTCCAACCTGTCCTTGTAGCTAAGATTCCCCATCCCCGGAACCATTCTGGTAAATCTCCTCTGCACCCTCTCAAGGACCTTCACATCCTTTCTAAAGTGTGGTGACCGGAACTGGATGCAATACTCCAGTTGTGGCCTAACCAGAGCTTTAGAAAGGTTCAGCATAACTTCTCTACTTTTGTACTCAATACCTCTATTTATGAAGCCCAAGATCCCATATGCTTTGCTAACCATTCTCTCAATATGTCCTGCCACCTTCAGGGAGCTATGCACATTAACTCCCAGGTCCCTCTGTCCCTGCACACTCTTTAAAACTGTGTCATTAAGTGTATATTGCCTCTCCCTGTTCCTTCTACCAAAATGCATCACCTCACATTTCTCTGTATTAAATTCCATCTGCCACTTGTCTGCCCATTCTGCTAGCCTTTCTATGTCCTGTTGCAGTCGATTGGTATCATCCTCACTGTTTGCCATACCCCCAAGTTTGGTGTCATCGGCCAATTTAGAAATTCTACTTTGTATTCCAATATCCAGGTCATTCATATATATCAAAAAAAGCAGTGGCCCCAACACTGACCCTTGGGGTTCACCACTGTCTACCACCCTCTAGTCTGAAAAACAGCCATTTACCACAACTTGCTGTTTTCTGTTCTTAAGCCAATTCCTTATCCAAGCTGCCACTGACCCACCTATTCCATGAGCCTCAATTTTGTTAACCAGCCTTCTCTGTGGTACTCTATCAAACACCTTCCTAAAATCCACGTAGACAAAATCTATTGCATTCCCTTCATTGATCCTCCCTGTTACTTCATCAAAAAATTCAATTAGATTAGTCAAACATGATCTGCTTTTTACAAATCTGTGTTGGCTCTCCTTAAGTAGCTTAAACTTCTCCAAATGCCTGTTAATTTTTTTCCTTGGTTATTGGTTCTAAAACTTTACCCACCACTGATGTTAAACTGACCAGCCTGTAGTTACTAGGATTGTCCTTACAGCCTTTCTTGAACAATGGTGTCACATTTGCCACTTTCCAATCCTCAGGCACGTCTCACGCATCTAAGGAAGATTGGAAAATTATGGCAAGCCCTCCCACTATCTCCTCCCCCAATTCCCTTAGCAATCTGGGATGCAAGCCATCTGGACCAGGCGACTTATCCACTCTAAGCATACCCAGCCTTTCTAGTACATCCTGTCTATCAATTTTCACCCCTTCCATTGCTTCTACCTTTTCCACTGCTACTGATATTTTGTCAGCATCCACCTCCTTAGTAAACACTGATACAAAGTAACCATTGAGTATTCTCGCCTTGCCCTGCACCTCTAAGCATATATCACCTTCTTTGTCGCTAATAGGCCCACTCCACCTGTTACTACCCGTTTACATGCCGGTAGAAGATTTTTGGGTTCCCTTTTAAGTTAACCGCCATTCTACTCTCATATTCTCTCTTTGCCAATCTTTTTTCATCTTCACTTCCTCTCAACTTATTGTATTTGGTCTGGTTCTCCCTTGAAGAATTCACCTGACATGCATCATACACCCTCTATTTTTGTTTCATCATCTTCTCTATCTCCCTCGTCATCCAAGGAGCCCTTACTTTGGTTCCTTTACCCTTCCCTCTTGTTGGAATGTGCCTAGCCTGTACTTGGAACATCTCCTCCTTAAAGATCACCCATTGTTCCGTTACAATTTTTCCTGTCAGTCATTGGTTCCATTTTACCCTGGCTGAATCCTTTTGCATCCCATTGAAGTTAGCCCTATTCCAGTTTAGAAGTTCCACTCTAGATTGTTCCTTGCTCCTTCCACACCAGTGCGTCTGATATATCTTCATTTTTCATCAACCGAGGATTCCCCTCCACTGTGGTTCACAGGGCCCTTGATTGTGTCCGTCCCATTTCCTGCACTTCTGCCCTCACCCCTTCCTCTCCCTCCCAGAACCACAATAGGGGCCCCCTTGTCCTCACCTTCCAACCCACCAGCCTCCACATTCAACGGCTCATTCTTTGCCATTTCCGGCACCTCCATCGCGATGCACCAATAAACACATCTTCTCCTCCTCTCCCCTTTCAGCATTCCAAAGGGACCATTCCCTCTGTGACACCCAGGTCCACTCTTCCATCAACCGCTCCACTTCCCACGGCACCTTCCCATGCAAGCACAGGAAATGCAACACCTGCCCTTTTACCTCCTCCCTTCCCACCATCTAGGGCCCCAAACACTCCTTCCAGGTGGAACAGCAACTTACTTGTACTTCTTGCAATTTAGTATACTGTATTTGCTGCTGACAATGTGGCACTCTCTACATTGGGGAGACTAATTGCAGGTTGGGTGACCGCTTTGCTGAACACTTCCGTTCAGTTTACAAATGTGATCCTGATATTCCAGTCACTTGCCATTTTAATTCTCCAACCCACTCCCACTCTGACCTCGGCTCCTACACTGTTCCACTAAGCTGAACAGAAGCTCGAGGAACAGCACCTCATCTTTTGATTAGACACTTTACAACCTTCCGGACTCAACACTGATTTTAATAACTTCAGATCTTAATCACTGCTCCTATTTTTTCGGACAGCGGGTGCTAGTAATGGTTCTGCTGTTGCCACTTATAGCGCCTCTAGGCCCATCTTTTAATTCTTCACTTGTCCCATTACCACCCACTTTTGCCTTGCACCATCACCCCTTTGTCATTTAATCACTCCTGCTTTCCACCCTATCACAGACCTTCCCTTTTGTTCTTTCCTCCCCTCCCCCCTTTCCCTGCCTCCGTTGTTGCTTAAAAACTGTTACATCTCCAACGTTGATGTGCCTCAATAATTCCGAGACTCGATGTTAGCGAAACAAAACAAGGCTTTTATTAACTTAGAAGGTAACACGTAGTGGAGTGAGGTATCTTCCATCCGGAGGGCTGCAGTACTGGATATGAGGCCAGACTGAGTTTGCTTACATAGGGGCCAGGTATGGGCGGAGCCCTACACACAACACATTCCAATATACAATACAATGGTGAGGAAACGGAACTGGGGGAAGGGAAATGAAACTGAAACCGACCACAGTCACAGGCAGTGATGAATGGAATATTTCATCACATTCACCCCTTCTGTAGATTTAGTCTGTTCGGGGGTTTGATAGTCCTCTGCGACCGACGTGGCTGTTGCGGTGCCGCGGGTGTCGGCTGGGTGTCCCCGGTAGCCTCCTGGGTCTCTGCCGGGGGTGCCGCCAGGGTTGTTGAAGGGGTAGTTGGTGGGGGTGCCGTCGGTCGATGTTCTTCCGGGGGTGATGAAAGAGTAGTGGGTGGGTAAGAGTCGCTGCGATCGTTGTCGTGGTTGTTGTCGTTACCGGCTGGGGCGACGTCTTTTATGGACACGGTGTCCTCCCTTCCGTCGGCGTGCCGGACATATGCGTATTGGGGGTTGGCGTGGAGTAGGTACACTGGCTCCACGAGAGGGTCCGTCTTGTGGCCTCTCACATGCCTTCGCACGAATACCGGACCTGGGGTGGAGAGCCATGACGGCATGGATACGCCTGAGGTGGATTTCCGGGGAAAGACAAACATTCGTTCATGAGGCGTGGCATTAGTGGCAGTACACAATAGCGACCGTATCGAATGGAGCACATCCGAGAGTACTTCCTGCCAGCGGGAGATAGGGAGGCCCTTGGTCCTTAGAGCTAGAGTGACTGCTTTCCATACTGTCCCGTTCTCTCGCTCCACTTGGCCGTTACCCCGGGGGTTGTAGCTGGTGGTACGGCTCGTGGCGATCCCCCTGGACAGCATGTACTGGCGTAGCTCTTCACTCATGAAGGACGCCCCCCTATCCGTATGGATGTAGCTCGGCATACCGAACAGGCAGAACAGGCTGTTGAGGCATTTAATGACCGTGGCGCTGGTCATGTCTGGGCAGGGGAAGGCGAATGGGAACCGGGAGTATTCGTCCACAATGTTCAGGAAGTAAACATTGCGGTCGACGGACGGGAGGGGGCCCTTGAAATCTAAGCTGAGCCGCTCAAAGAGCCGTGTGGCTTTGATTAAGTGGGCTCTATCTGGGCGGTAGAACCGAGGCTTGCACTCAGCGCAAGTGCGGCAGTTCCTGGTCAGAGACCGAACTTCCTCAATCGAGTAGGGTAAGTTACGAGACTTTATGAAGTGGAACAGCCGCGTGACCCCTGGGTGGCAGAGGTCATTGTGGAGGGTCTGTAGCCGATCCCCGGTGGCGCTGGCACACATCCCTCGTGAGAGGGCGTCAGGGGATTCGTTAAGGGCCCCTGGCCGGTAAATGATGTCGTACTCGAAGGTGGAGAGCTCGATCCGCCACCTAAGAATCTTATCATTTTTAATCTTCCCCCTCTGTTTATTATTGAACATAAACGCTACCGACCGCTGGTCGGTAAGTAGGGTGAAGCGTTTGCCGGCTAGGTAGTGGCGCCAGTGGCGCACTGCCTCCACGATGGCTTGGGCCTCCTTTTCCACGGAGGAGTGTCTGATCTCGGGCCCTTGGAGGGTCCTCGAGAAGAAAGCTACGGGCCGCCCCGCCTGGTTGAGGGTGGCCGCCAAGGCGAAGTCAGACGCATCACTTTCCACTTGAAATGGAGTGTTCTCGTCCACTGCCTGTAGCGTGGCCCGCTCAATATCCTGCTTAATGCTTTTGAAGGCGGCGTGGGCCTCAGCAGAGAGCGGAAAAGAAGATGCTTTCAAGAGGGGGCGGGCTTTGTCGGAGTAGTTGGGGACCCATTGGGAATAATAGGAAAATAACCCCAGGCACCTTTTCAGGGCTTTGGGAGTGTTGGGCAGGGGCAGCTCCCGTAGGGGTTGCAATCGGTCGGGGTCTGGTTCGATTTCCCCATTCTCCACCACGCTGCCTAGTATGCAGAGGCGCGTGGTGTTGAAAACGCACTTGTCCTCATTGTAGGTGAGGTTGAGTTTTTGTGCGGTTTCCAGGAACCTCTCGAGGTTCGAGTCGTGATCCTGCTGGTTGTGACCGCAGATGGTGACGTTGTCGAGGTAGGGGAAGGTTGCCTGCAAGTGGTGGTCATCGACCATGCGGTCCATCTCCCTCTGGAAGACCGAGACCCCATTCGTCACCCCAAAGGGGACTCTGAGGAATTGGTAGAGGCGTCCGTTCGCCTCGAAGGCGGTGTACGGGCGGTCCTCTGGTCTGATAGGGAGCTGGTGGTACGCTGACTTAAGGTCGATGGTGGAGAACACCCGGTATTGGGCGATTTGGTTCACCATTTCTGATATGCGGGGTAGCGGGTAGGCGTCTAGTTGGGTGTACCTGTTGATCGTTTGGCCATAGTCGATCACCATCCGTTTCTTCTCACTACCCCTTACCACTACCACTTGGGTGCACCACGGGCTGTTGCTGCGTTCAATAATGCGCTCTTTCAGGAGCCTGTCTACCTCGGTCGCGATAAACCGCTTGTCCTCCCAGCTGTACCTCCTGCTTTTGGTCGCTATTGGCCGGCAGTTAGGGGTAAGGTTCGCGAATAGCGAAGGCGGCTTTACCTTCAGGGTAGCCAGACCGCACACTGTGAGGGGCAGCTGGGACCCACCGTACTTGAGCGTGATGCTTTGGTGGTTGCACTGGAAATCCAGGCCCAAGATCACGCTCGCACATAGATTCTTTATGATTAATACTTTAAAATTATCATATACAGTTCCGTTAACGGACAATTGTACCGTGCAGTAACCCAGAATGGTCGATGTCTGGGTTTTATCAGCCATAGAGATGGTACCCTGAGTAGGGACCACCTTTAGGGAGAGTTGTTGTGCCAGTTCAGGGTGGATAAAACTCTCTGTGCTTCCACTGTCAATTAAACATTTAACCCTGCACCCGTTTACCTCGATGTCCACCATTGATTTGGATAGCGGGTGCGGCCTGGTCTGATCCACTGTGACCGATGCCACTGTAGGGCCCTGATCGAGACAAGATGGCGTCCACGCTGTCTGCTCATAAGATGGCGGACCCCACGAGGTCGGGCAAGATGGCGTCCAAGATGGCCGCTCCCACGGCGCGCACGCGGCGGTGGCGGGTTTTCCGGCGGTTGGTTTTCCGGCGGGGTTCCCTCTGCACACCTTCCCGAAGTGCCCCTTCTTACCGCACTTAAAGCAGGTGGTGCCTTTCGCCGGGCACAGGTTTCTGGTGTGCTTTGGCTGCCCGCAGAAGTAGCAGTTGGGTCCCCGACGCGTCGCGGCTGTCGTAGGGCTTCTGGGGGGAGAGCGGGGCCCCGACGGTGTCGGGCTGCCGGGCGGGGAAGATGCCTTCCAAGATGGCGGCGCCCTTGGTGCACACGTGGCGGCGTGGACAGCGCGGGCTGAAGAGTAGGCGTCCGAGTTTCTCTGGGCCACATCCAGGGATCGCGCGGTGTCCGCAGCCTGTTTCAGGTCCAATCCCGTTTTTCCCAGCAGTCTTTGCCGGATGTAAGTGGAGCTGAGGCCTGTGATAAAGGCATCGCGAACAAGCTCGTCAGTGTACACTGCGGCTTTTACATCTCGGCACTTGCAGTCTTTGCCAAGCATTTTCAGGGTGCCTAGGAACTCCTCCACCGATTCCCCAGGTCGCTGTGCGCGAGTAGCGAGCAGATGCCTAGCATACACCTCATTCGTAGGCTGCTGGTAATGCGCCTTTAAGATGTCGCAGGCGGCCAGGTACGTGTCGGCATCTTGGATGAGGGGGTAAACCCGGTGGCTTACCCAATTCCGCAGAATTCCGAGTTTCATACTCGCAGCGTCCGTAGCGTCTTTGACGGCTGCGGAATTGTCCAGGAAGAATTCCATACACATAAACCAGTGTCCGAAGCGTGCTGATGCGTCCGGAGCATGCTGATCCAAATCCAAACGTTCGGGTTTCAGGAGTTGATCCATTGTGTTGAAAAATAAGTTAATAAAATTGATGTGCCTCAATAATTCTGAGACTCGATGTTAGCGAAACAAAACAAGGCTTTTATTAACTTAGAAGGTAACACGTAGTGGAGTGAGGTATCTTCCATCCGGAGGGCTGCAGTACTGGATATGAGGCCAGACTGAGCTTGCTTACATAGGGGCCAGGTATGGGCGGAGCCCTACACACAACACATTCCAATATACAATACAATGGTGAGGAAACGGAACTGGGGGAAGGGAAATGAAACTGAAACCGACCACAGTCACAGGCAGTGATGAATGGAATATTTCATCACAAACGTCTTCCAGTGCTGATGAAAAGTCATCCACCTGAAACGCCAACTCTGTTTCTCTCTCTACAGACGCTGCCTGACTGGCTGAGTATTTCCAGAATTTCCTCTTTTTGTTTCAGATTTCCAGCATCGGCATTATTTTGCTTTGTTGAGTATATAAGGGCTGATTTTCCAACCCTGCTATTACCTGATGTGTGTGGGTGACAGGGGAGGTTCCTCGCCTGCAGAACCTACTTGGGAACTTGCCCCTGTAATCTAACCTGACTTTCCAGCACTGTATCGAGGGAATGCTACGTTGCCAGAAGTGAGCCAACCTTCAGACCAGATGCTAAGCCGAGGTTCTGCATTCCTGCCCCAGTAGTTTAGGTTGAAGTTAAAGAGCAGGGAGTTCTCACCGTGTCCTGATCAACATTCCTGCCTTAAAAAATGCACCCAAAAATAGATCAACTCATCACTGGTCTCAGTGCTGTTTGTGGGATTTTGCTGTGCATAAAATTCCTGCTGTTGATTGTTTCCGTAATGTTTGCTGCATTTAAAAGCCATTCATTGTATGTGAACTTCCTTGGCATGTGACTGAGGGGTGTGTTAATGCACCATCTAAATCAGTACTTGTGTGGAATAAATAACCTAACAAATACACATTTCAAAAAATATAGTTTGTGAATTTTTTGTTTAAATTGCTTAAGAACATGTTTAATAGATATTCCAGATTATTTGTTTGTGTAAAGACATAGGGGGAGAAATTGGGTGAGTAGCACCACCTGTTAGCGCCTAAAGAGGCAGTCAGTGGCTGTAGCGCCACTGGCTGCGCCACCCACGATATTGAGTTGGGGCGATAATGGTAGCATTAGCCTGTTGCGCTGCACTGCCACCGATGACGTCATCGGTGTGCGCAGCGCCCCATTAGCACCCCGTTCGCGATATTTGGTAGCGAACGCCGCAGTTGCGCCGTTCGCTACCCGCGCCCGGTTCACGGGGCCTTGCAGTGCCGGCAGCGGCGCAAGTTAAGGTGGAGGTGCAGGGCGGCCGCCTTTTTCGGCGGCCGCCTGCCAGCACCTCCGTCCCCGGCCTCCTGACAACCCCCCACCCCCCCGCAGCATTGCCGGCTGTTTCCCGAGAGCCCGCAACTTCTCCTTGGTGCCGGGCTCGTTTGCCGGCACTCGCGAGCGGGAATCGCACTGTTGCAGGCCCCTCCCCCTTAACAATGGGAGGAAGGCCTGCAGTACCGCAGCGTGCCGTGCCGCAGCGTGTGGCGCTGCGGCACGTTGCGCTGCGATATTCAGTTTCAGCGCCCTAAGAGGGACGCGGAGCGCCTCGAGCCTCGCCCCGTCTCCCTCTAGGGGCAATTAAACTGAATATCTGACGATCGCTAAAGCTTCGAACGCTGCGCTAAATCCTGCGCTCAGGCGACTTTGGCGCCCCAACCCAATTTCTAGGCCATAATATATAAATGCTGCATACTGAGGTGTTTAAACAGAAAAGTACTGTTTTTTTAACCCAATATTTGCAGAGTTTTGACATCCACACATATGGCATCACTGACTTTAATCTGCTAATCTTGACAGTCTTGTACGCTCAACCTACAATCCATGAAATCACATCATAATGTTACCATTTTATCACAAATCATTAAAAGTAGTTAATAAGGCCATCTTTAAAAAAAAATGCAAACAAAGCAATGGGGTTCATTTTGAGAGGATTAGAATTGAAAAGCAAGGAAGTTATGTTGAACTTGTATAAAACCTTGGTTGGACCACATTTAGAGCACTGTGTACAGTTTCGGCCACTGTAATTCAGGAAAGCTGTAAAAGCCTTAGAAAGGGTACAAAGGAGGTTTTCCAGGATGTTACCAGGGATGAGAGACTTCAGTTATGAGGAGAGGTTGGAAAAGTTAGGACTATTTCCCCTGGAACAGAGAAGGTTAAGAGGTGACCTAATAGAGGTTTTCAAGATGATGAGGCATTTGGCTAGAACAGAGTAAGGCTGTTCCCTCTCATGAGTGGTTGAATAACCAGAGGCCATGGATTTAAAATCATTAGCAAAAAATCTAGAGGGGAGACGAGGAGAACTTTTTTCACTCAGAGAGTTATCGGGATCTGGAACGTTCTGTCTGAAGAGGTGGTGGAAGCTGATTCCACAAATAATTTTAAAAGGGAGTTGGATGGGTACTTGAGGATGAGGAACTGCACGACGGGCCGAACGACCTCCTTCTATGCTGTAAGTTTCTATGACTCTATACTCCAAAAAGGATCTCGAGGCACTGGAGAAGGTGCAAAAAGTATTTACAAGGATGATACCTGAATTGAGAGGTTATACCTATCAGGAAAGACTGCACAGGATGGGGCTCTTTTCTCCATAAAAGATGATCTAATAAAGGTCTTCAAAATTATGAAGGGGTTTGATAGGGTAGTCATAGAGAAAATGTTTCCACTTGTGGGGAAGTCTGAAACTAGGGGCCATAAATATAAGATAGTCACTGATAAATGCAATAAAGAATTCAGGAGAAACTTCTTTGCCCAGAGAGTGGTGAGAATGTGAAACTTGGTAACACATGGAGTAGTTAAGGCGAATAGCACAGATGCCTTTAAGGGGGAAGCTCGATAAGTACATGAGAGAGAAAGGAATAGAAGGATACGCAGATAGGGTTAGATGAAGTCGGGTGGAGGAGAGAAATGTGTGGAGCATAAACACAGGCACAGACCAGTTGGGCCGAATGTCTTGTTCCTGTGCTGTAAATGCTGTGTAATTAGTCACCTGATCTCAGCCAGGGCAGCAGATGGAGTTTGCACTTTCTCCCCGTGTTTGCGTGGGTTTCCTCCGGGTGCTCCGGTTTCCTCCCACAGTCCAAAGATGTGCAGGTGAGGACGATTGGCTATGATAAATTGACCCTTAGTGTTAGGGGGATTAAATACGTGGGGTTACGGGGATCGGGTGGGATATGTGTCGGTGCAGGCTCGATGGGCCGAAATGGCCTCTATCTGCACTGTGGGGTTTCTGTGATTCTGTGTGATGGGGTGCTACAAATAGCCTCAGGGATGGGAAAGAGAGAAAATCATCCATGACTCCTATTGCCCATCACGATCCAGTGGTGCAGACTGGTAACTATGCATGTGTGGACAAGATTGGGGTTGACTCCAATGCCATCCATTATGGAATAGCCCACCAACACCCACTACCTAGGCTCAGAACTGAAGAATGGCCACTTGGGGTATGGGTGGCTGGAGTCTATGGAACAATATCCTGACAGTCAGCACCTTTGGGAGAGAGGAGGAGGGACTAATATTGGCATTTTATAGAAACCTGTACCTTTTCACAATTAAAATAAAAGCAATCTAATTATTTTGCAATTCGTTCAGAAAATATTGTTTACACCGTGAAAAATAAATTTGTTATATATTTAAGTGATCCTTTACATGAAAGGAGGATTGTGAAATTTGGTCACACAATGCTAACATCATCAGAAATGACTAACTCTCCACCTGTTCCAATGATACATCACATGATATTGGATCACAATTATTTCCAGCCACATTTTCCATCTCATTTGTTTTCTAAGCAAATTCTCGACTTCAATTTCAAATTGCAGTTAGGAAAGAGTGATTGTGGTCATAACATTTTTAACAGTCCAGTCTACATTGAAAGATAATGGGCCGGAATTTGTGGCCCTGATGATGGTGAACTGGCGGTGTTTGCCGTCATTCCGCCTCTGAAACTGACCGCAACTTCGGGATTTAGCACAGGTGTAGCCTAAGGCCGAAATCTTGAAGTTGCGGTCTGCCATTCATTGCTCCACCACAGGCTGCGCTGTGGACCCCTAACCCCCAACCCACCCCCGCCACCGACCCCCCAGCCCACCCACCCCGCCACGGAGCCGGCAATCAGTGAAACCTCTCAAATCTGGGAAACTGATGAAAGCTTCGGCTCTTCTGCCGTAATTACACTGTTAAATACCCCACTAAAAGCTAGACCCAAAGGAATTAGGTGACTGCTAAACAAAGGTTATGGCCCTGAAAAACTAATTTTACTTTTGTGCAGTGTCAAATTTATCCATTTTAACAAAAATTAAAATTTTTAAGAACATTTAAAAATATATATTTTTTTAAGTTTGTTCATCTTTATTTCAGGTTTGCCTTTTTCCCATGCGAGAGTCCCAATCACTGTTTTATTCTCTCCAACATTGTTAAAAAGTTGGAATTTTAGGAGCTTACCCATTTCCTTGTTCGCTGTCTGTGAGAATTCTGCGGTTTGATTGGTTGCTTTGCCAGCTTGTTGACATCACCGCTGCTCGCACTAGGGGACTCCCACTATACGCCGTTGGTTTGAATTACACGTCGGAAATCCCAAACTTCTCGACACAGAGATTGCGAGATCTTTGTACGAAGCTTACTTATGACTTTGCTTTGCCGCTGACCGCAAATTCCGGGCAATATATACTGGATGTAACATATCAATATATAGCTTACAGTACAGCTTTGGTAACTGTTTCATTAACCAAAAATGACGTTCAAATTTTCCAGGAAGAGTATTCATCTGACTGGAGTGTCACATCTTTGTAATCGTCCCTTTGACTGCAACTCGTGGTTTTCTGCAAATATTTTTGTCTCCCACTTGCAGAAATATGTGCCAGAGTTCACTTTTTTGCTGTGCTATTATTATTTACTTCTATGCATTTCTCTGTACGCAGTCCTATTGCTTATCTATATGTTGCCCCATGACAACATAATTTGCAAGCACGGAATCAGCTTTCATACATATATATACATATATATTATTATTATATATATATATATATAGATATGATTCTCAGCTTTGCCTCTCTACCGCCACCTTTGGTTCTATGGCTGTCTTTGTGCTGAGAGACTGCCTTTCTGCTATCAAGTTGTGGATGAGCAAAAAATTCTTGCAGTTCAATATTGTCAATACAGAAGCCATCCTGGTTGGGCCCTGCTAGAAACTTTGTACCTTAGCTCCTCATCTCGTCCCACCTCCTGGATATCTGCTCAAGCCCAACTCAATCATGTTGTCCTGCTCAGCCCAGAGCTGCGCTTCAAACCCCACAACCAGTCCATCACCAACACTGCCTATTACTACCTCTGAACCATCGACCATCTTGGTGCCTATCCCACCTCCACTTCAATGCAGTACTGAAGGAGTGCTGCACTGTCGGAGGTGCTGTCTTTCAGCTGAGACAATAAAACGAGGCCCCTGGTGGACTTAAAATATCACTGTAATGGCACTATATTGAAGTAGAACAGGGGAGTTCTCTCCGGTGTCCTGGCCAGTATTGATCCCTCAACCGACACCACTAATAAAAAGATTATCTGGTCATTATCACATTGCTATTTGCTGGGTCAGCCATTGAAAAACTTATCAGTACCTGTGCGATTTGGTTAAACTCTAACAGCACATTTGCAAGTCACTGAATATTTGACACATGTACCCACATAAATTGAGTTTCAGGCAACTTGTGAAAGGAACTCCATACCTGATGAGACAAAGCCACTTCTAATGTTTGGAGAATTCAGAAAGCATTGTAAGAGAGCCAATCTCTGACTTCTTAAATTCTACCTGATATAAGAGCTTAAAAAAACTATAGAATAATTTTCTAATTTATTTTTTATTAATTCATGGGATGTGGGTGTCGCTGGCAAGGCCAGCATTTATTGCCCATTCCTAGTTGCCCTTGACAAGGTGGTGGTGAGCCGTCTTCTTGAACCGCTGCAGTCCGTGTGGTGAAGGTACTCCCACAGTGCTGTTAGGGAGGGAGTTACAGGATTTTGACCCAGCGACTATGAAGGAATGGCGATATAATTCCAAGTCAGAATGGTGTGTGACTTGGAGGGGAACTTGGAGATGGTGGTGTTCCCATGTGCCTGCAGCCCTTGTCCTTCTAGGTGGAAGAGATCGTGGGTTTGGGAGGTGCTTCGAACAAGCCTTGGCGAGTTGCTGCAGTGCATCTTGTAGATGGTATACACTGCAGCCACGGTGCGCCGGTGGTGGAGGGGCTGCCAATCAAGTGGGCTGCTTTGTCCTGGATGGTGTCTCGAGCTTCTTGAGTGTTGTTGGAGCTGCACTCATCCAAGCAAGTGGATAATAAGAAAAGGCCACTGAACGCAACGAGTTCAATTGCAGACTATGTACAAATGATATTGTCGTGAACTATGCCCAAGCTGCTGTTGTGCTTAGAGACAAAACCACATTCTTTTTCTGAAGTGTCTTATGGTACATCAATGTCGACATCCACACACACACACACACACCATGGAGTAGTGGGAGCAGGTATGATTAAATATTCTAGCGACACTGCTGCGGGGGAACACCAAGTGAAAATAAAACACTGACAAAGATTTGGATGAACAAGGTTTTCTGACCAATTTGATCCTATCCTTCAGATTAAGTGATGAAATATCTCGTTGCTGTTTGTGGAATGTTGCTGGCATGTTTGCCTACATAACTCCAGTCATTGCATTCCCAAAGTAATTAATTGTGTGAAGCACTTTGAGACACTTTGATGACATGAGAAAATGTTGCATAAATGCAAGTATTTCTTGCTTTTAGTTATCTTCCCTTTCCTTACTCTCATACAGGTAGAACGTCCCGAATCCGGCAACCTCCGGACCGAGGCCGAGTCGGTTTTCGGGTTTTTCCGGACTTCGGAATGTGTTTCTGATGTCCAAAGTCTGGAAATGCCCGAGCCCAGGTTGCGATATTTCCGAACTTCGTACATCAGAAACACGTGCCGAGTCCAGAAATGCCTGGGCCCAGGTTGCACTTTTGGTAAGATAGCAAAATACTGCGGATGCTGGAAATCCAAAATAACAACAGAAAATGCTGGAAAATTGGGGAGACCGCTACATCGGGGAGACCAAACACAGATTGGGTGACCGCTTTGCGGAACACCTCCGTTCAGTCCGTAAGGGTGACCCCGAGCTTCCGGTCACCTGTCATTTTAATTCACCGCCCCATTCCCACTCAGACCTCACCGTCCGCAGCCTCTTGCATTCTTCCACGGAAGCTCAGCGTAAGCTCGAGGAACAGCATCTCATCTTTTGATTAGGCACTTTACAGCCTTCCGGACTCAATATCGAGTTCAACAATTTCAGATCATAACCTCGGCCCCCATTACATTTTTACTTATTTTTTTATCCACACCTTTGTTTTGGCCCTTTCCCCCCCCCCACCCCCCCCCACCCCTTTGTTTCTCTCCCACATGGCAGCTGTCTCCCATTCTGCCAGCGCATTTCACACCTAATCTAGAGCTGTCTTTTGTCTCCACTAGTCCTATCACCATCTCGTCTCATTTTGAATACCTCTTAATGTCTCTTCACTTCTCTTTTGTTCTCTCCCAGCCCGGCCTTTTAATCTATTTCATTTCCTGTGCTTTTTCAGTCTTGACAAAGGGTTTTGACCCGAAACGTTGACTCTATTTTCTCTCCATGGATGTTGCCTGGCCTGCAGAGTTTTTCCAGCATTTTCTGTTGTTATTTCTTGCTTTTAGTTCTCTTCCCTTTCCTTACTCTCATACAGGTAGAACGTCCCGAATCCGGCAACCTCGGGACCGATCTCGAGCCGGTTTTCGGGGTTTTCCGGACTTCGGAACGCGTTTCTGATGTCCGAAGTCCGGAAACGCCCGAGCCCAGGTTGCGATATTTCCGGACTTCGGACATCAGAAACACGTGCTGAGTCCGGAAATGCCTGGGCCCACGTTGCGCTTTTGGTAAGCCTTTTACGGATTCCGGACCCCTGCCACCAATCGTCCCGGAGTCTGGATTCCGGATTTGGGACGCTCAATCTGTACTAATTATTTTGCCTGTTTTGTCTTTGAATTACATCTGCTGCCTATTGGCCTGGTAACTCTATCTCCTGCTGAATGTGGTTATGTTGGTACTCCTTAATTGTTCTGTCTCCTATTTTAGTATCAGCTGCAAACTTGGATATCCTACTTATACTCTCAACCAAGTCATTAATAAAGACCAACCCTGGGGTACAACATTTGTAAACTCTTCCCAGCCTGAAAGTCCCAGTTAATGGCTACCCATTACCTATCATGTGCCATATTTTAACTTCTATTCCATGACTCCTTGCTTTGACTATTAATGGTGGGTATGCAACTACTGTATGTTAAAAGCTTTCTGAAAATTCAATGATATAATAATTGCTCTTCATGTCACAATGTCAGCAGTATTCTCAAAAGAACTTCTCGATTTGACTACAGCTGCAGACTGCTGCTGTTTATCAACTTGTCTTGAAAAGCCCTTAACATGCCAAATTCTGCCTTTTTCTCAATCAACATTTGTTAATTCACTATCCCCTCTGACCTTCCCCTCTCTGACCCCGAACGATCAGTCCTCAGCAAAGGCCTGAGCTTCATCCCTTTACACCCCCACCTCAGTGAATTTCGAGCTCGGCACGATGTTGAGCTCTTTTTCCGCCGCCTTCGTCTCCGTGCCCATTTCTCTGGCCAGGAGTCTTCCCCCCGCACGACTGACCCTTTCTCCCGCTTTCAGAATTCCCATTCTACCTGGACCCCTCCCCCTGGCCTCTTACCCTCTCTAGATCTTTTCATCGCTAACTGCCGCCGTGACATCGGCTGTCTCCATTTCTCTGCTCCCCTCACTCACTCCAACCTACCTCCCTCTGAACTTGCAGCACTCCATTCTCTTAGATCCAACCCTGACATTGTCATTAAACCTGCTGACAAGGGTGGTGCTGTTGTTGTTTGGCGAACTGACCTCTACCTTGCGGAAGCTGAACGCCAACTCTCCGACACCTCCACCTGGACCATGACCCCACTACCGAACATCAAACCACCGTTTCCAAGACTGTCACTGACCTCATCTCCTCTGGAGATCTTCCCCCCACGGCCACCAACCTCATAGTTTCCCAACCCCGCACAGCCCGCTTCTACTTCCTCTCCAAGATCCACAAACAGGACTGCCCTGGTAGACCCATCGTTTCAGCCTGTTTTTGCCCCACGGAACTTATCTCTTCCTATCTCGACACTATCTTTTCTCCCCTTGACAAGTCTCTTCCCACCTACATCCGCGACTCTTCGGACGCCCTCCGCCACTTTAACAGTTTCCAGTTTCCTGGCCCCAACCGCTTCCTTTTCACCATGGACGTACAATCCCTCTACACCTCCATCCCCCACCAGGATGGCCTGAGGGCGCTCCGTTGCTTCCTTGAACAGAGGCCCGACCAGTCCCCATCCACCACCACCCTCCTCCGCCTGGCTGAACTTGTTCTTACATTGAACAACTTCTCCTTTAACTCCACTCATTTCCTCCAAATCAAAAGTATTGCTATGGGTACCCGCATGGGTCCTAGCTATGCCTGCCTTTTCGTGGGATATGTGGAACACTCTTTGTTCCAGTCCTACTCAGGTCCCCTCCCTCACCTCTTTTTCCGATACATTGATGACTGTATCGGTGCCGTTTCCTGCTCTCGCCCCGAACTTGACAATTTCATTCACTTTGCCTCCAATTTCCACCCTTCCCTCACCTTCACATGGTCCATCTCTGACTCTTCCCTTCCCTTCCTCGACTTCTCCGTCTCCATCTCTGGGGATAGGTTATTGACCAATATTCACTACAAGCCCACTGACTCCCACAGCTACCTGGACTACACTTCCTCCCACCCTGCCTCCTGTAAGGACTCTATTCCATTCTCCCAGTTTCTCCGTCTCCGCCGCATCTGCTCCGACGATGCCACCTTCCACACCAGTGCTTCCGACATGTCTTCCTTTTTCCTCAACCGAGGATTCCCCTCTACCGTGGTTGACACGGCCCTCGACCGTGTCCGTTCTATCTCCCGCACTTCTGCCCTCACCCCTGCCCCTCCCTCCTGGAACCACGATAGGGTTCCCCTTGTCCTCACCTTTCACCCCACCAGCCTCCATATTCAACGGATCATCCTCCGCCATTTCCACTACCTCCAAAGTGATCCCACCACCAAACGCATCTTCCCCTCCCCTCCCCTTTCAGCATTCCATAGGGACCGCTCCCTCCGAGACACCCTAGTCCACTCCTCTATCACCCCCAGCACCCCTTCCCCTTCGCCTGGCACCTTCCCGTGCAAGCGCAGGAGATGTAACACCTGCCCCTATACCTCCCCCCTTCCCACTGTCCAGGGCCCCAAACACCCCTTCCAGGTGAAACAGCGATTTACTTGCACTTCTTGCAATCTAGTATACTGTATTCGCTGCTCACGATGCGGTCTCCTCTACATTGGGGAGACCAAACGCAGATTGGGTGACTGCTTTGCGGAACACCTCCGTTCAGTCCGTAAGGGGGACCCCGAGCTTCCGGTCGCCTGTCATTTTAATTCACCCGCCCCATTCCCACTCAGACCTCACCATCCTTGGCCTCTTGCATTGTTCCACGGAAGCTCAACGTAAACTCGAGGAACAGCACCTCATCTTCCGATTAGGCACTTTACAGCCTTCCGGACTCAATATCGAGTTCAACAATTTCAGATCTTAACCTCGGCCCCTATTACATTTTTACTTATATATTTTTTTCCCCACCCCTTTGTTTTGGGTTTTCCCTCCCCCCCACCCCTTCCTCTTTTTTTTTACATGGCAGCTGTCTCTCATTCTGCCAGTACATTTCACACCTAATCTGAGCTGTCTTTTGTCTCTTTACTAGTCCTATCACCATCTCGCCTCGTTTTGAATACCTCTTAATGTCTCTTCACTTCTTTTGTTCCCTCCCCAGCCCAGCCTTTCGATCTATTTCATTTCCTTTCCAGTTTTGAAGAAGGGTTTCGACCCGAAACGTCGACTCTAATTTCTCTCCACGGATGTTGCCTGGCCTGCTGAGTTTTTCCAGCATTTTCTGTTTGTTAATTCATGTTTGGAGGAATGGGAATGCACATAAGTTCACTCCAGGGACTTGAACACATAAAGCTAGGCTGACACTCCAATGCAGTACTGAGGGAGTGCTGCACTGTCGGAGGTGCCGACTTTCGGATGAGATGTTAAACCGAGGCCCCGTCTGCTCTCTCAGGTGGACGTAAAAGATCCCATGGCACTATTTCGAAGAAGAGCAGGTGAGTTATCCCCGGTGTCCTGGCCAATATTTATCCCTCAACCAACATAACAAAAGCAGATTATCTGGTCATTATCACATTGCTGTTTGTGGGAGCTTGCTGTACGCAAATTGGCCGCCGCAATTGTAAGGTGAGGTGACCTCGTAAGGTGAGGTGACATTTTTCACTCCTAACACATACGCCCATCTTTACAGTTTTGATAAATGCTCTCACAGTGTGTGTGAATGAATTAACCCCCGGTAATTAGAAGTAAAGAGAGAATGAATTACCCAGCTGTTAAATGTGCGAAGCGTGCAGTGCACTCAATACTCAGGGGGTTGACCAGATTTGCTCGAATTTTACAAAAACATACACGGGCAAACCCTCCAACAGTTAAAATCCAGCTTCTGCAGTATTTTGCTATCGTTAAAATCCAACTCGCTGCTATCAGTCTGTAATCAGCTGGCGCCACCACATGGCTGAAAATGGAACCTCCACTTCGGTTGTCAAGATTGGCCTACTTCTGGGAGGCGAAGGCTTCTCTCTGATTGCACTACAGGAAATAACTGTCACCCAGTCACACCTCTTGACAGCATCCGCTGATCATTGGTGAGTTTACATCAGTAAAACAGCCAGTCACCTCTCACGGTGTGTAGCTTACGCGAGGAGCTTTAGCTAAATGCAAGTTGTTGTCAAGCGTTCACCAGTGTTTGGTTCATTTCACTCTGAAAAGTTGTCTTCACTTCAGTGTTTACAGCTCTGTTTGTGGCTGTGAAAAAATTAGAGTTTGCAGGCTTTGATACTAATAAAATATAGCAAAAAATATGAAAAATCACTTCGGGGCAATGGTTTAATATTTTTTTAATAGCAGTTACACGTTGAATTGGATATGGTTCCCCAGTGAGGGACAACCATGAAAGGTGTATGTGATCCATAATAATGATACTTCACTGATGATATGCACTGTAAGCAACATATGTGGTCTCCATAAGTTCCACAAAATAGCTTGACTTTCATTTATTGCGCAGAACTATTTACCTCCTGGTACACTGGGGATTGTGACACAGAACACACAAATAATCACCTTTTACAATACAATTTCAATTTTTTTTTGTAAGTGGATGAATCTGATAACAAAAGCTTTCCTGCTTACAGAGCCATACAGACCAGGGATAGCCAGGTTTTGATGCCTGGTCAGTTATGGGCTAACTGTGTCAGCTGTGGCTCAGTGGGTAGCACAGTGGCTGTGCAGAGCGGTGGAATTGATTTGTATCATACAATGTAATGATCACGATGTTGTAAATGTTCTTAATGTTCAATAAAGTATAATATTTAAAAAAAGTGGGTAGCACAGTCGTCTCTGAGTCAGAAGGTTGTGGGTTCAAATCCCACTCCATGAGACTTGAGCACATAAATCCTAGGCTGACACTCCAGTGCAGTGTTGAGGGAGCGCGGCACTGTTGGAGGTGTCGTCTTTTGGATGAGACATTAAACCGAGGCCCCATCTGCTCTCTCAAGTGGACGTAAAAGATCCCATGGCACTATTTCGAAGAAGAGCAGGGGAGTTATTCCCGGTATCCTGGCCAATATTTATCACTCAATCAACATAACAAAAAAAAACAGATTATGTGGTCATTATCACATTGCTGTTTGTGGGAGCTTGCTGTGCGCAAATTGGCTGCTGCGTTTCCCACATTACAACAGGGACTACACTCCAAAAGTACTTCATTGGCTGTAAAGCGCTTTGAGACGTCTGGTGGTTGTGAAAGGTGCTATATAAATGCAAGCCTTTCTTTTAATGCTGGGTTAGCTGATCGCAATGACTGATATCCAGTGACTTCTACATATCTGAATATCAACTGAATGTGGGTTGAGGCTTAGATACGATATTCCTTGCAGTCTAATTGCCTGCCAACAGTCACTCTATAGACTGACACATGAAAGGTGGTGAGCTGCCAGCATTTGTAGAACTGTAATCCAACTTTTGGCCACAATTTTAACTCCAGGTAGATTCCCCACTCAGACCCGAGTTAAAATTACAGTCAGGTCTCAATGATGTCATCAGGCCGCAACATGCATATGCAAAGAACGAGCCTGTTGGCTCCGGGCACGTGTCTTTGCTGCCTGCTCAGGAGAGCAGGTTAAAATTGCAGATGTTGCGATCATGGCGACTTTCGGACAGGTTAGAGCCAGGGCGATTTTAACTGCCCACCTGTCAGGTTTCTGCTGACTGAGGAGGGTTAAAATTTCCCCAAAGAGTCAATGCCTTTAGAAGTAGAGGGGGAGGTGATAAAATTAGCAAAAACATTAAAAGTTGCACCAACTGATTTGTTAGTTGTAGCATTTTTGGATAATACCAAGTTATACTGCCCCATCCATACTGTTCACTGCTAAAGCAAGGCAGAGTGCTGCACGTGCGGACTTAAAAACATGCGTCTATTCACTGGTCGATGACCCTCAGTTAGAAAGTCATAGGCCAGTGACCGTAAACCAAAAGTTTGGCTGCAGTTATTTGTCTGTTGGGAAGAGATGTAAGTCACCTTTTGGAGTATAACTCAGACACGCAGATTCATTGCTCCAGTTCATAGAATCATGCAGTACAGCAGGAGGCCATTTGGCCCATCGTGCCTGTGCCGGCTCTTTGAAAGAGCCGTCCAACTAGTCCCACTCCACCTGCTCTTTCCCCCCAGCCCTGCAATTTTCTCTCAGCTGTAACGTTTCCTGGAGAGAAGTGTCAAAAACGTCATCTGATATAAGTAGCAACCCTGTCCTGTGTAGCTTTGAAAAATATTTATTTTATAAAGAAGATTTATTGTCACTTTGCTCTTACGGAACAAATTGACATGGAGATTAATGGAAAAATGTTGGGACTGACTTATTTATGGAACTAGCTGGAGTATCTTGCACAAGGGAACTTTCCAATTGAGGGCAGCAGAACTGGGGCTATTTTTTTTACACTTGCTGAGGATTTTGCTATCCAGCTCTGACTTGTGAATGACCATATTTATAAATAAAGCAGCAATGATGTTATTCAGATTAACAAGGTACAACCTTTGACTCTAGATTAGTCACTACACACAGAATGTACACCATTTGTCTGTGGGGACATTTTCCAATTGTTTTTTTCCACTTTTTCCTATTGTGGTCCCAGTAGAACGGTCAGCTGTGTAGGGAGTACCATAGGGTCAGCTTCCAATTGCAAGCAAATGACACCCAGCTCTACCTCTGCACCATCTCTCTGAATCCCTCCATTGCCTCTGTGTTGGGAAACTGCTTGTACAACAGCCAGGCTTGGATGAGCTGCAGTTTTCTCCAGTTAAACATTGGGAAGACTGAAGGCGTTGTCTTCAGCCTCCACCACAAACTCCGCACCCTTGCCACCAATTCGATTTCCCTCTCCAGCCACTTTCTCAGGCTGAGCCAGACTATTTGCAACTTTAGTGCCCTCTTCGACCCCGAGCTGACCTTCCCACATCCTCTCCAACACAAAGACTGCTCACTTCCACCTCTGCAACACCGCCCATCTCCACCCCGTCAGCCTATCTGCTGCTGAAGCCCTCATACATGCCTTTGTCACCTCCAGACTCAACTCTTCCAATGATCTTCTGACTGGCCTCCCATCTTCGACCCTCCGTAAACTTCAGTTCATCCAAAACTCTGCTGCTCGTATCCTATCCCGCATTGAGTCCCGTTCATCCACCGCCCCTGTCCTTGACCTACATTGCTTCCTAGTCGCCCGATGCCTCCATTAAAAAAAAAATCCCTGGATAGCATATAGCATCTGCCTTCCTATCTCTATAACCTTCTCCAGTGCTACAACTCTCTCCACAGCACCCCCACTCCACTCCCCAACTTTTCTTTCTTCTGTCTCTGGCCTCTTGTGCATCTCGTCCTCCTTCTCCACACCATCGGTGGGTATGCCTTCAGCCATTTAGGCCCTATGCTCTGGAATTCCCTCCCTTAACACCTCCATTTCTCCACCTCCCTCTTTTCCTTTAAGACCCTCCTTAAAACTCACCTGTTTCACCAACCTTTTGATCGACTCTCCTATTATCTCCTTTGGCTTGGTGTCCATTTTTTGGAGTACACTTCCTTTCGTCACCACTTTTTTACCATGTTAAAAGCGCTGTATAAATGCAAACTGTTGCTGTCGGACCATCCCTGTGTGGTCATCAGGTGAGCGCAGGATCAGGCTTTTCTGGGATGCCCCATTGACATGCAATGTCTAGGCTCACACTTGAAGGATGGCTACTTCAGTGTGGTACTGTAGGGCTGAAGGTGCCTGTGGAACCGGAGCCCAGTATGACCAGAGCACATTGCTAGGATAGAGAGATGGATGGCAATTGTTCAGTATTTGCATATAGTAGTGTAAGTATTTGTGCTATGTTTGCACACACCCCCAAATGCATATGTTTAAGCTTCCTGTAAATTAACTTTTTTTTTGTATTGCAGCTAATGAAATGAAATTGGGATATGGGAAAAACTTGCTTTGACCACATTGGGTCTGGACTATATTTTTCCTCCTTGCTTCACCCTAGTATTCTCTCCTCCTTTTCAGAAGACTTTGATTCTTGCTAGGATTGTGGTTTGGACCCATGGACACCAAGTGCCTATTTTTCACTTACGAGCCTCCACAGTGAGTGTTGGAAGGCTATTTTACTGTAGACAACAACAATAACTTGCATTTATATAGCACCTTTAACATAGTAAAATGTCTCAAGGCGCTTCACAGGAGCGTAATCAGGCAAACAAATTGACACCGAGCCAAAGAAGGAGATATTAGGACAGGTGACCAAAAGCTTGGTCAAAGAGGTAGATTTTAAGGAACGTCTTAAAGGAGGAGAGAGAGGTGGAGATGTGGAGAGGTTTAGGGAGGGAATTCCAGAGCTTAGGGCCTAAGAGGGCACTAATGGGGCGCAAAGCAAGTAGTGCCTGAGCGCGGTGCCACTAACGCCTCCCGCGAATTTCAGCGGGAGGTTAGCAGCGGCGGGTACCGTTAGTGCCTGCGCCTCCAGCGATGACATCATTGCTGAGCGCAGCGCCCCGGTCGCGATCTTCAGTAGCGCCCCCTGACTTACCGCCGGACGCTATGTTCGACAGGGTCAGGAGGGCCTACCTGTGGCCGGGCGGTGCAAATGAAAGGGGAGGTGCCGGGCGGCCATTTTTGTTGCTGGCCACCTGCCAGCACCTGCCCCTGTTCCTGTCCCAGGCCTCCTGTTCAGCCCTCCGCGGGGTGCCGGCTGCTCTCCATGAGCTCTTTTGCCGGCACTCCGATCCCAGGTGGCCCAGCTGGGCCCTGGGTCACGCTGCGCTAGGCCCCTCCCCTTTAATAAGGGGAGGAAGGCCTGCAGTACCGCGGCACGTAGCGCCGCGATATTCACTCGCAGCGCCCCAAGAGGGAGGCGGGGCGCTTCCAGTAGCACCCTGCTTCCCTCTTGGGGTGCTACCAGTGAATTCTGGACACGGGGGCGCGACCCAATTTTGCCCCCATTATGTCTACCCCTTACTCTTTCGGTAATGCTGTTCTTGCCATGTTCCTAGAAGGTGAGTATACAAATAGGTCAGTGAATTGATTTTGTTTTTAACATAAGCTGAAGTCAGTTTGAATAGTGGATGTGTATGTCTTCTCTCATTCACAGTTTCACTGTGTGAAGGTGCAGGGCTGTAATCACACATTCAGTAACCTGCTATTATCTCAGGATTTTGCAGCTAAGGTGCTATGAGCAGTTGTGAGCCAATCTAGCCATCTGAAAGATCATTTGTTCTAGCCTAGCAATTACAGTCGGTAATGTTAATAGCCAATACTTTGTATGCCATTCCTTCGTGCTCTATTTTGACAGAGCCATCCAACTTTTTAAGATAAACTGGGAAGTGAGGTCTGAAACTGTGTAATGTGTTCTAGAAATTAATAGATAGGTTTAAAATTGAACAATGTGATCTGAAATCAGACAGTGTAAGCTAAAACAGAACAGTACTGCCTAGCTTGCCCATTTATCTATTAAAGCTTGTCCCTTTAGTATCCTAACCTTCCCATTATACCATCCAGCTGCATTTTAAATATCCCTAGTGTTTTGGCCTCTACCACCCTGCCTATTCTTCCAAATATTTATCACTCTTTGAGTAAAGAATTCTTTATAACATGGACAGTGGAAGGGATTATTGTGTAATGTGTACATGCACAGTCACCCATTTTATTAAGATGCCTGGATGGACATTTGGGCATGAAAAAACATTAAACACTGTTCTTTTCTGAACCTCTCTTTATTAGGAAAACAACCCAATGTATTGAATCCCTTTTACAATGACATGTTGAAATTTATTTATTGAACAAGGGACTTGCATCATAAGAGGTAGTTCATATACACTGTCGTTCTGAGAGTGGCCTGAGAAGGGCTGTTATATTCCAATGGATGAAGGATTGGGTGGTATAGAGGTTGGCATGCTGTCTTTTTTATCTCTTGGGACCCAGATTGAAATCCAGCCCACACTGATGGATTGAAATCTTCTTTCTCTGCTGGCCTGTAAAAGCTCGAAATGAAATGAGGTTGGACAGCTTGAGCCTGCAGAATCTACAGCTCAAAATCCTTTTAATTGAACACTAAATTAGCAGTCTCACTCAAGGATTGCTAGTGTAGGAAATGGAAAAACTCACAGTGGTGCAGTAGGAGTTCCTCTTGTGAGGTTGAAGATCAGGCACATTGTTAAGCCACAGTAGGATGAAACTCTACTCTCCATCTAGTTTGTGCTGTACCTGACCTGGACGTGTGAATGGTACCGAAACCAGGTGACGAAAGTGTGAAGTGTTCCATTCTCCAACACTGACATCTTCCGTATTGACTAGCAGAAAAACACAGCAACATTTAAAAAAGGCAAACAGTGAACTGAATGGTCAGATCTTGGCCTACAGTCAAAACTAAGAGAAACATTTGAAAATAAAATGAATTGCAGAATCCTGTTGCTCATATTACTACCAGACTGAAAATATTTCATCAGACATTTCATGGGTCCTATCCTACCCGCTATTGCCAAACACTTTTGCCTTCATCTGCAGACTGCTGCAACTAATTTGATTTGCGATCATACAATGAGGTAGGTTTGCACTGCCAACATTAGCTCTTTCTGTATTCTTTGTTCTTTCAGGACTCAGCACTGTGATCTGGGTGACTGTCTGGATACCAAGGATAGCTGTGCCTGGGAGATAGGGTTAGAACATAAGAAACAGGAGCAGGAGCAGGCCAATCGGCCCCTTGAGCCTGCTCCGCCATTCAATGAGATCATGGCTGATCCAATCTTGGCCTCAACACCACTTGCTCGCTCTCTCCCCACACCCCTCGACTCCCCTGTAGTTCAAATGTCTGTCAATCTCCGCCTTGAATATATTCAATGGCTCCGCCTCCACAGCTCTCCGGGGTAGAGAATTCCAAAGATTCACGACTCTCTGAGAGAAGAAATTCCTCCTCATTTCCGTGTCAAATGGGCGCCCCCTTATTCTGAAATGGGAGGTTGGGGGTTATTGGCGTACGTGTAGCAGATGACTCCACGCATGGATGATGTCACCAAGGGATAGCATTGCAGTTGATGAATACTAGGATAGCAATGTAGAGCCCAATGTAGAGTCTTGATGAAGGGTTTCGACCCGAAACGTTGACTCTATTTCTCTCTCCACGGATGTTGCCTGGCCTGCTGAGTTTTTCCAGCATTTTCTGTTGTTATTTCAGATTTCCAGCATCTATTTGATATTTTGCTATCATACTAGAGCCCAGGGAACCCCACTTTTGCAAGCTAACAGTTAAGTAAATGTGTTTATTTGCTCTGGATTTTAAATTTCTGAGCTTGTTTTTAACTCTTTTTGTTTACCATATTTTATCTCTACACCATTATCTTCGACTTGAGACAGCCTTTTAAAATTGACACCTCCGTCCTCTCCCTTCCTTCCTCCCAGTGATGAAAACTCGACTGTGTTTTTTTTATATTCTGCTGCTGCACGCTATTTTCTCTTGCTTCTGTGAGCCAACGCAGTTTCTGCCACTGGTTAAAAAAGATCAAATTAAACACCTCCTCGCTGTCTTCAACCCAGGCTGTTCACCAAGACACTCTTTCGAACTTGCTCATCATCTTGGTTCTACAGGATACTTTCTCGACTTGGTCTCTTTTTTAGCTCACTGTGTTCATGTACTTCAGAACTGGCCCACACTCACTGAAACAGAATCAGACACACAGACAGACAGACAGACAGACACACACACACACACACTCACTGAAACAGAATCAGACACACAGACAGACACACACACACACACACACACTCACTGAAACAGAATCAGACACACACACACACTCACACACACACTCTCACATACACACTCTCACATACACACACACATACACTCACTCACACTCACTCACTGTAGACAATGGTTTAACCGGCAACTGTCCAGACCAGGGGCCTTAGATTGCTAGTTAGCTGAAGGAGGCGTTCTGTGTGTTCCTACTTTAAGCTGCAGCTTGTTGTTAAGGGTCGTACAATGACTGGGGCTGAAATTGTGCACTTGCAGAGTGCTCCTAATGTATGTGAAAACAAATTCTGGACAGAAGTGAAAATGGGTGTGAAAATACAGAACCAATCATTTTAAAATTTAAATAAAGTAATTCATCTTAAACCTGCATTAAAATGGCAGTCTACTAAAATTGCAATAATTTAAAAATTACAAACAAAAGACTGAAGAAGCATTAACCTGCGGTGGATGAAGCACTTGCTTCTTTTTCTTTTCTGTCCCCCTCGGTTTTCTTTTACCTTTCTCTCACCAATGTTCTCTCTCTCCCCCTCTCCCCCCCCTCTCTCCCCCCTCTCCCCTCTCTCTCTCCCCCCCTCTCCCCTCTCTCTCTCCCCCCCTCTCCCCTCTCTCTCCCCCTCTCTCTCTCCCCCTCTCCCCCCTCTCTCTCTCCCCCCTCTCCCCTCTCTCTCTCCCCCCCTCTCCCCTCTCTCTCTCCCCCCCTCTCCCCTCTCTCTCCCCCTCTCTCTCCCCCCCTCCCCCCCTCTCTCTCCCCCCCTCTCTCTCTCTCCCCCTCTCTCTCCCCTCTCTCCCCCCCTCTCCCCTCTCTCTCTCCCCCCCTCTCCTCTCTCTCTCCCCCCCTCTCCCCTCTCTCTCTCCCCCCCTCTCCCCTCTCTCTCTCCCCCCCTCTCCTCTCTCTCTCCCCCCCTCTCCCCTCTCTCTCTCCCCCCCTCTCCCCTCTCTCTCCCCCCCTCCCCCCCTCTCTCTCCCCCCCTCCCCCCCCTCTCTCTCTCCCCCTCTCTCTCCCCTCTCTCCCCCCCTCTCCCCTCTCTCTCTCCCCCCCTCCCCCCCTCTCTCTCCCCCCCTCTCCCCTCTCTCTCTCCCCCCCTCCCCCCCTCTCTCTCCCCCCCTCCCCCCCCCTCTCTCTCTCCCCCTCTCTCTCCCCTCTCTCCCCCCCTCTCCCCTCTCTCTCCCCCTCTCTCTCCCCCCCTCCCCCCCCTCTCTCTCCCCCCCCTCCCCCCCCCTCTCTCTCTCCCCCTCTCTCTCCCCCCCTCCCCCCCCCCTCTCTCTCCCCCCCCCCTCTCTCTCCCCCCCCCTCTCTCCCCCCCCCCATCTAAAGGCATTAACCCCTTACTGGGCCTGGATCCACAGGTGCCAGTCACACTCCATTAGCTCACCTAATGTGCGCTTCTTGACATTAGGCTATTCCTCCACTGGGGGCTTCACAGCAGAGCTCTGCCTTGTCCACAAACACACATTTACACCATGGGTCACTGGGTTGTGGTGAGGAACAGGATCTCTGATGAGTTATTCCCCCCCGCCTAACCAGGATTCAGAGGTGAATTTTAACCCCCCTGGGCTTGGTGTCATTCTAGCTGGGATCAGCTACCTCAACATAGAGAAGGGAGAAGGGAGCTTCCTGATCTCTTTGACTCAGGTACTCTCTGGAGCCATTGGGAATTTATAACACAATGCAAACCTTCCTAGTGTGGGGTTCTAACACAGGGATTCAGCATGCTTCAGAAACAACCTCCAGAGATAGCACAGCCCCTTCAACTCATGGTGTGGTACATTGTTCATGCCATGTCAAATCCAACCATGGCTTCACCGTGAAACTCTGATTTTTAAACTTAGAACAAAGTCTGCCGCCTGCTGTACCACTATCCATCTTTTCATGGTGAAAGAGAAATGGCCACTCCTCAGATATTTCAGTCATTGCAACTCACACTGGGAGGCTGACGAGTGTCACTTCGTGCACGTGTCTGAGTAAATGTGCTGATTTCTGCCTTCCTCAGCTTCACAATGCAAGCAGGAAGTGAAAACAAGGCTTGTGCCTGCATCCCCGTCAAAACACAGCCAAGGACGGCATCTGGCACTTTTCTTTTCTTTCTCTCCTTTTTATCCTTTCATTTTTTCATAAGGGAATCAAGGGATATGGGGATAGTGCGGGAAGGTGGAGTTGAGCTCGAAGATCAGCCATGATCTCATTGAATGGCGGAGCAGGCTCAAGGGGCCGTATGGCCTACTCCTGCTCCTATTTCTTATGTTCTATTTCTGAATTCAAAGGCTGAGGGAGGGTGTGCTGCTATGGCAGTTTCTCATGCTTTCCGTCACTGCAGATTGATAGAAAGCAACCGAATACTATAGAGGTAGGGCTATCCCAGCATTCACAGTGATAATGAATGCTCTTTTTTTTTGGTCAACCAAGCATCTGACACTCAAGGAAGTTCAGTCAGCTTAAGAGTCTCCAAACCAAGCTATTGGGTAATCTACGCTGGCAGGGTTCCTATTTGTCTGATATGGAATGCACGCTCTTTCCCCATAGGGAGATGCCCTACTTCCCCAAGTCCAAAGAAATTAAGCACAAGTTGGCAATAGCCAAAGCTTGGTTTCCTACAACTATGGAAGGGGGAACTGCCAAAATTTAACTGGCTAAAACTGCAGCTTACGGAGTGCTGTTAGACTTCCCAGTGCTTGACCATCTAAGGCTATCCTGCTCCTAGGGGGCAGCCCTTCAGCATTATCTGGAGCCAAGTGGAAAGAATTCCAGCCCCCAGTGACAGGTCTGCCCCCTCAGGTCCTATCAATGACCCAACTGGCCGGTCAATCTGGCTGGAGTACTGAGGTCCCAATTAGGGCAGGTATCGGACTACTGAGTCCGTCATGCAATGGTGACTTGATTCCAGAGATTTTAGTTAAAATTAAATAAAAAACCAAGCAAAATGTCATAATGGACTAAACTTATCTGTGCTAGTTGACCACTTCATACAAGTAAAAATGTCACATCAAATATATCTCACAGGAATTAATTTGAGTTATCTGAGTAATAGTGATTCCAGGAAGATGTTTGTATTAATAAGGTCGCGCCCTTCGCAAATCCATTATTTAAGATTTTGTTTTCTCTATTTTGAAATACTTGAAAAACATTTGTATAAAAGGTCACAGGGGAACCATTATCCTCCACACATCCTCCCATGGATCTCTTTTGAAAAAAATATGTGCTGCATGGAAATAATTAAATGGCAAAAGTGCCAGAGTTTATACTTTATGTTGTTGGGATATAACAGGAAAGAATTTATATGCAAAAGAGGCCCAGAAATGAGTGAGCATGAGATAAATTGAGGACGGTAGTACCTATGTACTGGAAGATCATATGGCTTACATTTCCAGGAGACCAGTAATTCTAATGCCCCAAATGGTAGGTATTGGGGAAATATTGTAGTAGAGCATGTGTACCCTCCAAAGCTGAATAATAAATGTGGTAAAATGGCTGCCTCCATTCTACTCGATGGTACAAGAAGACTTCAATAGTAACTTTCAAAAAGGGAATTGTATATATACTGGAGAAGGAAATATTTTCAGAGCTATGGGGAAAGAGCAATGGCATGGGACAAATTTGGATTGCTCTTTTAAAAGAGCTGACAGAGACACGATGGGCCGAATGGCCTCCTTCTGTGCTGTATTATTCTATGACTCTATCAACAGTCAATTCAACATTTTGCCACTGTGCGCAAACCTCTTGGAGTCTAATGAGCCAATTTTACCAGGCAACAGTGAGTTTTGCCAGCTGTATAATTCTGGGCTGGATAATTTATTAAATTTAAACCTAACAGCAGCACCCAATTTTTAATAATATAGAAATAATCCATTTCAATTGCTTCTGTGCCTTGGTGTTGTGGAAACTTGATATTATTAAGGGTTTCAGTTTATGTTCATGACTATTTGAAAAATGCAAAATATGTGATCCCAGCCCCTTGGCAGGGGTGGAGTGCCTAGTATTTACCTGCCGCAATCAGCTCACCGTCCCTGACTTTGCCTCAATTGTTCAATACTTGTAACAGGACAATGGGAAGGGGTGGCTCGGATTTCATGTCCATATATTAACTTCAATTTGGGGGGGGGGGGGGGTCATTGTTTTCGGGAAGATTTTTAAATGAAGAGGTTGGCGTGTTAGGGGCTGTTGTGTCTTACAGGTCTCCGCTCTCCCACCGCTGCTCCTCTGCCCTGTCTTCCTTGGGCCTGAATGGAAGCCCTGAGGTAGCAGTTGGATCCAGGCCAAGGCAAAGCAGTCTCTGTAGCCAGCTGGCACGGAGCGGGGTAGATATCCGCATCCTCCGAACAGCACATCTCCAGCTGATCACATCCGGCCGGATCTCCAGCCTCCTGGACGAGCCGGTTAATGAAGCGGCTAATTGTAAAAATTAATAGTATTAATTATCATTCTAGTGCGTGCCTGTAATTTGTAGCCACCCCGATCCCGGGGTCCCTGTGATGAACCGATGGAGCGAGCCGCATCCGTGATACTGTCCCACACGACCTTCCTCAATAAAATAATTAATCTAACTAGCACAATTAGTAACTCAACTTAATTACTACTAATTCACTTCTAACCTTTATCTTAAAAAAAACTTATAATCAATAATTAATTAACTTCGAAATTATAATTACTATTACTTAACTTATTAATTACTATTACTTAACTTCTAACTTAATTACTATTACTAACTTCTAACTTAATTACTGTTAACTTCCAACTTATTAATTACAGTACTATTACTTAACTTCTAACAACCTTATTCATTAACTTATACCTATTATTAACATGACTTATAAATTATTGTAAACTTTTATTACAATAAATATTAAACTGATTTTTTAAAATATTGTTTCTCTAGTTTGCAGATAAACCCCTGTCAGACAGAGAGTGAAACTCGGCGACTGAGGAAGTTTTGAGATTCGAGCTTCAACAGGAAGCCAGAGACGAAGAGTGAAGGGGAGAGAGAGCCACTGTGAACAAGTCCTGACCCGCAGGGGGAAAGACGAGCAAGCGAGAGAGAGGCAGATAAGCGGGGCTGCTCCGGGACATCCCAAGATCACCGCACAGCCAGAGACCACACAGCACAGACCTGTCCGAGAATACCCCACACCGGGGGGGGGGATTATTACAGAGAAATCCAAGGGCACGCCGACCAGAAAACGCCCCAACAGTAAGGAGAAAAATGCAGGAATTCCAGCCACGTTTAGAAGAACCTGTTTGCTGGGCTGAGGCGTTTGAGCACAGCCCTTTCTAAAAGGTGAAGTTTCACCCAGATGCTGCAATTTCAGGTAAAACAAATTAAATCAGAGGTTAATTATTTAAAATCTGCCAGCTCGCTTTAGCGAGGATTCTGTATTTACGAGTTATTGGAGAAGCAATCTCTTTTTTTTTAAATGTTTGAAAAGAATAAATCTTGATAATATAACATGTTTTTGTTAGCTCGCCTCGGAGTGATGTTCATTGTTTGGAGCGTACATTGTTGCTCGTTAAAAGACAAGGTTTGAGAAAGTGAGCGAGAGACTTGAGGAAGTGTTTCCGCACTGTGATGGGTTGGTACATATATTTACATTAAATAGGGCAGTGCTGGAAGTTTGACCTAAAAGCCGTTTTCCATGAGTCTAGTTGAACGCAAAACAAACCGAGAGCACTGCTTAATCAGGTCACCCTGAATGGTGTAACTTAAAGGTAGTTGCAAAGGGGCATAATTCCCTTGTGTTTAAAGTTAAACATCACATTATTTGTTTGAAATGTAGTTTCTAGTATTTTTTTTTTTAAAAGGAAATAAAAGTCTATATTATTTTGTGGCGTTTTTATTATTTTTAGAATGTGTATATATAAATTGCCCTGATGTAATATTTTGTTACCAAGCTACAATAATAACATTAGCAATAGTTAAAGCTTCAGTGTGGACGCCTTTACATGTCATGAGTGCACCGGTGGTTGTTGTGTCCACATTGACGGCTCCTGTTAACATCCAAGTGTTAAATAGAGACCATGCATATTTAAAAAAAACAATCCCGGTAGTGATTGGAGCATAATCTAAATTAAGGGTTCAAGTGATGGCTCTGAATTGTTTGAGCTTCATTCTCTGAGATGTCAACATCAGGGGAAATGTCGTGTGACATTTTTGATCACAGCAAGTGGCACAGGTTGCAAACCCATTCAGAGATAGGGAGCTGTTTAACTTCTAGTAAGCATCAAATCAGGCACATTTTAAAACCAGAATGAGTGGTTGTCACTCCACTTGATTGACATTCCTGCGATCAGCTCTCTTGCTTTGGTGTCACTTGAAGTGCCTTCTGATCAGTCACTTCCAGGTATCCATTTTCTCTGTACTTCTGCAGATGTTTTCTTAATGGACATTTTCTTGTTTAAAAAAAAAAGTAATTGCAATTTCATTTGCCAATTTGAATATAAAGAAAGACTTGCATTTATATAGTGCCTTTCACGACCACCGGATGTCCCAAAGCGCTTTACAGCCAAGGAAGTACTTTTGAAGTGGATTCACTGTTGTAATGCAGGAAACGCAGCAGCCAATTTGCGCACAGCAAGCTCCCACAAACAGCAGTGTGATAATGATCAGGTAATCTGTTTTTGTTATGTTGATTTGAGGGATGAATATTGGCTAGGACACTGGGGATAACTCCCCTGCTCTTCTTCAAAATAGTGTCATTGGATCTTTTACGTCCACCCGAGAGAGCAGACAGGGCTTCGGTTTAACGTCTCATCCGAAAGACGGCACCTCCGACAGTGCAGCACTCCCTCAGCACTGCACTGGAGTGTCAGCCCAGCTTTATGTACTGAAGTCCCTGGAGTGGGACTTGAACCCACAACCATGACTCTGAGGCGAGTGTGCTACCCACTGAGCCACAGCTAACACTATAATAAAGATGTTATATTAAATATAAAAGTGGAAAATGGTGAAACTGAGGTATGAAAATTGCAAACAAGCCACGGCCTCAAAAGGCAGTGAATCAGATGTGGCCTGATTTCAGCTCAGGGTTTTTATCAAATTTACTTTGTCTCCATTCAAAAGTGAAATTCTCCAAATGGGCAGCATTCTCTAGTATGGAATGGGTAGTGTCTCTATACTGTTTGTATTCTAGTGTTTACTGAGCAATGTTGCCATGGTGACCGCCTGACATTGTTATACTGACACTTCAGTTCTATGTTTTGTGAGGCAATGCTTTTTTAACCCATTGCGTACAAAGGAGGAATTTATTGCCACATTGGATATTTAAGTGGATCATAACCTCGGCCCCTATTATATTTTTATATATTTTTTATCCACACCTTTGGTTTGTGCCTTTTCCTTTTTTTCTCTCCCACATGGCAGCTGTCTCTCATTCCGCCAGCGCATTTCACACTTCATCTAGAGCTGTCTTTTGTCTCTTTACCTGTCCTATTACCATCTCGTCTCGTCTTGAATATCTCTTAATGTCTCTTCACCTCTCAGACCTTCTCTTTTGTTCTTTCATCCCCTCCCCCATTTCCCAGCCCCCAAACTGGCCTTTTAATCTGTTTCATTTCCTGCTTTTTTTCTCAGTTCTGAAGAAGGGTTTCGACCTGAAACGTTAACTCTGTTTCTCTCTCCACAGATGTTGCCTGGCCTGCTGAGTTCTTCCAGCGTTTTCTGTTGTTATTTTGGATATTTAAGTAGTGAGCTTCCAACACCTTTGTAGGTAAAGACACCGCTCAGTGTAGCACCAAGTCTTACAGAACAGAGTCTCCAAGTGCTGCTTTACGCTCAGTAACTGATCTCATCTAGGGCAGATGTTGGCGATGCCTTTAGGGCAGGGGTTGCCAAACTGTGGGACACGTACCCCTGGCAGTATGCCAGACATCTCTTGGGGGTGGGGGGGTTACCTGGGAGAAATTGTCTAATGGTGGATTTATTATTTTATTTATTTATTGCATTTTTATGATGGGCTACTCAGACAAAGCTTTAAAACTCTGGGAATTTGTTATATAAAGTAGTTAAATTGCTTCAAGATATATCAATGAGAACACAGATACAGAGATGATGATGTACAGGAGTCATGTACTTGCCATCGAGGGAGTGCAACGAAGGTTCACCAGACTGGTTCCTGGGATGGGGGGATTGTCCTATGAGGGGAGATTGAGTAGACTAAGCCTATATTCTCTAGAGTTTAGAAGAATGAGAAGTGATCTCATTGAAACATACAAAATTCCTACAGGGCTTGACAGGGTAGATGCAGGGAGGATGTTTCCCCTGGCTGGGGAGTCTAGAACCAGGGGTCACAGTTTCAGAACAAGGGGACGGCCATTTAGGACTGAGATGAGGAGAAATTTCTTCACTCAGAGGGTGGTGAATCTTTGGAATTCTCTACCCCAGAGGGCTGTGGAGGCTCAGTCGTTGAGTATATTCAAGACACAGATCGATAGATTTTTAAATATTAAGGGAATCGAGGGATATAGGGATAGTGCAGGAAAGTGGAGATGAGTTAGAAGATCAGCCATTATCTTATTGAATGGCGGAGCAGACTCGAAGGGCCAAATGGCCTACTCCTGCTGCTATTTCTTATGTTCTATGTACAGAGTCCTTACCTCCAATCACCGTACAATACAGCATGGTTTCAGTTGCCTAGCAACTGTCCATTCTAAAACCTGTATGTTGGTAGGGGTATGTGGGCAGCTGGTAGATCTGGAGAGGGGTACACAAGTAAAGTTTGGGACCCTGTACTCTAGGCAGTAGTCCTCCGTGCCCCTAGGCAATGGGGTGGGGAGAGTTGTCACTTGCGATTGATATCCAATGATCCCTGGTGGCAAATGTGTGTGGAGGATGATCAGGTTTGCTGTGATGCCCTCCATGGTACAATAGCCTATTGACAATCATCTTTTTAGGCTCCCATATGAACAATGGCCACTTGGGTGAGGCTGCTGGTGCCACTGGAATCGTATCCCATGAGTCATCACCTTCAGAAGAGGAAAGGAGAAAATTGGAGATAAACACCTTAAATTCAAATGTGTTGGACCAAATAAAAACAGAAAATGCTGGAAATACTCAGCAGGTCAGGCAGCATCTGTGGAGAGAGAAACAGAGTTAATGGGGTAGATTTTCCTAAAGCTGTCGGGAAGGAGGCAGGACTACAACTTTCGGGTTTTAGTCCCGCCTACATCGACGTTCGGCCAATCCACGCAATTTTCCCCTGATTGACCTTGTTAAGCCTGCCCAGCGGGCTCAGCAGGCCAATTAAGGGCCACCCGGCAACAGGTGACGTCACAGACTGAAATTTCATCTGTCAAGAGGTCTTGGCAGATGAAATATCAGTGTTTCGAAGCTGTCAAACACTGACAGTCTGACTTCTAACCTGAGTCCTTCTACACAGACTCAGTTAGAACTGTCACCGGCAATGAAAGTTGAAGGCTGTCACTTTTGACAGCTCGCAGCCATTTTGCTTTCAGTGCTGGCTGAGTGATGGACTCCCGAAACCTAGAAGAAGAAAGGCTGTTAAGGTAAGTACAGGTAATTTAAACTTCTTTAGACACACCAAACACACTTACCTTTGCACTCGTGCACCCATCACTCACCTGACCACTGACATCTCGACCCCTCCAAGTCCTTCAACCCGACGGCCCGACGACTCTAACCTGGCGTGGTTTGGAGCCGTCGGGAATCCCACACGACACCCCTCAAAATAGGGATTAGGCTAAAAACTGCCTGTTAACTACCTGTTAACAGGCAGTTAATTGGCACTAATCCCTTCCCGCCTCGGGTCGGCGGGTCCCAGTGCGGGGCGGGTACCCGCCTCCCCTGAAACTTACGTGGAGGCGGGTTTTGGGCGGGATGGTGTCAGGACCCCCGAAATCGGGATTTTCCCCCCCCGACATGCCTGAAACCCTGCCTGACGGCTCCAGGAAAATCGACCCCAATGTTTCAGATCTGTGACCCTTCGTCAACACTGGTGTTGTGTTGGACCAATGCTGTTTAAATCCAGTTATCATTGGTACACATAATAAAATGTAGCTATTGAACAGCTGACAGATTACATAACAGAACAGGGTTATATAATTTTGAAACACACCTTCCACAAAAAAAAGCAGATGCCACTTGTCTAGGTTTGCCATCTTGGAATTCTTCACAAATGAGGACATTACACTTGGATGTTCTGTGTCTTGTAGCTTTACCAAAAGCCATTTGTTCCATTCAGTTCAATCCTTCCACAGACCATCTACTGTCTATTTAATCTCTTGATAGAAAGTTCTATCTACATACTCCCTGACCTCCAAAGATAATCAAATGTACATTTTGCTATTCAATGCTGGCCTGCTGCTCTCTGCAGACGATATTTTCAGTGGTCCCAGCAAATTAAGGCAATCGTATCCCATTGGATATTTGACCTTCTCAATCCTATTTGCAATTGTATAATTGTTAGACTTTTTTTAATGTCCTGTTTCTACTCTGGTCTGATGTGGTGTGAAAGGGCATTCTAATTTTGATGGATTTTGTGCTTAAAAAGGATGACACAAGATCATAACTCTTTAAAATGCATTCGCAGACTGTTGTACATTTAAGAAATGTTATAGATTCTCTCAGTCTGTACATTATAACCATCTGCATCACAACTGTGCAGAAAATCAATACAGCAGATTTTGTATGAAAATTAAATATTAAATAGTCATCAATACTCTGTAAAATCACACCGTGCAAGAAGCTATGATTTAAGACCCTCTTTTCCTGCTGCTGCTAATATTTCTGTTGAAATAGTGAGTGCTGCTGATGATCCAATCAGCAAAGCCAGCTTGGATGTGTCGAGCTAAGTAACCTCAAGCTGCTGAATTAATATGGCCGTCATTAACTGCGAGTGCTTCAGTAATCTTCCCTTCAGCTTTCCCAGTCAAACTGGCATCCATGGACATGCTTCAAAGTCAGTTTTCCCTGATGATGTACACAGGAGAAGCCCCCCCACCCCGAGCCTGGCTCCGCCATTCTATTAGACCATGGCTGATCTGTACCTCAACCCCATTTACCCACCTTGGTTTCATATCATTTGATACCTTAAAAAAAAAAGTTCTAAGTCGTGAAAATTTAAATTGATCCACAACCATTTGAGAGAGCGAGCTCCAGATTTCCACTACCATTTGTGCTAAAATAGCTTCCTGATTTCACTCCTAAATGGTCTAGTTCTAATTTTAAGATTACGCCTCATTGTTCTGGATTCCCCACCAGAGATAATGGCCCGTAATTTCCGATAGGAGGCATCTGCACGCAGGAAGCCTCCTGTCAGGAAAAAAAATCTACGAATTTACCCGAGGGCTCCCGAGGTGCGTACACCTCCGCTCCTGGGCCTCTCCACAGTCGAAATGCGCAGGGCCCACGTATCCCAGGGGCGCATGCGGTTCGCAAGCATCCCTGGGATCACGTGGGCCAGGCCAGCCAATAGGAGAAGGGAATCTCCCTTCATACTTTTGATTGATAGACCCATCAAATATATGAATGGAGATCACGCCATAAACACAGTAAAACACATTAAATAATTTTTTTTTAAACCATCATGTTTTTAAAATGAGTTAAAATTACAATAAATTAAATATTTTAAACAAAAATGTAATTTTTTGAAAAAATAATCAAAGTTTTTTACGGGGCTGAAAATAAACTTTTTTAAAAAGTATTTTAAAATTATAAATGAGTGAAAATTTTTTATTTTTTAAACTTATTTTCAACTCTTATGCTGGTAAAAGCAGGCCTGCTTTTACCAGGCGTAAGATTTCTAAGGGCTTTCTGCAGGCGAAGGTTCTGCAGAAAGTGGAACTCTTTTTCCCCCCCCCCCCGCAGAGGCCCTTCTCTAAGGCAGGCGTCCGATCTGTCAAGAGTATTCTTCGCATTGCCTGAAACTGGCATTTCCGATGTCCCTATGGGCGTGTACACAGCCCGTACACCGTAGGCATCGGAAAATACGGCCCAATAGTTAGTTTCTCTCTATTTACCCTATTGAATCCCCTATCGAAATCCATTCTCATTTTAAGGACCTCAATTAGATCATTCTTCAACCTTCTAAATTCAAGTTTATGCAAATCAAGTTTATGCAATCTGTCCTCAGAATTTAACCCTTTAAGCTCCATTATTATTCTGGTGACTCTGCACTGCACCCCCATCCATCCTGAGGTGCGGTGACCAAAACTGAATGCAGTACTCCAGATGGGGTCTGACCAAGGCTCTATCACTAAAGCATCACTTTCTCCCCTTTTGTATTCCAACCCACTTGAGGTAAAAGCCAACATTCCATTGGCCTCTTTGATTGCATTTAGCAAGTTTAGTTCACAGATTTTTTTTTTTGCCCACTCCTGTTTACTAAAATAAACTTGTAAAGGTGCAAAGTTGTCAACGTGGCAAACAGCAACTCCTAATTTATGAATTTTGTGGGTAGAGTCCATTGTGATCTTTTCAATAGGTGCTTTTGCCGTGCCAGTTTTGGGAGAAGAGAGTGATACCAGCCTCCCAGCACTGCTCTTCCTGTCTTATCTTTCCACCCTGTGCTGTTCTGCATAGAAGCAGAGACGGCAAATCTGGCCGAGCTCCTAAGACCCACAGTAAAGTGCTTCTCCGCTGCCATGGTTTATATCATTAATTGGAGTGAATGGTGAGACAACTGTGCGTTTGCAGTCAGCTGCATGTATTTAAATGTCTAAGTGCCTAATAGTAGTGGAGTGTTTACGTTGCGCAGTCTTCAAATAGAAACTTCTATTAAATTTGTATACTTGAGAATTAGCCTTTTCACCTTTTCAAATTTACAGTGGCAGCCTGTCCATCTGGAAGGATGAGGGGTGAGTGCTGTGAGCTGCTGCCATTTGCACATTAGTGCTCTATAATCCTTGAGATCTTATTTCTTTCAGAAAATAACAGTTTGGGATACAGTAGATGTGCAATTTGAGACATGACGTGTGGTAAGTGTAGCATGCTTGGGTGACTTTGGACCTCTGGTTGCCAAAGCTCTCCACCACTGGGGGTTTTCCTCACCTCATAGAAATATAGAAACATAGAAGATAGGAGCAGGAGTAGGCCACTCGGCCCTTCGAGCCTGCTCCGCCATTCAATGAGATCATGGCTGATCATCCAAATTCAGTACCCTGTCCCTGCCTTCTCCCCATATCCCTTGATCCCTTTAGCCTTAAGAAATATATCCAACTCTTTCTTGAATATATTTAATGAACTGGCCTCCACTGCCCTCTGTGGCAGAGAATTCCATAGGTTCACCACTCTCTGGGTGAAGAAATTCCTCCTCATTTCAGTCCTAAATGGCTTACCCCTTATCCTTAGACTATGACCCCTGGTTCTGGACTCCCCGGCCATCAGAAACATCCTTCCTGCATCTAGTCTGTCCAGGCCTGACAGAATTTTATAGGTTTCGATGAGATCCCCTCTCAATCTTCTAAACTCCAGTGAGTATAAGCCCAATCCACACAATCTCTCCTCATACGTCATTCCTGCCATCCCAGGTATCAGCCTGGTGAATCATGTCTGGGTCTGTTGTAGACTCATTGATAGAGATCGATTGCTGTGATTAGTCAATTCCATTATTGTCGTATCATGTGATTAGCAGATGGTAGAGGGCGAACTAGATGGACCATGGTCGTCTTCCCTCTAGCAATTCCAATGTTCCTGTCACTTCTTACGCACCACTAGCAGCCCTGATTCTGATGCCAGTGCTGTGCTGGGGGAACAGAGAACCACCATAAGCCATGGTTTTACAGGATCTTATGGAGACAGCAAATGTAGATTGCGAGTGCTGGTGGCGGCAGTATGGACCTTTCCCAGCGGGAAGGGAACATCCACAGCCAGAAATGGAAGTTGTCATCCCATTAACGTGCATTCATCCTCGGTTCCGAGGGACTGCCTAAGGAAGAAGGAGAAAGAGCACGGTTAAAAAATACCCCAAGGTGCTTCACAGCGGTGTGAGGAAAATGGCTGCCAGGCCAAAGAAGACGACGTTGGGAGGAGTGCCTAAGGGGTGAGTTTTAAAGGAGTAGAGGCAGAGGGGGTTGGGGAAGAAATTCCAGAGAGGGAGCTCGGCATGGCTATCAGCGAAAGGAAGGGGAGGAGGCTGGAGTCAGAGGAATGTAGAATTTAGGGGCATTGTAGGCCTGGAGGACAGGGTGAGGTGAGCCACACCCACCTGAAGCACCGGTGCTTCCCCAAAAACAGAAGCACTTACGTCTTCTCTGAAAAGTGCAGCGATTGAAAGTTTGTGGTTAAACTCACAGTTTCACCACTGTTGTTGATGCAGATATTTGCTGTATTTTAATTCCAGTTCAGGGAGTATTTTGTTGCCATAGAAACCCTGATGGCCATTCCCTTTTAAGAGCTTTCAGTTCTGAAATGTTCTAGTTTTCACCGCATTGCAGCCTGTTATCTACTGACCTTGCAACCCTTTGTGCGATCCATCCATCAACCAATCCCGGCCAACATAACAAAGGCTTCAGAATATGTTAAGAGCCTATGCCCGCAAGATGACAAGGGTGTAGATGACATCATCTTACTTCCACAATGTTGCTCATGTTCTGCAGAAAGTGAGTATCTTGTACTTTGTTGGCTTTGTGCAACCGTGTCAAACGGCATACAGTGAGTCGCCAGCCCGTTTTACATCTCCCGATTTTTATTTCCACGTCACTTTGTTGACATCAGGAGGTGTAAGAGGGGCTGCCGGCTGGCTATCGCCCATTTACCTCATTACAAAAGGTCAAAATCTTCCCCATTATGTTTGGTTTTTGTAAACTACATTGGATGGCTCCTGTCGCTATGTATGGTGACATCATAACGGAGCTGATGACAATTTTTCCTAGTTGGTATTTCTAGCGCAACTGTAAATCCAGACTGTCTCTCCTATAGATTAGTACATTTACAATGGAGCTAAATCCGCAGGAATTGACAGCCTCCTGCTTTAGCGAGTTTGACCAATTTACTTTGGGGTCGCTGCTGGCTGCTCAAAACCCTCTGCTTTGCCCAATATAAAAACCACCTTTGTCTTCTGTTTGACCAGGTTTGGTCTATTCCTGACAGTCAGAACAATAAAAGAACCCATAATAAAAGAGAAAATGTTAACCCCCATGAGGCAAATGCACCACCATTTTAAAAGGAGCATAGCCGTTATAACTTGGAAAATGCAGAGGATTTATTTTTGGGCCATTATTTGATTCTGTATTTGGGTATCATTTCTGGGCTTCTGTTCTCTTTTTGCACTTTTACACATACACAGGATGTGCACCAGAAAACCCCACATCTGAAGAAGAGAATTTTATGGGGATTTTGTACTGAAGCATCGATAGATGTATCAACTTGTTATGTAAGAGCTGTGTTTTTGGTAGGTGTGCTTAGAATCATTGGATACTCCATTGTTGTTAACTTTCGTCCCTTCCCTCCTCTATTCACCCAAAGGTGTTGCTAAGATAAGTACCATGTCAAAGTAAGCATTCTTTATCTGTGAGCGAGTGTTGGCAGTCTATTTGACTATTGGGGTCACTGCAGCTGGGCCCAATCTAGTCCTCACTTGACATTCACACGTGCGCGCTTTCCAGCAGGGATCACTGGACAGCAATCAGGAGTGGGTAACCTGGCTACTTATTCCCCTCCCTAGCGCAGCGGTGCTGAGGCCAATTTCCGCGTCTGTATTGCCAGCTAACTCGACACAGATGGGCGATCAAAGCTGAGATCTGGCATGGTCCCTGTGACTCATTCTTACAACGAGTGACCTCGCCCCTCCCTGTCTCTGTAATCTCCTTCAGCCCTACAACCCTCCGAGAACTGTGTTCTTCCAACTCTGGCCTCTTGCACTTTCTTTGTCCCACCATTGGCGGCCGTGCCTTTAGCCGTCTAGGACCTAAGCTCTGCAATTCCCTCCCAAAACCCCTCCACCTCTCTTTCCTCCTTTAAGACACTGCTTAAAACCAACTCTTTGACCAAGATCCTGTCCAAATGTCTCCTCCTTTGGCTAGGTGTCAATTTTTGTCTGATAACGCTCCTGTGAAAGCGTCTTGGGACTTTTTACTGTGTTAAAGGCGCTATATAAATGCAAGTTGTTGTTGAGTTGTGCATGTCAGGTGAGTCACTGGGGGCGACGTGGCGCTCCATTTGTGATATTGCTCATTGGGGTTAAGCTGACCCCAATGGCAGACCAACTAAATACATATTTTGGTTTTGTCTTCACAAAGGAGGACACAAATAACCTCCCAGAGATGCCGGGGAACATAGGGTCTGATGAAAGGGTGGAACTGAAAGAAATCAGTATTTGTAGGGAAATGATGGGACAGAAGACCGATAAATCCCCAGGGCCTGATAATCTACATCCTAGGGTACTTAAGGAAGTGGCCCTAGAAATAGTAGATGCATTGTTGATCATCTTCCAACATTCGAGTGAATCTGGAACAGTACCCATGGATTGGAGGGTAGCTAATGTTACCCCACTATTCAAAAAAGGTGGTAGAGAGAAAACGGGGAATTACTGACCGGTAAGCCTGACATCGGTAGTGGGGAAAATGCTAGAGTCCATTATAAAAGATGTAATAGCAGAGCACTTGGAAAACAGTGACAGGATCGGACAAAGTCAACATGGATTCACAAAAGGTAAATCCCGCTTGACTAATCTACTGGAATTTTTTGAGGATGTAACTGGTAAAATAGATAAGGGAGAACCAGTGAATGTGGTGTATCTGGACTTTCAGAAGGCCTTCGCTAAGGTCCCGCATAAGAGGTTAGCGTGTAAAGTTAAGGCACATGGGATTGGGGGCAAGGTATTGACTTGGATAGAGAACTGGTTGGCAGACAGAAAGCAAAGAGTTGGAATAAACGGGTCTTTTTCCGAATGGCAGGCAGTGACTAGTGGGGTACCGCAGGGATCGGTCCTTGGACCCCAGCTATTCACAATATATATAAATGATCTGGACAAGGGAACTAGATGTAATATCTCCAAATTTGCAGACGACATAAAGCTGGGTGGACGTGTGTGCTGTGAGGAGGACGTCGAGAAACTCCAGGATGATTTGGACAGGTTGGGTGATTGGGCAGAAACATGGCAGATGTAATATAACGTGGATAAATGTGAGGTTATCCACTTTGGTGGCAAAAACAGGAAGGCAGATTATTATCTAAATGGCAATAGATTGGGAGAAGGGGAAGTGCAACGAGACCTGGGTGTCCTTGTGCACCAGTCGCTGAAGGTAAGCATGCAGGTGCAGCAGGCGGTTAAGAAGGCAAATGGTATGTTGGCCTTCGTAGCGAGAGGGTTTGAGTACAGGAACAAGGATGTCTTGCTGCAGTTGTACAGGGCCTTGGGGAGACCACACCTCGAGTATTGTGTGCAGTTTTGGTCGCCTTATCTGAGGAAGGATGTTCTTGCCATGGAAGGAGTTCAGCGAAGTTTCACCAGGCTGATACCTGGGATGGCAGGAATGACGCATGAGGAGAGATTGGGTCGATTGGACTTGTACTCGCTGGAGTTTAGAAGAATGAGAGGTGATCTCATTGAAACTTATAAAATTCTGACAGGACTGGACAGACTAGATGCAGGAAGGATGTTCCCGATGGTCGGGGAGTCCAGAACCAGGGGACACAGTCTAAGGATAAAGGGTAGGCCTTTTAGGACAGAAATGAGGAGGAATTTCTTCACCCAGAGAGTGGTGAACCTGTGGAATTCTCTACCACAGAAGGCAGTAGAGGCCAATTCATTAAATATATTCAAGAAGGAATTGGATATATTTCTTAAGGCTAAAGGGATCAAGGGATATGGGGAGAAGGCAGGGACAGGGTACTGAATTTGGATGATCAGCCATGATCGCATTGAATGGCAGAGCAGGCTCGAGGGGCCGAATGGCCTACTCCTGCTCCTATCTTCTATGTTTCTATGAGTGGTGCAGTCAGGTGGGCAGGGACTAGAGAAGACAAGCAGCCAAGGGCGTTCACATCCGATGAGATGAGCTGTCAGTTGGTGTGGGCGGAACATGAGCCAGCGGCAAATGGAGGAATGAAGCAATGCAAAGGACTATGCAAATGTCTGGAGCTGACTTGGATCAGCTGTTCTCCTTTGGTTGCTGTTTACCTCTATGATTGAACTACTGTTGCCAACGATTCAGTTCCAAGGCTCGTGAGGCATTGCAGGCTGTGCTGCATTCAAACATAACTCAACCCATGACTGTCTGGAAAAGAGTTTTGCGCAACGTATCACTGGGCAGGAAGCAGCGATCGAAATGCAGCAAAGTAAAACGATGGTCACTTTCATAACCTCGGGGTAAATATTTTAGCTCAATTAATAACCCACTAAAGTCGCATTCTCTACCTCAGTCTGCACAGCTTGTCTGTACATGAATGAGCTACCATTAAACAACGTGCTGCCACACTAAAGGAATATTTGTGCGGCCCACACATAGCCATGTACATTTTTACAATGCAGGGTAAATTAATGGCAACCTCAATCTCTAAATGAAAGGACTGTTGGAGCTGTGTTTATTCGATCAAAATGGATTTCAAAGCAGCGGGCAGAGTGTTGATGTGAAACATTTTAAATCTAGGGATTAGCATTGGCGGCTGAATGATTAGTGCATTTGTGCGGTATTCCTTTGCTATTTTAATAGAGGCATTAACCACTTAAAATGAACAGGTTAACATCCAAATTAAATTAGTGGACAGAGAGATGTCCTACAAACGTGTTGAGCATTCGTCCAGTATGTCCAACTGTAAGCTGCTGCGCTCAGTTCTGGGCACCGTACCTCAAGGAGGATATATTGGCCTTGGAAGTGCAGCACATAGTCACCAGAATGATACCGGGGCTAAAAAGCTAAAGTTATGAGGACAGGTTGTATAGACGAGGCTTACATTCCCTTGAGTATAGAAGAGTAAGGGGTGATCTAATTGAGAAGTTTAAAGGAGTTGATAGGGGAGGTAGAGCGAAACTATTTCCTCTGGTGGGGAGTCCAGACAAGGGGGTATATCCTTAACATTAGAGCTAGGCCATTCAGGGGGTGATGTCAGGAAGCACTTCTTCACACAAAGGGTAGTGGAAATGTGGAACTCTCTCCCTTAAAAAGCTGTTGAGGCTGGGGGTCAACTGAAAATGTCAAAACTGAGATTGATAGATTTTTGTTAGGCATGGGTATTGAGTGTTAAGAACCGAGGCAGGTGGATGGAGTTGAGATACAGATCAGCCATAATCTGATTGAATGGCGGAACAGGCTCAATGGGCTGAATGGCCTCCTGTTCCATTTTAAAGTAAGCTGACTGCTGGTGCTAAACACACGTCAACGCAGTAACTTTTTGGACTGCGGTACTCCAGTCCAATGCAAATGTCTACTAATTATCTTGCGGGTAAGAATCTCGTCCCAGTGATTTGCATGAAGGTGGCGTGTTTGCTTTTGATGAATTTTAGGGAATATTTTCCACTGTTTGCTAATTTTTGTGGAAAAACTAGATGTGAGTATCAAGTGAGTTTGGTGGTTTTAATATTTTGTTCACTGGTCAGCATGATGGTGGAGAGTTGGATACCTTTTTTCTATTTCCTTTCTTTAGCAAATTTTCTCCCCTCTCTCTCCTCTCCTGAAAGTGTTGATTGCTTCCACAGGCACCAGATGCTCTCCGGTTTCTCACCTTATTGGTCAACCTTCATGTGTGAACCTGGACAGTGAGTGTCCGCAGGCTATTCTACCACGGGGAGCTTCAGTACTGAGCCTGATCCCGACCTTGTGTAAAACGGGTGCTGCGCGGCTGAATTTCTAGGCCCAAAGCTCTATGGAGGCTTCAAGTTCTGAGGCTTCAGAGCCTGACTTGTTTTCCTCATTAGTCACTATTAGCCTATATGCTTCAGGTGCAACTCTGAAAGCTGTTTTACTCCTCCCTAGAAACACTAATTGTCACAGTACAGCGTTCTCCGTGCGCTGTTCTCCAATTTCCATTCCTTTGTTCTCTGACAGCAATTTCGCACTGAATGATTTTTCAAGTGGACCATATCCAGGTTGACCTCCAGCTTTGGACACTCTGCTCAACTGCAGAGCACAGCTGATGCAAACCTTACAACACTGAGCGTGCAAACGCATAGGGCCATCTACTTCTGCTCGAACAACGCCAGAAGAGTCGTCAACCCACATTTTCTTGGGTTGCCATTGTTTACCTTTGGGTCCAACCATTTTATTTAAAAAATGGAGCTGGCAGCGGGAGACGAGTGTGTCAACAGTTAGCTGTGCTCCTCTAAAAGGAAGCATCTTCCATGTTGGGAGAATTTCCAGATTAGGCAGCAATTCTGTGTCAACATTTCAATTTGGCATTGCATGTAAATGTTTGAGAGCATCCATCCCATTTCCACCATTTGTCACTGCCATTAACTGACCCCCCCCCCCCCCCCAAATGCCATTAACTGACCCCCAGTTCACACCTTTGTCATTTCCAGGCTCGACCTTTGCAAAGCTCCCCCGCTTGGCCTCCTCCGCTTGACTCTATGCAAATTCCAACATATCCAGAACTCTCTCGCCCACATTACATCGTGTGGAAAGCCTAGCTCACCCCAGTCTTTGGTGCGCTCCACTGGCTCCCCATCCTCCAATGTATTCATTGCAAAACCCTCATCCTCATTTATAAATTTGTCCATGGCCTTGTTCCTCTGCAACCTCGTGAAGTCCTAATTCCCAGCTGGCATACTCCACTCTTGCGGGTGAGAGTAACGTGTATCCCAATCCCTCGGCTCCACCATCAGTGTCAGCGCCTTCTGTCATCACGGCCCACTGCTTTGGAATTCCCTTCCTAAATTTCGTCATCTTGCTGCATCACTCCATTGCTTCAAAAGCCTCAAAACCTACCTCTTTGATCGTAAAGTAAAAGAAAGTACTTGCATTTATATAGCGCCTTTAATGACCTCAGGACATCCCAAAGCGCTTTACAGCCAATGAAGTACTTTTGAAGTGTAGTCACTGCTGTAATGTAGGACACGCGGCAGCTAATGTGCACACAGCAAGATCCCAGAAGGGGCAATGAAATAAATGAGGGATAAATGTTGGCCAGGAGAGATCCTTGGCTCTTTTTCAAAATGCCGCGGGACCTTTTACATCCACCTGCCAGGGGAGACCTGCTCAGTCTCTTACCTACTGCTTTGTGAATGTTCTGCTATATTAAAGGCACTATTATTAAAGGCACTATATAAGTGTAACGTGTTGCTGGTGTAGGGAGGTACAAATTTCAGTTTTGTTGATCTGGTACGCACAATATTACTTTCATATAACTAGCCCAGTGTGCAGACTAAGAACAGCAGTTCCAGTCTTAAGCATTATTTTCATTTCTTTCTTTTTTAAAGAAGTGAAATCCTGCTACTTCTACTACAGCTAGTTTCTCTCGTCTGCTATTTAATCTAAAACAAGGAAGGGTTAAGATAAACCTTTAATTTTTTGTCTAATTCTTAGTTTATTTTTCCCATTTAAATAGTTTGAAACAAACTTGTTTATTCCGCACAAGCTTTCAGTGCTTTTGTTAAATTAACATGAAATTGATAGTAAAACGTACCGCTCGACCAGCAATGTGCTGAAAGGATGGATATAGATTGGCCTTTGATGCGGGAGTGTCGTTTTCTGTCGAAGCAGAATTTGTGGCTTGGAAGCCTTGAGCTGTTTTTCCGTTCTTCAATGAAGGCTCCAGTAAGTATTCCATGGTTATATACAAACTGTGGCTAGTTCTCATTTTTATTAATACTAGTTGATCGTCCATGGCAATGCACACGGAGTCAAAACCAAGTGCAGTCTCGGGTGCAGCAGGGTTGGAGGATAATTGGACCAGGGCATGCGCACACTGCTCGGTCGCCATTTTGTTTTTATTTTTCCATTATACATTTCTATGTTCTTATTAATAACAGAAACTGCCTATGTGGTGGGTGAGACTAATTGGTAGCTTTTTCAGAGAGCTGGCACAGTCACGATGTGCTTTATGATTCTATGTAAACTTGTCACGTTGTAATGACACCTTCCTGCCAGTAGTGGTGCTACAATAAGCAGTGAGTGTGGAATTTGATGATGTGAACTCCCAGCACACCAGCTGTGGAGCGGCTGAATTGTTTCCACACAATGTCATCAACCGGTGACTTCATAACATGAGACACGTGTGGGGCCAGTTGTATACTGTTGTATATCATGATATAACATGAGTATTGAGGCTTACCTTCACACAGTGAAAATTACGGTGCCATCAGTGCAGTTAGACTAGTGACATGCTCTAAGATTCAGGCGGAAAGAAAAAACTGTCTTCCAGGCAGCCTATCTAAAACGATATGGAAATTCATCTTCCGTCAGCTATATAATAAGGTGGATGAATTAGCTGCGCAAATAGATGTAAACGGTTATGATATGATATGATATGATTGGGATTACGGAAACATGGCTCCAGGGTGACCAAGGCTGGGAACTTAACATCCAGGGGTATTCAATATTCAGGAAAGACAAGAAAAAGGAAAAGGAGGTGGGGTAGCATTGCTGGTTAAAGAGGAGATTAACACAATACAGGTAGACTATCCTTTATCCGAACTTCCGAAAACCGAAACCCTCTAAAAACCGAAAGTTTTTTCGTTCAGCGTAAGTCGTGCGCACAACATGACCAGAGTGGCGCACGACTTACGCTGAGCAGGGCAGAGGGTCACTGAGTTCCCTCCTGGGTAGGAGATTGCAGGCCGAGCCGGGCAGTGTGAAGGAGGTATACCGGGAGAGTGAACCCAACAATACAGTAGCCCGTCCGATAGCTGCAGCGGCCTGTCCGATATTCTTTTCTCCACCGACCCCCGACCCCCACCCTTTCGGATAAGGGATAGTGTATCCTTTATCCGCGCTTCCGAAAACCGAAATCCTCTGAAAACCGAAAGTTTTTTCGTTCAGCGTAAGTCGTGCGCACGACGCCGACCCCCGCCAACCCCCCCCGCCGACCCCCACCCCCGACAAATTTCCCAGTCTTATAAAATACCTTCTGAAATCCGAAAACCGAAACACGGCTGGTCCCGAGGTTTTCGGATAAAGGATAGTCTACCTGTAGTAAGGAAGGATATTAGCTCTGATGGCATGGAATCTGTACGGGTAGAGCTGAGAAATACCATGGGGTAGAAAATGTTAGTGGGAGTTGTATACAGACCCCCAAACAGTAATGCTGAGCTTGGGGATGGCATTAAACGAGAAATTAGAGAAGCGTGAAATAAGGGCACAGCAGTTATCATGGGTGACTTTAATCTACATATAGATTGGGCTAACCAAATTAGTAACAATACTGTGGAGGAGGAATTCCTGGAGTGTATACGGGATGGTTTCCTGGACCAATATGTCGAGGAACCAACTAGAGATCAGGCCATCTTAGACTGGGTATTATATAATGAGAGAGGATTAATTAGCAATCGTTGTGCGAGGCCCCTTGGGGCGGAGCAATCATAATATGATAGAATTCTTCACCAAGATGGAGAGTGAAGTATTTGACTCGGAGACTAGGGCCCTGAACTTAAATAAAGAAAACTACGATGGTATGAGGCGCGAGTTGGGTAGGATGGATTGGGGAATGTTACTTAAAGGGTTGACGGTGGATAGGCAATGGCAAACATTTAAAGATCACATGGATGAACTACAGAATTTGTTCATCCCTGCTTGGCATAAAAATAAAACAAAAAAGGTGACTCAACCGTGGCTAACAAGGAAAATTAGGGATAGCATAAGATCCAAGGAGAGGACATATAAATTGGCCAGTAAAAGCAGCAAACCTGAGGATTGGGAGCAGTTTAGGATTCAGCAAAGAACGACAAAGGGATTAATTAAGAGGGGGAAATAGAGTATGAGAGTAAGCTTACCTGGAACATAAAAACTGACTGTAAAAACTTCTATAGATATGTGAAGAGAAAAAGATTGGTGAATTCAAGCGTAGGTCCCTTGCAGTCAGAATCAGGGGAATTTATAATGGGGAACAAAGAAATGGCAGACCGATTAAATGCATACTTTGGTTCTGTCTTCACAAAGGAGGACACAAATAACCTCCCAGAGATGTCGGGGAACATAGGGTCTCATGAGAGGGAGGAACTGAATGAAATCAGTATTTGTAGGGAAATGGTGTTGGGGAAATTGACGGGATTGAAGGCCGATAAATCCCCAGGGCCTGATAATCTACATCCTAGGGCACTTAAGGAAGTGGCCCTAGAAATAGTAGATGCATTGCTGGTCATCTTCCAAAATTCTATAGACTCTGGAACAGTTCCCATGGATTGGAGGGTAGCTAATGTTAACCCACTATTCAAAAAAGGTGGCAGAGGGAAAACGGGGAATTATAGACCGGTAAGCCTGACGTCGGTAGTGGGGAAAATGCTAGAGTCCATTATAAAAGATGGAATAGCCGAGCACTTTGAAAACAGTGACATGATCGGACAAAGTCAACATGGATTTACAAAAGGTAAATCGTGCTTGACTAATCTACTGGAATTTTTTGAGGATGTAACTGGTAGAATAGATAAGAGAGAACCAGTGGATGTGGTGTATTTGGATTTTCAGAAGGCTTTCGATAAGGTCCCGCAGAAGAGATTAGCGTGTAAAGTTAAAGCACAAGGGATTGGGTTCAAGGTACTGACTTGGATAGAGAACTGGTTGGCAGACAGGAAGCAAAGATTTGGAATAAACGGGTCTTTTTCTGAGCGGCAGGCAGTGACTAGTGGGGTACCGCAGGGATCGGTGCTAGGACCCTAGCTATTCACAATAAATATAGACGAGGGAACTAGATGTAATATCTCCAAGTTTGCCGACGACACAAAGCTGGGTGGGCGTGTGTGCTGTGAGGAGGATGCCGAGAAACTCCAGTATGATTTGGACAGGTTGGGTGATTGGGCAGATGCATGGCAGATGCAGTATAATGTGGATAAATGCGAGGTTATCCACTTTGGTGGCAAAAACAGGAAGGCAGATTATTATCTGAATGGCAACAGATTGGGAGAAGGGGAAGTGCAACGAGACCTGGGTGTCCTTGTGCACCAGCCGCTGAAGGTAAGCATGTAGGTGCAGCAGGCGGTTAAGAAGGCAAATGGTATGTTGGCCTTCGTAGTGAGAGGATTCGAGTACAGGAACAAGGATGTCTTGCTGCAGTTTTACAGGGCCTTGGTGAGACCACACCTTGAGTATTGTGTGCAGTTTTGGTCGCCTTATCTGAGGAAGGATGTTCTTGCCATGGAGGGAGTTCAGCGAAGATTCACCAGACTGATACCTGGGCTGGCAGGAATGACGTATGAGGAGAGATTGGGTCGATTGGGCTTATACTCGCTGGAGTTTAGAAGAATGAGAGGGGATCTCATTGAAACTTATAAAATTCTGACAGGACTAGACAGACTAGATGCAGGAAGGATGTTCCCGATGGTGGGAGAGTCCAGAACCAGGTGTCACAGTCTAAAGATAAGGGGTAAGCCATTTAGGACAGAGATGAGGAGGAATTTCTTCACCCAGAGAGTGGTGAACCTGTGGAATTCTCTACCACAGAAGGCAGTTGAGGCCAATTCATTAAATATATTCAAGAAGGAGTTAGATATATTTCTTAAGGCTAAAGGGATCAAGGGATATGGGGAGAAGGCAGGGACAGGGTACTGAATTTGGATGATCAGCCATGATCTCATTGAATGGTGGAGCAGGCTCAAGGGGCCGAATGGCCTACTCCTGCTCCTATCTTCTATGTTTGTATAGGAAGCCCAGGCTACAGAAGCCGACAGCCAAATAATAATATAGAAGCTGCTGCGGAAGTGTCTCTCCAAGCTCTCCTGATGGCTGTGTGGGTAAACGCTGCGTAATACTAAACCGATCAGAAGATTCCCAGTGTGTGCTGAGTCAGTGTAGAAGTTGGGGCGCCACAATTGCCCTCGAGGTCCCTGGGCTTGTGTTGGAGTTGTGTTGGGCTTGTGCTGGAGATAGTTGTGGTGCAGCATTCCCTGGTGCTTTAGTGATTAGGATTTATTGCTCTCACCACCACAACCTGGGTTCCATTCCCGGTCAAGGAACAACTTTCTGGCCAAGGTGGCCATTAACAGGTCCAGGCAGCGGGCGGTCGAGGGGGTCGTTTGGCCCGACTGCCTGCCTCTCTTCTATGGTTATGTTCGCGCCCGGGTGTCCCTGGAGATGGAGCATGCGGTGTCCACCAGTACGCTTGAGGCCTTCCGCGACCGGTGGGCACTGGAGGGATGATAGTGCTTCATCACCCCCAGAAACAAAATTTTGATTTGGTTTGTTAAGTTTCATTTAAATTTGATTTAATTTGTGGTTTATTGGTTGTGCCCCCTAAAAAGGGGCCACTTGCTTACTGTCTTATTGGTGATGGCACCAGCCATCAGTCACCGAATTTCAGCAGAAAAAGGTGTGCTGAAGCGCCTGTTCACAATCTTCCATCAGCTGTGCTGAAAAATGTGCATGTGTAGTTATTGGCCGAGAACAGGATTGGGCTCATCTGTGACATCTTTCATGGTGGAATATCCTGGTCAAGGTACCAGAGGCCTTGCTGGAAACCCATGCAAGCCTATTCCTGCAGGAGCCTGTGGCTCAGGAGATGATGGGAGAAAATTTGCGGTGGAGAGGGGTATGTATCTCCTATAGCAGCTCATTGTACTATCGTATTAAGAAGATAAAGAGGCCTTTCAGCCCTTTTGATATCATCCTTCTGCAGTACCAACTCTACCATCTCCCCACTAAGCAGCCAGTTGGTTCCCAAATGAGTTGAGAGTCTGTGCCTCAACCACCCTTCCTGGCAAGCTGTCCCAGCTGCTGATCACCCTCTTGGCATCTAACTTTGCCCCCTCACCAGCCGGTTTGAAAATGCCATTTCAAAATCAAATCAAATCAACTTTTATTGTCATTGTTAGTGCACAAGTGCAGTACAACGAAATGTAGGCTTGCGGCTCCCGAGAGTGTACATTTAGATTAAGACATTTAAACATTCAACATACATTTGGCTTGTAATACATTAACATAAACATAACCATAATAAAGTGCATTGGCAGATGTGCAGGCTTTAGAGTTTATTTGTGGAGTTCAGTAGGATGACAGCCCTGGGAAAGGAGCTGTTCCTAAATCTGGTCGTACGGGTGCGAATGCATCTGTAGCGTCTCCCAGATGGCAGGAGGGCGAACAGACTGTGGCTGGGGTGGGTAGGGTCTTTGATGATGGACCGTGACCTCCGTAAACAGCGTTTCTGGTATATGTGCTCTATGGTCGGTAGCTGGGTGCCGGAAATGTGTTGGGCAGTTTTGACTACCCGCTGCAGGGCTTTCCGGTCATAGAAGCTACAGCTGCCATACCATACTGTGATACAGTTCGTCAGGATGCTCTCTATTGTGCAGCGGTAAAAGTTAGAGAGGATCAGGGGTGACAGGTTACATCCCTTCAGCCTCCTTAGGAAATATAGGCGCTGCTGGGCCTTCTTCACCAGAGAGGAGGTATTGAGGGACCAGGAGAGGTCTTCCGTGATGTGGACTCCAAGGAACTTAAAGCTGTCCACCCTTTCCACCACAGCCCCATTGATGTGGATGGGGGTGTGACTTCCACCTTTAGACTTCCTGAAGTCCACAATGATTTCTTTGGTTTTCTTGATGTTAAGGGCCAGGTTGTTATCGGTGCACCACTTCACGAGATGCTGGACCTCCTCCCTGTAGGCTGACTCATCGTTGTTGGTGATCTGGCCTACTACCGTGGTATCATCCGCAAACTTGATGATGGTGTTGGAACCATGAACAGCCACACAGTCGTGGGTGAAGAGGGAGTAGAGGAGGGGACTCAGCACACATCCTTGTGGTGCCCCCGTGTTCAGGGTCAGTGGGGTTGGAGGTGTGGTTACCTAATTTGACAGACTGGGGTCTGTTTGTTAGGAATCCAGGGTCCAGTTGCAGAGGGAAGTGTTCAGGCCAAGAGTTTGGAGTTTTGGATTGATGTGGCAACAGGGGAAATAGGTGCCCAGATCACCCCAACCTTCGGGAGGGAAGAGTAGGTGTGATAATAAGTGATAGCAGCAGGCAGTTGAAGGAGAAGGGGAGAGGCTGAATGCAGAAGATTTTGTGCTATTTGGCAGGGAATTGCTTGAAAACACTTTGGAGAAGTGGTAGCTAGCTCAGTACACGACCACCAGTAACATGAGCTGATCTATGTGTTGCTCTCAGACTCTTGGGTCCTAACAGAGGAACAAGAAAAATTACATTTTAATATTTGAATGCCTCTTTGTTGACAGTGAGGGGAATTTTAGCCCCATAAAACTGGAGGGTTGGGGCTGGGTGGGAGGTTGACGTATAAAAAATGTGAATCCCGACCCCAACCCGCCCACTTCCGGGTTTAATGGAGGCAGGATGGGGTGGGGGGGGGCGGGGTTAGGGCGGCAGGCAGCCAACCCCATCCCAGGAGGCGGGTTGGCACTTTAAATATTGTAATGAGGCTGGAAGCCCCTGATTTAACCTGCTGCGGCTGGCCGGAGATCCTGGGCCTTGGTTCTCGGGGAGCAATCCTTGTGGGCTGGGAGGAGCAGGAGTGCTTCCTCCCGGCCCCCTCAGGGCTCCCCCCCGGGGTCGGGGATCCTCCCGGGCCTACTGCATCCAGCCGGTCGAAACTTCAAAATTCCGGCCATTATATCAGAAAATTAGCTCCTGGAAGTGCTCAAAATAGGCAAGCATCTATAATCTGAGTAACTGGGTAACCGGATAGATGCTGGTTAATTTAATTACAGTAGTGTTTTGGTTGCTACTTTGCGTGGATTACAGATTGTGAAAACATTGGGGCCTGCACATTTTGTTTTCTTTTCCACTCCCAATGCATTTATGATGAGGCAACAGAGGAAGACTGGTCAGGCAGTTTCTGGTCAGAAGTAGATGTTCTGTTTCCTGGTTATTGTTGTGCAACTAAATAATAGAAGAGTGAGAGGAAGCTTTGTTTATCCCGTTTCCTTTTGGGTCGTGACATAACTGATAGTTGGTGTGTTGTTTGTGAGGAGCCAACCAACTGTGTAGTTTGCTGCTCAAATCTCATCACGCTGCAGTCGAACATGTCTGTGCATGTGTATTCTACCAGTCTCCATTGCAGTATCACATAATTACTAGTTGATTTTACATCATGGGTTTAAACTGTCCCTGCTGGTTGAGTGAAATGTCCGGGCTCCATAGGAAGTAGTGAAAGAAAGAACTTGCATTTATATAGCACCTGTCATGACTTCAGGATGCCCCAAAGTGCTTTACAGCCAATGAAGTACTTTTGAAGTGTTGTCACTGTTGCAATGTAGCGAATTCAACAGCCAAATTGTGCACAGCAAGGTCCCACAAACAGCAATGAGATAATGACCAGATAATCTGTTAATGGTTTCGTACATGCTTTCAGCTTCCTCGTTGTTGGTTATTACAACACTGGAAGCAGAGACTAGTTCCAATAGCCTGTGCCAAAATGGGCTGTTAGCTTGGCTCAGTTGGTGACGCTCTTGCCTCTGTATAGTGCAACACTGGGGGGAGGGGAGTATTGCACTGTTAGTGGTGCTGCCCTTCAAATGAGACATTAAGCTGAGTCCCTGGCAACATGTTCTATGGTTCAGGTTGAAGGGATAATTACAAGTCCTAGCCCTGTCTCGGGCTACCCCAGATCAGGCATATTCCACAGACGTTCACCTTCAGCTTAAGTTAGAGATAGCCGAATTCTATAAGACGCTTAAATGGGTCTAAAGGTTCAAGCTATCTCTCCCTAAAGGAATGGAATGGCTGAAGATGTTACCGCCCTCCAGATAGCACTTTTAATAAGTTTAACTAGACTGTAACCTTCCAGATATTATGAGGGTCCAGAATACCCCCCAGAATTCTGCAACTCCTTACAAAAGAGTGTACAGAAATTGGGTTCGCGAGTTTATACAGAAATACTCTTTGAGACAATTCTAATAATATATAGTTTTATTTAAGAGCCGACATTCAGTTAACAGCTGTTGAGTCACTCGCAACATTAACAATTCAGAATACAAATAGCTTACATTTCTTATTTCTCAGAGATCCTTATTCTCAAATCTTTACTTTGTTACATTTCTTATTTCTTACTTATCTCTAAATCTAGAACATCCATCAAAATCAATTACTTTGATTACCCGAGACTCAAGGTTAAAAACTTACAGATGGTGCCTGTAAAGTTGAGAAATGCTTGGCCCGTTCAGCGAGCTCTGACTTTCTGTTTGGAAAGGTCTTTTTTATATCCTTTTTGCAGTGGTTTATTCTTTTAAGTTCTCTGCTGATATAAGCTAATTGTCTTTATTGATACCTCTGTTTTGAATGCTTTGTATTCTTACTGTCAATTCAACTGCTGCATACATAATTATATCTCTACCTTTTTAGGTGTTCATAAAACTATCATAAAAGCAATATGACAGCAATGGTTTCTATTTGATGCCGTTCTTATAAATTTCTTTCATTCAATTCTTAATATTGGCTTAACTGGTTTTTAGCAGATGTTGAGTCTCCTAACTGCTCCAAGCTCAATACAAACATAATATAATTGCTTGGTGTATCTATTGAAGTCATATCTTCAAAGTGTGCAGCAGGTATCATATTTACTATATGTAAATTAAAACCACTTTAACCAGAGTGTTTGCTTGTTTTCTAGCTATCTTAATTGGTTGCATATTTAATCGTGTTTCCGTCTTCCAAGTTTAACATAAAAACTATTTGACCAGCAGGTGTTTCTTTTACTTGATGTCATCTTTTCAAAGGCACATGCCTCTTTTAATGTTTGTGTTTCTGTTCAACGTGTTGGCTTATAACACCTTGAACTGGGTCTTCCATTGTGTTATTCCCAAACTCCAGACCCTCTGGAATCGCCAAACTGCCATTTCATTGGGTAATTGTTTTGGTATATTTAACTAATTCCCATTTCAAAGCTTGTTTTGGTTTTTACAACTTTGTTATCAAATCATCCCATCTCAGAAACCTGTTTTCTGTTTGCAGACTGTGTCTCCAAGGCTTTCCAGACTTTTAAACCCAGTATATCATGTATTAATAATGTCAGAAATCATAGGATGGTGTATTTTTCTGAAATATGGCTTTTTCCTTCACAAGGTGAATGGTAAATACCCCAATTGAAGAGGAGTGGGGCATTCTCCCAGTGACCTGGCCACATTCCTCAACCAACACAAACCGATTAACTGATCATTCATCTCATTGCTGTTTGTGGGATCTGGTTGTTGCTTTTTACCTACGTGACAACAGTCTCTGCACCAGAGTCAGTTATCGAACATGAAGCTCTTTGATGTTTCCTTGATGTGGTCATTTTCTGTGTAAATGCAGATCTTGGTGCTGGAGGGTGGGGGGGAGGGCAACAAGGTCATTATAGGTAACTGGATTTCTGCCAGTGCTTCTGCAATTCCAACAGGTGGACATTCCTAGCAAACATTTCTCCTCCACTGTGTTTGTTTATCTTTGGGTCACTGACAATGTCATTTGGACGTTTTAGGACACCTGGTCTGTGGGAGTGTACCAAATCTCTCAGGGGTCCTCCACATTTAAGAATTTATACTGCATAGACCTAGATTAATCCATGAATGTGCATCCCTGCCCATCCCTGGTTTGAGATGGAAGCCCGTATGACCAGGATACATGGATACGTAGTCAATACTGGACCATCCAGGGTTGGACCCTTGCATTTCACTGATCCACCAGAAAGCACAGCTACATAGCCAGCATTACAATACTGGACAGCACCTTCCCGACTCTCCAATACATCATTGTGGTTCAAATGCATAGAGTGTTGCTGGGCCACGATGCAATGCTGCTTTTACTTTGCGTTTACGACTGTCCACTCCCATAACACGAGTCTCTCACGGCCAGTGACCACATTAAAATAAATCGGCTGGAAACTTATCGACCAGTCGCCAGGAAGACCCATATTTTTTTACTGGATCTCGCTGACATTCCCCGGTGTCCCTGGAGTAAATGGGCAGCTTTGGGTGCTGGTGACATCATGATGCAATGTCATGATGCCACTACTGTGTACCCAGAAAGACCAGCTCCATAATCTGAAGGTTAATGCGGGAGAGTGAGCCAGTTCGCCTATTCCTCCACGACCTGGGCTACAATATAAAAGCAGTTTAAATGAAATTATAGTTTGGGACTATTTTCCACTCTTCCATTTTGAAGAAGCATCTAACATTTTGCTAAGTTCCCCAGCCCCGAGTGATGCAGTTAAGATTCTGAACTCTCATCTAGGTAATACGTGTCATCTTTTCATCTACATTAGGCATGATTCATGGGGATGGCTCCACAGGCATCTCGCCCCGGATCTATTCTTCATCAGTGTTAGATCGGGTAATTAATTTCAGTGGACCACACTGATCTGAGGTCAACACACTAAAATTAAAGTTTGCGAGTCCGGTGGTAAGTTTTAAATAGTCGATTTATTGCATCACTTGATTTACACTGTTTGACTTCCTTTATCCGACTAACATCATATTCAAAATGGCTGGTTTTTATACAGCAGCAGATGTACCCGCCCCCTTTATTACCATTGGCTCAGCAGCATGCATGCAGAGCTATGGTTGGTTCAACTACATCACACTGATTGGATCTCTGGTACATCAGTCATTCCTTTGTTCTCTAGTTAAGCAGAATCATCACTTTAAGTTTTAAGCTAAGATCAGCACTTTCACAGTTTAAGCTAAATCAGCATTTTCATTGTTCTCAGTTTTTAAGTCAGCCGATGTGACGTTACCAGCTGTGATTGGATCTGATACATCACACCATCCTTTGGCACGTGGTCAGCTTAAGCATAATCAGATTTCTTTAAATCATTAGTTTAATCATATTAAAATCTATGTTATTAAAGTATATTCCCTAACACTTCCCCCTTTGATTCTTTCAAAAATTGAATCATAAAAATAAAAGAGTCAGATTAAAAATATAATCAATCATTGCTGTGTTTTGCCACTGTCCGGATCAGTGGCTCTGCACAAATTTACATCAACCAGGATTTTACGTGGCCACAGTAAAAGCCTGGTTTTAATAAGTTAATTGATTTCATGGTCTTAAATTAATTAGTGCATCTTAAAAAGTGGGAGGAGCTCCCCTCCGCTTATGGCTTTGGCTTTGAAAAATACATTCAAGTAAAAATTAAAAAGTAAAAAGGTACAAAACAATCTAGCAACTAAATATAAAATGCCCCTTTAAGATGTAAAAACGGTCTGCGGCGACCTGCAAGGCGTCTTGCCCGTGGGGCAGCAGCCGCCTGGTGGCAAGCACATTTAATCAACAGAAACACACAATTTGATCCCCATCCTATTGTACAAGGCCTCTTATCTTTCTGAGGAGTGTTTTGTCAAGATTCTTCAAGGGCATTTTTATGGCTTCGTGGCTCCTTGTTATCTAGCAGGTGCTATCTTCCCTGTTTCCTTGCATTTTACCATTCCCTTATCATTTCTATTTGTCTTTTGATGCTTGATATTCGACCTTGCTGGCATTTATGCTATCTTTTTCCACTTGCCTGTTGTCAGTCCCTGGTCTAAGAATTAAAACCCATCTTTGAATCTAACAGCTATTTCTTACAATTCCCTTCTTTGAGAAGGAAATATCCTTATTGTAAGCCTTGACAATGAATCTCCGCTGGCTATTCGCAGGCACGGAGAGCCTTGGTTGCTTTTATTCCCATCCTAGACCAGGAGCACTGAGGCCAACTGGTTTGCCTGCTGAAATCAGCTAACCCAGCGCAGGCCAGTGAGTGAACCTGGGACCTCCTGGTCTGTGTGGCTCAATGAACCTGTGCCTTCAGCAACTAAGGGACTGTGGATGTCACAAGGACAAGTTCTATACAAACTTGCTGCCTGTAAGTTTTAAAGCGTAAATCACTGAGACGAGGGACACCTGATAGATATCAGTAAGAGTGCCGATGCCCCCTGCCCCATAGCCATTGGGATTATAAGAACATCAGAATAGGAGCAGGAGTCGGCCATGTAGCCCCTCGAGCCTGCTCCGCCATTCAACAAGATCATGCTGAGCTTCTACCTCCTCTCCACCTTCCCGCTCTATCACCATATACCTTCCCTTGGTTCCCAAAAATTTATCGACCTCTGTCTTGAATATACTCAACGACTAAGCATCCACAGCTCTCTGTAGAGAATTCCAAAGATTCACAACCGTTTTGACTGAAGAAATTTCTCCTCATCTCAGTCCTAAATGGCCGACCCCTTATTTTGAGACTGTGACCCCGTGTTCTTGATTCCCCAGTCAGGGGAAACATTTTCACAGCATTAACTCTTTCAAGCCCTTTAAAAATGTTATGTTTTACTTAGATCACCTCATTCTTCTAAACTCTTGGGAATATAGGCCTAGTCTACTCGATCTCTCCTCATAGGGCAATCCCCTCATCCCAGGAACCAGTCTAGTGAACCTTCGCTGCACTCCCTCGGCAAGTATGTCTTTCCTTAGGCAAGGAGACCAGAACTGTACACAGTACTCCAGGTGTTGCCTCACCAGTGCCCTGTATAATTGTAGTAAGACTTCTTTACTCTTAATACTCTAATCCCTTTGTAACATACTCTAATCCCTTTGTAACAAAAGCAAACATACCATTTGCTTTCCTAATTGCTTGCTGTACCTGCATGTTAACTTTCAGTGATACATGTACGAGGACACCCAGGTCCCACACTTCCCCACATTGTATTCCATTTGCCATGTTCTTGCCCACTCAGCCAACCTGTCTATATCTCTCTGCAGCCTCTTTGCGTCCTCCTCACAGCTTACTTCTCACCTAACTTTGTATCAACAGCAAACTTGGATACGTTGCACTCAGTCCCTTCATCTAAGTCATTAATATAGATTGTAAATAGCTGAGGCCCAAGCACTGATCCTTGCAGTACCCCATTAGTTACAGCCTGCCAACCCGAAAAAGTCCCGTTTATTCCGACTCTCTGTTTTCTGTCCATTAACCAATCCTCAATCCATGCTAATATATTAGCCCAATCCCATGAGTCCTAATTTTGTGTAGTAACCTCTTGTGTGGCACCTTATCGAATGCTTTTTGAAAATCCAAATACACTACATCTGCTAGTTCCCCCTTATCCATCCTACTAGTTACATATTCAATAAACTCTAACAGATTTTTCAAACATTATTTCCCTTTCATAAAACCATGTTGATTCCGTCTAATCATATTATGATTTTCTAAGTGCCCTGTTACCACGTCCCTAATAATAGATTCTAGCATTTTCCCTACTACTGATGTCAGGCTAACTGGCCTATAGTTCCCCATTTTTTCTCTTCCTCCTTTCTTAAATAGCAGGGTTATGTTTGCTACCTTCCAGTCCTTGGGGACTGTTCTAAAATGTAGGGATTTCTGGAAGATTAATACCAATGCACCCACTATCTCTGCAGCTCCCTCTTTTAAAACCCTAGGATGCAGGTCGTCAGTTCTAGGGGATTTGTCGCCACTTAGTCCCATTAATTTCTCCAGTACTATGGGGCTAGATTTTCGGGGAGCCGTCAGGCGGGGTTTCAGGCGTTTGGGGGGGGGGAAATCCCGACTTTGGGGGTCCCGACACCATCCCGCCCAAAACCCCGCCCCACGTAAGTTTCAGGGCGGCGGGTACCCACCCTGCACTGGGACCCGCCGAAACTAGGCGGGAAGGGATTAGTGCCAATTAACTGCCTGTTAACAGGCAGTTTTTAGCCTAATCCCCATTTTGAGGGGTTTCGTGTGGGTTTCCCGACGGCTCCAAACGACGCCAGGTTAGAGCAGGCGGGCCGTTGGGTTGAATGAGTTGGAGGGGTCGCGATGTCGGTGCTCAGGTGAGTGATGGGTGCATGAGTGTAAAGGTAAGTGTGTTTGGTGTGTCTAAAGTGTGTAAAGAACTTTTACTTACCTTTACGTACCTTAACAGCCTTTCTTCCTGTAGGCGTCGGGAGCGCAGCACTCAGCCGGCACTTAAAGCTGAGTGGCTGCGATCTGTCAAAAGTGACAGCCTGCAGCTTTTAGTGCTGCTGAGATTTCTAACTGAGTCTGCGTAGAAGGACTCAGCTTAGAAATCAGTGTGTCAGTGTTTGACAGCTTCAAACAGCTGTGAAACACTGATATTTAATCTGTCAACACCTCTTGACAGATGAAATTTCAGTCTGTGACGTCACCTGTTGCCGGGTGGCCCTTAATTGGCCTGCTGAGCCCGCTGGGTGGGCTTAACAAGGTCAATCAAGGGAAAATCGCGTGGATTGGCTGGACATCGAAGTAGGCAGGTCAGAAACCCAAAAGGGGAAGTCCCGCCTTCTTCCTGACAGGTTCCACAAAATCGACCCCTATGTCTTTACTCATACTGATTTCTTTAAGTTCCTCATTCTCTCTAAACCCTTGGTTCCCCATTATTTCCAGAATGTTTTTTGTCTTCTACCGTGAAGACAGATACAAAGTATTTGTTTAATGTCTCTGCCATTGAATTCTAAAATCCTCCCAATCCTCAGGCTTACCACTCTTGTTGGCAACATTATAAGCCTCTTCCTTTGATCTAATACTATCTTTAACTTCTCTTGTTAGCAACGGTTGGACCACTTTTCCTGTGGGGTTTATGTGCCTTAATTTACAATAAATATACATTCCTTTATGTATTAATTCTTTAAATGCTAGCCATTGCTTGTCTACCAGTGTGTTATGGGGTCTACCGAGGTATTATGGGGTGTTTCATTATAATACACTTCCCCTTTAATAGAGCCAGAATCGACACATGCAACGGCACATTTTAATAAAATTGTTTTATTCTAAGATGGAGAGCGATTACAAAAGAAAAAAAAGACTTGCATTTATATAGCGCCTTACACAACTTCTGGACGCCCCAAAGCACTTTACAGCCAATGAAGTACTTTTTCAATTGTAGCTACCGGTGTAATAAGAACATAAGAATATAAGAATTAGGAGCAGGAGTAGGCCACTTGGCCCCTCAAGCCTGCTCTGCCATTCATTAAGATCATGGCTGATCTTCGACCTCAACTCTACTTTTCCGTCCGATCCCCATATCCCTTGATTCCCCTTGGGTCCAATAGCTATCTATCTCAGCCTTGAATATACTCAATGACTGAGCATCCACAGCCCTTCGGGGTAGAGAATTCCAAAGATTCACAATTCTCTTGAGTGCAGAAATTCCTCCTCATCTCAGTCTTAAATGGACGGCCTCTTATCCTGAGACTATACCCCCTAGTTCTAGACTCTCCAGCCAGGGGAAACAACCTCTCAGCATCTACCCTGTCAATTCCCCTTCAGAATCTTGTATGTTACAATGAGATCACCTCTAATTCTTCTAAACTTCAGAGTATAGGCTCAATTTCTCCTCATAGGACAACCCTTTCATCCCAGGAATCAGTCTAGTGAGCCTTTGTTGCACTGCCTCCAAGGCAAGTATATCATTCCTTTGATAAGGAGACCAAAACTGTGCACAGAGCAGAGAGAGAGAAATGAGGGAAGACAGAGGAGGAGACTTGGAGAGAAAGAGAGACCAGGAGGAAGGCAGTGAGCGATACAGAAGGAAAGAGACAGAGGAAGAAAGAGAGAGGCAGTAATGTAGGAAACATTATTGAGAGTTTATTCCACACACAATTGTCAGTGTCAGTGTTGGTTTGCATGCACGAGGCTGAAACCCGGCTTCATACAGTTGCTAACCATATGGAAATAAATGTAGATGTTTACTTAGAACTACTTGAAAAGAGCTGCAGTGCAGATGAACAGAAAGTGGGTCAGGCATGTATTATTACAAAAAAGCTTCAGCAAGGCACTAACCTTCAGCAAACCACATTTTGCTGCACCACCCTCTGTCACAGACCGCACCACTCTTGATGGCTTTGAGTCCCGAGAGTTGCAGCCTGTTTGGTTTTATGCCACAGTTGTAAAAACAGTGCATTGCGACAAGTCTATCACTGGTGCTGATCCCTTGTAGGACCATTGCAGAGAAATTGAATTCTACCAATGCGATTGCACCTGTGATGGACTAAGCCCTCCAGTCACAGGTCTTCACTTCAGAGACAAGACCCTAATTAATGCCGAGCACACGTTTAACAGAGGTTGTTGGTGTTTTTGCAAGTTCAAGCTACTTCCTTTGGAGAACAGTCTGGCAGGCCGCCACGTGAACGCTCCTTCCGTGACTGCAACCATCTTTATACCAGCCCATGCGGTGGGTAGTCCTACACAGCGGGAGGGATTTGTGGGCTCCCACAACCCATACAGTGAAGGGGGAAGGGGTCACCCACCCCATCAGAGGCAAGTATTCCCCATTAGATGTCAACCCCGAATTCAGAGACTTAGCTCACCGGCATTGTCTGGTGTGGGGTTTGAACCCTGCACTTCTGACCCATTTAACGGAGGTATTACTGCCTGTGTTCCAATAGAGGAATACTATTAAAACACATTAAGCATTCGCCTGCTAGGATCGCTGAGGTTCTAACCTTGCTATATCAGTCATGATTTACACAGCCCGGGTAGACTGCAGCTTATTTTATCGTGTGATTCAGGAGCTGATCAGCTTGTTTCTGAGGAGCAACTGTTTCAAACTAGCATTGTTTCATTCAGTAACCTGGTATAAGGCTTGGACTGGATTTCCCTGTATTGTTTACCAGGAGTGGATCCGCTTGTATTTAACTTCCAGTCCAATCCAAAAGGAATAGTGGTGGGGGGGGGGAAGGTTTCAGAATCTGAATGTCACTCACGCCACTTTTAATTTGTGCAAAGGGGTCCGGGGGAGGTGGTGGTCAAACAGAGACCCACCACCTCCATATGCTGCCTTCCCCTTTCATGTTAGCTGGTGCTGCCACTCCTGGTGGAGACCTATTGGGAGCTACAGACATTTGATTACCAGCGAGTTGTGATGATCTGGAACGCGCTGGCTGATAGGGCGGTGGAAGCAGATTCAATAGTAACTTTCAAAAGGGAATTGGATAAATACTTGAAAAGGAGAAAGTTGCATGGCTATGGGGAAAGAGCAGGGGAGTGGGACTAATCGGATAGCTCTTTCAAAGACACGATGTGCCGAATGGCCTCCGGCTGTGCTGCATGATTCTATGATTGAGAAAAACAGGTGTACATGTCTTCAGTCACGTCCAAACGTCGCAAATCAAGCTTTCGCAAAACAAAGCGATGCCACTGGGCTGACCTAGGTTCAGGTTTAAAGATGTCTGCAAGAGGGACTTGAAAACTTTTAGCATCGATAGCACAAGTTGGAAAGATGAGGCTAACAGCAGGCCATAAGAACGTAAGAACTAGGAGCAGGAATAGGCCACACGGCCCCCTTGAGCCTGCTCCGCCATTCAATAAGATCATGGCTGATCATCGACCTCAACTCCACTTTCCCACCCGATCTCCATATCCCTTGATTCCCCTAGAGTCCAAAAATCTTTCTATCTCAGCCTTGAATATACTCAAAGACTCAGCATTCACAGCCCTCTGGGGCATACTGGAGGGCTGGGCTGCATCGAAGAACCATACAGGCTGAAGAGAGGTGGCTCAGAAAGAGGAAACGGGTGAGAACAAATAGAGAAGAGCATCGGGCTTCAAGAATGAATACTGTGCGGCCTTCATCACAGTGCCCTATGATTTACGCCTGCTCCATCATGTGGCAAGGACTGTCGCTGCAAAATTGGACTCTTCAAACACTCATCGTGTTGCAGCGTGGCAAAGTAACCAAACCACTTCTGCGCTGAGGCCATGGTCCTTCGAGGTGGAAGGTCGCTGTAAACACAAACAAAGCGCGTGGCTTGAATCACTGATGCCAGATTACATGTTATTTGCGGAATTCACTGCCTGATGAGCTGCAGCTTAAACCGCCCTCAAAATGATACATTTGCCCGAGAAAACTCCGCAGCAGAGCCCGGAGACTCGTCCTTCCATCTTTTGCCAAAGCTTCACACAACTGGGACAACCAGTTCCGAGGACAACCAAACTCTTTAAAAATGAAAGGGAAATCTCTGTCACTAAAAAGTTGCACGAAAAGCTCTTTAATATGTAACACATCATATTATTTGAATTATTAACCATACCTCCTTGAACAAAAGATAATTTTAAACTTGGCAGTAGCCCACAAAAACCGCATTGTAAAGATGCAAGCTGCAGCAGATTTTGCACCTGGTGTGGTCACTATTTCAGCTCGTGATGCCTATTGAACTGACGATCCATTCTCTGCAACATGCACAATCTATCTTGCTTTATTAATCAGATTTGTAGCAGTATTGGTTGATGAAGGAGATCTGTATGTACATGTCACATATGGAGTGTCAACCGTGACTCAGTGGGCAGCACTCTTGCCTCTGAGTCAGAAGGTTGTGGGTCCAAGTCCTGTTTCAGGGACTTGAGCACAAAATCCAGGCAGACTCTCCAGTGCAGTGCTGAGGGAGTGCTGCACTGTCGGAGTTGCCGTCTTTTGGATGAGACGTTAAACCAAGGCCCCGTCTGCCCCCTCAGGCGCACATAAAAGTTCCCATGGCACTATTTCGAAGAAGAACAGGGAAGTTCTCCCTGGTGTCCTGGCCAACACTTATCCCTCAACCAATACCACTAAATCAGAGTATCTGGTCATTATCACAATGCTGTTGTGGGATCTTGCTGTGCACAAATTGGTTGCTCCATTTCCTACATTGCAAAGTGACTACACTTCCAAAAGTATTTCATTGTCTGTAAAGTGCTTTGGGGCGTCCTGAGGTCATGAAAGGTGCTGTAGCTAACATCTGTTTTAGTGATGTTGAAGGATAAATATTGGCCAGGACACTGGGGGGGAAACTCACCTGCTCCAGAATGTGTATCCCACATAATTGCAGCCTGCTGTGTCCTGCACAACTTCAGCATCCAAAAAGGCCTGGACACGGACATTTCTGGAGAGGTGGCCCTAACTTCTTTGGAGGCAGATCAACATAGAGGAGAGCATTAGGATGACCATCACTCTAAGGACTCCTCTGTGACAGCTGCAAGAGGCATTAGAACACAACTTATCAGTGTTCTTCAGTTTAATACAATTTACCTTTGTCATAGCTCCAATAACTCCTCCTCCAGTTTCAAATAAATAGGAAATTGCTGCTGTGCTTGGCCAATCCACTTCGGCAGGAAAAACAGAAAGGCAGAGTATTATTTAAATGGTGATAGATTGGGAAATGTTGATGTACAAAGTGACCTGGGTGCCCTTGTACACCAGTCACTGAAAGCAAACATGCAGGTGCAGCAAGCTGTTAGGAAGGCAAATGGTATGTTGGCCTTCATTGTAAGAGGATTTGAGTACAGGAGCAAGGATGTCTTACTACAGTTATACAGGGCCTTGGTGAGACCACACCTGGAGTACTGTGTGCAGTTTTGGTCTCCTTACCTAAGAAAGGATATACTTACCATAGAGGGAGTGTAGCGAAGGTTCACCAGACTGATTCGTGGGATGGCAGGACTGTCTTATGAGGAGAGATTAGGTCGACTAAGCCTGTATTCACTAGCGTTTAGAAGAATGAGAGGGGATCTCATTGAAACGTATACAATTCTGACAGGGCTAGACAGACTGGATGCAGGGAGGATGTTTCCCCTGGCTGGGGGGTCTAGAATGAGGGGTCAAAGTCTCAGGATACGGGTTAGGACATTTAGGACTGAGATGAGGAGAAATTTCTTCACTCAGAGGGTGGTGAACCTATGGAATTCTCTACCACAGAAGGCTGTGGAGGCCAAGTCACTGAATATATTTAAGAAGGAGATAGATAGATTTCTAGCCTCAAAAGGCATCAAGGGGTATGGGGAGAGAGCAGGAATATGATATTGAGATAGAGGATTAGCCATGATCATATTGATTGGCGGAGCAGGCTCGAAGGGCGGAATGGCCTACTCCTCCTATTTTTCTATGTTTCTAAGATCTTTCATTCATTAAAATTAGTGGTGCGCTGGCCACTTCCTGATGCGCACAACTGCCAAAGATGCTCATTCAGAGAATTGCCCTTTTACACTAAACAATAAACCTGTAATAGTTATACAACAATTGCAGTAGAGCAGTAATCTGTGGCAAGCAGAAAGTAACATGTCCAGATATGAATTGTAAGCAGATAGTCATTTTTGGGATGAAATCACACAGTGCCATACCAGAAACACACGTTAACATATTTGTATGAATCTTCTCCCTTTGTCATTTTAAAGCAGGCACCTAAATGGGTTAGCACCTTTTGTCAAATAGCAGACCAAGGCATTTCATACAAACATGTTACCATGGAATAAAAAGCTAGTATCAGTAATAGTGACCATGAAGCTATCGGATTGTCGTAAAAACCCAACTGGTTCACCAATGTTCTTTAGGGAAGGAAACTTGCCGTCCTTACCCGGTCTGATCTACGTGTGACTCCAGACCCACAGCAATGTGGTTGACTTTTAACTGCCCACTGAATTGGCTTAGCAAGTCACTCAGTTGTATCAAACTGCTGCCAAAAGGTATAATGAGAATAAAACCAGACAGGTACTAAATATTCCTGGATATAAGATGTTCAGGAAAGACCAGGAAGGAAAGAAAGGAGGTGGGGTGGCAGTATTGATTAAGAGGAATATTATAGTGCTGGAGAGAGAGGATGTCGTTGGGTCAAGGAGAGAATCTATTTGGTTAGAGTTAAGAAACAATAGAGGTGCCATTACACTACTAGTTGTATTCTATAGGCCACCAACTAGTGGGAAGGATATAGAGGAGCAAATATGAAGGGAAATTACAGAGATGCAAGAACTATAGAGTAGTGATAATGGGGGACTTCAACTATCCTAATATAGACTGGGATAGTAATAGTGTAAAGGGCAGAGATGGGGAAGAATTTCTGAAGTGTGTTCAAGAGAACTTTCTTGATTAGTACGTTTCTGGCTCAACGAGGAAGGAGGCAGTGCTGGATCTGGTTCTGGGGAATGAGGTGGGTCAGGTGGAGCAAGTGTCAGGGGAACATTTAGGGAACAGTGATCACAGTATCATAAGGTTTAGATTCGCTATGGAAAGGGACAGGGAGAAATCTAGAGTAAAAATACTTAATTGGAGGAAGGCCAATTTCAGTGGGTTGAGAATGGATCTGGCCCGAGTAAATTGGAATCAAAGATTGGCAGGCAAAACTGTAATCGAACAATGGGCTGCCTTTAAAGAGGAGATGGTTCGGGTACAGTTGAGGTACATTCCCACAAGGGGGAAAGGTAGGGCAACCAAAGCCAGAGCTCCCTGAGTGATGAAAGAGATAGAGAGTAAGATGAAGCAGAAAAAGGGGGCATATGACAGATGTCAGGTTGAGAATACAAGTGAGAACCAGGCTGAATATAGAAAGTTCAGAGGGGAAGTGAAAAAGGATATGAGGGGCAAAGAGAGTATGAGAATGGATTGGCAGCTAACATAAAAGGGAATCCAAAAGTCTTCTAGAGGCATATAAATAGTAAATGGGTAGTAAGAGGAGGGGTGGGGCCAATTAGGGACCAAAATGGAGACCTACGCATAGAGGCAGAGGGTATGGCAGAGGTACTAAATGAGTACTTTGCATCTGTCTTTACCAAGGAAGAAGATGCTACCAAAGTCATAGTGAAAGAGGAGGTAGTTGAGATACTGGATGGGATAAAAATTGATAGAGGAGGTACTCGAAAGGCTGGCTGTACTCAAAGTAGATAAGTCAACAGGACCAGATGGGATGCATCCTAGGATGCTGAGGGAAGTTAACGTGGAAATTACGGAGGTACTGGCCATAATCTTCCAACCCTCCTTGGATACGGGGGTGGTGCCAGAGGACTGGAGAATTGCAAATGCTACACCCTTGTTCAAAAAAGCATGTAATGATAAACTCGGCAATTACAGGCCTGTCAGTTTAACCTCGGTAGTGGGGAAGCTTTTGGAAACGATAATCAGGGACAAAATTAACAGTCACTTGGACTAGTGTGGATTAATTAAGGAAAGCCAGCACCGATTTGTTTAACTAGATTGAGTTTTTTGATGCAGTAACTGAGAGGTTTGATGAGGGCAATGCAGTTGATGTAGTGTACATGGACTTCCAAAGGCGTTTGATAAAGTACCACATAATAGGCTTGCCAGCAAATTTGAAGGCCATGGAATAAAAGGGATAGTGGCAGCATGGATACGAAACTGGCTAAGTGACCGGAAACATAGTGGTGAACGGTTATTTATCCGACTGGGGAAGATACACAGTGGTGTTCCCCAGGGGTCGGTACTAGGACCATTGCTTTTCTTGATATATATTAATGATTTGGACTTGGGTGTACAGGGCACAATTTCAAAATTTGCAGATGACACAAAAGTTGGAAGTATAGTCAACAGTGAGGAGAGTATAGTGATAGACATCAAAAGGACATAGACAGGCTGGTGGAATGGGCGGACATGTGGCAGGAAATTTAACGCAGAAAAGTGCATTTTGGTAGGAAGAATGAGGAGAGGCAATATAAACTAAATGGTACAATTCTAAAGCGGGTGCATGAACAAAGAGACCTGGAGGTATATGTGCACAAATCATTGTAGGTGGCAGGGCAGGTTGAGAAAGCGGTTAAAAAAAGCATGTGGGATCCTGGGCTTCCTAAATAGAGGCATAGAGTACAAATGCAAGGAAGTTATGATGAACCTTTATAAAACACTGGTTCGGCCTCAACAGGAGTATTGTATCCAATTCTGGGCACCATACTTTAGGAAGGATGTGAAGGCCTGAGCGAGGGTGCAGAAAAGATTTACAAGCATGGTTCCAGGGATGAGGGACTCCAGCTACGTGGATAGACTGGAGATGCTGGGGTTGTTCTCCTTAGAGCAGAGAAGGTTGAGAGGAGATTTGATAGAGGTGTTCAAAATCATGAGGGGTCTTGACAGAATAGATAGAGAGAAACTGTTCCCATTGGCAGAAGGGTCGAGAACCAGAGGACACAGATTTAAGGTGATTGGCAAAAGAATCAAAGGCGACGTAAGAAAAAAAAATTTACGCAGCGAGTGGCTAAGATCGGGAATGCATTGCCTGAAAGGGTGGTGGAGGCAGACTCAATCTTATCTTTCAAAAGGGAGTTGGATAAGTATCTGAAGGAAAAGAATTTGCAGGGCTACAGGGAAAGGGTGGGGGATTGGGACTAGCTGAGAGTCGGCATGGGCTGGATGGGCTAAATGGCCGCCTGTGCTGTAACCATTCTATGATTTTAAACATTCACTCCCTCCATCACCAGCGCAATGTGGCTGCAGCGTGTACCATCTACAAGATGCATTGCAGCAACTTGCCAAGGCACCTCCCAAACCCGCGACCTCTACCACCATGAAGGTCAAGGACAGCAGCCAATGGGAGCACCACCTCCAAGTCACACATCATCCTTCTTTGGAAATATATTGCCGTTCCTTTATCGTTGCTGTGTCAAAATCCTGGAACTCCCTCCCTAACAGCACTGGGGGAGTACCATCACCACATGGACTGCAGTGGTTCAAGAAGACGGCTCACCACCACCTTTCCAAGGACAATTAGGGATGGGCAATAAATGCCGGGCTTGCCAGTGACACCCATATCCCATGAATGAGTACATTTAAAAAAAAAAAAAAATTAAAATTCACTACTGATAATCCATGGCACAATTTCACCTCTCTTTACTGTAATTACCATTTTCTCTAGCTACACCATGCGACATTGGAAAGTCGAGCAAACCAGAATAAACTTTGATGTAAATGCATGTCTGTGTCGCTCAGAAGACCGTGATTAAAGGACATGTATTAACGCGAGTGCAGTGCAGCAATGACATTTATTCAGTTTTAGGTATTACGAATCTTACAAGACAAAGCAAGTGGAATTATATTAAATGTAAATTCAAGAAATTACTTTGTCAGCTTGAGCAGCTCCTGTTATTCACAAAATGAAATCTGGATTAGGCACCAGAGTGTACAGATGTTCCAGGTGTTCCTACATCGTTAATGGAAAAGTGTTTAGTTGCTGAGATGAGGAAATTAAAGATACCTTGTACAATAGGGTCACCTTGCTTCAGTTGGTAGAGTTCTTGCTTCTGAGTCAGAAGGTTGTGGGCTCAAGGACTTGATCAGGAGCCAGCGTTGCCTGTTTGGCTTCACCTACTAAGATGCCACCAACTATATCTGCAGGCCCGGGCAAACCTACTCAGGAATGGCTGTGGTAACCTGCCTTCTCAGGATCTGGATCAACAGTGGGGAGATGCCGAGCTGTGTCATCTGCTGCAAGGGCACCTACTGGGACCATGTGGCATTGGACTGGCATACGCACAGGGACATTAATGGTCAGGCATAGCCTGAAACTTGTCTGCATCTTCTTGCAGACTGACCTATGACATGGTGCTGTGGAGTGGCACAGAAGGAGGCAACCCTCCCTGCTAGCATCTCGTCCAGCATCACCGCGACGTCAGCAACCATCAAAGAGCAGGCCGAGTGCTTGGCTGCATGTCTATTGTCTGCAGACTCACGCCTGCCTGCACCTGCGTGTCCCTTTCCTTTCATCCTGCGCTGTCATATTCTATGTAATACATCTTAATCCCCTGCTCCTTCTGCCTTGGCCAAGGTTGCTGATGGCTTGCCATGTCCTTTTAATGCTCTCCAGAAGCTTTCTGAAGTTTTGGGCCCATCCTCGTTGTGCTCCACTTTAATTGCCCCCCTCCCATCAAATTTGACTTACACATAATTTTCTTCTCCTACCAGAAGTATCGACCGTAGACCCATCTGAGTTTGCACTTGGAATTATGCAAAATAGGTTAGACGATAAAATTGAGCACTGAGATTCAGGCAGATTATAAAGTAGTGCAAACCAAATTGGAACTGATTTTTGACCCATTATAGTTTGTTAATCAACATCAACGGGGGCTGACGATGCAGTTCAGAATGTCCTTGAGTGTTCCCTTTATTTTTGTTCCTGTGCTATGTTGAGTCTATTGGACATCCTTCAACAGGAACTCATTGTGAGCCACTTGTCGAGCATCACTCAGCTATCCTACATAAATGTAGTTAGTGTCTGCTTTTTAAAAAAAAAAAAAAAAAAAAAATTTTAGACCTGATGCAAGGAGATTATTACAGCAAACCTCAGAAAATAACTCGGCAGCAACAACTGAAAATGGGAATTGAAATTTTGTTTGAGTAACTGCACACAAGAGGGTGGACGGGTTGAAGGAATATAGGCAAACTGCATCACCATTTTGACATGGTGATGACCTTTAGGTTCTGTGGGTCAGGGAGATATCGAGGGCCCAGACTGCGAAGAGCGGGATCTTGCAGGGTTGGGTTATTGCTCTGTGTGAAGCTTTAGAAGCCAAATCACATGGATTAGAATCTGTGCTACTTTATAGTTGTGTCCTCCGCAGCTCCATGCTTAACTTCTGGAGGGGCAGTTTGGTGTGTGGGTGGGATGTCGGAATCGTGTAAACTTCCAGGGAAGGCTTCAGAGCGCATAAACTGAACTGCTCCTCTTTAACAATATCTAAAAGGTTGATTAGCGTCTTGATCTAACAGCTCAGCATAGTAATCACTTGATTGTGCTATACTCTGTGTTGGCATTGTGGAATCATAGAATCATACAGCACAGAAGGAGACCATTTGGCCCATCGTGCCTGTGCCAACTCTTTGAAAGAGTTATCCAATTAGTCCCAGCCCTGCTCTTTCCCCATAGCCCTGCAATTTTTTCCCATTAAATATTTATCCAATTCCCTTTTGAAAGTTACTATTGAATCTGCTTTCACCACTCTTTCAGGCAGTGCATTCCAGATCATCATAACTTGCTGCATAAAAAAATTCTCCTTAGCGCACCTCTGTTTCTTTTACCAATTACCTTAAATCCATGTCCTCTGCTTACCGACCCTCCTGCCAGGGGAAACAGTTTCTTCCTATTAATTCTATCAAAATCCCTCATATAATTTTGAACACCTCTATTTAATCTCCTCTTAACCTTCTCTGCTCTAAGGAGAACAGTCCCAGCTTCTCCAGTCTCTCCACATAACTGAAGTCCTGCATCCCTGGTACCATTGCAGTAAATATTTTCCGCACCCTCTCCAAGGCCTTGACGTCCTTCCTAAAGTGTAGGGCCCAGAATTGGACACAATATCCAACTGGGGCCTAACAAGTGATTTATAAAGGTTTAGCGTAACTTCCTTGTTTTTTGTACTCTCTGCCTCTATTAATAAAGCCAAGGATCCCATCTGCTTTTTTAACCGCATCCTGCCACCTTCCGAGACTTGTCTACATAAATCTCCAGGTCTCTGTTCCTGCGCCCCCTTTAAAATTGTACCATTGTACTCCGTGTTAGATCATAGAAATGTTCAGTGCTATTGTTAGTACAGTTCCTTTATATGTAGAGGTTGAATAAATGAGGAGAAATCTGATATGAGGGCCGATTCTCCAAGTTTGCGCTGGCAGACATACCAGGAAATTGCCCGAGATCTCCTGATATGTGCAGCCAGTCGGCAACTCTCCACTGGCAGGGCAAAGTTGGAAATTAGCACTGTGGTCTTCTCCATTCTTTGAATACAGCTCAACCTCCATGTACAAAACTTCATCTGTACTTAGCCTTTGGTTTTTCACCTGCCCTGGATTAACCTGGGACTTCTCCTCCATTCACGAGACCTAAATTGCACTTCCACAACATGGACTATATATTAAATGGGGGTAATGATGACCTCTGAAGTATCAAACTGCTCAAAGGGATAAAAAAAAGGACTTGCATTTATGGTTGCGAAGGGGTGGAACGTTTCCGGTAAATTTCCGGAAATTTTCCACGGGAAGTTTAGCTTGGGAATTTGGGGAATTTTGCCCAAAAAAGCACATGCTAGCATAATTTTTTTTTGTGTTTTTCATTTTTTTCCCACAGGTCCTCTCTTAAAATTACTAAGAGATGGAATCTTAATTATTAAGGAATTTCTTAATCAATATATGTTTATCTTCTTACTTGGCTTGTTTTAATAATTACAAGTTTTGTGTGTGACTGTGAATAAATGTGTCCTGATTGGGTGGATGAGCAATTAGCTCCCTCTATTGGTGATGTAGCGTCGTGCGTGCACAGGTCATGCTTCCATCACATGGAGCATCAGGAAAAATTTACTCACCCTGTTGCAATCGTGCTGATCGACCACAGTTTGACACAGAGACGAATGCCCTTTATTTCTCTGCATAGAACAATGCCATGTTTACCGTCGGATGTGTGGAAGCATTTTACCCCAGGCATTAAAGATGGATAGACTGTGTACATGTGCAAACACTGTACAAAGCCATATGTAAAGAATGCCACAAAGATGCAGCAGCATTTATCCAAATGCAACAACTTCACTCAAAGCTCACAGCAGTCAGCCCAGAGTTCCTCTGCTTCCATTCAAGAAGATGATGGTTCTCATTCAGCATCAGGCTCCTTATCATCAGCAACCACTGGCCCACTTGGAAGATTCTTTGATACAATGGATAACCATAGCCAGAAGAATGCAGATGAGTGCCTTGCTCGAGCTGCATATGCAACAGGCTCACCCCTCATGCTCACAGCCAATGTGTACTGGAAGAGATTTTTCAATGTTATTCGCCCTGCATACTGTCCTCCCACCAGACATGCTTTGTCTACTTATTTGCTGGAGGCTGAGTATAACAGAGTCCAAGGAAAGCTCAAAGAAATGATAGCGATGGCAGACTGTGTTGCAGTTATCTCAGATGGGTGGTCAAATATATGAGGGGAGAGCATCATAAACTACATCATCTCCACTCCCCTCCCAGTGTTCTTCAAGAGCACAGACATGAAGGACAACAGACACACAGGCACATACACTGCTGATGAGCTGAAAGCAGTCATCAACGATCTTGGATCACAAAAGGTCTTTGCAGTAGTTACTGACAATGCTGCGAATATGAAGGCTGCTTGGGCTTAAGTGGAGGAGGCATACCCTCATATTACGTCTATTGGGTGTGCAGCTCATGGGCTCAACCTGCTCCTCAAGGACATCATGGGTTTGAGAACCATGGAAACACTGTACGAGAGAGCCAAGCAAGTTGTTAAGTATGTCGGGGGAAAACAGGTAGTTGCAGCAACCTACAACTCCAAGCAAACGACAAAGAACAAGAACACCACACCGAAGCTGCCCAGCAACACTAGATAGGGTGGTGTTGTCATAATGTACAACAGCCTTCTGGAGGGTAAGGAGTCGCTGCAAGAAATGGCAATATCCCAGTCTGGGGATATGGAAACCACCATCAAGAAAATACTGCTGGAGGATGTGTTTTGGGAGAGAGTGGTTAGCAGCCTTAAAACTATTCTCACCAGTAGCATCTGCAATTGCTCAGATTGAAGGAGATGACACTGTCTTGTCAGATGTTCTCAGGCTTTTTGCTGATTTAAAAGAACAAATCAGCATTGCCCTACCCACATCCCTGCTGCTCAAAGCAGAGGAGAAGGCAATTGTTCAATTCATACAGGCGTGTCAAGAATTTGTGTCAAGCCGATTCATGCTGCAGCATACATGCTAGACCCAAAGCATGTTGGGAGACCAATACTTTCTGGAGAACAGATCAACAGCACTTAGTGTGATTTCTACCCTCTCACGCAACCTCAATCTGGACATGGGCAAAGTTCTGGGGAGTCTGGCAAAGTTCTCTACCAAGCAAGGTCTTTGGAATGGGGATGGGATATGGGAATCATGCAAGCATATCAGTGCACATACCTGGTGGAAGAGACTTTGTGCATATGAGGCCCTGTCACCCATTGCATCGGTGATACTCCAAATCCCACCTTCATCAGCGGCCTCTGAACAAAACTGGTCACTTTTTGGGAATACGCATAAAAGGTGCGCAACAGGCTGACTAACGAGAGTGGAGAAACTGGTGGCTATCCGGGCGAACCTACAAATATTGAGCCAGATACAGAAGTGTCCACCACACAACTAAACCGTGACACAGAGGAGGAAATAGACACGTCCGAGCCAGTCAGAGAATCAGGAGGAGCAATGAGGAGTAGAAGACTCAAAGGGACAAAATAAGAACAAATTACAGGCTAACTAAGCTGACGCTCCACTTTTTATTTTATTTTATTTTAGATGGGTCTTTTTTGTGGGGGTTTAATAAAGTTCAAAATTATAACCTAAATAAAGTTTTGAAAGCCTGTTTTTATTTGTATGGAACAGTATGTCTATTTTGATGACAAAGATAATATAAGGGTCAGAGATAAAAACCATCAGGCCTAGAAATTGACTATAGCCCCGTTTGGGGTGCCAGCCTTGCCAGGGTGCTAAAAGTAGCGCCCCGGAAGCATTCGCGGCCGCCCGCCGGAAATTCAGTTAGAGCGCCCCAAAGGGAAGCGCGGCGCTACTGGAGGCGCCCCGCATCCCTCTTGGGGCACTGCAACTGAATATCACTGCGCAACGTGCCGCAGTGCCACACGCTGCGGCACGTCGTGCTGCGGTACTGCAGGCCTTCCTCCCCTTCTTAAAGGGGAGGGACCTTGTGCAGCGCGATCTGGGGCCCAGCTGGGCCCCCAAGGATCGCGAGTGCCGGCAAAAGAGCCCGGCACCGAGGAAAAGTGCCGGGCTCTTGGAATGCAGTCGGCACTCCGCGGGGGGGGGGGGTGGCGGGGGCGCTCAGGAGGCCGGGGACGGCAGCGCGGAGAGGTGCTGGCAGGCGGCCAGCAACAAAAATGGCCGCCCCGCACCTCTCCTTCAATTTGCGCCTCCACCGCCGCAGGTAAGTCCCCCTGAACCGGTTGCACATAGCATCCAGCGATAAATCAGGGGGCGCATCTAAATATCGCGGCTGGGGCGTTAGCAGGGCGCTGCGCACACTGATTACATCATCGGTAGCGGCGCAGCGCTAACGGCTAGCGCCACCACTAGCGTCCTGCTGAATTTAGCGGGAGGTGTGGCCAGTGGCTTGCAACCCACTTGGCGCCCTCTTAAGGCGCTAACGGGTGGCGCAGCCCACTGAATTTCTAGGCCTCAGTGTGCAAAAGAACTCAAAATTCCCATGGAAAGTTTCCTCTTTTTAAAAATTCCCAGAATTTTGCAACCCTACTTGCGTTTATATCACGCCTTTCACGAACACCGGACATCCCAAAGCGCTTTACAGCCAATTCAGTATTTTTGAAGTGTAGTCACTTGTAATGTGGGAAACGCAGCAGCCAATTTGCGCACAGCAAGCTCCCACAAACAGCAATGTGATAATGACCAGATAATCTGTTTTAATGATGTTGATTGAGGGATAAATATTGGTCAAGACACCGGGGATAACTCCCCTGCTCTTCTTTGAAATAGTGCCGTGGGATCTTTTACATCCAGCTGAGAGAGCAGGCAGGGCATCAGTTTCATGTCTCATGCAAAAAACAGCACCTCTGACAGTGTAGCACTCCCTCAGCACTGCACTGAATTGTCAGTCTAGATTTTTGTGCTCCAATCTCTGGAATGGGACTTGAACCCACGACCTTCTGAATCAGAGGTGAGAGTGCTTTCACTGAGCCATGGCTATCAAAGTGAAAAATAAACATTTGGAAAGGCAAGAATTTGTGTAATTAATCTGCTGGGCTTTATCTTGGTACATTTTCTCCCCTCTTCTGAAGGTACCTTGTCCAAGTGACCTTCTCGTGTGAGTCTAGATAATGGCCCAGAAATTCGGGTCCCCACGGGTGAGTACGCGCTGGGTACTCACGCGTAAGCCTAACGAAAATGCACTGCGCATGCGCGGGAAACCGGAACTTCCGTTCCCTTAAAGGAAGGGGTTCACAGGTCGAACGCGTGCGCCGGAGAGGCAGCGCATACGCCTGGAACTTCCGTTTTTTTTGCAGGTTTTTCTGGGAGGGTAAGTCTCCAGCAGCTACGCTTATAAAAAGCAGTCACAAGGCCTGCTTTTAAACAAGGTAAGTGGTGAATTAAGTAAAATGAAAACATTTTTTCCACAGGTTTATTATTTTTAAATACTTTAAAGAAAGGTAAGTTTATTTTTAGCCCCGTTAGAAACTGTAATTTTTTTCAAATTTAAATTATTGTTTAAAATAGTTATTTTATGTAATTTATAGTTATTTTAAAAATGTGATTTAAAAAAAAAATTATTTGAAGTTTTAGTTATGTTTTGGGGCTGAATTGTATTCATAGATTTGACAGGTCTTCCTGTCAAATCTATGAATACAGATTCCCTGCTACCATTGGCTCTCCATGGCCCACGTGATCCCAGGGGACGCTTCGAACTAACTGCGCCCCTGGGATACGCAAGCACTGTGCACCGGCAGTTGGAGCAGGCCCAGGATCGGAATCCCACGCGGGCCCACAGCACAACGGCTGGCGCGCTAGGTAAGTGCAGGTCGGAGGCTTGCACCTGCGGGAAGCCTCCGACCCGAATTTCTGGGCCAATGAGTATGATCAGTCTTTTCAACCATGGAGGGTATCCTAGCCAAGCTTGGTCCTGCCCTCACCTGATGCACACTTTCCAGCAGGGGCCACTGGGTCGTGATCAAGATCAGGAACAGCAGTGGATTTTTTTCCCATTCTAGTCTAACAGGACTGAATCTAATTGTCGTGACCAGGCTGAGATCGGCTAACTCACCACAGAATTGGAATCGAACCTGGACCTTTCTGCTCTCTATGTTGTTCAATACCACTTGACACAACACGTTCACCGGGGTAGCTCGTACTCTGCTACTGAATGCATGGACTGCAAAATTAAATTTAAAATGAAACTTCACTCTCCCATCAATATTTTATTTAAAAATCTACAGATTAGAGGTAATGGAGCACGCTGAATCAATTTATTTCACTTTGCCAAATTTGCATATTAAATACGGAATTAGAGTATTATTAGTTCAAATTAAGTAGACAGTAGAGTTAGCGGCCACAAGTGTAAATTAGTGAAAGTAAATTTAAATCAAATATTAGGAAAACATATTACTCAAGGAATGAAAATTATTTGGAATAGCCTAGTGTACTAATAGGATGGGCTTCAATGGGACAGTTTGAGTACTAAAGGAATGGGTTTCAGTGGGACAGTGAGGGTGCTGAAGGGATGAAAGTCAGTGAGGGAGTTGGAGGGCTGGATTTTACCAACCTCGGCAGGTCTGTGGTGGGCCAGGTCGGTGACGGGTCCCGGCCCCACTGCTGTCTCCATACCAGCCTCCGACATGACTTTCCCTTGATTGGGCTTGTTAAGCCCACCCAGCACGTTTCCCGGCCAATTGAAGGAAGCCGGTCTGATGATGTCTTTTGATGCCGCATCATCAGCTGGTTTCCTTAAAGGGCCCATGTGCAAATTGATTTTGACAGTTGTGCTGTCAATGTTCTACAGTATTGAGGTGCTGCAAAGACTGACAAGCACTGCACAGAGGTGCACAGCTGCACCCAGGCTCTCCCATGACTTCCGCCATATGCTTATGGAGGGAGTCGCAGCACGCAGGGAGGTTCTCTTCACTTCCAATGGGCAGAAGAGACCTCCCCAGGACACCAACGCAGCCTGGTTGCACATTGCACAGGAGGGCACAAGCAGGGATGTTGTCAGGAGGATCAGGCTGCAGCAGCTCAAACCTTTCAATGATCTCAGTAGATCACGAAACGTTACTGCAAAACCACACTCAACCTCATCTTGCTGTGACACTTATCACATCTCCATCACTCTGCCTTCCCTACCCTAGCCCCGCACATCCTTACTCTCACCAACTTACCTTGCACCTCCACCCATCCCTCTCTATCTACATTATCACTTCCCCATCTCATTAGCCACCCCTCACACTCACCCTCATCCTAGTCCAATCATACCAACTAACAACACACAAGGGTAGGCACTTGGGTGTTTTATGCAATATTCATGTAAAGTTTCTGTGAATATGCTGTCAAACATTGAAACCTTTATTTTCAACACTTTGCGTTATTGGACAGATTTATGTGCAGCTTTTGGAAGTGGCTTAGTGAGTTGCAGTGAATGGTGAGACATGACGGTACCACCTGCAATGGTGAGGATTGTGAAAGGAATGGCTTGGGCATTGTAGGGATGCTTTATGGTGTTGGTGCTAACCTGGCGGATCATGCAGCAGCCAGGGTGTACAGTGTCAAGTGAAGTAAATCTGGCCATGGTGAGGCCATCCTTGACCTCCCAGGCAGCAATATGGTCGGGTGCTGATACCCTCTGTCCTGTGCAGCATCAGTTGGTTGCGGAAAAGATTGGTGTTATTGTTGGTGATGCTGGTGTGCCTGGTGCTGCTGGTGTTGGGGCTGATTGTGGTGGGATTCTGAGGACCAAGGTGAGAGAGTTTCAAAGTCACCAATGCTGATGGAGTAGATGGCAGGTGAAGTAGAGATGACAGAAGCGATCTGTCAATGCTGAGAGAGGTAATTACAGGTTTTTTAGTCTCTAAGCTATCTAAGAAACTGTAAATTGCTATAACTTGACTTTATTAAATTAGTAACTAAAACTAGATAAACCAATCAAGTAAAAAAACTTAAATAATTGAGAAAAAAAATTAATTAACTTAAGACGGTTAGATAGAGATGGCAGGGCAGGTGGTGTGCTATAACTGCAGCATGTGGGAGTTTGTGGAGATCAGCGAGATCCCAAGCAACCACATCTGCGGTAAGTGTCTGCAGCTAGAGGTTTAAATGAGCCTGCATGGCTCAGAGTGGTGTGGGAAGAGAGGGTGTCAGTTCATGGGGCACTGGCACCAGTACCGGGGAAAGAGAGAGCTGTTCCGTTGGGACGGGCTCCACTTAAACCAGGCTGGGACCAGTGTCCTGGCGAACTGAATAACTAGGGCAGTAGACAGGGCTTTAAACTAATGAAGGGGGGGGGGGTGTGGTGGGAGGATTCAGGAAAGAGTAAATTTAAAAGCAGCGAGAGAAATGTCAAGGCTCTAGAGCAGAGTAGAGTTTTGGGTAAAAATAAGCTGAGTGGGTCAGGAAGGGACAGAGAGAGTAACAAAGGTAATAGGAATTCAGTGACTAAGGTGATAGCAGGAAAAAATAGAAAAAAGTCAAAGCTAAGGGCACTATATCTGAAAGAGCGAAACATTCGCAACAAAATAGACAAATTAATATCGCAGATAGAAATTGATAGGTTTGATCTAATAGCCATTACGGAGATGTGGTTGCAAAGTGACCAAGGTTGGGAACTAAATATTGCAGGATACTTAGCTTTTAGAAGAAATAGGCAAAATGGAAAAGGAGGAGGGGTAGCCCTGATATTAAAGGATGGGATAAAGACAGTAGAGAGAAAGGATCTTAGCTCCGAAAATCAAGAAGTGGAATCAGTTTGGGTGGAGCTAAGAAGCAGCAAGGGGCAGAAAACATTGGTGGGAGTTGTTTATAGGCCCCCAAACAGCAGTTGTAATGTAGGGCAGAGTATAAACCAGGAAATTAGAGGCACATGTAACAAGGGTAATACAGTAATCATGGATAACTTTAATCTACATATAGACTGGGCAAACCAAATTTGTAGTAATAGTGTGGAGGACGAATTAATGGAAGATAGTTTTCTAGATCAGTATGTTTAAGAACCAACTAGGGAACAGGCTATTTTAGGTCTAGTATTGTGCAATGAGAAAAGGTTAATTAATAACCTTGTTGTAAAGGGGCCTTTAGGGAAGAGTGACCATAATATCATAGAATTTTATATTCAGTTTGGAAGTTATTTAGTTAAATCTGAAACTAGGGTCATCAATCTAAGCAACGCAAACTATGTAGGTGTGAGGGGCGAGTTGACTAAGGTAGATTGGGAAACTAAAAGGTATGACGGTAGACAAGCAATGGCTAGTATGTAAAGAAATAATACATAATTTACAACAAATATACATTCCTTTAAGGCACAAAAACCCCACAGAAAAAGTGGTCCAACCGTGGCTAACAAGAGAAGTTAAAGATTGTATCAGATCAAAGGAAGAGGTTTATAATGTTGCGAAAAAGTGTAGTAAGCATGAGGATTGGGAGGATTTTAGATTTCAGCAAAGGAGGACCAAGAAATTGATATGGAAAGAGAAAAAAGAATGAGAGTAAATTAGCAAGAGACATAAAAATATTATAAACATTTCTATAGGTATGTAAATAGGAAGAGATTAGTGAAAGTAAATGTGGGCTCAGTAGAGGCAGAAACAAGAGAAATTATAATGGGCAATAAGGAAATGGCAGAGACATTAAACAAATACTTTGTATCTGTTTTCACGGTAGAAGACACAAAAAACATTCTGCAAATAATGGGGAACCAAGGGTTTAGAGAGAATGAGGAACTTAAAGAAATCAGTATGAGTAAAGACATAGTTCTGGAGAAATTAATGGGACTAAGTGGCGACAAATCCCCTGGACCTGACGACCTGCATCCTAGGGTTTTAGAAGAGGTAGCTGCAGAGATAGTGGACGCACTGGTATTAATCTTTCAGAATTCCCTAGATTTTAGAACAGTCCCTAAGGATTGGAAGGTAGCAAACATAACCCCGCTATTTAAGAAAGGAGGAAGAGAAAAAATTGAGAACTATAGGCCAGGTAGCCTGACATCAGTAATAGGGAAAATGCTAGAATCTATTATTAGGGATGTGGTAACAGCGCACTTAGAAAATCGTAATATAATTAGACAGAGTCAACATGGTTCTATGAAAAGGAAATCGTGTTTGACAAATCTGTTGGAATTGTTTGAAGATGTAACTAGTAGGATGGATAAGGGGGAACCAGTGGATGTGGTGTATTTGGATTTTCAAAAAGCATTCGATAAGGTGCCACACAAGACGTTATTACACAAAATTAGGACTCCTGGGATTGTGGTAATATATTAGCATGGATTAAGAATTGGTTAATGGACAGAAAACAGAGAGTAGGGATAAACGGGACATTTTCAGGTTAGCAGGCTGTAACTAGCGGGGTACTGCAAGATCAGTGCTTGAGCCTCCACTATCTACAATCTATATTCATGACTTGGATATGTTACACTCAGTCCCTTCATCTAAGTTTGCTGATGATACAAAGTTAGGTGAGAAAGTAAGCTGTGAGGAGAACGCAAAGAAGCTGCGGAGAGATATAGACAGGTTGACTGAGTGGGTAAGAACGTGGCAAATGGAATACAATGTGGGGAAGTGTGAAGTTATCCACTTTGTTAGGAAAAACAAAAAAGCAGAATATTTTTTGAATGGTGAGAGACTGGGAAATGTTTGCATTCAGAGGGACCTGGGTGCCCTTGTACATGAATCACAGAAAGTTAACATGCAGGTACAGCAAGCAATTAGGAAAGCAAATGGTACGTGTTTGCTTTTATTACAAAAGGATTAGAGCATAAGGGGGGAAAATTTGGTTGCTTTGCGCCTCCCGTTAGTGCCCTAAGTGGTCGCTAATGGGATGCAAAGCAACTAGCGTCCGGGCGCGGCGATGTTTGCGCTGAGTGCGAAATTGACTAGACATTTTGCGGCGGCGCGAAACACTACCGCCATGATCTCCTGCGTCCGCAGATCGTGATGTCAGTCGAGCATGTAGCGCCCTGGACCAGATATTGACTGGCGCCCCCTGCCTTTCCACCTGCCACTAGCAACGACAGGTTGAGGGGAACATTTTGCAGTCAGAAAGGGGCTGGGGGAGCGCTATTTAAAGGCGACCGCTTCCTGCCTTTTTTTTGTTGCCGACATTTTTGCACCACGCATTCTGTGAGAGAGAGAGAGAGACTTCTGGAGCGATTCAACGCTGTGTTGAGGAGTTTTGGGTACTGAGCAGCACTTTGCAGGTTCATTTTAATTTGACCTTCCTTGCATCGATTTAGAAGAGACTATGGGGGCTGCACTCTGAGCTTTTTCTCTGTGCCTCTCCATTGTTCTTTCCAGCAGATTTGATGTACAGGTCTCTCCAGGCTGAGATTCAAGGCTGCAATGAGCAGGGTGTGGATGAAGAGCAAGATCGACCCTCCCCTTTAAGAACTGGTTAAGAAGTGTGTCTGTGTTCCATTGCTGACTGACATCACATGAGCTTCGCCAGCGCTCTGAGGTAGCGCCTCGCTCCTCGGCGTTAGCGCCTTAAGAGAGGTGTGTAGCACCTGATTTAGCGCTCCAACCACCTCCAGGGGCGATAGAAGCCAAGTTTGCAGTTGGAGGTGATAATTAGTGCCAGGCGCTAAACTTTGCGCCCAGCTGATAATTGCGCCCCAAACGGAACGATACCGAATTTCTCCCCCTAAGATTAAAGAAGTCTTACTACAATTATACAGGGCATTGGTGAGGCAACACCTGGAGTACTATGTACAGTTCTGTTCTCCTTACCTAAGGAAAGACATACTTGCCTTAGAAGGAGTGCAACAAAGGTTCACTAGACTGCTTCCTGGGATGAGGGGATTGCCCTATGAGGAGAGATTGAGTAGACTAGGCCTACATTCCTTAGAGTTTAAAAGAATGAGAGGTAATCTAATTGAAATATATAAAAATCTTAAGGGGGCTGACCAGGTTAATGCTGAGAAAATGTTTCCCTTGGCTGGGGTATCTAGAAGCCGGGGTCACAGTCACAGAATAAGGGGTAGGCTGTTTAGGACTGAGATGAGGAGAAATTTCTTCACTCAGCGGGTTGTGAATCTTTGGAATTCTCTACCCCAGAGAGCTGTGGATGCTCAGTCATTGAATATATTCAAGACAGCGGTCGATATATTTTTGGGAACGAAGGGAATTAAGGGATATGAGGATAGTGCGGGAAAGTGGAGTTGAGGTAGAAGATCAGCCATGATCTTGTTGAATGGCAGAGCAGGCTCAAAGGGCCAAATGGCCTACTTTAGCTTTTATTTCTAATGTTCTTGTGTTCTTCATGAGGTCAGACTGGATGGAGACTTGTGTAAAGACTTGCAGCTTTCTGAATCTGTAGTGGAAATGCAGTTTAGAGAAGCTAGTGGCTAAGGGAAGATAGCTGAATCAGCTGGGAGCTTTGACTTGACATATGAAGCTGTCAACTCATCAGCTGAAACAATAGCAAGTGATCTCCTGCCACAGCTTCACTGACAAGGCCTAGGCACAGCTGAAACAATAGCAAGTGATCTCCTGCCACAGCTTCACTGACAAGGTCTAGGCACAGCGGGAAAACGGTGGGCGACCTGTCAAAATCAAAAAGCTGGGGAAAAAAGCATTAAGTGGCTGTAAACAAGCCACTAATGATTTCAGTTGCCTCCCGCGCCACTGCGTGCTGGGTCTGCTCAGCGTTGGCAGACCCAACATTTGGTAAAGGCACGTGACAGCTGTCAAAATTTTTTTTTCCCACCTGACCTGCCACCGATTGCACCTCTGTCCCCCTGGAAAATTCCCCCCAGAGTCTTAGAAAAGTGAACTTCAATGGGAGAGTCCAGGTCCTCGAGAGCGACGAGGTTCAATAGTAACTAGAGGGATGAGCTTTGATGGGAAATTAAGATATTTGAGGGATGACCGTTATTGGGAAATTTAAGGGCACTGGAGAAATGAGCTTCATGGCCCTTTCTTACCTTTTAATTTTTCTTCTGTTATTATGTGAAAATTTGGCTCAGAAATGAGAAAGATCCCTTTTGTGGATGCTGCACTGTTGGCACAATATCTGTTTCTGTACAATACTGCTCAAGGTTATTTCAATGAGTGATATTTCCTGTTCTCTTTCTTTGTCGGTCGACCTTCCTGCCAGTAGACACTAAGTTGCCAGTCCAACGTAGCCAGACAGATGGCAGAGATAAAGTGTGCAATCGAATCTGAGACATACGTTTGCATTGCTGCAAGTGGTTTTATTTAAGCCTACATTATTTCCCATCTGAGATTTTCTCGTATGCTGTCACTACTGGAGATACATTAGAATCACTAATGCAAAGTGTAAACCATTGCTTGATGTGTTTTGAGTTTTGCATTCTATTTAACAAATTATTAACTTAAATGCTTTGTTCACAACGTTCTCTGTCCAATATTCTGAGCAAGCGGCAGATTTGTTGTGGAGAAAATTAAGCTTGTACCCATGGCATTTTTCTACCATCAAGGTATTTCTCATTGCTTCTCCAGCCTGCTGTGATGCCAGTAAGGCCCTTATGGAAAATTTCAGGAATGTATAATCCTGGCCCACAACCTCACCTGCTGGGAATTTTGAAATGTCCCCCACAATTTTCCTGCATAACGAGGGCACACTGAAAATTTTCCAGTGTGTGTTCTAAATGGGAAAGATTCCGTGCGAGGAGGGCGCAGCCAGAATATTTACACTTTGTTTTTATTATGAATTGAAGTTAATGGATTATTATGAATTGAAGTTAATGGATGTGTAATCCAAATCAATTATTACTCAGAGAGAGCTGCCCTTCCAGGACACACCTGTAATAATTCTGCAACTAGAATAACAGAATAAATGACACATTTTTTAACCCATCTGTGAAGGGCAGGAACGTAGCTGGATCTGCAACTGTGCTCACAAATGCCTAAATGGTGGCAGAATAATCCGAACTTGCTGATGATCTCCAAGATGGCGGCAGCCATGTCATCTAGGAGGTCATCCTTTGCCCGTTGAGCCCTTTGTCCCTATTTTACTAGAAATTAAGCTGCAGGCTGGGTAATGTTCTCGGAAGCCTGAGAGTCATCTTACGCCACCATGTATAAAAAGGGTTCGGCTAACTTGAGATGAGTTGTACTGCCCTGTGGTGGTGCATTGGACTTCTCTTCAACCGTTACAAAAAAAAGTGAGATAAAAATCGGGAACATAAGAACATAAGAACATAAGAACATAAGAAATAGGAGCAGGAGTAGGCCAATCGGCCCCTCGAGCCTGCTCCGCCATTCAATAAGATCATGGCTGATCTGATCCTAACCGCCAATCCACTAACACAGAACCATCTCCTGAATCTAACAGAATTAGACACATGAAATAGGAGCAGGATCAGGCTACACGGCCCCTGGGCCCGCTCCGCTACCCACAGGGCCATGACCGATCCGAACCTAGACTCATGTCCAAATTCCTGCCCGCTCCCCGTAACCCTTAATTCCCTTTACTTCTAGGAAACTGTCTATTTCTGTTTTAAATTTATGTAATGATGTAGCTTCTACAGCTTTTTGGGGCAGCATATTCCATGGACCTACCACCCTCCGAGTGAAGTAGTTCCTCCTCATCTCAGTTTTGAAAGAGCAGCCCCTTATTCTAAGACTATGCCCCCTAGTTCTAGTTTCACCCATCATCGGGAACATCTTCCCTGCATCCACCCGATCCAACCCCTTCACAATCTTATATGTTTCAATAAGATCGCCTCTCATTCTTCTGAACTCCAATGAGTAGAGTCCCAATCTACTCAACCTCTCCTCATATGTTCATCCCCGGGATTAACCGAGTGAACCTTCTTTGTACTGACTCGAGAGCAAGTATGTCCTTTCTTTAAGTATGGACACCAAAACTGTACGCAGTATTCCAGGTGCGGTCTCACCAATACCTTGTACAACTGAAGCAATACCTCCCTATTTTTATATTCTATCCCCCTAGCAATGAAAGCCAACATTCCATTGGCCTTCTTAATCACTTGCTGCACCTTTTGAGTTTCGTGCACCAGGACCCCAGATCCCTTTGTACTTCAGTACTTTCCAGTTTCTTGCCATTAAGATAATAACTTGCTCTACGATTTTTCCTGCCAAAGTGCATAACCTCACACTTTCCAGTATTGTATTCCATCTGCCAAATCTCTGCCCACTTACTTAGCCTGTCTATGTCCCCTTGAAGGTTTTTTATGTCCTCCTCACTCACTACTTTCCCCCCCATCTTAGTATCATCTGCAAACTTTGATATGTTACACTCGGTCCCCTCCTCCAAATCGTTAATATAGATTGTAAAGAGTTGGGGACCCAGCACTGACCCCTGCGGAACACCACTAGTTGCTGATTGCCAGTCTGAGAATGAACCATTTATCCCAACTCTCTGCCTTCTGTTAGATAGCCAATCCTCTATCCATGCCAGAATATTACCCCCAATCCTGTGATTTTTTAGCTTAAGCAATAATCTTTTGTGTGGCACCTTGTCAAATGCCTTTTGGAAGTCTAAATACACTACGTCCACTGGTTCCCCTTTATCCACCCTATATGTTACTTCCTCAAAGAACTCCAGCAAATTTGTCAAACATGACTTCCCCTTCATAAAACCATGCTGACTTTGTCCTATTAAATTATGATTATCCAAATGTCCTGTTACTGTCTCCTTAATAATGGAGTCCAAAATTTTACCTACCACAGATGTTAGGCTAACCGGTCTATAGTTTCCAGCCTTCTGTCTACTGCCCTTTTTAAATAAGGGTGTTACATTAGCAGTTTTCCAGTCTGCCGGGACCATTGCCGAGTCCAGGGAGTTTTGGAAAATTATTACCAATGCATCCACAATCCCTACCGCCACTTCCCTCAAGACCCTAGGATGTAAGCCATCAGGTCCAGGTGATTTATCTGCCTTGAGTCCCATTATTTTACCGAGTACCACTTCCTTAGTGATTTTGATCATGTTTAGCTCCTCCCCCCCTTTAGCCCCCTCTTTGTCCAGTGTTGGGATATTCTTAGTGTCTTCTACTGTAAAGACTGATGTAAAATATTCATTCAGTGTTTTTGCCATCTCCATAGTTCCCACCATTAATTTCCCGGTCTCATCCTCTAAGGGACCAACATTTACTTTAGCCACCCTTTTTCTTTTTATATAACTATAAAAACTCTTACTATCTGTTTTTATATTTTTTGCTAATTTACTTTCATAATCTATCTTCCCTTTCTTAATCAATCTTTTTGTTATTTTTTGCTGTCTTTTAAAGTTTTCCCAATCCTCTATCCTCCCACTAGATTTGGCTACCTTATATGCCCTTGTTTTTAGTCGAATACTATCCTTAATTTCTTAGCCACGGATGGCTGTCTTTTCTTTTACACCCCTTTCTTCTCAGTGGAATATATATTTTTTGGAAGTTGTAAAATAACTCCTTAAATGTACACCACTGATCATGTATCGTCTTACCCTTTAATCTATTTTCCCAATCCACTCTACTCAATTCCGCTCTCATACCTTCATAGTCTCCTTTATTCAAGCTTAGCACGCTTGTTTGAGATCCAACCTTCTCACCCTCTAATTGAATATGGAATTCAACCATGTTATGGTCACTCATTCCAAGGGGATCCTTTACTAGGACATTTTTAATTAATCCTGTCTCGTTACACAGGACCAGATCTAAGGTTGCCTGCCCCCTGGTCGGTTCAGTTACATACTGCTCAAGAAACCCATCCCTAATACACTCAATGAACTCATCCTCAAGGCAGCCCTGCCCAATTTGATTTGTCCAATTAATATGATAGTTAAAATCCCCTCATAATTATAGATGTTCCCTTATTACAAGCCTCAACTATTTCCTGATTGATACTCCGTCCAACAGAGTTGCCACAGTTCGGAGGCCTATAGACTACGCGCACTAGTGTTTTTTTCCCCTTATTATTCCTTACCTCCACCCAAGCTGTTTCATTGTCCTGATCTTTTGACCCAATATCATTTCTCTGTATTACAGTGATTCCTTCCTTTATTAACACAGCCACCCCACCTCCCCTTCCTTCCTGCCTGTCCTTCCTGATCGTTAAATAACCTGGTATGTTTAATTCCCAGGCATTGTCACCCTGCAGCCATGTTTCTGTAATGGCCACAAGATCATACCCATATGTAGTTATTTGTGCCATTAACTCATCTATTTTGTTACGAATGCTACGTGCATTCAGATAGAGAACTTTCAAAGATGTTTTGTGACACTTAGTTCCTGCTTTTGCCCTTTTTATTACTTTACCCTTTACTCCATACCTTCTGCCCCTTCCTGATATGCTCTGGTTTTTAATTTCCCCACTGCTACCTAAGTCTATGACCTTCTCTGTTGTCATTTGTATTATTTGCTCTCTAGGAACCTCCCCCCCACTAGTTAGCTTAAAGCCCTCTCTACAGCCCTAGTTATATGATCCGCCAGGACTCTAGTCCCAGCACTGGCCAAGTGAAGCCCGTCCCAACGGAACAGCTGCCTCCTGCCCCAGTACTGGTGCCAGTGTCCCAGGAAGCAAAACCCATTTCTCCCACACCAGTCTTTGAGCCACGCATTTAACTCTCTAATTTTATTTGTCCCAGCCAAATTTGCTCGTGGCTCAGGTAATAATCCAGAGATTATTACCCTTCTGGTTCTGCTTTTTAATTTGGCCCCTAGCTGCTCAAACTCCCTCAGCAGAACCTCCTTCCTTGTCCTATCTATGTCGTTCGTACCAACATGGACCACGACAACTGGATCCTCCCCCTCCCACTCCAAGTTTCTCTCCAGTCCAGAGGAGATGTCCTTAACCCTGGCACCGGGCAGGCAACACAGCCTTCGGGACTCTCGCTCTCGGCTGCAGAGAACTCTATCTATCCCCCTAACGAAACTATCCCCTACCACTACAACATTTCTTTTAACTCCCCCCACTTGAATGGCCCCCCGCTCCACGGTGCTGTGGCCAGGTTGCTCATCCCCCCCCCCCCCCCCCCTCCCGCAGTCCCTGTTCCCATCCTCACAGGGAGTAAGAGCCTCGAACCTGTTGGACAAGTGCAAGGGCTGCGGCTCCTCCAACACTACCTCCTGGATCCCTGTACCTGCCTCACTTCTAGTCACACCATCCTGACCCTGGCCACGGACTACATCTGAATTAATTAATCTAATTGGTGTGACTACCTCGTGATACACAGAGTCCAGGTAACTCTCCCCCTCCCTGATGTGTCTCAGTGTTTGAAGCTCGGTCTCCAGCTCTTCAACACGGAGCCGGAGTTCCTCGAGCAGCCAACACTTACTGCAAATGTGATCACCATGAGCATCAATGGTGTCCACCAGCTCCCACATATTGCAGCAGCAACACATCGCCTGATCTCCCATTCTATGTAATTAATTAAATTTATTAATATTATTCTTAAATACCCTCTGCCTCGATTCTAGATGGTGAATATCACACCTTAGAAACTATAAACCAAGGAGATTTAAGCTTAAAAAGGGAGAAATACTTACCAACCAATCACTTACCCACTTTGTGGTGACGTCACACCTTGAATACTTTTACCTCTCTCCTTCCTTGAGATTGGAGATTGGTGGGGCCTACCTGAGCCTCTGGGGCCTCTTGTAGTCGCTCTGCCGCTCAGCTCCGCCTCCACCCGCTGCCGATGCCGCACTGGGGCCTACCTGAGCCTCTGGGGCCTCTTGTAGTCGCTCTGCCGCTCAGCTCCACCTCCATCCGCTGCCGATGCCGCACTGGGGCCTACCTGAGCCTCTGGGGCCTCTTGTAGTCGCTCTGCCGCTCAGCTCCACCTCCACCCGCTGCCGATGCCGCACTGGGGCCTACCTGAGCCTCTGGGGCCTCTTGTAGTCGCTCTGCCGCTCAGCTCCGCCTCCACCCGCTGCCGATGCCGCACTGGTGTTACCCCCATTTATTGGGTGAAAAACAGGCACAGCATTGACCTGCTTAGTAGTGGGGCGGCCTGCGCCCAATCTGCACATTCATTCGGGCCACTGTTGAGAATTAGTCGGGCCTATTTTTGGGGCATCCCAGGCAGCTGCCTAAAATGTCAATGATGGGCATAATGCCTGCTTAAGGACCCCTCTAGGAAATGAATTTCTGATGTGCGGAGCAGGATCTGGGCCCAAGCAACAGCCACCACCAACAGGTAAATTTTATAAGAAAAGTAAGAAAACATTGCTGTGGCTCCAGGAGGAGAAAGAGTATTCCCTGACTCCACGATATCCCAATCTCCCCCGTCCAGCCCTGAGATTTATTTTGTTCAGATGGGTAGGCAAATGTTGAGACTCGACAGGAGACTGTATTTTAATTCCTTACCCTTCATATTCCCTGACTAAGCTCCTCTAGTTTTTCCACATTTAACCCTCTTAGCACTCACTGCTCAAACAAAACAAAAACTTAAAATAGAAAACAATTAAAATCAATCCCAATTCTCTGATTTTTTCTCTTGAATTGAAGTCGGTTGCTGCTGGAGGCCATTTCTTTGAGGGACAATGATCTGATTGAATCCCTCCCTGGTGGCTGCCTGTAAGCGCTGTGTTAGAGAGTTGAAGCCGACTTTAGACCTTGGACTCCAAAGCAGAAATGGTAGCATTCGTGAAAGATGCTGTTCCCGCAGAGCCCACGGGCTGTCGCATTGCAAGTCTCCCTACACCACTGGGACCACATATCGGGAATTCTCCCATGCACTCCCAAAATGGGATAGGCACGCGAACATATTCCCTAATTGCAGTTGTGACAGGTGAAGCTCCGTGTTGGCAGGGGACATTCGATTTATCCTATAATCCTTAATGGGCTTCTTTTCTTGTAAGCCCCTCCCCTTTCCTTCTCCGCTCCTGTGCTGGCAGCTCTCAAACACTTCACCCTCCTGGATACCTGCTGGGTTTTTCACCTGAGTGGGATCAGTGTTAGTTCCACAGATGGGGTTGGCTGGTAAATGTAATTGTTTTCCACCAACTAGGCTCTATCCTTTCATGTCGTACTGTTTTCCTTCCTGTAGAACAACACACATAGGAACAGGAGTAGGACGTTCAGCCCCTCGAGCCTGCTCCACCATTCAGTTCGATCATGGCTGATCTGTACTTCAACTCCATTTACCTGCCTTTGCTCCGTATCCCTTGATGCCCTTACCTGACAAAAATCTATCGGTCTCAGTCTTAAAAATTTCAATTGATCCAGCATTTTGGGGGAGAGAGTTCCAGATCTCCAGTACCCTTTGTGTGAAGAAGTGTTTCCTGACATCACCCCTTGTTCTGGACTCCCCCACCAGAGGGAACTGTTTCTTTCTATCTACCCCATCTAATCCCTTTAACATGTTGAACACCTCAATTGGATCACCACTCTGCCTTCTGAACTCAAGGGAATACAAGGCAAGTTTATGTAACCTATTGTAGCGATTCGAGTGAATCGCCACTAAATAATCGAGTTTGACTTCGACGAACTATAAATAAGTTGTTTATTTACAGGAACAGGTTAAATACAACAGGTAAGGTAGCGGGTAAGATGGCTGACTGTAGGAGCACCGTGGTGTAGGTCTTTCCCCAGCGGGGACGCCACGAGGACTCAGTTCGCAGTCCTGTGGAGAGCGTGATGACGTCATTGCGTTTGTGTTGTGACGTCATCACGTTGTTCGCGTTTCCCGCGCTTAGGGCGTCACCTGATGCGCGTCGTTGCATCGCTGGCCGTTAAGGCCGAAGTCGCGAGCGCGGGAGCGGGAGCTGGAGGCCAGGCTGAGCTGGTGCTTGCCGCGGGAGCGGAAGATCGCGTCGCTCCCGTCGGCTGGCTGATGCGGCCGAAGTCGCGAGTCCGGGCTGTGCCGGCGGCCGTCCTGGAAGGCCGAGTCGGGCCGGCGGCTGCCGCATGTACGTCACGTGGTACGTCACGTGACGTCAGCGCGCTAGGGCGTGTCTTAAAGGGGCAATGGCCCAAACAGGTAGGTTAAAGGGGCAACGGCCCAAACAGGTAGGTTAAAGGGGCAACGGCCCAAACAGGTAAGTTATACATACAGTAAGGTAAGTTAAAGGGAATTATGTATCTCAATGTAAGGGACAGCCAGTGGTACCGCCACACTATCCTCATAATTTAGTCCTTTAAACCCTAGTATCATTCTGGTGAATCTGTGCTGTACCCACTCAAAGGTCAATGTATATTTCCTGAGATTTGGTGCTAAGACTAAATGCAGTATCCCAGATGTTACAAATATAACCGCAGAATTACAGTTCGTGTGCGTGAGCCGGTAATTAAACAGTGGCACCTCACTTACACCCACTCTGCGGTGGGGGGGAAACTTGAGGCAGTGGAGGACATCTCTACTCCTCCTGGTCCTACAAAATTAATTTATCCTTTTACTCCGTTGGGGCCTCTTCATCATCACCACCTGGTACAACTAGGTGGAGCGTGCACGGTGCATCTATTATATATGGGTACCCGGCGAGAGGAGCGGTATGGGTACCCGGCGAGAGGTGCGGCATGGGTACCCGGCGAGAGGAGCGGTATGGGTACCCGGCGAGAGGTGCGGTATGGGTACCCGGCGAGAGGTGCGGTATGGGTACCCGGCGAGAGGTGCGGTATGGGTACCCGGCGAGAGGTGCGGTATGGGTACCCGGCGAGAGGTGCGGTATGGGTACTCGGCGAGAGGTGCGGTATGGGTACCCGGCGAGAGGTGCGGTATGGGTACCCGGCGAGAGGTGCGGTATGGGTACCCGGCGAGAGGTGCGGTATGGGTACCCGGCGAGAGGTGCGGTATGGGTACTCGGCGAGAGGTGCGGTATGGGTACTCGGCGAGAGGTGCGGTATGGGTACCCGGCGAGAGGTGCGGTATGGGTACCCGGCGAGAGGTGCGGTATGGGTACCCGGCGAGAGGTGCGGTATGGGTACCCGGCGAGAGGTGCGGTATGGGTACCCGGCGAGAGGTGCGGTATGGGTACCCGGCGAGAGGTGCGGTATGGGTACCCGGCGAGAGGTGCGGTATGGGTACCCGGCGAGAGGTGCGGTATGGGTACCCGGCGAGAGGTGCGGTATGGGTACCCGGCGAGAGGTGCGGTATGGGTACCCGGCGAGAGGTGCGGTATGGGTACCCGGCGAGAGGTGCGGTATGGGTACCCGGCGAGAGGTGCGGTATGGGTACCCGGCGAGAGGTGCGGTATGGGTACCCGGCGAGAGGTGCGGTATGGGTACCCGGCGAGAGGTGCGGTATGGGTATCCGGCGAGAGGTGCGGTATGGGTACCCGGCGAGAGGTGCGATATGGGTACCCGGCGAGAGGTGCGGTATGGGTACTCGGCGAGAGGTGCGGTATGGGTACTCGGCGAGAGGTGCGGTATGGGTACCCGGCGAGAGATGCGGTATGGGTACCCGGCGAGAGGTGCGGTATGGGTACCCGGCGAGAGGTGCGGTATGGGTACCCGGCGAGAGGAGCGGTATGGGTACCCGGCGAGAGGTGCGGTATGGGTACTCGGCGAGAGGTGCAGTATGGGTATTTCTTCCTCTTAAATAATTGTAGGTTGTTGGAGCCCCAGCCTCAACCAGCAGCAAGTTGAAAGCATGATAACAGCATTGAATACCTGTGACTTCTAGTGAAATTTTTTTAGGAGGAACTTTTATTAGGGAACAAATATTCTTCAAAGGGAATGTTTGCATTTGTTCCTCATTCATCTCAAACTAAGAAAAACCCTCTACTGCTGACAGCTAGACTTGTGCACTCCAGTCTTGTGCCTTTCAGCACATGATCTGGCTAGTTATGAAACTAATTTTGGTCACTGTACTTTACTTCTGCAAATACGCATCAGAGCGTAGCTCAAGGCCGGAGGTTTGAAATCTCCTTTTATTATTTATTATTTGTTTACTTTTGACAACTGGAAAAAAATCCCAGTTTACAGACTTGCCGAGTCTCCTGTAATAAATAGGCAAATTTAACAGCTGCCAAATACAGCCTGGGGTGTAACTCAGTATCCTTTTCATTTTTCAGTTTTTTAAAACGCAAATTTCTTCTAGTTTTCCACTCATGTTGATTTTGTTACTAAAACTATTGATGGGAGTAAAATGTCCGGTTTGTTGATCTGAAGGATCTTCTGGTTGTATTTGTCTGATGAAGACTTGGCAAATAGTGTCTTGCGAACCCTTGGAATCTTCCAAATTACCTCTCAAAGATGGCCACAGATTGTTGAAGTTAAATCTTCTCCGCGTCACTGACTGAAAAGTACCGACTCGTCTAGCCTATGAGGACAAATATTATTTGCACAATATCAGAACAAAACCAAGTATTTCACCACTTGCCAAAATATGTTACAAAGGCAAAACAGACTGGGACATCCAGCCCCTGGTAGGGTTAAGTATTTCACATTTGTGGAAGTGGAACTTAAAAGCAAAGCTTAGAAGTGAAGAGATGGTTCGCTAAACACAGTACCATCTAGTCTTCCATGTTTGTACATGCTATTGGTAACATTATCTGGTTATTGCTTTCACTCACTCGCTCTTTGGGCTGGATTTTGCCAGCCCTAGGGAGGCGGGTTTGGGGGCAGGACTGCCGGGAAAATGGCAGAATCTGGGGCCGGGTGCCCAATCCGCCCCCAACCCGCCTCCGTGCCATCTTGCCAGGAGGCGGGTAGCCATCCCGCACCGGGCCCCGTCTCCTTGGAGGCGGGATGGGATTACAGCCACTTAACTGCCTGTTAACAACAGGCAGAAAATAGGATTATCCCCATTTTGCCCACACAAGTGCGAGCTTCCCGAAGGCTGCGAACCCCGCCAGGGTCACCGAGGCGAGTAGTGGGTCTGCGGGGATCAGAGAGGTGCAAAAGTGCGCTGTGAAGGTAAATGATGGGTGCAAGTGTGGAGAGGTGAGTATCTGAGGTAAGTGGCAAGTGTTAAAAAAGATTACTTACCTTTGTTTCTTCCTGCAGGCTTCAGTCGGTGGGTATGTGGAGAGTCTCGCACCTCCACGGCAGAGATGACAGATGGCCGTTGCATTCTCCAGTGCAACAACCATCTAATTTCTGCAAAAGAAAGAGGTTTGATGAGGCCTTGAATTTAAGAACTCATCAAACTACAGAGAATGTCAGTGTTTGACAGCTTCACAGAGCTGTTAAATTTTTGACAGATGAATTGTCATCATTTTTGACAGATGAAACATCATACGTTGACGTTCTCTGTCACTGGCTTTTCCTTAATTGGTCTGCTAAGCCCGCTGGACGGGCTTAACAAGGTCAATCAAGGGAAAATAGCGTGGGTTGGCCAGAAGTTGATGGAGGCGGGACTGAAACCCGACAAGTGGGAGTCCCGCCTCCAAAAGCTCCCCATTGGCAAAATCCAGCCCTTTATAATTTACTAACTGCTATAGAGCTGATGTAGGCCTCTTTAATGCTCACAAAAAATAAATTGCAATGTGCCATCATTGAGGTGATGATACTTTATAACTTTGAATGAGCTCCTTCATTCTGTTTTATATTAAAACAAATTTCCCCAAATTCTATTTTCTACTCCGTCACATTCCACCAAAAAATGTCTTCCCAAAGCCTAAGCTGACACTCGTCCTTTTGCACTGATTGCACCATCATCCCTTTTGTCATTTAATCACTCCTGCTCTCCACACTATCACCGACCTCCCACAACCACCCCCCCACCACCACTCACCCCCCCCCCCCACTCACCCCTGGCTCTGTAATTGTTGCTTAAAAACCCTAACATCTTCCAGTCCTGATGAAAGGTCATTGACCTGAAACCTTATCTCTGTTTCTCTCTCCGCAGATACTGCTGGGTGTTTCCAGCATTTTCTGTTTTTATCTTGGTACATCATCAGGTCAGTTCAAGGTCAGGCTGAGTCTTTTTTATCAATTAATTCCATACAGAAATTTGCATGTCTGACACCTGAAGTGGGACAGACACAGATGTGTGCTAGATGCAGCTGTTTATAATGGCCCTGAAATTGCGGTCGGTGGCGTAGCTAAGGAGTACGCCACCGACCTCCGAAAGAAACCCGCACTTACCTGGTACGAGACCCCTGTCCGTCGGAAACTTGCGTTGTTTCACTGCAGAGTTGTGCGCAGCGCAGTGGCCCACGGATCCCAGGGGCGCGCCATGTGCGTATGCGTATCTGGGATCATGCGGGGCGGTGCGCCAATCAGGACACAGAAATCTCTGATGCCCATTCATGATTTTTTTTAATGCTTAATGTTAGCAGAGGCAATGTAAATATCCTGCTTGTGTGTCCAGGTTTTCTGTGTGCAAAAGCTTCACTGCAGGGAAAATTGCATTTCATTAATAGTTTGTTAAATTTGTTCAAAACATGAAAGCCTCAAGGAAAAATCAGCCATGTCATCGGCATTTCAAACAGTTAACCAAAAACGTTAGACACTTGTTCTTTCCCTTTCTTTCTGTGGGTGAGCCAGTTTTGTGAAATACATTGCAGCTACTGCACAAGGGGCATCTTTTTCTAATAAAAACATTCTTGTAATCTTGCACTGAAATGAAAAGGACGTCGGTGCTTTGGTAGTTTGTTTTTACCATTTGTCTCCGCGAGTTGTGTTGGGATCAGTTGTAATAATTAGAAAGAGGAGATATTAGTTAGGTGGATATAGGTATTTATTTTCAAGATAATTTTTAATTACATTTTTATCATTATGTAAATAACTGGTGTATATTTCAAGCTGCTGCATATCCCCCCTCCCCTTGTGCTGTGCAAACAGGCTCCTGCGCCTGTTTGCACCAGCTGTAAAATTTTCCTGCGTAATTGCTGAGCGGTTGGAGAGCAATTCACCCAACTCTGCACCAGCAATGAGGATTTGACAGTTGCAGCGGATGATCTGTCGAGCGCTTGCGGAAATTCTGAACTTGCCATCGATCTCCAATGACGGCGTAATCTGAGAGTAGGCCATCATACCGACCCCAAATTCTGCCCCATAGTTATATAATACTTGTGTATGACCCTACAAACGAAATATTAGAGAGAAAGAAGTGAAGTTAAGTCCCAATTTAGCTCACCCTCAATGTCTGTCCAGATTTTTTTTTCCCAGATACATTATTTTAAACTTCTCACCTCCTCGCCTTCCCCCCTGTGCCAAACATTGTCCATTCAAGATGGCGACACCAGCAATGCTTACATCCTGTTGGCCCCCCAAGACCCTGCCCCTGTGGATTCTGTACAATCTCAGTGCATTACATGCTACACAGTGGGAGCAACATTTGAACATTATACTGAGCTGCGCTTGCATGATGTGGTGACATCGGCTCCTTTAAGTGCAGGCGCATCCAGCACCTGGGGACCAGTATTCCTGGTGCTGTCTGTAGCTGAGACCACATTATCAGCCCCATTGTGTTCATGTGGTATTTCCTACATTGATATCTTGCATATGTGCTGGCCAGGCTTGTATGTGCTTGGATATTTTGTGGATTAGGAGGTTGGAGCATGTTGCTAGCTAAGGCTCTTCAGGGGAGCAAGTGTGGAGAAGGAGGTTTGGATATCCTGGGCTTGGGGCAACCCTCACCTGCCTCACTTTGGGACAAGGTGCTGTTCTCCTGCTATTCTGGTTTTAATTGTTAGCTCCTTTTTTATGGAGTTAAGCACCATTGAGGGGTTCCTGGAGATAGATCGCAGCAATTGAGACTCCATTAGAATCCCAGCATTCTCACAGGCACCGGCAACTGGCATGGAATGTAGAAAGGACAGAGCAGAGCACGAAGGTTGATTTCCTGAGACCGGCACAAGTTCAATGGGAAGGTACAAGCACCTATGAATGCAAAGCATCCAATACCCTCAACAGTATTCAAATTAAGTTTTAGGAGCACCAGGGCCTCAAACCAGTATCAATGTTAAGACGTTACTACGCTACTAACGAGACATTATGCCATCATTTGGATTATTATAATCCCTTGACTATTGCATGGAATGCTATGCCACCAAAAGCTGCGATGAATCAAAAAATTGTCAAATTTGTAAACGATCCTTGTTTCTAATAGAAAGAACTTGCATTTATACACCGAGTTAAATTTCTCTTGTATGGTAACGCTAAATAGGCGATTGCACAGCAGCAGCCTGCTTTACACTTCATCTGATTTTCACTTCCGTTGGCTTGACTGTAAAACGGACTGTTGGTGCGCTATTGCCCTGTTTTGACCCCCATAGTGTCTTACCGTGTTCTCCGAGCATCTCAAAGTGCTTTACGACCACTGCAATATTTTTGAAGTACGGTCATTTGTCGGCAAATGTGGCAGCCAACTGCCCACAACGAGTGAGGTGAATGACCAATTATCTGCCCTTTTTAGTGGTGGTGTTTAAGGGAGGAATGTTTGGACAGGACACTGGGAGAACTCCTTGCTCTTCTTTGAATAAGGCCGTGGGATCTTTAATATCCATCTGAGCAGACCAATGTGGCTTCAGTTTATCACCTTATCCAAAAGAGACAGCATCTTCAACAATGCAGCACCTCCCTCAATACTGCACTCAAATTATATATTTAAGTGCTGGAGTGCGGTTTGAAATCAAACCTTCTGATTCAAAGGCAAGAGTACAACCAACAGAGCTGAGCTGCCATATGATAAAAAAATAATCAAGAGATAGACGACTTATTTTCTTTCCTCCATATAGAGTACTGGAGCAGATGACCAAGATTTCTTTCCCAAGCTCCAGTGATAGTGAATCTCCCACCTCATCGAGTGAGTAGTATTAACAGCACATTGATATAAAACTGGCCTCAGGCTCTGAAATGTTTTTGTCAGAAGCTAATCTCAGCGTTTCTTATCAGGGTAACTGCCGAGTGCAGTAGGTGCAGTCCAACCAAGTGTAAGATGCATATTTACACTCCTTTTAAGGCCCATCCCTCAAAACAGGGATTGAGGAGCTGAGCTGAGAAGAATTAGTTCTTTGACTCTTCAATGTCAACACTCACTGGTTGTAAAGTTGACTTTATGCAACCACTACTGGTTAATTTAACCTTAGTCAATTGTGATAAAATAGGCCTTGAAATTCGGCAAAGGTTCCAACAGCCACCTTGAAAATGGCGGTTAGTCCAGGTCTTTGCCATTTCCTCATTGCCTTATGAGCGGTGGAACTTCCATCTGCCCCTTGCACGGCAAATGATGAGCAAGGGTGAGGCCATGGACAAGGACTGCCTAAACTGAAGTTTCCACTCCTAATCCTCATTTAGGACCTGACAGGACCTGACATTATATTGGTGGCCATTGCGCTGAGTGAGTGGATACATGCAAGCCTCCACGAGGGTGTATAAGGGCCCCACTGGTAGCAAGGTAAATAGTTTCTTTTAGAGATTTGTGTAGGTCGGCCCTCATGCTCAAGAGGCCAGGGGGAATGTTGCTGGGGTCGGGTGTGGGTGTAGGGGTGAGCCCTCCCACCATGGCACTGCAAAGCTAATGGGCTCGATTTTCAGTGTGCCGTGGAGTCGGGTTTGGAGGCGTGCAGGGGGTTAAATTCCCGAAATCGGAGGTCCCAACACCATCCCGCCCCCAACCCGCCTCCATGCCAGTTTCAAAGGAGGTGGGTACCCGCCCCGCACTGGGACCCGCCTACCCGAGGCGGGAAGGGATTAGTGCCAATTAACTGCCTGTTAACAGGTAGTTAACAGGCAGTTTTTAGCCTAATCCCTATTTTTAAGCTTGAACTGTGGGATTCCCGATGGCTCCAAACCACGCCAAGTTGGAGGAGTCGGGCCGTCGGGTTGAAGGGCTTGGAGGGGTCGAGATGTCGGTGTTCAGGTGAGTGATGTGCGCATGAGTGCAAAGGTAAGTGTGTTTGGTGTGTCTAAAATAATTAAATAAGTTTTACATACATTTTCTTACCTTTTCAGCCTTCCTTCCTTTCGGTTCGGGGAGTCCCTCATCTCACCGGCACAGAAAGCAGAATGGCTGCAATCTGTCAAAAGTGACAGCCTGCAGCTTTCTGTGCAGGAGAGATTTCTAACTGAGTCTGTGGAGAAGGACTCATGTTAGAAATAAGACTGTCAGTGTTTGACAGCTTCAAACAGCTGTGAAACACTGATATTTCATCTGTCAAAATCTCTTGACAGATGAAATTTCAGTCTGTGACGTCACCTGTTGGCGGGTGGTCCTTAATTGGCCTGCTGAGCCCGCTGGGCGGGCTCAACAAGGTCAATCAAGTTAAAATCGTGTGGATTGGTCGCATCTCGATGGCAGGACTACAATCCCGCCTCCAACCCGACTTCTGAATGAAAATCCAGCCTCATGTTCCTGTGGGCATGGGGCAGGTGGGTTCCAGAGATGTGGTCGTAGTAACACTTACACCCGCCTCCCTCATGTTAATGTTATCTTCCCATTTACTCTGTTAACTTTGGCAGGGTCAGCACTAGAGGGCGCTGTTGAACCTGACCCTAGCGTAACTGCCAGGATCACGATCCAGGAAAATTTAGGGCCTTAATCTTTGGCTCACACTTAAATCCTGAAGGTTTATGATGTAACCAAGCAAGCAGTTTTATTATTTTAATAAGGAAGTAACCTTCAAAATAATAGGTGACTCCCATCATCATAAAACTAGGTGCTGAATGCCTATGCCAGTTCTTTGGGAGGGGAGTGAGGAGGTGAGACAAAGGGAAGCAGACAACAGTGGAATTAAGATATGTCGAGGAAGTTACTCGAGATTGATGCGAATACTCAGGTAGTTAAAGAATGCTGAGAAGAAATGAATGCAACTTTACGACATGGGATATTCGTGACAACAACAACTTGCATTTTTATACTGCCCCTCACAGAGGAAAAATGTCGAGAATTTTACAACGGGGAAATGAGGATGCTTAGCAGGGCGTTAGATTAAGGTCAGGGAGATATGTGTTTACAAGTGTGGAGTCTCATTCCTTCAGGTTTTAATTGTTGGAGATTTTTTAAAATGTACTACAGTATTTTTTTTTTAATGTTTTTTTAATTTTTCCTTTTTCTCTCTCTTAACCCAATCTTTCTTTCCCTCTTTATTTCTCTTTCTGTATCTGATTTGACATTAAATTCACCATTCTAAATTACATTTCCTTCTCCATCCTTGCACTGTTTATTTTACAATCCTTCAATCTGATTGGTTAAGGAGATAACCTGTTGCTTGCCCTGTTGACTCAGGTCCCAGATGCCCGGTTTCGCTCGCTGCGATGTTATCAGCTCGCACTTTCAGCAACTTGCCACACACAATTTTTTAAAACCTAAACGTGCACGGGCAAGTCTAACTAATGGCAGATGCCGCTAGGTGCCCTGCTGCAGCAGATTATGGCCCAATAACATTTTGAATGCAATTTTAGTTTCTTTTTCTAGTAGCAGTCTAATACTCCAGCTAGAGGGAGTCCGAAACCTTGACAACATTTTCAGCTGCTCCAAAATTAATTTTCCTAGAGGTTCTATTTGCACGCTGTCGAGAAATGCAAATGATAATTTCAACAGCAGGGAATTCAGTACTGTCGTCGTTCTAGCAGAAAGCTGCCCTTGAACGTGTAACTTGAACTGAAGTGAGGCGGCTGTAAGTTTGGTAATGGTTCATATGCTGCACAGATTCTGAGATCTCTTCCCCACATGTTCAGCTGATCGCTGTGTGTCAGCTGTGACTCAGTGGGTAGCACCCTTCCCTCTGAGACAGAAGGTTGTGGGTTCAGGTCCCACTCCAGGGACTTGAGCACATAAAGCTACGCTGACTGTCAGGGGTGCTGTCTTTCGGGTGAGACGTTAAACCGAGGCCCCGTCTGCGCTCTCAAGTGGATGTAAAAGATCCTTTGGCACTATTTCGAAGAAGAGCTGGGGGAATTATCCCTGGTGTCCTGGCCAATATTTATCCCTCAATGCACATAACAAAAACAGACTATCTGGTCATTATCGCATTGCTGTTTGTGGGAGCTTGCTGTGTGCAAATTGGCTGCCACGTTTCCCACATTACAACAGTGACTACACTTCAAAAGTACTTCATTGGCTGTAAAGCGCTTTGAGATGTCTGGTGGTCGTGAAAGGCGCCATATAAATGCAAGTCTTTCTTTCTTTATAAGTGCCTCACCCAGTCCGGGTGAGTCATGTGGAAAAGACTCTCTGGTTCGACTGCCAGTCTGTGCTGAGTTAGCTGGTGTGAGTGGGACCGGCAATGGAGGAGCTAGTTAACCACAAGTAGAAGGGGGGGGGGGGGCGGAAATCAGCCAATTTCCTTGTCCTGATTGCTATCCACTGGAAAGTGACCATGTGGGTGTGTGCATGCGTGCATGTATGTGTAGATGCCCGGTGAGGACAGGACTGGGCTTAACTGTGATGCTGTCCATGGTTGAATAGCCTGCTGACACCATTCACCCTATAGGCACACACATGAAGGCTGGTTGCTTGGGTAAGTTACTGGAGCTGGACAGCACCCATGGAACTGTATCCAGCATCAGAATTTGTTGCATATTGCTTATGGAATGAGGTACTGACTGACATTTCTTTCTTTTACAGCAATGAGGTGGTCTCCCTAAAAGGAATCTCGCTGAAAGCACTTAAACTGGGTTGGAGATGTCTGCAGTCACAGAGGAAGTGTTTGTTCAGGTTGAATTTAACTATCAGTACACAGCAAGGGATGGAAGACTCATCTCTATTAAGCAAAATGAGAAATATATTCTTGTCTCAAGAACCAATGACCACTGGTGGCATGTTAAGAAGGATGACCAATCCAAACCGTTCTACGTGCCAGCATATTACGTGAGGGAATTGTCTTCGGAAGGACCATCTTCTCCTGGGGTTCAGTCCCTGGATGGATCTGACGCTACCAAAAGCCAAAATGGAGGAGAGGTGAGCGAGACGCCAAGTGTATTTAAAAACCATTATGATGTTGAGAAAGATCAGCTGCTTCACCAAGAACAACAAGGGCAGAATGTTTCCAGTTCAGATCCAATCCAGGAGAAAGAAAACCAGCCCAATTCAAGTCCTACTAAGGACAAAGATCCTTCATTGAATCTACTAGGCAACAATAGCCCTCCGACACTGCACGTCTCAGCAAATTCTTCACAGAGTTCTAGTGTGGCACCAGATTTGGCGCCATGTTACAGCGAAGTGAACAGAGCTCTTATAAACAATAAAGAATTCAATAATCAAAAGTTCACCTCTACCAAAGCATCGAAATGGCAAAGTTCCACAATCATGGTCCGCCCCAAACAGCAAGCTCACCATGCACAAAGACTCAGCCTAGTAGGAATACTTTCTCCAGTAGAGCTAGCTACTAATCCACAAAGCCTCAATCCCAACCTTGGGCTCAATATGGCAAAAGACATTAGCCCATCAGAAAAGGTCAACCCACCACGACGTGCCAGCTTTAGCCATGAAGTCAGTTCTAAAAGTAATTCTTCTGCAGAGATTGGCGCTGTGATATTGGAACAGCCGAGAACTGCGAAAACAAAGGACTCTGCAAACTCCAAGCCCCTTCCACAAACACAACTTTCTGATTCTGAAAATGTTTACGAAGCAATACCGGACCTACCAAAGTCAAAGACTAAAACACAAAAAGGAGAGGTCTGCAGTCCAGCAAAGGTATGTACGCACAGAAGGAGCATTGAGGGTTTGTGGAAGGAGTACAGATATGCAGTTTTGAGTGGGCCTGTTTGTGTGCTTTTATCTGTTTGTGGAGGGCAGTAGTCATTCATTCGTAATCACTTTTTTTCCTCTGTGCTTTTCTCTTTTTGGTCCTCTTTTCTGTTTTGCCCAGCTTTCTTTTTCCACATCAGTTTTGGTTTATTTTGTCAGTACTTTCCCTGTTTCTGTGCTCTGATCACCAGTCTTACCTCTCCCGGGAATTGTACCATGGAGATTTGCTTCAGTTTTGGGTTTCGGGTAGTATTAGTTAGTTAATTAGCACTTGTCTAAAAGTCCCAATTATACATGCAATGTGACAACCTTACTTTATTATATCACAGCATTTGAACACCTCTGGTTCTAGCTGCAGGACCAAGCTGGAAAGGACAGGGGTAGGCTGGTTGCAAGGAGCAAGCTGGAATGGACAGGGGTAGGCTGGTTGCTTGGACCAAGCTGGAAGGACAGGGGTAGGCTGGTTGCAAGGAGCAAGCTGGAATGGACAGGGGTAGGCTGTCTGCAGGAGTCGTGCTCAGAGAAGGGTTTGGCATCAAACATGGCCGACTGATTATTTTGCTGACTATGTGACTTATCATGAACCAATTATCAAGGTTCAATGTGCTCTATAATCTTACAGGCAGAATAAAACTATTACATAGCTTAAATACTACAGCCCCCCAAATGAGTTGTATAATCCTGTTTAATTATTCAATATATTCGTATCTATCTATGACTATAAGTGGCCTGCAGATGTTATGTAAAAAACCTGATTAATGTATAATCTGTTTAGGAACTTAAAATCCCCAACAGGGCTCTGAATTAACAGAGACACTTCAGGTTTTGTAGATCATTTAATCTAGAAATTATAAGTCAACTCACAGGATTGCAACCTCAAGCAGAAGGAAATATTATATTGTGGCAGAACCACTGAATGACTCTGGCTAACTGTATATAATTCTCTTTAACGATGTTCTAACACCAGCCTAAACCTGTACCATTGTGTTAGGCATTACTGGGTTTTGTATATAGAGTTTGCATGTACGGGGCGTGGCCCCTTTAAGAGCACGGGAAAACGCGGGCAAACGCGATGACGTCACGTCGCAAACCACGGGGCTGTCCAGGCAGTCCTCGTGGCATCTCCGTTGAGTAAAGACCTGTTTAATTGTTCTCTTGTGTCGATCTCCGTTATTTGTTGGAATTCGTCAATTCCTACAATATTAGGTTTTAAGAAGTTGTTGGATTTATGCCTGAATTATTCTTCAACCAATTGCATCGGAAACAGGATAACTTTTCTTTTGTCTTATTTGTAGGATCATTCTGTGCCCAGAATTGCCGCCACGTTGCTTCAAAGTATTTCACTCTATACTGCACTCCACTTTGAGAGTTTGGATAATGCATTTGAATGCAGGGCTTTCTTTCTTGACGTTTCTCTTTAATTCCTCTCTGCTGTCTTTGTGTGACCACATTGCCCTTCAGAGGAGGGAGGGAGTGAGCTGGCCTGGGCCAAGGACTTGCTCTAACTAGCTGATGGGTTGTGCTTCACTGCAAGGTGAGGTTAGGCTTTCTGACAACCTGTACCTTAGAAACATAGAAGATAGGAGCAGGAGTAGGCCATTCGGCCCCTCGAGCCTGCTCCGCCATTCAATGCAATCATGGCTGATCATCCAATTTCAGTACCCGGTCCCTGCTTTCTCCCCATACCCCTTGATCCCTTTAGCCTTAAGAAATATATCCAACTCCTTCTTGAATATATTTAATGAACTGGCCTCCACTGCCTTCTGTGGCAGAGAATTCCACAAGTTCACCACTCTCTGGGTGAAGAAATTCCTCCTCATTTCTGTCCTAAATGGCCTACCCCTTAGCCTTAGACTGTGACCCCTGGTTCTGGACTCCCCGACCATCGGGAACATTCTTCCTGCATCTAGTCTGTCCAGTCCTGTCAGAATTTTATAAGTTTCAATGAGATCCCTTCTCATTCTTCTAAACTCCAACGAGTACAAGCCCAATCGACCCAATCTCTCCTCATACGTCATTCCTGCTATCCCAGCTGCGATGTTGCCCCAGTGCAACACATTCCATGCCCTCCAATTGTCGGTGAAACCTGACCGTTGGGATACAAGCATGTGAATGACTCTTTATGGTGGAGAATGGGACCAGAGTCTCTTCAGCATGCATGTCGAGCACTGAATGACGAAAACTACTCATGGCCATAACACCTTGTAGCAATTGGTACAAATGATGAATTTAAAAAGGCTGCATTTAATGAGACCTCAAGTCCTGACCAGAATGGAGATGATTCCTGATTCCCCAGTCAATCGTGCCTGGAGACTGCATTGCTGTAAGTGACTATAATTTTACACACACAATTTGCATTCTGTAACTACCCTCCACTCACTGCATTGTTCTGGAGAAATAATCCTGCTTTTATTGGGAGACTCTGCTGTAGTTTCGGTTATGAATTCTGTTTGCTGTAGTTCATAGAGGCTCTGTTTAAATAGACTCTGTTTGCTGCAAGTCCCACCTTGCCTCCAACTCATTGGCTGACACAGTAGTGTCAATATTCACTGAGATTTTAAAAAGAAGCCTTCTTTCTGGGCGAGAATTTTTGCCCCTCCCCCTCCCCCAGCATATTGGTGTTACATTAAAAGATCATTTTCCCACAGCTCCTTCTTAAAGGGGAATGTTCATGTTGACCTGCTGATTGGAGCAGGGCACAGAAGAGGATGCTTAGAAATGTGAGATACAACGAAATAGTATAAACAAAGAAAAAATGTGTTGACATTCCAACTTTGAAATCAGGGTGACTGCTTTTTAGTCACAAGTTAATTATGGGTGAGGAAGGCCTTTGGGCCACCTTAGTTCAAACATCCAGTCTCCCCATTGCAGTATCCAGTTAGTTCTCAAATGATTCCCTGGCATTTTCCCCACTACTCCATCTGAGAGTCCATTCCAAGTGTTGATTACTTACTGTGTGAAGAAAGTATCAGTCCTAAATTTGCCTTTTACTATTTTGAACATGTGTCTCCTTGTCCTACTTTCACAATTTAGTGTAAAGTCATTTTCAGGATTTCCGTTCCCTTTACTACCTTATAATTCCATAAGGTCACCTCTTAATTACCTCCTATCCGGTCCTATTGGCCTAGATTTAAATCAGGCCCACACAGGCCCAGGTCTAACTTATAGTTCCCCACTCTAGCTTTCCTAATGTGCATATTTGTACAGACCAACTTGTTATTGTCTCCTTCTGAAGGGGCACTTACAATTTAGAATGACTTTTAGCCAATTGTTAATACCTGTACTGTAGTTTATTATTTTGGCTTCTTAACTCTGGTATTGCATTGTGGAGAAATTCAACTTGACATGACAACTGGTCAGGACTAGGGGGAGTGGCTATTTCCTTCTGACCAAACTGCAGTGAATGAGGGCAACTGTCAAAATGTACTCCTTTTCTGAGCTCTGATAGGAAGCAAATTAATAACATGCATTGTTTTAGAAATTATGCATTTAATAACTACTACTATTTGCTCACATGGGGGATTCCTGTACAGGTTGAACCCCGGTAATCCGGCACCCGACGGTCCGGCACCTTCAGTGGTCCGGCACGAATTGAAACCGGCGGTCTTTAGTTTGCGGAGCAGCCGCTCTGTGGCGCCACCGTTTCCCGTGATATATACAAACATAATATTGTACCTAATGTTATTTTAGGTGTTATTTACCTAACCTTCAGTGGTTCGGAATTTTCAGTGGTCCGGCACCGGCCTTGTCCCGAGGGTGCCGGATTACCGGGGTCCAACCTGTAGTAAAACAGTGCTTAAAGTACAAAATGTCTTTGTTGCAGCACTTTTTAAACTTACCCAGAGCTTCTTCAGATGTTTTAAGAGCATGAGCATTTACGTTTATGCTCTCCGAAGATTTAAACTTTGCCGATAGAGAGTGGAGTTTGTACACATGTGCACAGTTCTCTCCTGGACCTGGGCCTGCGAATGCCCACTACAACCAAGCAGCTTAAACAAGCTCCTGCCATCTACAAGTTGTAAATTGATCTCCGATTGTAATTATATCCACTGTATCATAAGGTTTAGATTAGCTATGGAAAAGGACAGGGAGCAATCTAGAGTAAAAATACTTAATTGGAGGAAGGACAATTTCAGTGGAATGGGAACGGATCTGGTCCGGGTAAATTGGAATCAAAGATTGGCAGGCAAAACTGTAGTGGAACAATGGGCTGCCTTTAAAGAGGAAATAGTTCGGGTACAGCTGAGGTACATTCCCACTAGGGGGAAAGGTAGGGCAACTAAAGTCAGAGCTCCCTGGATGACGAAAGAGATAGAGTAAGATGAAGCAGAAAAAGAGTGCATATGACAGATGTCAGGTCGAGAATACATCTGAAAATCAGGCTAAATATAGAAAGTTCAGAGGAGAAGTGAAAAAGAAAATAAGAGGGGCAAAGAGAGGGTATGAGAATAGAATGGCAGCTAACATATAAAAGGTAATCCAAAAGTCTTCTCTAGGCATATAAATAGTAAACAGGTAGTAAGAGGGGGTGCGGGGCCGATTAGGGACCTAAAGGGAGACCTACGCATGAAAGCAGAGGGTATGGCAGAGGTACTAAATGAATACTTTCCATCTGTCTTCACCAAGGAAGAGGATGCTGCCATAGACATAGTGAAGGAGGATGTAGAGAAGATACTGGATGGGATAAAAATTGATAAAGATGAGGTACTAGAAAGGCTGGCTGCACTTTAAGTAAGTCTCCAGGACCAGATGGGAAGCATCCTAGGAAGAAATCACGGAAGCACTGGCCATAATATTCCAATCCTCCTTAGATACAGGGGGTGGTGCCAGAGGACTGGAGAATTGCAAATGTTACACCATTGTTCAAAAAAGGGTGTAAAGATAAACCCAGCAACTACAGGCCGGTCAGTTTAACCTCGGTAGTGGGGAAGCTTTTAGAAACAATAATCGGGGACAAAATTAACAGTCACTTGGACAAGTGTGGATTAATTAAGGAAAGCCAGCACAGATTTGTTAAAGGCAAATCGTGTTTAACCAACTTGATTGAGTTTTTTGATGAGGTAACAGAGAGGGTTGATGAAGGCAATGCAGTTGACGTGGTGTACATGGATTTCCAAAAGGTGTTCAACAAAGTGCTACATAATAGGCTTGCCAGAAAGTTGAAGCCCATGGAATAAAAAGGACAGTGGCAGCATGGGCACAAAATTGGCTAAGTGATAGGAAACAGAGAGAGGAGAGTGATAGACTTCAAGAGGACATAGACAGGCTGGTGAAATGGGCGGACACGTGGCAGATGTAATTTAATGCAGAAAAATGCGAAGTGATACATTTTGGTAGAAAGAATGAGGAGAGGAAATATAAACTAAAGGTACAATTCTCAAGGGGGTGCATGAAGAGAGAGACCTGGGGGTATATGTGCACAAATCGTTGAAGGTGGCAGAACAGGTTGAGAAAGCAGTTTAAAAAGCTTACGGGATCCTGGGCTTCATAAATAGAGGCATAGAGTACAAAAGCATGGAAGTTATGATGAACCTTTATAAAACACTGGTTCGGCCTCAACTGGAATATTGTGTAAAATTCTGGGCACGACACTTTAGGAAGGATATGAAGGCCTTAGAGAGGGTCCAGAAAAGATTTACCAGAATGATTCCAGCAATGAGGGACTTCAGTTACGTTGATAGACTGGAGAAGCTGGGGTTGTTCTCCTTGGAGCAGTGAAGGTTGAGTGGAGATTTGATAGAGGTGTTCAAAATCATCAGGGGTCTGGACAGAGTAGATAGAGAGAAACTGTTCCCATTGGCAGAAGGGTCGAGAACCAGAGGACACAGATTTAAGGTGATTGGCAAAAGAACCAAAGGCGACATGAGGAAAAACATTTTTACGCAGCGAGTGGTTAGGATCTGGAATGCACTGACTGAAAGAGTGGTGGAGGCAGATTCAATCGCGGCTTTCAAAAGGGAATTGGATAAGTACCTGAAAGAAAAAAATTTGCAGGGCTACGGGGAAAGGTCGGGGGAGTGGGATTAGCTGACGTGATCTTGCAGAGAGCCGGCACGGGCTGAATGGCCTTTGATGCGCTATCAATTACTCATAAAAGACTGAGAGTTAGAAGAGTAACTAAAGGCTTTTATTAACAACAGAATGGAGGTCTGCCTCGAGTGGTCGACCGGTCCAGGATACAAGGGCTGGGGAGCAGTCACCTTTATACTAGGACCTGTGGGAGGAGTCAGCCGAGGCATGTCCAGGCATGTACACAGTGGAATACAAACAGGACAAACAGGAATACAAACAGTGGTTTACCACATTCACCCCTTGTTTAAAATTGAGTCCGGCGGGGTGAAGTGTATTAAAAGTTAGTGTATTGGAGTCTCTCCGGAGGTCTTGTCTGCCGCTGTGATCGGCGTGACGACGGCAGGGGTAGTGAAGCTTCCGGCGTCGAGTCCAGCGTAGGCTGTGGCACAGGTGTGTCGTCCTCGTAGATGTCGAGCGGGTCGCGGGGCCCAGGCCTGCCGTCTGCTGGGGCTGGATATCGGATCGTGGGGGGGGGTGGTAGTGGGTAGTGGGTTACTGTGGTCCCCGAGGGTGCAAGGTCTCTTATGGAGACTGTGTCCTCCCGCCCGTCCGGGTATGCGATGTAAGCATACTGGGGGTTGGCGTGGAGGAGGTCGACCCTCTCGACCAGGGGGTCCGTTTTATGGGTCCTCACGTGTCTTCTCAGTAGGACCGGCCCTGGGGACGTCAGCCATGGCGGTAGCGATGTCCCTGATGTGGACTTCCTTGGGAAGACAAACATTTTCTCATGGGGGGTGGCGTTAGTGGCAGTGCAGAGCAGTGACCGAATAGAGTGGAGCGCATCGGGGAGCACATCCTGCCAGCGGGAGGTTGGAAGGCCCCTAGACTTTAAGGCTAGCAGGACGGCCTTCCAAACTGTCGCATTTTCTCTTTCCACCTGTCCGTTCCCCCGGGGGTTGTAACTGGTGGTCCTGCTTGTGGCAATACCCCTAGTTAGCAGGTACTGACGGAGTTCGTCGCTCATAAACGATGAGCCCCGGTCGCTATGGATATAGCTGGGGAAGCCGAACAGGGTGAAGAGGTTGTTCAGACATTTAATGACCGTGGCACTGGTCATGTCCGGGCAGGGGAAGGCGAACGGGAAACGGGAGTACTCATCAATAATATTGAGGAAGTACACATTGCGGTCGGAGGAGGGGAGAGGCCCTTTAAAATCAATGCTCAGGCGCTCGAAGGGGCGAGTGGCTTTTATCAGGTGGGCCCTGTCTGGTCTATAAAAGTGTGGTTTGCACTCAGCGCAGACTTGGCAGTTCCTGGTCATGGTCCTGACCTCCTCAATAGAGTAAGGCAGGTTGCGGGCCTTGATGAGGTGGAAGAACCTGGTGACCCCCGGGTGGCAGAGGTCATTGTGGAGGACCCGTAGTCTATCGATCTGCGCGCTGGCGCAGGTGCCACGCGATAGCGCATCCGGGGGTTCATTTAGCTTCCCTGGCCGGTACAAGATCTCGTAGTTGTAGGTGGAAAGTTCGATTCTCCACCTCAAGAACTTGTCATTTTTGATTTTGCCCCTCTGCTTGTTGTTAAACATAAAAGCAACTGAACGCTGGTCAGTGAGCAGGGTAAATCGTTTTCCGGCCAGGTAGTGCCTCCAATGACGCACAGCCTCCACAATCGCCTGGGCCTCCTTCTCAACAGCGGAGTGTCTGGTCTCCGGGCCTTGGAGGGTTCGTGAAAAGAAGGCCACGGGTCTCCCCGCCTGATTGAGGGTAGCGGCCAGGGCAAAGTCGGACGCGTCGCTTTCCACCTGGAAGGGGATGGATTCGTCCACTGCGTGCATGGTGGCTTTGGCAATGTCCTCCTTGATACGGTGGAAGGCTAAGCGGGCCTCTGCCGTCAAGGGAAAAGAGGTGGACTTGATCAGCGGACGGGCCTTGTCCGCATAGTAGGGGACCCACTGGGCGTAATAGGAGAAAAACCCTAGGCACCTCTTCAGGGCCTTGAGGCAGTGGGGCAGTGGAAGTTCCATAAGGGGACGCATCCGGTCGGGGTCGGGGCCGATGACTCCGTGTTCCACAACACAGCCAAGGATGGCGAGGCGGTTTGTGTGGAATATGCACTTCTCCTTGTTATATGTCAGGTTTAGGAGTTGGGCGGTGCGGAGGAATTTTTCGAGGTTTGCGTCATGGTCCTGCAAGTCACGGCCGCAGATGGTCACATTGTCCAGATATGGGAAAGTGGCCTGCAACGCATTTTGATCTACCATCCGGTCCATCTCCCTTTGGAAGATGGAGACCCCGTTGGTGACGCCAAAGGGAACCCTAAGGAAGTGATAGAGGCGGCCGTTTGCCTCAAAGGCAGTGTACTGGCGGTCCTCAGGGCGGATGGGGAGCTGGTGGTACGCTGATTTCAGGTCAATGGTCGAGAAGACGCGGTACTGCGCGATCTGGTTGACCATATCAGCTATACGGGGGAGTGGGTAGGCATCCAGCAGGGTGTAGCGATTTATTGTCTGGCTGTAGTCGATGACCAGGCGCTGCTTCTCGCTGGTCTTAACGACCACAACCTGGGCTCGCCAGGGGCTGGTGCTGCCCTCAATAATCCCTTCTTTCAGGAGCCGCTCCACTTCGGTTTTAATGAAAACCCTGTCCCCGGCACTGTATCGCCTGCTCTTTGTGGCGATGGGCTTACAGTCGGGGGTGAGGTTAGCAAACAGTGGTGGGGGGGGTGACTCTGAGTGTGGAGAGGTTGCACCTGGTGCGCGGCGGGCAATTTGGAAGCTGCTGGCTGCGGACTGTGAGTGGGGGTAGGGGTCCACCGTACGCCATCGTAACACTTTTAAGGTGGCACTGAAAATCTAACCCCAGCAGGACGGCAGCGCAGAGGTCAGGCAGGGCCAGAAGTTTAAAATGATCGTACACGGTCCCGTCTACTACGAGTGTCACCACGCAGTAGCCGCCGATGTCCGCCGACTGGGACTCGGAGGCCATAGAAATCCGCTGTTGCGCAGGCAGGACTGGGAGAGAGCAACGCCGCACCGTGTCGGGGTGGATGAAGCTCTCCGTGCTCCCAGAGTCAAAAAGGCAGATTGTATCGTGACCATTTACCTTAATGTCCATTGTGGAACTGGCCAGTTGGTGCGGTCTCGCTTGGTCCAGTGTAACGGATGCCAGCGTAGGGGTCGGTGTGTCGCTGCGGGTATCAGATGAGGCGGTGTCGGGGGCCTGCTGCGTCCCGGCTGTCGTCCAAGATGGCGGCGTCCATGATCCCCATGTGGCTGGAGGCGTCCAAAATGGCTGCTGTACCGGTGATTCGCACACGGCCGGGGAGGTCCAAAATGGCGGCCCGCATGGCCCACACGCGGCGCTGCTGGGGTTCGGGTGGCTTTGGCCCTGCAGACGCTAGCGTAGTGTCTCTTCTTCCCGCAGCCCGAGCAGATCGCGTTTTTCGCCGGGCAGCGCGCTCTGGGGTGTTTTGCCTGGCCACAGAAGTAGCATTTCTGGCCTTGGGGCACTGCTGTCTGGCCTTGGGACACTGCTGCGGTAGTTGGGCCGTTGTTGGGGTGTGGCTGGGGTGGCACGGCGCTATGAGGCGGTCCTACCGTGTCCCAGGCTGTCATTCCCCGCGGCGTCCACGGTGCAGAGGAGTAGGCATCCATGCCCTGGTAGGCTGCATCCAACGATAGTGCGAGTTCAGAGGCCTTGTTGAGGTCGAGGTTACTCTGCTCCAACAGTCGCTGTCGTGTGTAATTGGATCTGTGGCCCGCTACAAAAGCGTCCCGGATAAGTTCCTCTGTGTACACGGCGGCCTTTACATCCTTACAACCACAGGCCCGGCCAAGCACAGACAGTGCCTGAAGGTATTCCACGGTCGATTCCCCAGGTTGTTGTTTACGACTCCCCAGGAGGTGCCTGGCGTACACTTCGTTCACTGGGCACGTGTACTGGTCCTTGAGGAGCTTGATAGCATCCGCGTACGAGGTCGCGTCTTGGATGACCGAGTACACTCGGTGGTTCACTTTGGAGGTCAGGACATCCAGTTTGTCCTCGTCCGATTTGATTGCTTCGGAGGCGGTCAGGAATTTTTCAAAACACTTAAGCCAGTGAGTAAACTTGGTGGATGAGTCCGCCTCCCGATGATCTAAGTCCAGGCATGCTGGTGTGAGGATCTTCTCCATTATAAAAATGTTGTTAATAAAATTGATGTGCTATCAATTACTCATAAAAGACTGAGAGTTAGAAGAGTAACTAAAGGCTTTTATTAACAACAGAATGGAGGTCTGCCTCGAGTGGTCGACCGGTCCAGGATACAAGGGCTGGGGAGCAGGCACCTTTATACTAGGACCTGTGGGAGGAGTCAGCCGAGGCATGTCCAGGCATGTACACAGTGGAATACAAACAGGACAAACAGGAATACAAACAGTGGTTTACCACAGCCTTCTTTTGTGCTGTAACCATTCTATGATTCTATGACAGGACAGCAACATGCTGAAAGCCCCCTGTTAGCAGGCTTTAGCATTCCTGTGTATATTTTGCAATGTACATTTTGTTTTGGGAAAAAATAAATCATTTGTAATTAAATTGTTCAAATTTGAAGATGATACCAAACTAAGAGGGGCGGTGGAATCAGAGGAGACAGCTCAGAAATTACAGAACGAATTGGGCAGAATATGTAAGTGGGCAGAAATATAATGTAGACACGGGGAACGTTCTACCCATGGAAAGGAAAACTAAACGACAAGTGTACTGTATGAATGGTGATGAAATAGCTCAGGATGAAGCTGAAACAGACCTAGGAATGTCAGTAGATGTAACGCTAAACGTGTCCAACAGCAGCGATCAACAAGCCAATGGGATGTCGAACTATATTGTCATAACAGTGGAATACAAGTCCGAGGTGGTCGTGATTAAACTTTAAAGTGCTCTGGTTAGACCACACCTCGAATACCACGTCCAGTTCTGGTCACCCAAGAAATGAGGCAGACATTCAGCTGCTGCAGGCAGTGCTGAGAAGAGCCACGAGGCTGATTCCCAGGGCCAGAGGTCTGAGTTATGAGGACAGACAGGGGAGACTTGGGGTCTTCAGCTTAAACTGACGCAATGAGGCGATCTTATGTTAAATTGTTAAGGATACAGGGAAAATTAACCCGGAGTATTACTTTAAATTAAACTGCAGGAGTAGAACTAGGGGACGCAGGTTCAAACTAGTAATAGGTTATTTTAGAACTCATATCAGGAAATTCTAGTTCTCACAGAGTGCTCAATGTGTGGAATAAACTTCCTGATAGAGTAGTGAAGGAAAAAACCCTGGAATCATTTAAGAAAAAATTGGATGCTGCAATGGGGGTGGGGGTTATTAGGATCTCTCTGAACCCTGTCAAGCCCCATAAGAATTTTATACATTTCAATGAGATCACCTCTCATTCTTCTAAACTCTAGAGTATATAGGCCGAGTCTACTCAATCTCCTCTCATAGGACAATCCCCCCATCCCAGGAATCAGTCTGGTGACCCTTCATTGCACTCCCTCTAAGACATGTATATCCTTCCTTAGGTAAGGAGACCAAAACTGTACACGGGTGTGATCTCACCAGGACCCTATATAACTGCAGTAAGATGTCTTTACTCTTATACTCAAATCCTTTTGTAATAAAGGCTAATATGATGGAGACATGGGAAGTATTCCAGTAATATTCTGGGTTAATTTTTTCTATATCCTTAACAATTTGACAGAAGATTGCTTAGTGATCTTGTAAAAGGAAATCCAGTTGCAATATAGTCACATTTGTGCACACTTTGTTGTGATTTGTGGATTAATCTCTGAAATCATGTTTATTTTTAGAACTACTCCAAGGTGACAGATCTATTTAGGACTTGTGTAGGACACATCTGGGGCAGTTAACTATGATGTGCATGCTCCTGTCTACCTGTTTGGAATGGATACAGACACATCTGTCTACTTGATGAGATGGATACACATATACCTTTCTATCTCTCTGGCATAGATACAGACACATCTATCTCACTGACTGAGACCGATATACACATACCTGCCCACCTGCCTGGGACAGATACACGGTATCTATTTGGGGCAAGCAAAATGATCCTCAGATAAGTGTTGATTTATTGTTTCTGTCTGTAAGAAGTGTTTTAGCTCCAGTAAAACCTAAGTACCAGGGTAATGCAGCTATACGAAACCACGTCAGTCTGTTGTGGAATTGTCTGAACACTGCTCTCTGTCAGGAGTTTACAGGGGCTGCACAGAGCCCATGAGAGAGTAGGTTTTACATGGCCCATTGAAGGAGCAGGCTTGATGGGCAGAATGACCTTTTCTTGACCCATCTTTTCTTAAGCTGCTTTTATATTGATCTTGTGTTGCCAGCACCCAGTACCTGCAGACCAAGCTAAAGCTTCCAGGTTGTATAAGAGCAGTAGCCATGGGGACCTGTTTTTTAACTGGGTCTTCCAGACTGTCACTGGTCTAGCCGACTCCAGCGGCAGCGTGTTTCCTGTTGTGACATTGTGATTCTCTTCCTCGGAAAGATATATTGGCCCTGAAAGGTGTGCAGCGCAGATTCACCAGAATGATTTTTTTATTCATTCACGGGATGTGGGCGACACTGGCTGGCAAGGCCGGCATTTATTGCCCATCCCTAAATGCCCTTGAGAAGGTGGTGGTGAGCCACCTTCTTGAACCGCTGCAGTCCGTGTGGTGAAGGTGCTCCCACAGTGCTGTTAGGGAGGGAGTTCTAGGATTTTGACCCAGCGACGATGAAGGAACAGCGATATACTTCCAAGTCAGGATGGTGTGTGACTTGGAGGGGAACTTGGAGGTGGTGGTGTTATCATGCGCCTGCTGCCCTTGTCCTTCTTGGTGGTAGAGATCACGGGATTCGGAGGTGTTGTTGAAGATACCGGGGCATAAAGGGTTAAATTATGAGGACAGGTTGCATTGACTAGGCTCATAGTCCCTAGAGTTTAGAAGGTTGATGGATGATCTGATCGAGCTGTTTAAAATGTTCAAAGGATTCGATAGGGTAGATACAGAGAAACTGTTTCCTCTGGTGAGGGATATGAGAACGAGGGGACATAATCTTAAAAGTAGAGCTAGGCCATTTAGGAGGGAAATCAGGAAGCACTTTTTTACACAAAGGGTAGTAGAAACCTGGCATTCGCTCCCCAAAAGGCTATGGATGATGGGACAATTGGAGCTTTGAAGACGGAGAGTGATGGATTTTTGTGAGGGAAGGGTATCAAGGGACTTGGAGCTCAGGCGGATAAAAGGAGTTGCGTTGCAGATCAGCCATGATCACATTGAATGGTGGAGTGACTGAATGGCCTACTCCTGTTCTGATGTTCAAATCCCTTCATGGTTTCATCCCTCCCTATCTCTCTAACCTCCTCCAGCCCTACAACACTCTGAGAACTCTGCATTCCTCCAACTCTGGACTCTTCTGCAACCCCACTTCTTTCACCCCACCATTATCGGCCGTGCTTTCAGCTGTCTAGGCCCTAAGCCCTCGAATTCTCGCCCTAAACCTCCCTGCCCCCCTCTCCTTCTTTGAAGACTCTCCTTCGAACCTACCTCTTTGACCAATCTTTTGGTCACCTGTCGTAATGTCTGCTTCTTTGGCAAGGTATCAGTTCTTGTCTGATTACGCTCCTGCGAGGTGCCTTGGGATGTTTCCCGACGTTAAAGGTGCTGTATAAATGTTGTTGTGATGATATTGGCATCTACATGCGCACCCTGCTGTAGCCTTGGATATTTTGGGAGTCTGATGTAACTGAGTGCTGAGATCCCGAGGCAGCAGTTCACAGACGCACAGTGGCCAAACTGCCATGGCCCAGTCTGTGTGTGAGCATTAGACACTGTGAACCGCACGGAGACTGGCTGGAGAACTGGGAGTAAACACCAGGGACTTAAAGTGCATTCAGGTCATTCTCCCACAACTCGAGCTGCAATGTGAAAGCAGCTTTATATCTTTATGTTGATGCACCTGCCTTATTTTCAGTTACACCAGAACAGATGGTATTTACTGACGGTAAGTAGTGAATATTTAGTATACCTTTCCCTAGGCACACATTTTTATCTGTGAGCTTAGAACTAAGTTTTTCACTTTTCAGTTTAATCTGTCTAATATTTTAAATTAATATAGACATATTTTAATACCCTGCTCTGTCTTACCCTGTCTAAAACCAAACTGCCTCCTTCATTGTCAGCCTTGGCGCAGTGGGTAGCACGCTCGCCTCTGATCAGAAGGTTGTGGGTTCAAGTCCCAGGCCATTGAGTTGAGCACAAAATCTAGGCTGCCACTTCAGAGCAGTACTGAGGGAGTGCTGCACTGTCGGAGGTGCCGTCTTTTGGATGAGACGTTCAACCGAGGCCCCCGTCTGCCCTCTCAGGTGGCCGTACAAGATCCCATGGCACTATTTCAAAGAAGGGAAGGGGGAGTTCTCTCCAGTGTCCTGGCCAATATTTATCCCTCTCAATCAACATCACCAAAAAACAGATTATCTAGTCATTATCACATCGCTGTTTGTGGGTGTTTACTGTGAGCAAATTGACTGCTGCATTTCCTACATTACAACTACACTTCATTGGCTATGACAGACACTATATAAATGCAAATTCTCTCTTTTCTTCAAGAGAGCAGGATTGTCTGATTTGTACGGTGGCATAGTGGTTAGCACTGTTGCCTCACAGCGCCAGGGACCCGGGTTCGAATCCGGCCTCGGGCGACTGTCTGTGTGGAGTTTGCACATTCTCCCCGTGTTTGCGTGGGTTTTCTCCGGGTGCTCCGGTTTCCTCCCACAGTCCAAAGATGTGCGGGTTAGGTTGATTGGCTATGATAAATTGACCTTTAGTGTTAGGGGGATTAAATACGTGGGGTTACAGGGATAGGGTGGGATATGTGTTGGTATAGGGGTTATGGGGATCGGGTGGGATATGTGTCGGTGCAGGCTCGATGGGCCGAAATGGCCTCTATCTGCACCGTGGGGTTTCTGTGTGTTTCTGTGTGATAGCAAAATACTGCAGATGTTGGAAATCCGAAATAACAACAGAAAATGCTGGAAAAACTCAGCAGGTCAGGCAACATCTTTTGAAGAAGGGTTCGACCCAAAACGTCAACTCAAATTTCTCTCCACGGATGTTGCCTGACCTGCTGAGTTTTTCCAGCATTTTCTGTTGTCTGATTTGTAGGCGTAGCAAAAGGACCCATAAGTGCAGTTCCTCAGTTGATCCACTGGGGGGCCCCATTGCGTGATGCAGATAGTTTGGCCTCCCATCCTGAGCGGGGCCTTCCCTGCAGGTGCAGTTTAAATGGGGATTGGACCTTGGATCTTGGGCTGCGGTTTTCAAAGAATATTAGATGTACTCGCAGTATGAGAACGCCAAAGCACCAGAAAAAGTCTCAAAATCCCATGTAATAAAAATGGAATTTGACATACTCATCACAAGTCAGTGGCCTTGACCTTTTGAATTCTCAGGTTCGGAGTAATGTTTTCCACTGCCTTTATATAACTTCTTGAAAATTTTCCCTCTTGTTGCTTTTTCACTTCAATAAGTATTGTTGCAATATAATTCGATTTTCAGGATGAATTCAACCTGAGTAAAGAAGGACAAAAAAGAAAGACTTGCATTTATATAGCGCCTTACACGGCCTCGGGACGTCCCAAAATGCTTTACAGCCAATTACGTACTTTTGAAGTGCAGTCACTGTTGTAATGTAGGAAATGCAGCAGCTAATTTGCAAGATCCCACGAACAGCAATGCAGTAACGACCAATTAATCTGTTTTTAGTGATGTTGGTTGAGGGATAAATATTGGCCAGGACAACAGGGAGAACTCTCCTGCTCTTCTTCGAATAGTTTTTTGCTTCCACCTGTGAGAGCAGACGGTGCCCCGGTTTAACGTAAGACGGCACCTCCGACAGTGCAGCACTCCCTCAGCGCTGCACTTGGACTGTCGGCCTAGATTTCGTGCTCAATTCTCTGAAGTGGGACTGTGAGCCCACAACTTTCTGACTCCGAGGCGGGAGTGCTACCAAGGCAGAGATTTCTATGGAACTAATGGGTTGAGTATTCACTGTGTGTGAATTTTGAAGTGGGCGTTGCATAATGTCAAAATTCATTAAATTCTGACACAACAACAACAACTTGTATTTATATAGCACCTTTAACGTAGTAAAATGTCCCAAGGCGCTGCACAGGAGTATTTTAATACAAACAATTTGGCACTGATCCACATAAGGATAAATTAGGGCAGGTGACCAAAAGCTTGGTCAAAGAGGTAGGTTTTAAGGAGCGTTTTAAAGGAGGAAAGCGAGGTAGCGAGGCGGAGAGGTTTAGGCAGGAAATTCCAGAGCTTAGGGCCTAGGCAACAGAAGGCACGGCCACCAATGATTGAGCGATTATAATCAGGGATCCTCAAGAGGGCAGAATTAGAGGAGCGCGGATATCTCAGGGGATTGTGGGGCTGAAGGAGATTACAGAGATAGGAAGGGGCGAGGCCATGGAGGGGTTTGAAAACAAGGGTGAGAATTTTGAAATCGAGGCGCTGCTTAACTGGGAGCCAATGTAGGTCAGCAAGCACAGGGGAGATGGGCGAACGGGACTTGGTGCGAGTTAGGACACAGGCAGCCGAGTTTTGGATGACTACAAATTTACGTAGGGTGGAATGTGGGAGGCCAGCCAGGAGTGCGTTGGAATAGACAAGTCTAGAGAAAACAGAGGCATGGATGAGGGTTTCAGCAGCGGATGAGCTGAGGCGAGGGCGGAGACGGGTGATGTTATGGAGGTGGAAGTAGGTGGTCTTTGTTATGCTGCGGATATGTGGTCGGAAGCTCATTTCAGGGTCAAATATGACACCAAGATTGCGAATGGTTTGGTCCAGCCTCAGACAGATGTTGGGGAGAGGGATGGAGTCAGTGACTAGGGAACGGAGTTAGTGGTGGGGACCGAAAACAATGGCTTCGGTCTTCCCAATATTTAATTAGAGAAAATCTTTGCTTATCTAGGACTGTATGTCAGACAAGCAGTCTGACAATTTAGAGACCGTGGAGGGGTCGAGAGCTGGGTGTCGTCAGTGTACATGTGTTTTCAGATGATGTCGCCAAGCGGCAACATGTAGATGAGAAATAGGAGGGGGCCAAAGATAAAGCCTTGGGGGGACACCAGAACGTCTAACATTTTTTGCCTGTTTAATTCCTGAATAATTCAAATTGGTTTCGTGTAACTGAAAGAAGAAACAACTTGTGATTATGTAGCTTGCTTCACGTCCTCAGGATGCCTCAGAGCTTTGCAACCAATGGGATACTAACATGGATAAGGAGTGGCAGAACAAACAGGTTGAACTGAACTCTGACCTCACTGGGAAGACTGAACACTCACTGCAGGTTCACTGTAAAAGGATTGTCAGATATACCTGACTAATGACCACAGATCCTTTTGTGGTTCCGATTTAGTTCATCCGTTATCAAATTCGCTCCAAGGTAAATATTGAAAAAAACAATCTTCTTTGGTTTTTGAAGTGCAGCGTGCACCCATGCGCTGAGTAATTACTCCCCGACTCACTGACCCGAGCCCTGGAAAATCCCAAAGAGGGGGTTGTCGTTCAGGAGTTTCCAACTTCTCTGAATTAATGAAGCAAGGAATTCTACAGAAAACGACGACTCCCTTGCACAAAAAAAACCTTGTAGACCAATGATTTCAGTCGTGTGGCGCTGAGCAACGTTCCCTAAAAGCTGTGCGGCCGCGCTCCAGGAATCCCACGCAACTGGCCTTCCAATGTAAAAACCCCGCGTGCGCTATTTTGAATGGCCCACAGAGAGCCCCTGGCGCCAAAAACAATTAGAGGGAAGATTGGTACCGAACCTAACACACTTAGACAGGCCGGGTTCGCTCCTTGATCACTCAGTTCCTAGAATCATAGCATCTTCTAGCACAGAAGGAGGCCAATTGGCCCATCGCGCCTGTGCCAGCTCTTTGGAAAGAGCGATCCAATTAGTCTTACCAAGTGTCTGTCCATCACTCAGGTTGAATTCACTCTCAAAACTGAATGATATGGGACCGCATGACGGCCCTTGAGCTGCAGATGGACTCACTTTGGAGCATCCACGATTCTGAGAGGGGTGTGGATAGCACATTTAGTGAGTTGGTCACACCGCAGGTTAAGGCCAGCGTAGACAGTACATGGGTGACCAAAAGGCAGAGCAAGGGCAGGAAGGTAGTGCAGAAATCCCCTGGGGTTGTCTCCCTTAGCAACAGGTTCACCGTCTTAGGTACTGTTGTCGGGGGGGGTGACGCATCGGGGGAAGGCACCAGCAGCCAGGCTCATGGCACCATGACTGGCTCTGTTGCAAAGAAGGGAGGGAAAAAGAGTGGCAGGGCTATAGTAATAGGGGATTCGATTGTAAGGGGAATAGATAGGGGTTTCTGTGGTCGCGACCGAGACTCCAGGATGGTATGTTGCCTCCCTGGTGCAAGGGTCAAGGATGTCTCGGCGCGGGTGCAGAACATTCTGGAGGGGGAGGGGGAACAGCCAGTTGTCGTGATACATGTTGGTACCAACGACGTAGCTAAAAAAAGGGAAGAGGTCCTACAAGTAGAATTTAGGGAGTTAGGAGCCAAGCTAAAAAGTAGGACCTCGAAGGTAGTAATCTCTGGATTACTACCAGTGCCACGTGCTAGTAAGAGTACAGAGAACAGGATAGTTAGGCTAAATACGTGGCTTGAGCAGTGGTGTAAGAGGGAGGGTTTTAAATTTTTGAGGCATTGGAACCAGTTTTGTGGTAGGTGTGACCTATACAAAAGGGACGGTCTACACCTGTGCAGAGATGGAACTGATGTTCTCGGGGTAATTTTTGATAAAGCAGTTCGGGAGCATTTAAACTAGTATGGCAGGGGGCTAGAAACCTATGTAGTGAAATAGAGGAAAGTGAAAGGCAGACAGAAATAAATGGTAAAAGGGTGAGGAACAAAAAACAAAGGGCCAAACTAATTCATAAAAAATGTGAGCATAAAAAAAGCCTGAGGGTTTTATACCTTAATGCGAGAAGCATCAGGAACAAGGTAGATGAATTAGCTGTGGAAATAGAGGTTAATAATTATGATCTAATTGGGATTACGGAAACATGGTTGCAGGGTGAGCAGGGCTGGGAGCTTAACATACAGGGGTATTCAGTATTTAGGAAGGATCGACAAAAAAGAAAGGGAGGAGGGGTAGCATTGCTAGTAAAAGAGGGGATAAATGCAATTGAAAGGGAGGATATTAACTCAGTTAATACAGAATCTATATGGGTGGAGCTAAGAAATAGCGAGGGGCGAAAAACATTAATAGGAGTGGTATATAGGCCTCCAAATAGTAAAATAGAGGTTAGGGAGGGCATCACGAGGGAAATTAGAGAAGCGTGCAATAAGAGCACAGCTGTCATCATAGGTGACTTTAACTTACATATAGATTGGACTAGCCTAATCAGTAAAAATAATGAGGAGGAGGAATTCCTTGAGTGTTTAAGGGATGGTTATCTGGATCAATATGTCGAGGAACCAACTCGGGAACAGGCTATATTGGACTGGGTACTGTGCAATGAGAAGGGACTAATCAGTAATCTTGTTGTACGGGGACCCTTGGGTCAGAGCGATCATAACATGATCGATTTCTCACTCGAAATGGAGAGCGAAGAAATTGACTCAGAGACTAAGGTCCTGAATTTAAACAAGGGGAATTATGATGCCATGAGACGGGAACTGAGTAGGTCTGATTGGACAACGTTCCTGAGAGGACTGGAGGTAGATAAACAATGGCAAACATTTAAAGATAGAATGACAAAATTGCAAAAATTGTTTATACCAATCTGGCATAAAAGGAAATCTAAAAAGGTGACTCAACCGTGGATAACAGGGGAAATTAGAGACAGCATAAAATCCAAAGATAGGGCGTATAAAATAGCCAAAAAAAGCGCCAGAGCGGAAGATTGGGAACAGTTTAAGATAGAGCAAAGGAGGGCAAAGGGCATGATCAAGAGGGGCAAAATAGCTTACGAAAACAAGCTGGCGGAAAATATAAAAACTAACTCCAAAAGCTTTTATAAATATATCAAAAGGAAAAGACTGGTGAAAACCAAAGTTGGTCCATTGCAGTCAGATACGGGGGAATATATAATGGGAAATAAGGAAATGGCAGATCAACTAAATGCATACTTTGGGTCAGTCTTTACGAAGGAAGACACAAAAAACCTCCCTGGGATATCGGGAAAAATAGGGACATTGGCAAAGGAGGAACTGACGCAAATCAATATCTCTAAGGATATGGTGTTAAGGAAGCTAAAGGGATTGAAGGTGGACAAATCCCCAGGGCCTGATAACATGCATCCTAGGGTACTGAAGGAGGTGGCCCTAGAGATAGCGGATGCACTAAGGATGATTTTTCAGAATTCATTAGACTCGGGAACAGTGCCGATGGATTGGAGGGTAGCTAACGTTACCCCACTATTCAAAAAGGGGGGTAGGGAAAAAGCAGGTAATTACAGACCTGTAAGCCTTACATCAGTTGTGGGCAAAATGCTGGAGTCCATCATTAAGGATGAAATAGCGGAGCACTTAGCAAATGGGGACAGGATAGGACAGAGTCAACATGGATTTACAAAGGGTAAATCGTGCTTGACTAATCTATTGGAATTTTTTGAGGGAGTAACTGGTAGAATAGATGGGGGAGAGCCAGTAGATGTGGTGTACCTGGACTTCCAAAAGGCCTTCGATAAGGTCCCACATAAAAGATTAGCATGGAAAATTGAGGCTCATGGGATAAAGGGGAAAGTTTTGGCGTGGATAGGGAACTGGCTGTCAGATAGAAAACAGAGAGTTGGAATAAACGGCTCATTTTCTGAATGGCAGGCAGTAACAAGTGGGGTACCACAGGGATCTGTCCTGGGCCCCCAGCTGTTCACAATTTACATTAATGACCTGGATCAGGGAGTCGGATGCAGCATTTCCAAATTTGCAGACGACACTAAACTAGGAGGTGGGGTGGGCTCAGAGGAAGAGACCAGGAAGCTCCAGAGCGATTTGGACAGACTGGGCGATTGGGCGGATAAATGGCAGATGCACTATAATGTGGACAAGTGCGAAGTTATCCACCTTGGGTGCAGGAACGGGAGGGCAAATTATTATTTAAATGGCAATAGATTGGGAGAGGGGGAAGTACAGAGAGACCTGGGTGTTCTTGTACACCAGTCACTGAAGGCGAGCATGCAGGTGCAACAGGCGGTCAAGAAGGCAAACGGTATGCTGGCCTTCATAGCAAAAGGGTTAGAATACAGGAACAGGGATACCTTGCTGCAGCTGTACAGGGCACTGGTGAGACCACACCTCGAGTACTGTGTACAGTTTTGGTCGCCTCATCTGAGGAAGGATGTTCTTGCCATGGAGGGGGTGCAGCGGCGATTCACCAGGCTGATACCAGGAATGGCGGGAATGACCTATGAGGAGAGACTATGTAGTTTAGGGATGTACACACTGGAGTTTAGAAGATTGAGAGGGGACCTCATAGAAGTGTATAAAATTCTGACAGGTCTAGACAGACTGGATGCAGAAGGAATGTTTCCCTTGGCGGGTGAGAACAGAACTAGAGGACATAATTTAAGGATAAGGGCTAAACCATTTAGGACAGAGATGAGGGGGAATTTCTTCACTCAGAGAGTGGTGAACCTGTGGAACTCATTGCCACAGAGGGCAGTGTACGCCAGCTCATTAAATATATTTAAGAGGGAATTAGATATATTTCTACGGGCAAAAGGGGTTAAGGGTTACGGAGAGAAGGCGGGAACGGGATACTGAATTAAAGGATCAGCCATGATCTCATTAAATGGCGGAGCAGGCACGAAGGGCCGAATGGCCTACTCCTGCTCCTATCTTCTATGTATCTATGTATCTATGTATATTATAAAGATACTTATTTAGAGTTAGCTGATCAACAGCTGGGGTGCTACAACTAACCTCCCTTAGGGAGTCATAAAGTATTCCTGCTTATTATCCAGTAGTGCTAGAAATGACTAGTGTATTGTTGCAGGGTGAAGGCAGGATCTGGCTTGGCTGTGGTAATCACAGATAGCCCCCCCACAGTTGAATAGCCTACTAACGGTCACTATCTGGGCTTGCACTTGAAGAAGAGCCAGTTGGGCAAGACATGGGGGGGGCCACTGCCTGTGGAACCGCACCTCAACACTAGGCAGTGCCTTCAGGACAGGAAGGGAGAAAATGGAGGGAAAAACAAATGGGACAGAGGGAATGACTCTGGACTTGCCAGTGCTTACTCTGGGCAGAATTTGCCAGCACGGGCTCGACAGGCCGAATGGCCTCCTTCTGCGCTGTAACCATTCTATGATTTAAATAAATGATGGGTAGGAAATAAGAACGTAAGAAAGAAATATGAGAAGGAATAGGCCATTCGGCCCGTTCAGCCTGCTCCACCATTCAATAAGATCATGGCTAAACTTCTACATCAACTCCACTTTCCCGTCTTATTCCCATATCCCTTGATTCTCTTAGTGCCCAAGAATCTATCGATCACTGTATTGAATATACTCCGACTGAGCATCCACAGCCCTCTGGGGTAGAGAATTCCAAAGATTCACAACCCTCTGAGTAAAGAAATTTCTCCTCAATTCAGTCCAAAATGGCCGACCCCCTTATCCTGAGACTATGACCCGAGTTCTAGACTCTCCAGACAGAGGAAACAGCCTCTCAGCATCTACCATGTCAAGCCCTCTAAGAATTTTATATGTTTCAGTGAAATCCTCCCTCATTTTTCTAAACTCCAGAGAGTATAGGCCCATTGTACTCAATCTCTCCTCATAGGACAACCCTCTCATCCTAGGAATCAATCCAGTGAACCTTTGTTGCACTGCCTCTGATGTGTTGCATCACCACACCAGTAAGGTATTGTGCCACGATGAGCTGGACTTCAGTGACCCTAATAACAGCCATTGTGTTAAATTCTGTTAATTTAGCATTACAGCACACATGCTGGCCAAGCACATTTTGAGACCATTGAGAGTTCCTTGTTAGATTCATCTCGTCCTGTTTTGCTGTGAGATGTTTACTTTATGTTGCATCATGAAGGAGCAGTCGAGGTGTTATTAATATCAACGTAGGAATTGGGTGGTGCAGTGGGTTAGATGTTGGTTTGTTACCTCTGGGACCAGGGGTTCACATCCAGTCTCTCTGCTGGATGTAAGGGCTCTACATGAAATTGGTTGGGAAGCCTCAATCCAGTTCCTAGTGGCCATGAGCGCACAACCAATTGGAAATAATTGACGATCTTTTTGAGGGCCCACAGGATGGGCCTGTGGGTAATGGGGAAAATATCACACACTAGTGCATTAGGGGGTGCTGTATTGTGTCTGTCGGGGGTAAAGTAAAGGCTTTTACTCTGCATCTAACTGGCATACCTCACCTCCTCCGAGACTATGGGTGCCTGATATGAAATATGGATGGGGGATCTTAGCTACAAGGACAGGTTGGAGAAGCTGGATTTCTTTTCATTAGAGCAAAGGAGGTTGAGGGGTGATTTGATAGAGGTGTACAAGATTATGACGGGTTTGGATAGGCTAGACGGGGAAAGGCTGTTCCCACTAGTTGATGGTACAAGGACTAGGGGACACAGATTTAAGGTTTTGGGCAAGAGATACAGGGGATGATGTGAGAAAAAACTTTTTTACGCAGCGAGTGGTGAGGACCTGGAACTCGCTGCCGATTGAAGTGGTGGAAGCAGAGACACTCGGGGGAAAAATTCAGTATCGCCCCATTTGGGGCGCCATTATCGGCCGGGCGCAAAGTTTAGCGCCTGGCGCTAATTATCGCCTCCGACGGCAAACTTGGCTTTTATCGCCCCTGAAGGTGACTTAAGCGCTAAATCAGGCGCTTCACACATGTCTTAAGGCGCAAAGGCCGAGGAACGAGGCGCTACCTCAGAGCGCTGGCGAAGCAAGGAAGGGCAAATCAAATTGAACCTGCAAAGTGCTGCTCAGTACCCAAAACTCCTTCACACAGCGTTGAATCTCTTCAGAAGTCTCTCTCAGAATGCGTGGTGCAAAAATGTCACCAACAAAAAAAGGCAGGAAGCAGTCGCCTTTAAATAGCGCTCCCCCAGTCCTTTTCTGACAGCAAAACGCTCCCCTCAACCTGTCGTTGCTAGCGGTAAGGCAGGGGGCGCCACTCAATATCCGGTCCGGGGTGCTACCGGGGCGTTGCGCACTCTACTGATGTCACGATCTGCCAGCGCAGGAGATCGTGGCGGTAGTGTTTAGCGCCGCCGCAAAATGTCTAGTTAATTTTGCGAGCGGCGCAAGCATTGCTGCCCCCCGGGCGCTAGTTACTTTGCGCCCCATTAGCGCCCTCTTAAGGCGCTAACAGGAGGCGCAAACAACTGAATTTTTCCCCCTCAATGTTTTCAAGGGGAGACTGGATAGGCACTTGAGGGAAATAAACTTGCAGGGCTACGGGGATAGAGTGGTGGAATGGGACTTACTGGATTGCTCTACAGAGAGCCGGCACGGACTTGATGGGCCGATTGGTCTCCTGTGCCGTTATGACTCTATGTTCCATCACGCAGGCACACACACACACAAAAGATTCATGCTGAGGTGCTGCCGTACTAAGTTAGTGTATAATTGCCTGAAAGGGCGGTGGAAGCAGATGCAATAGTAACTTTCAAAAGGGAATTGTATAGATCCGTGAAAAGGAAACATTTACAGGGCTAGGGGGTTAGAGCAGGAGAGTGGGACTAATTGGATAGCTCTTTCAAAGAGCCAGTACAGATCTAATGGGCCGAATGGCCTCCTTCTGTGCTGTATGACTCTATGAATTCTTTTTTAAAATGATATTTCTGCCACAACCATCACAGCGATCCTGCGCTCCCCTGTGGAATACTGGCAATGTATCATAGAAAAATTATAAAATAAAAACAGAAAATGCTGGAAATACTCAGCAGGTCAGGCAGCATCTGTGGAGAGAGAAACAGAGCTAACGTTTCAGGTCGATGACCCTTCGTCAGAGCTGGAAAAAGTTGGAGATGGAAGAGGTTTTTAAGCAAGTGTAGGGGCAGGGAGAGGGGGGGAGGGGAGGAAAGAACAAAAGGGAAGGTCTGTGATAGGATGGAAGGCAGGAGAGATTAAGAGACAAAAGGGATGATGGTGCAAAGCAAAAGGAGATGGTAATGGGACAAGTTAAGAAACAGAAGATGACTCTAGATGAAGTGTAAATGGCACTGGCAGAATGATTGACAGCTGCCATGTGAGAGAGAAAAAAAATGGGGGGGTAAAACACCATAACCTCTGCCTCTATCTTTTTTGCATTTTTTTTTTCTCTCTCTCACATGGTCTGTGGAACAGGCTGCCGGCTCGTGCGGTGAATGCTGATTCACTCAGTTCCTTCAAGCGAGAACTGGCCCTGTTTCTGGCTGGGGCGGAGGTCACCCTGTACAAGAGGTAGGTAGCCTGTAAATTAGGGCCAGTGTGGTCTCCTGGACGAGTTTCGATCACCTAAAGGGGGCTGGAGAGGAATTTTCCAGTTTTTTCCCCCCTAAAAAATTTTCCCCCCTAAAAAAGTCCAAAGATGTGCGGGTTAGGTTGATTGGCTATGATAAAAATTGACCCTTAGTGTTAGGGGGATTAAATATGTGGGGTTACGGGGATAGGGTGGGATATGTGTTGGTGTAGGGGTTACGGGGATCGGGTGGGATATGTGTCGGTGCAGGCTCGATGGGCCGAAATGGCCTCTATCTGCACTGTGGGGTTTCTGTGATTCTGTGATTCTGTGAATTAGCCTGGGTTTTTTAACCTGTATATTTGCCTCTCCCAGGAGATTGCATGGCCATGGGCAGGTGGGAAGTGTATGTATTCTGATGCACAAGTTCATCACAGCTGTATAGGACAGACTGGATGAACCATTAGGTCTTCTCCTGTCCATCATTTTTCTATGTTCATATTATTGCCCAGGCCATGAAGACAAAAATCTAACCTCATGGGATCACCGTATGTGTTACACCAGGGAAGCCCTTCATGTTCTTTCCAGATTCCTGGCCTATTTGCGTGTCTGTGTGTTGAAATAACATTATTAAAATTCACTTTATTATTCAGTAACAACAACATCTTGCATTTATATAGCACCTTTAACATAGGAAAATATCCCATGGTGCTTCACTGGAGTGTGTTCAGACAAAAATTTAAACTGAGCCAAAGATGGAGATATCAGGACGAGTGCCCAAAAGCTTTTAAAGGAGGGTCTTAAAGGAGGAGAGCGAGGTGGAGAGGCAGAGAGGCTTAGGAAGGGACTTTCAGAGCTTAGGGCCTACCCATATGGCTGAAGGCACGGCCGCCAATGGTGGGGGAAAGGGAGTGGGGATGCGTATGTGTTGGAGGAATGCAGAGTAATCGGAGGGTTGCAGGGCTGAAGGAGGTTACAGAGATGGGGAGGGGAAGGCCATGGAGGATTCTGAAGACCCAGTAAATAAAGCAGTGCCCTGTAACGTTACGTGTCATACAGATAAATGTCAAATTCTGCCTGTGCTCTTGTACTTCAGTCGGCCAGTCTGCCATCAATACCCTGGTGAGCTGCAGAAGATGCTTTGAACATTATGACGATGGTTTTACCTGTTTGTTTGTGGTAAATCTGTGCCAAAGGTAAGAGATGGTGAGATAGAAAGAAATCTCCCTCTGAGTCACTCCCTGGAAACATTCCAACATGCAACTGTGTGTTATTCTGCTTGTTGAACTGCCTACCTGTTTCTTGTCTTCTCCAAGAGCCTTGGGACGTTTAACTACGTTGAAGGCGCTATATAAATGCAAGTTATTGTTAGTATTGGGAAACTGAATTGTTCAGTCTGTTTTGAGCTCTGTTTATGAATGTTTCTCTCATTACTGTGTCTGAAATGCAGGAATGTAGCTAAACAATTCAATCATCGATTGGGCGGACAAATTGTGTGCTGCCCTAGCAACCAGCCCAACACTTTGCTTGGCAGTAAGCTTGATGTGTCGTGGAGGTTTTTTCTGCATGTAAAATAATCTGAAAAATGTGTCACTCAGACCAACATCTGGAATGCGTAGGAACAGGAGGAGGCCATTCAGCCTCTTGAGTCTGCTCCACCATTCAGTTAGGTCATGGCTGATCTGTACCTCAAATCCATTTACCGCCTTAGCTCCATATCCCTCAATACCCTTTCCTAACAAAAATAAGCATATAAAAGTAAAAAATAATGCAGCATTGCAAAGGACAAGGCAGAATCTTAGTAACAGGATTGAAACTGTGAAACAGTCAGGTGTTGATCTCTTAGACCGCAGTTATACCACACTACCTGTCTGAGACTGGTAGCTGCAGAATATAAAGGGCAGCTCGCAAGACCCAAGTTATACCGTGGCCTGTATATTCTGGTCACCAGGAGGGAGCTCAGCAGATGTGTGCTTACACACATACACCCTGCTTCACGCCCCCCTGTGGCTGTTTTTAAGTTAGTGCACTTTCTCATAACATTGAGAAGGACCCTGGAGTAAGTTTGAATGGTGGAGGGAATGTTGGACCAACTACAGTCAGTGGGGCAGATTTTGACTTGGTAGCGAGTCGGCAGCCCGTTCTATACATCTCCCCATTTTTTGTTTTCACTGAAGTCAGTGGATCTAAAAATAGAGAGAGATGTAAAACCATCTGCCGATTCGCTATCACCCGTTTTACACTAAAGCCAAGATCTACCCCAGTGTGTTCAGGAGACGAGGAGAGAAAATTGGAAGGGTTTTTTGTTGGCTCCTAGCTCTCCCATAATGATGTACTTCAGCTCCGATGGATCTTCCCTTTACGCAGTGCTTCAGACTTCATGCGGGAAATGGAGCAAACTGATACCATTGACTTAAAAGTTAAAATGTAATGCTGAGATTATGACTCATTCATGACTTCAATAAAAACAATAGACTGCTGTAACCTTTGCTACTACAAAAAAAAGGCACTTGCACACAGCTGTCTGAGTAACCGCTGTAGTTAAAAGTTATACAAATACAGCTGTTACTCAAAGACCTGACTGCAGCGAGTTATAGCGTAACGCTCTTTTTTAATGCTTTTTCCTCTTGTCTTCTAAGAATCTTGCTGGGCATGTTTCCATGGATAGTGACAGCCCTCCAATACCTCTTCCCAAAAAGCCACTCTTCATGTGTCAGCTTGGACAGCGAGTGTTCGGAGGCTGTTTGACCATGAGGGTCATCACAGCCAAGCCCTCAACCAACAGGGGTTGCTGGGTAGTGATGAAGAAGGGTAATGCTGGCTGCTCTTCCTCTCTCCCGCCAAGGGGTGCTTGATGCCAACTGAGGTCCATCAACTGTTGCCATGGCTGAGGTTAATTAACTGTACACGGATCAGGCACTGAGCCTGGGGCCTACTGTTCTTGATGGATTACTGGCCAGTGCCTTTACGCATTTCACTACTGGGTGTGGGTGTGTTGTCTTGAAGGCCTGAGGTCTTCTGTACAAAATTAGATAACGTGGAGCAAGGATAAAGAGCTTAAGATGTAATAAAACAACTATATTTGTAGTAGCTGGATAGCAACCAATCACAAAGCAGATAGTAGGTAAGGTATGTGAAATCTGGGAAGTATGGGACCGAAAAATCATTCTCAGCCTAGTGAATGCCCACAGGTGAAACCGGTTGGGTGGTGCTCGGCAGTGCATCATCACTGTGTGTACGCTACATTCCTGAGCTGCTTATGGTATCGATGAGTTATATTTGTACTGTCAGTTCACTGTGTGCAATGCCACACCCAGAGCCCGATATCTTGCATAGTTTCCACCCTCGCAGCCTGCTGCATTCTGCAGAGGTCAAGTCTGCAGCCTGACCGTGAATCTTTTGTCAATACTTTCAAAGGCATTAGACACCTCACCACAAGGTGTGGTCGGGAAAGTGGCACATCTGTGTGGCATTCCAGGAGTGAAATACAGCTAAAATAATATGGGGGAGACATTGGGTTGCTTTGCGCCTCCCGTTAGCGCCCCTGGGGAGCGCTAACAGGGAGCAAATCCCTTAGTGCCCGGGCACGGCGCTGCTAACGCCTCCCATGAAATTCAGCGGTAGTGCCCCGCGGCGTTGCGCCGCTGCCAATGACGTCATCGCCGAGCGACGCGACCCCTTAGCGCCCCGCGGCAGAAATTTGGCTGCGCCATGCGAAGCTGCCGCGGGCAATGTCAGTGACGGCCTCACGGGTCGTGAACCAGGCCGACTTCCACTCGTGAGGCGGTAATTAAAGGGGAAGCCCGGCTGTGCCCCGCACTGCCATTTCATTGTTTTGGCCGGCCTCCAGGTCGGCCCCTCATGGCGGCCCTTGGCTTGGGCTGTGGCCGCCATCGCGCAACCTGGCACCGCATCTCGGTGCCAGGCTGCGGCCACGGCACCACACCGCCCCGGTGGACTAGTGGAGGCCGTCAAACGGCCTGCAGAGTGCGCAGCGTCCCTCCCCTTTACCGGAAGGGGAGGGGCGATGAAACACGTCAGCGCTATGCGGAGCAGCCACGCAGTGCTCTGGCGCTACCACGCTTTGCGCCCCAGACACCACGTGGAAGTGGAGCACCCAAGATGGCGCTTCCCTTCCTTGCCGGGGCGGTAAGCCCAATTTAGCGGTCGGGGCGGTACTCCCACGCCAGGCGCTGAATGGCTAGCGCTAATTCGGTTACCGCCCCCAAATGAAAGGTGCTATATAAATGCAAGTCTTTCTTTCCCTACATTTGCCCAGGAGACATATTTAGCCTGGCTTTTGAAATAACAACAAAAAATGCTGGCAATACTCGGGTCAGGCAGCATCGTGGAGAGAGAAACAGAGTTAACGTTTCAGGTCGATGACACTATCACGCAAAGTTTAAAATGTTCTGACGAAGGGTCATCGACCTGAAACGTTGACTCTGTGTCTCTCTCCACCGATGCTGCCTGACCTGCTGAGCCTTTCCAGCATTTTCTGTTGTTATTTCAGATTTCCAGCATCCGCAGTATTTTGCTCTTGTATTAGCCTGGCTTTTGTTCACCATTCATTTCTACAGCCCCGGTGGGCACTGGCCACTTGTGTGCGTCAGAGATAATCATAGAGGAATAACGAGAAAATGTGCATTCTGCCACAACAAATGGCTCGGTCAGTAACTCCATGGAAAGTGCACAGGAAGCAGCTTTACTGGGATGTTTCCTCGTTCTGCTCACTGTCTGGAACCCACGCGAGCAGCAGGATATCCTGTTATGTTATTGAACTTTATAAAAAAAAGATGCACTGGTTTATTAGTGAATGAGATCTTCAGTCAGCTTTTGTAACTTTTAATTTAAGGAATAAAACTAAAACGAAGAAAGGAAAGCTAACTTCTCATTTCTGTAAATTTTCAATGTGTAACATGCCTCTTAAATGCCCTTAGACGTGAAAAGAATATTCAAATTTTTGACTTTTATTTTTATATGGTTTGAAATAAATGGAGGCTACTCTCTCCATTTTAGTGAAAATGAAAATCAGGAGAAATGTATAACAGGCGGCTGAATCAGTATCGTCTATTTTACACCATTTCCCAAAATCACTATTACCCCCATTGAGTTGTTGAAGCATTTTCCCAGTGATTTCCCTGGCCTGGCAGTTGAATATTATCTTTACTAGTTTTGAATTCATTAAATCTCTTCCGTCCACCCAGTAAATTCATCTCAATATAATCTAAACAGGGAGCGTACACAACACCCCCTCCTGAGCTGATTTCACTGTCACCATTTCGCTCTCATCTAAATACAAGCCGATCAAAGATGGGAGATTAGGGGTGATCTAATTGAGGCGTTTAAGATGATGAAAGCATTTGATGAGGTAGACAGGGAGAAACTAATTCATCTGGTGGGGGGAGTCCAGAACAAGGGGGAAACGGCCGTTGAAGGGTGATATCAGGAAGCACGTCTTCACACAAGTGGTAGTGCAATTCTGGAACTCTTTCCCCAAAAAGCTGTTGAGGCTGGGTCAAAACTGAGATTGATAGACTATGATCTAATTGAATGGCGGAATAGGCTCGAGGGGTTGAATGGCCTGCTCCTGTTCCTGTGTTCCTTCCTGTGCTTATATCCAGGCAGGCAGCTGCATCACACTGTATGAATGATATTAATGATCAAAGGGCAGCATATCACAGCCCATCCCTTTACTTTACTTCAAAAGAGCATTTTTATTTTGGTCAGGGTAATGGTTTAACAATTTCTTTATTCATTCACAGGATGTGGGCATTGCTGGCAAAGCCAGCATTTATTGCTTATGAGAAAGTGGTGATATACAACTGAGTGGCTTGTTAGGCCTTTTCAAAGGGCAGTTAAGAGTCAGCCACGTTGCTGTGGGTCTGGAGTCACATATAGACCAGACTGGGTAAGGACGGCAGATATCCTTCCCTAAAGGTCATTAGTGAACCAAATGTCTTTTTACAATAGTTTCATGGTCACCACCACTGATGCAAGATTTTTTCTTGCAAATTATTTGCATTTAAATTCCCTAGCTCCCATGGTGGGAACTTCTGTTGCCAGATTATTAGTCCAGGCCTTTGGATTACTAGTCCCGTAACACAACCACTGTGCTACAGTACCCCTAATGAATGTTGATAAAGAACGGGTTTGGTTATCCATTCCTTGAAATGTGTAGTCATTTAGTGTTGCACACAAACTGTTCATTCATAGCGTGTTGCCAGCTGGGTCCACTGTTTACATGTGCCCATGTTGATGGTTGGCAGGACTTTGTCCCGTGCACAAAGGCAGCTGCATGCTTTGGCACGCAAAAGGTAGTAGAAATCTGGATTTTTCTCCCACAAAAGTTTGGGACAGTTGGAGCTTTCAAGACGGAGATTGATAGATTTTTTAAATTAGGTAAAGGTATGAAGGGATATGGAGCAAAGGCGAGTAAATGGGGTTGAGGTACAGATCAGCCGTGATCTAATTGAATGGCCGAGTAGGCTGGAGGGGCTGAACGGCCTGCTCCTGTTATGCAGCGCTTTGTGAAGTTCCTGCACATCCATATCGATCATCAAATTTGAACCTGCATTTCTTCTCGCCAGTGCCATCCTTGCGCAGATCTGAGCCCCAGGAGGTCTTTTCTAGATGGCACCTGCTCAGCTGGCTGGTCTCCCAGGCTGAGAAATGGCAAGTCCACACACCATGCCTTGATATGATAATTGAGTGGTGGAACAATCAGTGGAACTGCGTGACGTAAGAAAACTACTAGGCACTTGGTCTAAGCGTTAAACAAAGCTTTAATCAACTGTTTTACAACATGGAGATCTAGTTGTGTCCTTCACTAGTTCCTGTAAAAGAATGTCCTGCACAAGCTGGGCCCATGCCAGAGTATTTATACTCTCCCTGGACAGCGCCACCAGCAGGCCGCCCAGTATTATTTCATAAGTCATTTCCACATGAATGACGAGATTCATGTCACCGTGCTTCCCTTGATCGAAGGGCTCAGCTGGTGGGTGCTTGACTGAACAGAGGATGGCAAGAGCCTCGTAAAAGGGGTCTTGTAATTGTTTTTAACATTTGCCAAGACAGGCTCCTTCCCTGCAAGTTGCTAGTGGAGCAGTGCCAGTGGGGGGGTAACCAGCGGATAACGTGGCAGCGGACTTCATTCAGCTCTGCATCAGGGCGGAACAGCTTCAGACTGGGGCACAGTATTCAGCCATTGAGTAACACAGAGTAAGTGCTGTACTGTGCAGGGCTGTAGTGTCTACAGTTTATATAGGATATTATTTCTTGTCCAAACCTCCTTGCATTTTGATGTACACTCTCTGCTAAAAACTGATCGAGTTGTTCCACCAAGATAGATTGGATGGCTGCAATCTCCCAAATGTCAACCTTTCCATGTGATGTTCGGTTGATTGATGGCCTGCTTCTCAAATTTAGAACGCACATGCTTGCATTTTGTTGGGTTGAGTCTGAAACAGTCCCGTGGTCCACTCGACTTCCTAATATAGAATTAGATATTACAGATAAGGACATTCAGCATTTTCCTCTTAGTTCTGTTTTGAGTTTACAAAGTGCTTTCTACCCTGTACTGCGGCTTTGCACGGAAGTGTCAGTGCGGCACGCTTCCTCAGATGTTTGTTGTACCAGAAGACTGCGCATTGACTGCCCCTTGTCATTGTGCAGTTACTTCCCCCTCAGTCAGAACAGAAACTAATTGTGGAATTTCTCTGAAAGAGCCAGAGTGATTTATTGACAGCTTTTCATCGTTTCATTGTCTGCTTTGTTCCCTATACCACCAAAAAAAATAAATTCGCTCTATATTCATTTCATTTGCTGTTTGTGGGATCTTGCTGTGCACCAACCGGCTATCACCAAACAACAACGACTACGCTTCAAAAGCAATTTCCTGGTTATGAAGTGCTTTGAGACGTTCTAAGGACATGATGCGGCGCCACATAAATGCAAGTTCGTTCTTTTACTTTTGCTCTAATCAGACTGCGCCCGTCATTCAGACAATTGAACCACATGACGGTTCTTGTTATGGCAGGAAATTCTGACCATCGTGCAGTTAAAGATCCAATGGCACCATTTGAAGAAGAGCAAGGAGTCCTGGCCAGCAATCTTCCTTCAACCAATTCCACAAAAAATAGATTAACTGTTGTTTGTCTCACTGTTGTGTGTGGGATCTTACTCTGTGCAAAATGGCAGCTGCACCTGCTGACATAACCACTGCCACTGAATATCAGAACATTTAATTGCATAGGAAACAGTTTGCGCTGTTTATAAAGAACGTGATAAGGGAGGGGAGGATTGGGGGGTTGCAGTTTTCATCACTATGTCTGACTACAGTTTTATTTTAAGATAAATCACCCACATCCTTGCTGATGTATATCGGTCCTTTGTCCCCCAAATTTAAACTCCTCATCATCTTCAATTCCTTCCACAGCCTTACTCAGTCCTTCCACAGCCTTACTCAGTCCTTCCACAGCCTTACTCAGTCCTTCCACAGCCTTACTCAGCCCTTCCACAGCCTTACTCAGCCCTTCCACAGCCTCACTCAGCCCTTCCACAGCCTCACTCAGCCCTTCCACAGCCTTACTCAGTCCTTCCACAGCCTTACTCAGCCCTTCCACAGCCTTACTCAGCCCTTCCACAGCCTTACTCAGCCCTTCCACAGCCTTACTCAGTCCTTCCACAGCCTTACTCAGTCCTTCCACAGCCTTACTCAGCCCTTCCACAGCCTTACTCAGCCCTTCCACAGCCTTACTCAGCCCTTCCACAGCCTTACTCAGTCCTTCCACAGCCTTACTCAGTCCTTCCACAGCCTTACTCAGTCCTTCCACAGCCTTACTCAGTCCTTCCACAGCCTTACTCAGTCCTTCCACAGCCTTACTCAGTCCTTCCACAGCCTTACTCAGTCCTTCCACAGCCTTACTCAGTCCTTCCACAGCCTTACTCAGCCCTTCCACAGCCTTACTCAGTCCTTCCACAGCCTCACAGCCCTTCCACAGCCTCACAGCCCTTCCACAGCCTCACTCAGTCCTTCCACAGCCTTACTCAGTCCTTCCACAGCCTTACTCAGTCCTTCCACAGCCTTACTCAGCCCTTCCACAGCCTTACTCAGCCCTTCCACAGCCTTACTCAGCCCTTCCACAGCCTTACTCAGCCCTTCCACAGCCTCACTCAGCCCTTCCACAGCCTTACTCAGCCCTTCCACAGCCTCACTCAGTCCTTCCACAGCCTTACTCAGCCCTTCCACAGCCTTACTCAGTCCTTCCACAGCCTCACTCAGTCCTTCCACAGCCTCACTCAGCCCTTCCACAGCCTCACTCAGCCCTTCCACAGCCTCACTCAGTCCTTCCACAGCCTCACTCAGTCCTTCCACAGCCTTACTCAGTCCTTCCACAGCCTTACTCAGCCCTTCCACAGCCTCACTCAGCCCTTCCACAGCCTCACTCAGCCCTTCCACAGCCTTACTCAGCCCTTCCACAGCCTTACTCAGCCCTTCCACAGCCTTACTCAGCCCTTCCACAGCCTTACTCAGCCCTTCCACAGCCTCACTCAGCCCTTCCACAGCCTCACTCAGTCCTTCCACAGCCTTACTCAGTCCTTCCACAGCCTCACTCAGTCCTTCCACAGCCTTACTCAGTCCTTCCACAGCCTTACTCAGTCCTTCCACAGCCTCACTCAGTCCTTCCACAGCCTCACTCAGTCCTTCCACAGCCTTACTCAGCCCTTCCACAGCCTTACTCAGTCCTTCCACAGCCTTACTCAGTCCTTCCACAGCCTTACTCAGTCCTTCCACAGCCTTACTCAGTCCTTCCACAGCCTTACTCAGTCCTTCCACAGCCTTACTCAGTCCTTCCACAGCCTTACTCAGTCCTTCCACAGCCTTACTCAGTCCTTCCACAGCCTTACTCAGTCCTTCCACAGCCTTACTCAGTCCTTCCACAGCCTTACTCAGTCCTTCCACAGCCTTACTCAGTCCTTCCACAGCCTCACTCAGTCCTTCCACAGCCTCACTCAGTCCTTCCACAGCCTTACTCAGCCCTTCCACAGCCTTACTCAGTCCTTCCACAGCCTTACTCAGCCCTTCCACAGCCTCACTCAGTCCTTCCACAGCCTTACTCAGCCCTTCCACAGCCTTACTCAGTCCTTCCACAGCCTCACTCAGTCCTTCCACAGCCTTACTCAGTCCTTCCACAGCCTTACTCAGTCCTTCCACAGCCTTACTCAGTCCTTCCACAGCCTTACTCAGCCCTTCCACAGCCTTACTCAGTCCTTCCACAGCCTTACTCAGTCCTTCCACAGCCTTACTCAGTCCTTCCACAGCCTTACTCAGCCCTTCCACAGCCTCACTCAGCCCTTCCACAGCCTTACTCAGTCCTTCCACAACCTTACTCAGTCCTTCCACAGCCTCACTCAGCCCTTCCACAGCCTTACTCAGCCCTTCCACAGCCTCACTCAGTCCTTCCACAGCCTCACTCAGTCCTTCCACAGCCTCACTCAGTCCTTCCACAGCCTTACTCAGCCCTTCCACAGCCTTACTCAGCCCTTCCACAGCCTTACTCAGTCCTTCCACAGCCTCACTCAGTCCTTCCACAGCCTCACTCAGTCCTTCCACAGCCTCACTCAGTCCTTCCACAGCCTCACTCAGTCCTTCCACAGCCTTACTCAGTCCTTCCACAGCCTCACTCAGCCCTTCCACAGCCTCACTCAGTCCTTCCACAGCCTCACTCAGTCCTTCCACAGCCTCACTCAGTCCTTCCACAGCCTTACTCAGTCCTTCCACAGCCTTACTCAGTCCTTCCACAGCCTCACTCAGTCCTTCCACAGCCTCACTCAGTCCTTCCACAGCCTTACTCAGTCCTTCCACAGCCTTACTCAGTCCTTCCACAGCCTCACTCAGTCCTTCCACAGCCTCACTCAGTCCTTCCACAGCCTTACTCAGCCCTTCCACAACCTTACTCAGTCCTTCCACAGCCTTACTCAGTCCTTCCACAGCCTCACTCAGTCCTTCCACAGCCTCACTCAGCCCTTCCACAGCCTTACTCAGTCCTTCCACAGCCTTACTCAGTCCTTCCACAGCCTTACTCAGTCCTTCCACAGCCTTACTCAGTCCTTCCACAGCCTTACTCAGTCCTTCCACAGCCTTACTCAGTCCTTCCACAGCCTTACTCAGTCCTTCCACAGCCTTACTCAGTCCTTCCACAGCCTTACTCAGTCCTTCCACAGCCTTACTCAGCCCTTCCACAGCCTCACTCAGTCCTTCCACAGCCTTACTCAGTCCTTCCACAGCCTTACTCAGTCCTTCCACAGCCTCACTCAGTCCTTCCACAGCCTCACTCAGTCCTTCCACAGCCTTACTCAGCCCTTCCACAGCCTTACTCAGTCCTTCCACAGCCTCACTCAGTCCTTCCACAGCCTTACTCAGTCCTTCCACAGCCTTACTCAGTCCTTCCACAGCCTTACTCAGTCCTTCCACAGCCTTACTCAGTCCTTCCACAGCCTTACTCAGCCCTTCCACAACCTTACTCAGTCCTTCCACAGCCTTACTCAGTCCTTCCACAGCCTCACTCAGTCCTTCCACAGCCTCACTCAGCCCTTCCACAGCCTTACTCAGTCCTTCCACAGCCTTACTCAGTCCTTCCACAGCCTCACTCAGTCCTTCCACAGCCTCACTCAGCCCTTCCACAGCCTTACTCAGTCCTTCCACAGCCTTACTCAGTCCTTCCACAGCCTCACTCAGTCCTTCCACAGCCTTACTCAGTCCTTCCACAGCCTTACTCAGCCCTTCCACAGCCTTACTCAGCCCTTCCACAGCCTTACTCAGCCCTTCCACAGCCTTACTCAGCCCTTCCACAGCCTTACTCAGTCCTTCCACAGCCTTACTCAGTCCTTCCACAGCCTTACTCAGTCCTTCCACAGCCTTACTCAGCCCTTCCACAGCCTTACTCAGCCCTTCCACAGCCTTACTCAGCCCTTCCACAGCCTTACTCAGTCCTTCCACAGCCTTACTCAGTCCTTCCACAGCCTTACTCAGTCCTTCCACAGCCTTACTCAGCCCTTCCACAGCCTCACTCAGCCCTTCCACAGCCTCACTCAGTCCTTCCACAGCCTTACTCAGCCCTTCCACAGCCTCACTCAGTCCTTCCACAGCCTTACTCAGTCCTTCCACAGCCTCACTCAGTCCTTCCACAGCCTTACTCAGTCCTTCCACAGCCTTACTCAGTCCTTCCACAGCCTTACTCAGCCCTTCCACAGCCTTACTCAGTCCTTCCACAGCCTCACTCAGTCCTTCCACAGCCTCACTCAGCCCTTCCACAGCCTCACTCAGTCCTTCCACAGCCTTACTCAGCCCTTCCACAGCCTCACTCAGCCCTATCTCTGCAACTCCCCCAGCCTTACTTCCCTTCTCACACCCTTCAGTCTACTGACTGGTAGATGGGGGATGATGCAGTGGATGCAGTGTTCCTGGACTTTAGGAAAGCCTTTGACAAGATGTCACTTGGAAATGACTGGAAATGAGTTATGGGTATGGAATTAGGGGAAGGATAGCAAGCTGGATTCAAATGAGGTGTGCATTTTAGTTTTTTTTTTAAATGGCAGCTGTAATTATATTCCGAATGGAAGTAGGCTTGGTGCTGGGGAAGAACAGAAGGATTTGGAGGTACTCGCTCACAAGACATTTAAAGGCAACACCTCGGGTTGATAAAGCTGTAAGTAAAAACTAATAGAATTCTAGGTTCTATCACGAGGTATAAGGGAAAAATTGAGTCGCGCCCCCTTTGGGGCACTAACTTCGCTGGGGCGCTACTTTTAGCGCCCTGAAAGAATTAGCGCCCCCGCGCCAAAATTCATCGTTAGCGCCGCGATATTCCCTCTTGGGCGCTAAGTGCCACAGCACCGCGCTCTGCGGCACATTGTGCCATGGTACTGCAGGCCTTCCTCCCCTTCTTAAAGGGTAGGGGCCTTGACAGCGCGACCCGGGGCCCAGCTGGGCCACCAGGGATCGGAGTGCCAGCAAAAGAGCCCGGCACTCAAGAGAAGTGCCGGGCTCACAGAGCGCAGCCGGCACTCCGCGTGGGGGGGGGGGGGCTTCAGAGGAGGCTGGGGATGGCAATGGGGGCAGGTGCTGGCAGGCGGCCAGCATCAAAAATGGCCGCCCGGCACCTCGCCTTTAATTAGCGCAGGTAGGCCCCCCTGACCCCGTCGGACATAGCGTCCGGCAGTAAGTCAGGGAGTGCTACAGAAGATAGCGAGCGGGGCGCTGCGCATGGCGATGGCGTCATTGCCGGCAGCGCAGCGTCGCGGGGCACTAACGGTTACCACCACCGCTAATCTCCCACTGAATTTTGCGGGCGGCACTGGTGGTGCCGCGCCCAGGCGCTAGTTGCTTTGCACCCTGTTAGCATGCTCTAACAGGAGGTGCAAAGCAACCAAATTTTTAGGCCATAGAATATAAAAGCCAAGAGATAATGATGAGCCTATATAAAATTAGTTAGAGTACGGAGTTAGATTCACTGTACAAAGAAATACAAATATGAAGAAAAAGTTGAAAAATTGGGGCTTTTTTTTCATAAGAACAATGTAGATTATGGGGCGATATGATAGAAGTGTTTAAAATTACAAAAAGGATGGGAGCGGGCAGGTAGAAGCAGACTGTTTCCAGTAGTTGAGGGGTCAAGAATGAGAAGCCATAGGCACAAAATTAAAACTAAGAGATTTAGAACGGGGTGGGGGGGCAGGAGAAACCTCTTTACAGAGGGTGGCGAGGCTGTAGAATTCGCTTCTAGGGTTAGTGGTTGAGGCAGCATCTATGTCAACATTCAACAGTAGATTGGATAGGCGGATGAAAAAAGTTGAAGGGATATGGGAAAGATATGGGAAAGCAATGTGATTAGAACTATTTTCTTGCATGGAGGGTAAACACCAACACAGAGTGGTTGCGGCGAATGGCCTGCTCGTAGATTGTCATTTCCATGCATTTTTATGTATAGGTGTGACGAGTAGTTGAGGCTCCTCAGAGATCGTTTGAGCCGTATGCATTAGATTTTATGAGCAATCGCATCCCTCCATTGGCAGCCAAGCCTACAGCCATCTAGATTCCGCTGCCTAACATTTCCTCCTCAAACCCCTCTGCTTCTGCACCTCTCCTCTCTTCATTTAAGTCCTCCCTTAACATCCATCTCTTCGGTCAAGCCTTTGGTCACCCTCTTAATCTGTCCTCCTTTTGACTTGGTGTTCGTTTTTCTCATGCCTCCCTGAAGCACTTTGAGGCATTTTATTACGTTAAAGGCACTACCAAAATGCAGGTTGTTGTTGTTTTCTTCATCGGTTGATCCTTTAATCTCACTTTGCACTACAGACACATCGGTATTGCACTCCTGATGCAAAATATAGCAGCTGTTCTTTGGAATTATTATGGAGTGTCGAACAGACAGTTAGTGCAGAGGCAGTGTGTGTATTTACGTGTTTACAGATTAATTAATACCTGTCCGTTGCTACTCTTGTATCGAGCACTTGGAAACATAGAAGATAGAAGCAGGAGTAGGCCGTTCGGCCCCTCGAGCCTGCTCTGCCATTTAATGAGATCATGGCTGATCATCCAAACTCAGTACCCTGTCCCTGCCTTCTCTCCATATCCCTTGATCCCTTTAGCCTTAAGAAATACATCTAACTCCTTCTTGAATATATTTAATGAATTGGCCTCAACGGCCTTCTGTGGTAGAGAATTCCACAGGTTCACCACTCTCTGGGTGAAGAAATTCCTCCTCATCTCTGTCCTAAATGGCTTACCCCTTATCCTTAGGCCGTGACCCCTGGTTCTGGACTCCCCCGCCATCGGGAACATCCTTCCTGCATCTAGTCTGTCTAGTCCTGTTAGAATTTTATAAGTTTCAATGCGATCCCCTCTCATTTTTCTAAACTCTGGCGAATATAAGCCTAATCAACCCAATCTCTCTTCATAACGTCATTCCTACCATCCCAGGTATCAGTCTGGTGAATCTTCACTGCACTCCCTCCACGGCAAGAACATCCTTCCTCAGATAAGGCGACCAAAACTGCACACAATACTCAAGGTGTGGTCTCACCAAGACCCTGTACAACTGCAGCAAGACATCCTTGCTCCTGTACTCGAATCCTCTCGCTATGAAGGCCAACATACCATTTGCCTTCTTAACGGCCTGCTGCACCTACATGCTTACCTTCAGCGACTGGTGCACAAGGACAGCCAGGTCTCGTTGCACTTCCCCTTTTCCCAATCTATTGCTGTTCAGATAATAATCTGTCTTCCTGTTTTTGCCACCAAAGTGGATAACCTCGCATTTATCCACATTATACTGCATCTGCCCGATCACCCAACCTGTCCAAATCATACTGGAGTTTCGCGGCATCCTCCTCACAGCACACACGCCCACCCAGCTTTGTGTCGTCTGCAAACTTGGAGATATTGCATCTAGTTCCCTCGTCTAGATCATTAATATATATTGTGAATAACTGGGGTCCAAGGACCGATCCCTGCGGTACCCCACTAGTCACTGCCTGCCACTCGGAAAGGGACCAGTTTATTCCAACTCTTTGCTTCCTGTCTGCCAACCAGTTCTCTGTCCAATTCAGTACCTTACCCCGAATCCCATGTGCTTTAACTTTGCATGCTAATCTCTTATGCGGGACCTTATCGAAGGCCTTCTGAAAGTCCAAATACAGCACATTCACTGGTTCTCCCTTATCTATTCTACCAGTTACATCCTCAAAAAATTCCAGTAGATTAGTCAAGCACGATTTACCTTTTGTAAATCCATGTTGACTTTGTCCGATCCTGTCACTGTTTTCCAAGTGCTCTGCTATTACATCTTTTATAATGGACTCCAGCATTTTCCCCACTACCAATGTCAGGCTTACCGGTCTATAATTCCCCGGTTTCTCTCTACCACCTTTTTTGAATAGTGGGGTTACATTAGCTACCCTCCAATCCATGGGAACTGTTCCAGAGTCTATAGAATTTTGGAAGATGACCAGCAATGCATCTACTATTTCTAGGGCCACTTCCTTAATCTACATCCTAGGGTACTTATCAGGCCCTGAGGATTTATTGGCCTTCAATCCCGTCAATTTTCCTAACGCCATTTCCCTGCAAATACTGATTTCATTCAGTTCTTCCCTCTCATTAGACCCTATGTTCCGCGACACCTCTAGGAGGTTATTTGTGTTCTCCTTTGTGAAGACAGAACCAAAGTATGTATTTTATTGGTCTGCCATTTCTTTGTTCCCCATTATAAATTCCCCTGATTCTGACTGCAAGGGACCTACGCTTGACTTCACCAATCCTTTTCTCTTCACATATCTATAGAAGCTTTTACAGTCAGTTTTTATGTTCCCTGCAAGCTTACTCTATGTCCCCCCTCTTAATTAATCCGTTTGTCCTCCTTTGCTGAATCCTAAACTGCTCCCAATTCTCAAGTTTGCTGCTTTTTCTGGCCAATTTATATGTCCTCTCCTTGCATCTTATGCTATCCCTAATTTCCCTTGTTAACCACGGTTGTGTCATCTTTTTTGTTTTATTTTTATGCACAACCCAACTCTGCTATTTGCAGCAGAAAGACTAGTATTGCAGGTCCCAGCAGTAGACGCATTCAATTATTAATCTCTCATAATAGTGTAGGCTTGCTACCATGTGATTGACAGCCCAGAAATAGCTTAGTTAGCTAGATAGGAGAGCAGATATTGCAAAATGTCATTGTGCACGCTTGTGGCCAAGGCTTACAAATGGTCTGAATGTCCATCATTGTGCTGAGCAGACTTTAGAACAGTATTTAAACTTACTTATGAGGTCAATTATCATGGGTATACCCAAATCTAACATCATGTGTCAAATTGTAGAGGAAAACTACTGCCACAAGCCACTTTCCTGATGGCTCCGTAAGGAATGTCTGCTGAATGTGCAGCAGATCCTCATAGTAAAGGAAGATCCCAGGCTCAGTCTCTGGTCATGGCTGAGTTAGTTTATCTCAACTCGGGCAGCAATGGCCACTGCAGTGGACCTTCACGTTCTCGAGCTAAGTGGAGGAAAATTCGCCACAGGTCCCTGCTGCTAATCCTTATCCAGTGGCTCTTCACGAAAGGTGAAGCGCGCACGTGTTTACTATCTGGTGTATTAATAACCCGTATATGAACACTAGACCCCGTAGAAGATTGTGATGCTCATTCAACAAACCAAACTAGCTTACTGTTATTGCAAAAATCTGGCATAGCTGTTTTAAATTTATTCTTGACAACTTTTCATTTAGGAACTCTATCCTGGGTTATTTTAAGGTGATTTTCAGGATTTATCTTTAGCTTAAACATTCACACTGTTTTATATATCTCATTAAGGTTGCCCTTTAGTTGTCCTTTGTTTATTATTAACGTGTTATAAAATAAATGCTGTTCTCATTTCCAAATTATAATTATGGATGTTCAGACAGTTTTTATGATTAAGCTACATGAGTGGATTAAGAGGAAGTGCTCCAATATGTGTTGTCCTATCTGTCTAGTCGCAGTTATTTCTGGCCAGTTAGTCACTCAGTAGTAGAGCTGCATTGTCATGTGAGATCTAAAAAGGGAATATGTCTACTGCCAAGACCTCTAAGTCTGATCCTTCTGCTACACATAATTATGCACATTTGAAGGTGCATGTGTCCTTCTGGGTATAATACAAAAGAGATATGCAAGCATGGAAAGGATGCAGAGAAGGTCAACGTGTATGAGATTCCAAGTGTACAGGATATGGGTGAAAAGTGTCATTGTCTGCAGCCTAGGGAGAAGGAGATTACAGGGAAATCTCATGAAGTATATAAAATATGAGATATCTTGAGGAAAACCCTGAACATTACTTTAAAATAACCCATGTTTTGTAGGACCAGAGGTCATGAATATAAACTAGTGAAAAGTGACTTAAGATTGGCTTTCTTTCAGAAAGAACTCCTTCATACAAAGGGTGATAAATGTGTTGAATATGTACCAGGTAAAGTAGCAAAGACACAGGCTTTATGGTTGCTGAAAATAAAGCTGGAGGCTGAGGTAGTTAGGATCCAAGAGAGAGGACCAGCTTTGGGGGGCCCAAAGGCCGTCTCTTGTCCTTTAATTTTCTTAGGAGTCCGACTGATATCACATAAGAAATAGGAGCAGGAGTAGGCCATAAGGCCCATTCGAGCCTGCTCCACCATTCAATGAGATCATGGCTGATCTTCGACCTCAACTCCACTTTCCCGCCCGAACCCCATATCCCTTGATTCCCTTAAAAGTCCAAAAATCTATCGCTCTCAGCCTTGAATATACTTGACTCAGCACCCACAGCCCTCTGGGGTAGAGAATTCCAAAGATTCACAACCCTCTGAGTGAAGAAATTTCTCCTTATCTCAGTCCGAAATGGCTGACCCCTTATCCTGAGATTATGCCCCCTAGTTCTAGACTCCCTAGCCAGGGGAAACAGCCTCTCAACATCTCCCCTGTAGACAAACAAGAAACAAGATCCCAGAAATTACTATCAGTGATGTCAGCGGATGGATGCTTAGCGGGTTCATTAGACGTTTCTCGATCTGCCGTTTAGCCTATTCCTGCTCCTATTTCTTATGTTCATATCTTACAACACAGCCACTGTGCTTGACAAAACAATCATGGGATGTCCTGAGGATGTGAAAGGCACTATTGAAATGCAAGCTCTTTATTTTCTTGTCTGTTTTTATTCCCAAACCAGAAGTGGCATGAAGGGAAAAGGTTTGGATATTCGGACTGTTGGGGCATTTAGGCAGCATCCCTCACTGTGTAGGGGTGTCAGGGGCTGAGGGGGGTGTGAGGCCCAGGAGACTCCCGCCCAAATCCGGCGATAGTCGCTGCCTGGCCGATGGTTGGGAGCAGGATTTTGGGCAGCAAGAGGCTGCAGCCAGGGACCCGAGGGAACAGTACTGGGCATAATAAGGCAAGTGCTGGGGGAGGTGTGGAGGCGATCGCAGGTGGAGCGGGGTGGTCCAAGATTTCCTCGTGGGGCCCGGAGCTCCCGGCCCACAAGGAAACCAAAACAAAATTAACTTTAGGACCACTTCTGGCCCTGTTCCTGATCAGCAGTTAAAGTCGCGTCATGGTCTGAATGATGTCATCAGATCCCAACTATTAAATATTAATGAGGCCCCCCGCCTGCCTGTGGCACTGTTGAAAACCCAGCTGTTAAAATGGTGGCCAGCACGAAAGCAGCAGGAAGCGCCCAACCGCCATTTTAACCACCCGCCTGGCCCCTTTCCCAAGCGTTAAAATCGGCCCTATTATCTCTGATAGCGTATCGAGCTCCAACAAATCGCCTGCTGTTACAAAGGGAGGCACTTTGAAAAGCAAATGAACAACAGAAAGCCAGATCGATGTAAAGCATGACAATAAAGAAAGACGTCGGGATTTTTTTTTCAGGAAGAGGAGGGAAGTATCAGCTTAATAGAGAAGTGAATGTATGAAGATTGCAAAATGACGATGGGAATTGGCGCAATGTAACAATGGCAGGAGCACTGAGTTTGAATTCTTGGGTGCCGTAAATGATCCCAGCGCACTCACTCAGAATAAGTCCTGTGGGATTTTTCTCCCCTTTTCACCAGAAGCACTTGAATGTTTCCATGACTACCATCAGCTGTCTGCTGCCTCACTCAAATGGTCATTTTGTACATGTGAGCCTCGACAGTGTCAGAGGGCTATTCAACCATGATCCCATCTGGTCCTCACCCAATGTCATTCCTTTATCGTCGCTGGGTCAAAATCCAGGAACTCCCTCCCTAACAGCACTGAGGGGGTACCTTCACCACACGGACTGCAGCGGTTCAAGAAGAAGGCCCACCACCACCTTCGCGAGGGCAACTAGGGATGGGCATTAAGTGCCGGCCTTGGTAACGACGCCCACATCCCGAGCGCGAATTAAAAAAACACATGATCATTTTCCAGCAGGGCTAGCGATCGGGAATACTGGCTGATTTTTTTCACCCTCTCTAAAGCATAAACACTAACAAGCTGTAACACCATAGCTGCTAGCCTAGATTAGATTAGTTTTGCAAGCAACAAAAGAAAGAACTTGCATTTGTACAACACTTTTCACATCCTCAGGACGCCCCAAAGCACCTTACAGTCAATGAAGCACTTTTGAAGTGCAATCACTGTTGTAATGTAGGAAAATGCAGCAGCCAATTTGCGCACAGCAATGAAATAAATGACCAGATTAATCTGTTTTGGTGGAGGGATAAATGTTGGTCAGGTCACCAGGAAAAATGCTTTGCTCTTCTTCACCTAGTGCCATGACCAGTGTTCCCTCTAATATTTTTTTTCATGCGCGGTCCCGTTAAATTTGCTGCGTGGCCGTGCATGCTCATCATCTCCTCCAGCAGCAACTCTTGTGAGAGGCCTGTGCGGGACCTCCCAATTGGGCGGCCGCGCACACCTTAGGGGGAACGTTGGCCACGACATCTTTTACTTGAGAGGGCAGGCACTACCGTCACTTAATGTCTCATTGGAAAAATGGCACCTCCAATCCTGCAGACCCCCCTCAGTACTGCACTGAAATGTCAATCTAGATTATCACTGGTGTGCACTTTGAACCCACGACCTTTGACTGAGAGGTGAGAGTACTACCACTGAGCTAAGGCTCACTATAGATCAGGAAGTAAAGCTCTGACTTTCCGGTCTATAAAGGTTAGTACCACACCACATGACACCAATTACCCAATGGAGTTTTAATTGTTCTACCTACTTACATGCTTCTTCTTTTCTGCTGGTGGCTTTATAAGCTTTTTTATTCTTTTACGTATCAGCCTTGGCTCGGTGGTCCCACTCTTACCTAAGTCAGAAGGTTGTGGGTTTAAGGCAGAGAACTGAGCACATAATGTAGGCTGATGTTTCAGTGCAGTAACATAGAAACTAGGAGCACGAGTAGGCCATTCGGCCCTTCGAGCCTGCTCCGCCATTCGACGAGATCATGGCTGATCATCCAAACCCTAGCACCCAGTCCCTACACCGACAGCCATCCCACCCAAGCCCTATCCCCGTAACCCCACATATTTAATCCCCCCTAACACTAAGGGCCAACTTTTTTATCATAGCCAATCAACCTAACCCGCACATCTTTGGACTGTGGGAGGAAACCGGAGCACCCGGAGAAAACCCACGCAAACACGGGGAGAATGTGCAAACTCCACACAGTCACCCGAGGCCGCACTGCCAGAGGTGCTTTCTTTCAGAAGGTGTTTAACCGAGGCCCCATCTGTCCTCTCAGCTGGACCTAAAAGATCCCATGGCCCTATTTGAAGAAGTGCCAGGGGAGTTCTCCCAGTATCCCGGCCAACATTTATCCCTCAACCAACATCACTAAAAACAGATCATCTCAGCTACTTGTGGGACCTTGCAGTGCTCAAATTGCTGTCACATTTTCCTATATTGCATCAGTGACTGCACTTCAAAAGTGTATTGGCCGTGAAGCGCTTTGGGACGTCCTGTGGTCATGAAAGGTGCAATATAAATGCAAGTTCCTCCTTCTTCTTTCGTTGAATTCTGGTTCTAGGTTCCTTGGTCTGTGGCCCCGATATTTGCGGGGAGGGAGCGGGGGTCAGTTAAGCAGTCAGGGAAAGTACAGTTTCCCTCAGGTCCTGCCTAATTTAAGGGCAGAAGCTGATTACCATTTTTGGGATCTGTTTCCCGGCTGCAGCCAGCTAGATTGAGAGGCTGGCTGTCTGGTGGGAGGGTAGGTCAGCGGCAGCAGGCCGCAACTGGGGAATGGAGAGGCGGGAGGGAGAGATGGGTCTCGTAGGGGGGAGGGACATTGATTTGAGGGACCTGGAGAGATCAGGGTAGGAGGGAGAAGATCGGGGTGGGGTGGGGAGGGCCGGAAAGATCCAACTGGGGGGAGGAGATCATGTGGATCCATGGAGGAGATGGGTGAGGGGCCTTCAAGGAGATTGTGGGGGTGAGTGCGCCACGGAGGAGATTGCGGGCCGCGGGGGGGGAGATTGCGGGCCGCGGGGGAGTGAGATTGCGGGCCGCGGGGAGTGAGATTGCGGGACGGGGGGGTGAGATTGCGGGACGGGGGGGGTGAGATTGCGGGCCGGGGGGGTGAGATTGCGGGCCAGGGGGTGAGATTGCGGGCCAGGGGGGGTGAGATTGCGGGCCGCAGTGGGGGGGGGGAGATTGCGGTCCGCGGGGGAGATTGCGGGGTGGGGGGGGGAGATTGCGGTCCGCGGGGGAGATTGCGGACCGGCGGGGGGGAGATTGCGGGCTGCAGGGGACATAGAAACATAGAAACATAGAAGATAGGAGCAGGAGTAGGCCATTCGGCCCCTCGAGCCTGCTCCGCCATTCGATGAGATCATGGCTGATCATCCAAATTCAGTACCCTGTCCCTGCTTTCTCCCCATATCCCTTGATCCCTTTAGCCTTAAGAAATATATCCAACTCTTTCTTGAATATACTTAATGAACTGGCCTCCACCGCCCTCTGTGGCAGAGAATTCCACAGGTTCACCACTCTCTGGGTGAAGAAATTCCTCCTCATTTCTGTCCTAAATGGCTTACCCCTTATTCTTAGACTATGACCCCTGGTTCTGGACTCCCCGGCCATCAGAAACATCCTTCCTGCATCTAGTCTGTCCAGGCCTGACAGATTTTTATAGGTTTTGATGAGATCCCCTCTCAATTCCATTGGGTAAATGACACCCTGTAGCGGGGCACTAAGTCTCCTGATTTATTCCCTGTTCCAGACTTGATGTTAACTCGTGCTTCAAAGAAAACTGATTTTGTAGGAGATAGAACAATGTTACTGTGCAGTGTTTTCTTGGCTTATCCTGGACATCCTGCTCCTTCTGGCCCACGAAGTGCTGGAAAGGCACTTACCCGTTCCATCCAGCAGTCCTCGCCTCCCTTCAGCTGCCGGGTTTCCTGTGGCCTGGGAAACCCGGCTGGCCAGTGTTAAAGCTGGAGCTCAGATACAATCTTAGGCACGAAGCCTCATTAAAATATTTAAATGAGGGACCCGCCTCCTGGGAGCGGGTTGGTTGCCCGCCCCTCATCCCACCTCTGTTAAAACCAGAAGTGGGCGGTTTTGAGGCGGGAGGAGTTCAGGTTTGAAATTTTTTACATTTTAGCTTCCCACCCCACCCAAACCCAGCCTTTTTTGGGGGTTAAAATGACTCCCTGTGAGTCTGTCACGAGTGCATGCAAAACAGATTTAACAGCATTAAACGAACACTATAAAAGCAGCTTTTAAATTGAGATTCTTGGATATTATTTCTGTTCAAGAGGATTGCTGATCTGATGAAGTCCTGAGTGTGTATTCATGTTGCTCACACCATAACTTTGGCACAAGGTGAAGCCTCGTATTAAACTATTCCCAATGAAATCTGGCCTAATATCAAAACTATTTTGCCATTGATCGTTTAAAAAAAAATTTATGCCTTGAATTTATGAATTGACGAATTAAACTATTCGTCAGCAGTTCTGACCAAAGGTCATTGACCTGAATCGTTAACTCTGTTTCTCTCTCCACGGATGCTGCCTGACCTGCTGAGTATTTCCAGCATTTTCAGTTTGCATTTCAGATTTCCAGCATCCGCAGTATTTTGCTTTTGTTTAATTATTCCCTGAGCTTGGAAAAGCCATGAAAATAGATCAAGCAATTAAAATTCCATTGGGTAAATGACATCCTGTAGCGGAGCACTAAGTCTCCTGATTTATTCCCTGTTCCAGACTTGATGTTAACTCATGCTTCAAAGAAAACTGATTTTGTAGGAGATAGAACAATGTTACTGTGCAGTGTTTTCTTCAGGGTTGGATTGTTGTGACATTCCACAAATTCCAGGCATATATTTTTAAAAAAATCAATGGCAAAACATTTTTGATATTAAGCCAATTTCAAAATGGTCGCTGTCTCAGTCGAAGCTTTCCTATACGCTGGGGAAACCCTGCCCACTGTGTGTACAGTAGGTGTTTCTAGTCTCTCTTACTGATTTAAGGGAGTTTTACCTTTGAGTGCTAACATATAATTCTCCTGCAACAACCTCTGTACACCTGATAACAGGATAGACCGGTTGTATCTGTGGGTCTTGCAGTCTAATGTCAGGATACTTGGCTCCTTAATCCAAATGTCTTAATCCAAATGTACACTCTCGGGAGCCGCAAGCCTACATTTCGTTGTACTGCACTTGTGCACTAACAATGACAATAAAAGTTGATTTGATTTGATTCTGTAACCTGAATGTGATGAGATGGTTCAGCATTCCTGTGTAGTTGACACAAAATAGCCTTGTGATGCGAGCATGACGATGTGCTGAAATGGCTTGCGTCAATCACCAGGCTGGTCACATCCATTGTCGTTCTGTTAAATGTATTCCTTGGTGGGGTATCAGGCTTGCAAAAGCCCCGCAGTCCAGTGACGTACAATTCTGAACTGTGGGGGTGGGAGGGCGGGTGGGGGGGGGCAAGGGGAGAATAATTCAAAGAACAGAAAGCTTTTTTAAAATTCGTTCATGGGAGGTGGGCATCGCTGCCAAGGCCAGCATTTATTGCCCATCTCTAATTGCCCTTGAGAATGTGCTGGTGAGCCGTCTTCTTGACCCGCTGTAGTCCATGTGGTGAAGGTACTCCCACCGTGCTGTTAATTAGGGAGTTCCAGGATTTTGACCCAGCGACGATGAAGGACCAGCGATATACTTCCAGGTCAGGATGGTGTGTGACTTGGAGGGGAACTTGGAGGTGGTGGTGTTCCCATGCGCCTGCTGCCCTTGTCCTTCTAGGTGGAAGAGGACTTGGGTTTGGGAGGTGCTGCCGAAGAAGCCTTGGCTTATAACGCCCTGTGCCTCTATTGTCTTGTCGGCCTACTGGAGGCCTTCAGCTAAAGAAAGAATGAAAGACTTGCATTTTTACAGCACCTTTCATGATCTTGGGATGTCCCAAAGTCAATGAAATACTCTTAAAGTGTAGTCACTGCTGTATGTAGGAAATGTGGCAGCCAATTTGTCCAAAGCAAGGTCCCAGAAACGGCAATGGGATAATGACCAGATAATCAGTGTTACTGTCGTGGGTTGAGGGATAAATATTCGCCAGGGGAACTCCCCTGCTCCTCTTCGAAATAATGCTGTGGGATCTATTACATCCGAGGTTTGTCAAACCTACAGGATTGTCCTGGAGTCTCCAAGAATTAATCTCACGGATACTTTTGCGAGTGACCCATTTTCTTTGAACACTTTTGACAATCAATCGTGAAAAAACTTGGAGATGGAGGAGAAAAAGGCTGTTTGACTGGGCCACTCGAATGGACATTGATGCCCCAAGACCTGGTTAGTTCTGGCTTCTCGCAACAGGATTGGCATTGGTGGAAAAAGAAGTAAAGGCCCACTGAAGCGATAGGACCTCCCTTTCGATGCGACGTTGAATCAACCAAAGACATTCCTCACTGATTCATGAGCACAATGAAGGATTTCCCAAACACTCGCAGGCCCACGATTGTGTATTTTACTGAGGTGGTTGTCACTGCTTTAAGGAGTTACTGGGCTCCTCCCCAGTCAGGTGTAGGGAGCGTTGTACCTGTGTCACTGGCTCTGCAGCCATGGAAGGGGCGTGAATGAAACCAGCCATGCTGTGCACTCTCAAAGCAGGGGAGGCAGTAAAACGAGATTGTCTGTATAACCCACTTAAACGCCAGGCATTTAGCTGGAAGCAGTCCAAGGGCTTAAAGCACCTGCTTCTCACGGGAGACACACTCGGGATTTGCAGCATAAACCCAGCTGTATTAACTGAAGCAGTGGAGTTGGCCTCAGTTACAGCAGGTCTCAGTAGTTGGTAAGGATTTCTTTCCCTTCCCTTTCTGTCTTGTTTTCTTGGGTTAATGAGCAGGAGTTTTTCAGGGAAGGTGCGTGTGTTGTGAGGGTGAGGGAGCCTGGGTGTGGTGCACTGTAGTGTTGGTAGTTCGTGCAGTACTTGTGTAGTTAGTTATGTTGTGTTTAAGACTCTCAGATTTCTGAACGGCTTAACTTCTCAGTCGCTGTTGTGAGACAAAATCCTTTCTGTGTGGCTCTTTTCCCTGGCTGTGACCTGCTCGAGGAAGAAGCAGGCATTTGTACGACAGCCCTCCAGTTTTGCGATGCAGTTATGGGTAATACAGCACTTCCTCTCAATGCTAGCAGCTTTGGGGTGACTGATGGGGAGAGGAGCAGAATCAGTGAGTCAAAGAAAAAGTCAAAAAACGTCAGCCCTATGTTGTTAAATATCAGTGGTTTTATGAATCTTCTCCAAACTGTACTCTCTAAGGTCACAATTGTGGTCAGACAGAGGCAGCACAGCTGATCAGAAGGTAAAATGACAGCTGGCTGTGTTGAAATCACTCTGAGGCCCCACAATCCAACGTAAAACCAGTACAGCCTCTAAGTAAATGTGCATCATATACAGTATGGTGCTGCTTTTAAGGTGACACTGTGCCCTGAGAAAATTGGATTACTGGGACTGAGTGCCCACTTGGTAATCAGTCAGTTACTGCAGTTTGATTAAGTGTCTCTATCTGGTCGTGTACATAAAATCACTGCCTCTTTCCTATTCTCCCCGTCTCTCCTGAATGTGCTGATTCATGTTTAGATGCTGGTTCTCCTGTGCCTTGTCCAGCTCGCCATTCTTTATGTGTGAGAGTCAGTTTTTAAAGTTTATTCTCGGAAGGTGGGCGTCACTGGCAAGGCCGGCATTTATTGCCCACCCCTAGTTGTCCCGACTGAGTGGCGCGCTAGGCCACTTCAGAGGACAGTTAACAATCAGCCACGTGCCTGTGGGTCTGGCATCACATGTAGGCCAGACCGGGTAAGGACGGCAGGTTTCCTTATAGGACATTGATGAACCAGTTAGGCTTTTACGACAATCTGACAACTTCATGGTCACTGTTACTGATGCCAGCTTTTAAACTGAATTCAAAGTTGCAAACGGCCATGGTGGGATTTGAACTCGCGTTCTCTGGAGTTTTAGTCCAGTAACATAACTAGTATACAGTACCCTGTCGTGTCATTAAACAGTTGGGAGGGCATCCTATCCAAGCATAATACCGTTCTCACAGGCACACGTTGCAGCAGGGGTGACTGGGCAGTGACTGGGAGAGGCGATATCCTCTGCACTATGTGCAGCATTCACAATCACTTACTTTATGAACATTGCTGATGTACCCTACACAGAGCACTGGAGTGTCAGCCTAGCACAAAAATCTAGGCTGACACTCCCAGTGCAGTGCTGAGGGAGTGCTGCACTGTCGGAGGTGCCGTCTTTCGGATGAGGCGTTAAACCGAGGCTCCGTCTGCTCCCTCAGGGGGACGTAAAAGATCCCACGGCACTATTTCGAAGAAGAGCAGGGGAGTTATCCCCAGCATCCTGGCCAATATTTATCCCTCAATCAACATCACTAAAACAGATTATCTGGTCATTATCACATTGCTGTTTGTGGGAGCTTGCTGAGCGCAAATTGTCCGCCGCGTTTCCTACATTACAACAGTGACTACACTTCAAAAGTACTTCAACAAAAGCAAAATACTCAGGTGCTAGAAATCTGAAATAAAAACAGAAAATTCTGGAAACACTCAGCAGTTCAGGCAGCATCTTTGGAGAGAGAAACAGAGTTAACGTTTCAGGTCGATGACCCTTCGCCAGTACTTCATTGGCTGTAAAGCGCTTTGCAATGTCTTGAGGTACTACATAAATGCAAGTCTGTCGATAGTACAGGGAGGAACTCTGCCACAACTTAGCTAAAAAAAAATCTTGACTGAGGGAGTGCTGCGGTATCGGAGGTGCTGTTTTTTGGATGAGAAGTAAAATGGAGTCCCCATCTGTCTTCTCAAATGGATGTAAATGATCCCATGGCTGGAGTTACAGTATGTTTATTATTGCACCAGAGGCAGGAGGAGGGGGAGTGAGATATTGGCTGACCTTGTGCAGAAATAAAATTGGAACAATGCACCTGGAAAGGGTAGAAGGGTATGTGAGAATAAAGAAATTCAAATAATTATGGAAAGGATGTTAACTACATATTCAAAGAGTAGCACACACCAGCTTGATGGTGTCAGTTCAGTTCAACAGTGCCATAACTTTTGCAGGCTAGTATTTTAATAGAAATACTCACTACTTCCCTCATCAAACGTATCTCTTATACAATACTTATATATGGTTGCACTGTCACCATTGAAGGGGCGAAAATCTGGACTATTGTCATCCCTATCTTACTGCTGTTTGGTGCTCGTTACCCCCACCCCCACTCACTCTCTTTGTGAGCTTCTTTGGGTGCCTCACTATGCTACAGACATTGTGTAAATGTAAATTGTTTACAGTGCAACTTTAGCATCGGAGCAAAGCTACAATGAGTTCAACTCCCGCAGCCAGCTGTCACAGTCTTCAGCCATTGTTAAAGGCCTGTCATCTATAGTCCCACCCCTCCTCCCACACCGTATTCCTGAGTTATATCGGAATTGGTTATTTAAATTAGCTGACCCGCCCTTCTCCACGCACTACTTATTGCAGATATTGAAGAGGCTTCTGTAGTTTAGTGTGCAGGAGAGTTCACATCTATGTCTGGCTCCCAGTATCAACATAGGAACAGGAATAGGCCATTCAGCCCCTCGAGCCTGTTCCACCATTCACTTAGAACATGGCTGATCTGTACCTGAACTCTCTTTATCTGCCTTTGATCCATATCCCTTGATACCTTTACCCAACAAAAATCTCATTGTTGAAAATTTTAACTGTCCCAACATCCACAGCCTTTAAAGGACTGAGTTCCTGATTTCCACTACCCTTTGTGTGGAAAAAGTGCTTCCTGATTTCACTCCTAAATGGTGCCCCTCTAATTTTAGGATTATGCCCTCTTGACTTGGATTCCCCCACCAGTGAAAATAGTTTCTCTGTTTCCTTATCTCACAACAGAATTGTAGGCCCACGTTTTCACAGGTCGATAATTCAAAGGGATTGGTTCATAGCAATATAATTATAAGAGCCAACACATGGTCACTATTCACCAGCACAGCAGAGTAGAGAAGCACCAAGGGTATAATACTGTAGAAAGTGTTGGCTTATACACTCTTCCAATTACTCAGAAGTAATTTTAAATCTGCTCTGGAAATCCGAAAGAAAGATAGAAATAACTTGCATTTCTATAGTGCCTTCCACGACCTCAGGATGTCCCAAAGCGCTTTACAGCCAATGGAGTGCTTTTGAAGTGTAGTCATTGTTGTAATGTAGGAAGAGATGTGGGGGAGTATATTAATAAAGTGCAGCTCTCATGACAACACAAGCACAGAGGTAAAGGAAGGGTTACTGGCCTTTTTGTCATAACCTCTTTGTCTACAGAAAGTACACAAGGTTTCAAAGAACAGTGTTGAAATCCAGGATAAAGAGTTTGGTTCCACTTCAGCAGCTGTTAATTGTGTCAAAAACTGAATGGATTTGTTTTCATTTAAAGGTGCACTGTTTTGAGGGGTTTCTGTTGTACAACCGAAATTCCTGACCATAAATAGAGAGGTTAATGGGGCCTGAACTCAATAGCTCCAAACCCGAACAATTTGAATGAAGTACATTTTCATCCTTAAAACCCCGATGAATCACCTGCCTTAGCGATGCACAGGTTTTTTTTCTTCCTCTTTTGCTCCCCGTTGCAGTTTTCTCCCCCCGTCTCTAGAAGGCCCAGCAGATGGCTTATAGAAACACAGAAGATAGGAGCAGGAGTAGGCAATTCGGCCCCTTGAGCCTGTTCTGCCATTTAATGAGATCATGGCTGATCATCCAAATTCAGTACCCTGTCCCTGCCTTCTCTCCATATCTCTTGATCCCTTTAGCCTTAAGAAATATATCCAACTCCTTCTTGAATATATTTAATGAATTGGCCTCAACTGCCTTCTGTGGTAGAGAATTCCACAGGTTCACCACTCTCTGGGTGAAGAAATTCCTCCTCATCTCTGTCCTAAATGGCTTACCCCTTATCCTTAGACTGTGACCCCTGGTTCTGGACTCCCCCTGCCATCGGGAACATCCTTCCTGCATCTAGTCTGTCTAGTCCTGTTAGAATTTTATAAGTTTCAATGAGATCCCCTCTCATTCTTCTAAACTCCAGCGAGTACAAGCCCAATCGATCCAATCTCTCCTCTTACGTCATTCCTGCCATCCCAGGTATCAGTCTGGTGAATCCACAGACACCCTGCAGTGTCTCTCCCAAGCACCCATTCTGGATAGTGAAAGTCGGCAGGGTGCATCCCAGCTATCCCCCACTCCTGAACTCACCCGCCATCCACATACTGTGCTTTCCAGTACTTTTTCAGGAATCGCTGAACTTTATTTTCTCCCCCCTCCCTCTGGTTTAACCAGGGGTACCGAGGCCAGCTATGACACCTTTATCACTACCTAGCTAACTATAAGCGCAGAATGCGGACTGAACTTGTGCCTTTGTTGGTTTGTATGGTTCAGGCCCCGCATTCTGCAGTTCATTTACTGACTGAGACACTGGGAGCCAGACACAGATGTCAACTCTCCTGAATACAACCTTCTCCTGCACAGTTGCCCAATTTAACCATATTTACGCATCTTGCTGATTGAACGCGTGCTTGCGTATGAATCCTGAACTTTATAATATAAAAAAGAGCACATTACTGTAGAATCTTAACGCTTTAGGTGTAGCCTTTCCTCAGAAACCTGAGCCGAATGTTGTGTTTATACCGGCACTTGGAAAGCAGGCACTCCGAATTTTGCTCTCCGGTCCAGTTTCAGTTGGCACTAAAAACCAGCAACAAATGGGCCTGATTCTCGATAGGTCATCTACTGTGGAATTGAGATTGGAACATGAGTAGGCCATTCAGCCCATCCAGCCTGTTCCGCCATTTAATTTGATCACGGCTGACCTGTACCTCGGCTCCGTTTACCTGTCTTTGTTTCATATCCCTTGATACCATTGCAACAGTGACTACACTTCAAAAGTACGTAATTGGCTGTAAAAGCACTTTGGGACGTCCTGAGGTCCTGAAAGGCGCTATGTAAATGCAAGTCTTTTTTCTTTCATTACCCAATACAAATCTGTTGATCTCTCTCTTCAAAATTTTAATTGATCCAGCATCCACAGCCTTTTGGGGGAGAGAGTTCTAGATTTCCACTACACTATGTGTGGGCAAAATGCTTACTGTGGTCACTCCTAAATAGCCTAGTTTTAGTTCCCCCACCAGAGGAAATAGTTTCTCTAAGTACCCTATCAAATCCCTTTATCAGTTTAAAAACCTCGGTTAGCCTTCTAAGCTCAAGGGACTACAAACCAGGTTTATTTTATTTTTTTATTCATTCACGGGATGTGGGCGTCACTGGCAAGGCCGGCATTTATTGCCCATCCCTAATTGCCCTCGAGAAGGTGGTGGTGAGCCGCCTTCTTGAACTGCTGCAGTCCGTGTGGTGAAGGTACTCCCACAGTGCTGCTAGGGAGGGAGTTCCAGGATTTTGACCCAGCGACGATGAAGGACCAGCGATATACTTCCAAGTCAGGATGGTGTGTGACTTGGAGGGGAACTTGCAGGTGGTGGTGTTCCCATGTGCCTGCTGCCCTTGTCCTTCTAGGTGGAAGAGGTCACGGGTTTGGGAGGTGCTGCCGAAGAAGCCTTGGCGTGTTGCTGCAGTGCATCTTTTAGATGGTACACACTGGTATACAACCAGTCTTCGTACTTTAACCCTTGAAGCTCCAGTATTATTCTGGTGAATCTGCGCTGTAACCCCCCTCCAAGGTCAATATATCTTTCCTGATGTCATTCAAAACCGCAAAGTGATCACGATTGGGAACTTCACAGTTAAGTGAGTAAATTATTTGCAGTCGGTTTTACTTGAGTCGTTTACATACAAAATTGGCCAACCTCAAAATGATTGGGGGTGGGTGGTGAGTGGTCATGACCAATGTTCCCTGTGAGCCGGGCTTTGTTCTGCGCGACCTGTTTCTTTTAATGCGTGGTCCCTTTAAATTTCCGCGCATGCGCGGTATTTACAGTACGAAAGCCGGTGAGCGTCCTATGCAGGACCTTTCAGATTACTGCATGGCCACGCGCGTGTGCACCTTAGCAGAAAAATTGGGCATGATCCCCCCCCCCCCCCCCGACCACCCACTGATTCAATATATTACAGGCTATTTGCAGGTGCACACTGTGTCATACATAGTTATACAGTTACAGTCGTGTAGCTATGCGACATGTATTTCTGCTATAAATTTACAACAGCAACACACTTGCATTTATATAGCGCCTTTAACATAGTAAAACATCACAAGGCGCTTCACAGGAACATTATCAAATACAATTTGACACTGAGCCACTTAAGGAGATATTAGGACAGGTGACCAACAGCTTGGTCAAAGAGGTAGGTTTTGAGGAACATCTTAAAGGAGGAGAGAGCGGTAGAGAGGTGGAGGGGTTTAGGGAGGGAATTCCAGAGCTTCGGGCCCAGGCAGCTGTAGGCACGGGTGCCAGTGGTGGAGCGATGAAAATCAGGGATCGCAAGAGGCCAACATTGGTGGAGTGCAGAGATATCGGAGGGTTGTAGGGTTGGAGGGGGTTACAGAGTTACAGGAAAGCACATGGATATTTTTCCACAGCAGTTTCTAATCTCCATACATTTGAAGCAGTGGTTGGGATAATCGTTTGCATAGATAATCCAGGCATGTCTTTGGTAACTTGGGGGAAAAATTGGGTTGCGCCCCCTTTGGGGCGCCAATTTCGCCAGGGGGCTACATTTAGCACCCCGAAAAAGTTAGTGCCTCCCACGCTGTAAATTGAGTGGTAGCGCCCCAAATAGGAGGCGGGATGCTACTGGAAGCTCCCATTGAATATCGCGGTGCTATGTGCAGCAGTGCCACACGTGTCGGCACGTAGCGCCGCGGTACTGCAGGCCTCCCTCCCTGATTAAAGGGGAGGGGCCTCGTGTTGCGCGCAGTGGGGAGCGGGCTGCTGGGAAAAGAGCCTGGCACTCAAGCGGAGTGACGGGCTGCCCAATCGCGGCCGGCACCCCGCAGCAGGAGGAGGCCAGAGGGGGGCAGGTGCTGGCAGGCGGCCCAAAAGAAAATGGCCACCCGGCACCTGCCCTTTAATTTGCGCTGCCGCGTCCGCAAAGACAGCACCCTGACCCTGTCGGCAAATTGTCCGGCTGCAGGTTAGGGGGAACGAACAAAGTTTGTGGCTGGGGCGCGAGCGAGACGTTGTGCATGTCTGCCGCCGCTAACCTCCTGCTGAATTTCACCGGAGTTGTTAGCGGCACCGCGCCCGGGCGCTAGGTGCTTTTCATAACGGGAGGTGCAAATCAACCCAATTTTTCCCCCCTTGTGTCCTTCTGTGGCTCACAGTGCCCTTCCATGGTGCTGCACCATAACAATGCCATTGCAGCACTAAGGTCCAATGCACGAGTGCTGGGCTGGAAAAACCCAGGTGGTGTTCCAAACTGGCTGTGAATTGTACAGAGCTGATTCACGCTGATTGCGATGCAAATGGAGTCGTTCCCAGATCGGCATCAATGAATTGCCCATCAGTGACAAGTGGATTGAAATAGATTAACAGCACTTCCTGGCTGATTTATAGTGTCACCAATATCGGGTCCATCTCTCATTTATTTATTTTTCATCCCCACACTTTACACTATTCTGGGCCAAGGCTATCTCAGTAGTGTAAGAGTAATTTGGGCTCACTATCCCTCCAGGGGAAAGAGCTGCGTTCAACGGCTCCAGCCTATCTCAGAGTGTGAAATGTAGAATTGAGATCGGGAATTGCATGTGCACAAGTCGTATAATGTGGGACACAGTGAATTTGTGCACCACTCCACTGAATCCGTAAGCAACGGAAATACCAGCCAACAGGAGGCCTAACTGCTTAGCTAGGGGCTCGCACGAGTGATGCGTTGCCAGGTTCCCTGTCTCTGAGCTTCGCCTCGACTACAGATGTATTTAATGACTCTCTGTGATGCCCACGTGAGGAAAGAGCCTGCTTACTGACCTGATTGAAGGAAGCTGTGAGTGCAGTGAGAAGCAGACCAACAGAGAGAGAGAGAGCAAGGAATAAGGAAAGAATACGTATTTCTATAGCGCCGTTCATGACTTCAGGATGTCCCAAAGCACTTTACAGCCAATGGAGTACTTTTGAAGGTGCCGGCGCTCAGTCGTCGGGTTTGGAGGCGGACCGCTGGCAAAATCAAAAAGATTGGCAGCAGGTCCCAAACCCGCTTCCAACCCGCCTCCAATTAATCTTCCCGGGAGTGGGGTACCCAATTTGCGCAGGGACCCGAATCCTAGCAGCGGGAAGAGGATTATAGGCACTTAACTGCCTGTTAACAGGCTTTTTCCAATTTTGACACTTCTACTGCGGGCTTCCCAACGTCGGGAACCCCCCCCCCCCCCCGGCCAGGGTAAGTGTGGCGTGCTGTGGGTCTGCTGTAATGTTTCGGCATTGAAGACAGTTGCAGAAGTGGTGTGAAGGATCTAATGGGACACTGGTGAGTTGCAGAGGTAAGAAAATGTTGGGAAAGTCATTTTTAATGTGTTTAGAATTTTCTGTACATGACAAGCTTTGAAGTGTTTGTGTAGTCCCACCTCATTTTGAGAACCTCTCTCACCAGTGACAGATTGCTTCTGTAACCTCACCTGCAGCTGCCATCTGTTTTAGCCTCAGGAGAGAGTCACTGGAGAGTCTGGGTGCAAGGGCTCACCTTTGTATAGTGATTGTCAGTGTTTGCAGCATCTCAATGCTGTCAAACATTGAAAAAATCATCTGTCAAAAAGAAATGGTGGTGGCCCCTTTAAGAAAACCGGCAGATGACGCATCATCAACTGACGTCATCTGACACTGGCTTTTTCTTAATTGGCCGGCAGGTCGGGCTTAACAAGGCCAATTGACGCAAAATAGCGTCTGTGCAGCGGACGTCGGGACTAGAACCCAAAAGGCAGCAGTCCCACCCCCAACACGCCTCTTCAGGTAAGATCCCGGCCATAGTCATAGGGCACAGAACGAGGCCATTCAGCCCATCGAGTCCGTCCCATGTAAGTGTACTCACTGTTCTAATATAGGGAAATGCGGCAGCCAATTTGCACACAGCAATGTCCCACAAACAGCAGTGAGATAATGACCAAATAACATGTGATGTTGATTGAGAGATTAACATTGGCCAGGACACCAGAGAGAACACTAGCAAGGTGTCATAGGATCTTTTATGTCCACCTGAGAAGGTAGACATGGCCTCGATTTAACATCCCAACTGAAAGATGGCACTTCCAACAGTGTTGCACTCCCTCAGTACTGCACTGGAGTGTCAGCCTGGATTATGTACGCAAGTCTCGGAGTGGGACTTGAACCCACAACCTTCTGGCTCAGAGGTGAGAATGTTATCGCTGAGCCACAGCTGACACCTTCCGTACAAGTTGTTATTGACTTGTGTAACGTTTTTAGTGCATTGTCTAGTTCTGATTACGTTACATATGTAAATACACACGGGCAGCAATTTTTACTTTCGAGTGTGAAGTGGCACCTCCCCCACCCAAAGTCAGCATCGGGAAGGCAGAACCAATATCAGGTTTGGCCCTCATTTGAATTTAACCAAATGGGAACTCCACTGATGCCGGTTTTGGAAGGTCGGGAAATGAAAATAACACTTTATTTTAATGCCCCGATGATTTTTCTCCAAAGTTGCTGGCAGTCGTGTCCTGGAGATTAATTTTTAATTCCTGGAAACTCCAGGATAATGTTGGCAGACCTAGGAACAATCGCCCCCGCAGTATGCTACATTTAATAATAATTCAACTTTATTGTCATTGCACAAGTACGTGAACAACAAAATGTGATCTTGCAAGCTCCCATGACTGGGAGAAGCAAAGCCGCTGCGTCGGTGCGCGCCGCCATTCCATTTCCACCATTCCTCCTATCTTCAGCCCAACGCCCGGGCCTGCTCACCAGCCGCTCCTCCTTCCGTGACCTTCTCACCAACCGCCCCTCCTCGGGGCTCCTTCCGTGACCTTCTGTACCTGGTCTTCCCTGATGGTCACCTCTACCAGGTACTAACCAGGCCTGGCTCTGCTTAGCTTCCAAGCCTTGCCAGTGACCCTGTCCCTAGTCCCAGGAACAGGGCTAAACAGTAATGTATACAAATAGCGTCAAGATTGTTTCATAACCAGAGGTGTAAGCTGGGGCTGAGGCAGAGAGGCTGACAGTGCACTCGGTGTGGGTGTGGGCGTGGGTGGGGTCGAAGCAGTATGTTTTTTTAACAGTGCTTATGCGGCCAATAGGCCGTCAGGTTTCCATGTTTGCCTATTAACCCCAGGTTGCCTGTAGCCATGGGGGAGTTAGGAGGGAGCTGAATCAAATCAGCCCACGTTGCTTCGTGACTCCCTACAAGGTGGGATCCATGTGGTATCTGATCAGACTGGGCTATATATCTGATAAGCGCTCTGCTTGCATACTTTGTTGTGGGAGAGAGCAATTGCACTACAATACTCTGAAGCAATAGGAACTGTGCCAACCTGTAAACCATGGAGGCATAGGCTAGATCTGGCAAGGGGTGGGTGGGGGCGGGCACAGATGGTAAGGTCGTTCGCAGGATGTCCATCAGAAGGGCCGGAGACTGGGGCATAACCAGCCTGGTTTCTTCTTTTAATAGAAAAATAAAAACAGAAGGGCTAATTTTAAAAAGAGAATTTATTAATAAAGCGAGTGATTCTTCCACCCCGCTCCCGCTGGCGGGTTTGAAGGTGCTTCAGTCAGCAAACTAAGTGGTGGAGAAGTGTGAAAGTATTATCTGGTGTTGATAACTGCGGACGGATGTGACCCCACTGTTAAATATTCATGAATAACAAGTTGCAAGTTCCTGAGTATTCTGATGTGCTCTTTATAAACACATCTCCTGTGTATAAAGATGCGTTGAGTGTGGTAGCTGTGCGATGATGCATGTCGAATCCGGATGCCGGAGGCCGTAGCAAATTAGTCGCAAAACGCTCTGTGTTCCGTTTTTTTTTTGTCCCTGACCGCACATTAAAGCGATGGGCTCAGGAAGCTTTAAACTTTTTTTTTTTCTCTTCTTGACAGCAGAAAGGTTCCACTTTGCTGTTTATGTCCTGATCAGAAATCTAGCCAGGAAATGACGCCACGGTCAGATGTGATAGTTAACCTCCTTTTATAGTGTTGCGATGGGCTCCACGATGTGAGGTGTTTACTGCCTGAGATCCTACTTAGTGTTGATATGGCTGATGTTATTTCCATGGCGTATCAAGGTTGTAAGAATATGGACTGCTACTTGACTTCTATAGTCTATTCACAGGTAAGGGAAACCCCGGCACCAACAGGGCACGACTGGCATTAGTTTGCCCTTGTGCATTTGCCCGCTTTTCAAAAGTTTGCAACTTAAAGCGCTGCTTACTATCAGCTTTGCGGACAGCTGCTTCCCCTTTTTCTCCCATGGCTTCCTGTGCATCTGTGCCAAAGGTAGCGATTCTTATGTTGGAAGTGACAATGATACGGTTATTGCAGGGATGGTATACAAACCAAAACGATTTATAAGAAGTTCTTATTAGACACCACTAGAGCGAGTTTGGGTCTGTACGTTTAGAATAGGGGTGGTCTCCCAACTCGTGCTGAACATCAATTATTGTTCGTTATTCTTTTGGTGATTGATACTCAGTCAGATTTGTCATTAATTAGGTGCATCTATGTGCAACTAAATAGCATTAGGACTGAACGTCGGGCAGTAGAATCACCCCCCACATGCCCCACTTGGTTTCTTCCGTACTCGGGGGAACTAAGGGAGGGATTTTGATCGATACATGTGAAAACTCGGTTAGGCTGGTCACTAGGCCATGACCCTCCACTTTGTTCTATCTGAATTCCTGTAATACACTTGTGATCCAGCCAACGGTAACACTTTTTCTGGCTGAATCTCCCTTGACTTTGCTGAGGGCCGGCATAGGAGATCAGCTGGAAGGCCAGGGCCGATTCGAGAGAGCCAGCATGGGTTGAGCAGGGGAACTTGTGTCTACAGGTTGCCCTGGAGTCTCCAGGAATTAAAAATTAATTTCCTGGACACTGCTGGGGGCCACCAGGGAGAAAAACCATTGAGGCATTAAAAATAGTGTGTTTTTTTTTTGGTTTTCTTTGAACACGTTTGTTTATTAGTTAAAAAAAAATATTGGAGATGGGGGGGAAAAAGGCTGTTTGACTGGGTGGGGCGCAAATGGAGGCAGGAGATCATGTGACGAAACCTGCAGAAGTACGTCCAACCAGAGGTGGCAAACCCTACTTGTGTCTGAGCAATTTATTGAATTCCCAGAGCTTTGGTCACATGATGTTCTGACCAATGTTCCCGGTAATTTTTTGGGGGGTGCAGACCCCTATAAAGGGCTGCGCGGCCCATTTAGAATACCACGCACATGCATGGTTTTTCGCATTGAAAAGCTGTCGAGCCGGCTGCGCGGGAGGTCCAGAGAGCGGCACGCTGGGCACATTAAAGGGAATGTTGGTTCTGACCATGTGTTATCTAACCATGTGATGTTGGATTACATGAGTGGGATTACATGACATCGGATCATGTAACTTCTACACATTATTGGATGTACCTTACAACGGTTGGGTTCTCTGTAGTTGAGAATCGTTATTTATGGTTTCACACCAGCAGTAGTTGTGTGAGAAGATCCAACAACCAGGAGGCCACCCGTGAGCAGGCGAAGAGGGGAAACCGAGGGTGGGGAAAAGGGGAATCCATTCTCTCCATCTTTTCCCCATGAGTACCCAGTCTCCCTCTCTCCTCCGAGCCCCCATTCCCCAGTCTCCCTCTCCTCCCAGCTCTTGAGCCCCCCACGATTTCAGGCCCATCGCTCTGCGATTTCAGCCCTATCCCTACGATTTCAGGGCAAATTCCCCTCCCCTCTCGAGTCTCGACTCCCCCCCAGCCATTCGCGGCTCTCTGCGGGTGACAGCTCTGAGCTGTAGCTGGTGACGAGCTCCATGGAAAAGGTAGGAAATGATCCTGTTTAAAATTAATGCAGTTTAACCTCGTTCTGACTCCTGACGCCAGGCCAACAGTCAGTCTTTATTTCCGGGACCTCCCATGAGTGTCCGTTGTTCATGTGGGCACACTGCGGTGGGAAATTTAAACTGCTCATCTCTCGGGCTGCTAGAGGCAGCGCTCGGGATAGGAACCCCCGATTCTGGGAAACGCCCGATCATTCCGGGGAGGTTGGGAATCCTAGTTGCGGATCTGGTTTATAAGTGTGAGGCAGCGGAGGTTATCTGTCTGGACGTCAGGAAGGCACATGACACTCTCCCACGGAACAGGCTCACTCACCAACCTGAGCTCTTAAAGATTCTCAGGGGTGTGGAGAATTTGGAAACGGAAAGGTTTATCTGTTGGGCACAGGATTCAAGGATCAGGGGAAAGAAAAATAGGAAATTTAGGCAACATTTTTTCAGTGAGAGGGAGGTAGAATCATGGACCAAATCACCAGCTGAGGTGATGGGACAGAAAACCACAGCATGTTTACAAAAAGGACTGGGGAAAGGGAAAGGGGATACAGGGTTGTTCGTTCTAGAATCATAGGAAGGAAACCGATGGAGGGGTGGGCTAGATGGACCAATAGTCTCCTGCCCAAAACATTGCTCTGACTACAACATGGATAGGAAATTGGCTGTGCAGAGTGTGCAAAGCAAGAGAAAAATAATCGTCTTCAAACAGGATATTTCAAAAACTTCTCTGAAATCCTGGCATTCTGGGGTACATTTACACATTAACAGGTGTCATATGTATTGAATGGCAGATTTGCATTGGTTTCTTCAAGTTTATTTTATTCAGTTGTACCAAATTACCATGCTTTCTCAGGTCAGGGTACAGTACACAGTACTTTGAGATAATGGCCCTGAAATTAGGATCGGGGGCTTGCTGCGCGTGCAAGCCCCCGATGTGCACTCACCCTGCGCGCCGACATCTGAAGCCCGGGCCTGCTCGCATTTCCTGTCACAGGCCCGGTTCAGATGCGTAGTTAGTGCGATGTGCCGGCTGGGATCAGGTGAGCACTGTGCAGCCAATCAGGGGAGGGGAAACTCATTCATGAGTTTGACAGTAAGAGCTGTCAAACTCATGAAAAGTATGGGCTGCCAAAACACTACTTAAACTTTAAATAAAATTTTAAAAAACATCCCACTGATTGTATTAACTATAAGTTTTAAAAAATGTTTTAAACAATTAATCAATTTTTTGAAAAAAATAAATTTTTAAAAAATAGGGTCTAAAACTAAACTTACCTTACTGTAAATTCTTTAAAAATAACAAACCTGTGGAAAAAAAATTCTACATTGTACTAAAAGCCCACTTACCTGAAAAACTAAATACTTACGTCTGGTTTTTCCACGTGTAAAGACCGGAGGCCTTTACACGCGCGCAACTCTGGGGGGGAAAAAAAAAGGAATTTCACTGCACTGCGCCGCGCTGCCTGTGCAGTCGCGCGTGCTCTGCCTCTTAACCCCTTGGGTCAGAGGACAGGAAATGCCGGTTTTCAGCGCATGCGCTGTGCATGCTGAAAACCGGCAATTCCTCCGGGCACACGCATGAGTACCCCGTCCGTACTCACGCGTTGTGCCCAGAATTACTGGGCCATTATGGGTGGTGGCGGGGTCTTGCACAGTTCTGTACGTTTGGGAGATATTCAAACCATACCACAGATGTTTACAGCACAGAACCACCTGACTCTGCCAAGCTCCTTGCCTGGATGGGTTTCAGCTCAGCCAGGATGGGTGGGTCAGAGGACTCATTTGGAAGTTGGGTTCCTCATAGCCTGAATTAACCTTTGGCCTGCTGGAAAGGACAAGGGAAAATCATACATTAGAAGGCTCGATCAGTGACTAAAGTCTATTACCGTGTTTAGAATCATGCACTAGTTGCCTTCTATGTTTTTGTAAACTTCTTGCAAAGAGTCATGAGCATGCCACGTGAAGGAGGCTGCTACTACCACTTCAGAGTAATGTCTGGCCATTTGCACAGGCTGATTGTTGATTGGTTTAAACAAAATATACAGGCTCCTATGTTTAAAAGATGTCTGAAAGTGAGTCTCCTCCAGTTGTACACAACCCCTCGCCCCACCCCCCACCCCCAAACTCTCTGTTCCTCTGACTCTGGCCTCTTGAGCATCAACCCGCCTTCAGCCACCTAGGCCCCACACTCTGGAATTGTTTCCCTGAACCCTACACCTTTAAAACCACCTTTAAAACCCACCTACCAGTGCTCCTTGTTCCATCTGCCGCTTCGTGAAACAGTTTGGAATATTTCACTCTTAAATTTTAAGCAGAAGTTGTTGCTGCACCTGTCTTACTGAATTATTGCCTCTCGGCTATGCTCCGATCATTCCCCGCTCGACGCCTTCCAATTGGACAGTGCTGATCAAAGTTACAATTACCATCCCATGTCGCTGCCATCTCACCATCACCTTCAACACCATCAACCTCCCCATCCTCTGCGAATGTCTCTCTTCTGTGGCACTGCTCTCTAATCACTCCACTCTTACCTGTGAATCTTGGACATTGCATTGCCTCCATTGGCTTCTCTTCCCATGCCTGATTAGTCACCTCTGGTGTACCCCAGATTTCCATCTCTTGTCCTCTCCTCGTCCTTGTTTAGAAGTTTGCTTTCAGTACCATCATGCGGAAGCATGGGATCAGCTTCCATCTATACCCAAGGATACACAGCCCTACTTCCCAACCTTCTCCATTGACCCAAGGCCTTTGCTGTTCTCTCCAATGGTCTGCCCAATGTTAAGACTTAGAAAAGCCATAATTCCTCCAACTAAATACTAGCAAAACCAAAGCTCATTATCCTTCTACTCACCAAGCTCTACTGGGTCCCCATGCCCCAAAACATGGGCTTAAAGATGTTTGTTCTTGCCTTCAAATCCTTCTAAAACTGCACTATCGCAGCAATCTCTTCCATTCAGGGCCCATCACACTGCAAAGTGCTCTCATAGTTGCACTGTTCAGACTACACAAATGTACGTTGTTGTAATCATTGCAGTTGTTCCTCACTAGCTTTTTGTTCAAAGCCAAAATCCCAAGCACCACCTTGCTCGAGGGCCACTTTGGAGTGCTCAAACCCACAGCACCACGGAGTGATGAGACACAAGTCTGCGTCTACAATTTCCCCACACAGTGATCATGGTGACTGACTGTGCAGAGGCCCGGCACTTCCTCGCAGTAATGAAGAAAAACTATGGTCATTGTTGTGCCCTGGAGACGTGATTTGCATCTGTAGAGAATGCTGGGTCAGCTAATTTCAATACCCACTGGGGTTTCAGTAGTGCAATTTCCATGTAACTCAGGAATACAGTGTTGGAGGAGGGGTGGAAATTTGTATGGCAGACCTTTTAGAAATGGCTAAAGGTTGCAGCAACTGGACTCATTGTAATTGTAAGGTAAATGCCACCGAAGGCTCAAGTGAGATTTTGTGGCACTTTTAAAGAATGTCTTCAAGTGGAGGACTTGGCAGAGGCACCCAAAGAAGGGAGCAGGGCCTTGAAGGAAGCAGGAAAGAGCACATTATTTTACTGAGACCAACCTTCAGACGAAATGTAGCAAATAAGAGAGAGAGATGGATGGGTGCCCATGGGAGGAAGTCTCAGAAGCGTGTCTCGTGTGTCATATGGAGGGAGGTGGCGTTGTCACTCTCACCCCCTGCTAGACTGCAGACGAGTGCCAGAAAAAGTTCTATGGCCTGATTACGGCAGGGGAGGTAACGCACTGGCTGCTGTCCCGGAAAGCGACAGGACGAGAGGGAAAGGTGTTCAATCACAACCTCTGTCACGATCTGAGCCCGCTGAGGCTGTGAATGGAGCAGTGACACACGGACCAGTAAGTCTGCTGTCGAGGGCAACAAGGGAAAAGGAGGTAAAGCAGCAGCAAGTGGCTGTCTGGCCTTATTCTGAGCGCCGCTCTCACATGTTCTTTTGTTGTTACTTACTCCATCACCGGTGCTGTAAATATAGAATATAGGTGTGATGTGTGGTTGGAACATGTTGGAGTGGTTCTGATGACACTTTAGCGGTGAGAGTAAAGCTGCAGTAGTTTCAAATGTTATCAGAATTGTGGCGTTTGGTGCTGTGCTATTCAAGGTTTATATTTTTGGTCATGCCCCATAAAGAACCCATTTACAAATTACAGTAACCGCAAACAATAAGCAAACAAATTCTTTTCTGTTAGGGCTTACATGAAATGAGAGTGAGAACATACATTGTATGTGTACTGGGGAAGAACTGGTCGTACAGGAGATTTGGCTTTTGTCCAGAATGTGGTTATTTTGTTCAGATACGGGTCTGTTACTGTTTGTTATACTTTTTACTGTTTTCAGTTCTTTGCTATTCTCTTTGGATCATGGGAAGTTGATTAAAAGATTGCCTTTCTCATCCTCAAGACATCCCAAAGCGCAACACAGCCAGTTTTGAAGTGTAGTCGCTGTTGTAATATAGGGAAACGCGGCAACCTATTTGCGCACAGCAAGCTCCCACAAACAGCAATGAGATAATTGATCGGATAATCTGCTTTTTCGTGATATCGGTTGTGGGATAAATGTTAGCCAGGACAACGGGAGAGCTCCCCTGCTCTTCTTCGAATAGTGCCATGGGAATCTTGTGCATCCCCTCTGATAGTTAGAATTAGACGTATGTGCGTGAGTGTTCATGTTTAGAGTTGATAGCTGGAAGGTTATTCTATTTGAACAATGTATTTATCCCTTTACCTGCCACTTGATGGAAATCTGCAGCACTTACTGTAAGACTACTCTTACTTTCCCTTTCCAACCTTTACTTGAATTCCAGCTAGGTTTGTAAATTAGAGGTTAATTAGAGGTATGTCAGGACAGCTCACACCCGTGGAATGCACATCCTGTGCCATGTTGGAAGTCCTGAACACCTCCCGTGGTCTGGACGACCACATGTGCGGGAAGTGTTGCCAGCTACAGCAGCTCGAGCACCGGTTACAGAGCTTGAGCGGCGGCTGCAGTCACCGCTGTGCATCCATGAGGCTGAGAGCTACGTGGATAGCACGTTTCGGGAGGTGGTTGCCCTGTAGCTTAAGAGTGTGCAGGCAGAGAGGGAATGGGTGACCGTCAGACAGAAGAGGAAATTGGGGGAAGGTTTAGAAGGGATTTGAGGGGAAATTTCTTCACCCAGAGGGTTGTGGGGGTCTGGAACTCACTGCCTGAAAGGGCGGTAGAGGCAGGAACCCTAACCACATTTAAAAAGTAGAAACATAGAAACATAGAAGATAGGAGCAGGAGTAGGCCATTCGGCCCTTCGAGCCTGCTCCGCCATTCAATGAGATCATGGCTGATCATCCAAATTCAGTACCCTGTCCCTGCCTTCTCCCCATATCCCTTGATCCCTTTAGCCTTAAGAAATATATCCAACTCTTTCTTGAATATATTTAATGAACTGGCCTCCACCGCCCTCTGTGGCAGAGAATTCCACAGGTTCACCACTCTCTGGGTGAAGAAATTCCTCCTCATTTCAGTCCTAAATGGCTTACCCCTTATCCTTAGACTGTGACCCCTGGTTCTGGACTCCCCGGCCATCATAAACATCCTTCCTGCATCTAGTCTGTCCAGGCCTGACAGAATTTTATAGGTTTCGATGAGATCCCCTCTCAATCTTCTAAACTCCAGTGAGTATAAGCCCAATCGACACAATCTCTCCTCATACGTCATTCCTGCCATCCCAGGTATCAGCCTGGTGAATCTTCGCTGCACTCCTTCCATGGCAAGAACGTCCTTCCTCAGGTAAGGCGACCAAAACTGCACACAATACTCAAGGTGCGGTCTCACCAAGGCCCTGTACAACTGTAGCAAGACATCCTTGTTCCTGTACTCGAACCCTCTTGCTACGAAGGCCAACATACCATTTGCCTTCTTAACCGCCTGCTGCACCTGCATGCTTACCTTCAGCGACTGGTGCACAAGGACACCCAGGTCTCTTTGCACTTCCCCTTCTCACAATCTATTGCCATTCAAATAATAATCTGCCTTCCTGTTTTTGTCACCAAAGTGGATAACCTCACATTTATCCACATTATAGTGCATTTGCCATGTTTCTGCCCAATCACCCAACCTGTCCAAATCGTACTGGAGTTTCACGACATCCTCCTCACAGCTTACCCTCCCACCCAGCTTTGTGTTGTCTGCAAATTTGGAGATATTACATCCAATTCCCTCGTCCAGATCATTAATATATATTGTGAACAGCTGGGGTCCTAGGACCGATCCTTGCAGTACCCCACTAGTCACTGCCTGCCACTCGGAAAACGACCCGTTTATTCCAACTCTTTGCTTTCTGTCCGCCAACCAGTTCTCTATCCAAGTCAATACCTTGCCCCCAATCCCATGTGCCTTAATTTTGCACGCTAATCTCTTATGTGGGACCTTATCGAAAGTGCACTTGGGATGCTCTAACCTGCAGGGCTACGGACCAAGAGCTGGGAAGTGGGATTAGGCTGGATCGCTCTTTGTTGGCCGGTGCGGACACGATGGGCCGAAATGGCCTCCTTCCGTGCTGTAACTTTCTATGATTCTATAAGTGCTGTCTCCTCAGACCGCCACTTCATTGTCCCACTTGGCCTTATTTTGCTTCACCTTTCCAAGTGCATTTATCTCCCAATGTTGGCCGTCCCAGTATCTCTGTACTTTCTGCCACTGCAGGCGGGGGTGAATTGCACACCGCCGCCCACGTACCCACATTTCAGCCTCTTCATTTCTTCTGCCAATTCACCTCGTGTAGGGCTGATATACGTACATCTCACTTTAACTGAACCAGCCAGAGAATTTGTTCATTAACCCAAAGCCATGTGAGTTGTAACCATTGGGAGCTAGTTTTGGAATCAAAATAACATTTCAGCGACCTACTTATGTAAAGACATCATTGGGCTGTTAACTAGTTTGACATGTAGTTTTGCTAGCTTAATGTCTAAATCCTCACATTTTATAATATGATAGCACAAACAGGCTATCAGTTGACTAGTGCTAAAAGTGTAACTTGATGGCTCATTTATATCACACACCTGCTTTCATTGGGATGAGTTGTGAAATATGATCCAATCCTTCTAATATAAACTGTGGGGTGAAATCAGAGACCTGTGCGAATGTACCAGTGTACGTGTACAATTAACAACAACAACTTGCATTTATGGAGCATATTAACAGAATAAAACATCCCAAGGCGCATCATCAGACGAATGATTGTCACCGAGTCAAAGAAGAAGCAATTAGGACAGGCGAGCAAATACTTGGTCAAAGAGGAAGGTTTTAAGCAGAGTCTTGAAGGAGGAGAGAGAGGTTGAGAGGCGGAGAGGTTTGGGGAAGAAATTCCAGAGCTTAGGGTCTAGATGGTTGAAGGCACGGCCACCAATGGTGGGGCAAAGGAAAACTCATCCGAATTTTAAAACTGCCGGCTAGAAAGACCCTTTTTTTTTACTAATTGAATGGCGGAACAGGCTGTAGGGGCTGAATGACCACCTCCCGTTCCAATGTTCCTATGAATTGACTTTGTTCTTAAGCATTATGGTATTCTGTAAGCCCCTTAGTCGAACTATTGTCTTTCAATTAATCCTGGTGTCACTTAGAAAAAAGGAATGTACATTTATATATTGCCTTATCACAGCATCATGAAGTGCTTGAGAGCCGATGGGTTGTTTTTGAAGTGTAGCCACTGGGTATATAGACATTCGTGTGCAGCAAGGCCCCACAAACAGGAAATGAATGAATGTCCAAAACCATCAGCCTACATTATGTGCTTAAGTCAGTTACAAGGCTTGAACCTACAACCTTCTGAAAGTGAAAGTTAATCCCCGTCAACACAAGATCCTGCAGAAATGTTTCAAAGTTCTCCGGTGGTTGTCGGGCCCTTACTTAAACTCTCGTTTCCTTTCTGCTACCCCACTCACTGGCCGGAATCTTCCCAGCCCGGCAAGTGCGGGCTTGGAGGCGGACCCGCTGTCAAAATGGCCCTGATTGATAGCGGGGCGGAAGTCCGCTCTGAACCCGCCTCCTTGAAGTTTCTCAACCGTCGGGTCCACCTGCGTATCACAGACCCCACACCAAGTGGCGGGACAGTTAATTAAGGTACTTTAACAGGTAGTTTAAAGCTATTTAAGAGGATTAAAAGCAGGCACTTACAATTTTACCAACTATTTGATGAGTTTTCTGTCCCTCGGGGAACACGCCAGGTAAGTGGGGTCGGGTTCTCAATGACTCTCCATTGCTTGCAAAAGTGGTATAAAAAGCTACCATTTTACAGCTGTTCACTTTCCAATGTCAGAAGCTGTAGCCTTCAGTGAGTCTTTTCAGCCTCGTACACTTTGGAATTGTTTGTAGTGAACTCTATATTCACTGCAACCTTCTTTGAAGAATATTTCTGACCTGTGACAGATTGCTTCTGTCAACTCAGCTGGACCTGGCATATCAACAATCAAAATGGGCACGATTTATGTTCTCTCATCTTGGTCCTCCGAGTCTGCTGGGGAACAGCAGCAGAACCAGCCACACCACCACCAGCAGCAACCGACCTTCTCCTCAACCACCTCATGCTGCACAGGGCGGAGGACGTCAGCGCAGGGATGCACCGCGCCGGAGGCATTACCCCCAGCACAGGGTCTATAGGCAGAGGATGAGCTACCTAAACATGACGGAGCAGCAGTGCCGAAGGAGACTCAGGCTATCGCGCCAGGTGGTCACCGTCCTTTGCGCATTGCTGGAGGAAGACCTGCAGCCCAGAAGAAGGGGTGAACAGCCATTACCAGTGGCTGTCAAAGTCACCCTTGCCCTCAACCTCTTCACCTCAGGCTCCTTCCAGGCATCTGCCGCAGACATTAGCGGCATTTCCCAGTCTGACGCATACAGATGCATCACACAGGTCACCGATGCCCTGTTTAACAAGTCGGGCAACTATATAAAGTTTACCACTCATCAAGCCAGTGTGACTGAGCGGGCCATTGGCTTCGCCACTCTGGCTGGCTTCCCACGGGTGCAGGGAGTGACTGACTGCACACATGTGGTGATCAGGGCACCCCATCACAATCCGAGAGCTTTTGTGAACCGCAAGGGTTTTCACTCCCTAAACGTTCAGCTGATGTGCAACCACAATAAAATCACCATATATGTGTGCGCCAAGTTCCCTGGCAGCTGCCATGATTCGTACATCCTGCGCCGCTCCACCGACCCTCAGCTGTTCGAAGCGCCGACCAGGCTTTCAGCTTGGCTGCTCGGGGACAAGGGCTGTCCCCTCAAGACATGGCTGATGACACCTTTGAGGAGGCCAGCGAACGAGGCTGATGGAAGGTACAATCAAAGCCTCACCTCCACAAGAACTATCATCGAGCAAATTATAGGGTTGTTTAAAATGCGGTTCAGATGCCTGGACAAATCTGGAGGGGGCCCTTCAGTGTGCACCAGCGAGGGTATCCAGAATAGCCGTGGTCGGCTGCGCCCTTCACAACATCGCTTAGCAGTGAGGACTGGCGCTCGATGATGAAGACGGCGCAGAGCGAAGAGCCTCATCGGAGGAGGAGGAGCAACATGAGGTTGGCAACGCCGATTAGGAAGACCTGGAGGAGCCGGCACAGCCATTAAGACCAGTGCATGAGAACATTGCTGGTCGTAACGCCAGGGACGCCTCATAAATGCCAGGTTCCAGTCACTTTGTGGATGTCACACATTTGCCTGGCACAGACGTCCAGATGTTGGCATCACCCACACCAGCAACATAAACCATCCAATCAATGACTACTTCCTTCTTTGGACATGCAGCAATGGTACTGATGATGAAATCAGCCCTGACCATACACTCTGTCACCTCCATTCTATCCCACACATCTGGCTGCGACTGCAGAGTGAGAGAAATAAATGATTTAATTACATAGCTCTATATTTTTACAACCATCATAATGATACTGATAAACACCTGACTGAAAACCATTGTGACTATTTGTGTGGGATCTTTCTTTTCTGGATGCTTCAATGTGGTGCTTCCCCTGTGGTTTCAGCAGAGGTAGAGGCACCTCCTCACTTCCCTGCTGCAACTGCTTAGATGCCTTTGGCGGTCGTCCTCTGGGTTTTGGGGCATGTGATGGCCCCGCCAAAGTCTGCTCCTCCTGCGACTGTGCAGGGGCAGACTCGCCCATCACTCTCCGGGGAGGCATCTGCTGCTCTGACCGAGGGGCTGGCATGGGGGTGGAAGTTGGAGCGCTTGGAGCGGAGCCCCCACTTCCATGTCCCCTCCCACCATCATCCCTCTCATGGGACACCCACACTTGCCTGCTAGCAAGAAGCTGGAGAGCACCTTGCTGCACTTCAGTGTGGACATTGGGGCCCACGTCTATACTGACATCCCTCCTAGAAAGAACATCTATGAGCCTCTGGTTTCTCTCCTCTATAGATGTCCATCTATCCTCGATAGATGGCCATCTATTTAGAAGAGAAACCATGTTGCCATTACACTGGCGCTGTGATTCCTCCATGCAGGTGGCCATCCTATCCATCGAGGAAGCTATAGATACCAGTGACTGTGCCACAGTGCTGCTCATGTTGGAGATGGACTCCTCCATTCTCTGTACACTTGTAGTCAGTGCAGTCACAAAACCAGTCAGAACCTCTTGCACTTGTTCCTGCAGCTCCAGGATCGCCCTCTTCCTGGATGGTCCCCGAGGCTCAGCGCCTGCATGCAGCCGAGCAGAGCTGGGAGACTCCTGCACCCTCCGACGAGGAGTCTCTACTGCTGTCACTGTCTCAACCATCTGATCGTGCTCACTTGTGATCTGTGAGACACCAGGTGACAACATTACTGTACCTCGCAATGGCCCCACCGAGGTGTGCAACTCTGCGCTGGTGCTGGTTTGTGTTTTGTGAGGTGACGCTGCGCCCTCCAAGGCAGGAGGCTCCTCTGAGGAGTCTTGTTCTTGGACAGTGGACGGGGGTAGGGGAGGGGGGGTCTCCTGATGGACCTGCTGGAGAGTAAAGACATGATTTAAATATATGGGGGGAAAAAATCAGTTGTTTGTGCCTCCCGTTAACGCCTTAGGGCGCGAATGGGGTGCAAAGCAACTAGCACCCGGGCGCAGCGATGTTTGCGCCGCTCGCGAAATTAGCTAGACATTTTGCGGCGGCGCTAAACACTACCGCCACGATCTCCTGCGCCGGCAGATCGTGACGTCAGTCAAGTGTGCAACGCCCCGGTAGCGCCCCGGACTGGATATTGAGTGGCGCCCCCTGCCTTACTGCCTGCCGCTAGCAATGACAGGTTGAGGGGAGCGTTTTGCAGTCAGGAAGGGACTAGGGGAGCGCTATTTAAAGGCGACCGCTTCCTGCCTTTTTTTGTTGGTGACATTTTTGCACCACGCATTCTGAGAGAGAGAGACTTCTGGAGAGATTCAACGCTGTGTGAAGGAGTTTTGGGGTACTGAGCAGCACTTTGCAGGTTCATTTTGATTTGCCCTTGTATCTATTTAGAAGAGACTGTGGGGGCTGCACTCTGAGCTCTTTCCCTGGGTCTCTCCATTGTTCTTTCCAGCAGATTTGATGTACAGGTCTCTCCAGGCCGAGATTCAAGGCTGCAATGAGCAGGATGTGGATGGAGACCAAGATCAACCCTCCCCTTTAAGATAAAAACAGAAAATGCTGGAGAAACTCAGCAGGTCAAGCAGCATCTGTGAAGAGAGAAACGGAGTTAACATTTCAGGTCGATGACCATTCATCAGAACTCCCCTTTAAGAATTGGCCGGTGCTAGTGTGTCTGTGTTCCATTGCTAACTGACATCACATGAGCTTCGCCAGCGCTGTGAGTTAGCGCCTCGCTCCTTGGCCTTTGTGCCTTAAGACAGGTGTGAAGTGCCTGATTTAGCGCTTCAATCACCTCCAGGGGCGATAAAGCCAAGTTTGCTGTCGGAGGCGATAATTAGCGCCAGGCGCTAAACTTTGCGCACGGCCGATAATGGCGCCCCAAACAGGGCGATACTGAATTTTTCCCCCATGACATCTTAAGTGCAGACACATACCATTATACACATCATCACCATTAATTTTCTGATCACATAACCCCCATATGAGTGACTGATGAAAGGCATGCAACTGTATGGATAATAATTGTCACCAGCTTCTTCTATTGAGCCCCTCTCTCCGTCCCCCACTTCTGGAAACTCCACCACACCAGCAATATCGAGTGCTGCCCCCTCTGTGCTTGACAAATGAAAGATGGACTGAGGGCCTCCTCCTGTTCTTTCCCTCTCCCTCTTATTGTGGGCAATCTTTTCTTGTCAGGAGGCAAAGAAGAGAAGGTTTAAAGAGACTGATGGAATGACCATTATTAATGGAATGGCATACAGCTTCGCAGGGAGACTTTGATGGAGTGGCTTAGCGATACCAAGTAGCCTCCTTTTGTGTTGTTACTTGCTTTCATTGCATAACGATGATGCTGAGTGTGAGGGGTGGAAATTAAGATGGGGGCCTTATAATGTAAATAGAGAGAGATGGATGGATGGATGAAGGTCTAAGGGATCATGGGCTGAGTCACTTTGTGCAGGAGGATGGTTGGCAATGCACAGTGGTGGGGATGTGATGACAGGCACAGCATCATCAAGGTAAGTGTAGGTTTATACTTACTTTTCCTGATCTTAGAAGATCATTTAACCTTTTCCTGCACTGTACCCAGGTGCAACGCACTACTGAATTCGCCGTTATCTCTTCGGCTATATTAAGCCACACTGATTTAGTCTGTTGGGGAAGCCTTTTCTTGCCATCCGCAGGGAAGAGAACCTCCCTATGTGCCCTCACTCCCTCAACAAGATGCTCGAGGGACTCATCATTGAAGTGAGGCGCAAATCTCTGCCTTTCAGACGTCATGTTACAGACCTCCGCTCACTAACTCAAGCTTCACCAAAGAAAATCTGTCAGCAAACGGGGCCATGGCCCCTTTAAATAGACCGGCAAGAAGCGTGTCATCCGGTGACGTCACCGGACCCACTCCCATTAATTGGAACGGGAAACGCGCAGGGCGGGCCTAACAAGGCCCTTAATGATAAGATCTTATTTTTGGCTGGGATCGCCAGGTTCGTCACCCGCTGCCTCCATCTCCCGCTTTCACCCCGCTCAGGTAGGGGAAATCGCGGCCACCCTCTCTGCCTCATTCTTATAATCAATGCTCGCCACATGGGGTGTCCTATCCTAAACCATTCTTTCCCAGAGCCTCAAAACTGTGGAGTTATTTATTTCCCTGAATCTTCAATTCCTCCTATAATCTTACAGGCTTTTAAACCCTAAGCTCGGCTTTAACTAATCTATTTTGTGATTTACCTCCGCTCCTGTCCTGCACTATAGGCCTTGGCTCTTCACCTGGGTTTTTTGGTAAACGAACACAACCCATGCATCTTTTATATTAATTTCTCTCCATCGAGTCTGCACATGTTTATATTGGGACAGATAGACTGCATCCTTGGCCAAACAGGTCCATTGTGTGGCAGTCCTGTGCCACCTCACGCCAATTGCTCCCCTTTGATAACAGGTTCTGGGTACCAGTGTAACTCACCTTGATATGACACCAAACTGTTTGTGTGACTTAAAAAGTGGCATAAATATCTTTATGTTTCAGTATATTATGCAAAATAACAAATGATCAAAGGGATGAATAGTTGATATGTGTTGGCTCCCACATTGGTTGCAGCACTTTATTAATACTCCTATGGTCAAGGCACTGAGCTAAAACTAACACAGGACGACACACACACACACATATATATATTCTTTAACCATCTGTTTATCGGTTTATTCTTTATTTAAGCATCTAAAAGTCACCTATCTCACAGTATGTGGTTGTTGATATGCAGCCCTTCTATTTTTAATGTATTTGTCAGAAGTGTATTTCCTTCCAAACTGTACAGTTTAAATTCAATGTTGCCTGATTGCAATGGAAACTTGTTGACTTCCTCTTGCACCTATGACTTTGAATTTCCTTAATTCTCTTAATTTTTTTGCCATGTATCTCATCTATCTCAATTGATATTTTGGGTGTATTTTTATGCTCATCCAGGTGAGGGACATCAATGGACTTTGACACTTAGCACTTTTAGGTAAACTATAGCATACGAGAGAGACAGAACAAACCAACAACAGTACCTATCCAGCCAGCTACCCATGCCAATCTTTCCTGCACTGGCCATCCTTAACATCTTATGAGTGAGAGGCCAGTATCTTGCCAAATGGCAGGAGATTTTGGGAGTATGGGCCCGTTGCCACTAGTTACCTGGATTGTGATTGTCCAAAACCATTTGAAGAAAGAGCCTGAAATGGAAGACTTTCACCCCATCTATCAGAGCTGCATTCAAACCCAGGTGACCGAGGCTCTAACCCATTACACCAACTATTGTACCATGAGCTACTTTTATACTGGCACCTGTATAATTTAGATTCTGGGAAACCTACATCCCTGCCCTCACTCCATATGTACACATTGCTAAATCCAGCTCCTTTAGCCTGCCAGAATCACAGATCCAGTTGTTTACGGGCATGTGATTCAGCTGCCAGGATAAGAAACCTGCATTGAATAGTTTAAATGTAGGGAACTGGCTAATGAGTCCCAGAATCCGAATTAAATAAGTGCCAGTGTCAAAGCAGCTTTACGTATACGTATCAAGTCACTGTGCCCGAAAGTAATTCAGTGTATGAAGCACTTTGAGAAAAAAAAAGACTTGCATTTCTATAATGCTTTTCACAACCTCAGGACGTCCCAAAGCATTTTATAACCAATGAAGTACTTTTGAAGTGTAGTCACTGTTGTAATGTAGGAAATGCAGCAGCCGATTTGCACACAGCAAGCTCCCACAAACAGCAATGAGATAATGACCAGATAATTTATTTTAGTGATGTTGATTGAGGATTAATGTTGGCCAGGACACCGGGGAGAACTCCCCTGCTCCTCTTCGAAATAGTGCTATGGGATCTTTTACGTGCACCCGAGAGAGCAGACAGGGCCTCGATTTAACATCTCATCTGAAAGACAGCACCTCCAACAGTGCAGCACTCCCTCAGTACTGCACTGTGCTCAAGTCTCTGGAGTGGGACATGAACCCACAACCTTCAGACTCAGAGATGAGAGTGCTACCACTGAGCCAAAGCACTTTGAGATGTTTTGATGATGCTATATATTTCAGTACTTATTTTAATCCATATGGAGTAAACTCTTCTCCTTTAACATGGAGAGGAAAAAAGCCCAATTATTACTGCGGCTCAAGTGATGTGATCTGGCTATGAGAGCCTGCTGTTTATTATCCATTATGATACCAACATTGAAGACAGCAGCACGAAACAGCCCCCACAACTTGACGTGTGTGACGTAAGAAAACTACTACGCACTTAGTCTAAGCGTTAAACAAAGCTTTAATCAACTGTTTTACAACATGGAGGTCTAGTTGTGTCCTTCACTAGTTCCTGTTAAGAATGTCCTGCACAAGCTGGGCCCGTGCCAGAGTATTTATACTCTCCCTGGACAGCGCCACCCGTAGGCCGCTCAGTATTATTTCATAAGTCTTTCTTTCATGAATGACTGATTCATGTCAGTTATATATATATATATATATATATATATATATATATATATATTTATATAATGAAGAATAGTGCAGCCTTGAGTGTGTCTCAAAGGTGTTAACCAAGCCGTAAAAGTGAAGCTCATTTGGTTTATGCTTAGTGTGTTGCGATAGACCATCAGTTCAGTGATTATCAGATCAAAATATCTTAAAATATATTTTACTCCAGGAAGCTGACGGGCTAAATCTGGCCTGTGCTGGGTTAGCTGATTTCAGCCAGGGCAGTGGTGGGGTGCTACAAACCGACCATAGTGGCTTCAGATAGAGATGGAAAAAAGTATCAGCTGGGGTCCTGTTCTTGATCAATAGCCAGTGACCCTTTCTGGAAAGTACATGGGAACATCAGAAGAGAACAGGTTCGGACTTGGCTGTGATGCAACGTAACATTCAACGTTACTTTGTGGATCTCTCGTGTATTCTGCTGATCACACTTTCAACCAATATTTTAAGATTAAGCTAATGGCTTGGGTTTCTTTTTCCAAGGGAAACCTATACTTCCTCAGTAGATAAAATGTAGATATTTGGAATCCTGGAACTAAGTTGTTCCTTTGTTACTGTTAAGGTGAAACACTTATTTCCATGCAAGTCCAGTGGCTTTCAAAAGTTCAGCTGATTATCCAGCAGAAGGAAGGATCAAGAACTTTAGCTCTTTATTGAGATAAATGTAAATTTTGTGTCCAGTTTGTTCACGTTTAAGGTGTCCTTTCTCTTTAACGAAATACTTTTGAAGTGCAGTCACTGTTGTAATGTAGGAAACATGGCAGCCAATTTGTGCACAGCAAGGTCCCACAAACAGCAATGAGATAAATCATCAGATAATCTGCTTTTTAGTTATGTTGGTTGTGCCAGGACAACGGGAGAGCTCCCCTGCTTCTCTTCGAATAGTACCACGGGATACTTTGCATCCCCTCTGATAGTTAGAATTAGACAGATGTGCCTGCGTGCTCATGTGTTCATGTTCGGAGTTGATCACTGAAAGGTTACTTTATTTGAACAAATAAACAACAATGAGATAAATGATCAGATAATCTGCTTTCTAGTGATGTTGGTTGTGGGATAAATGTTAACTAGGACAACGAGAAAACTACCTTGCTCTTTAAAATAGTCCTGTGGGATCTTTTATTCTGAGAGGGCAGATAGGGCCTCGGTATAATGCCTCATCCCAAAGATGGCACCTCCAACAGTGCAGCATTCCCTCAGTACTGCACTGGAGTGTCAGTTAGATTTTTGTGCTCAAGGCTCTGGAATGGGAATATGAACCTACGACCTTCTGACTCAGAGGTGAGAGTGTTACCAACTGAGCCACAGCTGACACCTGGTAGAGCACGCCCAGGTCAAGTAGAGCACAACCAATTACAGAATAAAGTTCTCTCTTCTCTGTGCCAACTATACTTTAACCACACGTTGAGAAGAACTCTTTCTACTATGGAGTGAACTTTTAACATCCCTAAGATGTCTCTGAATGTAACTGAGCATTAATTTATATTGGGCCAGTAATTCCAGTCCCAACGCGTGAGTACGGACGGGGTACTCACGCGTGGGCCCGTTGGAAGTGCCGGATTTCAGCATGCACAGCGCAAGGGGTTCTGCGGTCCAACGCGTGCGCGCAGGACTCTGCGCGCACGCATTGAACTTCCTTTTTGACAGGCTTGCGCGTGTGTAAGGGCCTCTCCTTTTTACGAATGTAAAAAGGAGACGTAAGGACTTCATTCTTTAAGGTAAGTGGTCAATTACTTAAAATTATAACATTTTTTCCACAGCTTTATTGTTTTTAAGGACTTTACAGTAAGGTAAGTGTAGTTTTAGACCCGATTTTTAAAAAAAATTATTTTTTCAAAAATTTGATTAATTGTTTAAAATAGTTTTTTAAAGTTATTTATAGTTTATTTAATTATTGGGATTTTTTAAAAATTTTATTTAAAGTTAAACTAGTCTTTTGGGCGCTGGTACTTTTCATGAGTTTGACAGTTCTTACTATCAAACTCATGAATGAAGTTTCCCCTCCCCTGATTGACTGCACAGTGCTCACCTGATCCCAGCCGGCACATCGAACTAACTACGCCGCTGGATCAGGTAAGCACATCGCGCCGACATCTGAACCGGGCCAGTGACAGGAATTCCAAGCAGGCCCAGGCTTCAGATGTCGGCGCGCCGGGTGAGTGCACATCGGGGGCTTGCACGCGCGGCAAGCCCCCGATCCTAATTTCTGGGCCAATGACTATATTGTGCTGTGGGACTAGGTTGAGTTTGGGCTAACACGTTTTATTTTAGGACTTTTACATCTAGCAGAGAGAAGAAATGTTACCACAAGATTTAAATCCAGGTCACAAAGATGAAGGGATGGCAATCCAATTCCTTGCCCCCATGCAGTGAGTTTTAATTACGATGTCATTGTTTTCACTGTTTGAAAAAGTGTACGTTCTTTTGAATAAGTGATTGAGTGTAAACTTTTTGCAACTCCCAGATCTGAATCCTTATGACATCTGAACTTGAGCAGCTTCTGTCCCTTTGTGATTCTGAAACACCCACTGCTTTTCTATCTGACTTTTTTGCTAAATTGACTAAGGATACCATCTATTTCTCATGATACTCTTAAGGAATTTAAGCTTCCCATTTACTTGGCCCTCCATTCCATATCTAGTTTTGATGCTTTGTTAAAGGTTAAAATGGGTGCTTGCCTGTTAGTCTATCAGCTGCTGTTTCAATTTAGGCTCTAGGCTGGTGGAACAATCAGGGTATTTCTGTCCTCATTTCATACATTTCGTAAATTGTGTCTCTGCCTTTCCTTACCAAATTTTAAAACGGAGAGCAGGGGAAGAGTTGTGTATGGGACCAGGCTACCTTGATGGACCTGCAAATGAGTCAGGATGAAGGGGCTTTGCAAAGTGAATTGTAAGTGAAAATGTATTAGCAGATAATCGGAACTCAATGATGCGAGCGCCTGTACATTATATCATATCCAATAGTTCCTATTGTTCCCACTATTAGTACACAACCTAGGCGCAGATCGGGTGAGGGATTTTGCACCCTGAAGCTGATACTTTTTCTGACTGAAAAATGGGCACAAGGAAAAATTTGTCCCCCTTGTTGTTTATGAGATTCTTAGTGAAGACTATTTAAAACCCACAAGGACTTATTCTAATTTCATTCTTGCTGTATCATTTGACTTTCTGCCCAGTTCCTCAAAGCCATCCGCTTTGACCGTGGTGTCAGCAGTGGTTCAGTAGCAGCACTCTCGCCTCCGAGTCAGAAGGTCATGGGTTGAAGTCCCACACCAGTGATTTGAGCACAAAATCTAGGCTGACACTCCAGTGCAGCATTGAGGGAGTGCTGCACTGTCAGAGGTGCCGTCCGCTGGAGGAGGCATTAAACCGAGGCCTTGTTTGCCCTCTTGGGTGATCCCAAGGTGCTATTTTGAAGAAGAGCAGGACAGTTCTCTCCAGTGTCCTGGTCAATATTTATTTCTCAACCAACATCACTAAAAAAATATATTATTTGGTCATTATCACACTGCTATTTATGGGAGCTTACTGTGTGCAAATTGGCTGCCATGTTTCCTATATTACAACGGTGACTACACTTCAAAAGTACTTCATTGGCTGTAAAATGCTTTGCGACGTCCTGAGGTCGTGAAAAGCGCTAAAGAAATGCAGGTCCTTATTCGCATTCGGCCAACATGCACACACATCACTCCAAGCTCTCACCGGTCCCATGCTGCTAGAAACTCCAGCACCTGCCTGTCATCCAGACCGCCCCTACCTCGGAGAAAACGGCTCTCTTCAGCCCCCTTCTTAAGGGAGCTGATATGAAAATTTAAACATAAATATTGTCCTCTTCTTCATGGCTCCTTGGGCAGAACGCACCTTCCCTCCACACCCCCACACCCGTGTATGGCTCGCTTCCGCCCTTCTGTAAGCCGGTGCGCCTACTCTCACTGGGGGAATCGGCCTCCAGACAGGGTCCCCTATGGGATGGGCAAGTAGGAGCCCCCAGTGTAAGGAGCCCCCACTCCCAGCCCTGCACCCTCTGCATCAGAGGCCTTGCAAAGGGTGAGTGGAGGTCGTGCCCCTTGCAACACCAAGCAGGTGATCCCAGATTCAGTCAGGACCTGACGTTTCCAGGAGCGAGCCTATTCCTGAGCTGTTCCGCCATACTTCCGTCGAAGTTACACCGGGAATCGGGCGGGACGGCCGAGGAAACTCGGCTCCTGCATTTGTAGCATTTCCTTTTTTGTTTGTATAATATTTGCGTGCACTTATTTTATTTATGATACGGTGCACAGCTAAAGCTTACGATGCATAAAAGCTGTGCCACAATTTGAAATAATCTCCCTATGTTGCTGCGTTCTGTCCATGTGGGAGAGGGGCTGAGGTCAGAGGCAGCTCAAACCAGATCTGGGCTATCCCTGCGCTAACCGGAAACCACAGTGTGTGCCATGGGATTGGATCGGAGGGACATATTTTACGTTTGCTGACACATGATCAGTGATGGGTGAAGCGTGGCGCGAGATAGATAATATTTGACATACTAACAGGAAACAGATGGCGGTTGTAAATGGGAACTTTTCAGATTGGAACGAGGTTACGAGTGGGAGACCCATTTCAGAATCGTATTCTTGAGAATCATATTATTTAAAAAAATATAAAATAATGTCTACAAGAGTACTGTTTTTAAAAAAAAAAAAAAAAAAAAAATCCAAATCTTATGCAACATCAAAAGAGGGGGCAGAAAAATAATCAGATTAAGAGCTATTTAGAACTTTTAGTAATTGGGCCAATTTAGTGGCAGATGAGGTTCGATGCATGAAGTGTAAGATAATTAGTGTGGAAATAAGGGACCAAAAGAGAAGGCATATACAAATAAAATGTGTGCTGATTAAGAAAGGGATCCATGAGTTATTGTGGATCAATCTATAAAACTGTCAGTCCAGCATTGAGCTGCAGTTCAAGGAGAAGGCAATGAAAATACTGAATTACATTACCCGAGTACAGATCTAAAGAGGTTGTGTGGTTGCTGTATAAAGCAGTGGTCAGATCTCTCTGGAGGACACTGTGTCATTCTGTTCACCTAACCACAGGAAGCATATTGTTGTCATTGAAAGAGTGCAGAGACCAGCAACAAAGATGATTCTGGGTATGAAAAGGTTAGAAAGAAAGGGTTAAGGAAGCTGAACTGGGATTCTTTGGCAAGAGGAGGTTTCAAGGTGATCTAACCAAAGCTTCAAGATTATCAACAAATTTGACCCAGGCAATATTTAATGTTTATGTCTTCTTTGAATGGGTTAACGAGTGTTGGCATCTATATGTCTACTTCATATGCTTGTGGGGAATTAGTCTGTGTCCTGATGGTTTTTGTTGATTTCTGCCTTGAATTGCAGTGTTATGTACAAGTCATTTCACTGGTAGGAAATGTAATGGAAAAGACCTGCCTATGTACAGTGGAGGCTGGTGAAATACTTGAACGTAAAGGGAGGAAAAACAGGGTTTGCAGACATACTGGTATTTTAGCACCGCTGCCTCCATGAGCACAGGTGCAAAGAGAGGAGGTGGCTGAGTGCTTCACTGTATGTTTTTCCCCTTTTGTTATGCTGAAAAGGAATCCTCGTTCTGTACGCTAAGACCTGCTTACAGCATCGCCTATCTGTGTTCATTTCCATTTGGACCTCAAACATTACTTTGAAAAGCAAAATACTGCGGATGCTGGAAATCTGAAATAAAAACAGAAAACGCTGGAAACACTCAGCAGGTCAGGCAGCGTCTGTGGAGAGAAAAACAGAGTTAACGTTTCAGGTCAATGACCTTTCATCAGAACTGGAAGATGTTCGAGATTAACAGGAAGCGTGGTCGTGCTGGTGGGTGGGGTGGGGGTCAGAAGGAAGAAAGAACAAAGGGGAAGGTCTGTGATAGGGTGGAGGGCAGGAGTGATTAAATGACAAAAGAGATGATGGTGCAAGGCAAGAGGGGGTGATAATGGGACTAGTAAAGAAACAGAAGATCGGTCCAGAGGTGGTGTAAATGGTAACAGTAGAATAGCAGAGGGCGAGGGATGCATGGCAAATCTGGCAGGGAGGAGATGGCTCCCATGGCCCGGGAATGTGGCGGAGAAAGGTGGGTCGACCCTAGAGGTGTGGACCACCCCGCAGGCCGTGTGGGGATCCCCACTGCAGCCCACACACCGGCGACTAAGAATTCTGAGTGAAATGAGTTGAAGTGCAGATAGCTGGGCTTTCTCACTTTGGTGGAAATCCGGCGTAGAGTTGGAGGGTCGGGACTTGCGACCACCCAACTAGGCCGACTCTGACAGGCTGGTGGTGGGATTCCTTCCTGCACGGGGAGCCCACCTCAAGGGGTGGTGGTGGTGGGGGAAGTTACAGAAAATGAGTGCTGTGGGGGCCTTAACTCCCTGTAGGATGGAATGGGGGCTGGCTACCTAGCGGGCAGCTAAGGAGGAGGGCCATTATTCCATAAAAATGTTAAATTTCACAGGGCTGGGATTGCTATTGATTGCCCTGTAATTGATTACATGCTCTTGAGGAACTTTTTAAAATTGAATTCCCATGCCGTCCTGCCCTGCTGGTGTCCTCTGTGCTCAGAGTTACTATTTCAATAATAACAGAGAATGTAACATCTAATTTCACTACAGTGGAAAATTTCTGAAATGGCAAGGAGCCAAAGTAAGAACTCGCTAACTAATTTCCCAGTCAAGGTCCGCCCCATTCTGCTGCTGTCTGCTTGACACTTTACAATATCACAGTTAGAAAATCCAAAGCCCAGCGTAAATCGAGGCTGATAGGAATTGCTAGTCAAAGACCACGGTCCATCTTGTTCGCCTTCTACCATCCTGGTAGTCACATGATACAACGATAATGCAAGAGCACTTCAGCTAGTCCCACTCCCCCGCCCTTTCCCCGTAGCCCTGCAAATTTTTTTTCCTTCAGGTACTTATCCAATTCCCTTTTGAAAGCCACAATTGAATCTGCCTCCACCACCCTTTCAGGCAGTGCATTCCAGATCCTAACCACTCGCTGTGTAACAAAGTTTTTCCTCATGTCGCCTTTGGTTCTTCTGCCAATCACCTTAAATCTGTGTCCTCTGGTTCTCGACCCTTCCGCCAATGGGAACAGTTTCTCTCTATCTATTCTGTCCAGATCCCTCATGATTTTGAACACCTCTCTCAAATCTCCCCTCAACCTTCTCTGCTCTAAGGAGAACAACCCCAGCTTCTCCAGTCTATCCATGTAACTGAAGTCCCTCATCCCACTAACAACAACAACTTGTATTTATATAGCGCCTTTAACGTAGTAAAACGTTCCGATCACACAAAACTTGGAAGTATAGTGAACAGTGAGGAGGATAGTGATAGACTTCAAGAGGACCATTTGTGCACACATACCTCCAGGTCTCTCTGTTCCTGCACCCCCTTTAGAATTGTACCCTTTAGTTTATATTCCCTCTCCTCGTTCTTCCTACCAAAATGTATCACTTCGCACTTTTCTGCGTTAAATTTCATCTACCACGTGTCTGCCCATTCCACCAGCCTGTCTATGTCCTCTTGAAGTCTATTACTATACTCTCCTCACTGTTCACTATACTTCCAAGTTTTGTGTGATCTGCAAATTTTGAAATTGTGCCCTGTACTCCCAAGTCCAAGTCATTAATATATATCAAGAGAAGCAGTGGTCCTAGTACCGACCCCTGGGGAACACCACTGTATACCTCCCTCCTGTCCGAAAAACAACCGTTCACCACTACTCTCTGTTTCCTGTCACTTAGCCAATTTCGTATCCATGATTCCACTGTCCCTTTTATTCCATGGACTCATCATAGCAATCAATCTCTTATCAATGAGTCTACAACAGACCTGGACATTAGGTGAGGAAACCCCCCAGTGGTGGAGGGCTTTGGGTACCATAGGTCCAAAGTCACCTGTTCCTCCCAAGCAACGCTACACTCACCACATATCATGTCTCACATACTGTATCCCAAAATGTTACTTTCTGAAAGAAATCTATCTAATTCGTTTTTGGAATTAATCAATACTATCTGCTGCCACCATCTCCGTAGGGAGCCTGTTCCATAGATTGACTACTCGCTCACTGAAATAATGGCCCACATTTTGCTGGAGCGAGGCTTCCACCTTCGTAACATCGCCCGTTTCTGCCCTTGCCTCAGCTCATCTGCTGCTGAAACCCTCATCCATGCCTTTGTTACCTCTAAACTTGACTATTCCAACGCACTCCTGGCTGGCCTCCCACATTCCACCCTACATAAACCTGAGGTCATCCAAAGCTCAGTTGCCCGTGTCCTAACTCGCACCAAGTCCCGTTCGCCTATCTCCCCTGTGCTCGCTGACCTACATTGGCTCCCGGTTAAGCAGCGCCTCGATTTCAAAATTCTCATCCTTGTTTTCAAATCCCTCCATGGCCACGCCCCTCCCTATCTCTGTAATCTCCTTCAGCCTCACAACCCCCCCGAGATATCTGCGTTCCTCTAATTCTGCCCTCTTGAGCATCCCTGATTATAATCGCTCAACCATTGGTGGCCGTGTCGCCTGTTGCCTAGGCCATAAGCTCTGGAATTCCCTGCCTAAACCTCTCCGCCTCGCTACCTCTCTCTCCTCCTTTAAGACGCTCCTTAAAACCTACCTCTTTCACCAAGCTTTTGGTCACCTGCCCTAATTTATCCTTATGTGGCTCAGTGTCAAATTTTGTCTTAAAATACTCCTGTGCAGCGCCTTGGAACGTTTTACTACGTTAAAGGTGCTATATAAATACAAGTTGTTGTTGTTGTTGTTAGACTTTTTTCTGCACCCTTCAGCTCAAAGATTTTTTGCACCGTAACTTGTTGGTAGTGCGAGCAGATAACGGCTTGGCGAGGGCAATGGGGTATCTGGAACCTCAGTGAACAACGGGACCAACAGTGTATCTCCTTAAATAATGAGAATTAAGGATTGAGAAAGAAACAGAAATGACGGAGAAGGAGGGTGAATTAGAGTCAAATCAGGATTAAGAGAGAGAGAAAAAAGAGACAGAAATGAAAATTAAGGGAATAAATTAATATTTTACATTTTTAACATCTTTAAGAACAATTTACCACCTGAAGGAATGAGACTCCACAGTTAAAATTGTTTAATTTCTGGGCCAGAGAGGTTGATTGGCATTGCAGTTTCAATGATCACGTTGTTAAAGTGGTACTTACGCTGTTAATTACCCGACTTCACTTTCTGTGGTGCGTTTAATGGGCAATTAATGTGCAAATCCAGCATGTTTTTAAAAGTAACGGGAAGGCTAAGGGCAAGAGGTGCGAAGCAAACGGTGGTGCAGTGGAATTGAACCAGCAGGTTCTGGAGATACTCTACTCATGGCGGATCTCTCAATCCCCTGAACTTGCTGGTCGATTTGCACATTAATGATGGCGCACGTTGTTAACACGCTGTTATTTTTCGAGAATAGATCTGGTCCATTGTTTCCGCAGATTAGTTTTAAACATCCTATAGATACTGAGATTGCAGTCCTGGTAAAATATTTAGGCCCTGTAATTACAAGTGGGATGCTAGCGGCTGAAGGGTTAATACATTTGCCTGAAATATATCTCTGGTATATTAGTAGGAGCACTCACTCATTAAATAGGCTAATGCCTTCACTGACAAGGAAGCTTAAAATAGCTGCCAGACAACTGGAAAAGCTTTGTATACAAGTAGCCATGCGCTTGGCATTTTGCAGGAATAGCTACTTACATCGGGGAGAGGAAAAGCCAACGCTTTGTGTGGCATTTTACATAGAATTACATAGCGCCCAGAGCACAGAAATAGGCCATTCGGCCCAACTGGTCTATGCCAGCCTATTTGCTCCATATGAGCCTCCTCCCAGCCCTCTTCAACTAACCCCATCAGCCCTGTCATTTGCACGGGTGATATTAAGCAAACTTGTTTTGCCTTTCTACTTACCATTGCTTCAGAAGGTAAATGGTTCTTTCTTGAATGGTTCTGTAAGAAAGAAAGAATTCATACAGCGTCTTTCATGACCTCAGGGTGTCCCAAAGCGTTTTACAGCTAATTAAATACTTTTGAAGTGTGGTCACTGTTGTAATGTAGGAAACACAGCGGCCAATTTGCACGCTGCAAGGTCCCACAAACAGCAGTGAGATAATGACCAGATAATCTGTTAAAACGATGGTGCTCGAGGGATACATTTTGGCCAAGACACCAGGGAGAACTCTCCTACTCTTCTTCAAATAGTGCCATGGGATTTGTTATGTCCACCTGAGAGGGCAGACAGGGCCTCGAATTTACATCTCCTCCGAAGGACGTACACTCATTGCGGCACTGGAGTGGGACTTGAACCGACGATCTGCTGATTCAGATGTGAGAGTGCTACCACTGAGCCAAAGCTGACATCTGTGATTCTAGTAAAACATGTGGCAGTTTGACTTTACATAGGATTACATGGAATATGCCGCACAGAAACAGGCCATTTGACCCAACCAGTTTATGCTCCACTCGAGCCTCCTCCCATCCTTCCTCAGCTAACTCTATCAGCATAACCCTCTATTCTCTTTTCCCTCATATGCTTATCTAGCCTTCCCTTCAAAGCATCTATGCTAGTCGCCTCAACTACTCCCTATGGTAGCCAATTCCACATTCTCACCACTCTCTGGGTAAAGAAGTTTCTTCTGAATTTCCTATTTGATTTCTTGTATCACTGCTGAGTATTTTGCATTTCGTACTTATTGAATGCCAAGTACCTTAGTAACATCAGAGATTCCAGATCGGCTCTGAATGTTGTTTGTCCGATCTTTCAAACTCAAAAATTTGGATTGTTTTTTTTTGGACTGGGTCATCGGGCTGGATTTTGCCAATGGGGCACTTTTGGAGGCGGGACTCCCACTTGTTGGGTTTTAGGCCCGCCTCCATTGACTTTTGGCCAACCCACGCTATTTTCCCTTGATTGACCTTGTTAAGCCTGCCCAGCGGGCTTAGCAGGCCAATTAAGGGGAAGCCGGTTACAGAAAACGTCAGCGTATGACGTTTCATCTGTCAAAAATTTTTGATAGATGAATTGTCATCGTTGGACAGCTCTGTGAAGCTGTCAAACACTGACATTCTCTGTAGTTTGATGAGTTCTTGTATTCAAGACTCATCAAACCTCTTTTGTGAGCAGAAATTAGATGGTTGTTGTATTGGAGAATGCAGCAGCCATCTGTCATCTCTACCGGTGAGATGCGAGACTCTCCACATCCCCAACGATTGAAGCCTGCAGGAAGAAACAAAGAAAGTAAACATTTTCTATCACTTTCCACTCACCTCACATACTTACCTCTCCACACTTGCACCCATCACTTACCTTCACAGCGCACTTTTGCACCCCGCAGACCCCCGCAGACCCACTGTTCGCCTCGGTGATCCTGGCGGGGTTCGCAGCCTTCGGGCAGCCCGCACTTGTGTGGGTAAAATGGGAATAATCCTCTTAACTGCCTGTTAACTACCTGTTAACAAGTGGCTGTAATCTCCTTCCCGCCTCCAGGAGACGGGACCCGGCGCAGGTCGGCTACCCGCCTCCCGGGAAGATGGCACAGAGGCGGGTTGGGGGCGGGATGGGTACCCGCCCCCAGATTCTGCCATTTTCCCGGGATGGGTACTCGCCCCCAGATTCTGCCATTTTCCCGGGATGGGTACCCGCCCCTAGATTCTGCCATTTTCCCGGCAGTCCCGTCTCCAAACCCACCTCCCCAGGGCTGGCAGGATCGCGCCCATCAGTTCTGCAGGTAGCTCAATGTTGCACGTTACTGGACACACCCAGAACAGGCAGAAGAATGGGCCAACTGACCGGAGCTGAGCAAATCTTGGGAGGAAAGAAAAATGAATAGATCCAAACAGACTCAGTCCAGATTGGGGAATGGCTATGTAGCTCTTCACCATTTTAAGGCTGTTTAGCTGCCACTGTCTCACTGTGAAGGCTTTAACTGCTATCCTGGTATCATTGTCCCCCTGATACCTAATAGAAATCTCATAAGATTCCACACACGGGAAGAAAACAGTGGTGTAGTCATTCTTTTATTGCATTTTATAAATGGGAACTCTCACTGCTGTCTAGTCTACATCAGTCATTTATCTATAATATGTGTTCTGACTTATCAAAATACTTTATATTTGAAGCAATTTAATTGCAGTGCATTTTATTGTTTCATTGTAAACATTGATTCCGTGCTGGGAGAGATCTTAACATGTTTTGCATGAATAAAAATTGCAACTTGTTGCTTTATTTTAGATCTTTAGGAGCGAGGCTGTTTCACCGTGTGAAGACTCGTGTTAAGAGGAAGTTCTCTGTATTTTATTGCAGTAGTTTCACAGTGGGGACTGTGGGTCTGTCATTGACCTTTCACCTCCAGAAATTGTGTCTCAACTGCAGCAGAGATGGATGAGATGAGACTCTTGTGTCTCCCTGCTGTTAAGCTGCAATGTGAGAGAAGTATGGGCAGTTCCAGGCCTAGTGGGCATATAACTTTGTGCCGTTCCTTCATCATCGGTGGGTCAAAATCCTGAAACTCCCTACCTTCACCACACGGACTGCAGCGGTTCAAGGCGGTGGCTCACCACCACCTTCTCGAAAGCAATTGGGGATGGGCAATAAATGCTGGTGTTGCCAGCGACGCCCACATCCCATGAATGAATATTTTTAAAAATGGCACTAATCGGCAGTCTCGAGGTCACAGGACGGCTAGTGCTGGGGCTGAAAATGTGCAGTCGCACGAGGTGGTGCTGGAGGCTTGAGAAAAGTCAGAGTTGCTGTCAGTGGTATCGCTGTGACGTAAAGGCGGCATAAGTTGCATTGTAAGCCCTTCAGGCTGCAGGGGAGGAGGTTGACTTATGCACTGGTATGATTTCGATTTTAGCAGTCAGTCAACGTAATTTTCACAGGTCAGAGTCTACTCCTGTACTATCACCACCGCAGATTTTATGCTTAGCTGATTTAAATCAGTGGTGCAGCTGAGGAACACGTGACATCCCTCTCCGCCTCTCCACCTCTCTCGCCTCCTTTAAGACGCTCCTTAAAACCTACCTCTTTGACCAACCTGTCCTAATATCTCCTTATGTGGCTCGATGTCAGATTTAGTCTGATTACGCTCCTGTGAGGGGCCTTGGGATGTTTTGCGCTATATAAATCTTAAATGCGCTCTATAAATGCACGGTGGTGTTGTTTTGGCATTGACGAAGAAAATCCAACCACTATTCCCATTGGAGTGTCACATTACAGCAATTATGTAACGTGCAGATTGTGCACTATTTCCTTGTTGAATGTATAGTGGCTGTTCCCCACCCAACCCCCCAAGTCATTCATACTGACCGTTCATTATCCTGTATGGAGTGCCACGCTGAGTTTCCCAGGCTAATTGGCACAGAAACAGTGGATGTAATGAGATAGTTATGCACCCAGGAGTTACGTAACAGTTGACAAGTTACGGTTCAAATTTGTGCATCTTGCTGAAAGAGAAAGGCGAATGACAGGAGTACGAAGCATTTACCTGCATTGGTACTCTAATAGGTCTAACTGGTCGTTCGTCTCACTGCTGTTTGAGGGCCCATGCTCTGTGCAAAGTGGCTGCCATCTTCACCTACATAATAACAGTGACTGCACTTCAAAATAATTAATTGTATGTGAAGCACTTTGGGATATTTCTGAGAGACATGATACGGTATCATATCATACCAGTCCTTCTAGGTAGATTAATCTGCCAAGTGGTAAATGTGCAGACAGTAAAGGCTTTCATTCTGGGCATATTTGGACCCCAAGGTAGGAGATCTCCTGAGGCATTGCTGGTCATCTTCCAGAACTCGATAGACTCTGGAACGGTACCCATGGATTGGCGGGTAGCTAATGTTACCCCACTATTCAAAAAAGGTGGTAGAGAAAAGCCGGGGAATTATAGACCGGTAAGCCTGACATCGGTAGTGGGGAAAATGCTAGAGTCCATTATAAAAGATGTAATAGCAGAGCACTTGGAAAGCAGTGACTGGATCGGACAAAGTCAACATGGATTTACAAAAGGTAAATCATGCTTGACTAATCTACTGGAATTTTTTGAGGATGTAACTGGTAAAATAGATAAGGGAGAACCAGTGGATGTGGTGTATTTGGACTTTCAGAAGGCTTTCGATAAGGTCCCGCATAAGAGATTAGCGTGCAAAATTAAGGCACATGGGATTGGGGGCAAGGTATTGACTTGGATAGAGAACTGGTTGGCAGACAGAAAGCAAAGAGTTGGAATAAACGGGTCGTTTTCCGAGTGGCAGGCAGTGACTAGTGGGGTACCGCAAGGATCGGTCCTAGGACCCCAGCTGTTCACAATATATATTAATGATCTGGACGAGGGAATTGGATGTAATATCTCCAAATTTGCAGACGGCACAAAGCTGGGGTGGAAGGGTATGCTGTGAGGAGGATGTCATGAAACTCCAGTACGATTTGGACAGGTTGGGTGATTGGGCAGAAACATGGCAAATGTACTATAATGTGGATAAATGTGAGGTTATCCACTTTGGTGGCAAAAACAGGAAGGCAGATTATTATTTGAATGGCAATAGATTGGGAGAAGGGGAAGTGCAAAGAGACCTGGGTGTTCTTGTGCACCAGTCGCTGAAGGTAAGCATGCAGGTGCAGCAGGCGGTTAAGAAGGCAAATGGTATGTTGGCCTTCGTAGCAAGAGGATTCGAGTACAAGAACAAGGATGTCTTGCTGCAGTTGTACAGGGCCTTGGTGAGACCGCACCTTGAGTATTGTGTGCAGTTTTGGTCGCCTTACCTGAGGAAGGACGTTCTTGCCATGGAAGGAGTGCAGCGAAGATTCACCAGGCTGATACCTGGGATGGCAGGAATGATGTATGAGGAGAGATTGTGTCGATTGGGCTTATACTCACTGGAGTTTAGAAGATTGAGAGGGGATCTCATCGAAACCTATAAAATTCTGTCAGGCCTGGACAGACTAGATGCAGGAAGGATGTTTCTGATGGCCGGGGAGTCCAGAACCAGGGGTCAGAGTCTAAGGATAAGGGGTAAGCCATTTAGGACTGAAATGAGGAGGAATTTCTTCACCCAGAGAGTGGTGAACCTGTGGAATTCTCTGCCACAGAGGGCGGTGGAGGCCAGTTCATTAAATATATTCAAGAAAGAGTTGGATATATTTCTTAAGGCTAAAGGGATCAAGGGATATGGGGAGAAGGCAGGGACAGGGTACTGAATTTGGATGATCAGCCATGATCTCATTGAATGGCGGAGCAGGCTCGAAGGGCCAAATGGCCTACTCCTGCTCCTATCTTCTATGTTTCTATGATTGGGTGTCAGTGAGCCCAAAGGCCTTTTCTTGACTTTTCGCATGTTCTTCAAATGGCTTTCGCGTTTTAAGATTTAGCAAAACCTCACTGGAGACTGAAAGACAGAACAAGGAAACCTGATACAATTGCTGTGTTTTTGATTAGTCACATGGACACTAGTGATAGTAAGTGCAGATGCTCTGAGTGAATCCTCCATTACAGTGTTGGATATTCAACTATGAAGATATCACAGCTGAGCCTGATCCTGGCCTGTTGTCCATACATTTGCACTTTCTCAGTAGGGATCACTGGATAGCGTACAGGGTTGCCATCTGGCCAGTTTGGCATTAAATAGCTTGATGTTAATGATTCCATGCCACTATTTGAAGGAGGGCAGAGATTCCTCATGGTGTCCTTCACCAACTTTCCTTCCTCCACCTACATCGCCAAAAACTGATTAATTGGCCAGTCATCTCATTGCTGAATGTGGGAACTTGCTGTGCACAAAATGACGACCACATTTCCCTATATAATTGTCATTGCACTTCAAAGTAATTGTTAGGTGTCAGCCTTGGCTCAGTTGGTAGCACCCTTGCCTCTGACTTAACAGGTCATGGGTTGATGTCCCACTCCGGGATTTGAGTACATAATCTCGACTCACACACCAGTGCAGTACTTAGAGAGTCGAATAGTATTCCATTGAAGGAACAGTAAGGGAGTTCTCCCTCAACCAACACCACTGAAGCAGTTTAATTGGTTATTTATCTCATTGCTGCTTGTGGAATCTTCCTGTGTGCAAAACGGCTGCCGCTTTTCCCAACAGTGACGGCACTTCAATAGTAATTGATTGGATGAGAGGTGTTTTGGGACATTGTAAAAGGCGCTCTATAAATGCAAATTCGTTAATTTATTGTACTTGAAGCACTTTGAAATGTTTCTAAGAGTTGTGATCAGGCAATATATAAATAGAACTATACCTAAACGCGTGCGATGAAATAGATTTGATGACATTGCATAAGGCAGCTTGCAATAGACGGCAGATATTTCTTTTCATGATTCTGCAGGCGTGTGTTTAGAATGCTGACACGGCAGCCTCTCCATTAGGTGGTGAAATGGGCAGTTCTGCTTTTCAGGGCTGAAGCTGTGGGGTTTTTTTTAAACGTGAAGTGCCCTTTGCCCTTATAACCCCGCTACTCCCAGCTCATGTGGAGGACAAAGCTCATATGCCAACAGCCTGTCTTCGTGATGTCATTTCTATACAAAGTAGGAGTTCTAAAGATGACTTTCCACTTTGAGGGCTTTCTTTAAGCCACCACTGTTCAGTCTTTTGCTTTCATTCCAATTGAAGTTGAACCAATGGTAGACGGTCACATTTTAGGGAGATTTTCCACATTGGTGGTCCTGAGACAGAATGGCGCTCGCCGCAGTGCGTATTGGGAAATTACCCATGCTAGCCTCTGATTAATGGTCATCATTCGCAGGCCGGGGTGTGGCGTTTCCCAATATGCTCTCCAGTTCTGTGTTGAGTGTTGAAGAGGGAAATCTCCCCTTTTGAGCCTCAGAAAGAAGCAAGAAAAGTAACAGCATTCTTATTTTACAAGTGCCTGAATTTGTGAGTTGGTTGTTTTTTTTACCCATTGTGAAATGTGGGTGATTATTTTAACTCCAGTATTAGGAGGGCTGGGAAGACAACTGTATGTTCTAAGGAAAGGGTAACTGCCGCAAGGTCCATTACATGCTGCACCATTGTGAATATCACACAATCTGTACAGCCCAAGATCAGTGATAGGTCAGGGTCCTGTTGTGTTCAGTGGGTGTATTGAAAGGGTCCGTGGTTCACACTAGTATGTGCTGCTGTGCGGTCTCTAATGGGTGTTATACATTTAGTTGGATATGTTGCTTCAATGAAAAGGTCAAACCATTGAATACCACTGATTTTCTTCCATGAGCTTTGTTCAATGCTATAGATTCCAATCGCATATAATGACACCAAGGGCGAAAAATTGAGTCGCTCCCCCTTTGGGGCGCTAACTTCGCCGGGGCGCTACTTTTAACCCCCCGGAAAAATTCGCACCCCCGCGACGGAAATTGAGTGGTAGCGCCCCAAGAGGGAAGCGGGGTGCTACTGGAAGCGCCCTGCCTCCCTCTTGGGACGCTGCGAGGGAATATCACGCGCTACGTGCCGCGGTATTGCAGGCCTTCCTCCCCTTCTTAAAGGGGAGGGGCATTGCGCAGCGCGACTGGGGGCCCAGCTGGGCCACCGGGGATCGGGAGTGCCGGCAAAAGAGCCCGGCACTCAAGAGAAGTGGCTCAAGCTCATGTAGTGCAGCCAACACTCTGCGGGGGGGTGGGTAAGAAGGCCAGGGACGAGAGCGGAGGCAGGTGCTGGCAGGCGGCCAGCAACAAACATGGCCGCCTGGCACCTCACCTTTAACTAGCACCGCCCCAGCCGCAGGTAGGCCCCCCCGATCCCGTCGGACATAGTGTTCGGTGGTAAGTCAGGGAGCGCTACCGAAGATCGCGGCCGGTGCGCGAGCCGGGTGCTATGCACAGTGATGACGTCATCGCCAGCGCCACAGGGCGCTACGATTACCGCCGCCGCTAACCTCCCACTGAATTTTGCGGGAGGTGTTGGCGGCACCGCGCCCGGGTGCTAGTTGCTTTGCGCCCCATTAGCGCCCTCTTAGGCAATAACGGGAGGCGCAAAGCAACCGAATTTTCCCCCCCAGGTTCATCTGAATGATAATGCTGTAAAAGTATGAACCTAGATATATGATATTAATGTGTGTGTGCTTAATGCGTTCATATACATTTCTCTCTCTGCTTTTTTAATGGCGGTATTAATGGCTGCCCGTGCCTCAAAGATCTCCTCCCTGGCCTCTTTCAGATGTATGTAAATAGCATCTATTCCTGGTGATTTATTTGTCTTGCACCATTTTAGTATGTCTAGGACTTCCATCTTGTCAGGCATGCCAACTTTTGGGATGAGTCATTAATCAGCGGCGAAGGCAAGGGATCCCGTGGCATTATTCAAAGTGGAGAAGGGAGTTCTCGCCGAGTTCTGGTCAACATTTCTCCCTCAGCCAACATCAAAAAAAACACATGAACTCATCATTCATTCACTTGTTGTTTGTGGGATCTTGCAAATTGGGTGCTGGGTTGTCACCATAACAACAGTGACTGCACTTCAAACGGTTAGCTGTAAGCCTGACATCGGTGGTGGGGAAAATGCTAGAGTCCATTATAAAAGATGTAATAGCAGAGCACTTGGAAATCAGTGACAGGACCGGACAAAGTCAACATGGATTTACAAAAGGTAAATCGTGCTTGACTAATCTACTGGAATTTTTTGAGGATGTAACTGGTAGAATAGATAAGGGAGAACCAGTGGATGTGGTGTATTGGACTTTCAGAAGGCTTTCGATAAGGTCCCGCATAAGAGATTAGCGTGTAAAGTTGAGGCACATGGGATTGGGGGCAAGGTACTGACTTGGATAGAGAACTGATTGGCAGACAGGAAGCAAAGAGTTGCAATAAACAGGTCTTTTTCCGAGTGGCAGGCAGTGACTAGTGGGGTTCCGCAGGGATCGGTCCTAGGACCCCAGCTATTCACAATATATATTAATGATCTAGACGAGGGAACTAGATGTAATATCTCCAAGTTTGCAGACGACACAAAGCTGGGTGGGCGTGTGTGCTGTGAGGAGGATGTCGAGAAACTCCAGTATGATTTGGACAGGTTGGGTGATTGGGCAGATGCATGGCAGATGTAGTATAATGTGGATAAATGCGAGGTTATCTACTTTGGTGGCAAAAACAGGAAGGCAGATTACTATCTGAATGGCAATAGATTGGGAGAAGGGGAAGTGCAACGAGACCTGGGTGTCCTTGTGCACCAGTCGCTGAAGGTAAGCATGCAGGTGCAGCAGGCAGTTAAGAAGGCAAATGGTATGTTGGCATTCGTAGCAAGAGGGTTCGAGTACAGGAACAAGGATGTCTTGCTGCAGTTGTACAGGGCCTTGTTGAGGCCACATCTTGAGTATTGTGTGCAGTTTTGGTCGCCTTATCTGAGGAAGGATGTTCTTGCCATGGAGGGAGCGCAGCGAAGATTCACCAGACTGATACCTGGGATGGCAGGAATGACATATGAGGAGAGATTGGGTCGATTGGGCTTATACTCGCTGGAGTTTAGAAGAATGAGAGGGGATCTCATTGAAACTTAGAAAATTCTAACAGGATGAGACAGACTAGATGCAGGAAGGATGTTCCCGATGGCCGGGGAGTCCAGAACCAGGGGGTCACAGTCTAAAGATAAGGGGTAAGCCATTTAGGACAGAGATGAGGAGGAATTTCTTCACCCAGAGAGTGGTGAACCTGTGGAATTCTCTACCACAGAAGGCAGTTGAGGCCAATTCATTAAATATATTCAAGAAGGAGTTAGATATATTTCTTGAGGCTAAAGGGATCAAGGGATATGGGGAGAAGGCAGGGACAGGGTACTGAATTTGGATGATCAGCCATGATCTCATTGAATGGCGGAGCAGGCTCGAGGGGCCGAATGGCCTACTCCTGCTCCTATCTTCTATGTAAAACACTTTGGGATGCTCTGAGGGCATGATAAGGTGCAATATCAATGCAAGATCTTTCTCACATTTATTTATTAATTTTAGGAATTCTGCAATTAAATTGTAAAATTATGTCGCTCTTGGGTATCATTTGCGTGTGCTTGGAACCTGTCCTGTGTTTTAGCCAGAGATGTACTTCATTGGTTGTGATGCGCTTTGGGACGTCCTGAATTGGTGAAAGGTGCTATAGAGATGCAAGTTCTTTCTTTTCTTTTTCTAAATGGCATCAGCTGAATCTCATTTTGTTTTATTTATATTATTGTTTTAAAGGTATTTGAAGAAAATTCTGAGTCAGTGTACCAGAATGTCACAGAGCTGAGGCGGGAGCTTGCGGAGAAACAGTCAAATCCCAGCACTAGTTCAACCAGTCAGCCAGAAGAATGGGAAACACATACTGACCAAGCAACTGGTCAACCCTTCTACTACAACGCCGTGACCGGAGAGACAACCTGGGACTCGCCGTTCGATAGCTTGGACAGTAGGGAGCCACAATCCCCGCCTTCCCGCAGTTCCAGTACGAGCAATCCCTTCGGAGGATGGGAATCGCACCTCGATGAAGTGAGTGGTCAGCCTTACTTCTACAATCTAGTAACTGGGGAGACAACGTGGGAACCACCAGAACAACAGGAGGAAGAAACAACGGATTTCATGGATAATCTCCGAGACCAGAGGGTATGTGACCATCTCTGTCTTGCTGGAAGGCACAGTTCACCAATCTTTTGCCCCTGGCATGGAACTTCACCCACGAGGAGCCCAGAATCGTGGATTTGGGTTCGAAGGTCAGCGGCGCCCCACAGCATTTTCCTTCTATTCATTTTGATGGATGTCATCTCCTGTGGGCCCCACTGACCTCCATGCTCAAATGCCCAATCTGCCTTCCTGGTAGGCAAAGTCCTGAGCCCAGAGGGCAGCTTTATAAAATATATTGTGTATATGCATTAATAGCTGCTTTGATGGGATGGGGGTGGGACAATGGTCTGGGGTCCCGGCAACAGTAAATTTATTAACAGCGTGAAATTATTCAGCTCCCCTTGTCATACACCAACCCCAGCTACTCACCATCTCAACATATCTCTTCACTCTTTTTCTATCCAAACATTCGTCCAGTTGTCCCTTGAATTATTTTTACACTATCGCCCTTACTTGTCAATTTGCTCCACAACTCTATGACCCTTTGAATGAAAAGAATTGCGGCCTACTTAATCTCCTAACGTCCTGACTCATGTCTCATTTTTACTACATTTGCATGGATTAACTTTGTGGATTGCCTTCATAATTTTCTAGATTTGTGGTTTGATTGGGTTGTGAGGGGCGTCTGTATGTGTTTGTTCTCCACTCGCCCTCCTGTTAAAAGAAACAATCTGGTAATTAATAAAAATGTTCCTTGTGTCGTGATGTCCTAATCCTATAATAAACCACTCGATTCCATCTTTTTATATCGTAATTGTTAAATATGGTAATAGCTCAGATGATTTGACACATGCTGCATGGTGGGATTTGGCCTACTTTGTTTTGTAGCCCAACACCGAGATTTAAATATCTCATGCATTCTGAAAAAGCTATCTGGAAAATGTTACATTTTTGATCCTCAAAAGGTCTGACAAAGTGAAGCAATTTGTCTCTTTTATTTTGAGGTGGGAAAGGGGAAGCGATACATAGAAGGGCAGAGTAACTTTGACATTTCTCCAATTATTAGTCACCTCAGCTATTGAGGACAGAAAAGAAACCCCAAGTGAGGGCAAAGAAATATTAAAGAAAGAAAAGAAAGTAAGACCATGCATTTGTATGTTTGGCTTAAACATTCACTCCCTCCACCACCGGCGTACCGTGGTGCAGTGTGTACCATCTACAGGATGCACTGCAGCAACTCGCCAAGGCTCCTTCAGCAGCACCTCCCAAACCCGCGACCTCTTCCACCTAGAAGGACAAGGGCAGCAGGTGCATGGGAACACCACCACCTCCAAGTTACACATATTCCTGACTTGGACATATGTCGCCTATCCTTCATCGTCGCTGGGTCAAAATCCTGGAACTCCCTACTTAACAGCACCATGGAAGCATCTTCACCACACGGACTGCAGCAGTTCAAGAAGAAGGCCCACCACCACCTTCTCAAGGGATGGACAGTAAATACTGGCCTTGCCAGCGACGCCACACTCCGAGAATGAATGTTTTTAAAATATTGACTTTTACGATCTCGGGACATCCCAAAGTGCTTCACAGCCAATAGGAAGCACAATACGCAGCATGCTGGGCTACTGTTTGAGCGGACTGTTGCATCTGTTGATGCCATGCTGATTGGCTGGTTGTCAAAGGGCCATATACTGGATTAATTGCGCCATCGGTAATCATACATAACAAGTCTTTTCCAAAGAAAATCCAGAGACTTAAACCATGATATCAAAAGTCAAATCCCCAAATCTGGTATCTTAGAACCAATGTGAAAAATTTCAGGGTGGTTGTTCCTTTTGTCTAAAGTCTACTACATTGAACACAAACACAAGTAGCGTTGATATAGTGAATTCTATTTTAACATACTGGATACAGATTAACATCCTTTTATAAAGGGATAAACATGTCTTTTCGAGATCGGCTCTAAAACCATCTAAATACAAGTGTCTGATTCTGGTTTCGGACTGCCACTTTGGGCAGATTTACTTTAGTCTCACTTAATATGCTCATTCTATCAAGAGTTCAAGAAGGCCGACCACCTTCCCAAGGTCAACGAGGGATGGGCAATAAATGTTGGCCTTTCCAGCAACGCCCATATCCCGAGAATGAATAGAAGAAATAATAAAATTATTATGCCCCCTGTACAGCATCACCGTACCCATTACATGCATGAGCCACGGATAGTTGGCAAACAAAAATAATACCTTCAGCTCTTCCAAAAACCCAGTGCCCCAAAAACACCAGCCAGTGCCGTACTAAACCATACAGATCAGAAGGCTCAAATCGTTAAGCTATGCTGAGTTTGCCGATCTTAGCCGTGCCAGCAGTTGAGATGCTTCATTTGTTCCCAGCTTCCCTAGGATAGGGAGAGGAATAGTCAACCAGGGTGCTGCTCCCGATTGTGAACCTTGCTGGAAATGTGGGCGTGTTGCCCGTGACGTTTCCGGTGATAGAATAGCCGAGCGCCACTCACCATCTAGGCTCCAAAGTGAAGAATGCCCAGGTGGGTATAGCAAATGTCGCCAGGGTATTTGATTATGAAAGGGCGCTATGCATAGAGGGCAGTCAGTATCTGTGGAATAATATCCCAGCAAGGAGGTACTGTCTTCAGGGGAGGAGAACAGAAACTGTACATTTACTAAACCTTCATAGATCAATATAAACGTGATTAAAACAAACTTGGAAAATTGGGCAGTGCAGGGATGCAACCCACTGCCCCGGAACCATAATTTCTTGTGGAATATTTGATCATCTCATTCTATACTTAGTCGTGTAACCTTCAATCCCATTGCTAATCAGATGTTTTATGCAGCCACTTCTTTGAAGTTTTTCTTGGGTTTGGATAGTGAAAGTTCACCCCTTGACGCATTCCTTTCAGCCCCCCACTCCGGAAGAGGATTACCCCGAATTCATTGGGGAGAGTCCTCCGGGATACTTGGGTCATCAGCGGCAGCCATCGCCCTGGTCACAGGATGGGTACAGCGAGCCGCAGTCGCCAGTGGACTCACCATTATACCAACCCATTGGCCCACAGACTCCGCCAGGCTGGTCCTACGAGATGGACCAAGATGGACAGCTGCTTTATACCAATGAAGTTACCCAAGAAAAAGTAAGAATCATGTTACTGCACTTGTGCAGCTGTAGTGCACTGTATAGTGTATGAGATTTGTCACTTTCTAATCTGAAGGTAACAGCCCAGTTTTTTTTCCAGAGACTATGGGGTAGATTTTCCTGAAGCTGTCGGGAAGGAGGCGGGACTACAACTTTCGGGTTGTTGTCCCGCCTCCATCGAGATGCAGCCAATCCACGCGATTTTCACTTGATTGACCTTGTTGAGCCCGCCCAGCGGGCTCAGCAGGCCAATTAAGGGCCACCCGGCAACAGGTGGCATCACAGACTGAAATTTCATCTGTCAAGAGTTCTTGACAGATGAAATATCAGTGTTTCACAACTGTTTGAAGCTGTCAAACACTGACAGTCTGACTTCTAACCTGAGTCCTTCTACACAGACTCAGTTAGAACTGTCACCAGCAATGAAAGCTGAAGGCTGTCACTTTTGACAGATCGCAGCCATTTTGCTTTCTGTGCCGGCTGAGTAATGGACTCCCGAAACCTAGAGGAAGAAAGGCTGTTAAGGTAAGTACAGGTAATTTAAACTTCTTTAGACACACCAAACACACTTACCTTTGCACTTATGCACCCATCACTTACCTGAACACCGACATCGCGACCCCTCCAAGTCCTTCAACCTGACGGCCCGCCTGCTCTAACCTGGCGTGGTTTGGAGCCATCGAGAATCCCACACGACACTCCTCAAAATAAGGATTAGGCTAAAAACTGCCTGTTAACTACCTGTTAACAGGCAGTTAATTGGCACTAATCCCTTCCCGCCTCGGGTCGGCGGGTCCCAGTGCGGGGCGGGTACCCGCCTCCTGTGAAACTTACGTGGAGGTGGGTTTTGGGCGGGATGGTGTCGGGACCCACGAATTCAGGATTTTCCCCCCCCCCCACACGCCTGAAATCCCGCCTGACGGCTCCAGGAAAATCTACCCCTATGGCCTGGAAATGACACCATGGGAGACCAACACAGCAACACTTAATGCAATCGTATTTTTTCCTTTGTTATCTTAACTAACCTACTTAAAATAAATGACCCAGTGCGTCTGTTAAACTGGCGGAGGAAGAAATCTGATTCGATTGCATTAAGGGTTGGTATCAATTTCAAGGACGGTGCCTCTTATCCAGTATACATGGTCAAACGTTGCATGCCATTGACCCATCTATCCGGGAGGGTTACTGCCAATCTTCCCTCAAAGTTAGATCGACCAATTGTTCAGCCCCATCCCCCCACTCAAGGAAATTCCCATGCCAATTCCAAGGTAACCCACTGTAGGTCATTTCTCAGTAACCCTTTAGCAAGGAGGCCTGTTTGTTGAGTTACTTGCAAGACTGTCTTTCTACATAGAGATTTGAATGTAAATTTTACAAATTCACGCTTCCGACATGCAGTGCCAGCCGCTTGAGGCTTTGATCCAGGAGTAAGCATTTGTAAAAAATGTACCCTTCTGCTCGTGGGTCATTAATTACAGAGAACAATAAATACATTTCACCCTCATTTTAAATGTTAGTAGAGAACGAAAAGGCCAGCCCACCCTTGGCTGACATTAAAAATTTCACCTGTAATCGAACACGGATTAACAGAGCCCTCCATACACAGTTAAATGTGCGTGTGCAGCACACTGCATTCCCCCAATTTAAAAGCATGCGGAGCCAGCAGTATAGCTTAGTGCTGCCATTGAGCTGCATTGTTGCCATCTGGTGCCTGCACTGTGGCTGCAGCATGAGTGGCTCAGTTCACTTTTCCGTATCAATCCAGAATCTTGGATTTTGGGCTTTCGATGTTATAGCTGCTCAAACCTTGGCTCCAGTGGCTAATTGTCCGACAGCAATGCCTCCTTTTGTACTATGAAAGTGATGGTGTGTGTGACCTCGGTTTGTATTGTGTTGTTCCTCGCAGTGGATAAGGCACATTGACGCCAGTGGAAAGTTCTATTACTACAATCCAGATGGAGCCAAATCCGAGTGGGAACTTCCACAGGTAAGGAATCGCCATAGATATTGGAAGTTGAGCGGTAAAGGAACCTTGATCGATAACTGCCAGTCTTAAAGAGACAGCAGCCATTTTATGGCCCCTTATTATGTATCTAAAAAATAAAATCTCTCGTATTCCCCTTTTCACAGTCGAGCTGATCCAAAGCACTTCACAGTCAATGAATTACTTTTGAAGTGTAGTCACTGTTGTTTTGTAAGCTAACAGTATGTATTTAGTGAGAACAAGGTGTACTTCATATGACAACACATTACTGTATATTTATGGCCTTGGTAGCAGCATTGCTGCCTCTGAATCAGAAGATGCAGGGTTCAAACCCCACTCCAGACAGTCCCAGCGAGCGCGGGCTCTGGCTCTGTATTCTGGGTTGGCATCCAATGGGGAATACTTGCCTTGATGGGTCTGGGTGATCCTCCCTCACAGTATGGGTTGTGGGAGGCCATAAAACCCTCCTGCCCTGTGGGCTGGTATAAAGATGGTTACAGCCATTGGAGGAGCGTTCACATCGCAGTCTGTCAGATTGTTAATCAGCCTGCGTATTCCTCCACTATGTCGCACTATTCTCTCCAAGGGAAGAGTGTGAAGATAGGAAAACAACAACAATTGTATATTTAATGAGGGTAATGGGCGTTGGACTGTCCGGTTCACTACAGACTCATTGCAGTTTGTGTGATGAGAGTATCAGTGCCCATTAGTGGGAGGCTGAGTACGGCAATGGGTGTGAAGAACTCTGACTGTAATGAGGCAGCACTTACATAAGGTCACAGAGACTATAAATAAAATTAGTCCAAATTGCAGGCTAACGCCCCATTCAACTGCTGCTTCACATTTCCCAGTACGATCTGTTTTTTTTAGTTGCCAGTGAGATCACTCCCCAGAATCCAGTTACATTGTTGGCTGGATTTCTCCAGTTTGAACTCCTAGTGAGTTTGAGGATTATATTTGTCTTTCACTAGAATGGAGGGACCTTACAGTAAAGGCAATGTTTTTTAATCAACCTACTGTAAGATCAGAAATAACAACAGAAAACGCTGGAAAATCTCAGCAGGCCAGGGCAGCATCCGTGGAGAGAGAAACAGAGTTAACGGGGTAGATTTTCCCGAACCTGTCGGGAAGAAGGCGGGTCTTCCCCTTTCGGGTTTTTGACCCGCCTACTTCGGTCACCCAATCTGCGTTTGGTCTCCCCAATGTAGAGGAGACCACATTCCGCTTTGCGGAACACCTCCGTTCAGTCCGTAAGGGGGACCCCGAGCTTCCGGTGGCCTGTCACTTTAATTCACCGCTCCATTCCCACTCAGACCTCACTGTCCTCGGCCTCTTGCATTGTTCCATGGAAGCTCAGCGTAAGCTCGAGGAACAGCACCTCATCTTCCGATTAGGCACTCTACAGCCTTCCGGACTCAACATAGAGTTCAACAATTTCAGATCATAACCTTGGCCCCTATCACATATATATATTTTCTTTTTTTTATCCACAATTCTTGTTTGGCTTTTTTTCTCGTCCTCTTCTCTCCTACATGGCTGCTGTCCTTCATTCTGCCAGCGCAATTCACACCCCATCTAGAGCCATCCTTTGTTCCTTAACCTGTCCCATTACCACCTCCTCTCGCCTTCAATACCTCTTCATGTCTCTCAATGTCTCCCAATCTCTCCTGCTTTCTATCCTATCACTGACCTTCCCTTTTGTTCTTTCATCCCTAACCCCCTTTTCCCAGCCCCGAAACCTGCTTTCCATTTCCTGCTTTTTTCCAGTTCTGACGAAAGGTCATCGACCTGAAACGTTAACTCTGTTTCTCTCTCCACGGATGCTGCCCTGGCCTGCTGTGTTTTTCCAGCGTTTTCTGTTGTTAATTCGGATTTCCAGCATCCGCAGTATTTTGCTATCGTACTGTAAGATCAGGATAGATTGCTGTGAGGAATGGCCTCACCCTGGGCCGATTCCAGTCATATCGCCAGGGTAACAGGAGCTGGGATTAGATCTTCCTGGACCATCACCCAAATATTCTGTCCGAGGGTTTAGAATAAAATCTGACCTGTGTTGATTATCTCTCACTCAGTTAAAGCATCCGAAGGTTAGTTTTGACTTGAACTGTTAGATGTTGGTCTCAGTGATTCAGCTGTGGCTCAGTGGGCAGCACTCTCGCCTCTGTGTCAGAGGTTGTGGGTTCAAGTCCCACTCCAGAGACTTGAGCACAAAAATCTAGGCTGACACTCCAGTGCAGTACTGTAGCTGTGGTCATCTTTTGGAAATTGTTGCTGTATCATGCATTTACCCTATTTATTGTTCTGGTTTAAACTTTATTCTGAGTATTGTGAAAATCTCTCCTCCTCCTTTCATCAAGGCATTGACTCCTTGCTGGAGTACTGTTTCAAAGGTGTTACTCACCCTCCAGTACATCGGATATGTGTGAACTTAGACAGTAAAGCACCCAATTTTAGCCCCCCTCCCCACCTACCTGGTGGAAACCGGGCCGGGGGGGCAGTTAAAATGAGGGCAATCACTTACCCCCTTTGGTCCTGCTGCCTTTTCGCCATGTCCTGCTGTTAACCAGTTATTTTGAGCAGGCGAGCAGGACACCCACAGGAAGGAAGCCGGGTCCTTTTTTAAATATGTTGATCAGATCCTGATGATGTCATTGAGATCTGACTGCAATTTTAGTCGTTGGCGGGAGCTGGGGAGCAGTGACGGATTCCCCCCGCCCCCCCCCATTCCCCAGGCCAGACCAGCTGGGAGGGGGAATCGGGGCCAGAAGAGTTGTAAAATTTAATCTGAGGTTTCCTTGTGGGCCAGGAGGAGCAGGAGTGTTGTTCTGGGTCTCACAAGGAAGACTTGGACTTTCTGGCACCGGGCGCCCCCTGATCGTTTCCCATGGGTCCCCCTGCTGCGAGCTCCTACCGACGAATATGCGCCCCCGCCCACTGGCCTGATAGTAGAACAGGCCGGGTTCGGGCAGGACTCCGGGACAATTTATGGAATTGAGGTCCGGCCGTTAAGATCGACCGGGTCTCCACATCCCTGGACTCCCTGGATTTGCCGCTCTGCTTCAGGGCTTGCACACATGGTACTCGCACACCCCCCCTCCCCATTAAAATCGGGACTTGAGCGTTAGTAGGCTGTGTGTTTGGGGGGGTGCGGGGGAGATCACAGCCGACCCCAGTCTTCGCCTCACCCAATGTGCACACACATGCACTTTCAGCAGCAGCCACTGTATAATCATTAGGCGAGGGATAACCCCCGTCCTAGCCGGTCATTTAACCTGTGCAGGTAGAACATGTTACTGTTCCTCACTGTTTGCAGATCATTGCCTCCCGTAACCCATTGGAGTGGCGCCTCTTTTTTTTATACCTGCACCTTTTCAGGGGGTGATTGAGAAATTACCATTTTCCATCTGCTCAGATATATCCTTCCAAGTACAGGGAGTGACGTAATAAAGACTCCACTACGCACTTGGTTATACATAAAGCAAGGCTTTGATCGACTTGTAACAAAACATGGAGGTCTAGTTAGTAGTCACTTGCTTCCTGTTTCCAGACTGTCTCTGGCCAAGTTGGGCCCACGCCCGAGTATTTATACTCCTCAGGCGGCGCCCTCAGCTGGCCGTTCAGTAGTACTTCCTGAGTTACTTCTTGTAGAAGTTGTGATTTATGACAGGGAGCATGTACAACTCTTTAGGCTATTTGTTCCTGTTTGTGCAAGAAGAATAACTGATGTTTTCACCCCTCCTCCAGTATGGAATTCCCGCCAATCGACTTAGTACGGGGAATGGAGTGGACCAAGAAGGAAATCTAGTTTTCTCTAACTGGCGCCACGGCTCGACGCAGAAGCCAGTTCCACCATTGCGCTCCGATACTGAGGAGAAGGTGAGCGAAGTGAGGAATCTCTACATGGAGCTCTCCAAAGTTTTTAGCCTCAGGAGTCCTGACTGACCGGGGCTGGCTGCTGCAGTTGGGTTAGATGCTGACCTTTCACCTCTGGTACCTAGGTTGAAACCCAGACTCATGGGGTGAAAGTCTCTTCTGTCTTCTAGCTGTAAGGGTCCTATGTGAAATTTGTCCAGTCGGACTAATGTGCACGGGACCTTCTGGCTACTGATGGGGATCGACAGCCCCCCACCCCCACCCCCCGAAGGACCCGATTACCTGAAGACATTTGGGGGGTGGGGGTGGGTTTAGGCATTGGCAATCCTGTCCCCAGTAAGTGTGATTAGCAGTCTCACTTGGTGAAAGCAACAGGGTGCTTTGTGTTGGAGTCAAACTGGGGTAAAGTTGAATTGTTGGGTGGTGCCCCTCTTTGAACCTGATGCATTTGACCTGGGAGTAGACGGTGAAAAGTTACCAATTATCCATTAAGGATATTCAGCACCATGATGAACACAAACACATTCATACATTTGCTAAAATAAGTGGTGACATAATAAAGACTCACTACGCACTTGGTTGTACATAAAGCAAGGCTTTAATCGACTTGTAACAAAACATGGAGGTCTAGTTAGTAGTCACTAGCTTCCTGTTTCCAGATTGTCTCTGGCCAAGTTGGGCCCACGCCCGAGTATTTATACTCCTTGGACGGCGCCCTCAGCTGGCCATTCAGTCGTACTTCCTGAGTTACTTCTTGTAGAAGTTGCGATTTATGACAAGTGGAATATCTTGACTGGAGTATCACACAGACAGGTGCCAGTACCAGCCTAGTGTGAGTTTATGGGACCTTGGAGCAGTTTTTTTCAAACATGTATAAAGAGGATAGCTTGACGTTTTTTCTGCAAGTTATTGGAAAACAATGGATGTTGTTACCCTGTGACTCATTTGGCGAGGAGCCTTGCATTCTGCTTTTAACATCACCAGTCCCTGAATAAAATTATGATTTGTGCTTCTTTCATGAACCGTAAGCAATTCTGTGGTTTGACAACTTCACCATTTTGTTAATTGACTTTCATTGAAAGTGACAGCTGCTGCTGATCACAGGTCAGGGCCCAGCCACTTTTTCAAATGGGCGCGTGCCAGTGTGCCAATCTGATTGGTTCTCTTCACGCCACCCCAGCAATAACTTGCCTTAACAATATCTCCGAGGAGCAGATCATGTCCAATGCCAGCTGCTCTGGTGGAAACAGTTGTGTGAGATTGCCAAGTTTGCTGGGTTAGGGCCGGCTCTGTGTTGCAGACTGTCTTCCACAGGGAGCTGGGTCAAGGCTGGCCAAACCCACTTTAAGCCACTTACAATTATTAAGCAGAAGAAACTTTTCATCAGTCTGGCCTGGATTCACCCAGAAAGGAAAAAACCATGTTCCAACTTACTGTGCCCACTCAGCCCCTGTGAGCTGCTGACTTCATCTGGGAACGGATACTGTCAAGAAACAATGTGAGCCCCAAAATTTCTCCATCGAATTCTGTCACCGGAAGGACATCCGTCAGTTGTGACCCTGACCCCGGCCTATTTCATGGGGTCAGGGTCACTGGCGTTTTGAGAGTGGGTGCCCGGGTCATTTACTGAGCTGCTGGCGTACCTGCCTCAGGTTCTGGGATGAACGCTACAACACCTTGCTCCAATGTAGGTTGGCCATTACTCGCCTCCCATTACAGTACCACCGCAGACCAGCTGCCTGTTGGATTTTCTTCCTCTGTCCACCTAGATTGCACTGGTTTCCCAGAGCACTGGCACAGGAAATTTGAGGCCGTGGTCACTTACTACTGGTCCGAGTTGAAATCATTGTCGGGACTCGATGCAACTGGTCTCTTTATATGTGTGTTCTATATTACAGGCAGTACTCTATGGGGTAAATCCAATGATTCAGATCTCCCAAGCTTGAAGGGAGTGGTGTTTGAGAGAGGACGGCGACAGCTCAATACAGACTCTCTGGTTCATGCCCCCTTCCAGAATGCTGGATCAATAAATTTACCTATATAGCTATCTGACACCCTTCATCTTTACAGTTTAACAACAACTTGCATTTATATATATGACACCTTTAACAGTAAAACATACCAAGGAGCGTCACAGACGCATAATTAGAAAAAAATTTACACCGAGCCAAAGAAGGAGACATTAGCCCTGGTGACCAAAAGCTTGGTCAAAGAGGAGGTTATAAGGAGCATCTTAAAGGAGGAGCGAGAGAGGCGGAGAGGTTTAGGGAGGGAATTCCGGAACTTAGGGACTAGACTGCAATGGTGGGTGAAGGAAGGGGAGGATGCACAAGAGGCCAGAATCCTGAAGCCACCCAGCTTCCAGTCCATGTAGTTCTGACTTGTCTCAGCACTTGGCAATTAAGGCCTCTCGAACCCGGTGAACTTGGGGACTCAACCACTGCATTGACTATTTACTGGTCTGAATCGGGTCCAAAATATTGGTAACTATTTCTGAACATTTAGAGAACATTATTTTTGTGTTGTGTATGTAGTTTGGTAAGGGACAGTGCACCTGTTTTTAAAATGCAAAAAAATGTATTGGGACCCTCCCATTATAATAAGGACAAGATGATGAGAATTTGTGTGTGGGGAATTGAATCACAGATCATCCAGTTAATAATGAATTCAAAATTGTAACTCACGTATGGGCATAAAAATGGACTTTGAAATGTTAAAACCCAAATGATGCATGCCATTGAGTATGGCCATTAGATGACCTATACTGTGTGATATGTTATGAGGCAAAATATAGTGGATATATAGTAAGATTTATTTTCCTTAAAATGCCAGGGATTATGCAATGGGCCAGATATTTGTCCACTGTGGTTGGAAAGTTTAGCCCATGATGAATTGGGTTTGTGCCTTATTCTTGTTTTCGGTGCTGTGCGTGTGTGGAATTTATTCCAGGGCGTTTCAACACAACTGTCTCATGTCATCCCCCTACTTCTGAAGAGAGTTGAAAAAAATACTTTAGTGAGTCACAACATCCTGGAAAAATGACCACACAACAGCAAAGACAGGAATAAGGCGGAAACCCAGTTCATCCCGTTTAGTCCCTGACATTCCCACTTGAGCGACGTTACTAAATACTGGACATATCACGCGCGGTCTGCAACGACTGCAATCTCAGAGATCACTTGTTTCCAAGCTGAGCATTCATGATATTTCATTCATGGCCCATTAACTACAGACACAAACATTCTCCCATTTATTTGTTAAAATAGGTACTTCATCCCCAAATGTTCTCAGGATAAATAATCTGTTGCAGATTTGACTAGCGTCCTTAGCCTTTGGGCTCCTCTCTTCTGCCCTCCCATAACCTGCTCCAGAATCCCCATAAGCAAGTACAAATTTGTCACATAATGTAAGCACGAGCAACTGACTGAGAGCAGTTTTAACGTGAATTAATTGCTGTTCTGTTTCTTTAAGGCGCCAATCGCTACCCACAGACGAAATGCGTCTGATTTCAGTGCCGAGATTGCACTTGGGAACCGTGTTGAGATCCTGCTCCCTCACGTTAGTGTCTCCTGCTTGTGAGCGAGGCCTTGCCGTTCTTCACACTGATCCACTTTTACACTAATCCTATAACCCACTTATGACACGCGGCTGTATCCCCATCAAAGCCTACTCTTGATGCATGAATTATACTTCATGAGGGATCCTGTCTGCTGGTGGCTTCTTTTTACATCTCTGAATTTTTAACTGTATCTGGTTCTTTTCTAGGTGTAATCTCTACCTTGTGCCTGACATCTTTTCAATCCATTAACGTTCATTTGCTGTTGGCTGGGGCTATCCATTGTTACTGAGGTTCTTACCATTTACTGCAGGAATACTCTAGCTTGAGGCACTGGCAAACCAATTTGCCACTGGGGGTGTTTCGAGTCTTCATTCATTCCTGGCCTGCAGCTAATTTCTGTTCACCAAATAACGCAGCTGTTCACCGGGGAGATCGATGTGTCATGGGCAAGGCATGCGACTGGGCCTGTAGGCCTCGTTCGTTGCTCCTGCGTTTCAGCCTGTACTCATCTGCTTCTTTTCAATTGTTTAGTCGCAATCGCTGGACAAAGCTGGAATTCTAAACAAAGCCAAGGTGGCAGATAATGGGAAGCGCATCAGGTAAGAAGCCTTTCTGAGCTCGCTCGAAGACTCTTGTGGGGTTTCGTAGCTGCACCAGTTCTGGAGTTAAACACGTGGCCAAATTCACTGATGTTTAGTTTGCTTGTATGATAAGCGAGATGCTAATTAAAGCAATGCTACTTCCTTCCTGCCCCTTGTTTCTCAGAGGCCTTACCAGTTCACAGATTAAATAATGCAAGTTAAATATAAAGGCGAGTCCTTTTCTTTAATGAAAGCAGAAAATGCTGGAAATTCCCAGCACGGCAGGCAGCATCTGTGGAGAGAGAAACGGAGTTGACGTTTCAGGTCGATGATCTTTGATCAGAACTGGAAAAAGTTAGAGATGTAGCAGATTCTTAAGCAGGTGCAGAGGCAGGGAAAAGGGGGAGGAGAGGAAAGAACAAAAGGGAAGGTCTGTGATAGGGTAGAAGGCAGCTGTCATTCAAAGACAAGAGGGATGATGGTGCAAGGCAAAAGGTCATGGTAATGGGACAAGTAAAGAAACAAAAAGATGGGTCTAGAGGAGGTACGGGATGATAGCATAGTGGTTATGTTACTGGACAATTGATCCAGAGACATGGGTTCAAATCCCTGCATGGCAGCTGGGGAATTTAAATTCAGATAATTAACTAAACCTGGAATAAAAAGCTAGCATCAGTAATGGTGACCATGAAACTATCGGATTGTTGTAAAAACCTATCTGGTTCACTAATTCCCTTTAGGGAAGGAAATCTGGTCTATGTGATTTACTCTTAACTGCAAGCCACTCAGCTGTAACAGTCTGCTACAAAGATATACTAAGAATAAAACTGAACGGACCACCTCGCACAGGACACAACAACGGCACACCCAGCCCAGTCGACACTGCAAAGTCCTCCTCACTAACATCTGGGAACTTGTGCCAAAATTGGGAGAGCCGTCCCACAGATTAGTCAAGCAACAGCCTGACATAGTCATACTCACAGAATCATACCTTTCAGCCAAAGTTCCAGACTCCTCCATCACCATCCCTGGGTATGTCCTGTCCAACCGACATGACAGAACCACCAGAGGTGGCGGTACAGTGGTATACAGTCGGGAGGGAGTGGCCCTGGGAGTCCTAAACATTCATTCTGGACCCCATTAAGTCTCATGGCATCAGGTCAAACATGGGCAAGGAAAAATCCTGCTACTGCCCTCTCTCAGCTGATGAATCAGTGCTCCTCCATGTTGAACACCACATGGAAGAAGCACTGAGAGTAGCAAGGGCACAGAATGTACTCAAGGTGGGGGATTTCAATGTCCATCACCAAGAGTGACTCGGTGGCACCACTACTGGCCGAGTTCTGAAGGACATAGACACCAGCCTGCGGCAGGTGGTGAGAGAACCAAAATGAGGGAAAAACCTACTTGACCTCGTTCTCACCAATCTACCTGTCGCAGATGCATCTGTTCACGACAGTATTGGTAGGAGTGATCACCGCTCAGTCCTTGTGGAGACGAAGTTCCGTCTTCACACTGAGGACACTCTCCATCGTGTTGTGTGGCACTACCACCGTGCTAAATGGGATAGATTCAGAACAGATCTAGCAGCTCAAAACTGGGCATTCATGAGGTGCTGTGGGCCATCAGCAGCAGCAGAATTGTATTCCACCACAATCTGTAACCTCATGGCCCGGCATATCCCTCACTGTACAATTAACATCAAGCCAGGGGACCAACCCTGGTTCAATGAGGAGTGTAGAAGAGCATGCCAGGAGCAGCACCAGGCGTACCTAAAAATGAGGTGCCAACCTGGGGAAGCTGCAACACAGGACTACATATATACTAAACGGTAGAAACAGCATGCTCTAGACAGAGCTAAGCAATCCCACATCCATCTTCAGCTGCTTCATCAATGACCTTCCATCCTAGGGTCAGAAGTGGGGATGTTCACTGATGATTGCACAGTGTTCAGTTCCATTCGCAACTCTCCAGATAATGAAGCATTCCGTGCCCACGTGCAGCAAGACCTGGACAACTTTCAGGCTTGGGCTGATAAGTGGCAAGTTACATTCGCGCTGCACAAGTGCCAGGCAATGACTATCTCCAACAAGAGAGAGTCTAACCACCTCCGCTTGACGGGATTACCATCAGCGAATTCCCCACCACCAACATCCTGGGGGTCACCATTGACAAGAAACTTAACTGAACCAGCCACATAAACACTGTGGCTGCAACAGCAGGTCAGAGGCTGGGTATTCTGCAGCGAGTGTCTCACCTCCTGACTCCCCAAAGCCTTTCCACCATCTATAAGGCACAAGTCAGGAGTGTGATGGAATACTCTCCACTTGCCTGGATGAGTGCAGCTCCAACAACACTCAAGAAGCTCGCCACCATCCAGGACAAAGCCACCCGCTTGATTGGCACCCCATCCACCACCTTAAACATTCACTCCCTCCACCACCGGCATACCGTGGCTGCAGTGTGTACCATCTACAAGATGCACTGCAGAAACTCGCCAAGGCTTCTTTGGCAGCACCTCCCAAACCCGCGACCTCTTCCACCTAGAAGGACAAGGGCAGCAGGCGCATGGGAACACCACCACCTCCAAGTTCCCCTCCAAGTCTCACACCATCCTGACTTGGAAGTATATCGCTATTCCTTCATCGTCGCTGGGTCAAAATCCTGGAACTCCCTCCCTAACAGCACTATGGGAGTACCTTCACCACACGCAGTTGAAGGCGGCGGCTCACCACCACCTTCTCGAGGGCAATTAGGGATGGGCAATAAATGCTGGCCTTGCCAGCGACGCCGACACCCCATGAACGAATTTTTTTTTAAAGCTATCCCTAGTTAGGTTACTGTAAAACCTGATGGGGGGGAAAATTGGCACATGCCCCCTTTGGGGCGATAACTTCGCTACTTTTAGCGCCCCGAAAATGTTAGCGCCCCCGTGCCCGAAATTCAATGGTAACGCCCCAAGCAGCAGGCGGGTGCTACTGGAAGTGCTCCCCCTCCCTCTTGGGGTACTCCCACTGAATATCGTGGCACTACGTGCAGCAGTGCCACGCGCGCCAGCACGTAGCGCCACATTACTGCAGGCCTCCCTTCCCTGATTAAAGGGGCCCTGCTGGACCACCGGGGAGCGGGGTGCCGGCAAAAGAGCCCGGCACTCGAGGAATGGCCGGCACCCCGCAGGAGGAGGCCAGAGGGGGCAGGTGCTGGCAGGCGGCCCCAAAAAAATGGCTGCCCAGCACCTGCCCTTTAATTATCACTGCCCTGGCCGCAAAAACGCCCCCCTGACCCTGTCAGACATAGCGTCTGGCGGTAGGTCTGGGGGCACAAGCTAAGTTTGCGGCCGGGGCGTAAGCGGGGGGCTGCACATGGCGATGACGTCATTGACAGAGGCGCAGCGCCGCGGGGCACTACCAGCTACCGCCACTGCTAACCTCCTGCTGGATTTCGCGGGAGGCGTTGGTGCCGCTGTGCCTGGGCGCTAGTTTCTTTGTGCCCCGTTAGCGCCCCCTTGGGTGCTAACTGGAGGCGCAAAGCAACCGAATTTTTCCCTCAATGTTATCTGCACTGTGGGGTCAAGCCCCATGGTAAAGACAAGCAATCCCATAAACCTCTACCTTAAAACCTCCAACACTAAATAAAGTTAGACTGCAGTTAACATTTCTTGTGAACGGAAAGATAATATCACAAAACAACATTTTTATGTGGACTGTAGGGGTTAATTCTACACTTTAGTGTCCCAGCACAGAGCATTGCACAACAGGAATTGCATATTGGTAATTTGTGCGGGGGCGGGGGCAGCGTGCCTAGTTCTAATGGCTCAAAAATCATGCCCGCCGCTAATCAGGATACTGACCTTCCTGCCCATGTTCCCAATATACGCACTTGTCATTCGATACTCTGTGCCAGTCATGCTAACTCGTAAAACTTATCCCTTAGTACACAATAGTACTGTGCAATACTTTATTGCTGTACTTTGATTACTGCAATATACAGCAAATAAGGAAACCAAGTGCTGCTGTTTCTCAGTAAATGAACAGTAATGACATTCTCTGTGTGATCACCATCAATGCTCAAGGACGTGCAGTGCACAGGTACTTGGATTCTCACCACTCAATAGTTACAAACACAATATTCCCACCTCCAAGCATTCAATTATTTATCACTCTGAGAAAACAGGATGTTCCATTTTGTAACTGAACCTGGAGGGTGAATGTTGATGATTAACTGATTGGTCTGGACCACTCTTGCATATCCTCTGAATCACATGGTTAGCCGCACCCTATCCATTAGTCTCTCATTAATACGTTCCAAGTATCTTAAATACCAATGAGGTTTCATCACTTTAATGAATCTGTTAAACTTCAGTCAACTGCACTAGGCCACTGTAGTCCAAAGGATTGATTTTTCCGAATCCTCGCAATCCATTCGTGCGCGTCTGAAAATCCTCCAGGTGCCCGCCATTTTCCATTGTGCGCTTGTGGCCTCCAAGGTACCTCATCGCTTGCGAGGATTCTGAAAGTTTACCTCAAAACGTCCTCCCTTGGGAAAGAGCAAGGAAATGGGATTTGAGTTGATGGGCTCCGACGTAGAGCCAGCACTAGTGCAGGCACAATTGCCTCCTTCTGCGCTGAAACTTCAATTATTCAAAAATTCTTCAGGGGATCCCACTCAAATGTGTAAACCCCACTGAGCTGTCAAAACCTGGCTATATGGACCGTGGGTAGGGAGTGGGAGGGGGCAAGAGTTCCTCTGCTCGCTATACGTTAGTGGCATCATCAACATAACATTCATGATTTCACTAGAACCAGTGGTCAGAGGAAAGCTGCCCTCTTCACCTCCCCACTCCACCCACCGCCAGAAGGCGTTTAGATTGAAGGTCTCCAAGTGTCCGCTTGCTGATTGCTAGACTAATACTTTATACAGTTGTTCAATTGGTTGGAAATGTGCTCGGGTGTTTCAGCATGGCGAACGTGCTACATTGAACCTTGGTTTTCATTTTAGGAAAAACTGGGCATCCTCGTGGACTGTGCTACAGGGTGGAATTCTGACGTTTTACAAAGATCCCAAGAATCAGTCTGCAGGCAGCCTGGTAACCAGATTTAAACTGGAATACTCCAAAGAGTGACTGATAGAAATGGGATGAGGGTCATTTTCAACTTCGCCGCCCGGGCAGTAATCGGAAGGAACGGATTGGCCGGCTGTTGTAGAGCCCGCCCGATTATCATTGCATTGAGATCAATGGAATAAATATCATTGTCATTATCATCAACAACTTGTCTTTATATAGCAACTTTAACATAGGAAAAACATCCAAAATTGCTTCAGAGTTGCAATCAGAGAAAAATGGACGCTGAGACAAAGAAGGAGATATTAGGAGGAGACCCTAAAAGCTTGTTCAAAGAGGTAGGTTTTAGGGAGGAGATTAAAGGAGGTGGAGAGGCATTTAGGGAGGGAATTCCAGCATGTGAGACCTAGATGGGGGTAAGGCTGTAGGACATTGCAGAAATAAAGAGGGGCAAGGCGATGAAGGTACTTGAACATGAGGATGAGAATCTGAGGTATTGGGGGACCAGGAGCCGATGTACGTCAGCAAGGACAGAGGTGATGGGTGTGCGGGATCGGATATGGGCAGCAGAGTTTTGGATGAGCTGAGGTGGAGGATGGGTGGCTGGCCAGGAGAGCAGTGGAATAGTTGAGCCTGGAGTTGACAAAGGCTTGGATGAGGCTTTCAGTGGCAGATAGGATGAGGCAGGGGCGGAGTCAGGCGATGTTAAGGAGGTGGAAGTAGGTGGTCTTTCAATGTGGAGCACATGGGGTTGGAAACTCACTAAGGGACAAATAGGGTGTCGAGATTGTGAACCGTCTGGTTCAGCCTGAGACAATGGCCAACGGGCAATGCGTTTCACCAGATTACCGCAGCAAAGTTGAAAATGACCTCCAATATTTTTTTAACCCATGTTGTAATTTCTGTTTCTCTAAATGTTTCTCTAAATGCAAGTTATAAGGATAAATTTTGCTTTGTACAATAAACCTTTAACATGTACGGGACAAGATGGAGACATTAGCCTAGCTGTCCGTACTTATCATGATTCTCAATAATAAGCAACAACTCTTGGGTTTACAAACATACAAAATTGACAGGCATGAAAAGATGAGCTGGTCCATCAAGTCTGCCCCACTCCATGTTGGCCGGAGCATCATGAACTAAACACTTCCTTCCTCCCCCCACCCCACCTCCACCCCCGCAGTCATGTAATCCCCTGGGAGAGGCGAAAAAAACTCACGGCCAATAAGGGAAAATTTAGTACATCAAGGGGTAAGAAATTGGACGTGCGCCCAAAATGGCCAATGTGACAGTAGAGCGATTGCTCGCGTTTCTGGCTGTGCGAGCGCGATGCCCGTGCCAATCTCGGCACTGGGTCCCATTTTGGCGCGCTGTGGGCACTAAGCGGGCAACCGGAAGCAGCTCGCTGTTATCAATGGTAGCGATTTGAGCCAGCTGTGACACTAGTAGAGGCCCTCAGGTAGGCCCTGTGTGGGGAGGTGATGCTGAGAGGGGGTGAGCCTGGGCTGGCAGCGGCCCTCGGGTAGGCTCTGTGTGGGGAGGTGATGCTGAGAGGGGGTGAGCCTGGGCTGGCAGCGGCCCTCAGGTAGGCCCTGTGTGGGCAGGCGATGCTGAGAGTGGGTGAGCCTGGGCTGGTAGAGGCCCTTGGGTAGGCCCTGTGTGGGGAGGTGATGCTGAGAGGGGCTGAGCCTGGGCTGGCAGTGGCCCTCAGGTAGGCCCTGTGTGGGGGGGGGGATGCTGAGAGTGGGTGAGCCTGGGCTGGCAGCGGCCCTCGGGTAGGCCCTGTGTGGGGAGGTGATGCTGAGAGGGACTGAGCCTGGGCTGGCAGTGGCCCTTAGGTAGGCCCTGTGTGGGGAGGTGATGCTGAGAGTGGGTGAGCCTGGGCTGACATTGGCCCTCGGGTAGGCCCTGTGACGGGGGGGGTTGGGGGCAGATGCTGAGAGGGGGTGAGCCTGGACTGACATTGGCCCTCGTGTAGGCCCTGTGTGGGGAGGTGATGCTGAGAGGGGCTGAGCCTGGGCTGGCAGTGGCCTGCAGTTGTTTTTGTGGAGCTAGGAGGAGCACTCCAACTCCACACAATACAAACATTTTCAAAGTTTTGGGGCTTTTTTTCAGCGGCCTCCAGCAGTCCCGTTAAGGACTGCTGGTTAAGCTCTTCCAAACCCATTGGAGCTTGCACCTAGTTGCTGTCCAATCCGGGTCCTACAATTCTCAACTAGGTGGGTGCCTTGGGTGACTAAACAAAACTGTACACTGTATTCTGTAGGTAGTGTGTCAAAAGGCTTGGTAAATCATTCAAAACAATAGGTAGGATATGACCGATGTCATAACTCAATTTCTTTTTTATAAATGCAATGCACCATCCTAGAGAGAGGGCAATTCCATTGCACAGAAACAAGCGACAGGATGGCAGAAGTTGACGTTCAGCCTCTTTCATATTGAATGTTTCTCTTTGCTTAGAAGCAGGCAATTGGCCAGATCATACCTGACTACACGGTCGAGCTGAGAGGAGCAACAATCGGATGGGCAGCAAAGGACAAATCGAGCAAAAAGAACGTATTAGAGGTGAGGAGGTGCACTGTTAATATCAAGGGGGCAAAGAATTGATCCCAGTTTTCATTGAATCACTTGCCCAATAAACTGGCCAATAAAAAACAGAGAAAATGTGAAAGGAAAGAGATTAAAATGGAATTTTTTTTTGTCTGTTGAATTGGAGGCAAACATTTTTGTCCAACACTGCCAACATTTACCCTCCATCTTCAAGCTGAATCTGAAACAATTGTTTTAAGGTTAAAGTCCTTTTTCTGATCATGGGTTCAGACCTCAGGTATTCGTCTCAAATTTAAGACTAGAACTAGGGGGCATAATCTTAGAATAAGGGGCTTCCCTTTCAAAACTGAGATGAGGAGAAACTTCTTCACTCAGAGGGTAGTAAATCTATGGAATTTGCTACCTCAGAGAGCTGTGGAAGCTGTGACATTAAATAAATTTAAAACGGAGATAGACAGTTTCCTAGCTGATAAGGGAATAAGGGGTTACAGGGAGAGGACAGGGAAGTGGACGTGAGTCTAAGTTCGGATCAGCCATGATCCTATTGAATGGCGGAGCAGGCCCAAGGGGCCGTATGGCCTACTCCTGCTCCTACTTCTTATGTTCTTATGTTAACCTCTGTCCGATTTCATTAACCTGTTTTAAATTAAAACTCACTTCCAAAATAACAGAGAAAAACTTCAGACAAATGTGTTCAGCATTTAACCATTAGTATCGCACAGCGTAACCTCAAGGCCTAAAAGTTTTTGCCATTTGCATTGAGCGCTGAGCACAATGTCCGAACTCTGTTGTTATTCCTTGCTGCTAGTTATTGTTTATTATTAACATTGTTTTATGATGACAGCTGTAATTGAATCTGCCTAAAGAGAAAAATTCTAGGAGGTTTGTCAAGAAACTGCGATCACAAAATTGCCCTCAATTAAGATCAAATTGCCCTCTTTAGTTTCAGCTAAGGTTTGGTGAAGTTTTAAAATCTGTTCGACATGTTGCACTCCATCAGAAAAGGGCATACAGTACCCGCCACGTGGCTGCTGGGTCTCTGGGGCGTGAAATTGGTCTTCGCCACCTGGCGTGAAACACGCTCGTCGCCAGTCGGCAGCCCGCTTTACACCGCGCCCGATTTTCTTTACCCTTGACTTCAGTGGAAAAGTAGATGGGCCGCCGTGTAAAGCAGGCTGCCGATTCGCTATCAGGCTGTTTTTGCGGCCTATTTCAACCTGTCTTTGGGCACAGCTGGCTGTTCGGGGATCAGTGCCGCGCCCTAGTGAACCAAATGTATGTCGAACTCTCTCCATTCATTAGGGTAAATTCGCTTGTCTCGCGATCCCTGCAAGGAGCCGCTCTCAGAGGGAGAGCATGTCAGTGATACAGCTACAACACTTCAGAACTGATTCTCCGACCCACAGTCTCTGAGCGCACTGCCTGATGGGGATTACAGGACCAGCAAGTCTACCCTCTTGCTTTTTTTCCAGTCTCCCCTGAGCATGAACTGCCAAAATCTTGACATATATCCAAAGGTATTGGAACTGAAATATTTCCCACAGGAATATAAATAAGACCAAACGATTAATTTTAGACATATGATATTGCAGATGAATAGCAAGTTTGTCTGCCCCATCTTTTTTGCCCTGTTGCTTTTCTCCCCTCCTCTTCCGAAGGTGCTGGAGCAGAGTTCCATGGTTGCCCAATGCCTTATCCAACTAACCATTCTCAATGTGTGAGTGAGGACAGTTATTGTTGGGCTATTCTGTCATGGGGGGAAGATTCACAGCCGAACCCAATATGAAATACTGTCATAAGTACATAAGAAATAGGAGCAGGAGTAGGCCATATGGTCCCTTGAGCCTGCTCCGCCATTCAATAAGATCATGGCTGATCTTCGACCTCAACTCCACTTTCCCGCCCCATCTCCATATCCCTTGATTCCCCTAGAGTCCAAAAATCTATCGATCTCAGTCTTGAATATACTCAATGACTGAGCATCCACAGCCCTCGGGGGTGGAGAATTCCAAAGATTCACAACCCTCTGAGTAAAGAAGTTTCTCCTCGCCTCAGTCCTAAATGGCCGCCCCTTATCCTAAGACCGTGACCCCTAGTTCTAGACTCTCCAGCCAGGGGAAAACAGCCTCTCAGCAACTACCCTGTCAAACCCCCTCAGAATTTTATATGTTCCAGCCATCAGGAGTGCGAACCCCGAGGGATTTTTGGCTGCTATACTCTGTGTCCAACCCAAAGATCCTGTAATGCATCCAGACTGGTTTCTCAGCTTCATGCGCTTGGCATATTAACAGTGTGTACTTTTCTTTTCAGTTGAAAACCCGAGGGGGCTCAGAGTACCTCATACAGTATGATGCAGAGTCAGTCATCGGGGACTGGTATAAGATGATCAGTGAGAGTATCCATCAAGAGGTATGTGACTGAAAACGAAGCAAGATATATTTCACGTGATGGACATAGGGAATTGCATTGTGGGCAGGGGACATGCACCAGGTGGTATATTTACTGTCTACAAACCAAAGGAAAGAGTCTGTTTAAACTCTTCAACACTGCCAAATTATTGCTAGAGGATGAGTATTACTTGTTCGGAAATGTATCTAATATCCTGCCGTCATGGAGACCTGACATTTCAGATGTCCTCCTCCCTCCTCAGCTGCTCTAGTGATGCAGGCTATGGGAAGGGCCCATGTGTATTGTGAAGCTTCATTCATATGGGAGGTTGGTCTGGAAGCCAATCCTGGAAGCACCTGGGCTCGCTTTGTGTTTCAAATGTTATTAAAGAGCTGACTTGTGCCTTTGACAATTCACCAGCAGCCAGTATAGACTCCATGCTGGTTGTCAAGGCTACAGGTTAGAAACTCTCAATAGTGTTCAATACGTTGATTTAATTGGAAAACTCTCTTTCCAGAAGGAGTTGTCACCTAGATTTTCCAAATTTGCAAAATTGGGATATATTTACGAGAGGGGCAAAGAATTTTTAAAAATTTGTTCTTGGGATATGGCCGTTGCTGGCAAGGCCAGCATTTATGGCCCATCCTTAGTTGCCTTTGAGAAGGTGGTGGTGGGCCGCCATCTTTCACCGCTGCAGTCCGTGTGGTGAAGGTGCTTCCAGAATGCTGTTAGGGAGGGAGTTCCAGGGCTAAAAATTCAGTTTGGGGCACCCAGCTCGCCTGGGCGCCGGAATTACCGCTGCGCGCGGAGCCACTTGCGCCAGCAGGATATTCAGTTTCAGCGCCCCAAGTGGAAGCCGGCCGCTAAACAAGGGTTTCGGCGCCCCGCTTGGGGCGCTGAAACTGAATATCGGCGCGCAAAGTGCCGCAGCGCCACCCGCTGCGGCACGGCAGCCTGCGGTACTGCAGGCCTTCCTCCCACTGTTAAGGGGGAGGTGCCTGCAACAGCGCGATCCCCGCTCGCGAGTGCCAGCAAATGAGCCCGGCACCAAGGAGAAGTGCCGGGCTCTCGGGAAACAGCCGGCAATGCCGCGGGGGGGGGGGGGGGTGTAGGAGGCCGGGGACGGAGGTGCGGGCAGGCGGCCGCCGAAAAAGCGGCCGCCCGCACCTCCACCTTAACTCGCCCCACTACCGCCACAGGTAGGCCCCTGTGTACCGGTCGCTGTTTGCGGCCGGCGCGGAGGAGGCGGCATCGACCAAATATGGCCAGCGGGGTGCTGCGCACACCGATGACGTCATCGGTGGCGGCGCAGCGCTACAGGCTAATGCCGCCATTAGCGCCCCGCTAAATATCGCGGTGGTTGTGGCCAGAGGCGCAAAAGCCCTCTTTGGGCGCAAACTGGTGGTGCAGGCCACTGAATTTCTAGGCCCCAGTGTTTTGGCCCAGCAACGATGAAGGAACGGGCGCTATATGTCCAAATCAGGATTGTGTGTGAATTGGAGGTGGTGGTGTTCCCATGCACCTGCTACCCTTATCCCTCTAGGTGGTGGCAGTCCCAGCTTTGGAAAGTATTTTTCCACCTTTGATCCAGAACGATCTCCCAGCTACAGGATCGTTAAAATATTTTCGTCTGCCTCTCCTTATTTGCCTATTATTGCCAGAAATGGCAGGCGTATAGCTGGTCCCATTCTGCGGGCAATTGGTGGAATGTGAAAATGGGTGTGGCCATTGCAGAACGTGTCCTCATCCGGTTCTCCACCCACACCCCCCCCACTCACTGATCACAACTCTGAAACATCCTGCAGTGCGTGACTGAAGCTAGCTCTCTGCCCCACAAATGTATGGCATCCATGTGTAGAATTCAGGACATTGTCTCAACGATTTTTCTTTTGATTCCCCTTTTAAGTTGGACCCAGTCAGCGCAGACGAAATTGATGCTGTTTATGACCTGGCCGGACCTGAGAAATACAACAGCAAAGATAAGGATGAGAAGAGAAATCGCAGTAAGTCTCTCGGGGTGGGTTTGTAGAGTTTATTTATTTACCAATGGGCGATGGTGGAAACACAGACAGATTTCTAATATGCATATCACTGAGAATTAAACATAACATCCCCAAAACAGAATTAGTCGCAGATTTTCCGATAGCCAGTCCCACGAGTCGGGAGGGGGTCTCCCAGAACAGAGTGATGAATGCTTTCAACGTCATGCAAATACACAGGGTATCACACACAATTAGATGTTTAAAAGAAGTCATACCCTATTAACATATATTGTTCTATTTTTTAAAAGTTCATTTTATTAACATGCTTAGTTATATTGTGAATATTCTGGGATTTAATTCCCACACTGGTTAGCGTGTCGGCATATAAATCCTATGGGTGTTGGATTAACACGATCATAGACCTTGTTCACAAATAAATGAATAGTGCAAAAGGTATTTTATGTCAAAAGTTAACATGCAGGTACAGCCAGCAATTAGGAAAGCAAATGGTATGTTGGCCTTTATTACAAGAGGATTTGAGTACAAGAGTAAAGACGTCTTACTGCAATTATATAGGGCCCTGGTGAGACCACTCCTGGAGTATTGTGTACAGTTTTGGTCTCCTTACCTAAGGAAGGATATACTTGCCATAGAGGGAGTGCAACGAAGGTTCACCAGACTGGCTCCTGGGATGTGGGGATTTTCCTATGAGGAGAGATTGAGTAGACTAGGCCTATATTCTCTAGAGTTTAGAAGAATGAGAGGTGACCTCATTGAAACATACAAAATTCTTACAGGGCTTGACAGGGTAGATGCGGGGAGGATGTTTCCCCTGGCTGGGGAATCTAGAACCAGGGGTCACAGTCTCAGAATAAGGGGTCGGCCATTTAGGACTGAGATGAGGAGAAATTTCTTCACTCGGAGGGTGGTGAACCTTTGGAATTCTCTACCCCAGAGGGCTGTGGAGGCTCAGTCGATGAGTATATTGAAGACAGAGATCGATAGATTTTTGAATATTAAGGGAATCAAGGGATATGGGGATAGTTCAGGAAAGTGGAGATGAGGTAGAAGATCAGCCATGATCTTATTGAATGGTGGAGCAGGCTCGAAGGGCCAAATAGCCTCCTCCTGCTCCTATTTCTTATGTTCTTATGTTATGTTCTTAATTGTTAACCAGTGAGTAAGTAGCCCATCCCCTCCCGCTTTGGTTCCCCCACCTCCTCTGCTCCCCATCCCCAGCTCCCTCTCTGCCGCGTTCCCCGTCCCCTCCACCTCTGCTCCCCAGCCCCCTCCCCTCTCCCTATTTTCTTGCTATTTCTGTAAGATTGCTTCACTGGGCCTGTCCAGCAGGAGTTCCACAGCCCCTTTGAGCTTGATGAGGCACTCTCCTTCTCTCCTGGGACTTTGACAGTCTGAACTGTGGCAAGTGCATATCCACCCTTGCCCCTTCTATTTTTACATGTGACATGCACCCAGTTCCCGTTCTCAGTAATTTGCCCAAGGAGACATAATTGTCTATTATCGGGAATTTGCATTTCCAATGTTACTGATTCATCCCAGAGCTGCCAAATCACAAAATCAGTTTGGACGAAGAAGGCCTTTCAGCTCAGTTGATCTCAGCCTCCCATAACGCCAACACTTCCATCCTTCCATTACAGCATCTAGCAGTTTCTCGAATGAGTACAGTGTCCTGGCCTCGTTTCACCCTTCCTGGCAATCTGTTCCAGCTATCATTCCTTTCCAAATCTTTCCAAAGCATTCTTTCCTCTGAGTCAGAATGTTGTAGGTTTAAGTCCCACTCCAGAGACTTGAGCACAAAATCTAGGCTGACACTCCAGTGCAGTGCCGAGGGAGTGCTGCACTGTCGGAGGTGCCGTCTTTCAGATGAGTCGTTAAACCGAGGCCCCGTCTTCCCTCTTGGATGAATGTAAAAAGATTCCACGGCATTAATCACAGAAGAGCAAAGGAGTTCTCTGTCCTGGCCAATATTTATCCCTCAATCAACATCACTAAAACAGATTATCTGGTCATTATCTCATTGCTGTTTGTGGGATCTTGCTGTGTGTATTTTGGCTGCCACGTTTCCCTACATTGCAACAGGGACTGCACTTTAAAAATACTTCCGCAGCCCCCACCCCGCCCTCCATCACACCCCGCCGAATCTTAGGCCAAAATCTTTGAATGCTGGAAATTTGGAATAGAAACAATAATTAAATAAGGAGGAAATATTTACAGTGGCAGGAGGGTCAGTGGCCAGAGGACACAGATTTAAGGTAATTGGCAAAAGAACCAGAGGGGAGATGAGGTGAATCATTTTTTAACCAAACGTCTCGTTAAGATCTGGAACGCACTACCTGAAATGGTGGTGGAAGCAGATTCAATAGTAACTTTCAAAAGGGAATTGGATAAATACTTGAAGGGGAAAACTTGCAGGGCTATGGGGAAAGTGTAGGGGAGTGAGACTAAATGGATTGTTCCTTCAAAGAGCTGGCATAGGCACGATGGGCCGAATGGCCTCCTCCTGTGCTGCATGATTCTATGAATAAAACGCTGAAAGAACACAGCACGTCTGACAGAGAATCTGCACCATGATGCGTGGACAACATCATCTTCCTTTTTGGTGATGCAAAGATTGGTGCAGCTCCCTGGCATTGATGCTGTATTTTACGCCGAGCCACCTTGCTACCGCCGTACTGGAAGTGACGCCCAGATTAACACTCTCTTTCTTTTGATCTCTTTACTTCAGCGGCTCACAGGTCCTCTATGATCAGCATTGCTGAAACTGTGGACCACAAGAAAGTGAAGACCAAACTAAAAAAATTCCTGCAGCGGAGACCGACCCTGCAGAGTGTGAGGGAAAAAGGTTATATCCAAGGTAAGGGCGAGAGCGCGAGACTGCGTAGCAACAATCAAAGATCACTGGGGATTCCTCTGGCCGCCATTCCCTGCCAGCCATCTTATTTTAATTGGGGCGTCCTGGCATTAACCGGCGCCACTAAGAAAAGCAGCAGTTTTACTCAAGACGTCCAAGCTGGCATAATCATTGACCGACAAACTTTCAGACCCCATCCCGCCAACCCACCCCCGGCACTGGCCCAAACCTCACCCTGTCACCACCTCGCAGCTTGAGAGGTATGCATCGTTTCTGGACAGGAAAAGCCCCCAAGTCCAACCATTCTGCAAGGTTTTACAGTCCTCTCTGTTTACTAACTAACCACAGAGTCGACACTGCGCTGCAGTGAGTTAATGATCAATGTTTGACATCCTGTTTCAAATGGAGGAATGGAGCCTGTGAAAATGCACATTTTTTAAATTTTTAAAAATTCATTTATGGGATGTGGGCGTCGCTGGCAAGGCCAACATTTATTGCCCATCCCTAGTTGCCCTTGAGAAGGTGGTGGGGAGCCGCTGCCTTGAACCGCTGCAGTCCGTGTGGTGAAGGTACTCCCACAGTGCTGTTAGGGCGGGAGTTCCAGGATTTTGACCCAGCGACAATGAAGGATCGCCGATATACTTCTAAGTCAGGATGGTGTGTGACTTGGAGGGGAACGTGGAGGTGGTGGTGTTCCCATGCGCCTGCTGCCCTTGTCCTTCTAGGTGGAAGAGGTTGCAGGTTTGGGAGGTGCCGTCGAAGAAGCCTTGGCGAGTTGCTGCAGTGCATCTTGTAGATGGTACACACTGCAGCCACGGTACGCCGGTGGTGGAGGGAGTGAATGTTTAAGGTGGTGGATGGGGTGCCATTCAAGTGGGCTGCTTTGTCCTGGATGGTGTCGAGCTTCTTGAGTGTTGTTGGAAACATAATGGCGAAGACTGCAGAAAGCAAAACAAGTACATGATTATAAATTTTTCGTAAACTGTGTATGTTTTCAGTAAACCCATCACTTCTAGTTCCAAGTTCCCTTACTTCTTGTGCGCCTCATAAAGCCACAGGAACTATAGCAGAGCAGGGGGACATTCGGCCCTTTGTGTCTGCTCCCAACAAGGCCTGTGCTCCTGCGGAAACACTAGGAAAAGCACAACAAAAAATGGAGGGAAACATACTGAGGAAAAATGGAATTGTTTAGTACAAGAAATGGCAGATGATATCAGGGAACATTGGCAGAGTTCAGGTCATAAAGATTGGGTAATACAAGACCTCAGTGGTACTTGAGGTGTTTCAGTGAATGACCAGGCTAATCACATGCAGGCTCACCCAATACTGACGGCTGTTTTACATCAGGTGACTCCAATAGTGTCATAATAATTCAATCTAAATTTCAGTAGAAATATCAGTCCAATGGTGTATGAATATCACAGTCTATATATTAATTTAATAATCCACATTTGCTTTATATACTGTCCATGATATATGATCAGGTATTCTGATAGTAGTGTATTTCTCACATTAGTGCAAGCAGGTATATTGCTATACAACCTCCCCCCATGTTAATGTAGCCGATATATTGGCATTTGTACATTACCAATGTTAATGCAAACATATACATTATTTTGAATACATTGTCCATATGAATTGTAGACTGAGTACACAAGTACGTGTACATTTCTAATGTTAATGTAACTGTGTACATTATTTTGAATACATTGTCCATATAAATGTAGAGTGAGTACACTGGCATGTGTACATTGCCCATGCTAATGTAACAGTATAGACTGGTGTGAGAGAATGTACCATTGGTCTATCTGGAGCGTTTCCAGCACTGTCTCTGACCGTGCTTTGACTGCTCTGATGCTCATTCGCTTTTCTCACTTTTCCAATTTCAGTTGTGTTTGTGCAGCGAGGCTGCCATGGTTCTTTTTAAAGGTCAGAAGTTCAGCACTGTGTGGTTTGTGTTTTACAGATCAAGTATTCGGCAGTGGTTTGGAGGATCTGTGCCGACGGGAGAGCACCACAGTGCCACACTTTGTACTGCAATGCATTCAGGCTGTGGAGAAACGAGGTAATGGAATTCTGCCACTTAGAAGTCTCAGGGACTATTCCTGATCACTGTCAATACAACATCTTTTAAGCTCCATTTCTGAATTTTTAATTTTACTCACTGGTCTCCCATGATGGTGATTATCACCAGAAGAAAAAACTCTGGTCTTTCTCTTCCTGTAACAATCTCTTTGTCTGTCTTCCACTCTCTGACTCTTTCTACCTCTCTGACTCTTTCTATCTCTCTGACTCTTTCTATCTCTCTGACTCTTTCTATCTCTCTGACTCTCTCTATCTCTCTGACTCTTTCTATCTCTCTGACTCTCTCTATCTCTCTAACTTTCTATCTCTCTGACTCTCTCTATCTCTCTGACTCTTTCTATCTCTCTGACTCTTTCTATCTCTCTGACTCTTTCTATCTCTCTGACTCTTTCTATCTCTCTGACTCTTTCTATCTCTCTGACTCTCTCTATCTCTCTGACTCTTTCTATCTCTCTAACTCTTTCTATCTCTCTGACTCTTTCTATCTCTCTGACTCTTTCTATCTCTCTGACTCTCTCTATCTCTCTGACTCTTTCTATCTCTCTGACTCTTTTTATCTCTCTGACTCTTTTTATCTCTCTGACTCTTTCTATCTCTCTGACTCTTTCTATCTCTCTGACTCTTTCTATCTCTCTGACTCTTTCTATCTCTCTGACTCTTTCTATCTCTCTGACTCTTTCTATCTCTCTAACTCTTTCTATCTCTCTGACTCTCTCTATCTCTCTGACTCTTTCTATCTCTCTGACTCTCTCTATCTCTCTGACTCTCTCTATCTCTCTGACTCTCTCTATCTCTCTGACTCTCTCTATCTCTCTGACTCTTTCTATCTCTCTGACTCTCTCTATCTCTCTGACTCTTTCTATCTCTCTGACTCTCTCTATCTCTCTGACTCTTTCTATCTCTCTGACTCTTTCTATCTCTAACTCTTTTTATCTCTCTGACTCTTTCTATCTCTCTGACTCTTTCTATCTCTCTAACTCTTTTTATCTCTGACTCTTTCTATCTCTCTGACTCTTTCTATCTCTCTGACTCTCTCTATCTCTCTGACTCTTTCTATCTCTCTGACTCTCTCTATCTCTCTGACTCTCTCTATCTCTCTGACTCTTTCTATCTCTCTGACTCTTTCTATCTCTCTGACTCTTTCTATCTCTCTGACTCTTTCTATCTCTCTGACTCTTTCTATCTCTCTGACTCTCTCTATCTCTCTGACTCTTTCTATCTCTGACTCTTTCTATCTCTCTGACTCTATCTCTCTGACTCTATCTCTGACTCTTTCTATCTCTCTGACTCTTTCTATCTCTCTGACTCTTTCTATCTCTCTAACTCTTTCTATCTCTCTAACTCTTTCTATCTCTCTAACTCTTTCTATCTCTCTAACTCTTTCTATCTCTAACTCTTTGGGCTGGATTTTCATTCAGGAGTCGGGTTGGAGGCGGGACTACAACTTTCGGGGTTGTAGTCCCGCCTCCATCGAGATGCGGCCAATCCACGCGATTTTAACTTGATTGACCTTGTTGAGCCCGCCCAGCGGGCTCAGCAGGCCAATTAAGGACCACCCGGCAACAGGTGACGTCACAGACTGAAATGTCATCTGTCAAGACGTTTTGACAGATGAAATATCAGCGTTTCACAGTTGTTTGAAGCTGTCACACACTGACAGTCTTACTTCTAACCTGAGTCCTTCTCCACAGACTCAGTTAGAAATCTCTCCTGCACTGAAAGCTGCAGGCTGTCACTTTTGACAGATCGCAGCCATTCTGCTTTCTGTGCCGGTGAGATGAGGGACTCCCCGAACCGAAAGGAAGGAAGGCTGAAAAGGTAAGAAAATTTATGTAAAACTTATTTAATCACTTTAGACACACCAAACACACTCATCTTTGCACTCATGCACACATCACTCTCCTGAACACCGACATCTCGACCCCTCCAAGCCCTTCAACCCGACGGCTCGACTCCTCCAACTTGGCGTGGTTTGGAGCCATCGGGAATCCCACAGTTCAAGCTTAAAAATAGGGATTAGGCTAAAAACTGCCTGTTAACTACCTGTTAACAGGCAGTTAATTGGCACTAATCCCTTCCCGCCTCGGGGAGGCGGGTCCCAGTGCAGGGTGAGTACCCGCCTTCTTTGAAACTGACATGGAGGTGGGTTGGGGGCGGGATGGGGTCGGGGACCCCTGATTTCGGGAATTTAACCCCCTGCACACCTCCAATCCCGACTCCACGGCACACTGAAAATCGAGCCCTTTCTATCTCTTTCTAACTTTTTCTATCTCTCTAACTCTTTCTATCTCTTTCTGTTTGCCTTCCATTCTTCCTCTCTCTTTATATGGTTCACGCTTTTTCTTGTCAGCTGTGTATCTTTTCTCATTCATTCTTCTTCTTTCTGTAAGTCCTTCCTTCCTGTTGTCTCCACTCCTCTGTGCCTCCCACACTATCCAAAGCTCTAGTAGCTACAGAAGTGATCTTGCTTCTTTTTGAGTGCAAAGGAAGGATCGGGAGGTCAGGAGCTGGGGTGGGGCCTGAGCACTCAGGTGGGAAGAGATGGGGGGGGAAAGGGGCCAGTGTTGGCAGGGAGCAGGTGAGAGTCTGGAATAGCTTGTATCCCTGCTCTGGGCCAGTTGGTCTTTCTATCGCTCTGGTAGGAAAAATAATGGAATCCCTACTAAAGGAGAAAATGGAAGAATGTCTAGAAACCAAAAATATAATAATAAATAGTCAGCAGGGATTTCAAAAGGGAAAGTCTTGCTTAACCAACCTAATTGATTTTTTTGAAGAGGTATCAAAGAGAGTAGACAAGGCTAATGCAGTAGATGGAATTTATCTAGATTTTCAAAAGGCCTTCAATAAGGTACCACATAATAGACTAATGTATAAAGTAAAGGACTACGGAGTCAGGGGACAAGTAGCAGAATGGATTGCTGGCTGGCTTCATAGAAACATAGAAGATAGGAGCAGGAGTAGGCCATTCGGCCCCTCGAGCCTGCTCCGCCATTCAATGCGATCATGGCTGATCATCCAATTTCAGTACCTGGTCCCTGCTTTCTCCCCATACCCCTTGATCCCTTTAGCCTTAAGAAATATATCCAACTCCTTCTTGAATATATTTAATGAATTGGCCTCTACTGCCTTCTGTGGTAGAGAATTCCACAGGTTCACCACTCTCTGGGTGAAGGAATTCCTCCTCATTTCTGTCCTAAATGGCCTACCCCTTATCCTTGGACTGTGACCCCTGGTTCTGGACTCCCCGACCATTGGGAACATCTTTCCTGCATCTAGTCTGTCCAGTCCTGTCAGAATTTTATAAGTTTCAATAAGATCCCCTCTCATTCTTCTAAACTCCAGCGAGTATAAGCCCAGTCGTCCCAATCTCTCCTCATATGTCATTCCTGCCATCCCAGGTATCAGCCTGGTGAATCTTCGCTGAACTCCTTCCATGGCAAGAACATCCTTCCTCAGATAAGGTGACCAAAACTGCACACAATACTCAAGGTGTGGTCTCACCAAGACCCTGTACAACTGCAGCAAGACATCCTTGTTCCTGTACTCAAACCCTCTCGCTCCGAAGGCCAACATACCATTTGCCTTCTTAACCGCCTGCTGCACCTGCATGCTTACCTTCAGTGACTGGTGCACAAGGACACCCAGGTCTCATTGCACTTCCCCTTCTCCCAATCTATTGCCATTCAGACAATAATCTGCCTTCCTGTTTTTGCCACCAAAGTGGATAACCTCACATTTATCCACATTATACTGCATCTGCCATGCATTTGCCCAATCACCCAACCTATCCAAATCATCCTGGAGTTTCTCGGCATCCTCCTCACAGCACACACGCCCACCCAGCTTTGTGTCGTCTGCAAATTTGGAGATATTCCATCTAGTTCCCTTGTCTAGCTCATTAATATATACTGTATTGTGATAGCAATAGCAGGACAGAAAGCAGAGAGTGGAAGTAAAGGGTAGCTATTCACAGTGGCAGAAGGTGGGCAGTGGTTTTCCACAAGAACCACTGCTGTTCACAATTTATATTAACGATCTAGACTTAGGAACCAAAAACACCATTTCTAAATTTGTGCACGACACCAAATTGGGGGGGATAGCTAATACTGAGGAGGACTGCAACAAATTACAAGAGGACATTAATAAACTGGCAAAATGGGCATATAATTGGCAAATGAAATTTAACACAGATAAATGTGAGCTATTATATTTTGGTAAGAAAAATAGGGAGGTCGCATATTACTTGGAAAATAAGAATCTAAATGGGATAGAGGAGCAAAGGGATCTCGGAGTACAAATACATAAATCACTAAAAGTTGCGCCACAGGTTAACAAGGCCATAAAAAAACAGCACTAGTGTTTATTTCTAGAGGGATAGAATTGAAAAGTGGTGAAGTTATGCTAAACTTGTATCGAATCTTGGTTAGACCACACTTGGAGTACTGCGTACAATTCTGGTCGCTATATAAAAAGGATATAGAGGCACTGGAGAGGGTGCAGAGAAGATTTACAAGGATGATACCAGAAATGCGAGGGTATACATATCAGGAAAGGATGAACAGGCTGGGTCTCTTTTCTCTTGAAAGGAGAGGGCTGAGGGGTGACCTAATAGAGGTCTTTAAAATTATGAAAGGTTTTGATAGAGTGGATACAGAGAGAGTGTTTCCACTTGTGGGGAAGAGCAAAACTAGAGGCCATCAATATAAGATAGTCACCAAGAAATCAGATAGGGAATTCAGAAGAAACTTCTTTACCCAAAGACTGGTGAGAATGTGGAACTCGCTACCACAGGGAGTGGTTGAAGCGAATAGTACAGATGCATTTAAGGGACGGTTAGATAAGCATATGAGGGAGAAGGGAATAGAGGGTTACGCTGATAGAGTTAGATGAGGAAAGACGGGAGGAGGCTCGAGTGGAGCATAAACGCCGGCATGGACTGGTTGGGCCGAATGGCCTGTTTCTGTGCTGTATATCCTATATAATCTTATGTATGGAGCTGTGGCCGAACCAATGGTGGTTATTAGGACATGATGAAAGAGATCCAGGGAGCGAGGGCCTGAAAGGTGGTACTGGACCAGATTTTGGGTTGTGAGGGAATGATTGGGCCAGTAGGGAGTGGGAAACTCAGGCTAGAAAGGAAGAGGGAAACCACATTCTAGGAAGGTGGAAACGGGGCTGAAGCTGGGATAACTTTATTTATTCTATTTTATCTTTTCTCACTCTAAAATTACAAACTAATCACAGAGTGGGAGCTTAGTGGAGTTATAGGCTCTCTGTGTCGGGACCAGCTCATCAGTTGACTTCCCAAGCACTGGTCCTGCTGCTTGTAAAGCAGCACAGTTAGTTTCCAGGAAATCAGCTGGTCTTCCCGGTCCTGATGCTGAATAAATTCATTGCTCCTTTAATCCTCACCTCATGCCACAGGAGGATCAGAGCTGAAGCTGGAATAAGGGAGGCCTGACCAGGAGCCTGGAAGAGTGACTTATATGGGAAGCGCGAGAGTGGGCTTTATAGCAGGAGGTAGACAGGTCACATTGAAGGCAGTTGGAAGTGGTGGAGTGCGAGGCCCAGGGCAGCCACAGGGTGGCATAAAACCAATGAGTTCAGTCTATCTGATGTCAAATTTTGATTTATCCATGGCTTGTTACCAGGCGGGTACTCTGACAGCATGGAGGTGGTCATAGGGCCAAGGGAGATGGTGGAGCAATAGAGCTGGGTATCATGAGCATGTCTGGAAAACTGACCCATTTCCAGCAGATGATGTCACCAACAGGAAATGGCCATGGATTGAACCTTGGGGACTCTAAAGGTGACAGCACGTGGGCAGGAATGGAAGCCAGTGCGGAGGTGCACTAGTTGTGTTTGGATAAGTAGGAGTGGAACCGTGCATGGCCAAGCATGACAAACACTTTGCCTATACGACACCTTCAAGAGTGACAAATGTAACACTTTGAGGAGTGATGGAAATGCTCGATACAAAACTTATTTCCTATATAAATCTTATCTAGTCCTGAAGCTAAAACATATAAAAACTCGGCCAGTCTCCTGAAACAGACTTACTATGGATTATTACTGATTATCAAGAATATATATGATGATGTTGTGGCTGTATCTTCAAGAACTTTTTTCTGCCGTCTGGTCCAGGTATGCTGAGGCCAAATGATCGTCCCCACAATCAGTGCCTTGGCTGAAATCTACTAATCCAGCATAGACTAGATCAAGGACGACTTGTGAATGATTTTAAATTTTAAAATTGCATTTACCCAGTGAGTGATTGGAATGTGGAACTCCCTACCACAGGGAGTGGTTGAGGTGAATAGCACAGATGCATTTAAGGGGAAGCTAGATAAACACATGAGGGAGAAAGGAATAGAAGGTTATGGTGATAGGGTGAGATGAAGAGGGGTGGGAGGAGGCTGGTGTGGAACCTAAATACCAGCATGGACCAGTTGGGCCGAATGGCCTGTTTCTGTACGTTCTATGTGCATTAATTCACACATCAATGTGGAGTATGCTGATGTTTATTTTGGGTTTGGTACTGAGGCATAATAATATGACATTGTCACTCCTTGATAGACTTGTGTCAACCCTTCTGACCTGTTATCACCAGTATTCTCTGATTTCTGACTGAACATTGTGCCATGTAAAGACTGCTCAGTGACCTCCTTCTCTCTCTCTCTCTCTCGTTAGGTTTGGACATTGATGGCTTGTACCGAGTCAGTGGGAATCTGGCTATCATACAGAAGCTACGTTTCAAAGTCAATCACGGTGAGAGCCCATCGCACGGCGAAGAGCTTGTTCGCACTACAACAACAACTTGTATTTATATAGCACCTTTAACGTAGTAAAACGTCCCAAGGCGTTTCACAGGAGCCTAATCAGACAAAATTTGACACCACTCCACATAAGGAGATATTATCACAGGCTACCAAAAGCTTGATCAAAGAGGTAGCTTTTAAGGAGCGTCTAAAAGGAGGCGAGACGGAGAGGGTTGGAGAGGGAATTCTAGAGCTTAGGGCCACGACAGCTGAAGGCATGGACGGCAATGTGGAATAAAGGAAATCGGGCATGCACAAGAGGCCAGAGTTGCAGGAACACAGAGTTCTCGGAGGAATTGTGGGGCTGGAGAAGGTTACAGAGATGGGGAGGGGTGAGGCCATGGAGGGATGTGAACACACGTATAAGAATTTTACATCCGCGGCATTGCTGGACCGGGAGCCAATGTAGGTGAGAGAGCACAGGGGTGATGGGTGAACAGGACTTGGTGCGAATTAGGATACGGGCAGCAGAGTTTTTCTGTTTTAGAATCAAGCTAGTCCTGATTCCAGAGTGAATGTTAAATGGAGGTCCCCTCCTTATTTTAAATCGTAGTTTCAAATCATTGTTTTGGTTTGAAAACTTGTCTCCCTGATGGGTAGAGCTTGGAAGATAATGGATGGTGACAGTCAAGTGGGGTCATTTTGAATTTGAATTTCGATTCATATTACATTTCTAAATGCTGCAGTCTTGCAAAGTTGGATAAATCCAAACAATCGAATGAGAAATTATCCTGCAGTTCATCCCTATTGATTCTGGGACCTCCTGGGACTCGCTAAAATATTTCCAAAAGTGATAACATTTTCTAACGGGGCCTCAGATGAAAGAGTCTGCTAGAAATAATTTAAACAATTCATTGTATGTGAAGATCACATTGTCTAAATGCTGCAAACATTATTATTGGAAAGAAGGCTTGCAAGCCATAAAGCAGGTAGCATAGTGCAATGTTCCCTCTCATTTTTGTTTTTGATGCGCGGCCCATTCAAATTTCCGCGCATGCGCGTTTTTTCCATTTAAAAGCCGGTGAGCCAGCTGCGCGGGACCTCCAGACCGCTGCGCGGCCACGCAGCTTAATGGGAACATTGGTGTAGTGTCGTGGTTATGTTACTGGGCTCATAGTCCAGAGACCGTGGATTCAAATCCCAACATGGTAGTTTGAGAATTTGAATTCAGTTTAAATAAAAAGCTGGTATCCGTAAAAGTGACCCACGAAGCTGACTGGTTGGGGGAAAAATTCAGTTGTTTGCGCCTCCCGTTAGTGCCTTAAGAGGGCGCTAATGGGGCACAAAGCAACTAGCGCCTGGGCGCGGCGATGTTTGCGCCGCTCGCGAAATTAACTAGACATTTTGCGGCGGCACTAAACACTGCCGCCACGATCTCTTGCACCGGCAGATCGTGACGTCAGTCGAGTGCACAACGCCCCAGTAGCGCCCCAGACCGGATATTGAGTGGCGCACCCTGCCTTACTGCCTGCCGCCAGCAACGACAGGTTGCGGGGAGCGTTTTGCAGTCAGAAAGGGACTGGGGAGCGCTATTTAAAGGTGACCACTTCCTGCCTTTTTTTGTTGGTGACATTTGTGCACCATGCATTCTGAGAGAGAGAGAGAGAGAGACTTCTGGAGAGATTCAACGCTGTGTGAAGGAGTTTTGGGTACTGAGCAGCACTTTGCAGGTTCATTTTGATTTGCCCTTGTATCGATTTAGAAGAGACTGTGGGGTCTGCACTCGGAGCTCTTTCCCTGGTTCTCTCCATTGTTCTTCCCAGCAGATTTGATGTACAGGTCTCTCCAGGCCGAGATTCAAGGCTGCAATGGGCAGGATGTGGATGGAGACCAAGATCAACCCTCCCCTTTAAGATAAAAACAGAAAATGCTGGAGAAACTCAGCAAGTCAGGCAGCATCTGTGAAGAGAGAAACAGAGTTAACATTTCAGGTCGATGACCATTCGTCAGAACTCCCCTTTAAGAATTAGCCGGTGCCAGTGTGTCTGTGTTCCATTGCTGACTGACATCACATGATCTTTGCCAGCGCTGTGAGGTAGCGCCTCGCTCCTTGGCCTTTGCGCCTTAAGACAGGTGTGAAGCGCCTGATTTAGCGCTCCAATCACCTCCAGCGGCGATAAAAGCCAAGTTTGCTGTCGGAGGCGATAATTAGCGCCAGGCACTAAACTTTGCGCACGGCCGATAATGGCGCCCCAAACAGGGCGATACCGAATTTTTCCACCGTTACCTTTAAAAACCCAACTAGTTCACGAATGATTTTTAGGGCACTAAACCTGTTGCCCTTACCTGGTTTGGTCTATATGTACCTCCAGTCCCACACTAATGTGGTTGACTCTTAACTGCCCTCTGAAGTGGCCAAACAAGCTGCTCAGACCTAGGGGTGGGCAATAAATGCCAGCCTTGCCAGCAACACACACATCCTGAGAATGAATTTTTAAAAAAACAAAGTGGAATCTTACTTCAATTTTTTCCCCAATTTTCTCCGTACCCAGCCAGCAATACTGACTCATACTGAAGTGCCAGTATCTCACCCAAGTGGCCAGGTTTGGCAGTGAGTGTTGACAAGCTACTTAACCATGTAGGGGATCACAGCTAAGCCCGATCTTCTTCTCATCCCTCATCCACATGCACACGTTCCAGCATTGAGTTACTGGATTGTAATTGGAAATTGAAATGTGGCATCTTTTCCAACTGGAGTGACCCAAGGCCACCACTGCCCTGCTGAGGTCAGCTGGCTTAGTGATTGCTCAGCACCATGTAACATTTGAACATGGGGCCTTCCTGGTCTGCATGCCTTGGTAACCACGACAAGCGAACCATTAAGGAGCCCATTGGTAACCCTGAGAAGGGCGCGTCTTTAACACAGTGGTGGGTCTGTGGAAGTTTAACTTGTTAATTCTTTGCTTCTACTTTCTCTCTCTGTACAGATGAAAATGTTAACCTGGAGGATGGTCCATGGGATGATGTCCATGTTATCACGGGGGCTCTGAAACTCTTCTTCCGAGAGCTGCCTGAGCCACTCTTCCCATTCAACTATTTTGATAGTTTCATTAGCGCAATGAGTAAGTAAAAGTGGAATATTTATCTTTAGGGTTATGCTGCCTGGCGTAGCACCCTAGTTGCTGTTTTTGCCAACAGGTTACAGGTTTTATTAAAATTGGTAAATTGCCTGTGATATTGTCCATGGTCAGCTGGTGATTATAATTTTTTTATATACAAGATGGTGACAGAGTTGGGAAAGAGGCTTCAGAACTTACTCCATGGAGTGACCTTGTGGTCAAAACCTACAACTACATTATGAGACTTGACATTACAGTAGGAAACATAGAAACATAGAAGATAGGAGCAGGAGTAGGCCATTTGGCCCCTCGAGCCTGCTCCGCCATTCAATGAGATCATGGCTGATCATCCAAACTCAGTATCCTGTCCCTGCTTTCTCCCCATATCCCTTGATCCCTTTAGCCTTAAGAAATATATCTAGCTCCTTCTCGAATATATTTAATGAATTGGCCTCAACTGCCTTCTGTGGTAGAGAATTCCACAGGTTCACCACTCTCTGGGTGAAGAAATTCCTCCTCATCTCAGTCCTAAATGGCTTACCCCTTATCCTTAGACTGTGACCCCTGGTTCTGGACTCCCCCGCCGTCGGGAACATCCTTCCTGCATCTAGTCTGTCTAGTCCTGTTAGAATTTTATAAGTTTCAATGAGATCCCCTCTCATTCTTCTGAACTCTAGCAGAAGGCTGACGAGACATTGTGACAACAGAAAGCAAGATTTGTGGATAAAAAATGAATGTGCTCCACAAAATTTTTGAAAATATACGGATATTGCATTCATTTGATATTCCTTTGGCCATCAACATTTTCATTACTAATACCACACAGGGAGACTTAAAGCCACTGGTGTTCTAGGACTGATGGCAGGCTGTGAGTTCCGAGTTGAAGTTCTCCCCTGATCTGTACAGCAAAATAGCACTTTTATAACTTATTATTTTCTATGAAATGTAATATATTTGACCCATGAGATGAAGCAGTGAATGCACGTTTGTAGGCACAAGGGATGCTGCGTAATTATTGTCCTCTTGTCTAGTTTGCCAGTGGGTAGACACGAGGCTGATGCAATGTCTGGTGTGTACTCCTGTCGAGAGGGGAGGCTGTTTACACCTGTTTAATGTTACCTGTTACCTGGTTTAAGTGCCCCTCCTTGCTTTGTGAGCAAAAAACAAAATGGCTGGTTTCCGTGGAGATATTTGTGGGCTGGACGAACCCACTGAAGGGAATTGGGGTGGGAAGCGAGAAAATGGTGAGGTCAGTGGGAACTGATTGGTTGTAAATGATACCTAAGAACTATATCCCATGAAAGCAATGGCCCAGAAATTCGGGTCGGGGGCTTCCCAAGGGTGTAAGCCCCCGACCTGCACTTACCTAGCGCGCCGGCCATTGAGCTGTGAGCCCCTGTGGAATTCCGATTCTGGGCCTGCTCCAACTGCCGGCGCACAGTGCTTGCGTATCCCAGGGGCGCAGTTAGTTCGATGTGTCCCCTGGGATCACGTGGGCCATGGAGAGCCAGTCGGAGCAGGGAATGCTTCATTCATAAGTTTGACAGGAAGGGCCGTCAAACTTATAAATACTACGAGCCCCAAAACATCACTAAATCTTCAAATAAATTTTTTTTTTAATCAAATTTTTAAAATAAACTATAAATTACATGAAATAACTATTTTAAACAATAATTTAAATTTTTGAAAATTTTTTTTTTATTTTCTAACGGGGCTAAAAATAAACTTACCTTTCTTTAAAGTATATAAAAATAATAAACCTGTGGAAAAAATGTTTTAACTTTAATTAATTCACCACTTACCTTGTAAAAAGCAGGCCTTGCGACTGCTTTTTAAATGTCTAACTTCTGGAGACTTACCCTCCCGGGAAAACCTGCAAAAAAAACGTAAGTTTGATGCGCACGCGTTCCACCTGTCAACCCCTTCTTTCAGGGGAACGGAAGTGCCAGTTTCCCGCACATGCGCAGTGCATGCAGGAAACCGGCACTTCCATTGGGCTTACGGGTGACTACCCTGTGCGTACTCACCCGTGGAGACCCGAAGTTCTGGGCTAATATGGTTCAATAATTTAGCAGTGGATTGCACACAAGGCCACAAAGTGCTGATATAGGTTTAGTCTGACTGTGCTTACTGGCAGATTGAGGTTGCCACATCTCCCTCAGGGCCGAGAGTCATACCTAGATGGTCCCTAATGCCTCCTGGTAGTTACCACAGAACCACAGAAACCCCACAGTGCAGATAGAGGCCATTTCGGCCCATCGAGCCTGCACCGACACATATCCCACCCGATCCCCGTAACTCCTACACCAACACATATCCCACCCTATCCCCGTAACCCCACGTATTTAATCCCCCTAACACTAAGGGTCAATTTATCATAGCCAATCATCCTAACCCGCACATCTTTGGACTGTGGGAGGAAACCGGAGCACCCGGAGGAAACCCACGCAAACACGGGGAGAATGTGCAAACTCCACACAGATAGTCACCCGAGGCCGGATTTGAACCCGGGTCCCTGGCGCTGTGAGGCAACAGTGCTAACCACTATGCCACCATTAGGGACAAGAGATATTCGTGGTTTATTAGAAACAAGCCATGTCCCTCTCCTTCTCCTCTATCTCCTTTTAGAAGGGTCATACCCTGCATACAAAGAAGGGATCCTTTACAAAATGGGAAATTTAACAAATCTTTTTTTTTAAATTAACCTTTTACTCAGTATTGAAAAGAATAGGGTTTGAATACGTAATGAGCAGCCAATGTCGGAGTACTACTATATCCAATAAAACAAGCTGTAAGATGGTTTACATTGTAATGGAGCTGAAGATAGGAAAGGAAAAAGAAAATGATTTGTGTTGCTGAGGTGGCATTGTATGAATTTTATAGCACAGAGAGAGGCCATTCAGCCCAACAAGCCTGTTTCGGATCGCTACATAGTCCCATTCCCCTGCCTTTCCCAATGCCCTTTTAAGTTTTTCTTGTTCAAAGATTTATCCACCTCACTTTTAAAACTATTCTGGATCTCTACTTTCATCGCTGTTTCTAGTAGGGTATTGCATGTCCTAACAAGCCCCTGTGTAAAATAAATGAATCCTAACCACTCCTTGTGTACCTTGGGTGGTGATCACCAACTATAAACTGGATTGCATGTGATATGTGCTATGAAATGGCAGCAAGTGGATTTGTGCTCCCAGTTTCCCATGTACACAGGCACTTCAGCTTATGCGAAGCTCCCAAACTCAGGGGGACTGTGTTGTCATGCACTTCAAATCAACCCTTGTCAGATTGACAGTTGCAGGGCCTGCTAAGTAAGTTGTCTACCTATCGGCCCTGAATGTTACATGGCACAAGAAAATCTAACTGGGGCAAAAACTGAGGGAGAAAGTAATTTTATTTTATTGAATGTTCCTGCCCCCATTCAAAATGCTTCCCTTTTTTTTTTACAGAAATATTAGATCCTGGTCAACGTTTGACGTATATGAAAGAATTAATCCATTCACTCCCTGCACACAACCATGATACCATGCAAGTTCTCTTCAAACACCTGTGCAAGTGAGTACCTGCCTTCACTCTGGATGAAGTACATAGTGTGAAACCCCAAAGAAATGATGAAAGTGAAGTTACACCATTTCTTAGTTTCTGTTGCACCTCAGTCCTTTGCATCCTTTAATGCTCTTCGCTGGTGCAGCAGTTTAGCACATCTGGAATAAGGACAGATGTCTCTGGGAAATGGATCCTGGTGATTGCTGACAACATTGCCAATAGGAAACTTTTAAGAGTATAAAAACTCCATTTGGTCTTGTTCAAATCTCATTTCCAGTAAAAACAGGCAGAGATAGAAATACTTAGAAGTTGCAACACAGAAACAGGCCATTCGGCCCAACCAGTCCATGTTGGTGTTCACCCTCCACACAAGTAAATAATTCCATTCACATTTCCAGAAACTTAACTGGACCAGCCACATAAATACTGTGGCTACAAGAGCAGGTCAGAGGCTGGGTATTCTGCGACGAGTGTCTCACCTCCTGACTCCCCAAAGCCTTTCCACCATCTACAAGGCACAAGTCTGAGATGAGGAGGAATTTCTTCATTCAGAGGGTTGTGAATCTTTGGAATTCTCTACCCCAAAGGGCTGTGGATGCTGAATAGTTGAGTATATTCAAGGCTGCGATAGATAGAGTTTTGGACTTGAGGGATATGGAATCGGGCGGGAAAGTGGAATTGAAGGCGACGATCAGCCCTGATCTTATTCAATGGTGGAGCAGGCTCGAGGGGCCATATAGCCTACTCCTGCTCCTAATTCTTATGTTCTTATGTTCTTAAGTCAGGAGTGTGATAGAATACTCTCCACTTGCCTGGATGACTGCAGCTCCAACAACACTCGAAGTCAACACCATCCAGGACAAGGCAACCTGCTTGATTGGCATCCTATCCACCATCTTAAACATTCACTCCCTCCATTACCAGTACACCGTGGCTGCAGTGTGTAAGATGCACTGCAACAACTCACCAAGGCTTCTTCGGCAGCACCTCTCAAACCCGCGACCTCTACCACCCAGAAGGACAAGGGCAGCAGTCCTGCATGGGAACACCACCACCTCCAAGTTCCCCTTCAAGTCACACACATTCCTGACTTGGAAACATATCGCCATTCCTTCATTGTCGCTGGGTCAAAATCTTGGAACTCCCTCCCTAGCAGCACTGTGGGAGTACCTTCACCACAAGGACCGCAGCAGTTCAAGAAGAAGGCTCACCACCACCTTCTCGAGGGCAATTAGGGGTGGGCAATAAATGCTGGCCTTGCCAGCGACGCCCACATCCCAGGAACGAATTTTAAAAAATTACCCACCCTGTTTCCATATCCCTTCGACTCCTTTTCCTTCATCCACCTTTCCAATCTAATCTTGATATTGACATAGTTTCTAGCTCAACCACTAACTTTGGAAGTGAATTCCACAAACTCATTGCTCTCTGTGTGAAGAAGTTTCTCCTGCCCTATTCTAAATTTCGCTACATTTAATCTTATATCTACAGTCCTTCATTCTAGACCCCTGAGCTACTGGAAACAATTTGCTTCTTTCTGCCCTCTCCCATCCTTTCATCATTTTAAACACTTCTATTATGTCGCCGCATAATCTGCATTGTTCAAATGAAAAAAGCCCAGCCCTTTCTCAGAGCTTTGATTCCTGAGATCTGATATCACCGTTGTTACCGAACCCTCCCAAAGGGAACAGTTAGAATAATTCCAGTGGTGACCAGTGGTGGCCAACACCTTGTGTAGTCGTAGCATCATATCCCATCCTTCGGTTTGTGCTCACAGGTAAAGTTCGGAAGAGGCGGGTTTGTATTGAGAACCCGGCAGATAATTCAGGAATTTCTCCCAGCCTAATTTATATACTTGAGCACATAATCTAGGCTGAAAGTGCAGTGCAGTACGGAGGGAGTGTTGCACTGCCGGAAGTCTCATCAGCTCTCTCAGGTGGACGTAAAAGATCCCATGGCACTATTTGAAGACGAGCAGGGGAGTTCTCCCCGGTGTCCTGGCCAATATTTATCCCTCAACCATCATCAATAAAACAAATTATCTTAATTGGCCGTAAAGTGCTTTGTGACATCCTGAAGTCGTGAAAGACGCTATATCAATACAAGTTCTTTCTTTTACTCCCAACATTCCTAAGCAAGTGTTAGATAGCCCTCCTACACGAGCTATAATAGCATCCAGAACTTCAACTAAACCAGAGGTTTTCTCTAAGAATGCCTTGTACCTGATCACGCTGCATGTGAAGTCACAGATCAGTACTGGACTGGATTTACTTAATGTGGATGTTCACGGAACAGTTGGTCGTCAAGGATTGTTTATTCAAATTGAGAAACCTAGATAAAGGGCCAAAGCCCACTGTGCGGGACCCCAACAAAGTTGAGAAGAGTAGGAGGGAAAATGAGGTAAGTGAAAGAGTAGTGGTCAGGTGATATCAAGCTTGGGTTTTAAAATTGTAGATTGTTGGAAAAAGGGAAGAGTGAGGGGATAAGGAATTCCAGCTTTCTGAGGTCTCGGAAAAGAATGTGTTGGAGCAGCAGACAGGTCATTTACACCTGAGGATACAGGCAGAAAGAAAGGATTGCATAAGAGATGGCATATTTGGTGTGCAGAGGTCATCACTGGGTTATAACACACAGTGCCAAATGCAACCATACAGACCAGAAAGGCCACCGGTTTGATCCTCAGTCCATGCTGATTTACCTGATCTTATTTGGGGTTGTGGTAAGGGTTTGCCTGATTGTTTCCAGCCTAAAGGATGGAAAAAGCAACTGGGGTCCTACTGCATGTTTAGATGTTGTGTGAGAACATAATTTGGCTCGGTTGTGGTGCCTCATAGTCATATAGCCTCCTGACATTCATGATCTAGGCTCGCTCAAGAATAGCCACTTCAATGAGTTATTGTATTGTGGCCCTTGGACAGTGCTCATCCAACCGTACAACAACAATTTATATTTATATAGTGCCTTTAACGTAGTAAAACATCCCAAGGCGCTTCACAGGAGTGTTATAAGATAAAATTGACACCGAGCCACATAAGAAATTAGGGCAGGTGACCAAAAGCTTGGTCAAAGAGGTAGGTTTTCAGGAGCAGCTTAAACGAGGAAAGAGAGGTGGAGAGGTTTAGGCAGGCAATTCCAGAGCTTAGGGCCTAAGCAACAGAAGGCATGGCCACCAAAGGTTGAGCGATTATAATCAGGGATGCTCAAGAGGGCAGAATTTGAAGAGTGCAGCTATCTCGGGGGTTGTGGGGCTAAAGGAGATTACAGAGATAGGGAGGGATGAGGCCATGGAGGGATTTGAAAACAAGGATGAGAATTTTGAAATCGAGGTGTTGCTTAACTGGGAGCCTGTAGGTCAGCGAGCACAGGGGTGATGGGTGAACGGGACTTGGTGCGAGTTAGGACACGGGCAGCCGAGTTTTGGATGACCTCAAGTCTACGTAGGGTGGAATGTGGGAGACCAGCCAGGAGTGCGTTGGGATAGTCAAGTCTAGAGGTAACAAAGGTATGGATGAGGGTTTCAGCAGCAAATGAGCTGAGGCAAGGGCGGAGACGGGCGATGTTACGGAGGTGAAAATAAGCGGCCTTAGTTATGCCATGGATATGTGGTCGGAAGCTCATTTCGGGGTCAAATATGACCCCAAGGTTGCGAACAGTCTGGTTCAGCCTCAGACAAATGCTAGGCAGAGGGACGGAGTCAGTGACTCGGGAACGGAGTTTGTGGCGGGGACTGAAGACAATGGCTTTGGTTTTCCCAATATTTAGTTGGAGAACACTTCAGTTCATCCAGTACTGGATGTTGGACAAGCTGTGTGTCAATTTAGAGACCGTACATGAATCAAAAGCTTCAGCAGTGGAGGGGAGAAATGTGGGATAAAAATGAGAAAATCATTGATATCTCTGCCAGTAGCTCAGCAAGGTCATCCAGTCAATAACTGATTCTTGGAGAGTGCCATAATCACCATCCTGTGCTGAGTTAGCTAATCTGTAAGATTATGAAGTGGTTTGATAAGGTAGATGTAGAGATGTTTCCACTTACAGGGGAGACCAAAACTAGGGGCTATAAATATAAGATAGTTACTAATAAATCCAATTGGGAATTCAGGAGAAACTTCTTTACCCAGAGAGTGGTTAGAATGTGGAAATGGCTACCACAGGGAATAGTTGAGACGAATAGCATAGATGTATTTAAGGGGAAGCTAGATAAGCACATGAGGGAGAACGGAATAGAAGGATATGCTGATATGGTTAGGTGAAGTAGGGTGGGAGGAGGCTCGTGTGGAGCATAAACACAGCGAGAGACCAGTTGGGCCGAATGGCCTGTTCCTCTGCTCTAAATGCAATGTAATCTCAGCCAGGGCCACACTTGGTGCTACATTTGGTCTTAGTGCCCAGGGTTAAAGAGGGGAAAATCTGCTATTGGTCCTGCTCCTGATCATTAACAAATGACACTATGGGGATCAGGCAGGAAAGTGGAGATGAGGTAGCAGATCAGCCATGATCTTAATGAATGGCGGAGCAGGCTCTGGGGGCCGTATCTCCTACACCTGCTCCTATTTCTTATGTTCTTATGACACCCACTGATAAGTTTCTGGACATCCATTCAGGACTGGATTGGGCACTGTCGAATTTTTGGAGAATAAAACCTCGATGTCTGCTACGCGATTTATTCAACTTTTGTTTTGTCCCTATTCTATCGTGGGGCTGACTCGTAGCGAATCTAAGCACAATTTTTATTTGTTGAACAATGGAGGCATAAAATGACACATAGCTTTCAAAGTTATAATAATCCCTCTAACTCTCTTCCAGTGTGATAGAATGTCGCAACCAGAATCGGATGAGCTCTCAGAGTATGGCAATCGTGTTTGGCCCCACCCTCCTGAAACCAGAGATAGAGACAGGAAACATTGCGGTCCACATGGTCTACCAGAACCAGATTGTAGAGTTCGTCCTTAACCAGTACCAGCAACTTTTCAACAAAAGCCGCGAGTTGGCGGATATTAGATGAGCAACAGACTGAGTGGGGCACTGCTGCCCAACACAGCGACTGATGTGTGTGTGAGTGTGTACATAGAGTAATAAGGAGCCAGAGGTGTCTGCGTGCACTGGATCTAGCAGTCATGGCCTTATGCAAAAAGAAGGAAGGCTGTCCCTCAGGTCATAGTCTGATTCAACTTCAAGACTATTGGAGGAGAAGCCGGATCATACTTTCAGTCGACGAAGTATTGGGCCTTGAGGCCCAGTATAAATGGGTCTTTCCTTTTGCTGGACACCTCCACTGGGAGTTCCTTGTATCTGGATCCAGGAAGAGATGCCATGCTTAATTCAGCTTCCTCCTGGAAGCCATTTTTGCTGGAGATTTTTGATTGCAGCTTTCACTGTGTGGCTAATGGTGGCGCTTGGGATTCTACCCAACAGGAGCATTTTGCGAAGAATCAGCACGCAGCACTTTATAAAACCTGCTTCTCTCTCTGTTGTTTGAAGCACTTTTATGTGAGACCTGACATCAGTAATAAGAGGATTAATCGGGATCCGACCCCCAAGACATTGGATGTTCATGTTCTTCTATTTCCGCTTGTTGATGTTGTATTTAATAATTCAATGCGCATTTTTTTTTAAAAACACATTGAATTAGGAAAAATGTAACACTGGAGATTATATCACACATGAAAGTAAGAGTGGAAATGATTTTCCAGGGCTGGTGAGTCAGATAGCCAAGCAAGCTATGGTTTACGCTATTGGAGGAGAGCTCAGCACACCAAGCAAGCTATGGTTTACGCTATTGGAGGAGAGCTCAGCACACCGTGCTCTTGCAGTAAGGCAGTGGCACAACCTCCTCCGACCCTTCAAACCAAAGAAGTCATTTTACTCAAACAAGAACGTTTCTGATTGTGGGTGAAACCGGACATTTGAGGGTAGGCACTATGGAATGGTGGGCCAGAGAAGTTAGAACAGGCAAACTAGTGAGATATGAAAGGTCATCCCATTGTGTGGTTTCATTACTCCATAATTCCTGATGTTCACAGACCAGTTGATCATCGAGGGTTTTATTTTTTCCAACTGGGAAACCTAGATAAAGGGTCAAAGCCCATCGTGCAGGGCTTTGTCCGACAAAGCTGAGAAGAGTAGGAGGGAAAATGAGGTAAATGAAGAAGTAGTGGTCAGGTGATGTCAAGTGTTTCGTTTTAAAATGGTGAATTGTAGGAGAAAGGGAAGAGTGAGGGGGTAAGGAATTCTGGCTTTCTGAGTGAGTCGGAATAGCAGATGGCACAACGCCATCTTTCTTTATTCCATGTTATTTATCGCCAATTTAAAGTAATGCCAATCGAAAAGGAAGTCTTAATCTTCAAACATTAAGATTTGTTGATAAGGGCTGATTTTCCGACTTTGCATTTCCGATGAGGAGCCTCACGTACCAACCATGAAAAGCGAGGGTACGTTGCCTTTGATTTTTCCATCCATTATGGCAGAACGAGCTCAGAATATTGCTGATGTCTGGTGTTGGAGGGAAGTGGTTCCTGGGTGTAGTAAGTGATGTGTCCAGAAGGGGTCAGTATTGTTATGGGGCTCAGTCCAGAAGCTCAGTTATAGAGAAAAGTGGCTGCAGACAATCGACGGAAAGTCACAATAGAGAAACAGAACGGTGAGAATGAACACGAGGAAGCGACCTGGAGAAAGATTTGGAAGAGGAAACGAGCATAAATAGAACTGGAGAGAAAGCTGGAGTGATTTAATAGAGTAAATAAGGAGAAACTGTTTCCAGAGGCATGAGGGCCGGTAACCAAAGGACACAGATTTTAAGATAATTGGCAAAAGAACCAGAGGGGAGATGAGATGCAATTTTTTTTGATGCAGTGAATTGTTATGATCTGGAATGCACTGCCTGAAAGAGTGGTGGAAGCAGATTCAATAATAACTTTCAAAAGGGAATTGGATAAATACTTGAAAAGGAAAAAAATTGCAGGACTTTGGGGATAGAGCAGGGGGAGTGGGACTGATTGAAGAGCTCTTTCAAAGAGCCGGCACAGCACGATGGGCCGAATGGCCTCCTGTGCTGCAGGATTCAATGATTCCTGTGGAATTGGGGTTAAAGCCTTTGTGTTACCATTAGAATCCGTTATAGCAGTGGTGCGAAGCATTGCTGGCCAATGTAACATGTGTGGTATAACCTGTGGTGACTGTTTGAGTACAACAGCAGGAATGTGGCCCTCCCAGCACTGCGCTTTAATCAGACGTGTCAGAGCTTATAAATGTCAGCTGTCATGCCGATTGTGTACAGTGCTCTCACATGCAGTGGCTGTGTCAGTTTTAAAAAGGCCTGAGTTACGGCGCTGTCTGACAGAAGTACCCCATCCAAGGGCGATTACAACCCAAAATGTAAAATCCTCTGATGGCTCGGTGGGTGAGCTCACCGCCTGGTGTGGTACTGAGCCACGCGGACCAGGAAGGTCGCAGGGCGAGCGGGCAGCAGCTTTGATTTTCAGCGCCTCACGGAGCAGAGGTGCCAGGCAGCGGGCACAAGCTTCACCTCGGCAAGTGGGCGAAGATTGGAGACCGGCCCACTCGAGAGAGAGAGAGAGAGAGGCACAGAGACCGCAGCATTGAACCACATGAGGTGCAGGACTTGGGGACATCCTGGAAGGGAGATAATTAGGAGTCTCGCCTAATCTGGAAAAAAAACAGTGCGCAATGTCATGACCCATACACCAGAACTTGCAATAGATGGGAGTCAAAACTCAACATAGCCACTGCCTGTATGAGCACTGATAAAGTGAATGATATTTTATCGACACATATTTTACTGTCAATATTAACAGAACCCAACTGTTTCAGTATTTCTCGCTCCTGACCTGCTCACAGGGTGAGTTGTGAGTTACAGCTCCCCACTGGGCTGTCAGGAGCAGCACAAAGTGTTCATAAGATCCGTGGCTGAGGAGATGAAGGGGAAAACTGACAAGTGTGGGGAGAACATTTTGGTGACCCACCTCTCTGTCCCCCCTCCCCATTTAGTTCTCTACAGAGCAGTATTGGCAGAGTCTATGGAGACAGTTCTAGTCACTCCCTCTCTCAGCCAGTGTCCAGAGTGCATCGCCAAGGAAACTATCAAGGAAAGAGGTTAAAGTCAATCACATCGTTACATGGTGATTCATTTGCTGATGGCTGTAATCTGAACAAGTCTCCTGATTGAACCGGGAGTATCCCTTTGCCAGATCCTGACTCGCAATATAATCTCCCGACTGCACTGCTGCAGCAGATTCTCTGAGACATGTTGTGAGGGTAGATTTTATGAAGCTGTGCTCATAACACGGAGCCACACACGTTGAGAGGGGGGGGGGGCTAGGAGTTTGAATGGGGCCACCCCTTAAATTAAAATTAATTGAATGGAAATATATTCTATTATGGACAGAAAATAACCAGCGGCCACGCACGTATAAGTTCCTGATATGGGCTCCCAGTGGGTGCTGGGAGCATTCACAATATTTACCCTGTAAGGTGTATCAGATGATCTCATAATAGGTTGCCTCATAATTCTCTCTGCCTACACCTTGTGGTTTCAGTTAACCAGCACTCCACAATCCCAAGCAGTTTCTGTACAGTGCATTGCTCAGTCTGCAGACCCAAGTAGCACACCCGTCTGTGCCTTATACTGAGCTGACTAGCAGTGGAGCTCTTTGCATGGATATCTGGATGCATACACAGAATCTGCCCACTTCCTCGCCGACTTTAAACATCGAAGGAGTGCAGACAGAGCAGTACATGTGGCTTTGCTTTGAGTTGGAGTGTTGCTATACCTGGCATGAACTCCACACACCTACTAGAGGTGGTTTGGCATCTATTGCTCTAGTGGGGGTCAAAGGTGAAGAACCTCACCCTGACTCTGAACTATACAATAGCAAAATACTGCGGATGCTGGAAATCTGAAGGGTCCCAGACCTGAAACGTTAACTCTGTTTCTCTCTCCACGGATGCTGCCTGGCCTGCTGAGTATTTCCAGCATTTTCTGTTGTTATTTCTGAACTATACTGCCCCTTTCGTCTTCATGCCCCCTCGAAACCACTTCTGTTCAACTGAAAGTGATAGTATAACTGAGGCCTTAGACATCATATAGTCTACCAATGGAATATTCTGCTTCTCCCCCTCCACCACGGTACGAGACTCTGTGATCGCATCGCCCGGAGAGTCCCTCACACGCAGAGCAGCGAGCAACCCACTGGGCATCTCTGAGGACGTGAGGAAGCTGAGTGATTGACGACTCGCAGAACAGAGAATTCACTTATTTAAAAAAAAATGAATTGTTTTTTTTTTTAAAAGATTGACAGTCTAGCGATGATTACTCCAGTTAAAATGAAAAGGTTCTTATGGGTGTAGAATAGAACCCATCAGCAAACCTAGGACTCCTCTTAGTGTGCAAAGGGGAGCTGCCTTAGTTCTCCACCCACAGATTGTAAAGTTATTAAACAATCGAGTTTAATTTGCTCCGAGCGCACTGCTTAACACATTCATGGTACGGTTACTACTTGTGCTTGTTATTTTAGCGGTGTTGTTAGCCAGTGTGCTAACCTGGCATCCATCACTTCTGCAATAAGCAGTCTGGGCTGAGGAGGAGTCATTTTGAATCTGTTACTGAGGCAAGTGGGTTGCTAAGCAACAGAATGTAACACAGGCAACATGGAGGCTGCGCATTTCCTTGTGGTTAATCTTAAATGTAGTTTTATTCTCACTCCCAAATCCCAGAAAATTCAAACGTATGTTTCCATTAACCTGCAGATGGCTTCTACTTTATTTGATGTGTATCTCTCGTTACCGAGTTCCTCGAGAGCATAGCATTCTGAGAAAGTGTAAATAGCTTTAGAAAAAGACTCAAAAGTTACGTATATTATTTAAAAATTACTTTAAATGAAGCCAAATTAAGGATCTGGGTTTGTTATTTTAAGAATAGGGCCAAAGATGTGCGGGTTAGGTTGATTGGCTATGATAAATTGACCCTTAGTGTTAGGGGGATTAAATACGTGGGGTTACAAGGATAGGGTGGGATATGTGTTGGTGTAGGGGTTACGGGGATCGGGTGGGATATGTGTCAGTGCAGGCTCGATGGGCCGAAATGGCCTCTATCTGCACTGTGGGGTTTCTGTGATTCTGTGATATCGCCAGCCCATGCTCTTAAAGGGAGTGCTGGTGTTTGACTTTTTAACCTTTAACTATAGTGCTGGACACTTGGCATAAATTAAAGCTTGAAATCCTGTTTCCTTAATATATTGAATTTAAAGTCCAGCATTAAAATACCTGATTGTGATAAATATCCAGTGTTAGAAAAGGGAAGAGCCTATTCTCATGCTCCAGCTCCCCGACAGGGCCCTGTGTCAGGCTGAGCTGTTACAGGCCCAGAGGGCCCCAGGTTCAGTCCCTGGTCCATGCTGAGCTAGCTGCTCTCAGCCAAGGCAGTGAGCTACACGCAAAGCAGTTGGACTCAGTGCCTCATGGGTGGGGGGGGAAAAAATCAACTGAGTTTCCAGCTCCTGATCGCTGTCCATTGACCCCTGCTGAGATAGTGCACATGTGGACATTAGGGTGAGGGCATCGATAGGGCTCGGCAACAATGCCTCCCACAGTTGAACAGTTTTGCCCACACTAAGTGCGATGGTTTACTTGGGTAATGGTTCTGTACCGCAGGAGAAAGAGGATGGAAATTGGAAAAAAAATATATATACATGTTATAAAATTGCGGTTTCTAGCAGATTGGGTTCTTTAATGCTGTACTTGTATGGCTGATTGTCTAAGTACTGGACCAGTCAGCAGTGTATATCAAAAAATGGTGGGCCGCCCGGCTGCAGTCTCCCTCTATACGCTGCCGTTGGACGGGGCTCCATGTACTCCGATATCCACCCTCATACAGTGCAACCGCAGGATCCTCTGACCCTGAGCTGAGCTTCCACTCCACCTCTGGTCGATTTCTCAGACCGCCTCCTTCCACCTCTGTGACACTGTCCACCTACACCCCTACCTCAGCTCCCCGTTTCCGCAGCCCTCATCCACTCCTTCCTCACCTCCTGGATTCATTTCCCAAACGGTCTCCTCGCTGGCCTCCATCCTTCAAAAGCAATTCAGAGCCCTGTGGTTCTGAGTGCTCATCTGCACAAAGTCCCCTCACCCATCCCCCCACCTCCCTCCACCACTGCCCCCCCTCCACCCGTCTTTGCTCAGCTCCACTGGCTCCCCAGAAAATTGAACTCAAGGTCCTTGTCCGTGTTTTCAAACCCTGCACACCACCCCCTCGGCTCGCTCAACCTGTTTGGGTAATCTTCTCCAGCCAGAACACTGTTTCCTTGATTTGAGATGATTGTCCCCATCCTCTACTCTCCACTAAACAGATTATGATTCCTCAGTCCTCAGGAACACTCTTTCTAAAACCACTTGGCCTTTCTACCTCCCTCCCAGCTCCTCAAAACCTCCTAGAAGCCTATTGTTTAATTGTGCCTTCAGTCCCTCCCTCAACAAACCCCTTTACTTCCTAATTAGTGTTCCCCTGACCTCCTAGTAATGTTCATTGTCACCTTTTTCCCTCACTAAGCTTGGCGTCTGCCTCTCCTGCATGTAAAATTAGGTGTCCACTTGCCCCCTGGTGAAGCTTGGTGTCTACACCTGCCCCTTTGTAAAGTGCACTGAGACTTCTCTCTGTATAAATACAAGTTCTTGTATATATTTATATAAAGTCAGATTCTATTCAGGAATTGCAGCTTCACCACCCTTGATCTATTCTGCTGGTTGCCTCTCTGGTACCTCACTGCTGTTACGTGAATGTATATTAAATGAATGATGAAATTATTGGAGCTTTATTGTGCAGGTGAACAAAATGTGTACATTAGCATTTTTCAGTAATAAAGAAATTAAAATGTCATATCATTTAACGTTTTAGAATTTGTTTTAAAATGTAAACTGTTTACTAAAAACTCTCCACTGGCTGGAGTCATACCTAGCACAAAGGAAGATGGTTGTGGTGGTTGGAGGTCAATCATCACAGCCCCAGGACATCGCTGCAGGAGTTCCTCAGGGCAGTGTCTTAGGCCTAACCATCTTCAGCTGCTTCATCAATGATCTTCCCTCCAAAGTGAGGTCAGTAATGGGGATGGTCGCTGATGACTGCACTGTGTTCAGCGCCATTCGCAACTCCTCAGATAATGAAGCAGTCCATGCCCGCATGCAACAAAACCTGGACGACATTCAGGCTTGGGCTGATAAGTGACAGGTAACATTCACGCCACACAAGTGCCAGGCAATGACTATTTCCAACAAGCGAGAGTCTAACCACCGCCCCTTGATATTCAACGGCATTACCATCACTGACTACCCCACCATCAACATCCTGGGGGTCATCATTGGCCAGAAATTTAACTGAACCAGCCACATAAATACTGTGGCAACAAGAGCAGGTCAGAGGCTGGGTATTCTGTGGTGCGTGTCTCACCTCCTGACTCCCCTAAGCCTTTCCACCATCTACAAGACACAAGTCAGGAGTGTGATGGAATACTCTCCACTTGCCTGGATGAGTGCAGCTCCAACAACACTCAAGAAGCTCGACACCATCCAGGACAAAGCAGCCCGCTTGATTGGCACCCCATCCACCACCTTAAACATTCACTCCCTCCATCACCGGCGTACCGTGGCTGCAGTGTGTACCATCTACAAGATGCACACCAGCAACTCGCCAAGGCTACTTCGGCAGCACCTCCCAAACCCGCGACCTCTTCCACCTAGAAGGACAAGGGCAGCAGGCGCATGGGAACACCACCACCTCCAAGTTCCCCTCCAAGTCACACACCATCCTGACTTAGAAGTATATCACCGATCCTTCATTGTGGCTGGGTCAAAATCCTGGAACTCCCTCCCTAACAGCACTGTGGGAGAACCTTCACCACACGGACTGCAGTCGTTCAAGAAGGCGGCTCACCACCACCTTCTCGAGGGTCATTTAGGGATGGGCAATAAATGGTGGCCTTGCCAGCGATGCCCAGATCCCATGAACGAATAAAAAAAAAGGTTAATTAATTGTTTTTCCTACCAACCAGATTGGAAAAAAAAGAAAGACTTGCATTTGTACAGCACCTTTCACGACCGCAGGACGTTCCAAAATGCAGTAAAGCCAATGAGGTACTTTTGAAGTGTAGTCACTGTTGTAATGGAGGAAACGCGGCAGCCAATTCGCGAACAGCAAACTCCCACAAACAGCAGTGTGATAATGATCAAACAATCTGCTATAGTGATATTGGTTGAGGGATAAATATTGGCCAAGACACCAGGGAGAACTCCCCTGCTCTTCTTTGAACTAGTGCCATGGGAACTTCTATGCCCACCTGAGAGGGCAGGTGTGACCTCGGTTTAATGTCTCATCCGAAAGACAGCACCTCTGACAGTGCAGCACTCCATCAGTACTGCGCTGAGGTGTCAGCCTGGATTACGTGCTCAAGTCTCTAGAGTGGGTCTGTGAACCCACAACCTTCTGACTTAGAGGCGAGAGTGCTACCTGACTGAACCACGGCTGACAGAGTATTCAAATACTGGGTAAAATAATTTGTAAATAATTTCTTTTACATTTTTCCAGAAATGTTTTAATGCTCCTCTCTTTAAGATGTGAAATCCTACAGTTGCTGGGGCATTGGTCACCCTTTATTATCTCGCCCAAGTGTGAGCTCCTTCACATATAAGCTTAAACACCACTGAGTGCTAGCATGCAATACAACAATGAGGGGAATCGCACGAGCTCGAACCCACCTTTGCCCGATGCTCACACAAGCACAAGTGCCTCCGGGGTGTCAGTGATGAGGAACAGAAACCCTGATCAACTGCTTCTTTCCTAACTCGGGGCATTGAGGACAATCCCAAGTGCCTTACCACTAACCCGGCTCAGATCAGCCAACTCAACACACATCAGGGATCAAACAGAGAACTTCGGCATCTCTTCTGTCACACCACTGTCTTAACCAGGGGCAGCTGGGTGAAATAACTTCGACAGATGGAAAATACACAAGAGTCCAGGTGAGATTTGTGCTGTAACTTCAGGCCTCTGATTCATTCCTTCATAGCTTGATGCTCCAAAACCGCAGCCAGGATCTGGTGTTGTAGCCGAGCGGATTCCTGGTGATAACAATGACGACAAGGTACATCACCCAACACCGGTCACACCACCCAGTGTTTCACAGTGTGACACCAGTCACACCACCCAGTGTTTCACAGTGTGACACCAGTCACACCACCCAGTGTTTCACAGTGTGACACCAGTCACACCACCCAATGTTTCACAGTGTGACACCAGTCACACCACCCAGTGTTTCACAGTGTGACACCAGTCACACCACCCAGTGTTTCACAGTGCGACACCAGTCACACCACCCAGTGTTTCACAATGTGCGACACCAGTCACACCACCCAGTGTTTCACAATGTGCGACACCAGTCATGCCACCCAGTGTTTCAGTGTGACACCAGTCACACCACCCAGTGTTTCAGTGTGACACCACACCACCCAGTGTTTCACAGTGTGACTCCAGTCACACCACCCAGTGTTTCACAGTGTGACACCACCACCCAGTGTTTCACAGTGTGACACCAGTCACACCACCCAGTGTTTCACAGTGTGACACCAGTCACACTACCCAGTGTTTCACAGTGTGACACCACCACCCAGTGTTTCACAGTGTGACACCAGTCACACCACCCAGTGTTTCAGTGTGACACCAGTCACACCACCCAGTGTTTCACAGTGTGACACCAGTCACGCCACCCAGTGTTTCACAGTGTGACACCAGTCACACCACCCAGTGTTTCAGTGTGACACCAGTCACACCACCCAGTGTTTCACAGTGTGACACCAGTCACACCACCCAGTGTTTCACAATGTGCGACACCAGTCACACCACCCAGTGTTTCACAGCGTGATACCAGTCACACCACCCAGTGTTTCACAGTGTGACTCCAGTCACACCACCCAGTGTTTCACAGTGTGACACCACCACCCAGTGTTTCACAGTGTGACACCAGTCACACCACACAGTGTTTCACAGTGTGACACCAGTCACACCACCCAGTGTTTCACAATGTACGGCACAAGTCATTCATATTTGTTGTGGACAGGTTACTCATGTCTGTTGTGGGAAGGGTGGCCATATTTCTCTCAGTAAAAGTTTGATCCTGGCTACAGCCATGACTTTTAGTCAACAGTTTACCCTCCCAATGACACTTTATTCAGTCTGTTATTTACCTTGGACCTCCAGCAGATGCCACTGTGTAACACTACAGATTCCTGTTCCTATCCAGTTTACAAGGCAACGTGGGGAGTCATTCTGATGTGAAGTGAATTTCCTCTGAGGCTTCCTCCTGGTGAACTACTTTTCCTTACAATTATTCTAAAATAACTCTTTTATCTTTGGTACTGTAGTGTGGTGGAGATTTTAATTACATGGGCGGCTTGGAGTGAGAACTATAACACTTGCAACTGACATGTGTATACACATTAAAAATGGTAAATTGGGGGGAAAATGGCACATCTGATAATCTATAAATGGGGTTTTTATTCTGAGAAGAATGGGATGTCCGAGCAAACATGGCAGAGGAAGGAATGACGCAAGATAATCAACACACTTGCTCGGCTCAATATTTACGAATTATGTTGCTACTGAGGAGTCTTCCTGCCTCAAGGCAGAAAACCAGGGCCTAGGCTAGGGAATGGAGCTTGGGCAACGAGGTGGAGCTTAAGATGATTGACAGTGCTACAACCTGGCTTGCCTCAAGGTGCAGGCTGCTTCTGAGCGGAAGCCTGCAGGCTGAGGGGGGAGTGGGCTACCTGCACACAAGCAGCATCAAGAAGAAGGGCCACCACCACCACTTCCTCAAGTCAAGTATGAGATGGGCAATTAATACCGGCTGAGCCAGCCATGCCCACAACCCGAGAATGAATATATTTTTTTTAATTGAGCATAAAAGTTTTGCATCGGGATACCTGGAAATGTAAATCGGAGACTTCCAGTCCAGCCTGTGATTCGCTGAGAGTGCGCAATTTCACAATATGTGCTCCCGCCGTTAGTTGTGGAAATGTTTTTAATCCTTTGTAGGCTTTCCTGTCAGAGTCTCCGCCTGATTTCCCGATATGCTCGCCCAGCTGTCAGGCTCCCCGGCAGCCGGAACTCGGAAAGTTAGTCCCTTTACATCTAATTAATATGAGACCATCCAACCCAGCCGGACAGAAAACAACTAAAATGTACATTGTCGCAATGTGTTCTTCTTTGTTCCTAAAATTCACTGTTGGCAATATTAGTGGATAAATGCTTATCCCCATTTGGAAGATGTTGGTATGTCTGCTGTGTCAACCTCTGTTAAAAATAGCAGCCAAAGGAATGTTGTACAAACGCATTAAATGTAACTGTAACTTCTGGGCTTCGGTCTCACTGACAATGGGACAGTACAACGATAGCTCTTCATTACTGTAACTCCTTCACAGCCTTCAGATACATAGGGCAGGATTTTCATTGAGCCGTGGAGGTGGGATTGGAGGCGTGTGAGGGGTTAAAATTGCAAAAACTGGTGTGCGGGACCCCCCCCCCGCCGCCTGGTTCCCGATTCCGAGCAATTTTAACTCAGGCGTGTCTGATGGTCCCGACTCCGTCCCGCATCCAACAGGCGGGACTGGTCGTTAAGGCCCTTAACAAGCACTAAATGGCCTCTATAATCCTATTTTGAAAGGCCCTTGCGATTTTAACCCTTTTCCCACGTGAAACACGCCTGGTGGGAAAGACAAATGTGAAACCTGGCGGGAGCATTATTGAATTGTTGACTATCAACTGCAGGTCAACCATTAAAGAGGAGATTTGATCAGCCATCATTTGCAGGTGGCAGGACTTAGTGGTCTCAGGTCTGGGACAACTTTTAGAAGGCTTAACCACACCTGTGGAAGGTTGGAGCCTCACACCCATCTCCAGTGTGACCTCCTGGGAAACCCCTCTCGCCACCTTCACTCAGCGCTTCCTCAATGGAGGCACATACCAGAAGCATGGAAGCCATTTATTTCCTTCCCATCTGGGCATTAGAGGAGCTCGAGCACCAGCCGCGGCACCAGCAGAACCAGCAACAACAGCAGCACCAACAGCAGCAGGAGCGCCAGGCTGCTGCTCACCCACCTGAGGCTGCACAGGCCTGAGGCTGCACAGGCCAGAAGGGGCCAGCGCCTGGAAGCCCGTCGGCACAGGAGATACCCCCCAAACAGGGTCTACAGATGCAGGGTCAGCTATCTCAACATGTCTGAGCAGCAGTGCCAAAGGCGGCTCCGACTTTCGCGAGAGGTAGTGACTGACATCTGCGCAATGCTACAGCAAGACCTGCAGCCCAGAGGACCAGGTGGACAAGCATTGCCAGTGGCTGTCAAAGTCACCACTGCACTCAACTTTTTTGCCTCAGGCTCATTCCAGGGATCAGCAGCAGACATCAGCAGCATCTCCCAGTCGGCCGCACACACTTGCATCACGCAGGTAACCGATGCCCTCTTTGCCCTCGCGCACAATCACATCCATTTCACCAAGGATCGAGCAAGTGTCACGGCGCGAGCGGTTGGATTAGCTCACCTGGCAGGCTTTCCAAGGGTGCAGGGCGTCGTTGACTGCACACATGTGGCCCTTAAGGCACCCCATCGCAATCCAGGTATTTTTGTCAACCACAAGGGCTTCCACTCCCTTAACGTTCAGCTGGTGTGTGACCACAAGAAGGAGATTTTGCATGTCTGTGCCATGTACCCTGGCAGTTGCCATGACTCCTTCATACTGCGCCAGTCTAGTGTGCCTCCGCTATTCAGTCCGCCAGACCAACTTCACGGATGGCTACTTGGAGGCAAGGGCTATCCCCTGAGGACGTGGCTAATGATGCCATTGAGGAGCCCATCCAACGAAGCTGAGGAGAGCTACAACTCCAGCCACATGTCCACCAGAGCCATAATCGAGCAAACCATCAGTTTGCTGAAGATGCGTTTCAGATGCCTGGATAGATCAGGTGGAGCCCTGCAGTGCTCAGCAGCCAGGGTCTCCAGAATCGTCGTGGTTTGCTGTGCACTTCACAACATGGCACAGCGTCATGGCTTGCAGATTCCTGAGGACCAAGTGGCTCCTCACATATCCTCCTCAGATGAGGAGGAGGAGGAGGGTGAAAATGAACATCTTGCCGAGGCCCATCAACCAGCAGCAGCATTACGCGAGAACATTGCTGCCTGGGATGCAAAGAATGCACTCATCCTGGCCAGATTTGCTTAGCCTAGTCAAACAAACACTTTTGCCTTGTAGCTTCTTACCAGAGCATTGACAATGGCCAAGAACCAGAGGATTCCTAGCACTCTGACCACCATACTGACAGTTGCAAGTATGCCTAAGCCCTCAATGTGGAAGTCCCACTAGCAAAATGACAGACGATACAACTGCAACATTTGCCATCAGAAATGTCTTATGCGTGCTCCTACGTGGTGCCTCCCCTGTGACTTCAGCAGATGTGGAGGCCCCTTGCTCACTTTGCTGCTGCTCCTGTCTCGACACCTTTGGCAGGCGTCCTCTGGGGTGGCGAGCCTATGAGGGCTCGTCAACAGTCTGCTGCTCCTGCGGCTGTGCAGGGGTTGAGACGTCTATCTCACTTGGGTGTGGACTCCGGTGGGATTCTGACTGAGGGCTCTGCAGTGGCATGGAAGTGTGAACGCTTGGAGAGGAGCCCCCACTTCCTTGAGGTCTGCCACCAACCTGCCTCTCATGGGTTAGGTCCCCCTCAGCGCCTGCAAGTGACTGGAGAGCACCTTGCTGACATCAGGGGGGCCATGGAGACCCGTATCTGCAATGGCAGTCCTACTCAGAAGGACTTCCATGAAGGTCTTTTTCTCTGTTCAATAGATGCCCATCGCTCCTCAAGAGATGTCATTCTATTCTGAACAATGACCATGTTTTCCATACCCTGGTGACTAAGCTCCTCCATGGCTGTAGCCATCCTCTCCTCTACGGTAGCCATCCTCTCCACTACGGTAGCCATCCTTTCCACAGAGGTTGCCATCCTTTCCATGGTGATGCGTTCATGCACCAATGACTCCACAAAGGCTCTGGTCATGGTCGCTATGGACTCCTCCATTCGCTTCACACTCACAGCAACCCTAGAGACCAAACCTGTCAGAGACTCCTGCATCTGTTCCTGGAGTTCCATCACCGCTGATCTCATGGATGGACCCAGAGGCAGAGGGTCGACATGCTGCTGAGCCGAGATGGCAGAGTCCTGCGCCCTCCGAATTGGACTCTCCACTGCTGTCCCTGTCTCCACAATCTGCTGATGCTCACTTGTGAGCTGTGATACACCAGGTGACAACACTACTCTATGTCCCGAAGGTCCCACCGAGGTGTGAGTGTCTGCGCTGGTGCTGGGTGCGCAGGTTTCTGGTGACGCTGCGCCCTCAGAGGTTGCAGCTTCCTCTGAGGAGTCTGGCTGCTCGGCCTCTTCTTCCTGGCTAGGGGGGACGGATGCTTGTGATGGTCCTGTGGGGGAGTAAAGGAAAGAGTCAGAGATGTGATGCCAAGGCTACATGCACATTGCTTTTTGCAGATGCTCATAAGTCCATCTGTTAGAGCTTCACAATCATTATCAGCGACTCATGCAATGTCAAAGAGAGGGATGGGCAACTTTTCTGTCACCAGCTTGCTGTGTTGCACCCGTCTGTCCGTCCCCCACGTGCGCATCATCCTCCAGTCCCACTATTTCGAGTGCCGCCTCCTCCCAGGGTGTCAGGCAGACTATAGAGGCTGTCCCTCCTCTTGTCCTCGCTCGCTCTCTTTTGTTGTGAGCTCTCTTTTCCTGCAATGAGGGAGACAAGTGGAGGTTGAGTGAGAATGAAGGAGTGAGTGTAGAGATTGCATAGCATACATACTTAGAAGGAGACAAAGATGGGGTGAGGTGGCAAGACCAAGGGCCCTCCCTGTGTGTTGTCAGTTGTTTTCATAGCATCAGAGTGATAGGGAGTGTGAGGGCTGCATAGTCGAATAGTTATGTGAATGTGAGCATAGAGAGAGAGGGAATGGGTAAGGGTGCATGGATGTCAGTGCCAAGTGGGATGTGGAGGAAGAGATTGCTGAAGCTGAGTGCTGGTGAGGAAAGGCAATGGGGGTCAGATTGAGGGTGATGGGAAATTCATACTCACTTTTCCAGTGCGCTGAATGTCATGAAATCTTTTCCGGCACTGAATCCAGGTTCGCCATGTGACTCCCAAGGAGTTGACCTCCTCAGCCACCTGCACCCACACTGCCTTAGTCTGCTTGGGAGGCCTCTTCCTCCCTGAGGAAGGGAAGAGCATCTCCCTGTTGGTCCTAGCCCTATCCACCAATGCCTGCAGGGCCACCTTGTTGAAACGAGGAGCTGATCTGGGCCTCCCGCTTGTCATCTTTCCTGCAGGTCCCTTTGACACCAAATGGAGAAAGCTTGGAAGCCTGCAGAAGAAGCAAGGCTTGCTGTGGACCTTAAATGCAGCAGCAATGATGACGTCATCGGAGGGGAGTTTCAGTCATGAAAAACCCATTTGCAAAGGCTTCCCACACGTTGGAAATCAATTGGCCACTTAAGTTAAAATTGCATCAATCTCCCACATCCATTTAGATTCGTGTGGGAAACACGAAATTCGGATAACACGACACCATCCCGCACCCGAGTTAAAATCCTGCCCATAGTATTACACAGTATTTACAGCACAGAAACAGGCCATTCGGCCCAACAGATCAATGCCGGGTGTTTATGCTCCACACGAGCCTCCTCCCACCCTTCTTCATCTAATCTAATGTGTCAGCTGTGGCTCAGTGGGTGGCACACTCGCCTCTGAGTCAGAAGGTTGTGGGTTCATAGTCCCACTCCAGGGACTTGAGCACATAAAGCTAGGCTGACACTCCAGTGCAGTGCTGAGGGAGTGCTGCACTGTCGGGGGTGCCATCTTTCGGATGAGACGTTAAGCCGAGGCCCCGTCTGCGCTCTCAGGTGGACATATAAGATCCCATGGCACTATTTCGAAGAAGAGCAGGGGAGTTATCCCCAGTGTCCTGGCCAATATTTATCCCTCAACCAACATAACAAAAACAGATTATCTGGTCATTATCACATTGCTGTTTGTGGGAGCTTGCTGTGCGCAAATTGGTTGCTGCATTTCCCACATTACAACCGTGACTGTACTTCATTGGCTGGAAAGCGCTTTGAGACGTCCGGTGGTCATGAAAGGCGCTATATAAATGCAACTCTTTCTTTTTAATCCATCAACATATCCTTCTATTCCTTTCTCCCTCATGTGTTTATCTAGCTTCCCCTTAAATGCATAAAGACATCAGATGATGTACATCTGCATCATCCTGAGCTCATATCATTTTCCATCATATCCTTTTAGAGCCAGGATTTGAGGTGTTTCTCTAGATTCCCCCCCCTCCCCCCACCCCCCACCCCAAGGGAAGAAATGGTTCATTCAGGTTCACAACTTGAGGCTTTTATGCTGGCGAATGAGGAGTGCAAGTTCTGTCGTCATTTCTCTTTATCCTTCATTGTATCCTTGTTAATATGTAATGCACCAAAATAGATGTAGATTAACGAGTTTGCGACACAACACTTTCCAAGTTCATCTGAAAAAAGCTGAACTGAAAGCACAGCAGGAGCATGTATGAGAATACGGGGAGTAGAGCATCACACAACAGGAGCAGACTATCCCATGGACCTTCTCCCAATGTCTTGCCCAACTAATACCACTGAAAACAAGACTATTTAATTATTCATTTAATTTGCTGTTTTTGTGATCTTGCTGTGTGCAAATTGGTTGAAAGAAGAAAAAAAAGACTTGTATTTATATAGCGCCTTTCAAGACCACCGGACATCTCCAAGCACTTTACAGCCAATGAAGTACTCTTGGAGTGTAGTCACTAATGTGGGAAATGCGGCAGCCAATTTGCGCACAGCAAGCTCCCACAAACAGCAATGTGATAATTGTTATATCCGTGTATCTTAATGTTGTGTCCTTCAATAATCAGACAACAGACTGCAGGGAACGATCAACAGGTGTTTACTGAATGAGGGTTCAAACTGCAACTGACTGTACAGATCACTACTCAGGGTTTATATACAGGTGTGGCCACTGCCGGTACTACAGGATACAGGAGCTGTAAAAAGTAGTTCTCCCCCTTAAAGGTACATACGTTACAATTCCTCCCCTTTTAGATTAACAGTACCATAACACTCATTTAACAATTAAATATCAAACTAATTACAATTAACACTTTTAACATGCAGCACGGTGGCATAGTGGTTAGCACTGTTGCCTCACAGCGCCAGGGACCCGGGTTCGAATCCGGCCTCGGGTGACTGTCTGTGTGGAGTTTGCACATTCTCCCCGTGTTTGCGTGGGTTTCCTCTGGGTGCTCCGGTTTCCTCCCACAGTCCAAAGATGTGCGGGTTTGGTTGATTGGTTATGATAAATTAACCCTTAGTGTTAGGGGGATTAAATACGTGGGGTTACAGGGATAGGGTGGGATATGTGTTGGTGTAGGAGTTACAGGGATCGGGTGGGATATGTGTCGGTGCAGGCTCGATGGGCCAAAATGGCCTCTATCTGCACTGTGGTGTTTCTGTGATTCTGTGATTAACTGAAAATAGTCTATTTATAAATTCAGTCTTTGGGGAGGCTTCCTGATTCTTTCTGGATAACGCCTTTCCCGAGTGTCTCGCTCTTGGTGCAGAGGCGATTCTAACACCCTGTCGTCAGTTGATTCATCAGCTTCCAATGCTATTGTTTCTGAGGTAGATGCGACCTGTACGTCGGGTTCCTCACCAGGTATGTATGGCCGAGACATGGGGTTGACTCGTTCCTGTGACTCTAGGATCTGGTCAGCATAGCATCTCACAATGTTCTCCCCAACATCCATTGTGTACATTAGTGGCCCCTGCAGTGTGCATATCGTTCCTGGTTGCCATTTCTCTGTTTGGTAGTCACGGGCCAAGACTGGTTGCCCTACATTGGAGCTCCTTGTCGGCTTCTCATTGATGTGCTGGAATTACTTATTCTCAACATCTCTTTGTACATTTGGTCTGAGCAAATCCAGACGAGATCTCAACCTTCGGTTAAAGAACATCATGGCCGGGGCCTGGTTGGTGACTGCATGTGTCGCATTTCTGTAGGCTAACAGGAAATTGTCCACCTTATGCTGCAGTGGAATGTCGTCATCGCACATGGCCTTTACTGCTTTTTTAAAGGTTTGTACGAACCTCTCAGCCAATCCATTTGTGGCTGGATGATACGGGACGGCTGTGTAATGCCTTACCCCATTCCTTTTCATAAATCTTCGAAACTCTTCGGACACAAACTGTGGTCCGTTATAATAATAATAATAATAATCAACTTTATTGTCATTGTTAGTGCACAAGTGCAGTACAACGAAATGTAGGCTTGCGGCTCCCGAGAGTGTACATTTAGATTAAGACGTTTAAACATTCAACATTCATTTGGCTTGTAATACATTAACATAAACATAACCATAATAAAGTGCATTGACAGATGTGCAGGCTTTAGAGTTTATTTGTGGAGTTCAGTAGGATGACAGCCCTGGGAAAAAAGCTGTTCCTAAATCTGGTCGTTCGGGTGCGAATGCATCTGTAGCGTCTCCCAGATGGCAGGGGGGCGAACAGACTGTGGCTGGGGTGGGTAGGGTCTTTGATGATGGTCCGTGACCTCCGTAAACAGCGTTTCTGGTATATGTGCTCTATGCTCTGGCAAGCCATTCCTGGCAAAAATGGTCCGTAGGACTGCAATAGTTTTCTCCGTGGTGGTGGAGGACATTTTGATCACCTCAGGCCATTTCGAGTGTGCATCCACGGCTATTAAAAACATTGAGTCCATGAATGGACCAGCAAAATCAATATGCACCCGTTGCCATGGAGATGAGGGCCACTCCCATGGGTGTAGAGGGGCATGTGGTGGTGCATTTTGGACCTTCTGGCATCCTGAGCAGCTCTTTGTCAGGTCCTCGATTTGCTGATCGATCCCCAGCCACCACACATAAGCCCTAGCAAGGCTTTTCATTTTCACCCCTCCCAGATGACCTTCATGAAGCTCATTGAGCACACTCTCCCTTAACTTGGGTGGAATTACCACTCGGGATCCACACATCAAGGTCCCCTGGCATACTGACAGCTGTTCTCTTCTGGATGAGAATGCTGGCAACAGTGAGTCGCCATGTGCTGGCCATCCCTTCACCGTCAAATCATATACCCGAGACAGTGTCAGGTCATTTCGGGTCTCCTTCTCTATACCAGCGTTAGTTACTGGCAAGCATTCAATTATAGTCGAATGAAATATTTCGACAGGATCCACTGCTGGTGCTTCCTCCGCAGTAGGCAGTGGCAGGCGTGATAGCCCATCAGCATTTCCATGCTGTTTCGTGCCCTTATACTCGATTTCATATTGGTGTGCACCTAGAAAAAGGGACCATCTTTGTAGCCGTTGCGCAGTCATCACCGGAACGCCCTTCTTTGGATTAAAGATGGAGACAAGTGGTTGGTGGTCAGTCAGCAAGGTGAACTTCTGCCCGTGCAGATAGTGGTTGAACTTTTTCACTCCCCACACTAGGCTGAGGGCCTCCCTGTCAATCTGGGCGTAGTTACACTCGGCTGAGGTTAGTGACCGAGACGCAAAGGCTACTGGCCTCTCTGAGCTGTCCGGGAATTTGTGCGACAGCACCGCTCCAATGCCATAGGGTGATGCATCACACGCCAACCGAATTGGTAGTGCTGGGTTGAAATGAGCCAACACCTCTTTTGATGTGATCAATGCTTTGCTCTTCTGGAAAGCTCGCTTACATTCGTCACTCCACTTCCATGGTACCCCTGTTTGCAGTAGGGTGTTCAGTGCGTGTAGTACGGTAGACAAATTCGGCAAGAACTTATGGTAGTAGTTCACCAGCCCGAGGAACGACCTCAGTTGTGACACATTTTCCGGTGCTGGAGCCTTGACTACTGCCTCAATCTTTTCAGGAGACTTATGTAACCCCTCTTTATCAATAACGTGGCCACAATACGAGATCTGCTTCTGGGAAAATTCGTATTTGTGGCGACTAGCTCAGAGCCCATATTCCTTCAATCTAGTGAGCACCTGCTCCAGGTTGGCGAGGTGATCACTGTCATTTTCGCCCGTGACCAGGATGTCGTCCAAATAACACTGGGTCCCTGGAATCCCTTGCAGGACTTGTTCCATTGCCCTTTGCCAAATAGCCAGAGCTGATGCTACCCCGAACACCAACCTTTATGAGTGTTGATCGTGAGGTACTGTTTCGAGGCTTCTTCTACCTCCATTTGCAGGTATGCCTGGGCCAGATCAATCTTAGTGAAGCGTTTCCCTCCAGATAGTGAGGCGAAAATATCTTCAATCCGCGGAAGCGGATATTGTACAGTGTGAAGGACTGGGTTCACTGTCACCTTAAAGCCCCCACAGATGCGAACCTTCTTTGGTTCCCCAGGCGTATTACTCAATGACCTCTTCATTACAGGAACGATGGGTGTAGCCCACTCGCTCCAGTCCACTTTGGACAGTACTCCTGAACGTTCCAAACCTTCCAGCTCTGCTTCGACGGCTGGGCGGATCGCATAAGGTACCGGTCTGGCCTTAAAAAACTTTGGGCTTGCATTTTCCTCTATTTTGATCGTTGCTGTTATGCCTTTTAGTGTTCCGAGTCCCTGCTGGAACACTTCTTGTGTGTCAGTTAGCATTTTTGACAGTCGTCCAGGTGTGACGTCGTCATCCTTTTTTACATCTACAGTCAGTGCTTGTATGGAATGCCAATCTAGCTGTATCTTCCAGATCCATTCACGTCCTAGTAGTGGTGGTCCTCCATCTGGCAATACATATAGGTCCATTTTTGGTGTTTCCTTGCCGTTATATATAACATTCACCCTTATTTTTCCTTTGGGGTAGACTTTTTGCCCCGTGTACATCTTCAAGACAATCTTTGTATCTCTCAAGGGTATATGTGAGAATAGCCGCTTGTAGTCCCTTCGGTTTATGACTGTTAGGGGTGATCCTGTGTCCAATTCCATTTTCACTTGGACTCCTGCTATCTTGAGCGTGACCCAGATAGTTTGGTCATCCTCCGTTTTGATCACATTATGTAGTTTCAGACAACCCAGCTCCTTGCTCCCGGAGTCTGTATCACTCTTCTGTTCATCTGAACTACTCTCCGTCACCTTATGTACCTTCTTGTACTTCTCCTGTGGAGATTTCTTGCTGCTGGTTTTCTTTCCCGACCTGCAGACTCTTGCTATGTGTCCTACTTTTCCACACTGTCTGCACACTTTGTCCTTGAACCAGCAATCATTATGGTCGTGTGTTGTTCTGCCGCAGCGATAGCACTTCACTGTTCCGTATGACATTTCATTTGTGCCATATTCTTGCGGTCTCTGTTGTATCTCTGCAGCGCCCTGTGCTGCTGCTTCGTGTGATACTGCAATGCTGAAAGCCTTGTCCAGCGTAAGATCCTTTTCTGATAGAAGCCGTTTCTGGGTTCCTTCACTTTGAAGCCCACACACAAACTTGTCCCTTAAAGTATCTGCTAGTCCCGTTCCAAACTGGCAGTGTTTCGATAGCTTGCGCAGTTACGTTAAATACTCAGCATTACTTTCATCTTTATGCTGGTTCCTTTTGTGAAACTTACATCTTTCTGCTATCAGCAGTGGTCCTGTAGGATTGACACTATGATTTCAAAATCCTTTTCTACTGGCTTCTCTGGGGTTACTAGGTTTCGCAGTAAGCCATATATTTTTGCACCCATTGAATTCAACAATACCAGCGCTTTCTTGTCATCTGGCACTTCATTCGCCTTGCAGTATACTTCTATGCGTTCGACATATGTCGTCCAATCTTCGACTTCATTGTCGAACGCTGTGATACTGCCAGTCTTCGGCATTTTTGGGTGTGGTTAGACTGGCTTAAAATGGCGTCTCCCACACTTTCCTTTCTTCCCCGCTGCGGCTTAAAATGGCATCTCCTGCGCTTTCCTTTCTTCCCCGCTGCGACTTAAAATGGCGTCTTCTGCTGCCAACGCCGCTCTCGGCGGTCCTTGTGGCAAATGGCGATGCCCTGTGGGTTTCATGCACTGCTCCTGAGCTACTGCCAATGCCGCTCTCTGCGGTCCTTGTGGCAATGGCAGTGCCTCGCGTTTTCCTGCGCGCCTCTCCCCCCCGTTGACGCTGCTCGGCCCTTGAACACCGCTGCGCTCTGCTCTCTCTCGTCTCTCTCCCCCGTTGATGCTGCTCGGCCCTTGAACACCGGCTGCACTCTGCTCTCTCTCGTCTCTCTCCCCGTTGACGCCGCTCGGTCCTGAACACCGGCTGCGCCCTGTGCGCTCTGCCCTCTCTCTCTCCCCCGTCGACGCTGCTCGGCCTTTTTCTGTGCCGCTCGGTCGGCTCTAGCCGCCGCTGCCCGGGAAGGGTCTGCGCAGTACCTGTTGCCAGCCCATTTCGCTGGACCACCGTGACTGGAAAGCCAAGCCTGGCTCTCGACAGCCTCCCCTGCGATGCTCAAATCTCCGCTGGATGACTGGGCGGTTGCCCGTGGTCGACGCCCGCGCTTCTGGACTCGACCTCCTTCCACTGTTCTCCAGGAGTGAATCCCTGGGAGGTGATGCAGAGTTGCAGGTAGGTTCGAATCTGCGTCGTCGCCAATGTTATATCCGTGTATCTTAATGTTGTGTCCTTCAATAATCAGACAACAGACTGCAGGGAACGATCAACAGGTGTTTACTGAATGAGGGTTCAAACTGCAACTGACTGTACAGATCACTACTCAGGGTTTATATACAGGTGTGGTCACTGCCGGTACTACAGGATGCAGGAGCTGTAAAAAGTAGTTCTCCCCCTTAAAGGTACATACATTACAATAATGACCAGATAATTTATTTTTACGCTGTTGGTTGAGAGACCAGGACACCAGGGAATATCTCCCCTGCTCTTCTTTGAAATAGTGCCATGGGATCTTTTACGTCCACCTGAGAGAGCAGACGGGGCCTCGGTTTAACGTCTCATCTGAAAGACGGCACCTCCGGCAGTTCCGCACTCTGTTATATACAGTAAAAGAAAGTTATTTCTTCATTTCTCCACAACTGAAAGATAGCTGTGTCACAGTTTAATGTTAAAGGCCCAACATTTATCTGGGCTTTGCAAGCATTACTTTCGTAACGTGTCATTGTAAGTGTTAATAGGCTATTACCTTTTAGTTCGATTGAGTTACACCGATTAATGAACATTGGTTACTGCCATCACAGACACTCTGACTGACGACTGGAGGCCTATGCACACTGCACGGGGAGCAATGTTTAATACACAGGAAATGCAAGCGGCTGGGGCAAGAGGTGAGGCCCAGCACGATGCAGCTGGGCTGAAGACAGCTCGTGGGGGGGACGGGGGGGGGGGGGTGTCAGCTTGGGGGGTGGGGCTGCAGCAAAGTTCAGCTTCTTTGCACAGTTCCCTGCTTGAGCGACTGTGTGTGAGGATGTAAACTCAATGTGAGTGTAATTATGACACAGAAAATATTCTATGAACACCGTTAGCAGCAAGAAGTTATTACGACGCATGTTGTAGAAAATGTCTTACTTCAAAAATGTTTCTTTTTTTAATGAAACAGCTATTTAACAACGAGCCAGTGTGTACGGTGTCTGCTAATCCATTCTCTCACTGTAGTTAAACTAGATTCAAGCGTTTGTTTGTGAGGAACCTTTAGAACACAACAACAACAACTTGCATAAATATAGCGCCATGAACAGAGTAAAACGCCCCAGGGTGCTTCACAGGAGCATAATCAGACACAGATTGGCAGCGAGCCAACGAAGGAGGACAGATGACCAAATACTTGGTCAAAGAGGTGGGTTTTAAGCAGCCTCTTAAAGGAGAAGCGAGAGGGAGGTGGAGAGGAGTGTAAATGAGCCACTTTGCAGCAGTTGAAAGACACGGAATGCCAACCAATGTTCTCCCTAGGCTGCGCGGCCGCTCACCGATCGGGAGGTCCCGCGCCGATCACTCACCGATCAGGAGGTCCCGCGCCGATCACTCACCGATCGGGAGGTCCCGTGCCAGTCACTCACCGATCGGGAGGTCTCGCGCCAGTCACTCACCAATCGGGAGGTCCCGTGCCAGTCACTCACCGATTGGGAGGTCCTGTGCCGGCCTCTCACCAATCGGGTGGTCCCGCGCCTGCCACTCACCGATCGGGAGGTCCCGCGCCGGTCACTCACCGATCGGGAGGTCCCGTGCTGATCACTCACCGATCGGGAGGTCCCGCGCCGGTCACTCACCGATTGGGAGGTCCCATGCTGATCATTCACCGATTGGGAGGTCTCGCGCTGGTCACACCAATCGGGAGGTCCCGCGCCGGCCTCTCACCAATCGGGTGGTCCCGCGCTGGCCACTCACCGATCGGGAGGTCCCGCGCTGGTCACTCACTGATTGAGAGGTCCCATGCCGATCATTCACCGATCGGGAGGTCTCGCGCTGGTCACTCACCGATCGGGCGGTCCCGCGCCGGCCACGCACCGATCGGGAGGTCCCGCGCCGGCCGCTCACCGATTGGGAGGTCTCGCGCCGGTCACTCACCGATCGGGAGGTCCCGCACCGGCCACTCACCAGCAGCTGCCGCTGGAAGAGATACCGCCCAGCAAATTTAAAGGGCCCGCACAGGAAAAAAATTTAGAGGGACATTGATGCCAACATGAATTGGCTCCTTTGGTGGCTCAGTAGGTGCCCTGTGTAAAAATAAGTTGGGGACATTAGCAATGCACCAGGTTTAATACTGGTCTGTGCTGAGTTAACCGATCTCAGCCTGGGTGGCAGTAAGGGTGTTATAATCTGCCTCGGTGACTTTGGGTGAGAACAGGTCTGGTGTCAGCCATGGTTGAATAGCCAGCTACTGCATCCTGTTTAGGCTTAAATTTCGAGAATTGTGACGCTTACACGAGGTCCGTCACTGGACTAATGCAGAAGTGTCCAAGCTCTTTGCTCCACGGAGCCTCAGGTGCCACATATAGGATGGGGTTTTCCTCTTCTTGTCGGATTGCAGTGGGGGTGGGACCTCCACCCAGTATTGTGACCCCGTCATAACCCCAAGTCATTTTCCTGGGTCGGGGATTTATGTGTTATACCGGGTGGGATCACCACAACCGAGGGGGAGCCCACCACCACAGGGCCGGGTAATCATGGCCGTGCTGCAGTGCGACCACCACTATCGCCAAATAAACATTGTCTTCAGTCCACACCACAAACTCCGTTCCCTAGCCACCGACTCCATCCCTCTCCCTGGCAACTCTCTCAGGCTGAAGCAGACTGTTTGCAACCTCAGTTTCCTTTTTGACACTGAACTGAGCTTCTGACCCCATATCCTGGCCATCACCAAGACCGCCTGTAACATCGCCCGTCTCCACCCCTGCCTCAGCTCACCTGCTGCTGAAACCCTCATCCATGCTTACATAGGAACATAGGGTCTAATGAGAGGGAGGAACTGAAAGAAATCAGTATCTGTAAGGAAATGGTGTTAGAGAAATTGACAGGATTGAAGGCCGATAAATCCCCAGGGCCTGATAATCTACATCCTAGGGTACTTCAGGAAGTGGCCCTAGAAATAGTAGATGCATTGCTGGTCATCTTCCAGAAGATAGACTCTGGAACAGTACCCATGGATTGGAGGGTAGCTAATGTTACCCCACTATTCAAAAAAGGTGGTAGAGAGAAAACAGGGACTTATAGATCAGTAAGCCTGACATCGGTAGTGGGGAAAATGCTAGAGTCCATTATAAAGGATGTAATAGCAGAGCACTTGGAAAACAGTGACAGGATCGGACAAAGTCAACATGGATTTACAAAAGGTAAATCGTGCTTGACTAATCTACTGGAATTTTTTGAGGATGTAACTGGTAAAATAGGTAAGGGAGAACCAGTGGATGTGGTGTATTTGGACTTTCAGAAGGCTTTCGATAAGGTCCCGCATAAGAGATTAGCGTGTAAAGTTAAGGCACATGGGATTGGGGGCAAGGTATTAACTTGGATAGAGAACTGGTTGGCAGACAGAAAGCAAAGAGTTGGAATAAATGGGTCTTTCTCCGAGTGGCAGGCAGTGACTAGTGGGGTACCGCAGGGATCGGTCCTAGGACCCCAGCTATTCACAATATATATTAATGATCTAGACGAGGGAACTAGATGTAATATCTCCAAGTTTGCAGACGACACAAAGCTGGGTGGGCGTGTGTGCTGTGAGGAGGATGCTGAGAAACTCCAGTATGATTTGGACAGGTTGGGTGATTGGGCAGAAGCATGGCAGTTGCAATATAATGTGGATAAATGCGAGGTTATCCACTTTGGTGTCAAAAACAGGAAGACAGATAATTATCTGAATGGCAATAGATTGGGAGAAGGGGAAGTACAACGAGACCTGGGTGTCCTTGTGCACCAGTCGCTGAAGGTAAGCATGCAAGTGCAACAGGTGGTTAAGAAGGCAAATGGTATGTTGGCCTTCGTAGCAAGAGGGTTCAAATACAGGAGCAAGGATGTCTTGCTGCAGTTGTACAGGGCCTTGGTGAGACCCACATCTGGAGTATTGTGTGCAGTTTTGTTCGCCTTATCTGAGGAAGGATGTTCTTGCCATGGAGGGAGTGCAGCGAAGATTCACCAGGCTGATACCTGGGATGGCACGAATGACTTATGAGGAGAGATTGGGTCGATTGGGCTTATACTCACTGAAGTTTAGAAGAATGAGAGGGGATCTCATTGAAACTTATAAAATTCTAACAGGACTGGACAGACTAGATGCAGGAAGGATGTTCCCGATGGCCGGGGAGTCCAGAACTAGGGGTCACAGTCTAAGGATAAGGGGTAAACCATTTAGGACAGAGATGAGGAGGAATTTTTTCACCCAGAGAGTGGTGAACCTGTGGAATTCTCTACCACAGAAGGCAGTAGAGGCCAATTCATTAAATATATTCAAGAAGGAGTTGGATATATTTCTTAAGGCTAAAGGGATCAAGGGATATGGGGAGAAAGCAGGGACAGGGTACTGAATTTGGATGATCAGCCATGATCGCATTGAATGGCGGAGCAGGCTCGAGGGGCCGAATGGCCTACTCCTGCTCCTATCTTCTATGTTTCTATGTTTCTATGTTACCTCCAGACCCGACTATTCCAATGCTCTCCTGGTCCATCTCCCACTTTCCATAAATTTGAGCTTATCCAAAACTCTGCTGTCCCTTGACCTAACCTGCACCAAGTCCCGTTCACCCATCCCCCCTGTGCTCGCTGACCTACATTGGCTCCCGAGTCCATCATCGTCTCAAATTTTAAATTCTCATCCTTGTGTTCAAATCCCTCCATGGCCTCGCCCCTCCTTATGTCTGTAACCTCCTCCAGCCCTACAACCCTCTGAGAACTCTGCATTCCTCCAATTCCGGCCTCTTGTCCATCGCTGATTTCCTTCACCCCACCACTGATGTCCGTGCCTTCAGTTGCCTCGGCCTTAAGCCTCTCCACCTCGCCCTCCTCCTTTAAGGTGCTCCTTAAAACCTACCTCTTTGACCAAGGTTTTGGTCACCTGTCCTTCTTTGACTCGGTGCCAATCTATTTTTTGTCCGATTACGCACCTGTGAAGCGCATTGGGATGTTTTACTACGTTATAAGCGCTATTTAAATGCAAGTGGTTTTTGTTGTTGTCGCACCTGAAGATGCGGAGGTGAGTTAAAGGGGGAGGAAGAGCCTGGAAGGAGAAAGGTGGCATTCATTTTAGGTCTCGGCTAAGACCTCTCCTTCCACGTGGCTTACTGCCATTACCTCAGGGTCTACTGCCACCTTTCTCTTGGCGGTGCGTGGGATTGTCAAAGACAGTGGAGGTCAGCAGGAAAATGCAAAGCATCTTACCAGGCCTCACCCTCCTACCAGCATGTGCATGTAGCAGGCACCGAAGGTGCAGCTGGCGCAGAGCAGGGCACGGAAATTGAGGTCAGGGTTGAAATGGAACAGTAGGCCCCAGCACCTGATTTGGGCCCATTTTCATCCACTGTCCCACCTGATCTAGAGCAGGATAGCAGAGGAAAGTACAGCCCATAAAGTTTGGAGATTGACACAATTGCCGAACTGGGTAAACGGACCAGCACTAAAACCCTACAGAATAGAAGGCCCCAGCATCAATTCTCAGTCTGTGTTGAGTTAGCTGATCTCATCCCCATATAACGTGTTTTTAAAAATTCGTTCATGGGATGTAGGCGTCGCTGGCAAGGCCAGCATTTATTGCCCATCCCTAAATGCCCTTGGGAAGATGGTGGTGAGCCGCCTTCTTGAACCGCTGCAGTCCGTATGGTGAAGATGCTCCCACAGTGCTGGTAGGGAGTGAGTTCCAGGATTTTGACCCAGTGACGATGAAGGATCGGTGATATACTTCCAAGTCAGGATGGTGTGATGACTTGGAGGGGAACTTGGAGGTGATGTTGTTCCCATGCACCTGCTGCCCTTGTCCTTCTAGGTGGTAGTGGTCGCGGGTTTGGGAGGTGCTGCCGACGAAGCCTTGGTGAGTTGCTGCAGTGCATCTTGTAGATGGTACACACTGCAGCCACGGTACGCCGGTGGTGGAGGGAGTGAATATTTAAGGTGGTGGATGGGGTGCCAATCAAGCGGGCTGCTTTGTCCTGGATGGTGTCGAGCTTCATGAGTGTTGTTGGAGCTGCACTCATCCAGGCAAGTGGAGAGTATTCCATTACACTCCTTACTTGTGCCTTGTAGATGGTGGAAAGGCTTTGGGGAGTCAGGAGGTGGGACACTTGCCGCAGAATACCTAGCCTCTGACCTGCTCTTGTTGCCACAGTATTTATGTGGCTGGTTCAGTTATGTTTCTGGTCAATGGTGACCCCCAGGATGTTAATGGTGAGGGATTTGGCGATGGTAATGCCATTGAATGTCAAGGGGAGGTGGTTAGACTCTTGCTTGTTGGAGATAGTCATAGCCTGGCACTTGTGTGGCGCGAATGTTACCTGCCACTTATCAGCCCAAGCCTGAACGTCATCCAGGTCTTGTTGCATGCGGACATGGACTGCTTCATTATCTGAGGAGTTGTGAATGGCACTGAACACTGTGCAGTCATCAGCGAACATCCCCATTTCTGACCTTATGTTGGGGGGAAGGTCATTGATGAAACAGCTGAAGATGGTTGGGCTTAGGACACTGCCCTGTGGGAATGCTCCGATTGGCCTCACTACTCCTGGGTTAGAGAGGAGGACCAAAATCAGACAAGACTTTCACTCTTGATCACTAACAATTACCCGCACTAGAAGCATGTGTGTGTGCGTGTGCGTATGTACACATACACGCGGAGCGAGGGCAGGATCAGGTTTTGGATGTGACAACATCCGAAACACCTGCTCACACTCACTGTCTAAAAAAGAAAGAATAAGTTTGCATTTAGATCGTGCCTTGGACAGCCTCAGGATGTTCCAAAGTGCTTTATAGCCAATGAAGTACTTTTGAAGTGCAGTCACTGTTGTAATATGGGGATGTCGAGGCCCCTGCGTGATGCAGAGCGAAGTATTGGAGGGCTTCTGGCATTTGTGAAGCTGAATCTCCAACAGGAGTCAGTGCCTCCAGCAGAGAGAGGGGGGAACATGGCAAACTTAAAGATGGTGATCTGAGTGATTGTCTCTCTAATTAAAGGCCAGCGTCTGGAACTTGTTTCCATGGACCCTCAAAGTGGGATATCATGGAGTCAGTGAGAAGCAGTGTTGGAACACACGACGTGCAATAGAACTCCCTTTTTATCACTTTTCTCATATTTAGCAATTGACTATTACAGGCTCTGACCGGAAATGTAAAGCAAACAGCAAAGAAGTTCTGGGCTCATAATAGTACTGCTTCCCCCCCCCCCCCCCACCATGGTCACTTACCCAGGGGCTCTGACCTGCTTAGGCTGTAGATTTGTGTTAATAGGAATCAGGCAACTCAGGTCTTTTGGCTGAGTGTGGGGAGTTAATAAGGAACATGCTCTCAGCCTCATACACGCAGCTCAGTGAGAGTTTACAGGGAGCAGCGAAGCTTGCGTGTTGCATGAAACGTTTTTTTTACTAAAGTTGTGTCAGTGGGTGATGGGGGGATGGGGAGGAGGGGGGATGGGGAGGAGGAATGGTGGGGGGGTGCCGTGTATTTGGATATAGTGGAGTTGCTCAGTACTGTAGGGGGAGGAGCCTGCCCTTGCTGTATTGTGCACTGATCCTATTAAAGGCATTAGCAACATTCCAGGGTACCTCATTCCCTCTGCTATCCTGCTTCCTGCCTCTGATCTTGTTACCTTCCCAGCTTTTTAACTGCAACAAGTAAACTAAGGTTCTCTGTCTGCCATGCAGTGTGCTCCAGACTTACTGCAGTGTAAGTACCCGTTCTTAAATCTGCCTGTAAGTCGCTTTGCCATCTTTCTGATTGAGGGTTGGCCCCTCTCTGCCTTGCTTGCCATTGTCTGCGTGCTGCTGTGTGCTGATATGCAGGAATTCCTGGGGATTGCGGAGTGCTGCGTGTGTTGCCTGCTCCAGCCTCCTGTCTCTTAACCCAGGGCTCTGACTTGACTCAGTCGGGTTCTGTCAAACATTGACAGGCCCTTGTAAAACTTTGTTTTCTCTCTCTCCAGAGGCCCAAAGGGTGGAATACTGTCTTGATGTGAGAGCTCTTCAGTGGCAGTGGGAGTGTTACAGCTACCTTCCCAGTGTTGAGCTGCGATGTGTCTGGGATGGTCTTAGGCTGCGGACCCTGCTCACAGACGTTTGTGAAGGGTTTTGAGTGGGATGCGGTGTTTACTGGGCCGGGTGAGGGGGGTCTCTGTGCTGGCCAGTCTCTGCAGATTGTGTCGCATCTCGAGCTAAACTGCAACAACTCTCTCAGTTTTAGTGAGGCGGCGCGTTAGAACCTGGATCTATTTCTTTGTGATTTAAGTTGCTTCAGACTGCGGAGAAGTATTTTGACTGTTTCCATATTTGGTGTATTTCCAGCAGAACTGATTTTTTTTCTCTATCTGTACTGCTTCTTTCCCCCTCCTCTCCCACTAGCATGGAGTCGATCCCAGGGCGCAGGTCAACAGGGGGTGCGGAGGGGAGGGGGGTGGTCGGAGGGTGTGGGGGTGGGGGGAAGCAGCCTTTCAGTACCTCACCCAAGTGACCACCTTTATGTGTGATCCTAGACACAGTGAGTGAGTGTCGTCACCGGTCGAGGCATCACACCCAGTATTCTAGTATGGGGGTGGGGGGGGGGGGTCGGGGGCAGGGTTACTGCAGAGTGAACACGAGCAGGAAGAGCGACTGATATCCCCCCTCCTCTGTAGCCCAGGGGTTGCCAACCCTCCAGGACTGACCTGGAGTCTCTAGGAATTAAAGATTAAACACCTGGAAACCGCTGCGAGCAAAACTCAGGGGGAGAAAATCATAGTGGCGTTTAAAAATAAGCGTGCTTTTTTTCATTTTCTTTGAACATTTTTGTTTATTAGTTTTAAAGATATCGAAGATGCCCAAAAAAAGGCTGTTTTGAATGGAGGGGGCAGGAGGTCATGTGGTGAAGCCCCCAGGAATACATCCAGCCAGAGTTGGCGACCCTACAAGGGGCATGACGCAAGCGCAAACAGCGCAAGGAGCGCACGTCAACCCAAGCGCCCCACCCACCTGCCCCTTCAACCACCGTCTGCCCCACTTGTGACAGAGACTGTAGGTCCCACATTGGACTCATCAGTCACCTGAGAACTCATTCTTAATGTAGAAGCAAGTTGACGTAAGAAAACTACTAAGCACTTGGTCTAAGCGTTAAACAAAGCTTTAATCAACTTGTTTTACAACATGTCCTTCACCAGTTCCTGTTAAGAATGTCCTGCGCAAGCTGGGCCCGTGCCCGAGTATTTATACTCTCCCTGGACAGCGCCACCCGCAGGTCGCTCAATATTATTTCAGAAGTCTTTCTTTCACGAATGACTGATTCATGTCACAAGTTATCCTCGGTTCTGAGGGACTGCCTAAGAAAGTAAGAGATGACACCAATTGCGGCACCGACTGACTCAGTCATGTGACCTTCCTGTCCTGTCATGGATCAGTTCTGAAAGGGGTGCCCCTTTATTTTATTGCGTTTTGCATGATAGTTTTGGCTGCTGTCCCTTTAGCACAAAGGTGGCAGTCTGGTGCCTCCTGCCTGCGCTCACGCTCACACTCATACCCGAGACCCTGAGAGATTCAGCCCCATGAAGGAGTGACTAATGATGCCCGACGTAAGGTGCTGACCAGGATTGGGCGAGTTTGTGACAGGCTGGCACTCCCACCACGGGCCTCTGGGAGGTGTGTAGTACCAGGGCAGGTTCCTGCGCACTTGGCATCAAACTGTTGACCCAGAGGTTGGCATAGTCAGCCATGATGACCTCTGCCAGATTCTTCCAAATCATGCATTTTTCTCCTTACAAGTAAGAATCTAAACATTGCAGTCACAGGTCAAAGTGTTCGATAAACACTTAAAAACAGGTTCTAGTTTTGAGCAATGCGGTGACATTAGACAGTTTTGCAGGTACAGGTCAGATCGCTTGGTGGGGGCACTGGTTCAGCTCATATCACCCTGTTCTGCTTGAACTGTATAAAACACTAGTTAGGCCACAGCTAGAGTACTGCATAGAATCTGGTCACCACATTACAGGAAACATGTGATTGCACTAGAGAGGGTACAGAGGAGATTTATGAGGATGTTGCCAGGACTGGAGAATTTTAGCAATGCGGGAAGATTGGAGAGGCTGGGGTTGCTTTCCTAAGAACAGAGGAGGCTGAGGGGAGGCTTATAGAATCATAGAATGGTTACAGCACAGAAGGAGACTATTCGGCCCGTCAAGCCTGTGCTGGCTCTCTGCAAGAGCACTTCAGCTAGTCCCTCTCCCTGTAGCCCTGCAAACCTTTTTCTTTCAGGTACTTATCTAATTCCCTTTTGAAAGCCATGATTGAGTCTGCCTCCCCCACCCTTTCAGGCAGTGCATTCCAGACCCTAACCACTTACTGCATATAAAAGTTTTTCCATACGTCGCCTTAATTGAGGTGTATAAAATTATATGGGGCCTAGATAGAGTGGATAGGAAGGACCTATTTCCCTTAGAGGGGTCAATAACCAGGGGTCATAGATGTAGAGTAATTGATAAAAGGATTAGCGGGGAGTTGAGAACATTTGTCACCCAACGGGCTGGTGTAGGCCTGGAACTCACTGCCTGAAAGGATGGTAGAGGCAGAAACCATCATCGCATTTAAAAAGTACTTAGATATGCACTTTGTGCCGTAAACTACAAGGCTACGGACCAAGAGCAGGAAAGTGGGATTAGGCGGGATAGCTCTTTTTCGGCCGGCACGGACACGATGGGCTGAATGGCCTCCTTCTGTGCCGTAACTTTTTGTGATTCTGCCTGGACTTGCTGTTCACATCAGGGAACATTTGTTCTGCTCGCAACATGGGGCAACATTGCAAACACGGGCAGGAAGAATTCCTGAGCTTGGTTTATATTGCTGAAATTGTAAAGAGGTTCTTTTGGAACACACAGTGACCACAGCAATTCCTCCTCCTTTATCACTCAGGACCTGTGTTCATTCTGTGTTCACTCTCAGGGCCTGTGTTCATTCTGTACTCACTCTCAGGGCCTGTGTTAATTCTGTACTCACTCTCAGGGCCTGTGTTCATTCTGTATTCACTCCCGGGGCCTGTGTTCATTCTGTATTCACTCTCGGGGCCTGTGTTCATTCTGTACTCACTCTCAGGGCCTGTGTTCATTCTGTACTCACTCTCAGGGCCTGTGTTCATTCTGTACTCACTCTCAGGGCCTGTGTTCATTCTGTACTCACTCTCAGGGCCTGTGTTCATTCTGTATTCACTCCCGGGGCCTGTGTTGATTCTGTACTCACTCTCGGGGCCTGTGTTCATTCTGTACTCACTCTCAGGGCCTGTGTTCATTCTGTACTCACTCTCAGGGCCTGTGTTCATTCTGTACTCACTCTCAGGGCCTGTGTTCATTCTGTATTCACTCCCGGGGCCTGTGTTGATTCTGTGTTCACTCTCAGGGCCTGTGTTCATTCTGTATTCACTCCCGGGGCCTGTGTTGATTCTGTACTCACTCTCAGGGCCTGTGTTCATTCTGTATTCACTCCCGGGGCCTGCGTTCATTCTGTATTCACTCTCAGGGCCTGTGTTCATTCTGTATTCACTCTCGGGGCCTGTGTTCATTCTGTATTCACTCCCGGGGCCTGTGTTGATTCTGTACTCACTCTCGGGGCCTGTGTTCATTCTGTATTCACTCTCAGGGCCTGTGTTCATTCTGTACTCACTCTCAGGGCCTGTGTTCATTCTGTATTCACTCCCGGGGCCTGTGTTGATTCTGTGTTCACTCTCAGGGCCTGTGTTCATTCTGTATTCACTCCCGGGGCCTGTGTTCATTCTGTACTCACTCTCGGGGCCTGTGTTCATTCTGTATTCACTCCCGGGGCCTGTGTTCATTCTGTACTCACTCTCAGGGCCTGTGTTCATTCTGTACTCACTCTCGGGGCCTGTGTTCATTCTGTATTCACTCCCGGGGCCTGTGTTCATTCTGTACTCACTCTCAGGGCCTGTGTTCATTCTGTATTCACTCTAGGGGCCCGTATTCATTCTGTATTCACTCCCGGGGCCTGTGTTGATTCTGTACTCACTCTCAGGGCCTGTGTTCATTCTGTATTCAGTCTCGGGGCCTGTGTTCATTCTGTGTTCACTCTCAGGGCCTGTGTTCATTCTGTACTCACTCTCGGGGCCTGTGTTCATTCTGTATTCACTCTCGGGGCCTGTGTTCATTCTGTGTTCACTCTCAGGGCCTGTATTCATTCTGTATTCACTCCCGGGGCCTGTGTTCATTCTGTACTCACTCTCGGGGCCTGTGTTCATTCTGTACTCACTCTCGGGGCCTGTGTTCATTCTGTACTCACTCTCAGGGCCTGTGTTCATTCTGTATTCACTCCCGGGGCCTGTGTTCATTCTGTACTCACTCTCAGGGCCTGTGTTCATTCTGTACTCACTCTCGGGGCCTGTGTTCATTCTGTATTCACTCTCGGGGCCTGTGTTCATTCTGTGTTCACTCTCGGGGCCTGTGTTCATTCTGTGTTCACTCTCGGGGCCTGTGTTCATTCTGTGTTCACTCTCAGGGCCTGTATTCATTCTGTATTCACTCCCGGGGCCTGTGTTCATTCTGTACTCACTCTCGGGGCCTGTGTTCATTCTGTACTCACTCTCGGGGCCTGTGTTCATTCTGTACTCACTCTCGGGGCCTGTGTTCATTCTGTACTCACTCTCAGGGCCTGTGTTCATTCTGTATTCACTCCCGGGGCCTGTGTTCATTCTGTACTCACTCTCAGGGCCTGTGTTCATTCTGTATTCACTCTCAGGGCTTGTGTTCATTCTGTACTCACTCTCAGGGCCTGTGTTCATTCTGTACTCACTCTCAGGGCCTGTGTTCATTCTGTACTCACTCTCAGGGCCTGTGTTCATTCTGTACTCACTCTCAGGGCCTGTGTTCATTCTGTACTCACTCCCGGGCCTGTGTTCACTCTGTATTCACTCCCGGGGCCTGTATTCATTCTGTATTCACTCCCGGGGCCTGTATTTATTCTGTATTCACTCCCGGGGCCTGTATTCATTCTGTACTCACTCTCAGGGCCTGTGTTCATTCTGTATTCACTCCCGGGGCCTGTATTCATTCTGTATTCACTCCCAGGGCCTGTGTTGATTCTGTACTCACTCTCGGGGCCTGTGTTCATTCTGTGTTCACTCTCGGGGCCTGTGTTCATTCTGTACTCACTCTCGGGGCCTGTGTTCATTCTGTACTCACTCTCAGGGCCTGTGTTCATTCTGTGCTCCCTCTCGGGGCCTGTGTTCATTCTGTATTCACTCTCGAGGCCTGTGTTCATTCTGTACTCATTCTCGGGGCCTGTGTTCATTCTATATTCATTCTCGGGGCCTGTGTTCATTCTGTATTCACTCCCGGGGCCTGTGTTCATTCTGTACTCATTCTCGGGGCCTGTGTTCATTCTGTACTCACTCTCAGGGCCTGTGTTCATTCTGTATTCACTCTCGGGGCCTGTGTTCATTCTGTATTCACTCCCGGGGCCTGTGTTCATTCTGTACTCACTCTCGGGGCCTGTGTTCATTCTGTGTTCACTCTCAGGGCCTGTATTCATTCTGTATTCACTCCCGGGGCCTGTGTTCATTCTGTACTCACTCTCGGGGCCTGTGTTCATTCTGTATTCACTCTCGGGGCCTGTGTTCATTCTGTACTCACTCTCGGGGCCTGTGTTCATTCTGTACTCACTCTCAGGGCCTGTGTTCATTCTGTATTCACTCCCGGGGCCTGTGTTCATTCTGTACTCACTCTCAGGGCCTGTGTTCATTCTGTATTCACTCTCAGGGCTTGTGTTCATTCTGTACTCACTCTCAGGGCCTGTGTTCATTCTGTACTCACTCTCAGGGCCTGTGTTCATTCTGTACTCACTCTCAGGGCCTGTGTTCATTCTGTACTCACTCTCAGGGCCTGTGTTCATTCTGTACTCACTCCCGGGCCTGTGTTCACTCTGTATTCACTCCCGGGGCCTGTATTCATTCTGTATTCACTCCCGGGGCCTGTATTCATTCTGTATTCACTCCCGGGGCCTGTATTCATTCTGTACTCACTCTCAGGGCCTGTGTTCATTCTGTATTCACTCCCGGGGCCTGTGTTCATTCTGTATTCACTCCCGGGGCCTGTGTTCATTCTGTACTCACTCTCAGGGCCTGTGTTCATTCTGTATTCACTCTCGGGGCCTGTGTTCATTCTGTATTCACTCCCGGGGCCTGTGTTGATTCTGTACTCACTCTCGGGGCCTGTGTTCATTCTGTGTTCACTCTCGGGGCCTGTGTTCATTCTGTACTCACTCTCGGGGCCTGTGTTCATTCTGTACTCACTCTCGGGGCCTGTGTTCATTCTGTGTTCACTCTCGAGGCCTGTGTTCATTCTGTACTCACTCTCAGGGCCTGTGCTGATTCTGTGCTCCCTCTCGGGGCCTGTGTTCATTCTGTACTCACTCTCGGGGCCTGTGTTGATTCTGTACTCATGCCCGGGGCCTGTGTTCATTCTGTACTCACTCCCGGGGCCTGTTTTGATTCTGTACTCACTCTCGGGGCCTGTGTTCATTCTGTACCCACTCTCAGGGCCTGTGTTGATTCTGTACTCACTCTCGGGGCCTGTGATCATTCTGTGCTGAATCTCGGGCCTGTGTTCATTCTGTACTTACTCTCACTCTCAGGGCCTGTGTTCATTCAGTGCTCACTCTCACACTCAGGGCCTGTGTTCATTCTGTGTAATTGTAAGGAAGGATATTAGCTCTGATGATGTGGAATCTGTATGGGTAGAATTGAGAAATACCAAGGGGCAGAAAACGTTAGTGGGAGTGGTATATAGACCTCCAAACAGTAAGGCGGAGGTTGGGGGTGGCATTAAAAGGGAAAGTAAAGAAGCGTGCAATAAGGGCACAGCAGCCATCATGGGTGACTTTAATCTACATATAGATTGGGCTAACCAAATTAGTAACAATACTGTGGAGGAGGAATTCCTGGAGTGTTTACGGGATGGTTTCCTGGACCAATATATCGAGGAACCAACCAGAGATCAGGCCATCTTAGACTGGGTATTATGTAACAAGAAAGGATTAATTAGCAATCTTGTTGAACGAGGCCCCTTGGGTCGGAGCGATCATAATATGATCGAATTCTTCATTAAGATGGAGAATGAAGTAGTTGACTCAGAGACTAGGGTCCTAAATTTAAATAAAGGAAACTACAATGGTCTGAGGCGCGAGTTGGATAGGATTGATTGGAGAATGTCACTCAAAGGGTTGACGGTGGATAGGCAATGGCAAACATTCAAAGATCGCATGGATGAACTACAGAATTTGTTCATCCCAGTTTGGCACAAAAATAAAACAAAAAAGGTGACTCAACCGTGGCTAACAAGGGAAATTAGGGATAGCATAAGATCCAAAGAGAGGACATATAAATTGGCCAGAAAAAGCAATAATCCTGAGGATTGGGAGCAATTTAGGATTCAACAAAGGAGGACAAAGGGATTAATTAAGAAGGGGAAAATAGAATATGAGAGTAAGCTTGCAAGGAACATAAAAACTGACTGTAAAAGCTTTTATAGATATGTGAAGAGAAAAAGATTGGTGAAGTCAAGCGTAGGTCCCTTGTAGTCAAAATCAGGGGAATTGATAATGGGGAACAAAGAGATGGCAGACCAACTAAATACATATTTTGGTTCTGTCTTCACAAAGGAGGACACAAATAACCTCCAAGAGATGCTGGGGTACATAGGGTCTGATGAAAGGGAGGAACTGAAAGAAATCAGTATTTGTAGGGAAATGGTGTTAGGGAAATTGATGGGATTGAAGGCCGATAAATCCCCAGGGCCTGATAATCTACATTCTAGGGTACTTAAGGAAGTGGCCCTAGAAATAGTAGATGCATTGCTAATCATCTTCCAACATTCGATGGAATCTGGAACAGTACCCATGGATTGGAGGGTAGCTAATGTTACCTCACTATTCAAAAAAGGTGGTAGAGAGAAAACGGGGAATTACAGACCGGTAAGCCTGACATCGGTAGTGGGGAAAATGCTACAGTCCATTATAAAAGATGTAATAGCAGAGCACTTGGAAAACAGTGACAGGATCGGACAAAGTCAACATGGATTCACAAAAGGTAAACCATGCTTGACTAATCTACTGGAATTTTTTGAGGATGTAACTGGTAAAATAGATAAGGGAGAACCAGTGGATGTGGTGTATCTGGACTTTCAGAAGGCCTTCGATAAGGTCCCGCATAAGAGATTAGCGTGTAAAGTTAAGGCACATGGGATTGGGGGCAAGGTATTGACTTGGATAGAGAAGTGGTTGGCAGACAGAAAGCAAAGAATTGGAATAAACGGGTCCTTTTCCGAGTGGCAGGCAGTGACTAGTAGGGTACCGCAGGGATCGGTCCTTGGACCCCAGCTATTCACAATATATATTAATGATTTAGACAAGGGAACTAGATGTAATATCTCCAAATTTGCAGATGACACAAAGCTGGGTGGGCGTGTGTGCTGTGAGGAGGATGTCGAGAAACTCCAGGATGATTTGGACATGTTGGCTGATTGGGCAGAAACATGGCAGATGCAATATAACGTGGATAAATGTGAGGTTGTCCACTTTGGTGGCAAAATCAGGAAGGCAGATTATTATCTGAATGGCAATCGATTGGGAGAAGGGGAAGTGCAACGAGACCTGGGTGTCCTTGTGCACCAGTCGCTGAAGGTAAGCATGCAGGTGCAGCAGGCGGTTAAGAAGGCAAATGGTATGTTGGCCTTCGTAGTGAGAGGGTTTGAGTACAGGAACAAGGATGTCTTGCTGCAGTTGTACAGGGCCTTGGTGAGACCACATCTCGAGTATTGTGTGCAGTTTTGGTTGCCTTATCTGAGGAAGTTCTTGCCATGGAAGGAGTTCAGCGAAGATTCACCAGGCTGATACCTGGGATGGCAGGAATGACGTATGAGGAGAGATTGGGTCGATTGGGCTTGTACTCGCTGGAGTTTAGAAGAATGAGAGGTGATCATTGAAACTTATAAAATTCTGACAGGACTGGACAGACCAGATGCAGGAAGGATGTTCCCGATGGTCGGGGAGTCCAGAACCAGGGGACACAGTCTAAGGATAAAGGGCAGGCCATTTAGGACAGAAATGAGGAGGAATTTCTTCACCCAGAGAGTGGTGAACCTGTGGAATTCTCTACCACAGAAGGCGGTGGAGGCCAGTTCATTGAATATATTCAAGAAGGAGTTGGATATATTTCTTAAGGCTAAAGGGATCAAGGGGTATGGGGAGAAAGCAGGGACTGGGTACTGAATTTGGATGATCAGCCATGATCGCATTGAATGTCAGAGCAGGCTCGAGGGGCCGAATGGCCTACTCCTGCTCCTATCTTCTATGTTTCTATGTTTCACTCTCAGGGCCAGTGATCATTCTGTGCTCACTCTCAGGGCCTGTGTTCATTCTGTACTCACTCTCGGGGCCTGTGTTCATTCTGTTGTCGAAGGTCTGGGTTCCACAGCACAATGGTCGTGTGACTACTCACCTGGTAGTTTTCTATTGCATTATCGAAGGCAGTGATATCGCCAGTCTTTGGCATCTTGAAAATCTAAGATGGTGCCTCCCGCGCTTTGCCTTCATCCCTGATGGATCAAAATGGCGCCTCTCACGCTTTTCCTTCTTCCCCGCCGAGTTAAGATGGCGCCTCCCGCGCTTTCCCGCCGCTGCCGCTGCTGCCAACGCTGTTGCTGGCGATTATATTTATTTTACTATCCTGTAATGGCGACGCCCTATGGTCTTCGCGCCTCCCCGATCGCTGCTGCCAACGCCGCTCTCCGTGGTATTTTTATTTTTCTATCGCGCTTCAATATTTGCTCCGTTAATTGAAGAACCGTTCCCGTCGTGGAGCGGACCCTCTGGGACACTTCCCTCCCTCTTCTTAGGTCCGAACGCTGCCCGGCTTCGAAGCACTGGCCGCGCCCTGTGTGCTCCACCCTCTCTCTCTCTCTTTGCTTCCCGACTCGCTGCCCGGCCCCGTTGCAGAGCCACCCGGTCGAGCTCTAGCCCGCCGCAGCCCAGGAAGGATCAGTGCACTACCTGCCACCAGCCCGATTAGCTGGGAAACCACAGACTGGAGAACCAAGCCTGGATCTCGACAGTCTCTCCTGCACTTTTCAATTCGATGATTTGGAGGGCGGTTGCCCACGGTCGACGCCCGTTTCTCGAGTTTCTTTGGATTATTTTTTTTTTCTTTCTTCTGGCTTCGACCTTCAATAACGACGTCTGAGGTGCTGCTGAGTTGCAGGTAAGTTCGTTTCTTACTCGTCGCCAGTATTATGTCCGTGTATAATTGAGACACGGAGTGCAGGAGTTGATTATAACAAGTCTTTACTGAATGGAGACAACCTGGAAACTGGAACTACAGAAGCCTGCTAGTGCCTTTTATACAGGGGTGGTCACTGCCGGTACTGCAGTCTGAGACCAGTTATTCCCTTAAAGGTACATACACAACAACAGCCAATGAAGTACTTTTTTGAAGTGGAGTCACTGTTGTAATGTGGAAAACACGGCAGCCAATTTGCGCACAGCAGGCTCCCACAAACAGCCTAGATTTTTGTGCTCAAGTCTCTGGAGTGGGACTTGAACCCACAATCTTCTGGACTCAGAGGTGAGGGAGCTACCCACTGAGCCACAGCTGACACAAATCAAAGTGTTCCAAGAAAATGAAAAAAAAAGCACACGATTAATTTTAATGCCCCTGTGATTTTTCTCCTGGGTTTTGCTCACAGCAGTCTCCTGGGGATTAATTTTTAATTCCAGGACAATCCTGGAGGGTTGGCTTGGCAACTGTAATTTTAAATCGGCGAAGTTCGTGACTCAGGCCTTGCTCCTGTACAGACAGCATTAACCCCCCCCCCCCCCTGCCCGAGCCCCTCCAGTTAGGTTTTGGGACTGGACAAAAGGAGGCAGACTGAATCAACAGCTCTTCTGTAGCTCACTCTATCGACCATTCCTCATGCAGGAGCCCAGACTGTGGGAGGCAGCAGGCTATTTGACTGTAGGGTTTCGATTAAACCTGGGGCCTACTAGGCTCATATGAAACATATGAAAAATGGCGGACAGGGAAAAGACCCACTGGTCCATCCAGCCTGTCCCACAACACTGCAATGTCTTGTGCATCACGATACATACACTCCCCACCCAGCCCGGAGCCATGCGGTCTCCTGGGAGAAGCCAAAGGCAGATAAAAACCCAGGCCAATTAGGGGGGAAAATTCCTCCCCCGCCCCCCAGCCACCTTAGCCAATCAAAACTAGTCCAGGAGACCACTCTGGCCCCGATTATTATACAGAACCTACCTCTTGCTCTCCACACCTAGCCAGAAACAGGCCCAGTTCCCACTTGATGGAATAAATCCAATCAGCATTCACCACGTGAGCTGGCAGCCTGTTCCACAGGCCCACTATTCCCTGAAGCTCAAAAACGGCACCAGAAAATGTCAGAAGATCATAGGTTCAATTCCCTGTCTGTGCTGAATGAGCTCATCTCAGCTGGGACATTATCAGGCGCCGTCTTTAATCACAGGGCCAACGGTAGAGATGTATTTCTATATGTATTGCCAGGCTTCTCTTATCATCCCAAGTTCCCGGAAGCTGCTACTCCTTGCTGCGGTACAGCGCCACAGATTAGCAGCCTTCCAGCACCTCAACTAAATGGCCATCCTTCAGGTGTGAGTCTGGACAGTGAGTGATGGTGGGTTATTCAGCTATGGAGTGCATCACGGACAAGGCAATGCTGTCTTCAACTGATGTCCAGCCTCTTGTACTTACTCTCCCCTCACCTTCACATGGTCCATCTCCGCCTCTTCCCTTCCCTTCCTCGACTTCTCCGTCTCCATCTCTGGGGATAGGTTATTGACCAACATTCACTACAAGCCCACTGACTCCCACAGCTACCTGGACTACACTTCCTCCCACCCCACTTCCTGTAAGGACTCTATTCCATCCTCCCAGTTTCTCCGTCTCCGCCGCATCTGCTCCGACGATGCCACCTTCCACACCAGTGCTTCTGACATGTCTTCCTTTTTCTTCAACCGAGGATTCCCCTCTACCGTGGTCGACACGGCCCTTGACCGTGTCCGTTCTATCTCCCACACTTCTGCCCTCACCCCTGCCCCTCCCTCCCGGAACCACGATAGGGTTCCCCTTGTCCTCACCTTTCACCCCACCAGCCTCCACATTTAACGGATCATCCTCCGCCATTTCCGCCACCTCCAAAGTGATCCCACCACCAAACGCGTCTTCCCCTCCCCTCTCAGCATTCCGTAGGGACCGCTCCCTCCGAGACACCCTAGTCCACTCCTCTATCACCCCCAGCACCCCTTCCCCTTCGTCCGGCACCTTCCCATGCAAGCGCAGGAGATGCAACACCTGCCCTTATACCTCCCCCCTTCCCACTGTCCAGGGTCCCAAACACCCCTTCCAGGTGAAACAGCAATTTACTTGTACTTCTTGCAATCTAGTGTACTGTATTCGCTGCTCACGATGTGGTCTCCTCTACATTGGGGAGACCAAACGCAGATTGGGTGACCGCTTTGTGGAACACCTCTGTTCAGTCCGTAAGGATGATCTCGAGCTTCCGGTCGCCTGTCATTTTAATTCACTTCCCCATTCCCACTCAGACCTCACTGTCCTCGGGCTCTTGCATTGTTCCACGGAAGCTCAGCGTAAACTCGAGGAACAGCACCTCATCTTCCGATTAGGCACTTTACAGCCTTCCAGACTCAATATCGAGTTCAACAATTTCAGATCATAACGTCGGCCCCTATTACATTTTTACTTATTTTTTATCCACACCTTTGTTTTAGCCCTTCCCCCCTTTTTTTCTCTCCCACATGGCAGCTGTCTCTCATTCTGCCAGCAGATTTCACACCTCATCTAGAGCCGTCTTTTGTCTCCACTGGTCCTATCACCATCTCGTCTGGTTTTGAATACCTCTTAATGTCTCTTCACTTCTCTTTTGTTCTCTCCCAGCCCAGCCTTCAGTCTTGACAAAGGGTTTGACCCGAAACGGTGACTCTGTTTTCTCTCCATGGATGTTGCCGGGCCTGCTGAGTTTTTCCAGCATTTTCTGTTGTTATTTCAGATTTCCAGCATCTGCAATATTTTTATCGTTACTGGAGAGTGATTGGGAGTGGGAACTCTTGCCGGCATTCCCCTTCTCTCGTCAAAGAGTACCGAGGCCAGTTGTAGCATCCTTAATATTACCCCCCAGCTTAGGTTAGCTGACAGCACAGGCCAGGGGTTGAACCTGGGACCTCTTTGCCTTCGTGTTACACTGGGTGGAAGCAGTGATATATCATCAGGCTGTACTACCACAAAAGCTCCTGCTGGTGGCACCTCTGAGAACAGGTTGTGTGTCCTTTGAATGCAACATGAATTTGCAACCTTTATTTACAATTTGTGGCTGCCCCCTGCGCCCCCCCCCCCCAACCCCGATGGGTTAGTGGGTAAATGCACTGTGTAGGACTGAGCCACACAAGTCAGTAAGAGCCCAGGTTCGACCCCCAGTCTGTGCCGAATGAGCTGATCTCAGCTAGGATATTATCTCCACCATTACAATCAGCTTCCCTACCTCTGGACTGGGAAGGAGGGAAAAATTAGCCAGTTGTTCCCATTCCTGATTCCTGATTGCTATCTAGTGTCTTCTGCCAGAAAGTGCACATGTGTGGATGCCAAGTGAGATGGGCTGGGATGGCCTCCAGGGTTGAATAATCTGTTGTGTATCACAGAGCTGGGGCAAATGTGGAAATAGATAAGGCAGACAAATCTCCAGAACCTGATGATTTATTTATTGAAATAAATCAGTGAGGAAATTGCAGGTGCATAAGTCATAATTTTTCCAACGCTCTCTAGATTCAGGGATTGTGCCCTTAGATTGGAAAATTGTAAATGTCATTCCACTATTTTAGGAAGGAGGGAGAAACCTGGAAACTCCAGACCTGTTAGTTTGACATTTGTTGTCGACAAGTTACTGGAATCCATCAGCAGGGACGGAGTGACTGAGCACTTGGGACAAGTAAGAGCTGATCAAATTTGTGAAGGGTAGGTCATGTCTGACTACTCTAGTTGAATTTTTTGAGGAGGCCACTAGCGTGGTGGATAGGGGAGAGTCGATGGATGTTGTCTATATGAACTTCCAGAAAGCATTTGATAAGGTTCAGCACAAGCAAAAATGTAAGTGCACGGAATTGGAGGCAGCCTTGTGACATGGGTTGGTGATTAGTTGGGAGGCAGGAGACAGTGAGTAGGGATAAAGGGAATGTACTCTGATTGGTGGGATGTGACAAGTGATATTCCCCAGGGATCTGTATTAGGGCCTCAGCTTTTCGCTGACTTGGATGAAGTAACAGAGAGCTGTAAATCCAGGTTTGCAGATGATACTAAGTTAGGAGGCACAGTAAGTTGTGTAATGGGAGTAGGATGTTACAAAGGGACATCGATAGACTAAGTGATTGGGCAAAATTGTGGGCAAATGGAGTTCAATGTGGGGAAAGTGTGAGGTAATCCACTTTGGATCCAAGAAAGACAGATCAGAATGTTTTCTTAGTGGTGAGAGATTAGGAACTGTGGAGGAGGAAAAGGATTTGAGAGTCCAAGTCCACATCATTAAAAGCTAGTGCACAGGTACGAAAAGTAATCAAAAAGGCTAACAGAATGTTGGCCTTTATCGCAAGTGGGCTGGAATACAAAGGGGAGGAATAGATGCCTCATTTATACAGAGCCTTGGTCAGACCACATCTGGAGCACTGCGCTCAGTTCTGGGTATGGCATCTCAGGAAGGATGCATTGGCCTTGGAGGGAGTGCAGCAAAGATTCACCAGATTGACACCGGGGCTTAAAAGGTTAAGTTAAGAGCAAGTTGCGTAAATTTGGCTTGTATCCGCTTGAGCTTAGATGGTTGGAGGGTGAGTAAATGAAGGTGTTTAAGATGATAAAAAGGATTCAATAGTTTCTTACAAAGCAATAAATCAGTCGGAATTAAGTTCAAAGCCATCCAGTTTTCCCTTTAACTAAACCAACGCTTGTAAATTATATAAACAGACTTATTTGCTTCACCACTCTGTTTCCTTAAATGGACGTGGAGAAGCTGCAAGCTGTACTTCAAACTCTGCATTTATAATAACAGCACTGCTCGCTCAATCACAGCCCCCTCAGATCTCCACGGAGGCTGGGACTACGTACGTACATGTATTTGCACAGCTTGTGCTCCAGGTGGTTCTATATGCGGAGTCACTATCTACTGCTTCAGCTTAGAGACTTACTGTACCACTCACTTCATTAGAATCGGCTGATTTTACCCTCAGGGAAACCTGTATAACTCACTCAGAGCTTTGTTGTTTGTCAATTTGGGGGGTTTTCCATGTTTACTTTCACTCCCAAGATATTTTACATCCTCTCCTCCTGCTTCTTGGCTCTGACAGGGCTGTTGTCATCAAACACTAGGATAGCGTGCCAAAGCAAGCTGGGGTTACCTGCCCTCATCTTCCACCCATCTCTATGTGGAGGCACAGAGGAGCCTCAATATGGTTCTGTTAGATAAGATCCCTGTGGTGGCAATCACAGGTATTAGGTTGTGTCCTGCCAATCCATTGGCACACCCAACACATAACACCCACACCCCTCCTCTCCCCCGGGGCTTCCAGATTTGGAAACCACATTGCATCAGTCCCAATTGAGTAACATCTTCAGCTCTTCACAGAATCACAGAAACCCCACAGTGCAGATAGAGGCCATTTCGGCCCATCGAGCCTGCACCGACACATATCCCACCCGATCCCCGTAACCCCACGTATTTAATCCCCCTAACACTAAGGGTCAATTTATCATAGCCAATCAACCTAACCCACACACCTTTGGACTGTGGGAGGAAACCAGAGCACCCAGAGGAAACCCACGCAAACACGGGGAGAATGTGCAAACTCCACACAGACAGTCACCCGAGGCCGGATTCGAACCCGGGTCCCTGGTGCTGTGAGGCAACAGTGCTAACCACTATGCCACTGTGCTGCCAGTCCTTTTTTTTCCTCGAGCCTGCACCGACACATATCCCACCTGATCCCCATAACCCCTACACCAACACATATCCCACCCTATCCCCGTAACCCCACGTATTTAATCCCCCTAACACTAAGGGTCAATTTATCATAGCCAATCAACCTAACCCGCACATCTTTGGACTGTGGGAGGAAACCGGAGCACCCGGAGGAAACCCACGGCGAATGTGCAAACTCCACACAGACAGTCGCCTGAGGCCGGATTCGAACCCGGGTCCCTGGCGCTGTGAGGCAACAGTGCTAACCACTATGCCACCGTGAAATACGAGAAAATCAAGTGTGTGGCGAGAATGAGGAACTTAAAGAAAGTATTATTAGTAAAAAAAAAACAGTACTAGCAAAATTAATGGGACTAAAAGTCGATAAATCCCAAGGACCGGATGACCTACACCCTAGGGTTTTGAAAGAGGTAGCCATTGGGATAGTGGATGCATTGGTTGTCATCTTCCAAAATTCTATAATTCTGGAACAGTTCCTGCAGATTGGAGGATAGCAAATGTAACCCTGCTATTTAAGAAAGGAGGGAGAGAGAAAACGGGGAACTACAGACCTGTTAGCCTCACATCAGTAGTTGGGAAAATGCTGGAATCTATTATAAAGGATGCAATAACTGGGCACTTAGAAACTAATAGTAAGATTGGGCACAGTCAACATGGATTTATGAAAGGGAAATCCTGTTTAACAAATCTATTGGAGTTTTTTGAGGATGTAACTAGTGGAGTAGACAAAGGAGAACCGGTAGATGTGGTGTATTTGGATTTTCAGAAGGCCTTCGATAAGGTCCCACACAAGAGGTTGGTGAACAAAATTAGGGCACATGGAATTGGGGGTAATATACTAGCATGGATTGAGAATTGGTTAACAGACAGAAAACTAAGAGTCGGGATAAACGGGTCTTTTTCAGAATGTCAGACTGTGACTAGTGGGGTACCACAAGGATTGGTGCTTGGGTCCCAGCTATTCACAATCTATATCAATGATTTGGATGAGGGGACTAAATGTAACATTTCCAAATTTGCTGCTGATGCAAAGCTAGGTGGCAGTGTCAGTTGTGAAGAGGATGTGAAGAGGCTTCAAGGGGATCTCGACAGGCTCAGTGAGTGGGCGAGAACATGGCAGATGGATTATAATGTGGATAAATGTGAAGTTATCCACTTTGGTAGAAAAAACAGAAAGGCAGAGTATTTCCTAAATGGTGAAAGATTGGGGAATGCAGATGCTCAAAGGGACCTGAGTGTCCTTGTACATGAGTCACTGAAAGTGAATGTGTAGGTGCAGCAAGCCATTAGGAAGGCAAATGGTATGCTGGCCTTCATTACAAGAGGGTTTGAGTACAGGAGTAAAGAAGTCTTACTCCAATTATATAGGGCCTTCGTGAGACCACAGCTGGAGTACTGTGTACAATTTTGGTCTCCTTACCTAAGGAAGGATATACTTGCCATAGAGGGAGTGCAACAAAGGTTCACGAGATTGATTCCTGGGATGGCAGGACTGTCGTAGGAGAAGAGATTGAGTAAACTAGGCCTGTATTCTCTTGAATTCAGAAGAATGAGAGGGGATCTCATTGAAGCATACAAAATTATTACAGGGCTTGATAGGGTGGATATTGGGAGAATGTTTCCCTTGGCTGGGGGGTCTAGAACCAGGGGCCACAGCCTCAAGATAAAGGGTCGGCCATTCAGGACTCAGATGAGAAGAAATTTCTTCACAGAGGGTGGTCAATCTTTGGAATTCTCTACTCCAGAGGGCTGTGGAGGCTCAGTCATTGGATACATTCAAAACAGAAGTCGATAGATTTCTGACTAGTAAGGGCATCAAGGGATATGGCAATAGGGCCGGTGAATGGAGTTGAGGCAGAAGATCAGCCATGATCTCATTGAATGGCGGAGCAGGCTCGAGGGGCCGAATGACCTACTCCTGCTCTTATTTCTTATGTTCTTATTTATTTGTGCTGACCTACTTCCTACATTGTTTATAAAGATTGCCTCCAAATTTCAAGTCCCGATGGGACATCCCTGTGAACCCTAGTGTGTATGCATAACCTTGTGTGCACTGCTATTGATACGTACTTCCAGGTCAGTGACACCAGCATTACTGTAATAATGGAATGCCACTACACAAGTAAATAATTATATATTTATTTTATACTTTATATTGTTGACTGCACACAACAAAATGTCCTGAAGCACTTTACAAAGGGACGCTGGGCAGCAAGTAGGGGAAAACTCTTCACCATTACGGAATTAGAACTCTAATCACATGGAGTAAATAATCACGTTTGACACCAATAAATAGACTTCCTGATCTTTTTTTCAATTATTAATCGAAGGATTTTAAAAGAGACAGAAATAAGTTGAGATGCCCCGTGTGCAGCTTGCGCTGGGAGCTGTCACCGTTTTGTGTACTGTTGTAATTCTTAGTTAGCGATTGGGTCAAATGTCAAACCAAGCCTGTGCTGTTTGCTTTGGAGCCCGTGCGGAAATGGTTGTTCAGGCAGAAGGCTAGGGGGGAGAATTACAGGTGTTAAGACGTGCAGTCCAGGTAAGGTAATCTAGTGAAGTAAATAAAGGATATAGTCAGCCGGGCTTGTAACTCCGACAGGGATCGTTTTCTCAGATGAGGCCTGGTGTGTGTGGTGCCGTTCTGGGTTCAAGGGAAGTGCCGACAGGTAAGCACTAGCTGGAAAGACTTGACTGAGTGTATAAAACCTGGAACTTATTGCGGGAGTGCGGAGTTACAGAAGGATTGTAGAACTGTGTCAGCACTGGGGGAACTGAGAGAAAGCGAGCAGGTGATACTTTTTTTAGCCATAAGTGGTTTGGTGGGCAGAGAGAGAAGTCCTGCAGCACTGACCTGGAACTACGCAAACCAGGAGGCTCCTGGGTTCGCTCCCTCAGCTACGCTGAATTCATTGACCTCAATTGCAGTGGTGGGGGGGCTACTGTTTGCTGCTGTGTCCTGAGGCTAGGGAAAGGAGCATTTAGTCGACAGTCCCATTCCTGATCACCACGCAGTAATTTCTGCTTGAAAGTGGGCACGTGTGGGTAGAGTCAGGCTCACGTGTGATGCCCTGAATGGTGGAATAGCCCCCTAACACGTGCTGTTATGGCTCGCACATTAAGTTTGACCATGTGGGGGACGTGCCAGCAGGTTGCTGGGTAACGGGGAGCCATACTTGAATCTGAGTCAGTATAGTCAGGAGAGGAGAGGAGAAGGGACAGAACAAGTAACCGAGAATTCTAAGATGGCAGTGTTGGTGACATGTTCTAATGTTTTCTCTGGGAAACTGAATCAAATCAGTGAAAAAAATCCTGAGGTGATGCTCCGAGTTATCTGACTGTATTGAGCCAAGCTCAGTTTGGGATAATGTAATGGTGCAGCTTGTGCAAGTGGTGCTTGCGTTGGACTGTGTGGAATACTCCAACCCACTATTTAGTAGCGAGGGGGGCGGGGAGCGGACGACCAGTGGCATGTTAATGAAGCCGTTACAATCGACTCGGCCTTCCCGCTGCTGCTCCCGGATGCGCCGGCCTCTCGCTAGGCCACGTTTTTTTCCCGGGAGTTAAAATCGAGCCCTAGGTGCGACCACACACTGGGTCATAGAAAATAGGAGTAGGCCATTCAGCCCCATGAACCTGCTCCGCCATTCAATGAGATTATGGCTGATCTGCCCCTCAACTCCATTTACAATCTTGACCATTTCAATAGACCCAGCATCCACAGCCTTTTGGGGGAAAGAGTTCCAGATTTCCATTTGTGTGAAAGGTGCTTCCTGATTTCACTGCTAACTGGCCTAGCTCTAATTTTAAGATTGTGCCCCCACTTTCTGATTCCCCCACCAGAGGAAATAGTTTCTCTGCATCTATCCAAATGAATCGCTTTATAATTTTAAAGATCACCCTTCAACCATCTAAACTTAAGGGAATAAAAACCAAGTTTATGTAACCTGTCCTCATAATTTAGCCCTTTAAGCCCAGGTGTCGTTCTGACGAGTCGGCGCTGTACCCCTCCAAGGCCAATATATCCTTTCTAAGGTTTGGTGCCCAGAACTGAACACAGTGTCCTGATGGGGTCTGATCACGGCTCTGTACAACTGAAGCATCACTTCCTCACTTTGGTATTCCAACCCCCTGGAGATAAAGACCAACATTCCATTAGCCTGTTTGATTACTTTTTGTCCCTGTGCACTAGATTTTAGTGATTAGTGTACATGGACACCTAAATCCCTTTGCTCCTCCACAGAGTTAGGAGTTAGCTTTCTCCCCATATCCCTTGATCCCTTTAGCCTTAAGAAATATATCTAACTCCTTCTTGAATATATTTAATGAATTGGCCTCCACTGCCTTCTGTGGTAGAGAATTCCACAGGTTCACCACTCTCTGGGTGAAGAAATTCCTCCTCATCTCAGTCCTAAATGGCTTACCCCTTATCCTTAGACTGTGACCCCTGGTTTTGGACTCCCCAGCCATCAGGAACACCCTTCCTGCATCTAGTCTGTCTAGTGCTGTTAGAATTTTATAAGTTTCAATGAGATCCCCTCTCATTCTTCTAAACTCTAGCGAATACAAGCCCAATCGACCCAATCTCTCTTCATACGTCATTCCTGCCATCCCAGGTATCAGTCTGGTGAATCTTCGCTGCACTCCCTCCATGGCAAGAACATCCTTCCTCAGATAAGGCGACCAAAACTGCACACAATACTCAAGGTGTGATCTCACCAAGGCTCCTAGTCTCTCACCCTTAAGAAGATATTCTGATTTGTCTTTCTCGAACACAGAGTGGATGACCTCACACTTCCCTACATTGAACTCCCTTTCGATGTCCCTTTGTAACTTCCTGCTCCCATCTACACAATTTTCTGTGCCTTCTAACTTAGTGTCATCTGCAAATGTGGATATATACAGCTCTCTATTCCTTCATCCGAGCCATTGCTGTATATAATGCTGAAAAGCTGAAGCCCCAGCACAGAACCCTGTCTTATAAATTTCTATGGCTCAGCAGCTTCCTAGTGAGTTGGTTACACGTACGACAGCAGAGAAGCCCGTGTGCAGGTCACTGGCCTGCTGTCTCTGCTGGGGAACGTGTGAGGGAGACCTGGGGGAAAGTACACAAAATAAATCATGAACGATCCTGTAAAGCTTTGTACAAGAATTGAGACTGTGCACCCAAGGGTACGTGCTTGTCAAAAAGATTTGTTATTTGGGAGATGTATCTATCTGAAGGAGGTTGAAACGCGATTAATTGTGCTGTTTATAAAAGGGGGTGGTGGCTGTATGATGGCCGGGGTGCCTGCACTTTCCTGATATGCGTGACCGGGAGGTGAGGCTGCTATTGACACCGTGACTTTATAAAATTGTCCCTTTAAAATTCACACATGCATCATGGGGCAGCTTGAACAAATCCTCAGTGTGAGTCAGTGCCTTCACAAGAGAGAGGGGGGGAGCAGAGGGGGGATTGTGAGATACAAGACCTGAAGAGGTTCCTAATAAGAACTGGATCAAATTCACGAGACTTGCACACTATGAGCTATGCCACAGATTGGAAAGACAGTCAGTGTCCGTGGATTCTCGTGTGTTTAGTTATTTGTTCGTGGGATGTGGGCAACACTGGGAAGACTACATTTATGGCTCATCGCTAGGTGCCCAGAGGCATTAAGAATCTCCACATCGTGGTGGGGGAATCAAGAACAAGGGGACATAACCTTAAAATTAGAGCTAGGCCTTTCAGGAGTGAAATCAGGCAGCACTTTGTCCACACAAAGGGTAGTGGAAGTCTGGAACTCTCTCCCCCAAAAGGCTGTGGATGCAGGGGGACAATTAGAACTTTCAAGACTGAGATCGCTAGATTTTTGTTAGGTTAAGGTGGGTAAATGGAGTTCAGCCATGATCTGATTGAATGGCAGAGCAGACTCGAGGGGCTGAATGGCCTTCTCCTGTTCCTAATGTGGGATTGGAGTCACGTGTAGGCCAGAGCAGGTGGGGGTGGCAGGCTCCCTACCCCGAAGGGCATTTTATGACAATCCAGCAGCTTTCATGCTCTTTCTGTCCTGGTGCCAGCTCACAAGTTACCAGATTTAATATATTTAATTTCACAATGAATATGGTAGGATTTGAACCCATGACCTTGAGGTTGCTAGTCCAGTACCATCAGCACTAAGCTACCATACCCTACATGGAGAATTAAAAAAAAATGTTTTTGTCTCGCCCTCCTCTTCCACTGCTGAAGGCAGTGACTCTTGCTGGTGTTACACAGTTTGACAGACACCGGCAGCCCCTCCGCTACCTCACACAAGTGGGCATTCCTCATGAGTGAACCTGGACAGTGAGTGTCTGCCGGATATTCAAACGTGATAAGCCCAATCCTGTCCTCACCCAGCAGCCACACGTTTCCTGTTGGAGTCACTATCAGCAGCCAGGAGCACGAACCATGGCTGACTGTGCCCCTTCTTCTCTAGCCCAGTGACATTGAGGCGAGTTGTAGCTGAGATTAACAAACTGAACCTAGATTGAAGCTAGAACCTTCCAGGCCTGTGCTCCACTCAACAGCGCAATCACCTAGGTGAGCACAACAACACCAAAAACTTGCATTTATATAGCACCTTTAATGGACAATAATGTCTCAAGGTCCTTCACAGAAGCATTATCAGATAAAAATTGACGGAGCCAAAGAAGGAGATATTAGGAGAGGTGACTAAAAGCTTGGTCAAAGTGGTAGGTTTTAAGCAGGCTCTTAAATCATAGAAATTTACGGCACAGAAGGAGGCCATTCGGCTCTTCATGTCTGTGCCAGCCAAAAAAGAGCTATCCTGCCTCATCCCACGTTCCAGCTCTTGGTCCATAGCCTTGTATGTTGTGTATGTCCCTTTAAGGGAATAACTGGTCTTAGACTGCAGTACCGGCAGTGACCACCCCTGTATAAAAGGCCCTAGCAGGCTTCTGTAGTTTCAGTTTCAAGCTGCCTCTTGTTCAGTAAAGTACCTGTTAACTGTTCTCCCGAAGTCCGTGTATTATTGAGGCGCGGACTTTACATTGTAGGTTACAATAGGTTACGGTACTTCAAGTGCACATCCAAGTACTCTTTAAATGTGATGAGGGTTTCTGCCTCTAGGGAGGGACAAGGCCATGAAGGGATTTGAATATGAGGAAATTGGAGGTGTTGGGGTACCATGAGCCAATGTAGGTCAGTGAGCAGGTGATGGGTGAGCGGGACTTGGTGCAGAGTTTTGGATGAGTTGAAGTTTACATAGGGTGGAGAATGGGAGACTGGTCAGGGAGAGCATTGGAATAGTTGAATCTGAAAGTGGCAAATGTATGGATGAAGGTTTTGGCAGCAGATGAGCTGGAGACAGGGGCGGAGACAGGCGATGTTACAGAGGTGGAAATGGACCGTCTTTGTAATGGAGAGAATATGGGATCAGAAGTTCATCTTGGGGCTATTAGGATGCTGAGGTTGCGAACAGTCAGCTTCAACCTGAGACAGTGGCCGGGGAGGGCGCTGGAGTTTGTGATGAGAGCTGAAGATGATGGCTTTGAACTTCTCAATGTTTAACAAATTTCACAAAAATAAGAAATGGGACAAAGCTGAACTCATTCACTGTGAATTCCGTACAGCATTCAGTAAAAGAAATCCAAATCTTTTACTGGATTGAACCTTTTAAATCTTTTAGTAACTCAGCCAAGAAATGTTGTATGGTTTGGGCAGGATATCTGCACAATGTGAGTGTGAGGGATCAGACATTGCAATTTAATGCTGGGACCTCAATTATTCTTGGATTGATCATGGGTTTATCTCAACTCCACTGTATTTGTTTTCTATCATGTCCCCTCAATGAAAGGGATTGCTGTTCGGAGGTTAGAGCAGCACTGAATAGAAACTGGGCTTTACTTTCTACAGTCGCTGACTTGTACTTTGTGTTTCTTTTCATTTCTAAAGTTTTGTGTTTCCATGTTTAAAAGCCAGAACTCATGAGGTTTAACACTCTGAAGACCAAACGTGTTTTGGGGTTTGCAAAGCTGCTGCTGTAATTTGTTGAGTGGTTGGTCTTAGTCAATGTGTGTGAGGAGCTACAGAGCAGAGGGAACTCAGTAACCATACCAGATGCGTCTGGGTGACCAGATCTGGACACAGTAATCAAGGTGCGGACTGACCACTTCACTGTACAGTTTGAGCATGACTTTCTCCGACTTGTGTTTCCGCTGTAAAGTTCAACGTTCTATTGAGTTCATTTATTGCTGCTCTTCATTTGTTGAACATGTTGAGCGTTAAGTCTACTAAAACTCCGAGGTCTCTTCCAACTTCATCTCTAGCTATTTGTGCATATTCATTTGAGCATCTGTTGCCAATTTTTCTTTCTGACCTGTACTAAAAAAAAAAGCATTTATATAGCGCCTTTCACAGCCTCAGGGCATCCCAAAGTGCTTAATCATAGAATCGTGCGGCACAGAAGGAGGCCATTTGGTCCATCGTGCCTCTGCCGGCTATTTGAAAGAGCTCTCCGATTCATCCCACTCCCCTGCTCTTTCCCCACAGCCCTGCAATTTTTTTCCTTTTCAAGAATTTATCCAATTCCTTTTTGAAAGTTACTGTTGAATCTGCTTCCACCACCCTTTCAGGCAGCGCGTTCCAGATCACAACAACTCGCTGCGCAAAAAAAGAAATTCTCCTCATCTCCCCCCCCCGGTTCTTCTGTCAATTATCTTAAAATTATCGTGACTTTACTGCTGACTCCACTAATGTGAACAAAACCATAATCGGGGCTGATTCCACAGTACTGTCAGCCACAGTCATTATCCATCGCCTCTATTTGAAGGGATTCTGTAAAATATACACAATATCAAAGGGGAACCCTAACCCTCTGTGATGTAAAATGGTCCTCAAAGGGTAAACTCTTCCAGTGTGCACAGGACAGACTCTCTACATTGGAGTGCTTCCAAGACACACTTGAAAGGCTTGTCAGTTGAAGGGGATGTAAGGCAGGAGCTTGCACAGTAACTCCTTAATACTGCGAACGTGGAACCCTTCCAGTTCCTGACTTCTGCAGTGAGGTTTGTGAAATGGCAGAACAGTGGGTTTGCTAAAATGGAGAACAACAGAAGAGGCAGACAGTGGGGCTTGAGATAAAACACGGCTTGATTTTAACAAAACATTTCTTGCTTACCCCTCCTCCCATGTGCACACAGAGCAAACTATGTAAGGCGTTCTGCAAAATGATCATCTAGGCACTAGCAAAAACCATGTTTAAAAACTGACCTTTGTGCAGTTGGGGTGGTCCCAGTTTAAACATAATAAATTAAGTAAATGCATTGTGACTCATCCCTGCTCTGTATCTTGTGAAGTTTGTATGAACCACAATCCACGATTTTCTAAGTTTACAACTGAACTTTTATAGACTTTTGTACACTTATCAAGAGCCTGCACTCACGGAGCGGATGGAAAGTATGCAAGAGAGTATGTTATGTGAGGAAATGTGGGTTGATATTTCAAAGCTGGCGACTGCTTGACGAGCTCTGAGATAGTTCCGCTGGCTAGATGGTATCTGACAGATGAATGATTAGCCTCTGACATGGTAAGAATAGGGTGTGGACTGCAATGTTTATCCATATGGGGAGGTGAATACTTCTGGGTACGTTTCTGGAATCTTAATGTTGTTATTCGGGCACTGAGAGAGCAGGGATCAAGTGGAGACCTGTGAGACTTTTATTTCTTCTTGGGATGCTGGCAAGGCTACGTTTACTGCCCATCCTTAGTTGCCCTGTGATGGTGTTGGTGGGTCCTCTCGAACCTGTAAAATCTGTAGGTATTATGGTGAATTAATACACAGACTACAAGAGTAACTTTAACAGGACTTTACTATTCGAAGGTCAGGGCGAATCTGCCCAATAAATCCTGACACAGCGCTTATATACCGGTGTGGTCACCGTCGGTATTACAGTATACAGCAGCCAAGATCAAATAGTGCCACACCTAAAATAGTTCTCTTAAAGGGGGACGGTTACATACAATAGTTCTCTTAAAGGTAGAACAGTTACATACACTACAATCCTCCCTTTTTAGCTTACAACATACTTATTCCCCATTAAGCATAACATATATTCACTTCATGTAAAAACAGTTCACAGATATAGTCTCTGCGGAAAACAGTTCACAGATTTAGTCTCTGCGGAAAACAGTTCACAGATTCAGTCTCTGCGGGAAACAGTTCACAGATTCAGTCTCTGTGGAGGCGTCTCCTGTGCTTCTTGACTCGGTCCGGACAACGCCTCCATGGTGTAGCAGTTCCTTGTGGTGTAGTCGGTTCATGTTGCTGGAATGACTCATCCAATAGTCCTTCCCTAACTTAACAGCTTGAACTTCCGTCACTTCTGAACCAGCATTGTTGACTTTTACAAACAGCTAGATTGCCTTGGGAAGTTTCTCTACTTCCCAACTGATTTGGCTCCGTTCGGAGGGACCACGTGCGTGATCTGGTAGAGGTGATAATGGTTCAGATGGTCATCGTCTTCTGCTTCGTCTTTTCCTTTTCTGCTTCCTGGAGACTCTCTGGGCTCCACTGTCAGCTGCCAGCTGCATGCACAGTTCCTCCCTCTCATCCTCCTTTTCCCGTAGTAGCGCCACCATCTCCCGATGTTCCTTAGACTTTAGGTGATTCATCATGGTTTCGGCACTTTGGGAGTTTTCAGCACAAGCTGGGCAGACCAGGTCATCGTAATATTCAGTGTCGCTCAACAGGTCATGGTAATATTCGGTGTCGTCCTGAGCTAGACCAGCGAGAGGGTCTTCTATTTCCTCCTTACCCAGCTGGACGTTAGCCAACTTTTGTTCCAAATCCAGACATCTTTCCTGAAGAGACTTCTTCATACGTTCAGCTTCATCCCGCTTTTCCTGGGCTTCCTGCAAGTCTTTTACTAATGACCTCATTTGTGATTTCAATACTTCAACTTCATTCGGAGATTGATTGATCGGACTATTCAATCCTTCTACTGAAGTAGCTGTTTCAGCATTCCGTTGTTCTACATTGACGCGAATCAGCGTACTTTTGGCATCCAAGGGCTGCTCTGCTGCAGTCTTCTCAGTCTGTGTTGCCACCTCAGCTATTTCAATAACTTTTGAGAGCTCCGAACCCCTTTTCTTTGAAGATTGAGGCTCGTGTTCAAGTTTTTTCCATTTTAGAGTCTTGTCCCTCAGCATATGAAGGAGTTGGCTGACTGTTAATTCTTCTGCCATCATCCGTTTCCCATTAGCTGCAGGGCTGTTTATAACCTTGCCCTGGGGCTCCTTTGCTGTTTCTACTTCGCCATCATCCGCAGCCTCCACCATTCGAATTTCCACAATTGAATCGTCCGGTGATGCTGCACCCAACTTCAGTAGGAGCGCGGAAGTCATGTCGACCAACTCAGCCTTTTCTGCCTGCAACCTGCTAACAAGCGCCTTCAGTTGCTGAACATCATGTTCCACCAGATTAGAGCACGCACCTTCAGAACCCGAATCAGCTTTGATTCGTTTGGCCTCCTCGCGCAGACGGTTTGTTTGCTCCTGCTCCCTTTTCTCCCTCAGCTGCTTCTGTTGTCTTTCCAGATTCTCCCATTCGGTGTCCAAGAACTTTTGCATTGCTTTCATCTCTTGCTCGAGACGGCAACTCAATTGTTCTAATTGCTGTTGTAATTTGCAATGGAGTTGAGTTCGAGCTCGGTGTTCCTCAGTAATGTATATGTCTGTAACCTGGACAGACTCAAAATTCACTGTCAAACTATGTTGTTGTTGTTCAGTGGAATTCTGTTCTGCAACTTTGTTCTCCTCTGGAGCATAAGCATTTATGCATGCCTTCGTTTTTCCAACCTTAGTCAGCAAGTCCATTTTAGACTTGTCTTTCGTACTTGGGCTGGTCTTATCGTCATCCGTTTCAGAGTCTGAGCTGATTGTCTGCACCGAGTCCTCACTCGTTATTGCTTTTAGGTAGTGCCATTCCATGTTTATTTTCTTGATCTACTTCCATCCTAGAAGTGGTGGTCCTCCCTCAGGTAGTACATATAAATCCATTCCTGGGTGTTCTTTGCCCCTGTCTCTCACCTTGACTCTTATCTTTCCCATGGGGTATACTTTATGCCCCGTGTATGTCTGCAATACAAACTTAGTATCTCTCAAGGGTATATGTGAGAATAGCCGGTTGTAATCCTTTCGATTTATGACTGATAGGGCTGATCCTGTGTCCAATTCCATTTTCACTCGGACTCCGGCTATTTTTAGCATGACCCATATAGTTTGTAGGTCGGTTTCTTTACTCACATTGTGAATTCTCAGACTACCCAGTTCCTGGCCGTTTGGGTCTGAATCCGAATTCTGTTCATCTGAACTCTTCTCAGCCACCTTGTGTACCTTGTTGTACTTTTCCTGCGGTGACTTTTTTTTGTTGTTGTTGGTCTTCTTCCCTGACCGGCATACCTTAGCTATGTGACCAAGCTTGCCACATTTTCTACATTCCTGGTTTTTAAACCAGCATTGGTTCTGGTCGTGTGTTGTCTTCCCACAACGATAACATTTCGATGTACCCGAAGTAATTTGATCCACACTGAGTACCGCTGCCTTCAGCTGCATTTCCGCTGTGCCTCTCACTGCGGCTTCATGCGATGCTGCAATAAGGACAGCCCTATCAAGTGTAAGATCGTTCTCTTCGAGCAGACGCTTTTGTGTTCCTTCCTTCGACAACCCGCACACGAACTTGTCTCTCAATGCCTCTGTCAGATTTTCCCCAAACTGACAGTATTTCGCTAGTCTACGCAGTTCGACCAAGTATTCCGCGTTGCTTTCCTCTTTCCGTTGTGTTCTCGCATAGAATTTGAATCGTTCCGCCAACATCAGTGGTGTGGGGTTCAAATGATCCTTCAGGGCAGTAACAATATTAGCGAAAGTCTGATCCGCCGGTTTAGCTGGTGATAGAAGATGCTTCAATAGCCCGTATGTCTTGGCCCCCATTGCGTTTAATAAGGTGAGAGCTTTATCATCATCTGCTATTTTATTGGCCTCACAATATATCTCAATACGTCCTACGTACGTGGCCCAATCTTCCACCTCGGAATCGAAGTTGTTGATGTTACCATGCTTAGGCATCTTCACTATCTCTCACTATCTTTCTGCGAAACAACAACGAATTTGTTCGTTAACTTTTTTTTTCCAAAATGGCGGTTTCCCGCGCTTGTCTTCTTCCCCGCCTACTGGCAAAATGGCGGTTTCCCGCGCTTGTCTTCTTCCCCGCCTACTGGCAAAATGGCGGTTTCCCGCGCTTGTCTTCTCCTGGCGGGAGGGTAAGCTTTTTCCCTCGGGCGACGACCGCTGGCTTTCGGGGTTTGCAGCCTGCGCGTCGGCTTCAGTGCATTCTTTGTTCCCTTTTCTCGGCAGGGCAACTGGCGCTGGGGACAACCCGTTGACGGCGAACAGTTCCAGCTGCGGGCTGGATCTCGCTCAGTCTCCCTCGCTCGGGCTCTGTCTCTCCCGCTCGCTCGGGCTCTGTCTCTCCCTCAGCAGCTTCCAATCGCGCCTCCCAGCCCTCTCGCAGTCCGGTGCTTTCCTCCCCGGCTGCGGCTGAGTTCTCCGCGATTTATTTATTTTTATATCTTCCCGCGCCTTACGATCCCGGTCGCAGCGCTTCGTGGCCTCGGTCGCTGCCGGCCTTTTTCACTCCAATCGCGCCTCCCAGCCCTCTCGCAGTCCGGTGCTTTCCTCCCCGGCTGCGGCTGAGTTCACCGCGGTTTATTTATTTTTATATCTTCCCGCGCCTTACGATCCCGGCCGCAGCGCCTCGTGGCCTCGGTAGCTGCCCGGCCTTTTTCGCCGGTCGCGGTCTAGCTGTCTCACGACGCCGTTGCGTCTCCCAGCCCGCTTGTACCGCGGCTTCCGTGCTCCACGCTGCCCCAGTCTCAGCGCCTCTGGGCCCGACTTCTGTCCGGCTCCTTTCCCCCGACCGTGGTCAAGTGCACCGCCCTTATCCTCCGTTTATTTTTTTATTTTCCCTTTACTCACAGTCACCGTGGCCGACTTGCTTCTCGTGCTGATCGGCTCACTCACCACCGTGGCAGAAGGGACAATCAGTGCCTATTGCTGATGGAAGGCTTCATGTCTGAATTCTTCCTTCTTCCTTGCTCTGCAGACTCGAGTTTTCTCTCAGCAGAACGACGAGGGCGGGTGCCTCTTCTCAACGCTCGTTAACTGCTTCGGAAGTATTGTTGCCGCAGGGTAAGATCGAACTCGTCGCCACTGTAAAGTCTGTAGGTATTATGGCGAATTAATACACAGACTACAAGAGTAACTTTAACAGGACTTTACTATTCGAAGGTCAGGGCGAATCTGCCCAATAAATCCTGACACAGCACTTATATACCGGTGTGGTCACCGTCGGTATTACAGTATACAGCAGCCAAGATCAAATAGTGCCACACCTAAAATAGTTCTCTTAAAGGGGGACGGTTACATACAATAGTTCTCTTAAAGGTAGAACAGTTACATACACTACAGAACCACTACTGGCCTTAGTAGGGGTCACAGTCTAAGGATAAGGGGTAAGCCATTTAGGACTGAGATGAGAAGGAATTTCTTCACCCAGAGAGTGGTGAACCTGTGGAATTCTCTACCACACAAGGCAGTTGAGGCCAATTCATTAAATATATTCAAGAAGGAGTTAGATATATTTCTTAAGACTAAAGGGATCAAGGGATATGGGGAGAAAGCAGGGACAAGGTACTGAATTTGGATGATCAGCCATGATCATATTGAATGGTGGAGCAGGCTCGAGGGGCCGAATGGCCTACTCCTGCTCCTATCTTCTATGTTTCTATGTTTACAGTAATGGTGCTCTCACAATGGTGTTAGGAAATTCCAGGTAATTGACCCGGCAGCGATGAAGCAACAACGGTGTATGCCCAAGTCAGGGTGCTGTGTGACTTGGAGGGGCTGGTATTCCCAAGACAATTCCCAAGACTTGTCCTTGGTGGTTGGAGTCAGGGAGGGAGGGAAGTATTTTGAGTGGCATTCTTCCCATCTTTCCTTGTAGTGTGTCACCAGTCCAAACATGGGCCTGCTGGAGGCCTAATAGGCCTGGAGGCTCCATCGATATGACCACCAGGGTGGGGTGGGGTGGATGAAGGGGATGGGTTCTCCCCCCACCCTCAAATTCTAGCTACTGGATAGTGATCAGGAATAGAAACATTTCCCCTCCTTAGCCCCGGGGTTGTGAGGCCAACTGTAAATAATCACTGGAAATGCTGAGCAGGCCAGGTGGCATCTGTAGAGAGAGAAACAGTGTTAACGTTTCGGGTCGATGATCTTTGGTCAGAACTTCTGACGAAGGGTCATCGACCTGAACCGTTAACTCTGTTTCTCTCTCCACAGATGCTGCCTGACCCGCTGAGTATTTCCAGTATTTTCTGTTTTTATGTCAGATTTCCAGCACCCACAGTATTTTGCTTGTGTAGCTAATCACTGTTGTTGGCTGGAATCAGCTAACTCAGCATGGGTCAGAAATGTCCTGGTCTGCATCACTCAGGGTGACACCAGGCCGTAGCAAATGACTAACTCTAGAATTCCTAAAACTGGTTAGCTGACAGACTTTATAAGTTGATTGATATTTGCCAGAAATGTTAGTGATTATGATTTTGAGGTCACTGGTCACTAAACATATCACAGAATGGAAAAACATTACAAACACACGAGGGGTAATTTTAACACAAAAGCAAAATACTGTGGATGCTGAAAATCCAAAATAAAAACAGAAAATGCTGGAAATACTCAGCGGGTCAGGCAGCATCTGTGGAGAGAGAAACAGAGTTAATGGGTTGGATTTTGCCAATGGGGAGCTTTTGGAGGCGGGACATAGAAACATAGATGATAGGAGCAGGAGTAGGCCATTCGGCCCCTCGAGCCTGCTCCGCCATTTAATGAGATCATGGCTGATCATCCAAATTCAGTACCCTGTCCCTGCTTTCTCCCCATATCCCTTGATCCCTTTAGCCTTAAGAAATATATCTAACTCCTTCTTGAATACATTTAATGAATTGGCCTCTACTGCCTTCTTTGGCAGAGAATTCCACAGGTTCACCACTCTCTGGGTGAAGAAATTCCTCCTCATCTCAGCCCTAAATGGCTTACCCCTTATCCTTAGACTGTGACCCCTGGTTCTGGACTCCACCACCATCAGGAACATCCTTCCTGCATCTAGTTTGTCTAGTCCTGTTAGAATTTTATAAGTTTCAATGAGATCCCCTCTCATTCTTCTGAACTCCAGCGAATATAAGCCCATTCGACCCAATCTCTCCTCGTACGTCATTCCTGCCATCCCAGGTATCAGTCTGGTGAATCTTCGCTGCACTCCCTCCATGGCAAGAACATCCTTCCTCAGATAAGGTAACCAAAACTGCACACAATACTCAAGGTGCGGTCTCACCAAGGTCCTGTACAACTGCAGCATCCTTGCTCCTGTACTCAAATCCACTCGCTATAAAGGCCAACATACCATTTGCCTTCTTAACCACCTGCTGCACCTGTATGCTTACCTTCAGCGACTGGTGCACAAGGACACCCAGGTCTCGTTGCACTTCCCCTTCTCCCAATCTATTGCCATTCAGATAATAATCTGCCTTCCTGTTTTTGCCACCAAAGTGGATAACCTCGCATTTATCCACATTATACTGCATCTGCCCAATCACCCAACCTGTCCAAATCATACTGGAGTTTCTCGGCATCCTCCTCACAGCACACACGCCCACCCAGCTTTGTGCCGTCTGCAAAGCGGGCTTAGCAGGCCAATTAAGGGAAAGCCGGTTACAGGTGACGTCAGCAAGTGATGTTTCATCGGTCAAGGACTCTTGACAGATGAAATGTCAGCGTTTGACGGCTCTGTGAAGCTGTCAAACACTGACAATCTGTCCTCTAAGTTGAGTCCTTCCACTCAGACTCAGTTAGAGATCTCTCCTGAGCAGAAAGCAGAGGCTGCAGCTTTTGACAGTTCAGCGGCCATTGTGCTTTCTGTGCCGGTGAGATGAGGGACTCCCGAGACCTAAAGGGATGAAGCCTGCAGGAAGAAGTAAAGGTAAGTAAAACTTATTAAAACACTCACCTCACACACTTACCTCTCCACACTTGCACCCATCACTCACCTGCACACTGGACATCTTGACCCCTCCGACCCCCGCAGACCCACAGCTCGCCTCGTTGACCCTGGCGAGGTTCGGAGCCGTCGGGAAGCCCGAACTTTAGGGCTCAAAATAGGGATTATCCAAAAAACTGCCTGTTAACTACCTGTTAACAGACAGTTAATTGGCACTAATCTCCTTCCCGCCTCCAGGAGACGGGACCCAGCGCGGGGCGGGATGGGTACCCGCCCCCAGATTCTGCCATTTTCCCGGCAGTCCCGCCTCCCCAGGGCTGGCAAAATTCCCCCCAATGTTTCAGGTCGATGACCTTTCGTCAGAACATTTTAACTTTGCGTGATAGTGTAAAAATGGGCAGTATTGAATCAGCCACTCTCTCTCTCGATTGAAGTCAATGGAATTTAAGATCGGGAGAGATGTCTACCGGGCAGCTGATCCGGTAGCGCCCGTTTTACTCTTATCGCCCAAAGTCAAAAAGTGTGGGATCAGTACAATAAATCACATATGCAAATTTATTCAAACAATCCTATCATCAAACCTCAGACCACAAGAAGAACCAGTCATTCTTCTCAGATAGAAAAAAAACAGGATGCTAGAAGCCTGAAATGAATACAGACAATGCTAGAAACACAGAGCAGCACCTGCGGTGGGAAAGGCTGAAAAAATGATTCCAGTGGAGGCCCCTTGTCAGAAATCTCACATGTTGCAACAAGGTAGGAAACATAACGCACTTTCTAAAAGATTCTAACATGGTGATGCCTAGCCTTCTTGTCCTTGTTGGTGCATACGTGCACATCATGGGGCAAATTAAATTTAAACCCATATTGCCATTAATATGCATATACTGTACCCTGAGTTGGTGATGCTAACAGGTTTTGCTATCATGATTTAAGATTTAGCCACCAAATAGGCACCAGCATTAGAATAGCCCTTTGGAAAACTGCAGGCTCCTGATATTCAAACATGACAAACCAGTGAATGAATAGAACTCATCTGACGGCGCTCATGGACTTGCTTGCTCAGGACTGCACATGGTCTGTGGGTCACACTTTGGACACCATGTTCGAAATGATTGTATTCTCAATGCTATGATAAAGTGTTAGAATTAAGAATCAGCAACGATGTACATTAAATGGCTTCTACAGCAGCACAAAGACAGCCCACCACACCCCTCCCAGACACAGCAACAACAATAACTTGTAATTATACGTCCCCTTTCAATGTAGTAAATCGTCCCAAGGTGCTTCACAGGAGCGTTATCAAACAAAACTTGACACCAAGCCACATAAGGAGATATTGGGACAGGTGGGGGAAAAAAGCTTGGTCAAAGAGGTAGGTTTTAAGGAGCATCTTAAAGGATGAGAGCGAGGCGGAGAGGTTTAAGGAGGGAATTCCAGGGCTTAGAGCCCAGGCAGCTGAAGGCACGGCCACCAATGTTGCTGCGATGAAAATCGGAGGGGGTGCGCAAGAGGCCAGAATTGGAGGAGTGTTCTTGGGTTGTAGGGCTGAAGGACAACAACAAGATAAGAAACATAAATATTTTAGCACGGTTGGAAACACTATTCTCAACAACAGCATGCAGCACAGTAGTTGTATCTCCCAGGTTCAGAGGTCACTTGGCATTGAATGGCTGGGCCCGTGGCCTCTGTGTGCATCCATCACGTTGGAGCTGCTTGATGTCCTGTCACCTCCTGAACACAGGCATAAACTTAACCATTCTCTGCTGCCAGTTTCTGTAAGTATGCAACAGGAAACGAGGGAAACTTTGAACAGCAGGTTTTATTCAACCCATCCATCAAGCCTCCTACACTACTGTTTGAAAAAAAACACATGTAATATTACTCAGTATTAAGCAGTGGTTTGAAATCACAGTATTCATTGCAACCAGTCACTAAAGATTTCAGATTCTTACTCCATTACAATGTGACAACTAAATGGTTGTGATTGGTTAATTGATCTATCTGTGCTTTCTCCGACACCACCAATGCAACTGTAATACCTGAGCTAATAGCAGCAGTGAGTCTTGTGTATTGGGGCCCATTCCCAACAAGGTACTTATCCAGCTCCCTTTTCACAGAGATAAGCAACTCAGCATTAACTGCTTCTGCCAGGAGTCTTTCCCATATTCACTGCTCTGTACTGAAATCCAGCAACACCCGAGTAATATCCAAAAGCACCAAATGCACAACCAGAAACGAATGTCCTGCATAAACTATCATCCTTTTTTATACTACTATCTTGTGCTCACTGACCTACATTGGCTCCCAGTTAAGCAACGCCTCGATTTTAAAATTCTCATCCTAGTTTTCAAATCCCTCCATAGCCTCGCCCCTCCCTATCTCTGTAATCTCCTCCAGCCCTATAATCCCCCGAGATCTCCGTGCTCTGCCAAGTCTGGCTTCTTGAACATCCCTAATTTTAATCGCTCCACCATTGGTGGCCGTGCCTTTAGCTGCCTAGGTCATAAACTCTGGAATTTCCTGCCCAAACCTCTCCGCCTCTCTACCTCTCCTTTAAGACGCTCCTTAAAACCTACCTCTGAACAAACGTTTGGTCACCTGTCCTAATAACTCCTTATGTGGCTCGGTGTCAAATTTTGTTTTTTGATAACGCTCTTGTGAAGTGCCTTGGGACATTTTATTACGTTAAGGGTGTTATATAAATGTAAGTTGTTGTATTTTAAATACTAACATACATGGCACAACTGGAAAGAGCAGCTAATTGCAGATCAGTGTATGTAAAATAATCCAACCTACGGCTAGGTACTATAACTCACCCCTCCTTCAGGCTTATTGCTTTATTAACACTCAATCAATTACTGTATTGGTCCATTGGTCCTAGTTGTTTATTTAGCAGTGTCTCTCCTGCTGCAGGGCTCTTTACATTGGAGCAGTGAATTCTCTCAGTGTCCGCGACAAGATTCCCCTCAATCAACAGCACCAAGAAAAAATAGATTAGCTATTCATCTGATGGCTGTTTATGGGAGGTTACTGGCACAGAATGGCTGTCACACTTGACCACCTCCCAACAGTCACTACACTCAAAGAAAATTCAGTGTGTGACTTGTTTTTGAAACGCTTTGAAGGCGTTATATAAATGAATGCCTATCTTCCTTTTTCATGTCCATGAGGTACTTGATATTGAAGTAAATGGAATGTCTTTCTTATTTGGATTTCAGATAAGATGAAGCCATAGCAAAGTGAGAGGACAACGATACAAAGACAGTGGCTCATCCAACGTAAAACGTTTCTCCAGTGTTCTTGCCATGGAGGCGGTGGTTATAGTAGCAATTGGGGTCCTTGCGACAATCTTTCTGGCCTCCTTTGTGGCTCTTGTGGTTGTCTGCAGACACCGCTATTGTCAGCCCAGCAACCTATTGCACCAGTTCGACTCGAAGTAAGTGCCAACCAGGCCTGAGGCCTAGTCCAATTTGAAATTGGTTCAGTTCATTTTAATGCAGTTTAATATCTGCTCTATGCAAGTGACATTGTAAGTACTGCGAGAACCTGCTAATTCACAGGGGGGGACTGTCAGTCCAAAGGGATTTCATAGGTTTAATACAGTGCTTTCACTACTGCAATGGATGCTGGGTAGTCTGAGCTCCATACCATATGGAAATTAGCTGCTGCATTTGCCTACATGACACTGACTACATTTAAAATAAGTTCAATGGATTTGAAACATTTTGGGACATCCCCTAAGGATGTGAAAGGCGCTATATAAATGCCAACTCTTCCTTCCTTTCACATTCTCTCACTGTCCACAGTGGAAGTGTGAGATTGCAGTCAGCAAGCTCCAGTGTATTACCTTTACCAGCTGCGGGAGAGCTAATAGGCCTGATTCTACACCACTTTACCTGCACCTAGCCAAATATTCAGCATCAATCAGTGCATTTATCATGCACCTCAAGGAGTTTGAGCATTTAATTATACAAGAGTTAAAGTATTAGCATTTCCGCTAATTTACAAAATGCAACATTAATTTAAAAGCAGTAATTTATGTCTCCAAATGTTTCTTGGCCTTTGGAAAACAGCCTGAAGTTTGTTAAAGTGCAGGCTTTATCTTAAAGGAAACACTTGATGTGCCTGTGTGTGGAAAGGCTGTGATTTCTCAAGCTGATATCTACAGTTTGGACCACACCTCCCAGCTCAGCGTCAACGAGCTGGGTTAAATATTAGCAAAACGTTGGTAGCTCTGTTTACTTAAAGACCTTGGTTCTCATCTGAGATAAGCAATGAATCATGAGCCTTAAGTCATCAAATAATAGACGACTGGCTCACTGAGTGGAGAGTGTTGACATGAAAATTCTCAATGGTGACTAGAAATTCTGAAAACACGAATCTAGCTAATAAAAAAACAACAGAGAAATCGGTTCATTAAAGGAATAGCACCAGGTTTTTTAAACTGCACCAATGGTCATTGCTGGGCAAATCGCTTTTGCTAAAGACTTCCTTTATGAAGGGAGTGTCTTTCAGGAGATTCTCACTGCTGTAACACCTGGTGACAGCCTCCCTCTGCTGGATGTATAGAAGGACGAAGCTCTGACACAGCCTGCTCCTGATACCATTGTGGGAGAATCACATACAAACCCCACAAAGGAGCTGACAGTGCCCAGCTCTGTGTCAATGGATTAATGCTAGGATATCCCGTGGCTGTTTTTATTCCCCCCTCCATCCTGACCAGATTTTCTGACATTTCTTGCTGCTTGGCAGTTTCAAGTGGCAATGCAGTGGCCATTTTTTCTTAATCATGCATGTTATAGCCTTTGACCTGTAACATGCCACCTTGGCTCAGTTGGTAAGCCTCTTGCCCCTGGGGCAGTGGGTTGTGCGTTTGAATCCCACACCAGGCCGTGAGGTGATTAATCCAGGCCGACGCTCCAGTGCAGTGTGGAGGGATCTCCGCTGCCCTGTCGGAGGCTCTGCCCTTTAGCTGAGGTGTTAACCTGAGATGCTATCTGCCTGCGCAGGTGAAAGTTAAAGATCCCATGGCAATATTTGAAGAGCAGGTGTCCTGCTCAACACCAAAAACCTCACTCCACCAAAAACACTGGACATCCATCTTAGTGCCGTTCACCGTTATTTTAATCAAAGTAGCCACTGTATTATTGATTAAAACTTAACCAGCAGAAAGTTTAAAAACCTGTCTCGGCCAGTGGAAAAATGACCCTAGCCAATAGTACAGGAAACTTTGTGCTATCCGGCACCGACGGGACCGAGCTGTTGCCATCCCATCAAAACTGCCGGACAAACCAGCGCTAATGTTGAAACATACGGAGATTTCGAGCTCCGTATCTGGCAACAAACCCTGTACAGCTTCTAAACAGTCGGCCGTACCTTGCAAGCGTCTCTGTAGCTTAGCAACAGCTTCAGCGAGACCTTGCAGAGCCTGACTGGTGAAAAAAAAGCAACGAAAAGAAAAAAAATCTAACGAAACGGCTCCTGATTTTTGCCGGTGGCTCGAGCATTCCGGACAGTTAACCTCCGGATAAACCAAAGTTTCCTGTAGCATAATCTGTTGTAAATAAACCCAGGGCCCATTCCTACTCTTTAAGCCACAGCTTAAGTGAGTCGTGCTATACAGGCGTCACGATGAAACATGGACCCAGACTAATTTCTACACCAAAACATTGGAAAGGTATTCAACCGCAGCCAAGCCCTTCCCTAAGATCCACACACATCCATTTCCACCAGGGATCATTGGTAGCAGCCAAGGCTTGGAACCCTTGTCAATATCCCCCCTGCTAACCCAGGAGCACCGAGGCTAATTGTAGCACCCTACTTCCACCCCGGCTGAAATCAACTACCTTAGACTGAGGATTGATACTTAATCTGCCCAACTCAGCTACTCACTGCCGTAACCATTAGTGTTGCCCCCAGATGTATTATTCCAAGTTTGCGATTTACCTAATGGTTTGTTTTGTCTCACAGGCCTACAGTGGATCTGATTGGTGCAATGGAGACCCAGAGTGAGCCCTCAGAACTGGAACTGGATGATGTTGTTATCACAAACCCTCACATTGAGGCAATCCTGGAAAACGAAGACTGGATAGAGGATGCCTCGTATGTACAGAGAGCACGGACTTTTATGTCATTGCTGATTTACCAACGCTGCCTGAACAAACACTGAGCTAATCTTTCTCATGAGCTAAGGACAAAGACCATTAAATGTTTTGTATTCCCCACTAGCCCCAGACCTTCTGTATCCAAAGAGCAGGTGGGTCGCCTGCCTTTAGGAGACCAAAGACTTGGCTAGTACTTCAGTGCAGTACTGAGGGAGTGCTGCACTGTCGGAGGTGCCGCCTTTTAGATGAGATATTAAACTGAGGCCCTAACTGCCTGCTCAGGTGGACTTAAAAGACCCCATGGCACTATTTCGAAGATGAGCAGGGGAGTTCTCCCCGGTGTCCTGGCCAATATTTATACCTCAACCAACATCACTAAAAAAACAGATTACCTGGCATTATCTCATTGGTGTTTGTGGGAGCTAGCTGTGCTCAAATTGGCTGCCACCTGTCCTACATTACAACAGTGACTACAGTTCAAAATTACTTAATTGGCTGTAAAGCGCTTTAAGATGTCCTGGGATTGTGAAAGGCGCTACAGAAATGCAAGTTCTTTCTTTCTTTAGTTACCAGGAGATGAACAAGAGCAGCTCAGTGGCAAATCCCCATTTGATTTTCCTTCCTCCGTCCCCATCCCATGTCAGGATGTGCTTGGCATCTGTTTGGTGTCTCCTCGCAGTAGTCAGGCTGAGATTAGGGACTCACCAGGGCTGAGGGATTGTTTCTAGGTGCCCATAGTCCAATCTGTGACATGAGCCTTGATTTTCCCACTTGGGGTTATTTCAACGCAAGCGGTGACCTCTTTGAAATTAGTGGGTTACTGCTGGTGTTAAACTAATGCTGAACAGAAAATCGAGCCCATCTTCGTGCGCTAAAGCTGTGCCAACTTGTGTAGGACTTTATAAGGTGATTGATGCAATTTTGTGAGGGGGATTTTTTTACAATGATTTGAATCTGAATTTAGCCTGTAACGGCACGTGGCTGATAAAGCCCTACTAACAGTGGAGGAGTCCTCCTGCTTCGGGTTTTATATCACTGGTTTTCAACAGTACTTAAAATGGTACTAGAAGTCAACAGTAATCAAAGACTGTGAACTCCTGGCTTCCGATGACTGCATTCATACAAATATAGATCAGGAACATGTCCCTAACATCTGTCTGAGGCTGAACCACACTGTACGCAACCTTGGTGTCATATTTGACCTTGAAATGAGCTTCCGACCACATATCCGCAGCATAACAAAGACCGTCTAATTCCACCTCCGTAACATCGCCCGTCTCCGCCCCTGCCTCAGCTCATCCGCTGCTGAAACCCTCACCCATGCCTTTGTTCCCTCTAGACTTGACTATTCCAACGCACTCCTGGCTGGCCTCCCACATTCCACCCTATGTAAACTTGAGGTCATCCAAAACTTGGCTGCCCGTGTCCTAACTTGCACCAATTCCTGTTCGCCCATCCCCCCTGTGCTCGCTAACCTACATTGGCTCCCGGTTAAGCAACGCCTCGATTTCAAAATTCTCATCCTTGTTTTCAAATCCCTCCATGGCCTCGCCCCTCCCTATCTCTGTAATCTCCTTCAGCCCCACAACCCCCCCGAGATATCTGCGCTCCTCTAATTCTGCCCTCTTGAGCATCCCTGATTATAATCGCTCCACCATTGGTGGCCGTGACTTCTGTTGCCTGGGCCCTAAGCTCTGGAATTCCCTGCGTAAACCGCTCCGCCTCGCTACCTCTCTTTCCACCTTTAAGACGCTCCTTAAAACCTACCTCTTTCACCAAGCTTTTGGTCACCTGCCCTAATTTATTCTTATGTGGCTCGGTGTCAAATTTTTTGTCTTAAAATACTCCAGTGAAGCGCCTTGGGATGTTTTACTGCGTTAAAGGAGCTATATAAATACAAGTTGTTGTTGTTATTGTTGTAGTTTTAAAAAGTAACACTTCTACAAAATGTAAAGAAAAATACTGAAAATCTGAAACAAAACACAAAATGCTATAAATACACAGGAGGTAAATCAGTGTCTGTAAAGAGGTTAGTGCTTTGGATATTTTGTTTGTGTTTCTATAATGTGTGGCAAACTGGGCACTTCTGGCTAGCTGAGCGTGTCTGTCTACGTGTGATTGAACTCTATATGTGAATGTGTGTAACTGAAATAGACTCTCCTCTTTTCTAGGGGTTTGGTGTCACACTGCATTGAGATTCTTAAGGTAAGAATTGTGCCAGTCTTTATTTGAAACCAAGGTGAAGAGTTAAGGCTTATATTCGGAACATCGGAATAGGAATAGGCCATTCAATTCGATCATGGCGGACCTGTACCTCAACTCCATTTACCCGCCTTCGCTCCATATCCCTCGACACCCTTACCTAACAAAAATCTATCTGTTTCAGTCTTGAAAGCTCAAATTGACCCAGCATCCACAGCCTTTTGGGGGGAAAGAGTTCCAAATTTCGACTACCTTTATGTGAAAAAGTGCTTTCGGATTTCCCTCCTAAATAACCTATTTCTAAGCTTAAGATTATGGCCTCTTATTCTGGATTGCCCTACCAGAGGACAATAGTTTCTGTGTCTACCCTGTCGAATCCCTTTATCATTTTATTGCAGGACATCTGCGAGTGTAGGAGAAAGGATGAATTAGAAAGTTGTGGCATATTTCTTCAAAAGGTGAAGTTGAGCACTGTGAAACTAATCGCTAAATCGTAAGCGCCAGAACTTCGGGTCCCCACGGGTGAGTATGCGCTGGGTACTCACGCGTAGGCCCAACAAAAGTGCCGGTTCCGTGTATGCACTGCGCATGCGCGGGAAACCGGAACTTCCGTTCCCTTAAAGGAAGGGGTTCAGAGGTCGAACGCGTGCGCCAGAGAGGCAGCGCGTACGCCTGGAACTCCCGTTTTTTTTGCAGCTTTCTCCGGGAGGGTAAGTCTCCAGGAGCTACGCTTGTAAAAAGCAGTCGCAAGGCCTGCTTTTAACAAGGTAAGTAGTGAATTAAGTTAAATTAAAACATTTTTTCCACAGGTTTATTATTTTTAAATACTTTAAAGAAAGGTAAGTTTATTTTTAGCCCCGTTAGAAACTGTAATTAATTTTTTCAAAAATTTTAATTATTTTTTAAAATAGTTATTTTATGTAATTTATAGTTATTTTTAAAATGTGATTTAAAAAAAAAAATTATTTGAAGTTTTAGTGATGTTTTCGGGCTGAATTGTATTCATAGATTTGACAGATTCCCTGCTCCGACTGGCTCTCCATGGCCCACGTGATCCCAGGGGATGCTTCGAACTAACTGCGCCCCTGGGATACGCGAGCACTGCGCGCCGGCAGTTGGAGCAGGCCCAGGATCGGAATCCCACGCGGGCCCACAGCACAACGGCTGGCGCGCTAGGTAAGTGCAGGTCGGGGGCTTACACCCACACAGAAACAGGCCATTCGGCCCAACAGGTCCATGCCGGAGTTTATGCTCCACACGAGCCTCCTCCCACCCCTCTTCATCTAATCCCATCAGCATATCCTTCTATTCCTTTCTCCCTCATGTGCTTACTTAGTTTTCCAATTGTATTCAGTATATCTAACAGTTGGTGAAAGTCTACAAACCAGGCAGATACAGAATGAGATCACATGCAAACGATCCAGACCAGATATATTTTTCTTTCATCATTTGGAGTTCACACCTGTCGCGTCTCCGCTGGCATCTGAACTCACCCCGGGTTAGGGGTAATAATATGAACCAGAATGTTGGAGAGGAACCAGAGGGACATTATGCTGGAACCGATGGTGAGAGTGTGTGTATTTGATAAATCCTGGCACTGGATGAAAGATTGACGTAACAAACACCCAACAATATTTTTAATTAGAAAAGCAAAATGTGACACCTGAGGCAAATTTTGTTTTGGAATTTTTAGAGTGTTTGCTTTGGGGGTTTAAGAGAGGCCAATCTTCACTGATGCTGATCCTTCTGATGATTTGGATCTACATTTTGTTTTACAGATATGTCACACTCTAACCGAGAAACTTGTTGCCATGACGATGGGATCAGGGGCAAAGATTAAATCGCCAGCCAGGCTGAGTGACATAATCGTGGTGGCAAAGAGGATTAGTCCAAGGTGAGAGGGACCTATCTCTGGATTGCACAACTGAGCAGCTCAAAGCACTTTGTTATCGGCGTGTAGACATTAATAAATAGGATGAATCTGCGGAGCAGACCTTCCCACAGTGATGGGTTTAAAGGGCCACTGCCATAAGGAGGTGACATATATGGTGGAAATTGGGTTGGTGCAGTGAGTTAGACACAAGCCTTTCATTTCTGGGATGAGGAGCATTCCCTGTGTCTCCCGAGTGGCTCCAGAGAAAAGTTCAGGGGCCGTGACTTCAAATCAGCCTGAAACCTGCTCCTAAACCACAGGACCCCAGGAAACCAGGAAACACCCTGGGATGGCATAACAGAACTTCTCAGTTTCCACCTCCACTTTATCACTTCCTTTCACAGTCGTAAACACTTGAACCAGATCTGCCTCCTCTCCCCATCTTCATTTTCCTATTGAAAATAAATTTCACAGCACCGAGGTATTGTACCTATCTCAATTCACTTTATTTTTCAGCAATGCCTATTAATTAAGTTGAAAGCTACTTTTTCCTGGAAAGTCTTGACAGTGTGTTGGAAACTGTAATTCAAAGAGGAAATTTCACGCAAGGGAAAGAACCAGGAATCCTAAGTATTTATGCCATAATCATTTTAAAACTGATTTGTTCTTTACCTAAAACTAATTGCATGGCTGATAGGAATTCAGTCAAGTAAATGTGGTAGGATGACATGGCCAAGCGGACTGCTCTCAATGCAGTGGGTCTTGTTTAGAGACTAGTCACGGGCTCTTTTTTTACATTAACTAATGATTTACTGATAAGGGCACAATGTTGTGCATTCTATTATGGGAAGGATATAATAGCAATGGAAAAGGTACAGTGTAGATTCACTAGAATGTTACCAAAGATGAGGGGTTACAATAATGAAGAGAGAAGTGAGGACTTTGTCACTGAAACTGATAAGAATAAGGGGTATCTTAAAGATCATGAAGAGTTATAAATTTGTTTCCACTGGTTGGTGAGATGGTAACAAGAGGACACAAATTTAAGATAATCAAAATCATTTGGCTATGCATCCCAAAACTCTATTTACGTTGTTTAAACATTATTAAACATAAAGCTAGGCTGACACTCCAGTGCAGTGCTGAGGGAGTGCTGCACTGTCGGAGGTGCCGTCTTTCGGATGAGACGTTAAACCGAGGCCCCGTCTGCGCTCTCAGGTGGACGTAAAAGATCCCATGGCGCTATTTTGAAGAAGAGCAGGGGAGTTATCCCCAGTGTCCTGGCCAATATTTCTCCCTCAAACAACATAACAAAAACAGATTATCTGGTCATTATCACATTGCTGTTTGTGGGAGCTTGCTGTGCGCAAACTGGCTGCCGCGTTTCCCACATTACAACAGTGACTCCACTTCAAAAAGTACTTAATTGGCTGTAAAGCCTCTTTGAGATGTCCGGTGAGTGTGAAAGGCGCTATGGGAAAATCGTGGAATCTATTATAAAGGATGCAAAAACTGGGCACTTAGAAACTAAAAGTAAGATTGGGCAGAGTCAACATGGATTTATGAAAGGGAAATCCTGTTTGACAAAGCTATTGGAGCTCTTTGAGGATGTAACTAGTAGGGTAGACAAAGGGGAACCGGTAGATGTGGTGTATCTGGCTTTTCAGAAGGCCTTCGATAAGGTCCCACACAAGAGGTTGGTGAACAAAATTAGGGTACATGGAATTGGGGGTAATATACTAGCATGGATTGAGAATTAGTTAACAGACAGAAAACAAAGAGTAGGGATAAACGGGTCTTTTTCAGGATGGCAGGCTGTGACTAGTTGGGCACCGCAAGGATCGGTGCTTGGGCCCCAGCTATTCACAATCTATATCAATGATTTGGATGAGGGGACTAAATGTAATATTTCCAAATTTGCTGATGATACAAAGCTAGGTGGCAGTGTCAGTTGCGAAGAGGATGTGAAGAGGCTTCAAGGAGATAGCGACAGACTCAGTGAGTGAGTGAGAACATGGCAAATGGAATATAATGTAGATAAATGTGAAGTTATCCACTTTGGTAGAAAAAACAGAAGGGCAGAGTATTTCCTATATGGTGAAAGATTGGGGAATGCAGATGCTCAAAGGGACCTGGGTGTCCTTGTACATGAGTCACTGAAAGTGAATGTGCAGGTGCAGCAAGCCATTAGGAAGGCAAATGGTATGCTGGCCTTCATTACAAGAGGATTTGAGTACAGGAGTAAAGAAGTCTTACTCCAATTATATAGGGCCTTGGTGAGACCACACCTGGAGTACTGTGTACAATTTTGGTCTCCTTACCTAAGGAAATATATACTTACCATAGAGGGAGTGCAACAAAGGTTCACGAGATTGATTCCTGGGATGGCGGGACTGTCGTATGAGAAGAGATTGAGTAAACTAGGCCTGTATTCTCTTGAATTCAGAAGAATGAGAGGGGATCTCATTGAAGCGTACAAAATTATTACAGGGCTTGATAGGGTGGATGCTGGGAGAATGTTTCCCTTGGCTGGGGAGTCTAGAAACAGGGGCCACAGCCTCAGGATAAAGGGTAGGCCATTCAGGACTGAGATGAGAAGAAATTTCTTCACACAGAGGGTGGTGAATCTTTGGAATTCTCTACCCCAGAGGGCTGTGGAGGCTCAGTCATTGGGTATATTCAAAACAGAAGTCGATAGATTTCTGACTAGTAAGGGCATCAAGGGATATGGCGATAGGGCCGGTGAATGGAATTGAGGCAGAAGATCAGCCATGATCTCATTGAATGGCGGAGCAGGCTCGAAGGGCCGAATGGCCGACTCCTGCTCCTATTTCTTATGTTCATATATAAATGCAAGTTCATTCTTTCTTTCTATTACATTTATTTACTGCTGTCTGTAAGGAGCGAATTCCGCAAGTTCGGTCTCCGCAGTAAAACATTTCTTTTCTTTCCTGTTCACTGTTAGGGTGGATGATGTCGTGAGGTCGATGTACCCTCCGCTGGATCCCAAGCTCCTGGATGCCAGGTCTGCAGTGGTTTCTATTGCTTCCTAAATGTTAACCTATCAGCTTTTATAAAACTTTATATAACGTGCGACATACCTCTCAATCTGCAATATGTTGAATGGGTGGAAGAACTGCACTTGGATAGGAGCGTAGTTTGCTGCACAATTAGACCAGCAGCTGATTTTACTGGTGTGGGAGTCTTGCATGTCACTCGCGCTTTTCTCGAGAGCACTGTTTAATGTTGGGACATCTCGATTGAAACAGGCCATTCGATAGATGTGTGAGTGTGTGTGTGTGTGTGTGAGTGTGTGTGTGTGGGGTGTGTGTGTGTGGTGTGTGTGTGTGTGTGGTGTGTGTGTGTGTGTGTGTGGTGTGTGAGTGTGTGGTGTGTGTGTGTGGTGTGTGTGGTGTGTGTGTGTGAGTGTGTGGTGTGTGAGTGTGTGGTGTGTGAGTGTGTGTGGTGTGTGGTATGTGTGTGGGGTGTGTGTGTGTGGTGTGTGAGTGTGTGTGGTGTGTGGTGTGTGTGTGTGGTGTGTGGTGTGTGTGTGTGTGGTGTGTGGTGTGTGTGTGTGTGGTGTGTGGTGTGTGTGTGTGTGGTGTGTGTGTGTGGTGTGTGTGTGTGTGGTGTGTGAGTGTGTGTGGGGTGTGTGTGAGTGTGTGTGTGTGTGTGTGGTGTGTGAGTGTGTGTGGTGTGTGTGTGTGTGTGTGTGGTGTGTGAGTGTGTGTGTGTGTGTGTGTGTGTGTGTGTGTGTGTGGTGTGTGAGTGTGTGTGTGTGTGGTGTGTGTGTGTGTGTGTGTGGTGTGTGAGTGTGTGTGTGGTGTGTGTGTGTGTGTGTGTGTGGTGTGTGAGTGTGTGTGTGGGGTGAGTGTGTGTGTGGTGTGTGTGTGTGTGGTGTGTGGTGTGTGTGTGTGTGGTGTGTGTGTGTGGTGTGTGTGTGTGTGGTGTGTGAGTGTGTGTGTGTGGTGTGTGAGTGTGTGTGTGTGTGGTGTGTGTGTGTGTGTGTGTGGTGTGTGAGTGTGTGTGTGTGTGTGTGGTGTGTGTGTGTGGTGTGTGTGAGTGTGTGTGGTGTGTGGTGTGTGTGTGTGTGTGTGTGTGTGTGTGTGGTGTGTGAGTGTGTGTGGTGTGTGTGTGTGTGGTGTGTGTGTGTGGTGTGTGTGTGTGTGGTGTGTGTGTGGGGTGTGTGTGTGTGGTGTGTGAGTGTGTGTGGTGTGTGTGTGTGGTGTGTGTGGTGTGTGTGTGTGGTGTGTGTGTGTGTGTGTGTGTGGTGTGTGTGTGTGTGGTGTGTGAGTGTGGTGTGTGAGGTGTGTGTGTGTGGTGTGTGTGTGTGGTGTGTGTGTGTGTGTGTGTGTGTGGTGTGTGAGTGTGTGTGGGGTGTGTGTGTGGTGTGTGAGTGTGTGGTGTGTGTGTGTGGTGTGTGTGTGTGTGTGTGTGTGGTGTGTGAGTGTGTGGTGTGTGTGTGTGGTGTGTGTGTGTGGTGTGTGAGTGTGTGGTGTGTGTGTGGTGTGTGTGTGTGGTGTGTGTGGTGTGTGTGTGTGGTGTGTGTGGTGTGTGTGTGTGTGGTGTGTGAATGTGTGTGGGGTGTGGGTGTGAGTGTGTGGTGTGTGAGTGTGTGTGAGTGTGAGTGTGGTGTGTGTGAGTGTGTGTGTGGGGTGTGTGTGTGAGTGTGTGGTGTGTGTGTGTGTGTGTGGGGTGTGTGTGTGAGTGTGTGGTGTGTGTGTGTGTGTGTGTGTGAGTGTGTGTGTGTGGTGTGTGTGTGTGTGTGTGTGTGGTGTGTGTGTGTGTGTGTGTGTGTGGTGTGTGAGTGTGTGTGTGTGGTGTGTGTGGGGTGTGTGTGTGTGGTGTGTGTGGGGTGTGTGTGTGAGTGTGAGTGTGTGTGTGTGTGTGAGTGTGTGTGGTGTGTGAGTGTGTGTGTGTGGTGTGTGTGTGTGTGTGTGAGTGTGTGTGTGTGTGGGGTGTGTGAGTGTGTGTGTGTGTGTGTGTGGGGTGAGTGTGTGAGTGTGTGAGTGTGTGGTGTGTGTGTGAGTGTGTGTGGGGTGAGTGTGTGAGTGTGTGTGGGGTGAGTGTGTGAGTGTGTGTGTGTGTGTGGGGGGGGTGAGTGTGTGTGGGGTGAGTGTGTGAGTGTGTGTGTGTGGGGTGAGTGTGTGTGGGGTGAGTGTGTGAGTGTGTGTGTGTGGGGTGAGTGTGTGTGGGGTGAGTGTGTGAGTGTGTGTGTGTGTGGGGTGAGTGTGTGAGTGTGTGTGTGTGTGGGGTGAGTGTGTGTGTGGGGTGAGGGTGAGTGTGTGAGTGTGTGAGTGTGTGGTGTGTGTGTGTGTGTGTGGGGGGTGTGTGTGTGTGTGTGTGTGTGTGGGGTGAGTGTGTGAGTGTGTGTGGGGTGAGTGTGTGAGTGTGTGAGTGTGTGTGTGGGGGGTGAGTGTGTGTGGGGTGAGTGTGTGTGTGTGTGGGGTGAGTGTGTGTGGGGTGAGTGTGTGTGGGGTGAGTGTGTGAGTGTGTGTGTGTGGGGGGTGAGTGTGTGAGTGTGTGTGAGTGTGGGGTGTGTGTGTGAGTGTGTGTGTGTGGGGTGTGTGTGTGGGGGGTGTGTGTGTGGGGGGGGTGAGTGTGTGAGTGTGTGAGTGTGTGTGGGGTGAGTGTGTGAGTGTGTGTGTGGGGGGTGAGTGTGTGTGGGGTGAGTGTGTGAGTGTGTGTGTGTGGGGTGAGTGTGTGTGGGGTGAGTGCGTGGGGTGAGTGTGTGTGGGGTGAGTGTGTGAGTGTGTGTGTGTGTGGGGTGAGTGTGTGTGGGGTGAGTGTGTGAGTGTATGTGGGGTGAGTGTGTGAGTGTGTGTGTGTGGGGGGTGAGTGTGTGAGTGTGTGGTCTGTGAGTGTGTGTGTGGGGGGTGAGTGTGTGTGGGGTGAGTGTGTGAGTGTGTGGGGTGTGTGTGTGAGTGTGTGTGTGTGGGGTGTGTGTGGGGTGTGTGGGGTGTGTGTGTGTGGGGGGTGAGTGTGTGAGTGTGTGTGTGTGGGGGGTGAGTGTGTGAGTGTGTGTGTGTGAGTGTGTGTGTGTGTGTGAGTGTGTGTGTGTGGGGGGTGAGTGTGTGAGTGTGTGTGTGTGTGGGGTGTGTGTGTGTGGGGTGTGTGGGGTGTGTGTGTGTGGGGTGTGTGGGGGGTGTGTGGGGTGTGTGTGTGTGGGGTGTGTGTGTGTGGGGTGTGTGGGGTGTGTGTGTGTGGGGTGTGTGGGGTGTGTGTGTGTGGGGTGTGTGTGAGTGTGAGTGTGTGTGTGTGTGTGTGTGTGAGTGTGAGTGTGTGTGTGTGTGAGTGTGTGTGTGGTGTGTGTGTGTGTGTGTGTAGTGTGTGTGTGGTGTGTGAGTGTGTGTGTGTGGGGTGTGTGAGTGTGTGAGTGTGTGTGTGTGTGGGGTGAGTGTGTGAGTGTGTGAGTGTGTGGTGTGTGTGTGTGTGAGTGTGTGTGTGGTGTGTGTGTGTGTGTGTGGTGTGTGTGAGTGTGTGTGTGGTGTGTGAGTGTGTGTGTGTGTGAGTGTGTGAGTGTGTGTGTGTGTGGGGTGAGTGTGTGTGTGTGTGAGTGTGTGTGGTGTGTGAGTGTGTGTGTGGTGTGTGTGTGTGTGTGTGGTGTGTGTGAGTGTGTGTGTGGTGTGTGAGTGTGTGTGTGTGGGGTGTGTGAGTGTGTGAGTGTGTGTGTGTGTGGGGTGAGTGTGTGAGTGTGTGAGTGTGTGGTGTGTGTGTGTGTGTGTGTGGGGTGTGTGTGTGAGTGTGTGTGGGGTGAGTGTGTGAGTGTGTGGTGTGTGTGTGTGTGTGTGTGTGTGGGGTGTGTGTGTGAGTGTGTGTGGGGTGAGTGTGTGAGTGTGTGTGGGGTGAGTGTGTGAGTGTGTGTGTGTGTGTGTGGGGGGTGAGTGTGTGTGGGGTGAGTGTGTGATTGTGTGTGTGTGGGGTGAGTGTGTGAGTGTGTGTGTGTGGGGTGAGTGTGTGTGGGGTGAGTGTGTGAGTGTGTGTGGGGTGAGTGTGTGAGTGTGTGTGTGTGGGGTGTGTGTGTGTGGGGTGAGTGTGTGAGTGTGTGTGTGTGGGGTGAGTGTGTGTGGGGTGAGTGTGTGAGTGTGTGTGTGTGTGTGGGGTGAGTGTGTGTGGGGTGAGTGTGTGAGTGTGTGTGGGGTGAGTGTGTGAGTGTGTGTGTGTGTGGGGTGAGTGTGTGTGTGGGGTGAGGGTGAGTGTGTGAGTGTGTGAGTGTGTGAGTGTGTGGTGTGTGTGTGTGTGTGGGGTGTGAGTGTGTGTGTGTGTGGGGTGAGTGTGTGAGTGTGTGTGGGGTGAGTGTGTGAGTGTGTGAGTGTGTGAGTGTGTGTGTGGGGGGTGAGTGTGTGTGGGGTGAGTGTGTGAGTGTGTGTGGGGTGAGTGTGTGAGTGTGTGTGTGTGGGGGGTGAGTGTGTGTGGGGTGAGTGTGTGAGTGTGTGTGAGTGTGGGGTGTGTGTGTGGGGTGAGTGTGGGGTGTGTGTGTGGGGTGTGTGTGTGAGTGTGTGAGTGTGGGGTGTGTGTGTGGGGTGAGTGTGTGTGTGGGGTGAGTGTGTGTGTGGGGTGAGTGTGTGTGTGAGTGTGTGAGTGTGTGTGTGGGGTGAGTGTGTGTGTGGGGTGAGTGTGTGTGTGGGGTGAGTGTGTGTGTGAGTGTGTGAGTGTGTGTGTGGGGTGAGTGTGTGTGTGGGGTGAGTGTGTGAGTGGGGTGAGTGTGTGAATGTATGCGGCCGACTGCAAGGAGAAATGAGACTATTTGGTTGCCGCCCTTGGTGAAGGAAAAACAGAACTAGTGTTCTGGACATGGAGGCCGAGTGAGGGGCTGATGTGAGGAGGAGAGTGTATAAATTAATCTGATGCAAGTATTTAGCAATGATCCATAAACATTCAGCGGGTTAAAGGTCAGATGGTGGAAAATAATCTGCAGTGCTTAAGAATGGCCTATATGATGTTAAAGTTTCAGGGAGACGTTATAGGAATGAGCCACATACCCACAGGGATTTGGGGTCTGATGGTATGGAAGGAGTGATATACCAAGAGTGCTACAGAGGATGCTGGAGCTCCAGCAGACTGTCATTGAGCGATAAGGAGCTCGATTCTCCGCACAGTGAGCTGCCAAGCAGAGGCCTCAATGGGAGGGAGGGGGAATCAGTGGTTTAACTCCTCCAGGCCTGTTTTACTTATCTCCTGACAGACCACTAAAAGTAGCATTAGCCCAGCCCTTGGTGCACGTCTCACCTGTTTATTTTTTTGGCAGAGGCCTTGAAACAGTTTGCCAGCTCATTTTTTTTGCTCATGGAAGCAGAAATTTAGGAGAAGCAAACAGAAACACTAAATTGGAAAATAAATGATCTGCAGCCCTTAAAGTTTGATTCTACCGCTAGCACGCTGCCAATTGAAAACTATATGCACTTTAAGGCGCCTTTATATTGTGCCGGGGGGGCAAGGGGGACCTGCGATTTCTGTACAAAGTGTTGCTGTTCCTGAGGATAATCTGCTGGAAACCAGAGATTCACAATTCTCAGCAATAATAGTGAGGGAGGCAGGTTCGCACTGTTGCTTGTTAACAGAGACCAAAACCACAACTCCTGATCTCCATCACCACTGGCGCAGTGAAGTTTACAGAACAAATGGGAAACTGTTCAACCTCCGTCGCCTCCAGTCCAGATCCAAGGTCGTCCCATCCTCTGTCGTCGAATTACAGTATGCAGACGACGCTTGCGTCTGCGCTCACTCAGAGGTCGAACTCCAAACCATCGTCAACACCTTCACCGAAGCGTATGAGAGCATGGGCCTTACTCTAAACATCCGTAAGACAAAGGTCCTCTACCAACCTACCCCCGCCACACAGTACTGCCCTCCGATTATCAAAATCCATGACAAGACCTTGGACAACGTGGACCACTTTCCATACCTCGGGAGCCTACTGTCAACAAGGGCAGACGTCGACGACAAAGTACAACACCGCCTTCAGTGTGCCAGTGCAGCCTTCGGTCGCCTGAGGAAGAGAGTGTTTGAAGACCAGGACCTCAAACCCGGCAGTAAGCTCATGGTCTACAGAGCAGCAGTGATACCCGCCCTGCTGTACGCCTCAGAGACATGGACCATGTACAGCAGGCATCTCAAAGCACTGGAGAGGTACCACCAACGCTGCCTCCGCAAGATCCTGCAAATCCATTGGCAGGATAGGTGCACCAACGTCAGTGTTCTTGCTCAGGCCAACATCCCCAGCATCGAAGCTTTGACCACGCTTGATCAGCTCCGATGGATGGGTCACATTGTCCGCATGCCCGATACGAGACTCCCAAAACAAGCGCTCTACTCGGAGCTCCGGCACGGCAAGAGAGCCCCAGGTGGGCAGAGGAAACGCTTCAAGGACACCCTCAAAACCTCCTTGAAAAAGTGTAACATCCCCACCGACACCTGGGAATCCCTGGCCCAAGACCGCACAAAGTGGAGGAGAAGCATCCGGGAAGGCGCCAAACACCTCGAGTCTCTTCGCCGGGAGCAAGCGGAAGCCAAGCGCAGGCAGCGCAAGGAGCGCATGTCAACCCAAGCACCCCACCCACCCGCCCCTTCAACCACTGTCTGCCCCACCTGTGACAGAGACTGTAGGTCCCGCATTGGACTCATCAGTCACCTGAGAACTCATTTTTAATGTGGAAGCAAGTCATCCTTAATTCTGAGGGACTACCTAAGATGAGAAGGTTGAGTTGTGTAACAACACTGTTGCAGCTGACACTCAGATGCCTGCCCATTTCTTTTCCTAATGTAAAAGCCCTTTAAGCAGTTAGGCAGCAGCTAATGATTTCATGCTGCAATTTCCAATAAACCTTACCTTACCACCGGCTGAGTTAAGACACCATCAGAAGTTAGAATGGTGCAAACCTGCTGTACCAATGAGGTGCTTTATGTCTGCTAATGATGTGAATATATGTTAATGATTATAGTGAATATGACATCATGCACTGGTGACTGTAAAGGCACAAAACAGAATCAAAAAAGGAATAAAAACAGAAAGAGGGAAAAATTCGGTTGGTTAGCGTTTCCCATTAGCGCCTCCGGGGGGCGCTAACGGCGAGCTAGGAACTTAGCGCCTGAGTGCGGCGATTTTAGCGCCGCTCACGAAATTGACCAGTCGTTTTGTGGCGGCGCTAAACACTACCACCACAATCTCTTGCGTCCGCAGATCGTGACGTCAGTCGAGCGTGCATCGCCCTGGTAGCGTCCCGGACCTGGGGGTATTGAGTGGCGCCCCTTGCCTTAGCGCCTGCCGCTAGGAACGACAGGTAGAGGGGAACATTTTCAAGTCGGGAAGGGGCAGGGGGAGCGCTATTTAAAGGCGGACGCTTCCTGCCTTTTCTTATCGGCAAACTTTTTGCTTCATGCAGGTTGAGAGGGAGAGAGACGTCTGGAGAGTTTTAACGCTGTCCTAAGGAGTTTTGGCCCTCAGCACCACTTTTGAGGTTCCTAAGCGCCGAGCTCCTTCCCTGGACCTATCCATTAGTGCTTCCAACACAATTGCTTTAGAGGTCTCTCCAGGCCGATATTCAAGGCTGCAATAAGCAGGGAGTGGCTGGCCAGCAAGGTGGCCCCTCCCCTTTAAGAACTGGGTGGTGCCAGTCTGCCTGGCTTCCATGGTAACTGACATCGCCTGAGCTTCGGTAGCGCTCTGAGGTAGCGCCTCGCTCCCCGACGTTAGCGCCTTAAGAGAGGTGTGTAGCACCTGATTTAGCGCTCACATCACCTCCAGGGGGCGATAGAGGCGAATTTTGCAGTCGAAGGCGATAATTAGCACCAGGCGCTAAACTTTGCGCCCGGCTGATATTAACGCCCCAAAATGGGCGATACCGAATTTTTCCCCCAAAATGCTTTGAAACACTTAGCCGGTCAGGCAGCACCAGTGGAGAGAGAAGAACAGTTAATGTTTCAGGTCGATGACCTTTCAACAGAACTGGTTGAAAAGACTGGGGTCGCACACACCCTTGAAGTGAAATTGCTTTGTGCATATATTCATGTCGCTACCGTGCCATAACTTTGGCACAAGGTGAAGCCTCGTATTAAACTATCCCCATTGAAATCTGGCCTAATATCAAAAATATTTTGCCATTGATCGTCTTTAATTTATGCCTTGAATTTATGAATTGACGAATTAAACTATTCGTCAGCAGTTCTGATGCAGGTCATTGACCCGAAACGTTAACTCCGTTTCTCTCTCCACAGATGTTTTTATTTCAGATTTCCAGCATCTGCAGTATTTTGCTTTTGTAGTAGAGTCAAAAAGGAGTCTGAAACCAACATGTTTTCCAGAATTAAAACTGTTCGGCTTGTAAAATTTGAGGATGGCTCCTTTGATGAGTCAGCTAACGAGAGCAGTAAGTACTGGAGCTATACAGACCGGGGGGGAATCCCAGGTTTGACCTTAAATCTTTGCTGAATTGACTGATCTCAGCTGCTGTGACAGAGGTGCTACAATTGGCCTCAGAGCTCCTGGGTTTGGGAAGGGCGAGTCGGACAGGCATCCTGCTCCTGATCGCTAGCCAACGACTCTCTACTGATAGGTGAGCACAGGCTTAGCAATCACGCGCCCCGTGATGGAATAGCCTCCCAATGCAATGTTCACCCCCGCATATGAGAAATGGCCACTTGGACAAGGAGCCTGTGGAACTGAACCTTAGCAAGGAGTCGATGTCTTCAAGAAAGAAGATGGGAAAAAATTGGCAGAAAGAGGAGGATGATAAAAAAAAACGTTCCCTCGGAATACGTGGCCTAATCCAAAGGAAAAATACATACATGGTCCTTAATTTTGGGAAAAAGATATCTAAAATTTAGAGAGCATTAGACTGCAGGAACAACATCAATAATGAACTCCGCTCAAAGGCCCAACATATATCAAGGAGGCTCAGTCACACATTTCCCTTTGCTACCCATAGCCACCATTAATGGTAAACCCAACTTTGGTATAGATACGGAGCAGAGGCTTAAACATAGAACGTATTATCGTTGTAGTCTTCATTTTCATTCATATTTCACTAAAGAGTTTCCTTTCTGATGTGTGACAATATTTCTCTTCCATTTCTTGCAGAACCACTGCCCTCCTGCTCTCTGTCAGCCATCTTGTATTGGTTACCAGGAACGCGTGTCACATGACTGGAAGCCTCGACTGGATTGACCAGTCCCTCTCCTCAGCTGAGGAGCACATGTCAGTGCTGAGGGAGGCGGCTCTGGCGAGTGAATCTGAGAGGAACCTCATGGGGTGTGACAACTTCTGTCAGGAACAGTCTGCTATTTAGCCCCTGGGGCCTGGCTGGTGATGGAACAGGGGAGAGCCTCGACTTTCCCAAGTGGAACAGTTCAGTTTTAACCTACACCTTTTCTATCCACAGCAGTAGCACAGTTTAATCAGTCTGTGAAGTGTGTACCTTAAAATTAATTGAAGACTGGGCACTACTGTTCAAATGATTTTTGGACGCAAAGATCAGATATTAATATCAATCATAGTCCGAAGGTCCACTTGATTGTTCACCTGGTGTTTACAGTAAACACTTAAGAACGTCTTTGATGACGGCATAGTTACGCGTTAACCGTTCACGTGCCTCTGTCTGCTGCTTTTTTTTACAGCACTGTTTATCAGCTCTTTGTTTACAGCAGGTTTCATTGGCCAAGTTTCTCCAGCAAATCCCAGGTTAGATGTTTCCTTAAAATGCTGTGCCTGAAAGTTTGAGTCGAAAACATAAGTCGCTACAAAGAGAAAGTGGCTGTCCTTAGATTTCAACACACGGTGGGTGTGACTGAGATCCATTCTTACCTGCCAGAGAAAGGTTGACTTTAAACAGGATTAATTATTAACTATTTGATTCCCTCCATAATGGTGGAAAGAGAATTGATGTAGCATTTACTTTCCGTCATCAGACGTCTCTAGCTTGCTTCAACGTTTAAGGATTTTAGTGATATTGGAAATTCTTGTAAGCACTATTATTCGTGATGTAAGATGTGTATGGAAAGCTGTTTGTGTTGAGATGGTGCCACCGAATGGCAGCAATGAGCATGATCAAATGAAGGGCCTTTGCTATTTTTAACAAAGGCGTTAATCTGTTTTATTTTAAACAGGTTGGCGGCTTTAAGGTATCAGAGAAAGGAGTTTCATTCGAGCCAATTTGTCACTAATATCACACGGTGGGATTTTAACCCAATTAGGTTATCAGGGTAAATCGTGCAAGGGAAAATCAAGGGCCCTTCAAATTAAGCATGCTCCTCCCATCCGTGCTCCCACTGAGCAAATCTGTTTGCAGCAGGTTTCATTGCCTAAGTTGCTCCAGTAAATCCCAGGTTTGACGTTTCCTTAAATTGCAGCATCTGCATTCCTGGGAAGCAGCACTCCATGCCAGAGCCTTATATTGCACAATTATCCTTATTATGTTGTGAGAAAGAGGCCGGGATGTTTGATCTGAAATTATGGCTATTCAAGGATGTGGCCTTGATTGTACCATTGTCGATTTGTAAGCGGGCTCTGCTTTATTTAAATAGCGAGTGTGGGAGCCATGAGTGTGACAGAGGGGGAGTGTGAAACCTTTTACCTTTTCATTTGAAAAGTCCCAGTGATATAGACCACCGCCTGCACTGTGCAAATACCGGCTGTGGTACTTAAAGCTGTCAGGTTGCTATCTGGGTGAATGCAGGCCTAGTGACTACATCTGATCAGTGTGCATATTCTCATCATTCTCACTGCTGACCTATTGCTACTTGTTGCTATTTGCGAGCCAGGTACAGTGTTCAGAATGGAGCTGATGCCTGCTTCCTGATCCTGTGACATCCCTTCCCGATAGAATCACTCCTGCTCCTCTACGTTTGCCGAGTGAACTCAAGGGGACAGAGTCACCCTTGGGGCTTCAGCATTGGTTCCTGAAATAAGTGGGAATAGCCCTCTCACTGCTGCCAGCTTGAAGACTGCGGCACATCTGCACGGCACTGGCCACTGCACCTGCTCCAAGTGCCAAGGGTTTGACGTCGCATTTGTATCTTTAATCTTTTATTTAAACTACAATTATAGAAGCAATAAATTTGTCATGGCATGGGGCAGCGGTGTCCAAACTGTAGCACGTGCAGCCCCCAAGCCCTGGCAATGTGGCCATCAAAGCTCGGGCAACTCAGCCCTATTTGCACTTCCATTTCTTATTTGTCGGCCTGTTGTTTCAATGTCGTAGGCCAGTGGCTTTGGAAAGAGCTGTTCTTGGCATGGTTGCCTCATTGGCGGATAAATCCTAAATCAGAACACTTACATCTTTTATTTTTAATTCGTTCTCGGGATGTGGGCATCGCTGGCAAGGCCAGCATTTATTGCCCATCCCTAATTGCCTTTGAGAAGGTGGTGGTGAGCCGCCTTCTTGAACCGCTGCAGTCCGTGTGGTGAAGGTGCTCCCACAGTGCTGTTATGGAGGGTGTTCCAGGATTTTGACCCAGCGACGATGAAGGAATGGCTGATTATATTTCCAAGTCAGGATGGTGTGTGACTTGGAGGGGAACTTGGAGGTGCTGGTGTTCCCATGTGCCTGCTGCCCTTGTGTTTCTAGGTGGTGGAGGTGCTGTTGAAGAAGCCTGGGCAAATTGCTGCAGTGCATCCTGTCGATGATACACACTGCAGCCACGGTACGCCAGTGGTGGAGGGAGTGGATGTTTAAGCCAGTGGATAGGGTGCCGATCAAGCAGACTACATTGTCCTGGATAGTGTCGAGCTTTTTGAGTGTTTGTATCAGTAAGCTGAAGCATAAGCAAATTAAATGGGGGGCAGAGATTAAACTTTATATACGGTCCTCGCTCACAAAGGCAAAAAGCCTGGGCATCCTTGGCACAGGGGAGCCGGTTAAGTCCTCTACCAGAATGACAGTGCCCCTTAGGAACACACGATGGTGAACATTCCTGAACAGAAGTTTAAAGGATAAGCAAGAATACTGGAAATGCACTGCAGGTCAATCAGCATCTGAAAAAGGAAGAGGATTTACCAGTTCAGATACAGCATTATCTTTCTCTTTCAGATGCTGATTGACTTGCTCTGCATTACTTCTATTGATCCCAGTACTGAACAGGACAGAGTGTATTGTCATAGGCCCTTGTCAGAGAGCCGGACTGCTCTTTCATGGTTCTTGCGCCATACAATGTCCCTAATAGTCACAATATTGTAAAGTCTAAATGTGAGTTAAAGTAGAACATTTTGGTAGCGTAGTGGCTATGTTACTGGACTAGTAATCTTAGAGATTTGGATGCTGGTACCCGTGAGTTCAAATCCCACAATGGTAATTTGAAAATTTAAATTTGGTTTAAAAAATGTATTTTTAAAATCTAGCAATAAAAAAGCTGCTATTAGTAAAAGTGACCATGAAGCTGTCAGATTATTGTAAAAACACTAATGTCCTTTAGGGGAGGAAGCCTGCTGTTCTTACCCAGTCTGGCCTGTGTGTGTCTCCAGTCCCACACCTATATGATTGACTCTTAACTGCCCTCTGAAGCAGCCTAGCAAGTCACTCAGTTGTATCAACATCGCTACCAGTGGTTCAAAAAGGTGGTCCATCACCATCTTTTTTTAAATTTGTTTATGGGATCTGGAAGAAGGATGTTCTTGCCATGGAGGGAGTGCAGCGAGGATTCACCAGACTGATACCTGGGATGGCAGGAATGATGTATGAGGAGAGATTGGGTCGATTGGGCTTATACTCGCTAGAGTTTAGAAGAATGAGAGGGGATCTCATTGAAACTTATAAAATTCTAACAGGACTAGACAGACTAGATGCAGGAAGGATGTTCCTGATGGCGGGGGAGTCCAGAACCAGGGGTCACAGTCTAAGGATAAGGGGTAAGCCATTTAGGACAGAGATGAGGAGGAATTTCTTCACCCAGAGAGTGGTGAACCTGTGGAATTCTCTGCCACAGAAGGCAGTTGAGGCCAATTCATTAAATATATTCAAGAAGGAGTTAGATATATTTCTTAAGGCTAAAAAGATCAAGGGATATGGGGAGAAAGCAGGGACAAGGTACTGAATTTGGATGATCAGCCATGATCATGCTCGAGGGGCCGAATGGCCTACTCCTGCTCCTATCTTCTATGTTTCTATGTGGGCGTTGCTGGCAAGGCCAGTATTTATTGCTCATTATTGCTTAGGGCAACTAGGGATGGGCAATAAATGCCAGCCTGTGACAACTCAATTCCTAAGAATGAATAATTAAAAAAAATCAAATGCAGAATTCTCTGAGCATATGTCAGCGTGTATTGTAGTACAGTGAATCTAGTCTAATTCTGAAAGGAATCGGGTATCAACTGGGGCAATAGGAGATACCTGGCAAGTGGAATTAGGACGTCAGCACATGGTGTGTATGTACAGAGTTTAAGCAATCACAGGGAAACACATCTTGTTATAAAAACAGAAAATGCTGGAAATATTCAGCAGGTCAGGCTGCATCTGTGGAGAGAGAAACAGAGTTAACGTTTCAGGTCGATGACCCTTCGTCAGAACTGGATAAAGCTAGAGATGGAACAGGTTTTTAAGCAAGTGTAGGGGCAGGGAAAGAGGGGAGGGGAGGAAAGAACAAAAGGGAAGGTCTGTGATAGGATGGAAGGCAGGAGAGATTAAGAGACATTAAGAGATGGTGCAAGGCAAAAGGAGATGGTAACGGGACAAGTTAAGAAACAAAAGATGGCTCTAGATGAAGTGTAAATGGCGATGGCAGAATGAAAGACAGCTGCCATGTGAGAGAGAAAATAAATAAATAAATAAATGGGGAAAAAAAGATGGGGGCAGAGGAATTGATCTGAAATTGTTGAACTCTATGTTGAGTCCAGAAAGCTGTAAAGTGCCTAATCGAAAGATGAGGTGCTGTTCCTCGAGCTTCCGTTGAGCTTCATTGGAACAGTGTCGGAGGCCGAGGACGGAGAGGTCAGAGTGGGAGTGGAGCGGTGAATTAAAGTGGCAGGTGACCAGAAGCTCGGGGTCACGCTTGCGGGCTGAACGGAGGTGTTCCGCAAAGCAGTCACCCAATCTGCATTTGGTCTCCCCAATGTAGAGGAGACCACATCGTGAGCAGCGAATACAGTATACTAGATTGCAAGAAGTACAAGTAAATCGCTGTTTCACCTGGAAGGGGTGTTTGGGGCCCTGGACAGTGGGAAGGGAGGAGGTAAAAGGACATGTGTTGCATCTCCTCCGCTTGCACGGGAAGGTGCCAGGTGAAGCAGAAGGGCTGTTAGGGGTGATAGAGGAGTGGACCAGGGTGTCACGGAGGGAGCGGTCCATTTGGAATGCTGAAAGGGGAGGTGAAGGGAAGATGTGTTTGGTGGTGGGGTCACGCTGGAGGTGACGAAAATGTCAGAGGATGATCAGTTGAATGTGGAGGCTGGTGGGGCGAAAGGTGAGAACAAGGGGAACCCTATCGTGGTTCTGGGAGGGAGGGGAAGGGGTGAGTTATCTTGTTAGTTAGTCTGTACTGATGTCTCTTTAGTGTTCTATTCTGACAATGTGTTAAACCTCTGCTTTGCTGTAGTGAGGCTGGTTTAAGTCCGATGCTTGCAGCAGATGTATTCAAACAGACAGTGTTCAGAATTTTACATTCTCAATAACATATACAGTTTCTTTATTGCACTAGTATTAGTAAATTTAGTGAAATTTCTATAAATGTAATAGCTCTGATCGCAAAACAAGGCACTCCGAACAATATCCAATCGTTTTGCAATTTTCTAAGGTTTTTTGAACCGTTAAAGCACCCATTGCCTTATGCTGTGCATGAAATTCATGTTTAATCAGCAGGGTGAGGATTAAGTGGACTCCTTTTCTGTGCACACTGACAGCATTTAACTTAAAGGGACATAACATCTTTTAAGCTCATGCCAGGAAGTGGTTTTCATGCACAGCATATACCCTGCTGCATTTGGAGTCATATTTTTCCTATGAAATGGGACAGTCCCAGGAAAAGCAGGAGTGTTTGGGGTTAAAGGGTGTGGAGCGACGTGACAATCGGCTGGGCTTTGTGGATCAGCTCAACTTCCAGATTAAGTCTTGTGGCAAGGAACTCTGGGAGAAGATTCAGTGAGGCACTATTGGCAACGGGCTTTAGATGACTACACACGTTAAATACTTTCTAATCATTAAATACAATAATGTCCAATTCAATTAAAATTCTAGACAATATAATACACAAATAAAACTTCTACTGGTGGCAGTCACCACAAACAAGGGCGAGAAGGAGACTAATAATTTATTAAAACTCAAAATCGAGGAAAGCAACCTGTATGAAATACATATCAAGTTGCACTCATTTTTATACTCCAGCCTGTTTTTGCCTCTTTCCAGATTCTCCAGTGTTTTTTCCTAAGCATGTTGGCAACCCTCTTGTGTTGCTTTCAGTTTTGAGCTCGGAGAGTTTATTTTGTCTTCTGTCCTTTGTCCCCTCCTCATTCCTCCCACACTCTGCTCAGGGTTCTGTGATACAGTGGCTGACCTAGGTACCTAGATACAGGTTTAACACCTAAATCTTGATTGCATTGTGTGAATATCAGTGAATGAATGCTTAATGCATTCTTGTAAAATTCCTTGGCCCACTACTTCACCTGAGGTGTTAACCCATTTTATTTTAAACTGGTCAATGTCTCCGTTAAATAGAAAGCAAAGGAATTTCATACCAATGCGTTTATTTTTGCTGAATTAATATTCACACAGCATAATTTTAGCATCTTAATGTTCCATTCAACAGTGAAGAACAACACAATATTAAATACCCAAATGTTTCACTCCATAGCATCAGCTCCTGTAAAAATATCAAATCCTCCATGGTCTTGCCCCTCCCCGTCTCTGTAACCTCCTCCAGCCCGACAGCCCTCTGAGAACGCTACGTTCCTCCAACTCTGGCCTCTTGTGCATCCCCCACTTCTTTCACCCCACCATTGGCCCTAAACTGTGGAATACCCTCCCCAAAACGCTTCGCCTCTCCACCTCTCCTCCTTTAAGACGTTCCTTAAAACCTACCTCTTTGACCAAGCTTTTGGTCACCTGTCCTCCTAATGTCTCCTTCTTTGGCTCAGTGTCAACATTTGTCTGATTACACTCCTGTGAAGCGCCTTGGGACGTTTTACTACGTTAAAGGCGCTATATAAATGCAGGTTGTTGTTGTTTACAACAGAGTCAACTTTCCTGCTGTATGGGAGGGGAATGTCCATGGGTCTCAAGTCCATTTGCTATGGACGAGCATTCAGGTGGTCTGCTGTTCACATCCTCGGAAGGCAGATTTGAAGGCTGCAGTTTTCATGTCAAGCAGGCAACAGCTTTAAGTGTAGGAGTAACTGCATTCTAAAGTTATTGGGCTGTTACATTTATGTCGGGAATTGCTAGCACTTTGACGTGTGTACTACTAATCAGAAGGCAGCGCTACCAGAGAGGTTACTATACCTCTCACCACTGAGCTACTAAGAACCAGGCTGATGCGTCGCTTTCCAAGGATGATACCAGAACTATGTGGGTACAACTATCAGGGAAGGCTGAACAGGTTGGGGCTATTTTCTCCAGAAAAGGGTAGGCTAAGGGGTGCCCAGATAGAGGTCTTTAAGATGCTGAAAGGGTTTGATAGGGTAGACATAGAGAAAATGGGGTAGAATTTCCACTTTGGGCGCAATCGGAAATCCCAGCGCAAATTGCGCTCAAAATGGAGCGAATTTTGAGAAGTAATTTTAAGGTTCAAGATTCCGCTCAAACTAATTTGCATAATCACATGTATAATCAGCCCTGAGCCAGTGCAATCAGGCAGCATTCTGGAACGTTATTTTTTTGGCATTAAAAAATATTCCTTGATATATTTAAGAGTGGTAAGAACATATGAAATAGGAGCAGGAGTCGGCCTATCGGCCCCTCGAGCCTGCTCCGCCATTCAATAAGATCATGGCTCATCCGATCTTGGCCTCAACTCCACTGGTTCAGTTTTATTAATATTGTTGAAAATGGGTTTATCACGTTTTAATCAGTGTCTAGTCCATCACCTGTGAGTAACCCGATTATAAATAACGAAAAATGACTTTAAAAAACTATACAGAACCATTTACTAGTTACATTGGTGCACAGTAGTCAGTTTCTTAGCAAATTAAATATTTTTTAACATTTAAAAGCTTTTAAAAAGGTGCCTATTAGTGCCCCTGCACCTAAAAAAAAAGCTTAATTTTAAGAGCCTCCTCGAAAGGCCGCAAACGGCTGCAATTCGTGGAAACTGGGGACCTGGCCAATTTTGTGGGTGGGGCTGGCTTCCAGCGAGATGTTTTTTAAACCAATGCAAAAGATCGCGGAAACTCGATTTGCACTGAATGAAATTTGCGCTTGAAATTCCGTGATCTTTTACACTGGTTTGGTCGATTTTGGGCGGATTGGGCTGGAAATACGGACGCAAACTAACGGAATCTCTACTTCAATGTTTCCACTTGTGGAGAGTCCAAAACTAGGGGCCATAAATATAAGATAGTCACCAATATATCCAATAGGGAATTCAGGAGTAACTTTTTCATCCAGAGAGTGGTTAGAATGTGGAACTCACTACCGCAGGGAGTAGTTGAGGTGAATAGCAGAGATACATTTAAGGGGGAAGCTGGATAAGTACATGAGGAAGAAAAGCTATGTTGATAGGTTTAGATGAAGTGGGGTGGGAGGAGGCTCATGTGGAGCATAAACACCACTATGGACCTGAAACGTTAACTCTAGTTTCTCTCTCTACAGGTGCTGCCTGACCTGCTGAGTATTTCCAGCGCTTTCTGTATTTATTCCACTATGGACTAGTTGGGCCGAATGGCCTGTTTCTGTGCTGTAAATTCTACATTGCTTTAAAAAAGAATTCCTACCTCCGCAATGGACCACATTCTTTCCTCTTCTTCTCCACCCCAAGGCAATATCAGACATGTAGCAAACAAAATCTAGCACAGGGATATTTTGTCCAGCTGTACTTTTAGAGGGTGATTCAGCTGCTAAGTAAGCCAAGGTAGCCCTGTTCATGCCTGTTAAGCTTCACTCCATCCTCAAGCCTTCATTACCTCCAGAATCAATGACTCAACACTCTCTTCGCTGGCTCCACAAATTCCAACATGGAAAAGTCTACCTCATGTCTTCTGTCCCACTTGCCCATCACCCCTGTCCTCTCTGAACTCCATGGTCTTGCCCCTCTCATTTCTGCAATCTCTTCCAGCCCTATACCCACCCCCAACACTCTATTCCGCCATCTGTGACCCTTTTGTGTATCCTCCCTCCCATTGGCAGCAGAGCCTTCAGCCACCAGGCTCCAACTCTGTGGAATTGCCTCCCCAAACCTCTCCACCTTTCCACCTCCCACTCCCCTAAAAAAAAAACCTCCTCAAAACCCCCCCATCTCTTCGCCTAAGCCTTTGGTCATCCTTCATAATCTCTCCCTTCTCGGCGTGGCCTCTGTTTTTCTCACACCTGTGTTCTTTACATTAAAGATGCTATGTAAGTGTGAGCCGTTGTTGATTCTAAAGCATATGACATACAATGTCAGCAAGGTAATTATCTCCGTAAATTGCTCTGTAAATGGGGGTCCATGTTCTTGCACCTAATTTCTCTGGACTCGGGTAAGTGGGATAAATCTCGAGGGAAGCACTCCCAGGCCAGGCCAATGGGAACTAAACTTATGTGGATTTCTCAGCGGTTTGCTTTGGAGCCTTGATAAGATGCTCATGTGTTTTCTGCATGTGTCAGACACATAAACAAAATGTACAATAAATGACCAACATGTGAACCAGTGTAAGATTCTGAATTTAAAAAAAATAAAGGGTGGGGTGAATACAGTATATTTAGTGCATTGACCATTATGTTATCTGGGTTCAGAGTTCACACTACCATTCATCACTGATATATAGATTCCTAAAGGCTACTCCTCCTCTTCTTAGGCAGTCCCTCGGAACCGAGGATGACTTGCTTCCACACTAAAAATGAGTTCTCAGGTGACTGATGAGTCCAATGCGGGACCTACAGTCTCTGTCACAGGTGGGGCAGATGGTGGTTGAAGGGGTGGGTAGGTGGGGTGCTTGGGTTGACGTGCGCTCCTTCCGCTGTTTGCGCTTGGCTTCTGCTTGCTCCCGGCGAAGAGACTCGAGGTGTTCGGCGCCTTCCCGGATGCTTCTCCTCCATTTTGTGCGGTCTTGGGCCAGGGATTCCCAGGTGTCGGTGGGGATGTTGCACTTTTTCAAGGAGACTTTGGGGTGTCCTTGAAGCGTTTCCTCTGCCCACCTGGGGCTCTCTTGCCGTGCCAGAGCTCTGAGTAGAGCACTTGCTTTGGGAGTCTCGTATCGGGCATGCGGACAATTTGGCCTGTCTATCGGAGCTGATCGAGCGTGGAAAATTAACAGTAGTACAACATATTCTGACTGCTGGATGCTGTTCAAGCATTTCGTAGAATGGAATGATTACAGGCCGAAAGATCAGTAAATGTTTTAGTCACAGTTTCTGAGGGAATAAATTTAGTTTCCAATATTGCTCGACACCATAAAAAGCATTACAATAAAGAAATGATCATTGAATGAGGAAATAAAATCACTGTCTGATCTCATTTTCAAAATTCTTAAGGGAAGCTAACTTGACAGTTACTGGGCCTCCTGGCCCTTTACACTCCGTCTTGAGCAATGAGAGTCATTGCTTTGCCTGGCTCTACAGGCTGCGAAAGTCCCTCGTACAATAATTATTAAAGAACTTATGATGCAGGCTTCATCTTTGATCTATTCTATATTTAAAGGACTTGTGGCAAGGTTAGAAATGTGAAAATTCTTTGAAATATTGTTTGATGTTGTCGTCAAACAAATGTTTGTAACCCAAGTCTCATGATGTGGACAGCCTCGGAGGTCTTACTTTCCATGACGGCCAGAAACAAACCTCCAGACGCTAAGATCTGGAGATCCCACCATTTTAAAGACCTCAGAGATCCCACCATTTTAAAGACCTCAGAGATCCCACCATTTTAAAGACATCAGAGGTCCCACCATTTTAAAGACCTCAGAGGTCCCACCATTTTAAAGACCTCAGAGGTCCCACCATTTTAAAGACCTCAGAGGTCCCACCATTTTAAAGACCTCAGAGGTCCCACCATTTTAAAGACCTCAGAGATCCCACCATTTTAAAGACCTCAGAGGTCCCACCATTTTAAAGACCTCAGAGATCCCACCATTTTAAAGACCTCAGAGGTCCCACCATTTTAAAGACCTCAGAGGTCCCACCATTTTAAAGACCACAGCACTGTGGCTGTTCAAGGTCAAGATCTCCACGTGGGAACAAGAAGAAGGAAACCAAGCTTCAAACTTTTGAACTTTAGTACCCTTAACAGATGTTCTCAAAGCCTGGGGTGACTGTGAATTTCCACCCCTGTTCATGGTATATATAACTTAGAACACTGCATTTATTTTGTACTTTAATATATTAAACGTGTTGCTTTTTTGTTCAAAGTTGCTTTGTATTACTGATTGTGCCTTATAACAAACTCGGTTCGAACAGGTTAATAAAATAAGTTGTAGGACCAGATCCCGTGTGAGAGGGTTTCTCTGTGGAATATTTTTTGCCTTAGCCAAAATCTGAGTGGTAAAGCAAAGATGTGTAGCAAGAAATCAAATAGGCTTTTCTCTAGAAGCGAGTAAACTTAACACACAAAATGGTATTATTCCACACCCTAATTTTGCTCCCCATCTCTCCTGAGGTGATGATTTTTTCAGGGTACAATTGTAGACTAGTACAGCTCTCTGGTACTTACTCAGTTTATGGTGCCATTCCTTCATGTACAAGATGGTTGTGCTGGTTGAAGGTCAGTCATCACAGCCCCAGGACATCGCTGCAGGAGTTCCTCAAGGCAGTGTCCTAGGCCCAACCGTCTTCAGCTGCTTCATCAAAGACCTTCCCTCCAACATAAAGGTCAGAAATGGGGATGTTCGCTGATGACTGCACAGTGTTCAGTGCCATTCACAACACCTCAGATAATGAAGCAGTCCATGTCCGCATGCAACAAGACCTGGAGGATGTTCAGGCTTGGGCTGATAAGTGGCAGGTATCATTTGCGCCACAGAAGTGCCAGGCAATGACTATCTCCAACAAGCGAGAGTCTAAACACCGCCCCTTGACATTCAATGGCATTACCATCGTCAAATCCCCCACCATCAACATCCTGAGGGTCACCATTGACCAGAAACTTAACTGGACCAGCCACATAAATACTGTGGCAACAAGAGCAGGTCAGAGGTTAGGTATTCTGTGGTGAGTGTCTCAACTCCTGACTCCCCAAAGCCTTTCCACCATCTATAAGGCACAAGTAAGGAGTGTGATGGAATACTCTCCACTTGCCTGGATGAGTGCAGCTCCAACAACATTCAAGAAGCTCGACACCATCCAGGACAAAGCACCCCCTCTACCACCTTAAACATTCACTCTCTCCACCACCGGTGTACCGTGGCTGCAGTGTGTACCATCTACAAGATGCACTGCAGCAACTCGCCAAGGCTTCTTCGGTAGCACCTCCCAAACCCGCGACCTCTTCTACCTAGAAGGACAAGGGCAGCAGGAGCATGGGAACACCACCACCTCCAAGTTCCCCTCCCAAGTCACACATCATCCTGGCTTTCATCCTGGCTTAGAGGTATATCGCCGATCCTTCATCATCGCTGGGTCAAAATCCTGGAACTCCCTCCCTAACACCACTGTGGGAGTACCTTCACCACACAGTCTGCAGCGGGTCAAGAAGGTGGCTCACCACCACCTTCTCAAGGGCAATTAGGGATGGGCCAGCGATGCCCACATCCCATAAAAACTAATTAAAAAAAAAAGCCCAGACAGTCCGTGTTGACAGGTGTTCAACTTTAGGCTGTGGGGGGCATCACACCTTAGGACGATCTTTGCAGAAAAGGGTCACTGGCTGACCTCACCTCTTCCTTAGTCCAAGGGCATAGAGACCAATTTTAACATCCTGCATTAGCTGAGATCTGCTAACTCAGCACAGACCTGCTTGTGTGTATACCCGAGTGGCACAATGCATTGCCCATAAAGCTCTCAGGGAGGCTTGCCCCACATTTCATTTTGACATCTACTTAATATATTTTATGGCAAACTGTGCATTCAGACCAAGTGGACACACTGCACAGAAATAATGTTGCCCAGTTCCGATGTCACACCTGGGCTTGGCTTTATCATTTTGAAGATGGATTCTAGTAATTCTGGCATTGCCCTCGTGGAGCTCAGATTATGTAACATGGAACACTGACCCCCTTATCCTTTGGCTGCATTTACGGCTATTTGATGTTCTTGGTTGAACAATGTAGTGGACAGTCATCGACGAACCTTTTTTTTGTAATTTTCTCTCTGTCACCCTCTCCCCATCATGTTACCAGGACAATCTGTTCTGCATCTGCTTTTGATGATGCTTGGCCCCACCCTTCTTCTTGAATCATTTCCTTCTTGATCCCTCCCACCAAGAGGAGGGGAGGGAGGTGAGAGGGGTGGGGGGGGAGAGGGGTGGGGGGGGAGAGGGGTGGGGGGGGGAGAGGGGTGGGGGGGGGAGAGGGGTGGGGGGGGAGAGGGGTGGGGGGGGAGAGGGGTGGGGGGGGAGAGGGGTGGGGGGGGAGAGGGGTGGGGGGGAGAGGGGTGGGGGGGGAGAGGGGTGGGGGGGGAGAGGGGTGGGGGGGAGAGGGGTGGGGGGGGTGGGGGGGGAGAGGGGTGGGGGGGTGGGGGGGGAGAGGGGTGGGGGGAGAGGGGTGGGGGGGGAGGGGTGGGGAGGGAGGGGTGGGGGGGGAGGGGTGGGGGGGAGAGGGGTGGGGGGGTAGAGGGGTGGGGGGGGAGAGGGGTGGGGAGGGAGAGGGGTGGGGAGGGGTGGGGGGGGAGAGGGGTGGGGAGGGGTGGGGGGGGAGAGGGGTGGGGAGGGAGAGGGGGGGTGGGGGGGGAGAGGGAGGGAGGGGGGAGAGGGGAGAGGAGGAGGGAAGGGAGGAGGAGGGAAGGGAGGAGGAGGGAGGGGGAGGAGGGAGGAGGAGGGAGGGTGGATCAGCAATCCTGGGGGAGATGTAGATTTGCTTGGGGGGGCCGGGAGATAGCACTCCTGCCCCTCTTGGCCCACAAGCAGTGCTGGAAAGGCACTTACCTCATTGACTCAGTATCCCTCCCCTCCCTTTAGCTGCCGGGTTTCCCTCAGGATTTCAAGTATTTCAAAGCCAATTAATTATTTTTGAAGTGTAGTCACTGTTGTTATCCAGGTCAATGTCACAGCCAATTTGTGCACAGCAAGGTCCCACGAACAGCAACGCGAAAAATGATTTTAGTGAAATTGGTTGAAAGGCAAATATTTTCCAGGACATCAGAAGAACTGCCCTTCTCTTCTCCGATTGGTGCCATGGGATCTTTTACAACCTGAGCAGGCAGGCGGGGCCTCGGTTTAACGTCTCAACCGAAATACGGCACCTCCGACAATGCAGCACTCCTTCGGTGCTGCACTGGAGTATCAGCTTGGATTATGTCCTCAGCTCTCATGCAGTGGGACTTGAACCCATGACCTTCTAGACTCAGAGATGAGGGCGGCACCACTGAGCTACAGCTAATAGTGAACCAAGGCTGATAAACAAGGTGAATGACTAGTTGAGCTGTTTTTGGTGGTGTTGGATCACCCAGGCTCACACTTGCCCCGATGATGCCTACCTGATCTGAACCGTACTTCACGAGCTGGAACCAGCCCAACTTTGATTACAGAAAACATGGCACTCACACAAATCGATTTACTCACATCCTTCACAAAATATCTCCATTCAGTTTTAATACAGCGCATATCATAATTGCACTAACAGTTGATATAGCCTTTAACAGCAAAACTTCCCAGGGACCCTGAAAAGCAGATTTAAAATTGTACATAGAAAAGAGATTTAAATATCACAATTTCAGGATCCAACATTTCCAAAAAAAAACTACGGCGAAACATTTCTTTGTGATAAACAGTGATGCACGGAGGGAATCCCAGCGTCTCAAGTTTGCTTCCTTTTAGCCTGCTTTCTGTGATCCTGCATGCAACACGCGCAGACAGATCACAAACAGGGGAATTAAAATACTTTCAGAAACCTCTGGAAGTGTACAAAGTTTATTTAAAAAAGTATAAACTTTAAAAGCTGCGTAAGTATAGTGCACAGGAGTGAGACAATAGACTGTGCTTTTATATTGCTTTTATGGCAGGTCAGTGCTGCTGGCTTCTGATTACTGAGAGACTGCACACGGTGTGTGCCGTTCCTCGCCAGGACTGAGGTGGTGCTTGCTTCTCACTCTTCACTGCATCACTAAGGCAGCTGGATAGAAAGGAACGACCGATTTGTCTTACATCAGCAAGGTGGGTCACTTTAAAGTCAGTGATTTCTTTGCCCAACAGTCGCAATTGAGACTTCCACATGAAGAGTGGTCACTTGGATGAGGGGCGGTTAGTGTCATGGAACTGGACTCCGGCAAGAGTCAGTGCTATCAGAGGACGGGGGAGAGCGGAGGAAGAAAAAAAACAGCTTCAGGAGAAAATATTATAGAAAACGGAGCTTCCTCTGAAATCAGCAAAGAGGTGATTGGCGCAATCCCTTGGAAGCACCATAGACACTAGAGGAGTGAGACGTTAGAAGGTGCTTTTATATTGGTTTCATGGTGTGTTAGTGTCGCTGCTTTATGGCACCTGTGTCTGGTGTAGTCCCAAAGTAAAGTTGTAAGATTTGCTGAAGCTGGCAGTCAGGAAGATCCTTTTTATTAAATTCTGGCCCAGAAATTCGGGTCTCCACGGGTGAGTACGCACTGGGTACTCACCTGTAGGCTGAATGGAAATGCCGGTTTTCTGCATGCACTGCGCATGCGCGGGAAACCGGCACTTCCGATCCTCTGAACGAAGAGGTTCAGAGGTCGAACGCGCGCGTAGGAGAGGCTGCGCATGCGCTTTGAACTTAGGTTTTTTTTGCAGGTTTTCCCGGGATCGTAAGCCTGCAGTATTTAGAAATGTAAAAAGCAGGCGTAAGGCCTGCTTTTTACAAGGTAAGTGGTCAATTAATTAAAATTAAAACATTTTTTCCACAGGTTTATTATTTTTAAATACTTTAAAGCAAGGTAAGTTTATTTTTACCCCCGTTAGAATATTAAATTATTTTTTTCAAAAATTTAAATTATTGTTTAAAATAGTTATTTAATGTAATTTATAGTTTATTTAAAAAGTGTGATTTAAAAAAAAAAATTATTTGAAGGTTTACTGCTATTTTGGGGCCGTAGTATTCATAAGTTTTGACAGGTCTTCCTGTCAATCTTATGAATGGGCTTTTCCCTCCTCTGATTGGCTGCCCATGGCTCACGTGATGCCAGGGGACGCATCGCACTAACTACGCCCCTGGGACACGCAAGCACTGCGTGCCGGCAGCTGGGCCAGGCCCCGGAGCGGAATTCCACGGGGCCCTACAGCTCAACTGCCAGCGTGCAAGGTAAGTGCAGGTCGGGGGCTTACACCCCCGGGAAGCCCCCGACCCGAATTTCTGGGCCACTCCAGATGACCGGTCGTAAAGCCGTCGCGGACTGGATTAACATATCACAAAACGTTCAACAGGGTTTGACTCTCTGTGCTCATTCAAACAGCAAATAAAGCCTGGAAGTTACTGTGAGCGTATGAACACTGAACACACACCCTAGCAAATGCATTTCTCTGCTATGTTAATGGAGATCTTAACCTGGTTATTTAAGATAGGTTAACACCTCTGTTAAGACAGCAGAGAGGAATATTAACAAATGTGTTAAGCACTCACACAATAACATCACCCACAGTAATCTCCGGCCTCAGCTGTTGGTTTCCTTAACACTGCTGATCAACTCAGCAGTTGAAAGTCACTGACTATCCTGGTGGGTCAGATGGTGGCACCTCTTGTAGGGGGTCGACCAGTTCTCAATGGGTTCATCAGCTCCCCCCTGGTGGGTGTGGGCCACAGCCAGGCACTGGCCTGTGCCCTTGGGAACCTGTCAACATTTCAAATGGCAACTTAAGGCTGGACAGCTTCCTGGCTAACCCTACAGTGCTTGCGAGACAGACTTCCCAGCATTTACAAAATATAATTAAAAAAATTAAAAACACTGACATAAACTTTACATCACAATGCATTGTTAATCTGAAGCAGAGAACCTCAAAGTCCACATGTAACCTCTGTACAAGTGCATCACCAGTAGGAGAGATTTTATTTTTTGCGGGGGGGGGGGGGGGTGGAAGAGATATACTATAAAAAACAAAAGAAAATGAGAAAAGGCCATTCAGCCCATCCTTCCACAGTACGTGCATAGACACCTCCATTATGGACTTCCCTCAGTTTCCAGGCTCTCTTCCCAATCCCCATGTGAATCAAACAGATCTGTTAAAACCTCTCTAACCCTCAATCCCCTTTCTCAACAGCTACTGATTCCATTTATTTTTTAATTAAAGGCAGCAATCGACCCAGAATTAACTTTTTTTTTTGCTAGTCTGTTCCACATCCACTATTTTGTGGGGGGTAAAGAATTTTCTTAATCTCTACTCTTGTTGTGGTTTATGCATTTTGTAATTTGATCCTCGAATTCTGTGTTCACTGTCCATGTTTCATAGCCCGCTTATCTCTGATTTATCCATGCCTCTCATTATTCTGGAGACCTGTACTGTGCCTCCTCTCAGCTCGCCACCCATGGGAATGAATGACCTCAGCCACCTGTATCTTCAGAATTTGGCTTCAAGCCATGGAACTGATAGACCAATCAGGTTAAAGAACACAGGTGCCAAAGACAATGTGCTGAGCCCAGTCAGTAGGGAGGGGCCCATCAGGCAATGAGCTGGGCCCAATAGAGTTAAATCACAGGGGGGGGAAAAAAATCAAAAAAAACATTCAAGGCACAAGGACCCCAGCATAGGATTGCCAACCCTGGTTGGACATATTTCTGGAGGCTTCATTGCATGACCTCCCACCCAGTCAAACAGCATTTCTCCCCCTCCATCTCCAATATCTTTATAACTGGAATACAAATGTGTTCAAATCAAATGATTAACAAAAACCCAGGTAATTGTTTATAATGTCCCTGTGAATTTTCTCCCTGGTCGCTCGCAGCAGTGTTCTGGAGATTAACCTTTCATTCCTGGAGGCTGCAGGGCAATCCTGGAGAGTTAGCAACTCTACCCCAAGCACTAGAGGAGCTGGCACTGGACGGGAAGGGAACGGTTTTAATGGGGCTCGCAACAGATCCACAGTCACAATCCGTCCACAAGGACCGCCCCCCCCCGACCCCGGCCCCGCCACCTTGTGCACTCGTACAGAGTTTAAGCACATGGAAGACATCTTTACTAAGACGCAACAATTTATGGATGAACCTCACTTCCCCCCCGCCCGCAGCCCCACCCTCCACCTGATGTAGTGAGCAGGGGTGGAATTGTAAACATTCCTGGGCAAGACTAGGCCGAAGGTTTTGCCGTCTCATCAGAACAGGCCTTTGGCTTTTTTCATTTTCACCTGCTTCCAGCTGGGAAGCCTGTAAAATTCCTCCCTCGACATTTGCACGATTTTCTGCAAAGGAAAAAAGACAAAAAAGATTTCAAATCAGAGATACGTAATGGCAAAGCGAGATAATAAAGAACAAAAGGAAAAACAAACTTGCATTAATGTCACGTCTCTCTGACACATCTCAAAGTATTTCATGTACAATGAATTGCTTTTGAGGGCTGTCACGTGGGACAATGTGTTGGAAATGTTGTGTATAGCAAGATCCCACAGGGAAGATGATTTTTACACGTATTTTTTTTAAATTTGTTTTTTGGGATGTGGGCGTCGCAGGCAAGGCCAGCATTTGTTGCCCATCAGTAGTTGCCCTTGAGAAGGTGGTGGTGAGCTGCCTTCTTGAACCACTGCACCCATGTGGTGAAGGTACTCCCTCAGTGCTGTTAGGGAGGGAGTTCCAGGATATTGACCCAGCGACGATGAAGGATCGGCAATATACTTCTAAGTCGGGATGGTGTGTGACTTGGAGGGGAACTTGGAGGTGGTGGTGTTCCCATGCACCTGCTGCCCTTGTCCTTCTAGGTGGAAGAGGTCGCGGGTTTGGGAGGTGCTGCCGAAGAAGCCTTGGCATGTTGCTGCAGTGCATCTTGTAGATGGTACACACTGCAGCCACGGTACGCTGGTGGTGGAGGGAGTGAATGTTTAAGGTGGTAGATGGGGTGCCAATCAAGCGGGCTGCTTTGTCCTGTATGGTGTCAAGCTTCTTGAGTGTTGTTGGAGCTGCACTCATCCAGGCAAGTGGAGAATATTCCGTCACACTCTTGACTTGTGCCTTGTAGATGGTAGAAAGGCTTTGGGGAGTCAGGAGGTGAGACACTCGCCGCAGAATACCCAGCCTCTGACCTGCTCTTGTTGCCACGTTATTTATGCGGCTGGTCCAGTTAAGTTTCTGGTCAATGGTGACCCCCAGGATGTTGATGGGAGATTCGGCGATGGTAATACCATTGAATGTCAAGGGAAGGTGTTTAGACTCTTGCTTGTTGGAGATAGTCATTGCCTGGCACTTGTGTGGCGCGAATGTTACCTACCACTTATCAGCCCAAGCCTGAATGTCGTTCAGGTCTTGTTGCATGTGGGCATGGACTGCTTCATTATCTGTGGAGTTCTGGATGGCACTGAACACTGTGCAGTCATCAGCGAACATCCCCATTTCTGACCTTATGTTGGAGGGACGGTCATTGATGAAGCAGCTGAAGATGGTTGGTCCTTGGGCACTGCCCTGAGGAACTCCTGCAGCGATGTCCTGGGGCTGTGATGATTGACCTTCAATCACCACAACCAATTCCTTTGTGCTAGGTATGACTCCAGCCAGTGGAGAGTTTTCCCCCCGATTCCCATTGACTTCAGTTTTACAAGGGCTCCTTGATGCCACACTCGGTCAAATGCTGCCTTGATGTCAAGGGCAGTCACTCTCACCTCACCTCTGGAATTCGGCTCCTTTGTCCATGTTTGGACCAAAGCTGTAATGAGGTCGGGAGCAGAGTGGTCTTGGCAGAACCCAAACTGAGCATCAGTAAGCAGGTTATTGGTGAGTAAGTGCCGCTTGATAGCACTGTTGATGACACCTTCCATCACTCTGCTGATGATTGAGAGTAGACTAATGGGGCAGTAATTGGTCGGATTGAATTTGTTCTGCTTTTTGTGGACTGGACATACCTGGGCAGTTTTCCACATTGTCGGATAGATGCCAGTGTTGTATCTGTACTGGAACAGCTTGGCTAGAGGCGCGGCTAGTTCTAGAGCACAAGTCTTCAGCACAACATGATGCTGGGATGTTGTCGGGGCCCATAGCCTTTGCTGTATCCAGTGCGCTCAGCCGTTTCTTGATATCATGTGGAGTGAATCGAATTGGCTGAAGACTGGCTTCTGTGATGGTGGGGGCCTCAGGAGGATGCCGATATGGATCATCCACTCGGCACTTCTGGCTGAAGATGGTTGCAAACACTTCAGCCTTGTCTTTTGCACTCACGTGCTGGGCTCCACCATCATTGAGGATGGGGATATTCATGGAGCCTCCTCCTCCCGTTAGTTATTTAATGGTCCACCACCATTCACGACTGGATGTGGCAGGACTGCAGAGCTTTGATCTGATCCATTGATTCTGGGATCACTTAGCCCTGTCTATAACATGCTGCTTCCACTTTTTAGCATGCATGTAGTCCTGTGTTGCAGCTTTCCCAGGTTGGCACCTCATTTTTAGGTACGCCTGGTGCTGCTCCTGGCATGCTATTCTACACTCCTTATTGACCCAGGGTTGGTCCCCTGGCTTGATGGTAATGGTAGAGTGAGGGATATGCTGGGCCATGAGGTTACAGATTGTGGTGGAATACAATTCTGCTGCTGCTGATGCCCCACAGTGCCTCATGGATGCCCAGTTTTGAGCTGCTAAATCTGTTCTGAATCTATCCCATTTAAAACGGTGGTAGTGCCACACAACACAATGGAGGGTGTCCTCAGTGTAAAGACGGGACTTCGTCTCCACAATGACTGTGCGGTGGTCACTGCTACCAATACTGTCATGGACAGATGCATCTGCGACAGGTAGATTGGTGAGAACGAGGTCAAGTAGGTTTTTCCCTCGTGTTGGTTCTCTCACCACCTGTCGCAGGCCCAGTCTGGCAGTTATGTCCTTCAGGACTCTGCCAGCTCAGTCAGTAGTGGTGCTACCGAGCCACTCTTGGTGACGGACATTGAAGTCCCCCACCCAGAGTACATTCTGTACTCTTGCTACCCTCAGTGCTTCTTCCAAGTGGTGTTCAACATGGAGGAGAACTGATTCATCAGCTGAGGGAGGGCGGTAATCAGCAGGAGGTTTCCTTGCCCATGCTTGACCTGATGCCATGAGACTTCATGGGGTCCGGAATCAATGTTGACGACTCCAAGAGCCACTCCCTCCCGACTGTATACCACTGTGCCGCCACCCTTGGTGGGTCTGTCCTGCCGGTGGGACAGGACATACCCAAGGATGGTGATGGAGGGATCTGGGACATTGGCTGAAAGTTATGATTCTGTGAGTATGACTATGTCAGGCTGCTGCTTGACTAGTCTGTGGGACAGCTCTCCCAATTTTGGCACAATTCCCTAGATGTTGGTGAGGAGGACTTTGCAGGGTCAACTGGGCTGGGTGTGCCGTTGCCATGTCCGTAGCCGGTGCCGAGGTTGATGCTGGGTCGTCCACCCGGTTTCATCTTTTTATTGTTTTTCGTAGCGGTTTGTTACAACTGAGTGGCTTGCTAGGCCATTTCAGAGAGCAGTTAAGAGTCAACCACATTGCTGTGGGTCTGGAGTCACATATAGGCCAGACCGGGTAAGGACGGCAGATTTCCTTCCCGAAAGGACATTAGTGAACCAGATCGGTTTTTACGACAATCCGATAGTTTAATGGTCACCATTACCAATACTAGCTTTTTATTCCAGATCATGCACAGGTGGCTTGCAAGGTAACTGCCGGGATAAAATGATTTTTAATTCCAGATTTTATTTAATTACCGGAATTTAAATTCCCCAGCTGTCGGAATCATTAGTCTTTGGATCATTAGTCTAGGCCTCTGGATTACTAGCCCAGTGACATTACAGGAAACTTTTTTTTATCCGGCACCGATGGGACCGACGTGGTGCCGGTTCATCAAAAATCCCGGATAACCGAAAGCTATAGTAAAAGATACGGAGCTGAGAGCTCCGTATAAAGCAACAAACCCTGTTGCTTAGCAACAGGTTCAGAACAATGGCCACAAGTTCCAAGCGTCTCTGTAGCTTAGCAACAGCTGCAGCCACACCCTTGCACAGCAACAGATCGATGGAAGGCAAGTAAAATATGAAGTAAAACTTACCTGAACCTACTCTTGCATTTTGCCGGTTAACCGAGATTTCCGATTATTTAGGTGCCGGTAAATCGAAAGTGTCCTGTACCACTACACTATCGTTATCACTACGCTATGAAATTGCCTTTGTTACATTCTTACAGTATATTAGATTTAATGAAGAACTGCTAGTCTGTGCCATCACTGCACCAAGTAAGAAGTTTTAAGAAAAAAAATCATGCTATTATATATCGCCTTCTCATGTCTTTCTGTAACACATTTCACAGTCCCACAAACAGCAATGAGATTAATGACCAGTTTATCTGTTTCTGGGCTTGTTTGAGGGGAGACGGTTAGTCAGGACACCAGAAGTTCTTCAAACACTGCCAAGAGATAGTCCACATCTAGCTTTGGTTTAACATTTTGATTGGCAAAAGAATCAGAGGGGAGAATTTTTTTTCACAAAGCGATATCATCTGGAATGCACTGCCTGAAAAAGTGGTGGAAGTAGATTCAATAGTAACATTCAAAAGGGAACTAGAGATAGACTTGAAACGGAAACATTTGCAGGGCTATGGGGAAAAGGCGGAGGAGTGGGACTAATTAGATAGCTCTTTCAAAGAGCCGGCACCAGCACGATGGGCTGAATGGCCTCCCTCTGTGTTGTATGATACAATGATCCTGTCCCATCTGAAGGACAGGAATGCCCTCACTGCCTCAGTACTGCACTGGAGGGTTAGCCAAGGAGTGGGGTGCGAATTTGTCAACAATAATTAGGGGAACTGCTAAAGTTGTAATGCTGCATAACATCAAGTACAGATGGGGTGGCAAATGTAAGTACTTGTGCCAGATCAATGGAACCCTCTCACCTGCTTAAAAGAACAGTCCAAAAAGTCACACTGAACTAGCAAACAGCAGAGAAACCCACTAAATAACCCTGAGGCAAAGGAGATTTGAACTTTCTCCCCATCGCTCTTGAAGGTATTGACTCCTAGTTGCAGTATGGCCCCATGGACACCCATTGCCCTCTTGTACCTCACCTAAGTTGCCGTTATTCACCTGTGAACCGAGACAGTTGAGTGTGGTAAGGCTATTCAACAGTGGAGGCATCACAGTCACATCTCATAGAGTCATAGAGTTTTACAGCACAGAAAGAGGCCCTTCGGCCCATCGTGTCTGCGCCGCCCATCCATCCCTGTCCAGTCTAATCCCATTTTCCAGCATTTGGTCCATAGCCTTGTATGCAATGGCATTTCAAGTGCTCATCCAAATGCTTCTTGAATGTTGTGAGGGTTCCTGCCTCTACCACCCTTTCAGGCATTGAGTTCCACATTCCAACCACCCTCTGGGTGAAAAAGTTCCTCCTCAAATCCCCTCTAAATCTCCTGCCCCTTACCCTGAATCTATGCCCCCTTGTTATTGACCCCCCTACTAAGGGGAAAAGTTCCTCTTTGTCTACCCTATCTATGCCCCTCATCATTTTGTACACCTCAATCAGGTCCCCCCTCAGCCTTCTTTGCTCCAAGGAAAACAACCCCAGCCTGTCCAGCCTCTCTTCATAGCTGAGGCGCTCCATCCCAGGTAACATCCTGGTGAATCTTCTCTGCACCCTCTCCAAAGCAATCACATCCTTCCTATAGTGAGGCGACCAGAACTGCACACAGTACTCCAGCTGTGGCCTCACCAGCGTTTTGTACAGTTCCATCATAACCTCCCTGCTCTTATATTCTATGCCTCGGCTAATGAAGGCAAGTATCCCATATGCCTTTTTAACCACCTTATCTACCTGTTCCGCTGCCTTCAGGGATCTATGTACATGTACACCAAGGTCCCTCTGACCCTCTGTACTTCCTAGGGTCCTACCACTCATTGTGTATTCCCTTGCCTTATTTGTCCGTCCAAAATGCATCACCTCGCACTTTTCAGGGTTAAATTCCATTTGCCACTTTTCCGCCCATCTGACCAACCCGTTTATATCGTCCTGTAGCCTGAGGCTTTCCTCCTCACAATTTACCACCCCACCAATTTTCGTGTCATCTGCGAACTTACTGATCATACCTTTTACATTCTCATCCAAATCATTTATGTAGATCACAAACAACAAGGGACCCAGCACCGATCCCTGAGGTACCCCACTGGACACAGGCTTCCAGTCACAAAAGCAACCTTCGACCATCACCCTCTGCCTCCTACCACTCAGCCAGTTTAGGATCCAACGCGCCAAGGCACCCTGGATCCCATGGGCTCTTACCTTCTTGACCAGTCTCCTATGCGGGACTTTGTCAAAAGCTTTACTGAAGTCCATGTAAACCACATCCACAGCATTTCCCTCATCCACCCCCCTAGTCACCCCCTCGAAAAATTCAATCAGATTTGTCAGACATGATTTACCCTTGACAAAGCCATGCTGACTATCCCCGATTAATCCTTGCCTCTCCAAGTGGAGACTAATTTTGTCCCTCAGAATTTTTTCCAATAATTTCCCTACCACAGATGTTAGGCTCACTGGCCTGTAATTCCCTGGTTTATCCCTGCTACCCTTCTTGAATAATGGTACTACGTTAGCTGTTCTCCAGTCCTCTGGTACATCCCCTGTGGCCAGAGAGGTTCTGAAAATTTGTGTCAGAGCCCCTGCAATCTCCTCCTTTGCCTCCCACAGCAGCCTGGGATACATCTCGTCTGGGCCTGGGGATTTATCCACTTTTTGGCCTGCTAAAACCGCTAGCACCTCCTCCCTCTCGATGCTAATATGTTCAAGTATGTCACAGCCCCCTTGCCCGATTTCTATGTCTGCATCGTCTTTCTCCATAGTGAACACAGATGCAAAAAATTCATTTAAAACCCCGCCTACATCATCTGGCTCTACACACAGATTGCCACTTTGGTCCCTAATGGGCCCTACCCTTTCCCTGGTTATCCTCTTGCCCTTAATATACTTATAAAACATCTTAGGATTTTCCTTTATTTTGCTCGCCAGTGTTATTTCATGGCCCCTCCTCGCCCTCCTAATTTCTTTTTTAAGTATGCCCCTGCATTTTTTATACTCCTCTAGGGCTTCTTCCGTCTTTAGTCTTTTGTAACTGCCAAAAGCCCCCCTTTTATTTCTAATGCATTTTTGTATATCCCTTGTCATCCAAGGTTCCCTTTGCTTGTTGGTCCCACCCTTGACCTTTACAGGAACATGTTGGCGTTGTACTCTCTCTATTTCCCTTCTGAAAGTCTCCCACTGTTTTGATGCGGATTTTCCTATAAGTAGCTGCTCCCAGTCCAATTTGGCCAGATCCTGCCTTATCATATTAAAATCGGCCTTCCCCCAATTTAGAACCCTTATTTCCGGGCCGTCTTTGTCTTTTTCCATGACCACCTTAAATCTCACCGAATTGTGGTCACTGTCGCCAAAATGCTCTCCTACTGACACTTCCACCACTTGCCCGGCTACATTCCCCAGAATTAGGTCCAGTACCGCCCCCTCTCTTGTAGGACTTTCTACATGTTGGCTCAAAAAGCTCTCCTGGATGCACTTTAAGAATTCTGCACCCTCTAAGCCTTGATCTCATTGTTCACAGGTTTACTGAATTTGATAAATGCTGGGTTTGAATGCCAACACCTGGAGTCTCTGCGTTAGTCCCTCAAACTCAAGGTTCGTTCTGAAGAACAATTTCTGCCCAGCTAACCTCAGAACCGCCATGTACTTTCACGGGAGTAATTCACGATATCGGACAAGGGGGGGGGGGGGGTTACCTGAAAATCTTCATCAGAGAGGTAGGTTTCCAGTCTGTGCGGGTCAACCCCCTCCGGTAGGGGTCTGAACATAATCTCCTCCAGTGAGTACTGTGTCTTACACAGTCTTGATAAAGCATCCTGAACCAGGAGCACTCGGTTCGCGATATCCTGCCGCACCTGAGCCGCAAAAAGAATACGCCGGTGAAGAAAGTTACACTTAATGCCAAACGTGCCAAACACCATTGTGTAAATCACAGGTAGACAGACAGATAGGGGCAGATCTTGACTTTGTGCGGTAGTGTAAGACGGATGATAGTGAATTAGCCCATTTTTCATCTCTCCCCATTTATTCTTATTGAAATCAATGGAAATAAAAAGAGATGTAAAACGTGCTGCCGACTCGCTATAGCCCGTTTTACACTATCGCACAAAGTCAAGAGCTACCCCATTTGGAACTCAGTAGCGATAATTTTACGTAACTCCATTCAACAGTTAAGATTGTAAACGGAGTTAAAAGCCCGATAGGATCACATTGGAGCACAAGGGAATTACATCCTAACACAGCGGTTATACGCCAGGTGTCAGCTTGAGGCAGCTACTTGCCGATAGTGATGTGGCACTGAGTTATACTGCGGTCTCCCCCATTGCTCCCGGGTCAGGCAAGTACAGCATTACAACAACAACAACAACATCCTTGCATTTATATAACGCCTTCAACATAGTAAAACGTTCCATGGCGCTTCACAGCAGCGCAATCAGACAAAATTTGACACTGGAGATATTAGAGCAGGTAAGGTAGGTTTTAAAGGACGAGAGAGAGGTAGCGAGGTTCATGGAGGGAAGTCCAGAGACCCGAGAGGGGAGAAATGAAAGGAGGCATGACAACAGGAGAGAGGGGCCTGAGTTGTGGAGTGAAGAAAAGACAAAGGGGAATGGAGTGATGGGCGGGTCCGGAGCGGATGAACAAACTCACAGGCGAATGGACACAGGGAGACTCCGGTTACATAGGCAAAAACTGGATTCTGCATTTAAAGTTTCAGTTACGTTGTGCACAGTTCCACTCACTGGACCTGCGTTTTAGTCATATTTAAAAATCTTTTTAAAAATTTGTTTATGGGATGTGGGCGTCACTGGCAAGGCCAGCATTTATTGCCCATCCCTAATTGTCCCGGAGAAGGTGGTGGTGAGCCGCCTTCTTGAACCGCTGCAGTCCGTGTGGTGAAGGTACTCCCACAGTGCTGTTAGGGAAGGAGTGCCAGGATTTTGACCCAGTGACGATGAAGGATCGGCGATATACTTCTAAGTCAGGATGGTGTGTGACTTGGAGGGCAACTTGGAGGTGGTGGTGTTCCCATGCGCCTGCTGCCCTTGTCCTGCTAGGTGGAAGAGGTCACGGGTTTGGGATGTGCTGCCAAAGAAGCCTTGGCGAGTTGCTGCAGTGCATCTTGTAGATGGTACACACTGCAGCCACGGTATGCCGGTGGTGAAGGGAGTGAATGTTTAAGGTGGTGGATGGGGGGCCAATCAAGCGGGCTGCTTTGTCCTGGATGGTGTCGAGCTTTTTGAGTGTTGTTGGAGCTGCACTCATCCAGGCAAGTGGAGAGTATTCCATCACACTCCTAACTGAAGAGTCACACAGTGGGCTGGCACTGCGACTTGTGGCATTTTGAAAACTTTAAATGCTGTAAACTAAGGGAGTATCTGCACGCCAGATTATACAGCAAACAGACGTGCTGAAAACAGGAGAATTTTCATTCCAAAAAAAGTTTGGATTCGAAGCTTTGTAGCTAATCTCTGCTGAGGTGATAGGACTGGCCTGCCAGCCAGGATGGGAAATGAAAATCAGCCAGGGCACCTGCTCCTGACTGCTTTCCTCCTGCAAAGTGCGGGCGCACGAACGTTGAGCGGCAGCAGGATTGGGTTCAGCTGCGATGCCCTCCTTGGTAAAATAGCCAGCTCACCGCCTATACTCGTCCATAAAGAACAACCAATGGATTAGGTACTGGAGGGTGCCCGCCCCCCCATGGAACTATAACCCAGCATACTTCAGGAGAGAACAGCAGCAATCAATTTCTCTTTCTTCTAAAAAACGCTTTATTTAAAAGCATTTTGCTGTGGAGAAGCGCAGGTACCTGTTGCACAATCTCCATGTCGTATTCCCACCGCGGGAAGATATTGGTGAAGGTCAATGGCTCTGCGCCGGCATGCACCATGTACGCTTTCGGCGGCCGCTTCGGGTTCCTCTCTGCATGGACAAAAATTCCAGTTATTGCCTCGAGACGATTGACCTATTTCGAAGAATTGACTGCGCCAGCTGATGGTTTCCGTCCCGCGCACTGCGCTGTGCGACTGACCTGTACAGTACTGCAGCGCCGTCTCCATGGCGCATTTCCGCTCCATGTCCCATCGAATCTTCGCCGAGCCTGTGCTTTCACTGTCCGATGGCCACCAGCCCTGCCACAGGTAAACTTCGAGCCGGTTATCCACGAGGAACAAAGCTGGAGGAACCCGACGTACAAAATGAGACACTAACATACGGTCAGGTGCAACTTAGATAACAGGGTCAATATTGACTCCCAGTGGGTTACGGGTGGGCGGTCTCAGTTTGAGGGCTGGGTGTATTTTAACTCCTGGGCTCATCTGCATGCCTCTGGTCAGCTGCCCGCCCAAAACGGGTGGAACGCAACAGCTGGCCAGCGGGCAGGAGTGGAAGTTCAGGCGACCGGAGGCTACTGTCCGGCACCAAGGCACGGTTCACCGGCGAGCAGGGAAGGGTTTTGGGAGGATCCGGTGGGAGGGAAGTGCGGGGCAGGGAAGGCCGTGACTTTCCTTGTGGGGCCCAGAGTAACACTCCGGCTCCTCCTGTCCTCACAAAGGACAGTTTTCCACTTACCTTGGAGGGAGCTTAGGAACCTAGGTTACACTGAGGGTGACGGATGGCCAGAGTGTACAGGGGCGGGAATGGCACTGCAGGGTTGCAGATAATGTCACACAACCACGAGCGTGGAGCTCAGCCAGTTTCGAAGCATTAAGCGGACCTCAAGAGGAGATTAAAAGGAGTAGTTTTTAAGTGAGAGCAAGAAAAAGAGAAAAAGAGAGAAATAGAAAATAACTGAGAATGTGATGAGAGAGAGAGAAAGGGATACAAAGAGGATGCGGGAAAGAAAAAGAGAATCTTCACTCAGGAAAATGTTCAATTTTGAAGCCAACTAAATATCTCCACCTGCTTTTGTTGACAGTTGGAAAAGGTCGATGCAATTGCTTACACCTGTGAGGTGGAGCCTCTAAAATGTAACATAGGAATAGAGGGAGAGACACAAATCGAGAAAGGCAGACAAACAGGTCTTTCCTCATTCTAATTTGATTTTTTTTAAATATAAAGTTGAACTTTGAAAGCAAACGAAGCCTCTGAAGGGAACTCATCAGAAGGAAGGATAGAAGGGGAAAGAGAAAAAGTGATGGGGGGTGGGTTGAGACGGTGGGACCGAAAAGGACACAAATATAGAGAAAAGCAGGAAATTTCCCTTCTCATTCTAATTTGATTTATTTTTAAAGTTGAATTTTGAAAGCAAACACAACCGCTTTGGGGGAAACAGATAGGAAGCGAGGGTAGGCAGGAAACTAGTTGAGGGGAGATTTTCGGGGTTGAGCAGATAGTTCAAAGGGGAAAGAGATGGGATAGTGATGGGACGGAGTGATGGTAGGAATGGGAACAAGGAGTAAGAAGGTGAAGGGATGGGATACCAGATGGGAGCAAGGGGGTGGTGGAAGCATTAGTGATTGGGGGAGGGGAGAGGATAGGAACCGCTGTTGAAATGTTTCAAAGCATTTCATCAAATGTATTATTTCTGAGGTGCTCTTTTGACTGTTGTTCCATATGAGGCAGCCATTTCATGCACAAGATCCTATAAACAGCCATAAGATATAAATGACCAGGTAATCTGTCTTTGAGTTTTTCTTGGTGATAAATGGTGAGGGAGGAATGTCGGCTAGGACACCGGGAGAACTCCCAGCTGTTCTTTGAATACAGTCTGAACAGGCAGACGGGATCTTCGGTGAAGAACAAGCTTCTCCGACAATGGAGCACTCCCTCGGTGCTGCAATGTGGTTTCAGGTGTTTGTGGGATCTTGCTGTGCTGCCGCATTTCCTACTTTACAACCGTGACTGCACTTCAAAAAGTACTTCACTGGCTTTAGAAGTGCTTCGGGGCAAGCTGAGGCCATAAAGACGATGCAAGTCTTTCTGTTAACGTGGTGTCAGGTTAGATTAGGTGTTCAAATTCTGGAGTGGGGCTCCAACCCAGAACCTTATGACACAAAGGCAAACAAACTTAGCCAAGCTGACAATGACGTCCTGGGAGAAAGACACACCGGAATGCTCTGGTCTTGTGGATCTTTATCCCTCCCTCGTTCTTGTGCCCCTGTGGGTGTGTGTCTGCCCCACACTTGTTTGGTGGTGCGTGCAGGAAGGGGGGCTCACCTGGCTGAGGCACTGAGTAGAGGTCCTCCTGCAGGAATGGCATAGCCATGACACCGCTGGAGACGCGTGCGGGACTGAGCTGCTCCGTCGCGGTAAACTCCCCCGAGGAAGCAGTCATCCTAAAGAGCCGCACAGTGAAGTTGTACTTCCCGGGATCTGAAAGACATAAAAGATAATAATCGACACTGCGGAGCGAGACAACTGGATTGTTAAATAGCCCTAATGTGACAATTAGCAATCAGCTAGCAACTTGCTGATGTCTCGGAGCAGCGTAGAACCATAAAATACGGTCTGGTACCAAAAAAATATATAGCCAGTGAATCTGGACTCTACACACCCCCTACTCCCAGCCCAGTGAATCTGGACTCTACACTCCCCCTACTCCCAGCCCAGTGAATCTGGACTCTCCACTCCCCCTACTCCCAGCCCAGTGAATCTGGACTCTCCACTCCCCCTACTCCCAGCCCAGTGAATCTGGACTCTACACTCCCCCTACTCCCAGCCCAGTGAATCTGGAATCTACACTACCCCTACTCCCAGCCCAGTGAATCTGGACTCTGCACTCCCCCTACTCCCAGCCCAGTGAATCTGGACTCTCCACTCCCCCTACTCCCAGCCCAGTGAATCTGGACTCTCCACTCCCCCTACTCCCAGCCCAGTGAATCTGGACTCTACACTCCCCCTACTCCCAGCCCAGTGAATCTGGACTCTGCACTCCCCCTACTCCCAGCCCAGTGAATCTGGACTCTCCACTCCCCCTACTGCGAGCCCAGTGAATCTGGACTCTACACTCCCCCTACTCCCAGCCCAGTGAATCTGGACTCTCCACTCCCCCTACTCCCAGTCCAGTGAATCTGGACTCTACACTCCCCCTACTCTCAGCCCAGTGAATCTGGACTCTCCACTCCCCCTACTCCCAGCCCAGTGAATCTGGACTCTCCACTCCCCCTACTCCCAGCCCAGTGAATCTGGACTCTGCACTCCCCCTACTGCGAGCCCAGCGAATCTGGACTCTCCACTCCCCCTACTCCCAGCCCAGTGAATCTGGACTCTACACTCCCCCTACTCCCAGCCCAGTGAATCTGGACTCTCCACTCCCCCTACTCCCAGCCCAGAGTCTGAAATCCGTTACCTTGTAACATGCAGTCATACACCTTTCGATCCTCTTTTCCCAAGGCACGCCAGAACTCTGGTACTTCTGAGCCTTCCTCCAACTCACACACTGTTACATCTGTCCGGCTCCACAGACCCAGCTCCTGAGGAGGTCTAAGGAAAGAAAGAACTTGGATTTATACCGAGCCTGATCACGACGCTCAGAAATGTCCCATAAGCCTTTCGCATACAAGGAATTACTTTGAAACTCGTTGCTGTCGTTTGCTCAGTAAACTCAGCAGAAATGTTCATAGCAAGATCCAACAAACAGCAAAGAGCTGAACGACCTACTTTGGAGGCATTGGTTGAGGGATCAATGTTGGCCAGGACATTGGGAGAACTCCCTGCTCTTCGAATAGTGCCCTGGGATTCTTAATATCCACTGGAAGCACCAGAACAGGCAGACAGGATCTAAGTTGAACATCTCGTCCGAAGGACATCGCCTCTGACATTCCCTCAGTGTCAGCCTAGTTTTTGTGTTTAAGTCCTGGAGAGGGGTTAGGAACCACAATCTGCTGGCTCAGAGGTGAGAATCCTATTAATTGAGCCAAGCTAACTTCAAACTGTTCACCACAATGGAACCGAACAGGATATAGAATCCATTAGGCCACAACATACATAAATACTGTGGCAACAAGAGCAGGTCAGAGGTTAGGTGTTCTGCGGCGAGTGTCTCACCTCCTGACACCCCAAAGCCTTTCCACCATCTACAAGGCACAAGTAAGGAGTGTGATGGAATACTCTCCACTTGCCTGGATGAGTGCAGCTGCAACAACACTCAAGAAGCTCGACACCATCCAGGACAAAGCAGCCTGTTTGATTGGCACCCCATTCACTGCCTTAAACATTCACTCCCTCCACCACCGGCGTACCGTGGCTGCAGTTTGTACCATCTTCAAGATGCACTGCAGCAACTCGCCAAGGCTTCTTTGGCAGCACCTCCCAAACCCGCGACCTCTTCCACCTAGAAGGACAAGGGAACACCACCACCTCCAAGTTCCCCTCCAAGTCACACACCATCCTGACTTAGAAATATATCGTCGATCCTTCATCGTCGCTGGGTCAAAATCCTGGAACTCCCTCCCTAACAGCAGTGTGAGAGTACCTTCACCACACGGACTGCAGCAGTTCTAGAAGGCGGCTCACCACCACCTTCTCAAGGGCAATTAGGGATGGGCAATAAATGCTGGCCTTGCCAGCAACGCCCACATCCCATAAGCGAATTAAAAAAACATTTCTGAACTGTAATCTTATTCCATTTTGTTCTTTTCCAATTGTTTTCCAGTATTTTTCTCCCCTCTCCTCAAGGTGAGCAGGCCAGTCGACCCACAGTTGAGCCCAATCCTGGTCTCACTTGTTGCCGGGTCACTGCATAGTAACTGGGAAGAAGAATCTTGGTCATTTTTCTCTCTCAGTCCCAGGGGTGCTGAGGTTGATTGCAGCAACCTGATCATCGTGTTGCTGAGGTGAAGCAGCTCGGACCAGGAGGTGAATTGGACACCTTTTTGGTTTGTGAGGTTCAGCTCGACACTGTGTGGTGAATTTACCCACTGAGCCATGACGAGAAGTCTTGATTCTGGTAACGAATTGCACGGAAAGACTCAAGTTAATTGGTGAAAATATATGTATTGTAGCCGTCAACATGCTAACAGAGCTGGGGGGATGGAGGGGCGGGGGCGGAATTGGGGAGCATTCGAAGGCTGGGGGAGGGGAAGAGGTGCACTCAGCGAGGTGGGGAAACAGTCAGAGTGGGGACCAGTTTTGAAAACTAGACCTGTTTTGAGACCAGGCTGGTTTGGAGAACCAATCCTGGCTGAAAGCTGAGGTGATAACCTCCTGGTTACTGCACAGTCCACAGATTGTTTCTTGCTACCCATGGTGATGGAGGGGGACATCCATTCAATATTGCAGATCATGGCAAAAAAGAACGACTGCACAGAAACTCCTCAGATTTGGTATTGGAGTTGCAATCCTTCTCCTTTAGAGGAGGGGGAGTCAAAGAGGGAAGTGAAAGTACCCAGTGCTTTTCATAATGTAATGATTATAGGGAACTGTCGCTTTAATTTGTTAGACGACTTTCTGAACACAAGTTCTTCCTTACCGTTCTTTAATGTGATTGGCCGCGGTCCTGCCGACCTCCTTTACACTGGCTTGAGCTTTGCAGCCATGCCACAGATAGATCAGAGCTTGCTGAGTGTTCACCAGGGCAAGCGAACCCCTTGAGCGCAGACTGCTGCAGCTACACGCCACCTCCAGGAGACTCCCCTCCACCGGGACCTCACCCTGCACGATGTACAACCACCAAAGACCTGCTGAAGACGGATGGAAAAACAACTTAGAATGACTCGCCTTTATATAGTGCCTTAAAAAAAAACTACGGCACTATTCGAGGGACAGCAGGGGACTTCTCCCTGGCCAACATTCATCCCTCAACTAATATCACTATAACAGACCATCTGGTCATTTATTTCATTGCTGTTTGTGGGAGCTTGCTGTGCACAAACTGGCTGCTGCACGTGCCTACATTACAACAGTGAGTACACTTCAAAAAGTACTTCAGTGGCTATAAAGTGCTTTGGGACATCCTGAGGTCGTGAAACGCGCTACAGAAATGCAAGTTCTCTGTTTTAAGTCCCCGACATTCCAAAACGCTTCACAACCAATGAATCACTTTTTGAAGTGTAGTCACATATGCAGGCAAAACGTGTCTGTTTTGGTCGTGTTGGCTGAGGGATAGATGTTGGCCAGGACACTGGCAAAGCTCTTTGTGCTTGCTCAGAACAGTGCCATGAGGTTTTTTTACATCCATCGGAACAGGTGGACGGGGCCTGCATTAATGTCCCCCCAGCACTACACACAAGTGTCAGCCTAGATTATGTGCTCAAGTCCTAGAGTGGGGCTTGAACTCACAACCTGCGGACTCAGGAGGCAAGAGCCCAACCAACCAAGCCATGCTGCCACTTGTTGAATTGACAGCATTTGATGTTCTCGTTGAATAATGCATGGTCAATTATATATTGCGGGCGCTGAGGTTTGGAGGAACGTATAGGCCAGGAATGGCAAACGATCGGTCAAGATGGTGGACCTTTCTCAAGTGCTGAACCTGCTCTTTGCATCAGAATTGCCCAGCAAAACCCCCTCCCAAGGAAGGATTTGGTGTTTCTGCCGGCATTGCCGTTGGTCGTGTTCTTTGGATGGCAAAATTGGGATGTAAAAGCAGCAAAAGGAAATCCCATTTTTACAAAGCCCAGGAAAGTACAGAAGATAGAGCAAGTATAATTGTGTGAGAGAGATAGAGAGAGATGAGTCACGGGAGGAAGGGGTCATTTTGATTTTGTGCGCTAGTGTAAAACGGGTGATAGCGAGTCGGCAGCCTGTTTTACATCGCTCCCCATTTTTATTTCCATTGACTTCATTAGATAGAAACATCAGGAGAGATGTAAAATGGGCTCCTGATTCACTCTCACCCATTTTACATTAGCACACAAATTAAAATTTACCCCCACAGTGGGAAGAATAGATTTGCAGGCTAGAGGCGTGCAGGTATCTAGGGGTACTGAGAGTTCCTTCCCATAAACACCCATCACAGATTGTTATTTTTGCACAATCTTCTTTTCCAGAGCGCTTCTTCCGTACGATGGGCTCAATCTCTCTTTGCTTCTCTACTCCATCAAAAAAATTCACAATCCAAACCTTGTGGGCTTATGTTTTCCCTCCTGCCATTGTGGATCATCATTCTGCCTTGGAACAGCTGGAGAAAGCAGGGGGGCTCCTTTCCCTGTGACACCAGCACCTAGGAAACAGTACAAACATTTAACCCTCTGTCAACCAGCAGCATTGTTTCAGCAAACCTGTATTAAGTAGAAGATTTTGGTTCAGCACCTCCCAAACATAGAAACATAGAAGCATAGAAGATAGGAGTAGGAGTAGGCCATTCGGCCCCTCGAGCCTGCTCCACCATTCAATGCGATCATGGCTGATCATCCAAATTCAGTACCCTGTCCCTGCTTTCTCCCCATATCCCTTGATCCCTTTAGCCTTAAGAAATATATCCAACTCCTTCTTGAATATATTTAATGAATTGGCCTCTACTGCCTTCTATGGTAGAGAATTCCACAGGTTCACCACTCTCTGGGTGAAGAAATTCCTCCTCATTTCTGTCCTAAATGGCTTACCCCTTATCCTTAGACTGTGACCCCTGGTTCTGGACTCCCCAACCATCGGGAACATCCTTCCTGCATCTAGTCTGTCCAGTCCTGTCAGAATTTTATAAGTTTCAATGAGATCCCCTCTCATTCTTCTAAACTCCAGCGAGTATAAGCCCAATCGACCCAATCTCTCCTCGTACGTCATTCCTGCCATCCCAGGTATCAGCCTGGTGAATCTTCTAATACCTAGAAGGACAAGGGCAGCAGGCGCATGGGAACACCACCACCTCCAGGTTCCCCTGCAAGTTACACACCATCCTGACTTGGAAATATATTGCTGTTCCTTCATCATCGTTGGATCAAAACCCTGGAACTCCCTAACAGCACTGTGGGAGCACCTTCACCACACGGACTGCAGCGGTTCAAGAAGACGGCTCACCACCATCTTTTCCAGGGCAATTAGGGATGGGCAATAAATGCTGGCCTTGCCAGCGACGCCCACATCCCGTGAATGAATTAAAAAAAAATCAACCTGGAAAATTGAAAATAATTGTTTTTTTCTATTGATGCTTTAAGGTGCAGTGTTATACACAGTTTATTTGTCATATACAGTACACGGTGTAGTGTACATGATACAGAGTGATAGCAGGGGAACAAGGCCTAGCAAGCAGCCCTGGACGCTGATTTTGGGGAGTATTGGGATATGCTACTGTACAGTACTTGTCCGTAACTGGAGGCTTTCAGTTGAGGCACTGGGAGCTGTCATTTGTCACATTTTGAAGAGGAAATTAAGTGCCTCACACTAAAGGCTTGTAAACATAGAAACATAGAAGATAGGAGCAGGAGTAGGCCATTCGGCCCTTCGAGCCTGCTCCGCCATTCAACGAGATCATGGCTGATCATCCAAACCCTAGCACCCGGTCCCTACACCGACAGCCATCCCACCCAAGCCCTAACCCCGTAACCCCACGTATTTAATCCCCCCTAACACTAAGGGCCAATTTTTATCATGGCCAATCAACCTAACCCGCACATCTTTGGACTGTGGGAGGAAACCGGAGCACCCGGAGGAAACCCACGCAAACACGGGGAGAATGTGCAAACTCCACACAGACAGTCACCCGAGGCCGGATTTGAACCCGGGTCCCTGGCGCTGTGAGGCAACAGTGCTAACCACTATGCCACACGATAATCAGCCGCTTGCCAGAAACAGGGGTCAAATTGAAATAGAAATTCCTCACTCAGACTCAGTTCTGATACTGAACTACTTTCCAGTGTCTGAACTGACCGGTTTACTGGGGGAGGTCCTCTTGCTCCTCCCACAGCTGATGTGCTGTCTGCCTATGAATCATAGAATGGTTACAGCACAGAAGGAGGCCATTCTGCCTCCACCATCCTTTCAGGCAGTGCATTCCAGATCCTAACCACTCGCTGCATAAAAAAGTTTTTCCTCATGTCGCCTTTGGTCCTTCAGCCCATCACCTTAAACCTGTGTCCTCTGGTTCTCGACCCTTCTGCCAATGGGAACAGTTTCTCTCTATCTACTCTGTCCAGACCCCTCATGATTTTGAACACCTCTATCAAATCTCCTCTCAACCATCTCTGCTCTAAGGAGAACAATTCTACCTTCTCCAGTTTATCCACGTAACTGAAGTCCCTCATCCCTGGAACTATTCTTGTAAATCTTTTCTGCACCCTCTCTAAGGCCTTCACATCCTTCCTAAAGTACGGTGCCCAGAATTGGACACATTACTCCAGTTGAAGCCGAACCAGTGTTTTATAGAGGTTTATCATAACTTCCTTGCTTTTGTGCTCTATGGGCTAGATTTTCTAGATTTTCTCAGCCCCAAGGAGCCGGGTATGGAGGCGGGACTGCCGGTAAAGTTGCAGAATTTGGGGGTGGGTAGCAAACCCGCCTCCGTGCCCTCTTGCCAGGAGGCGGGAAGCCATAGTTAACAGGCAGAAAATAGGATTATCCCCATTTTTCATTCCGAAGTGCGGGCTTCCCGACCTGGGGAACCCCATCGGGGTGTAGTGGCCGAGTAGGAGGTCTGTGGGGGTCGGAGGGGTCTAAAAGTGTAATGTAGAGGTGAGTGATGGGAGCAAGTGTGGAGCGGTAAGTATGTGAGGTGAGTGTAAAGTGTTAGAAAATGTTAACTTACCTTTGTTTCTGCCTACAGCCTTCAGCCGCTGTGGAGCCGGAGTCCCTACATCTCCATTGTAGAGATCACAGACTGGCTGTTGGATCCTCCGATCCAACAGTCATCTGATTTCTACAAAGTAGAAAGGTTTGATGAGTCCTGAACACAAGGACTCATCAAACTACACAGAATGTCAGTGTTTGACAGCTTCACAGAGCTGTCAAACGATGACATTTCTTCTTTCAAAAATTTTTGACAGATGACGCGTCATACTTCCCCCTAATTGGCCTGCTGAGCCCGCCGGGCAGGCTTAACAAGGTCAATCAGGGGAAGATCTTGTTGGATGGCCAGAGGCTGATGGAGGCGGGACTGAAACCAGGCAAGCAGCAGTCCCGCCTCCAACACGTCTCCATTCATAAAATCCAGCCCTGTGCCTTTATTCATGAAACCCAGGATCCCGTATGCTTTTTTAACTGCTTTCTCAACCTGCCCTGCCACCTTCAACGATTTGTGCACATATACCCCCAGGTCTCTCTGTTCCTGCACCCTCTTTAGAATTGTACCCTTTCGTTTATATTGCCTCTCCTCGCTCTTCCTACCACAATGTATCACTTCGTACTTTTCTGCATTAAATTTCATCTGCCACGTGTCTGCCCATTCCACCAGCCCATCTATGTCTTCTTGAAGTCCATCACTATCCTCCTCACTGTTCACTATACTTCCAAGTTTTGTGTCATCTGCAAATTTTTAAATTAAGCCCTGTACACCCAAGTCCAAGTCATTAATATATATCAAGAAAAGCAGTGGATCTAGTACCGACCCCTGGGAACACCACTGTACACCTTCCTCCATCCCGAAAAACAACCGTTCACCACTACTCTCTGTTTCCTGTCACTTAGCTAATTTCGGATCCATGCTGCCACTGTCCCTTTGCTTCCATGGGCTTCAACATGGCTTTCAACTTCAATCTGTGGTTGGGAGGAGGCCCAGGAGGTCATGCTGAGTCCCAGGGAGAGGGAGGGCAGGGCGTTACAGGGCGTTACAGGCAGGGAGCTAAGTTTCCAGCCTCTACCATTGATGGGAGAAAACAGCATCAGCATTAGAGCGATGGGCCTGTCCGTGTGCAATGTGTTAGGCCCGTATGGCTCTGCCTTGCACTTTGACACTGGAGGACACTCACCAACCAGTCATCAAACATCAGGCAGTCTAATGTTGTGGAAGCTGAGAATGACTTCACTAGTGCCTTTAATTCCTAACAAGGAAAACTTTGACGCTCAGTCTTCCGAAAGAAAGACATGCATTCACAGTATAAAGCATCCTTCATGACCGTAGGACATCCCAAAGCCCCTTACAGCCAATGAAGACTTTTGAAGTGTAGTCACTGTTGTAATGTGGGAAACGCGGCAGCCAATTTGCACTCAGCAAGCTCCCACAAACAGCAATGAGATAATGACCAGATAATCTGTTTTTTAAGTGGTGTTGGTTGAGGGATGAATATTGGCCTATTCGTCTAATGTCAGTTGTGGGAAAATTACTAGAAACTGTTATTAGGGACAGAGTGACTGAGCATTTGGACAAATATAAACTGAACAGAGAGAGCCAGCGTTGATTTGTAACAGGTAACTCATGTCTAACAAAAAAGCAACAAACGTGGTAGATAAAGGAGTGTCTACGGATGTTATTTACACGGACTTCCAGCTTAAAAACAAAAAGGGGGCAAGCACTTTGCTGGGAGTGTACTATAGGCCTCCAAACAGTCAGGGGGAGATAGAGGAACAGATATGTAGGCAAATCTCAGAGAAATGTGCAAATAATAGGGTAATAATAATGGGGGATTTCAACTTCCCCAATATTAACTGGGATAGTCAGAGTGTGAAAGGCTCAGAGGGTGTAGAATTCTTAAAGTGCATCCAGGAGAGCTTTTTGAGCCAGCATGTAGAAAGTCCTACAAGAGAGGGGGCAGTACTGGACCTAATTCTAGGGAATGTGGCTGGCCAAGTGGAAAAAGTGCTAGTAGGTGAGCACTTTGGTGACAGTGACCATAATATGGTAAGATTTAAGGTGGTCATGGAAAAGGACATGGATGGGCCGGAAATAAAGGTTCTAAATTGGGGGAAGGCCGATTTTAATAGGATAAGGCAGGATCTGGCCAAAATGGACTGGGATCAGCTACTTGTAGGAAAATCCGCATCGGAGCAATGGGAGGCTTTCAGAAGGGAGATTGAGATCATACAATGGCAACATGTTCCCGTAAAGGTCAAGGGTGGTTCCAAAAACCACAGGGAACCTTGGATGTCAGGGGATATACGAGAATGGATTAGGAAAAAAAGGAGGGCTTTTGGCAGATACAAAAGGCTAAAGACAGAGGAAGCCCTAGAGGAGTACAAAAAGTGCAGGGGGATACTTAAAAAAGAAATTAGGAGATCAAGGAGGGGCCATGAAATAACACTGGCGAGCAAAATAAAGGAAAATCCTAAGATGTTTTATAAGTATATTAAGGGTAAGAGGATAACTAGGGAAAAAATAGGGCCCATTAGGGACAAAAGTGGCAATCTGTGTGTGGAGCCGGAAGATGTCGGAGGGGTTCTAAATGAATTTTTTGCATCTGTTTTCACTATGGAGAAGGACGATGTAGACATAGAAATAGGGCGGGGGGACTGTGATATGCTCGAACATATTAACATCGAGAGGGAGGAGGTATTGGCGGTTTTAGCTGGCCTAAAAATGGATAAATCCCCAGGCCCGGATGAAATGTATCCCAGGCTGCTGTGTGAGGCAAAGGAAGAGATTGCGGGGGCTCTAACACATATATTCAGGACCTCTCTGGCCACAGGGGATGTGCCAGAGGACTGGAGAACCGCTAATGTAGTACCATTATTCAAGAAGGGAAGTAGGGAAAAACCGGGGAACTACAGGCCAGTGAGCCTAACATCAGTGGTAGGAAAATTATTGGAAAAAATTCTGAGGGACAAAATTTGTCTCCACTTGGAGAGGCAAGGATTAATCAGGGATAGTCAACATGGCTTTGTCAAGGGAAGATCATGTCTGACTAATTTGATTGAATTTTTTGAGGGGGTGACTAGGTGTGTGGATGAGGGTAACGCAGTGGATGTGGTATACATGGATTTCAGTAAGGCCTTCGATAAAGTCCCGCACAGGAGACTGGTCAAGAAGGTAAGAGCCCATGGAATCCAGGGTGCCTTGGCACATTGGATACAAAACTGGCTTAGTGGCAGATGGTCGAAGGTTGTTTTTGTGACTGGAAGCCTGTGGCCAGTGGGGTACCACAGGGATCGGTGCTGGGTCCCTTGCTGTTTGTGGTCTACATTAATGACTTGGATATGAATGTAAAGGGTATGATCAGTAAGTTCGCGGATGATACAAAAATTGGTAGGGTGGTAAATAGCGAGGAGGGTAGCCTCAGTCTGCAGGACGATATAGATGGGTTGGTCAGATGGGCGGAACAGTGGCAAATGGAATTTAACCCGGAAAAGTGCGAGGTGATGCACTTTGGGGGGACTAACAAGGCAAGGGAATACACAATGAATGGTAAGACCCTAGGCAAGACGGACGGTCAGAGGGATCTGGGTGTGCAAGTACACAGATCCCTGAAGGCGGCGGAACAGGTGGATAAGGTGGTAAAAAAGGCATATGGGATACTTGCCTTCATTAGCCGAGGCATTGAATATAAGAGCAAGGAGGTTATGATGGAGCTGTATAAAACACTGGTTAGGCCACAGCTGGAATACTGTGTGCAGTTCTGGTCGCCACACTACAGGAAGGATGTGATCGCGTTGGAGAGGGTGCAGAGGAGGTTCACCAGGATGTTACCAGGGCTGGAGCGCTTCAGCTATGAAGAGAGACTGGGCAGATTGGGTTTGTTTTCCTTGGAGCAGAGGAGGCTGAGGGGGGACATGATTGAGGTGTACAAAATTATGAGGGGCATAGATAGGATGGATGCTGAGGAGCTTTTTCCCTTAGTAGAGGGGTCAATAACTAGGGGGCATAGATTCAAGGTAAAGGGCGGGAGGTTTAGAGGGGATTTGAGAAAGAACTTTTTCACCCAGAGGGTGGTTGGAGTCTGGAACTCACTGCCTGAAAGGGTTGTGGAGGCAGGAACCCTCACAACATTTAAGAAGCATTTGGATGAGCACTTGAAATGCCACAGCATACAAGCCTACGGACCAAATGCTGGAATATGGGATTAGATTAGACAGGGCTTGATGGCCGGCGCGGACACGATGGGCCGAAGGGCCTCTATCCGTGCTGTATAACTCTATGACTCTATGACTCTAAGGCATTCGACAGTGTTCCACATAAGAGATTGTTAACAAAAATGGAATTGGAGGCAACCTATTGGATAAGATAGGAAATTGGTTAGGAGGTAGGAGACAGAAAGTCGGGATAATGGGATTGTACTCCAATTGGCACAGGCACGACGGGCTGAATGGCCTCCTTGTGTGCTCTAGGATTCTATGTCAGGAGTGCAAACAACAGGTCGCTGGCAAACTGCATAAAATGAGACTTCAAAAAGAACAAAAGAATTAAAGTAAGGACCTCGCTGGCCTGTGCAGACACGCTGTTGCTGTCCCAGCCACAGCTGGAGGTACTGCCAGTGGAATCTATCCCCCCCCACCCCACCCCGTTCCGATGCCACCTCTGGCGATGGCAGAGAAAACTCACCCACCTGTTTTTGGGGGGGATTGCTCCTTCTGGTCTCCCCCCTCCCCCAAGTCATTTTGATGTTTGCAAACCAGACAAATAAAATCGATTTTTCACACCTCGATTATAGAAACGGTTGGGCACACGTACGGAACAGCAGCCGATCATCCGGCCAATCATCCATGTATAAAATGGTTCACCGGGCACGTTCAAAAGTTAAACGGGCCTGCTTTACAGCTACACATAGACCATCAGCCTAGTCCTTTAATTACAGAGAAACGATTTAGTCTGGTGGGGGAATTCAGAGCAAGGGGGCATAGTCTTAGAATTAGCGCTAGACCAGTGTCAGGAGTGAAATCAGGAAGCACTTTTTCAGACAAAGGATTGTGGAAATCTGGAACTCTCTCCCCAAAAAGGCTGTAGATGTTGGGTCAGTTGAAATTTTCAAGATTGGGATTGATAGATTTTTGTTGGGTAAGGGTATCGAGGGATATGGAGCAAAGGTGGGTAAATGGAATTGAGGTAGAGACCAGTCATGATCTAATAGAATGGCGGAACAGGCTCGAGGGGCTGAATGGCCTCCTCCTGTTCCTACAGGAGGTTAAAAGTCCGGAAAGCTCTATCTACCGGCAAAATTCAGGAGCCGTTTTCTATAAGTTTTTTTACTTCTCGTTGCTTTTTTTTCCCCAGTCAGGCTCCGCAAGGTCCGTAGCTAAGCAACAGCTTCAGCTAGAGACGCTTGCAGCTGCAGCCGACTGTTTTGAAGCTGTTGCTAAGCAACAGGGTTTGTTGATTCACACGGAGCTGAAAAGCTCTGTATGTTTTAACATTAGCGCTGGTTTATACGGCAGTTTTGATCTAACTGCACCAGCTCGGTCCCGTCAATGCCGGATACCAGAAAGTTTCCTGTATAATTGCCCAGTCTGGTTTTGGATGGTGCAATGTCACTGTAGTAATCTGATTAAATACAGTGACCATAATTCTATAATTCCGCCCCCCCTTCCCCCCTCCCCCCCCCAGGCGCCCGCCTCCTCGCGTAGCCTGCACCCCCTTTCCTTGCGCACATTGTTGTTACCTGTGCTTCTCTGTCCTTGCCAAGCTCCACCGTCATCAGTGCAGACGCTCCCTTGCCACTAATGCTCGACAAGCCGCCCTGCCAGAAGAAACACGCAGATCGCTCCTTCCCAGGACCGGCACTGCTCAGTTGATCCGGTCTCTGTCGCTTTGCCACTGCAGAGGAACACAGCGAGATCCAAACTTAGCCACACTGCGTTAGACTGAAATCTAGCTTCTTTATACCACAGCAGGACAGTACCTGTCTGACTGTCCGCTGACTGTCGTACATCAGCTCGGATCAGGTACTGGTCACAGGTACATCGGAATCGACACTCACAGCGCCGATTTTAAACATACATCTTCAGACTTGGGTTTCACACGAATTACAAGAGCCCTGCTGACAGTCAGTTGGCAAAGTCCCTGCCTGGTGTGTAACTGAGTCCTACCGTTCTGACCCCAGGTCTACGCTGAATTAGCTGAGCTGAACCAGTGTTAAAGAAAGACTTGCATTTATATAGCGCCTTTCCTGACCTCAGGATGTCCCAAAGCGCTTTACAGGCAACAAAATATTTTTTGAAGTGAAGGAAACACGGAAGCCAATTAGCGCACAGCATGATCCCACAGGCAGCAATGTGACAATGACCAGATAATCTCTTTTAGTGATGTTGGTTGATGGATAACTGTTGGCCAGGACACCGGGGAGAATTCCCCCTGCTCTTCTTCAAAATAGCGCCATAGGATCTTTTATGTCCACCCAAGGAGGGTTTGGCAGACGGGGCCTTGGTTTAAAGTCTTATCCGAAAGACTCCCTCAGTACTGCGCTGCAGTGTTAGCTTAGAATATGTGCCCAAGTCTCTGGGGTAGGCTTGAACTCACGAACTTCTGACTCAGAGGCGAGGGTTAGAATTGGCCTCAGTGTCCTGGGTCAGGGAGGAGGAGAACCAGTTAAGCTTCCCACTCCTGTCCAGTGACGCCTGTGGAAATATGTGCATGTGTGTGTGGACATCGAGTGAGACCAGGATCAGGTTCCGCAGTTAGCCTTCTATTGTCGAATAGCCTGTTGACACTCACTGTCAAGGCTCAAGGTTGTAGGGTAGCCACCTTCAGTCCAGTTGAAAAGTGGTCAGTGATGGGGCATTAAAAAAGCCTGCTGTGTACATTTGTAGAACAACTTTTCATGCAGGTGGAGCTGGCAGCTGAGATACGGGTTCGAGGTGCTGAGATGCCCAGGCTAGGTGCTCCTCTGCTGTTAGGGGTTCCACCCAGGAGTCAACAGCCTTGGATTCAGAAGATAGACCTGGTGTGGGAACCATTGGCCCAGCGTTTCTTCTCCCCCAAATAATGCAGGTACCATGGTCGCTTCCTGGATAAGGGCCGCTGATGTTACTGTGGTCAGAAACCAGCTGACCACTAATTGAGTGAAAACTCTTTCTCTTAATGAAGGCCAATGGGGTTGTTATGAAGAGCCCTTATGCCCACATGGGTAACTGATTGGGCCTGCTCCAGAGCTCATAGGAAGGAGACCAGTGTTTCCTGGTACATCTGATAGCCTCTTCTGGGACCCACGTAGAATCGGATGCTGGAGGCTGTCAGAACTATGGAATTTACCTCCTTTATATTGATAGTGTGTCATCGGGGTGGGTTGCTAGCAGCGCATTATCAGTATACAAACACCTTTAGGTAAAACGTTTCATTCTCTCAGCCCCCTCCTCCACCCTGCAGCAGGTAAGTTAACCTGGAATCTACAATGCTGCCTCTTGGCAACATCATCCGAAAACACAGCGTCAGGTTCCACAAGTACGCTGACTCCACCCAGCTCTACCTCACCACCCCTTCTCTCGACCCCTCTGCTGTTGCTGCTTGTCCGACATCCAGCACTGGATGAGCAGAAATTTCCTCCAACTAAATATTGGGAAGACTGAAGCCATTGTCTTCAGTCCCCGCCACATACTCCGTTCCCTAGCCACCGACTCCACCGCTCCCTGGTCACTGTCTGAAGCTGAACCAGATTGTTTGCAACCTTGGCGTCCTATTTGACCCTGAGGTGAGCTTCCAACCTCACTCCATCACCAAGACCGCCTACTTCCCCCTCTGTAACATCGCCCAACTCCACCCCAGCCCAAGCTCATCTGCTGCTGAAGCCCTCAGCAGCAGATGAGCTTGGGCTTTTGTTACCTCCAGACTTGACGATTCCAACGCACTCCTGGACGGCCTCCCATCTTCCACCCTTCGTAAACTTGAACTCATCCTAACCTCGGCTGCCCCGTGTCCTAACTCGCACTGAGTCCCATCACCCCTGTGCTCGCTGACCTACATTGGCTGCCGGTCTGGCAATGCCTCAATTTAAAAATTCTTATCCTTGTTTTCCAATCACTCCATGGCCTATGCCCCTCCCTATCTCTGTAACCTCCTCCAGCCCTACACCAATATTCCCCCCTTATTTTTTTTTTGGTGCGTGATCCCTTTAACTGGCTGCGCGTCATATTCAAGTTTTCGCACATGCACGGTTTCTCCCATATAGAAGCCGGTGAGCGGCCTGTGTGGGACCTCCAGACCACTGCGCCGCCACGCAACCCTCCGAGATCTCGGCGCTCCTCCAATTCTGGCCTCTTGCGCAGTCCCGATTTTAATCGCTCCACCATTGGCAGCCATGCCTTCAGCTGCCTGGGCCCTCAGCTCTGGAATTCCCTCCCTAAAACTCTCCACCTCTCTCTCCTCCTCTAAGACGTTCCTTAAAACCTATCTTTGACCAAGCTTTTGGTCACTTGTCCTCATCTCTCCTTATGTGGCTCGGTGTCAAACTTTGTTTGATAACGCTCCTGTGAAGCACCTTGGGATGTTTTATTATGTTAAAGGTGCTATATCAATGAAAAGTGCTGTTGTTATTGCTCACCAAACTGCAGCACTGTGTATGGCCACCAGAGGGTGCATCGATGCAACTTTAGCGATCGGTTTAGTTTGTAATTCCCTTACCCAGACTGCTGACGGTATACGTCCACTGAATGACATAGGTGTCGCCCTCGTGGAACTGGCCGTAACTCTCTCGGGGGAGCTCGCTGTGCTCAAACTCTTGAACGTGCCAGATCTCCACGCCGACGGTCTTCAGTTCCGACGTTCGCTCATCGCCCATGCGCAGCAGTCCGTAACCGCGTTGCACATTCACTCCGTCTAGGACTGTTCCGAATGGCACGTCCAGGAGCGGAATCAGCAGCTTAGCATCGCACGGCTTCAGGTCATTCTGAGTCTCTGACTGTAAAACAAAAAAAGCAAAGGAACTTACACAAATATTTACAATCCATTTGGGGTATAATTTCCTTTGGTAGTGAACAGGCCATTCAGCCCCTCGAGTCCGTTCCAACAAATTTTCAGAAAATATCGACATCTACTGGTTTATTGCAGTTTCCCACATTACAACAGCGACTACAATTCAAACGTACTTCATTGGATGTAAAGTGCTTTGGGACATCCTGAGGTCATGAAAGCTGCTATAGAAATACAAGTCTTTTAAAAAAAAAATCCTTACTGTACCTTTAACTCGGCTGTGAACTCCGAGTCCCTTTGCGCCTGTTTTCTTGTCTCTGCCCAGTCCAGAAACTTCTCCTTGAACAGAATTGTTTCATTGTGCTCTGACAATCGACCAAAGATTATCCAATCAGGACGCCCCTGTCTGCGGAAAGGAAAGTGCCGTTTCATTTTAGAAATTCTGTTAAATAAAACCCAAACTCAGCAGATTTTAACGGTCGAACTAGAGAAGGTTACAGCACAGCAAGAGGCCATTTGGCCCATCATGTCTGTGCCGTATTCCTTCCAAGAGCAATTCAAAAACTAGCGACAAAAGCAAAATGCTACGGAGGCTGAAAATCTGAAAACAGAAAATGTTGGAAACGCTCAGCAGGTCAGGGGTCATCCGTGGAGAGAGAAACCGAGTTAACGTTTCTGGTCGATGACCTTTCGTCAGAACTGGAAAATGTTAGAGATGGATCAGGTTTTAAGCAAGTGCAGGGGCAGGGAAAGGGGGGAGGGGAGAAAAGATCAAAAGGGAAGGTCTGTGATAGGATGGAAGGCGGGAGAGATTAAATGGCAAAAGGGGGTGATCAACAGCTGCCATGTGAAAAAATGGCCTCCAAATGTAAAGGAGGCAAAGTCCGTAGTTCTGACAGATGAGGTGCTGTTCCTCGAGCTTACGTTGAGCTTCGTTGGAACAGTGCAAGAGGCCGAGGACTTAATGGTGTTCCTCCCTTCCCACTGTCCAGGGCCCCAAACACTCCTTCCAGGTGAAACAGCGATTTACTTGTACTTCTTGCAATCTAGTATACTGTATGCGATGCTCACAATGCGGTCTCCTCTACATTGGGGAGATCAAATGGAGATTGGGTGACCGCTTTGCGGAACACCTCTGTCCAGTCCGTAAGGGCGACCTCGAGCTCCCAGTCGCCTGTCACTTTAATTCTCCGCTCCACTCCCACTCTGACCTCTCCCACTGTTCCAACAAAGCTCAACGTAAGCTCAAGAAACAGCACCTCATCTTTCAATTAGGCACTTTACAGCCTTCTGGACTCAACATAGAGTTCAACAATTTCAGATCGTAACCTCGGCCCCTATTTTTTCACGTGGCAGCTGTTGATGATTCTGCCATTCCCATTTACACTGCATCTAGACTCATCTTTTGTTTCTTTACTTGTCCCATTACCATCTCCTTTTGCCTTGATCCATCATCCCTTTTGTCTCTTAATCTCTCCTGCCTTCCATCCTATCACAGACCTTCCCTTTTGTTCTTTCCTCCCCTCCTCCCTGTCCCTGCCCCTACACTTGCTTAAAAATCTGTCACATCTCTAACTTTTTCCAGTTCTGACGAAGGGTCATCGACCTGAAACAGTAACTCTGTTTCTCTCTCCACAGATGCTGCCTGACCTGCTGAGTATTTCCAGCATTTTCTGTTTTGATTTCAAAAACTAGTGACTCTGCCTTGCTCTCTTTCCCACAGCCTTGTACAGGAAACTTTCGTTTATCCGGCTCTATCCACTGGCAAAATTCAGGAGTCGGTTCAGATAAGTTTTTTTTCTTTTTGTTGCTTTTTTTCTGCAGTCCTGGCTCTGCAAGGTCTAGCTGAAGCTGTTGCTTAGCTACAGAAACGCTTGCAAGCTACGCCGACTGTTTTGAAGCTGTTGCTAAGCAACAGGGTTTGTTGCTTTATACGGAGCTCAGAAGCTCCATATGTTTTAACATTAGCGCTGGTTTCTACAGCAGTTTTGATGGGACGGCACCAGCTCGGTCCCGTCGGTGCCGGATAGCACAAAGTTTCCTGTATCTTCCTCTGCTTTAAATATTTATCCACTTTTCTTTTAAAAGATGCGATGGTCTCTGCCTCAACTACTCTCTGTGGCAAAACATTTCATGCTCCTACAACCCTCTTCTTGAAGAATTATTTCCTAACCCCTCTCCTCACCCTATTCGTGGCAATTATAAATTGAGGACCCTTTCTCATGCAGACATGGTCTTTCCCTATTCACCTTATCAAAACCCTTCTTAATTTTAAAAACCTCCATTAAATCTCCTCTGAGCCTTCTCTGCTCCAATGGAGGTTGGCCAGTATCCCAAGTATCTTGTCATAACTTTCATTTGATAGAAGGTACAGCATAGAATCAGGCCATTCAGACCCAGCTGGTCTATGCTGGTGTTTATACTTCACACAAGCCTCCTCCCACTCTAATGATCTCTCCCGATCCTGGCCCCGTATCAATTAACATGATCAATATGTTAATATACATTAAAGCTCGACTATAGACAGCACCGCCTCTACCCCTACATATCTAGTCCCTGTCAAGGAGTGTTTGAAAGTGGCTCAGTCTCAGGTTACCCATTCTGCCACAACGCCAGCACCCCTACTTCCAGCTCTCCTGGATTACATCGGACAGGATCACCAAAATGTGCTGCTATGTTCTCAACTCACTGCTGGGAAATATTCTTCGAGGCTCCGGGGTCCAGGGGGTTTACTACACAGTTGCTATAATCGTAAGGACCACTCAACAACTGTTTGCCCAGTTGGAGTGCCGTCTTTCGCTGTGCCAGCGTCACCTCTCTGCCGTGCCAAATGTACAACTCGCTGCCAAAATCTAGCACCAGCACCTGAAAACCAAGAGGAAAGAGTCAGCTCAATAACATGAACCACTGCATCGCAATCAAACAGGACAACGATTAATCCTAATTTTAACCCTAATGCATGGCGAAAACCAGGCGAGTGGGCAGTTAAAATGCTCTGAGTTATTTCTCCAGTTTGGAGCTGCCAGGATCACCCTGACCATGATTCTAACATAAGAACATAAGAAATAGGAGCAGGAGCAGGAGTCGGCCATTCGGCCCCTCGAGCCTGCTCCGCCATTCAATGCGATCATGGCTGATCTGATCTTGACCTCAACTCCACTTTCCTGCCTGCTCCCCATAACCCTTGGCTCCCTTATCGTTCAAAAATCTGTCCATCTCCACCTTGAATATATTCAATGACTCCGCCTCCACAGCTCTCAGGGGACGAGAATTCCAAAGATTCACGACCCTCAGAGAAGAAACTCCTCCTCATCTCCGTTTTAAATGGGCAACCCTTTATTCTGAAACTACGCCCCCGAGTTCTAGATTCCACCACGAGGGGAAACATCCTCTCTGCAACAGAAAAAACACCCCCGAGCAGGCGGCAAGGACACCCCGCCCAAAGTCGGCGGGGTCCTTCTTTACATATGCATGTCAGGTCCCGATGACCCGACTGCAATTTTAACTCAGGCCTGAGCAGGGGAGGTCGCTGCTTCTTTCCCGCTCGGCCAACCCAGGTGAGAAGACAATCGGCCCCAGAAGAGGCCGAAAAAGTTACATGTTTTTCTTTCCTTTGTAGGACCAGGACATAATCCAGGCTGACACAGTGCAGTACTGAGGGAGGCCCACATTGTCAGAGGTGAAGACTTTCAGATGAGACATTAAACCAAAGTCTCATTTGCCTCTTCTAGTGGTTCAGGTAGATACAAAAGACCCGACAATACTATTTGAAGGCGAGCAGGGAGTTCTCTCAGTGTCCTGGCCAACGTTCCTCCTTCAACTAAAAACTAATTAACTAGTAATTCACCTCTTTGACTGGTTGGGAGATCTTGCTATGTGCAAATTGGCTTCCTTGTCTACCTACACCGACACTCATCGCTTTCGAAATGCATTGGGGTGCCCCAGGGAGATGCGAGTTCTTTCACGCCTTCAGTGGCACAGCTAATAAAAGTGTAACGTCCCCACCGACACCTGGGAATCCCTGGCCCAAGACCGCACAAAGTGGAGGAGAAGCATCCGGGAAGGCGCTGGACACCTCGAGTCTCTTTGCCGGGAGCAAGCGGAAGCCAAGCGCAGGCAGCGCAAGGCGCGCACGTCAACCCAAGCACCCCACCCACCCGCCCCTTCAACCACCGTCTGCCCCACCTGTGACAGAGACTGTAGGTCCTACATTGGACTCATCAGTCACCTGAGAACTCATTTTTAATGTGGAAGCAAGTCATCCTTGGTTCCGAGGGACTGCCTAAGAAGAAAAAGTAATGATTCACTACCCGCCGTGGAACTAAACCATACAGGTCAGATGTGTCAGGTTTGAATCCTGATCTGTGCGGAGTTAGAGAGAAACGTTGCTGTAATTGGAAAGTGTTAAGTCTGTGTGTTCCAGTTGTATTAAGATTAATTACTGACACAGACTACAAGAATAAAGTTCAACAGGTCTTTACTAGTTGGAGGTCAGGACTATACTAAATACAATATCACTACACAGTACTTATATACCGGTGGTCACCACCAGTATTACGTATACAGCAGCCAGAGAAAGTAGTACATCTCTTAAGGTGGAACAGGCTTAAATTCTCTTAAGGTGGAACAGGTTACATACACCACAGAAAGGGAGCTTGCTTCTGAGTGATCCCTGCTGGAACGTGAGCATGTGTGGCCGTTAACTGAGGTCAGGGTCAGGCATAGCTGTGCTGCCCTTTGTTGTTGAATATCCTGGCAACACTCACAAAAACGAATAAAGCCCCGCTGTTTGTGGAGTTGTACCACATGAGGGCAGCACCTCCAGGAGCAGCGATCTCTTCTAATACGTTGTGACAGGTTTTGACAGTGGTTGTACCAATACACTGACATTCAGCAGCAATGTGGCAATAACCCGATACTGCCTTTAGGGGGGCAGCGTCCCGGGTACGTGCTGGAAGCTCACCCAGTGGCAGACCAGACAACCGCGGAGCGCACTGCTCGTGACTTGCCCAGCATTTGGATGAAAAATTGTGGGCAGCACGCCCAAGATTTTCCGATATGCAGTGCCAGCGGGCGAGCTTGCCCTCTACCAGCCGTACCCGGGGGTTAGTGCCGCCCACGCCCCCACCAGTTCACTTTAGCTAATTCTGTCAGGTGTGTTTTTTATTCAGGGAAGTCTCATGTTTTAAAGGTTTTAATATATACAAGCGTTTGCGGAGAAACCCTGCTGTACAATAAACAGCACACGACTGCATTAACAGCGATCGGACAAAATCCCTTTGTCCAGTATCATAATCGGTAGAACTGCAACCAAAGGAATCTCATACACCAGCGCATTCGTGTGCTAATAATGTAGCAATGTGGGGTTCACCACGACTTCATCAATAACTGCAGAAGAAACAAAAGCTTATGGTGGTACGAGAATGGTCGTCTTCACTGGTGTGAATAATGCCTCGGGCTGTGAGCCTCCTCTCTTCAACAGCTTCACAGATAAAAGAAAAACTTGCATTTATATAGCACCTTTCACATCCTCAGGACGTCCCAAAGCACTTTACAGCCAAGTATTAAGTATTTCTAAAGCCAATTTGTGCACAGCAAGGTCCCACAATTAGCATTGTGAAGGTTGTTGAGGGATAAATATTGGCCAGGAGGCCGGGGAGAACTCCCCAGCTCTTCTTCGAAATAGTGCCATGGGATCCTTTACGTCCACCTGAGAGGGCCTCGGTTAAACGTTTCATTTGAAAGACGGCACCCGCTGACAGTGCAGCGCTCCCTCAGTACTGCACTGGAGTGTCAGCTGAAATTCTGTGCTCCAGTCCCCAGAGTTGGGACTATGAACCCACAACCTTCTGACTCAGAGGCGAGAGCGCTGTCACTGAGCTATGGCCATAGCGCTCTACCAACGCGCAGCTGGAGTTACGCACGCAGACCCGGGGGCAGAGATTGCTGATGGCTTTAGTCTGACTTTGAGCAAACGTTCTGACTGTAGCCCCATTGGAGCTGGTGGAGGGAGGGGCCTCTGGTCTTGTAGTGTTGCCACAGGCAATCTATTCTCCAGCAACCAGATGCAAGTGCAATTCACTGATAGAAAATCAAGTTAGATGCTCGTTTCATATTGTAGTCACACATTTTTCAGTGCTACATAATCGAGGCACTGTGCAATCTAATAACACAAGCTTATTGGCCAGCTAAGAAAGTGTGTCCATGTTGGGACCAATGTTCCAACATAAAAAATTAAGCATCTAAAATAGAATTTAGATCATACATGGTGATAAATAGAAGTCAGAGCTATGGGTGATGGGCATGAGGCAGTGTGAAAAGGATTCTGGGTACGGTTCACATGGCTCAGAGATGAGGATTCTGGGTAACACTGACGTGGGTGAATGAGAAGCTTTCTGGGTAGGGCATGTGGGTAGGGTCGCTAACCTTCCCGGGCTGCCTAGGAGTCTCCCAGATTGCAGCATGGATTTCCAGGCTACTGCTGCCTACAGCCTGGGAGATCTTTGTGCTTTAATTTTACCGCCGGACAAGCAACCACCCCCCCGGCCCCTGCCCGCCACTCCGTGATGTTACCGGTGGCTGCCACATAGAGCTGAGGGCAGTTGGTGTGCAGGAACAATCAGGTACACGAAGCTGGTCAAGAGTCAGAGGGTGATCAGGATTCAGGTGGAGCAAGAGATAATGGGGAACTGTCGTCGGGAGGAGAGAGGGAGACTGGAGAATGGGGATCGGGGGGATTGGAGCTTGGGGGAGACTGGAGAATGGCGATCAGGGGGATTGGAGCTTGGGGGAGACTGGAGAATGGGGATCGGGGGGATTGGAGCTTGGGGGAGACTGGAGAATGGCGATCGGGGGGATTGGAGCTTGGGGGAGACTGGAGAATGGGGATCGGGGGGATTGGAGCTTGGGGGAGACTGGAGAATGGCGATCGGGGGGATTGGAGCTTGGGGGAGACTGGAGAATGGCGATCGGGGGGATTGGAGCTTGGGGGAGACTGGAGAATGGCGATCGGGGGGATTGGAGCTTGGGGGAGACTGGAGAATGGGGATCGGGGTGGTTGGAGCTTGGGAGAGACTGGAGAATGGCGATCGGGGGGATTGGAGCTTGGGGGAGACTGGAGAATGGCGATCGGGGGGATTGGAGCTTGGGGGAGACTGGAGAATGGCGATCGGGGGGATTGGAGCTTGGGGGGGACTGGAGGATGGCGATCGGGGGGATTGGAGCTTGGGGGAGACTGGAGAATGGGGATCGGGGGGATTGGAGCTTGGGGGAGACTGGAGAATGGGGATCGGGGGGATTGGAGCTTGGGGGAGACTGGAGAATGGCGATCGGGGGGATTGGGGCTTGGGGGAGACTGGAGAATGGGGATCGGGGGGATTGGAGCTTGGGGGAGACTGGAGAATGGGGATCGGGGGGATTGGAGCTTGGGGGAGACTGGAGAATGGCGATCGGGGGGATTGGAGCTTGGGGGAGACTGGAGAATGGGGATCGGGGGGATTGGAGCTTGGGGGAGACTGGAGAATGGGGATCGGGGGGATTGGAGCTTGGGGGAGACTGGAGAATGGGGATCGGGGGGATTGGAGCTTGGGGGAGACTGGAGAATGGCGATCGGGGGGATTGGAGCTTGGGGGAGACTGGAGAATGGGGATCGGGGGGATTGGAGCTTGGGGGAGACTGGAGAATGGGGATCGGGGGGATTGGAGCTTGGGGGAGACTGGAGAATGGGGATCGGGGGGATTGGAGCTTGGGGGAGACTGGAGAATGGCGATCGGGGGGATTGGAGCTTGGGGGAGACTGGAGAATGGCGATCGGGGGGATTGGAGCTTGGGGGAGACTGGAGAATGGCGATCGGGGGGCTTGGGCGGCGGGGCGGGGGACTGGGGAATGTGGTGGGCGTGGGGAGCAGCATTTCCTGCAGGAGCAGGAGCAGCAGCAAGGCTGTGAGAGGAGCGGTGCGCTGAGAGGAGCAGCCATTAAAGGGGTGAGTGAAACCTGGGGGCCTTACTGTGGGTAAACAGTGACGGAGACCAAGGATTCCCACTGGAAGAACCAAGGGGGAAGGGAGAAGGCAGAGTTTTGAACTGAGGCCTATTAAATCATCATAACTGGCTACTGAGCTCGAGACAAGATCATTTAAAAGGGAATGGGATAAATATTTTAATATAAAAGGGTCGGGGGGGGGAATGGGGTTACAGGAGAGAGTCAGCACCAGGCACCAGAGACCGAATGACCTCCTCCTATGCTGTAATTTCTATTATTCTATGAAAATGCTCCTATATTGAGTCCGAGCCCCGGGAGTGGTTTAGAAATATTGGTGCTGAGCGGAGTTTAGGACGACGTGCCCTGTGAGAAGTGCTCCCAAACACCGAGCCCGCTGCCCTTTGTGCGAACTCTCGGTTTGGTTCCGATCAGATCAGCTCTGGCTGAGGCTCCCAGTTCAGAATCGTCACCTTCACACACATCCCGATTCCAAACCAGAGCCCCAGGAGACAGCGAGCGAGATACAGTAACATTTGCAGACGTCACACCATCAGACATCACGTGATTAGAACATCACGTGACTAAACCTCCAAGATGGCAAACCCACAGGTGGCTCCATTTTTGAAAGTTCACTTTAATTTGTGCAATTTTCACACCGATTATGGGGGAAAAATTGGGTCGCGCCCCCTCTTGGGGCACTAACTTCGCTGGGGCGCTACTTTTAGTGCCCCGAAAAAGGTAGTGCCCCCACGGCCGAAATTCAATGGTAGCGCCGAAAGCAGGAGGCGGGGTGCTACTGGAAGCGCCCCCCCTCCCTCTTGGGGCGCTCCAGCTCAATATCGCAGTGCTACGTGCCCTTATTAAAGGGGGGGGCCTTGCGCAATGTGAACCGGGGCCCAGCTGGGCAACCAGGGAGCGGAGTGACGGCAAAATAGCCCGGCACTCTAGGAGGAGGGCAGAGGAGGCAGGTGCTGGCAGGCGGCCAGCAAAAAAATGGCCGCCTGGCACCTCCCCTTTAAATATCGCCGCCCCGGCCGCACGTACGTTCCCCTGACCCTGTCGGACATAGCATCCGATGTACGTCAGGGGGCGCAACCCAGGTTTGTGGCCAGAGCGCTGCGCACTGCGACGACATCATCGCCGGAGGTGCAGCACCGCGGGGCGCTACCAGCTACCACCACCGCTAACCTCCTGCTGAATTTTGCAGGAGGCATCAGCGGCGCCGCACCTGGGCGCTAGTTGCTTTGTGCCCCGTTAGCGCCCTCGGGGGGCGCAAAGCAACCGAATTTTGCCCCTATGTGTATTACTGGGTTCTTGCAATGCTGCCAAAAACTGCTAACAAATAATTCACTTTGAAAAACGAATTACCTCAGTAATGATGATGCACTGCCATACATTCAGGATCAGATACAGGCCTTATGGTTCAAAAATACAAATACACCGAGCGGTCCTACCTCCTTTGAATTCAACATGGAACAGCGAGGGATCTTCCCCCATAATTCATTGTCTGGAACAAGCTTGTCCTCAACCAGACGATATATGTAGTTTGTTTCTGTGATTGCCGCTTCATACACCTCATCTTCTTCAGGATCCCCTGCAGCTGCAGAGCCGACAGTGAGCAATCAGTAACATTCACAATACAAGGACTGTAGTCAGTGAGGCTCTTCCAGGCTGTTAGAACTTGCTTTTGACAAGATTTTCCTCTCATAGAGCTCAGAGCACCTCTCTGAGGTTGCACTGCTAGCAGTCTGCAAGCCGGATACTTGCTCTCTCATTGCCAAAGAGTGTGTGTGTGTGTGTGTTTGGGTCAATGAGAGAGGGGGGGAGCGAGAGAGGGGGGGAAGCGAGAGAGGGGGGGAGCGAGAGAGGGGGGAGCGAGAGAGGGGGGGAGCGAGAGAGGGGGGGAGCGAGAGAGGGGGGAAGCGAGAGAGGGGGGAGCGAGAGGGGGGGAAGCGAGAGGGGGGGAAGCGAGAATGGGGGGGAGCGCGAGAGAGGGGGGGAGCGAGAGAGTGGGGGGAGCGCGAGAGAGGGGGAGCGCGAGGGGGGGAGCAAGAGAGGGGGGGAGCGAGAGAGGGGGGGAGCGAGAGAGGGGGGAGCGAGAGAGGGGGGAGCGAGAGAGGGGGGGAGCGAGAGAGGGGGGGAGCGAGAGGGGGGGGAGCGAGAGAGGGGGGGAGCGAGAGGGGTGGAGCGAGGGGGGGAGCGAGAGAGGGGGAGCGAGAGGGGGGGAGCGAGAGAGGGGGGGAGCGAGAGGGGTGGAGCGAGAGGGGGGGAGCGAGAGGGGGGGAGCGAGAGGGGGGAGCGAGGGGGGGGAGCGAGGGGGGGGGAGCGAGAGGGGGGGAGCGAGGGGGGGGGAGCGAGAGGGGGGAGCGAGGGGGGGAGCGAGAGAGGGGGAGCAAGAGAGGGGGATCAAGAGAGGGGGATCGAGAGAGAGGAAGTGAGTGTGAGGGAGTGTGAGAGTGGGATCGAGAGAGCGGGATCGATAGAGGGAGTGAGTGTGAGAGTGAGTGAGAGCGGGATCGAGAGAGCGGGATCGATAGAGGGAGTGAGTGCGAGAGTGAGTGAGTGAGAATGAGAGAGTGAGTGAGTGTGAGTAAGTGCGAGAGTGGGATTGAGTGAGTGTGAGTGAGTGTGATTGAATGTGAGAGAGAGTGAGAGAATGAGAACAGCATAAATTGGAAGGAAAGTAATAGTAAAACAAATCTCTAGTCCTTCAAAAGATGCTTTTGATGAAAGCTTGAGCTTCAAAACTCTGCTGTAATTAAACAGCCCGTGAGCAGCCAACGAGATTTTAATCCTATTCCTGAAACTGAACTGCTATGATCTCCAATCACTTAACAATACGCCTACATAGCAGTTATGTAGTGGACTGAGCACATGTAAATAGGAGCCTGGTTGTGCCTAAAATTTCACTTCCGTATAACTTAAAAAACACATTGAACATCATAAAAAAAGAATGGAAATTGCAGACACAGCGACAGGTAATGGAAGGCCTGCCATACATGTCATCCCAACAAATAATTATGGAGACAGAAAAGAGAACGCCCTATATTGAAATGTTGAATGTCTACTGTCAACATCTACACTACCCTGAAACAATGAGCAATCTCCAATACCGCAGTGACTCTGTGGAGAGAAGATCAGAAGAGGTGATGGTGGTATCGATGGTGATTGTGTTGGTTGTGTCGGTGGAGGTGGTGCTTATTGTGTCAGCAGTGGTTGTGTCGGTGGAGGTGGTGCTTATTGTGTCAGCAGTGGTTGTGTCGGTGGAGGTCATGAGAGTGTTGGTGGTGGTGTCAGCAGCAACTGTGATGGTGTCAGTGGTGCTGTTGACCATGTAAAGCCAATAATGTGATCCACTTCAGCCACCTATTCTTTATTGAACAGCAGTGTTTGTGGCTGAAGTTTTCAAGTTGTTCCAAATACTTTTGATTATTTTTTGTAATTTTGGTGTCCAACAAAAGGTGACATCAAGAAAAAGAGACACAGGCAGCGACACCGTGGAGTAGGGACACATTTTCCTGTTATTGCACCTAGGCAAATTAGATCACCGAAGCACAACACCTAGAGCAAAATCAGCGGGGTGTCTTTATGACTGTCATCAGTCCTCCTTGTCTGATTTCCCTCTTTGTGCTGCACCTAGGCAATCCAATTTGCCCGGTACAATAACAGGAAAATCTCCCCAACCTACTGTGAGGTCAGTCAACATACGAATTTCCAACAGATCCGCTCAACAAAAAAAAGCTGTTGTTATTGAGGATCCGTCTCTTCACTGGTGTCCTTCCATTGATTCAACTACCTGCAACTGAGTGATCTGCACGTTCAATGACATCGGCCACGAGTTTGAGCTTCTTACCTTGATATTCAGCCTGGCCGCCCAGAAGATCCCAGAATTCCTTGGCCCTTTTGCCTTGACTGTTAATGCCCTCTTCAATAATGGTAACATTCGTTGCTCGGCAGCCCAGTTCTCGCTTTGCCTGGATGAAACTAGCCAGCTCCGACGCCTAAAAGTAGTACAGAGGTGCAGTTGATGATTACTTACTGGGAACTACTGGTTGATATTTCACCACTCAAATGACTTGGAGACACAACAGGCAGCAGCCTCTACGATCCATGGCTCTGGTCAGTCTAAGTGTTTGGTTAATGGTTCTGGATGGCACTTGCCACTACAGCGTGGTGCAAAGACTCAGAGCTGCCACAGTAACTAGTTATGGAGTAAAATGAGTGTCTGAGGCATCACCCTGGAAGACTACCTGCGATTTCACTGTTGTCCAAAGAGCTGGGTATCACGTGGGATGACAGAAATGGCTTTGGGACATGACAGGTGTGGAGGGCTAAGGCAATCTTAATTAAGTCTTGCATATAGGGCGCTCTCCCTGCCAATGTCACACTTACTTCCTGTAACACTTGCCCTGTCACACTCTGTTGATAACATCCCTGTTGTTATGTTCCTCCCACTCACCGTGAGCCACACCACAGGAGATCGTCTTAGGTGTAATACAATATTTAAATGGTTTCAGAGCAAACTCCCTGTGCACAGAGGGGGAGATGGAAACAGGAAGAGAATGGGTCGATGGAAGCAATAGTAACGTCCACATTTGTATCAAATTCTTTCACCTATTTCAACAGAAATGTTACCCCAACTGAGCAATTTCATTTGACCGTGTTAATTACTATCACGCAACATGAGTCAGCTCCTGGGTGCTTCTCATTAGCATAGGTTTACAGTGAAAGTGAGGCACCTCTCCATAGGGTGGAACATAGGAACAGGAACAGGAGCAGGCCATTCAGCCCCTCGAGCCTGTTCCGCCATGCAATTAGATCATGGCTGATCTGTATCTTAACTCCATTTACCCGCCTTGGTTCCATATCCCTTAATATCCGTGCCTAACAAAAATCGATCAATCTCAGTTTTGAAATTTTCAATTGACCCCCAGCCTCAACAACTTTTTAGGGAGCGAGTTCTCCAGATTTCCACTACCCTTTGTGTGAAGAAGGGCTTCCTAACAAATCTAGAGCCTCCTGGATGTCTAGAGACATACAGGGTAGGATAAAGCAAAAAAAGGAAGCGTATGACAGATAGCAAGGGCTAAATACTCCAGAATCTTTAGAGGAGTACAGAAAGTGCAATTAAAAATGATATTAGGAAAGCAAAGAGAGAGCATGAAAAATTCTTGGCAAGTAAAATCAAGGAAAACCCAAAGATGTTTTATAAATATATTAAGAGTAAGAGGGTAACTAAAGGGTAGGGCCTATTAGAGATCATGAGGGTAGTGTGTGTGTGGAGGCGGGAGATATCGGTAGGGTTCTTAATGAATACTTTGCATCTGTTTTCACAAAGGAGAGGGGCGAAGCAGACATTGCTATCAGGGGGGAGAAGTGTGAAATATTAGATGAAATAAACATAGTGAGAGAGGAAATATTAAGGGGTTTAGCAGCTTTAAAAGTGGATAAATCCCCAGGCCCGGATGAAATGTATACCAGGCTGTTAAGCGAAGCAAAAGAGGAAATAGCAGAGGCCCTGACCATCATTTTTCAATCCTCTCTGGCTTCAGGTGTGGTGCCGGAGGACTGGAGGACTGCTAATGTGGTGCCCTTGTTTAAAAAGGGAGAAAAGGATAGACCGAGTAATTACAGGCCAGTCAGCCTAACCTCGGTGGTGGGAAAATTATTGGAAATAATTCTGAAGGACAGGATAAATCTTCATTTGGAAAGACACGGATTAATCAAGGATAGTCAGCACGGATTTGTTAAGGGAAGGTCGTGTCTGACAAACTTGATTGAATTTTTTGAGGAGGTAACAAGGAGGGTAGATGAGGCTAGTGCATTTGATGTAGTGTATATGGACAGTAGCAAGGCTTTTGATAAGGTTCCACATGGCAGGCTGGTCACGAAGTTAAAAGCCCATGGGATCCAGGGCAAAGTGTCAAGTTGGATTCAAAACTGGCTCGGAGACAGGAAGCAGAGGGTAATGGTTGATGGGTGTTTTTGTGACTGGAAGGCTGTTTCCAGTGGGGTTCCGCAAGGCTCAGTACTGGGTCCCTTGCTTTTTGTGGTATATATCAACAATCTTGACTTGAATATAAGGGGTATGATTAAGAAGTTTGCAGATGATACTAAAATCGGCTGTGTGGTTGATACTGAAGAAGGAAGATATCAATAAATTGGTCAGGTGGGCAGAACAGTGGCAAATGGAATTCAATCCGGAGAAGTGTGAGGTAATGCATTTGTGGAGGGCTAACAAGGAAAGGGAATACACATTAAATGGTAGGACAATGAGTAGTGTAGAGGAACAAAGGGACCTTGGAGTGCATGTCCACAGATCCCTGAAGGTAGCAGGTGGTTAAGGTGGTTAAGAAAGCATACGGAATGCTTGCCTTTATTAGTCATGGCATAGAATACAAGAGCAGGGGGTTATGCTTCAACTGTATAAAACACTAGTTAGGCCTCAGCTAGAGTACTGCGTGCAGTTCTGGTCACCACATTACAGGAAAGATGTGATTGCACTAGAGAGGGTACAGGGGAGATTTACAAGGATGTTGCCGGGAGTAGAGAATCTTAGCTATGAGGAAAGACTGGATAGGCTGGGTCTGTTTTCCTTGGAACAGAGGAGGCTGAGGGGAGACTTTATTGAGGTGTATAAAATTATATGGGGCATTTATAAAGTGGATAGAAAGGACCTATTTCCCTTAGCAGAGGGGTCAAAAACCAGGGGACACAGATTTAAAGTAATTGGGGGAAGGTTTAGAGGGGATTTGAGGGGAAATTTCTTCACCCAGAGGGTTGTGGGGGTCTGGAACTCACTACCTGAAAGGGTGGTAGAGGCAGGAACCCTAACCACATTTAAAAAGTACTTGGATGTGCACTTGGGATGCTCTAACCTGCAGGGCTACGGACCAAGAGCTGGGAAGTGGGATTAGGCTGGAAAGCTCTTTGTTGGCCGGTACGGACACGATGGGCCGAAATGGCCTCCTTCTGTGCTGTAACTTTCTATGATTCTATGATATCACACGTGAACGGCCGAGCTCTAATTTTAAGGTTGGGCCCCCTTGCCTTGGACTCGCCCACCAAAAAAAATAGTTTCTGTCTATCTACCCTATCAAATCTTATAATCATCTTAAACACCTCAATGATATCACCCCTTAATCTTCTGTACTCGAGGGAATACAAGTATATGCTGGTGGGCAACATTCCCTTTAAGCTATGTGGCCGCGCAGCGCTCTTGAGCTCCCGAGCAACCAGGTAGCCGGCTTTTAAATTGCAAAAGCCACGCATGCGCAGACTTTTGAATGGACCGTTAAAGTACAGGGAGCATTGCTGGTGGCAACAAGTGAGTAACTTCAATGGTACAACCAATGAACTTGCCCAAGTACAACTCCGGTTACTGAAGCAGACATGAGATGAGAGGTAAGAGCAAGCCTTTCCATCGATGAATTTTTCTAACTCGTGTAATTAAGGAGTCCGATTTAATGGCCATACCTTGGAGCGCTCAATTACATTAGCGAATTCTCCAGTCCAAAGGAAGCAGTGCTGTGCAGTGACCAACAGGAAACAGTCCCCACTGTTAAGTGAGCTGGCTCGTGGCTCCACCAATCGAACCTGGACATGCCTGCGACCTGAGAAAGGGCAGAGTTACCCCTGGTTCTGCTCCTGATCCACACATAGAAACAAGTCATCATTTGTCAACTCTTAACGCTGCCTTAAATCAACTGGCAAGACCACACACAAAGGCAGTTAACGGCGAGCTCAGGGCTAGCTTGCACATCACAGTGTTACAGTTTAAGAAAAGCCGGTTGGATTCGGGGCCTGCTGTGAAGTGGCAGTCGAGACGCTACAAGTGACATCGGCAGCCCTGGGTTGGGGGAGGGGGAGGATCAGCCAGATTGCTCCTGCACGCGTCGATGGACTTCAATGGAAATGAAAATTGGGAGTGCGGCTGATTCAATATTGCCCGTTTTACACTCTCTCCCAAAGTCTAATTTACCCCATCGGTCAGGACAGCTGTAGAAACAACTGTGATGTTTCCCCACCGCCCCCCCAACTGTAATAGCCCGTCAACACTTGCTGTCTAGGTTCACACACAATAAACAGCCATGTGGGTAGGGTACCGAAGTCAGCTGGCACTTGTGGAACTGTACCCCAGCGAGGGTCCGTGCCTCCAGTTCCTCTAACTGGAAAAAAGCGAGGGAATCAAAGAGCTTGGGTATCGCTTAGGGATAGGACTGTCTATCAAAAGACAAAACCTAAGCCAGCCAGCAACAACTCTATGCGTTTTAAAAATTGATTCTCGGGATGTGGGTGTTGCTGGCAAGGCCGACATTTATTGCCCATCCCGAGTTGCCCTGAGAAGGTGGTGGTAGGCCTTCTTCTTGAACCAGTGCAGTCCATATAATGGAGGTGCTCCCACAAGGTTCGGAGTTCTATGTTATTGTGAGCAGGTTACATTTCTTATTATCTACCTATTGAGACAGATTGCATCTGATGTGTCCATCACACCTCAATGTGTTCACACTTGGAAAGTGATTGGGTTAAATATCATCATATTCATAAAACAGTAACAAATCACAACCGACTGGCTGGGGAAGCGACCAATGAACAAGTAGCATCTTAAAACACACATACGAGAAAAAAAAAGAGAGAAGGAAAGCCTGTCATTTCCTGCGGGTTGCTTCTGACCTCGATCACCTGGCCTCTGCTGAAGGAGAGGAGCCACGATTTACACGTAACTCATAGGGACAATTTCCCTCCGCAACAGCCTCCGATTGACCTCAGGGCATGTTTATTGACACGGCTTCAGAGCTTGTAGTCTTAAGGAAGTAGGTTGGATAGAACACAGCTGCACTGTCGCAGCAGCTTTCCTCAAGGCAGTCCATTACGCATGTTAGAAGGGCTAGAATGACATGAACTTGGCACTTGACAGCAGCAAGTGTCACAATGTGTTGACATACCAACGCACGGGATAAAATGTGCATTTTGCAGGCTCGGTTTTGAAAAGAACCAGGTTTTTAGCAAATTACTCAGAAGGGGCTTTTTTCCATTTTCTTGCCCCATTCCACGCACCCCATGCCGGAATAGTCTGACGACACTCAAGCCCTGATTTTAACCCTGCTTGCCAGGCGGGAACAGTGCGGGCGGAGGGGTTCAAATGCTGTTGATGTCGTTCGGACCCCGACACGATTCTAACCCGGGGTCGCGGCTGAGATGCCCGGCGCAGGAGCCGTCAGTGCTGCATCGGGTTGTGCGAGGAAATCCCGGGCCTCCCCAGTCACGGGCTTCCTCCCCCTCCCCCACTGCGATTGCCTCAGTGCCGTTCACCCCCTCAAACACTTACCTTATGTCGCGATTCCCTCGGCCTCCTGTCGCCCAACATCCCGCTCCCGCCGGCCAGGCAGCGATTCCGGCTGCCTCTGGGCGGGAGTCCGATTTCAATCATTTAAACGAGGCCCAGGAGCTAAAATGGCCCAGGCCTCACGCTGACACCATCAGGAGTGCTTCATCAAATCTTGCACTCCCGCCCCCGAGTTGAAATCGGAGTTTCAGTGTCTGGCTCGCACGTGACATTTGGTCTAGGGACCGGAGGCCAATCAACATCTCTGGAACCCCAGTAAAAGGTGAGTGTCTTTAGAAAATAACAACCGGGGAGGGAGAAAGCCAGTTGTCGCACATTTTTAAATTCACTTTTAGAGTAGTTGGATTTGATATGAGATCTCAGAGGCCATGTTGGTTTTTAACTAAATGTATAAACCTCTTACTTTCTCAAAGCCTTAAATGTTCTTCCCAATCATCAGGAGATGACACAACTAGACAATGGTTACCTTTAACTTGCAGCAGCATCACCTTGTTGAATGGAAGTGTGCTGTTACTGGACATCTGGTCTGTCATCTTCACGTTCCGGAGATTCACCTTTTTGAAGTTCTCCTTGCTCGCTAGTCCTGCCAAGGCCACGTCGGCGTAGTTAGAGTGTTTCGCCACTGTGGGACATACAAAACCGTTCCTGAGATAGACTAATAAACCCAAGGCAGAATAAAAAAGATCGACTTTATACACTGGAAACAGCTAAACAAGACTGTATTACACGTGGGATAAGGCACCAGCTGCAGCGTGTTACAGACAGTTCTACACAAGTTGGAGTGTGCTACCTACAGGTTGATTAACCTACTGGAGTCTGTAACATAGAGGATAATGCAAAGGCTGGAGTATGTTATATAGAAGGTAATACAAGGGTTGGAATATGTTGTATTGAGGATAACCCAGGCTGGGGTATGTTATATAGAAGTTAACACACAGATTCGAGTCTTACATAGAGGATAACACATAGTGAGGAGCATATTATAAATCTGTAACACATCAAAGGGTTAAAATGACATCAGATTCATGAGCATCTGCATCATATGTTACGGTATTGAAATATATGAAGATGTAAAGTATTTAATGGAATGGATACAATGAGGGTTATTTTAACCTAACCCACCCAATGAGAAACTGACAGGATCGGATTGGTTGCCTGTTTTGCGAGATCTAGCATCACTAGAGGGCAGGAGAGAGGGAGAGTGGGAAGGAAGTCATGGAGCAGCTTTGGGAGTCACAAGCTCAGAAGGGGGAGGGACATGCAACACACACTAAGACAAGGTGATTATTGATTATTTGGAAGGAGGATTATTAGAAATTTTCATGAATTGTACTGTGAATGTGTAGGTTTGTAATATTGTGATTAGGTTCTAAGCAGGCCGGCAGCATTTGGTCACCTCCTGGACACTAGGCCGCCCCAGGACATCGCAGATGGGGAACATCCCAGAGCGATCCCGTCGAAAGCCATTTGGACCATGGCTTCAGAGCAGCCTTAAGAGTTGGTCCAGGGCCCCTTCAGACTTCAGGAAAGTCTCCTGTTGGCCAGACCTGCAGGGACCACCTCTCAGGCATAGCAACGAGTTGAGGCAATCAGGCCATCACAAACAATATTTTTTCAAAAAAAAAATCAAGATTGTTATAACTATGACAGGTTATTTTCCAAGTTCGTGCTGTGCAAGGACGATAAATAAATCTTGGGCACTGCTCTCAGGATTTCTCAATAGGCAAGGCTTGGGAAATCGGCTGAAGTATTAAAAAAAATGAAATGGGTGAATACTTTCAACAATAAAGGGCTTGTCCTGTAGGTTCCTTCCCTTTAAGAATTTAGAGTACGACAGTTCAAGTTGTCCATATAAGGATGTCAAGGCCTCAGAGAGGGTGCAGAGGAGATTTACTAGAATACCAGGGATGAGGGACTTCAGTTAGGTGGAGAAACTAGAAAAGCTGGGATTGTTCTCCTTAAAGCAGCAAAAGTTAAAGGGAGATTCAATAGAGGTGTTCAAAATCATGAGGGGTTTTGATAGAGTAAATAAGGAGGAACTGTTTCCACTGACAGAAGGGTCGGTAACCAGAGGATATGGATTTTCTGGAATTCACTGCCTGGAAGGGCGGTGGAAGCAGATTCAATAGTAACTTTCAAAAGGGAATTGGATAAATACTTGAAGGGAAAAAATTGCAGGGCTATGGGGAAAGAGAAGGCAAGTGGGATTAATTGGATAGCTCTTTCAAAGAGCCGATAGAGGCACAATGGGCCGAATGGCCTCCTTCTGTGCTGTATGATTCTATGATATGATTGTACAGAGGACGCTGGGCAGTTACACTGTAACTAATTGAGGAAGAATTGAAGGAGGAAACCTCTCGGACCTACTTCTCTCGGCTCGGATCCTCCTGACCTCCACTGTAGCCACGTTCAACCGCTGCTCCGTGTACTCCTGGCGGATGTCGTCTCGGGCAGCCAGTGCCCGCAGGGGGTTGCGTGAGCACTGCGTCTTGCGCAGAGGTCTCACGGCTCGTTTGTGCTCCGCCACCTCAGAGGTCAATCTGCAAGAGTGAAGCCGAAATTGCAAGTCAGCACGGCTCCCAGTGAGGAACCACCTTAACCCGTCCACCATGTTAAGTGATGGTTTCATTATCGTTATCTTTTGTGCTTTGATCTGATTGGAGGGGGAAATTAACTTTTTCTTTGCATTTTGTATTTTGAATCCAACGTCAGGCCAGTATTTTGCTGATGCTGCAACAAACCAACTCAAATTTTTAAAAAAAACACACTTTCATCTTCACTTTTGAACTGGATCCTAGCCTCACTCCAGACCCCTGCTTTAAGGTGCAAGGTAAAGAGCCGGCCTATTATGGGAGCCCAGCCTCCGCTTTTATACAGAGGCTGGCTCCCCATAAAATAAACCCACTCTTTCATAAGAACTTAAGAATTAGGAGCAGGAGTAGGCCATTCGGCCCTTCGAGCTTGCTCCACCATTCAATAAGATCTTTGACCTCAACTCCACTTACCGCCCGATCCCCATATCCCTTGATTTCCTAGAGTCCAAGAATCAATCTCTCTCAGCCTTGAATATACCCAATGACTGAGCATCCACAGCCCTCTGGGTTACAGAATTCCAAAGATTCACAACCCTTTGAGTGAAGAAATTTCTCCTCATCTCAGTCCTAAATGGCCAGCCCCTTATTCGGAGACAGTTTTACATGCTCGCAGGTTAAATCCTCTCCCAATCTTGTGCATCTCAGGCTTGCTAAGGGATATTATTAAGGAAGTGGTAACAGGGCACTTAAAATCATAATATGATTAGGCAGAGTCAACATGGTTTTATGAAAGGGAAATCGTGTTTAGAGTTTTTTGAGGATGTAACTAGCAGGGTAGATAAAGGGGAACCAGTGGATGTAGTACATTTGGATTTCCAAAAGGCATTTGATAAGGTGCCACATAAAAGGTTGCTACGCAAGATAAGGGCTCATGGGGTTGGGGGTAATATATTAGCATGGATAGAGGATAGGTTAATGGACAGAAAACAGAGAGTAGGAATAAACGGGTCATTTTCCAGTTGGCAGGCTGTAACTAGTGGGGTGCCGCTAGGATCAGTGCTTGGGCCTCAGCTATTTACAATCTATATTAATGGCCTAGATGAAGGGATCGAGTGTAATGTATCCAAGTTTGCTGATGATACAAAGCTAGGCGGGACAGTAAGCTGTGAGGAGGACACAAAGAGCCTGCAAAGGGATATAGACCGGTTAAGTGAGTGGGCAATAAGAGGGCAAATGGAGTATAATATGGGGAAATGTGAGGTTATTCATTTTGGTAGGAAGAATAGAAAAACAGAATATTTTTGAATGGTGAGAAACGATTAAATGTTGGTGTTCAGAAAGATTTAGGAGTCCTCGTACAGGAAACACAGAAAGCTAGCATGCAGGTACAGCAAGCAATTAGGAAGGCAAATGGAATGTTGGCCTTTATTGCAAGGGGTTGGAGTACAAGAGGAAGGAAGTCTTGCTACAATTGTACAGGGCCTTGGTGCGACCACGCCTGGAGTACTGGGCACAGTTCTGGTCTCCTTATCTAAGGAAGGACATACTTGCCTTAGAGGCGGTGCAATGAAGGTTCACTAGATTGATCCCTGGGATGAGAGGGCTGTCCTATGAGGACGGATTGTGTAGATTGGGCCTATACTCTCCGGAGCTTAGATGAATGAGAGGTGATCTCATTGAAACATATAGGGGGGAAAAATTGAGTCGCGCCCCCTTTGGGGCGCTAACTTCGCCGGGGCGCTACTTTTAGTGTCCCAAAAAAATTAGCGCCCCCACAGCTGAAATTCATCGGTAGCGCCCCAAGAGGGAAGCGGGGCACTACTGGAAGCAGTTAATCCTCTTCCCGCCACGAGGTGTCAGGTCTCTGCGCAAATCCGGGACCCGACACTTGGGAAGACTGTATGGAGGCGGGCGCTGTCAATCTTTGCAATTTTGCCAGCAGTCCCGCCTCCAAACCCGCCCCCTGAGTGCCGGCAAAATTCCCCTTGTTGAGTATATTCAAGGCTGAGATCGATATGGGGATCGGGCGGGGAAGTGGAGTTGAGGTCAAAGATCTTATTGAATGGCCGTATGGCCTACTCCTGCTCCTAATTCTTATGTTCTTATAACTCATCCCCTGCCCCCAGCCCCCATTACATTCCAGCCAGCAACTGATCATCTATAAACAAAGTTATGAAAACAGACTGTACATGTGGAATCACAAGTTCCATTTAAAAAAAATTAAATGATAACTAAAAGACAGGTCATACATAATATACATACACACTGGACTATTCAGAGATACAATGGAATAAGTGCAAACTTGAAAGCCTGGCTAGGTGTAAAAATGATCCACTTACCACCACAGTGAGCCCACTGCCCCCTTCCCTCCCTAACCTCCAGCTGGTGGTTTAACAGATAATATAACCTGAGCAGATCTCACTTTCCTAAATCAATAGCACCTCTCTCCAGCTCAACTTTCAGCCAGATTGCCATCAGCCCTTGTGGACAAACCTAGGATCTGTTTCATTAAATAAAGTGCCCTTTCCGAACACTGGGCTTATATTGGCGACCCGCAGCATCTGGAGAACAGGGCACAGCTGAAAACCTAAAAGCTCCAATTACACAGGCAGAGTGGCAAGTTGCCAGGCCTCCGTTCATAAGAAAATAAATGGCAAAAGCATGAAATGGGCCATTTGATCCACTGAGCTTACTCCAATCATGTTACAATTTACAAAGGCTAGCACTTTGAGTCCCTCTGTTTCTGACTCTATGACCCCCCACCTGTAGATTGGTCCAAACATCTATCGCTTTCATAGTGGAGAATTTTTTTTTCCAAGCCCTGTTTTACGTTTGGCATTTAAATTTATCTCTTCACCTGATTTGTTTGCAAGTAAGATTCTTATTTAAGCCATTTCATAACACTGAGGTACCTACTTATCCTTACCCTTCTCCTTTCTAGACTTTAGAGCTTGGTGCTCTCTTAAACGTTCCTCATAGCTCATCCCCATCATACTCGCCATCATTCCTGCTCTTCCCCACACGCTCTCCAATGCCATTATGCTTTTCTTTGCAGAGAGTAAGGGGGAATCAGAGAACGAGTCACCCTGAGCTGCTCTTGCATTCCTCCTGCAATTGGTATCTTCTATATGTTTCTATAAAGCAGGGACCGGGTACTGAATTTGGATGATCAGCCATGATCGCATTGAATGGCGGAGCAGGCTCGAGGGGCCGAATGGCCTACTCCTGCTCCTATCTTCTATGTTTCTATGGTAGATAAAAACACCCAAGACCAAGGGACCTGCTCACCATCACATCCAGCAGATACTTGCTGTGGAGGCACTGGTGGCTCCCTCTCCTGTCAATGGTGACCTCAAGCCCTGGGTTAAGATGATGGTTCTCAGTCACTTTCTCAAATCACACGAACATACGAATTAGGAGCAGGAGTCGGCCACTCGGCCCCTCGAGCCTGCTCCGCCATTCAATAAGATCACGGCTGATCTGATTACTCCACATTCCCGCCTACCCCCGATAACCTTTCACCCCCTTGCTTATCAAGAATCTATCTACCTCTACCACACAAGATAGAAAGAAGTGGACGAGGAGGGTCATTCAGCCCATTATAACTCAGAAAGAACCTATAGACCCTCCCCCAATCACGGCACCCAACTGTTTTGAAAATGACTTTCACCTTTGCTCTTGTACCTGGAAGCCCATTCCATGTATTGAGAACTCTTTGAGACTAGTGTGAGGAAACAAATTCCTGACATCAGTCCTAAATTCGCCTCTTACATCCCTCTTGTCCTTCTGTCACAAATTAATCTGAAGAGCTGTCCTGGCATTACCTTTTCTATACGGTTTGCTTTCTTTTATACATCTGACCTCCTCAGATTAGATGACTCCCGTGTATTCAGGGTTCTTTTTGAATCAAATAGGAACAAAAGATATGCCGCCCCTCCTCCGCTAAAACTCAAAAGGAATCCCCTCGAGTGAAGCAGTTAAACTCTTACTTTGGTGTGTTGGATTCAAAAATAACATCAAAACTCTCCTCAATTTCCACCGCACTGGATGTCAGAATGGTGGGCGTGTGCTTATAGAATTTACTGAAGGTATCGTCGTCGTCTGGTCTCATCACTTCCTTCACCGTTTGCCCCGTCACTGTGATCGTCATCTCCTGGTGACTTGTGGCTGGATAAAGATTGCACAAAGTTAGGTCCGTCACACCAATGCCTAGAAATCTAGAAGATTAGATTTTATTCCCTATTAAATTACATAACCATTGGGAGGCCAGCATTTATTGCCCGTCCCTAACTGCCCTCGAGAAGGTGGCGGGTGAGCCAATAAGTGGCTCGCTGGACCATTTCAGGGGGCGGTTAAGGGTCAACCACATTGCTGTGGGTCTGGACTCACATATAGGCCAGACCGGGTAAGGACGGCAGATTTCCTTCTCTAAAGGACATTAGTGAAGCAGATGACAATCCGGTAGTTTCATGGTCACCATTACTGATGCTAGCTTTTTTATTCCAGATTAATTTAATTAATTGTGAGATTTGATCTCACGTTTCTGGATCATTAGTCCAGGCCTCTGGATTACTAGCCCAGTAACATAACCACTACGCTACCGTATATGGCTCGGTGCCAAATTTTGTTTGATAACGCTCCTGTGAAGCGTCTTGGGACGTTTTACTACGTTAAAGACGCTATATAAATATGCAAGTTGTTGTCGTTGCTGCAGACCTTTTATTTCTACTTCTTCTGAACCCCTTCCTTCTTTGCACATTTACAAGCTTCCAGAAGGGAGCATTTTTGTTGAGAGTGGGAGACTAGTAACAGTAGGATATGCCAACAAACATTGATCCATTAGCTCCATGCAGATAATTAATGAAGTCTCCACTGCAGTGACGGGAATGGGACCAGGTTTTAGGTAGGCTTGTACTTCACAGAATTTCTGATGGGAAAGAATATAATGTACACAGAGTGCAGTGAAATAAGGAATAATTTGCTCTACATCCTACAAACAAGTAAAACTCGCAGTCTGACTCCAAACATCACTCACAATTCTTTAATTAGCATATATCTCAAATAACAACAGAAAACGCTGGAAAAATTCAGCAGGTCGGGCAGCATCCGTGGAGAGAGAAACAGAGTTAACGTTTCAGGTCAATGACCCTTCGTCAGAACTGGAAAAAGTTAGAGATGGAACAGATTTTAAGCAAGTGCAGGGGCAGGGAAAGGGGGGAGGGGAGGAAAGAACAAACGGGAAGGCCTGTGATAGGATGGAAGGCAGGAGTGATTAAAAGACAAAAGGGATGATGGTGCAAGGCAAAAGGAGCATATATCGCAAAATGGTTTGAATAGGATCCAGAAAGTGAAGACAGTTAAGAGAGACTTGTGCTTAAATAAAGCTTTAACATATCAAAATATCTCAAACACTCCACACAGCGGGCTAAAAATTGAGTAGCGCCCCCTTTGGGGCTATAACTTTGCCGGGGCGCAACTTTTACCGCCCCAGAAAAATTAGCGCCCCCGCGACATAAATTGAGTGCTAGTGCCCCAAGAGGGGTGCTGCGAGGGAATATCGCGCGCTACATGCCGCAGTATTGCAGGCCTTCCTCCCCTTCTTAAAGGGGAGGGGCCTTGCGTAGTGCAACCCGGGGCCCAGCTGGGCCCCCGGGGATCGGGAGTGCTGGCAGAAGAGCCCGGCACTCAAGAGAAGTGCCCGGCTCATGGAGTGCAGCTGGCACTCCGCGGGGGGGCTGGGGGGGGGGGGGCGGTGGTAAGGAGGCCGGGGACGGGAGAGCAGGCAGGGGCAGGCGGCCAGCAACAAAAATGGCCGCCCTGCACCTCGCCTTTAAATAGCGCCTCCCCGGCTGCAGGTAGGCCCTCCTGACCCCGTCGGAGGTAGCGTCCAGCGGTAAGTCAGGGGGCGCTCCCGAAGATCGCGGCCGGGGCGCGAGCGGGACACTGCGCACAGCGATGACGTCATCGCCGGCGGTGCAGCGCCGTGGGGCGCTACCGGTACCGCCGCCGCTAACCTTCCGCTGAATTTCGCAGGAGACGTTGGTGGCGCCGCGCCCGGGCGCTAGTTGCTTTGCGCCCCGTTAGTGCTCTCTTAGGCGCAAAGCAACCGAATTTCTCCCCCAGCAAATTATTTCTAGAGTGTGTTAAATTAAGCCGTAATTGGACCTTTGGATAAGGAGCAACCACCTACAGCAGAGTGTGCTGTTCAGTGCGTATTCACTGACACTGGCTGAAAGTACAGCAACACCACTCCAACTGAATGAAGGGTTCATATTCAAACCCAACCAAGGATAGCTTTACGAGGCATTCCAATACACAAGGCTGGGTCTTAGCCAATCGTTCCTCCACCAGGTCAATGACAATGGAGAGTTCTGTGTTACTGTTGGAGCCCAAGGCAACGATTCTAGACAGAGGTGCCTTAAAACACTACCACAAACTCTAACTGAAGTGTAATGGTGCACACTGTGATACTACACTAGGGAGTGGAGGGTTGCTCAGGTCCCTAGTTCAGTACAGGTGGTTGTCCATTAATAGCTAATAGTTCATTAGATACTTGGCTTCTCTGCGGGGCTGCAGACAGAGCAACAACTCAAATATGAAGATCACGGGTATCAGCCTTACTTTTAGCATGCAGTTTATTGAGGAAGGTCTCCAGGTTATCCAGGGTAGCATCACTCTCCAGGGGTATGTCGGGCCGACTTGTAATCTCTGAAACAAAGATTTGAGGGTTTGCAATAGCCAAGGGATCATTAGAAAGAAGAATCATACGACAACAAAGGGCACAACTACATTTCCAGAATCTTCAAACAAAATAAAGTTGTATTTTAATTCAAGTGTATTACTGTGGACCTCGGACGGCCTATTACCACCCGAGGGGAACACTGTGCTGGATATTTTCACACAGGTATTGCTTGCAATTGGAGTGTTGTTTTTTAGGTTTGTATAAAAATGGAAAGTTTTAATTATTAAATAATGTTACATCTTTACGTTTAAAAAAAAATGTATAACATTGTTATACATTATTATACATTATAAACTGAGCTGTACTTTGTCCTGGTCAAGTGAATTAAAACAATAAGTGGGCAAGGGTGTTATAAATCTCATCATCATAAAGAAACTACTCATGAAATAACACTGGGCGGCCAGCTGGTGGCGCCATCCAAGGAGTATAAATACTCGGGCGTGGGCCCAGCTTGCCCAGGGACATTCTGTAAGACAGGAACTAGTGAAGTACAACTAGACCTCCATGTTCTGAAACAAGTTCATTAAAGCCTTGCTTTATACTCAAACCAAGTGCGTAGTGAGTTTTATTACGTTAAAATATATGTTCAAAAAAACTGCACACAGGAATTTAGTACGAGGACATACTGGAAGAGCACTTGTCAGAAATGTTTTATATAATAGTTATTTTTCAGTGCTCCCTTTGTGTAATTGTTCCTCCAAACTTTGCTCCCTTGTTCCTCCTAAGCTCCAAATGCACCATCCTACAAGTTCTCCTCCACCACCCCCCCCCGCCACACCCATATTTATCCTATGAAATCAAGACTCATCACTCTGTGTCACACTCAGGACATCAAGGGGGTTAAATTGTTTCGCATAGCCCCCATTTTGCAGGTGTTACGCGGCCTGCTAAGGCCCCAAAATGGCGGGCAGGAAGCGGGCGCACACTTGAGTCATGAAGCACGGGGAGGAGGCACCCAAAAATGGAAGCTCCCGAATTTAACCGCCCCCTCCCCAAATATTGTGGGACTGCTCACTAATGTTCCCTGTCATTTCTTTTTGAGTGCGCGGCCCCTTTAAGGGACTGCGCGGCTCATTCACAGTTTGGTCCCGGGCTGCGCGGTGCCGGCAGAGACCGCGCAGCTTATAGGGAATGTTGCTCCTCACCTACCTCAGTTTTCCCTTCCTCTTACAATCCATTGCCCTGTAAAATCCAAGCTTATCATCTTCGAATCACTATTTCTTGATTTCCCAGGTCTTTCTCTTCGTTTCCCTACCCGGCTGCTGTCCTGCACTTCTTCACACAAAGGGCAGTGCAAATCTGGAACTCTCTCCCCCCCCACAAAAATTTTGTCAATTCAAAATTTCAAAACTGGGACTGATAGATTTTCATGAGGTAAGGATATAGAGGGATATGACAGAGGTGGGGAAATGGAGCCAAGATACAGATCAACCATGGCAGAACAGGCTCGAGGGGCCGAATGGCCGCCTCCTGTTCCCATGCTGTCCTGCACTCTGGGCGTTGGCCCTTCCTCAGGGCATTTCAATCATTAAAAAAAAGAGATTGGTTATATCCCAATTATTAATCCATCAGTCAAGACATAACCACACACGAGTTTTCTGATGCTATGTCACACCATAAAAGGGAGCCAAAACAGGTGTCCAAGTTTATGACGGGTTTGGATAGGCTAGACGGGGAAAGGCTGTTCTCACTAGTTGATGGTACAAGGACTAGGGGACACAGATTTAAGGTTTTGGGCAAGAGATACAGGGGGAACGTGAGGAAAAACTTTTTTACGCAGCGAGTGGTGAGGACCTGGAATTCGCTGCCGACGGAAGTGGTGGAAGCGGGGACACTCAATGTATTCAAGGGGAGACTGGATAGGCACTTGAGGGAAATAAACAGGCAGGGTTGCGGGGATAGAGCGGGGGAGTGGGACTGACTGGATTGCTCCACAGAGAGCCGGCGCGGACTCGAATGGCCTCCTTCTGTGCCGTATGACTCTATGGGGCGATTTTGGAGGCGGGACTGCCAGGAAAATGGCAGAATCTGGGGGCGGGTTCCGTCTCCTCGAGGTGGGAAGGGGATTACAGCCACTTAACTGCCTGTTAACAGGTAGTTAACAGGCAGTTAAGAGGATTATCCCCATTTATCCAACAGAAGTGCGGGCTTCCCGACGTCAGGAAACCCCGCCAGGGTCAGCGAGGCGAGCAGTGGGTCTGCGGGGGTCGGAGGGGTCCAGAAGTGCGCTGTGGAGGTGAGTGATGGGTGCAAGTGTGGAGAGGTAAATATGTGAGGTGAGTGAAAAGTGAGAGAAAAAGTTTCCTTACCTTTGTTTCTTCCTGCATACTTCAATCGTTGGGGATCCGGAGGCTCCGGCATCTCCACGGCAGAGATGACAGAATGGCTGCTACATTCTCTGATGCAACAGCCATCTGCTTTCTGCTCAGCAAAGAGGTTTGGTGAGCCTTGAGTACAAGAACTCACCAAACAACAGAGATTGTCAGTGTTTGACAGCTTCACAGAGCTGTCAAACGATGACAATTCATCTGTCAAAAAGTTCTCTGTCACCGGCTTCCCTTAATTGGCCTGCTAAGCCCGCAGGGCGGACTTAACAGAGTCAATCAAGGGAAATTAGCGTGGGTTGGCCGGACGTCGATGGAAGCAGGACTGAAACCCGACAAGCAGCAGTCCCACCTCCAACGCGCCCCCATTGGCAAAATCACCCTCCACGACTCTATGAGAATAAACTTTATTTTTTCCCCCACCGCCACCACCTCCCATTATAACACGTGTATAATAAAAACAACAAGTTCACGTCATGATTTCTTAGCTTTAAGGGAGCTTAACTCGTTGGAAACACATACGGGGGCTTGGGCGAGCAGTCCGTGTGACTTCCTGAATCCCTAATTAAGCGCTCCCTCCAGGCCAAGCTCGGCGTCGGGAGCAGAAATTCCTAAAGCTGTATTGATTTCTTATTACAAAAGCTAACCCTTTTACTCTCCGGGTGATGCTCTGAAACTGGCCGAGCTTCACGCTCGTGGTTTTGTGACATTATCTACAACCTTGCAGTGCCATTGCTGCCCTGTAAACACTCGGGCCACCTGTCACCCTCAGTGTAACTCAAGCTGCAGCTTTTATTCAATCAAAGGCCAATGCCCATATTTTCCAAAGAAGGATCATTAAAAAGAACCCGGAGGGGAGGGGGGTGGCAGTGGTTGGGGAGGGAACAGACGGTAAAACTCTGGAACTCTTGTGATGTTATGTTTGTCTGTCAGTAGAACCTTGACAGAATTTGAGTCCCTTTGTGGAGCTCACCATATTTCAGTAAAGCTAGAAATCATGAAGGATAATAAAAATATTACATATATCCTGACATACCATTTTTTCCACAAAAATATTAAATCAAAACTGTAGTTATTGGCTTTCTTTGATATAAGAACATAAGAAATAGGAGCAGGAGTAGGCCATTCGGCCCCTCGAGCCTGCTCTGCCATTCAATAAGATCATGGCTGATCTAGGGCTCAAAGCCACTTCCCTGCCCGCTCCCCATAACCCTTCACTCCCTTATCTTGCAAAAATCTGTCTATCTCCACCTTAAATGTATTCAATGACCCAGCCTCCACAGCTCTCTGGGGCAGAGGATTCCACAGATATATGACCCTCTGAGAGAAAGGTCTGGCAAAGATTCCTCCACTGGTACTAATTATTCTGGGTCACATGGTGGCATAAGCAACATTATATGGCCTAATTAGCTTCATATAATCTTGGATCCTATTGTGTCCTAAACAGTATTTTAAATGTTAACATCTATTCTCTAGCTGTGAATGTGGCCGACAACTCCTGAAATTATTTCCTCGCAGCCATCACATCACAGGAAGTGACATCCAGTGACTAAGCAAGTGGCATGCCACAGGAAATGATGCGATCAGGAGTAAGCAAACAATTAGCACAACACAGAAAATTGGCATCACTGGTGATTGAACAGCTAGCAGCCTGCAGGAAATGATGCCACTGTAATGCCTCACCACTCTGTCATAATGTTTATGAATATTGTAATATAACCGCACCGGTCTGATATTCCCTCAAGTCCTAACACCCTATACACTCAGTGTTTGTATCCAGGAAAAATGGACTGGGCTCCCGTTGGATCTGTCTGTCAATCCACCCCCACTCCCCCATCGCCAGCCTTTAACTAGCACAAGTACCAGCAAGTATGGACACATGCGTGATGGTGCAAACTGGACGGCCTTACACATGATCTACTTCTGTCTGATACCATCTCCATTCTGATCCATTGCAAAACTTTAAATCTGTGGATTGAGGGGATTACAAATAATAAACAAACAAGTTAAATAAAACCTTGGGAAGTGGGAATATAGAGCATACAAATGAAGATATATATATATATGTGGGATTGGAATTATAGCCTGTGCCTGGGCTAAACTGATGATTCACGAGAAACAAAGTTGTGAGTGAGCAATGAATGGGATGAGGAGCGATATCCCATGTCTTCATTGTGTATTCTGTTTATCCCACTCTCATCCCTTAATCTCAATTAACCAAACTAATCCTAATCAGAATGATTAGATGGACAAATAGATGAATATATGAACAGAAAATGCTGCAAATACTCAGCAGGTCAGGCAGCACCTGTAGAGAGAGAAACAGAGTTAACGTTTCAGGTCGATGACCCTTCGTTAGAACTGGAAAAAGTTCTGATGAAGGGTCATCGACCTGAAACGTGAACTCTGTTTCTCTCTCCACAGATGCTGCCTGACCTGCTGAGTATTTCCAGCATTTTCTGTTTTTATTTCAGGTTTCCAGCATCCGCAGTATTTTGCTTTTGGATGAATATATCTTCTTCTTCTTAGGCAGTCCCTCAGAACCGAGGATGACTTGCTTCCACATTAAAAATGAGTTCGCAGGTGACTGATGAGTCCAATGCGGAACCTACAGACTCTGTCACAGGTGGGGCAGACGGTGGTTGAAGGGGCGGGTGGGTGGGGTGCTTGGGTTGACGTGCGCTCCTTCCGCTGTTTGCGCTTGGCATCCGCTTGCTCCTGTCGAAGAGACTCGAAGCGTTCGGTGCCTTCCCGGGTGCTTCTCTTCCACTTTGTGCGGTCTTGGGCCAGGGATTCCCAGGTGTCGATGGGGATGTTACACTTTTTCAAGGAGGCTTTGAGGGTGTCCTTGAAGCGTTTCCTCTGCCGTGCTGGAGCTCCGAGTAGAGCGCTTGTTTTGGGAGCCTGGTATCGGGCATGCGGACAATGTGACCCGTTCATCGGAGCTGGACCTGTCCAGCTCCGATGAATATATGAAGGTCCGGGTGCGCGATAAACTGTACGAATTTATCCAACTATTAAAAGTTTGATAATCCACCGGGATTGGAGCGAGCCTTTGGTTGAGTGGTAGCATTCCCGAGTCAGGAGGTGTAGGGTTCACACCCCGCTGCAGACAATCCCAGTGAGTGGAGACCGGAGCTCTGGCTTGAATTCTGTGTTGACATCCGGCGGGTTCCTGACGCCCAGTGGATGCAGGTGGCCCCTTTCCCTTATCGTACGGGTTGTGGGTGGCCCAGAGAGCCCTCCTGCCGTTTAGGTCTAACCAGCTGTCGACTGGTATAAAGATGGTTACGGCCACGGAAGGAGCGTTCACGCTCAAGCCTGTCAGACTGTTAATAAGATATGTAAACAATATCCCCGGGTATTTCACTTTATGTTCCAGCAACAACGTGAGGCCGTTTCCCGGATATTTCAGCGACGATGCTGATTTCAAACACGTGTTTCCAGATGTGTTTCCACAAGTACGTGAATGAACAAGCGTGGTACACTATTTAAAAAAAAAAATTTAAATTGCGTCTCGAACTGATTGAAACTTTGTCTGAATTGAAACATTAAAAAGCTTCACTCACCTTCCAGAGGTTTGGTTGGCGTACTTGTTGCCGTGGCAACTTTCTTGAAGGGAATAACTGCATCATCACTGTTTCCGGTAATCGTAGACACTAACCCTGTAATTCATTAAAATGGGATTCAAAATAATTAGAAAATCTTTTTAAATACAGCATGATAATGATACACTGATGTGCCAGCTTAAAATGACTCCAAAAGCCAGTCCCACCTTAACCCAAGATTACAAAAGTGATAACAACAGAAAATGCTGGAAAAACTCAGCAGGCCAGGCAACATCCGTGGGGAGAAATTAGGGTCGATGTTTCGGGTCTAGCCCTTTTTCAAAAAGGTTGACTCTATTTTCTCTCCACGGATGTTGCCTGGCCTGCTGAGTTTTTCCAGCATTTTCTGTTGTTATTTCGGATTTCCAGCATCTGCAGTATTTTGCTATCATTACAAAAGTGATGATGTTTCCCCAGCCCCCAGCTCAATGGTGACTGAGCCATACAGACAAGAAGAGCCCAAGTTCAATCCCTGCTCTGTACTGAGTTAATTGATCTCGGCAGTAGCAGTAGTTGGGAGTCCCACAAATAGGTCGGGTTCTCCTGGGTTAAGAAGAGCATAAAGAAATTGACCACTGTTCCCGCTCTTGATCGCTATCCAGTTACCCCAATGGGCCGTCCTTGATCACTACTGAGGAACCCCTCCAATGGGCTGTCCTCTCTCTGCTCCCCCCCCCACAACCCTCCCCCAGGTTAAACTCTGCGCTTCCTGTCAAGCAGCAGTGCAATGCAGACCTGGATCAGCCCCAAGTGTTTTGTTGGTCTGGGTTCAGGTTTCTCGCAGAACAGAGAATTCCATTCCATTCCAAGCCTGAACCTGGCCCCGATCAAGCCGACCAAACAAGGACTGGTTGGGATTTCTAGCCTAGACTTGAACTTTATGATGTAAATTCCTCCCAAGTTTAAAAAGGTCCCACCTCCTCTCACCATGTCCCCACCCCCACTCACACACACGATACATTATTGGATTGTCATCTACCAGATGGTTTTATTCACACTGCAGCATAAAACTCAAATGTAATCTACACATCTCGGCCATGCCTAGCAACGTTCCTGTAGGTATCTGTTTTTACTATAGTTACACCCTGATGAAGTCCTGTACTAAAGTCAATTCTTTTTTTTGTTTCTAACCAAATTCTTAAACAAATTCCTTGGGATTTATTTTGCCCCCAAATTTGTTCCACTTCTCCTAAACATGGGGAATGCAGGAGAGTCCTATGCAGGGCTATGGGGAAAGATCAGGGGAGTGGGACTAATCAGATAGTTCTTGCAAAGGCCCGGCATAGGCACGATGGGCCAAATGGCCTCCTTCTGTGCTGTAAGATTCTATGGCCTAGAAATTGGGTATAGCCCGGCTTGAGGCGTTAGAACTGGCGCTGTGCAAAGTTTATAGCCAGACAAAACTTATCGCCGCCTGGCGCGATATTGGGTTGCATCGCCCCTAAAGGTGATTGAGGCGCGAATTCAGGCGTTACACGGGACTCCTAAGGCGCTAAACTTCCGGCGCAACCCAATATCGGAGCGGACGGGCTCAGCGCAGGTGCTGTCAATTACCGATGACCACGAGACTTCCAGGCGCCGGCTAGCTCTTAAAGGGGTGGGTCAGTCAGCTTCAGCATCCACACTCTGCGCCTTGCAGGCCTCAGAATCGGCGCAGGCCCTTCTCTGGCGATAAAAACTTGGACCAGATGGAGAAGGTGAGTCAGAGAGCAGAGCGCTTCATCAATGAGGCTCTGGAGCAATTGGTGGCCGCAGTGGAGCGCCGGCGAGATGTTCTCTACCCAGACAATGGCAGGAGGCCGAATCATAAGGACTACCGACGAGCTTGGAGGGATGTATGCCAGAGGGTCAACTCCAGCAGCATGGTGACCAGGAGCCCTGTCCAATGCAGAAAGAAATTCAACGACCTCACTCGGGTCGTGAGGGTGGGTGTTGTTCCTGCAAACTTCTGCATCCCTTCATTTGCACCTGACTTTATGGCTACAGGGTGGCCTGTGCCCCATTGGCCACCTGCCAGCAAGCACCCATGGCCCTTTCTGGGCACACACATGCACATTTGACTCAGGGCGTCATGTAAGGGCTCTTGCACCATGGGGGGCATGAGATGATCACTCAGGGCATCAGGTAACATAACTTCCCCTCCTTTCCCCTGCAGTCCATGCTGGCGAGGATTGGCAAAGACCAGCTTTGCACCGGTGGAGGACCTCCACAAGTGGTCACTCTCACGGATCTCGAGGAGAGAGTCCACCAGGTTCTTGGAGGATGTCTGAGTGGTCCTGTAACCACTGCAGCTACCGACCCCATTGTCGACAGCGAAGGTAAGGTTCTCACCTCTTACAACTGTCTCCTTCTACTTGCTCCCCCCGCCAGCATGCTTTCTCACTGTGGATCCATGTCATAGCCTTGCCGCAATCTGGCATCCCTTGCTGCGAACCTGTCCTTTTGCTAAAGCCACTCTTCCACCTCCCTGCTTACAGATGCTGCATCACCAGCTCGGGAGCCGGGCCCTCAAGCTGCCAGTGCCAGTGCCACCGAAGGCTCAATGAGAAAATGACTGTCCAACAGAAGGTCAGCAACTCTTTCCAGCAACGATCAGGATGGCCAGCCCAAATGGCTGCAGCTTTTATACTAGTGCTGTCCCCTTTAAATAGCGCCCCCCGAGTCTGAGAAGGGCCTGGGAACGCTCCATCCAACTGTCACTAATAGCGCCAGGCGGAAAGGTTGCGGGCGCCACCGAATATCCGGTCCGGGGTGCAAAAATGGCGTTGCACACTGAAATGACGTCATGATCTGCCTGCGCTGGCGCTAAAATCATACTCAATATGGGAGGTGGCGCTATATTCACAGCGCCCGCCCGAAAATTGGGTAACGCCCCAATTCTCGGGCTCTTTAGGCGCTAATCGCTGGCGCTACCAACCGAATTTCTAGGCCTATGACCCTTACTGAGGTAGTTACCGCGGACAGTTACCTCACCCCAGCAGCCTACATGACCTGGACACCTGAGTCCCAGTAGGCTAGTGGTCAACGGAGAGTATCAAAGCCGAACCCAACAATTTCCATACCCAATATCCACACACACATAGCAGGACATGTTTGTTGACGGTTAGGAACAGGAGTGGATTCATGCCCCTTCCCTAGCTGAGGTGGTAGTTAAGGTAATTGTGCTGCTTTGACCTACCACATTGATCAAGCTTTTGATCGCCTATCCTATTAGGCCCTTATGTGGTTCGGTGTCAAATTTTGGTCTGATAACGCTCCTGTGAATTGCCTTGGGGCGTTTTCACTACCTTAAACGCGCTATAGAAATGTAAGTTGCTGTTGATGTTGTTGCTCTGATTTCCACTCCAAGTTAGATCAGTCAACTCAGCAGAGGCCAGCGGTCGTGCCGGAGACATTCCTGGTTTGTACAGATCAAGCTGCGATGCATTTCAAATCAAGATCAGGAAAGTTAACAGAGGAGCTTAAAACCCTGTCGACAAATTCTTCAGCGATGACGGTGTGAAACAGCCAACATTTTAATGATTCAGTCGCGCCGCGCCAAAGGCAGTCATGACGGGAACAGGCACCGTCGGTCCTGATATCAGTAAAGGTTCTCAGACTGCGCTTGCAACTGTTGCTCAAGGGGAGACAGCGTTTCCATCAAGTTCCTGTTTCATCTCCGGTTAATCTGACCCATTTGCCAGCACAGCTTTCAACACAATTCAAAGGTAATTTGTTTGCAACCCAAAAAACAGGGACTCTCGGAACTCGCAGATGTGGTCTAGAAATTGGTTGGTGCCGCGCCTGTTTTACGGGTGTTAAATTGGTACTGAAGCGTCCAGTTTGTTGGGGGACCTGCGTACGCATGTTCCGCTCTGGAAGTGCGCCGCCCGGCATATTGGTAAAGGCGGATAAAGAGGCGTCCATGGCCTGCGCCTGAACCAGGCTTTAGGCACTTTGTGTATTCAAATAGGGGGGCCTAACCAATGTTCCCTCTAAGCTGCGCAATGGGAAAGGTCCCGCGCAGGCCGCTCACCAGCTTTGTCCATTGTAGAGACCGCGCAGTAAAAGCAACAGGCCGCGCAGAGCAAAGCACAGCTCACAGGGAACGTTGGGCCTAACGCCTGTTTGTGGCACCCACTGCAAAAGTGTGCTGCCCTGGACGCAGCCAGCATCGAGCTGCTATGGACCAATTTCTAGGCCGTGATGACTTGGTCACTTGAGGACCTGTCTGGGTTGTTCAAATGTGTGCTCCTGTGATTCCATCCATCCGATCTACTTCCTGTACCTGAGCAAGTCTAGGCCTTCAGGGACCTGCGGTTACGAGGTCAATCCCGCGATGGATGAACATGCAATCTCAAAAAAAAAAGCACCACAAAGGAGCTATCCCAAGCCCATATATTGTACAACGTACGTTTGATCCACCACTCCTCATTCCTAAGGGGACAGATGGACACTCCTGCTTGTGCTGATCTTCAGCCTGCTGCTAAGGACCCGAGTTGGGATTGAAATTCCCCGAATTAGAATGGCAGCATAAACAAACCTCGACCATTCCAGCTCAGCATGTGGGAGCACTGACCCCCTGACCCCTGATGCAGCCATCGTTTCATCTCTTGCACTTTAATTGAACTTTACCCTTTGAAACTACTGACTTATTTCTAAAAGACTTAACAGCATCGGAGTGAACAACAGCTAAAAATACACGGATCACTGACATTTAATCACCAAATCTCATCAAAGCACAAGGGCCGATCCGAAGGCTGGGGATGTAGTTTTCTGATCATTCCCCATAATGCATTAATGTAAAAGAGCAAATAGTGACTAAAGTAATATCTTTCATGTAACGTTATGAATGAATGAAAAGAACTTGCATTTATATCGCCCCTTCTCACATCCTCAGGATGGCCCAGAGTTTATAATTAATGAATTACTTCTGAAGTGCAGTCACTCTTGTTACCTAAGAAAATACGGTGTCTATACCGTATTGCTTGGCGTACAGGCCGCACACCAAACTTTATTAACTCACTTATAGGTCGCATCCCAAGTGGTGCAAGTTAATAAAGTCTTACAATAGCAAAATACTGCGGATGCTGGAAATCTGAAATAACAACAGAAAATGCTGGAAATACTCAGCAGGCCAGGCAGCATCCGTGGAGAGAGAAACAGAGTTAACGTTTCAGGTCTGGGACCCTTCGTCAGAACTGTTCTGGTGAAGGGTCCCAGACCTGAAACGTTAACCCTGTTTCTCTCTCCACGGATGCTGCCTGGCCTGCTGAGTATTTCCAGCATTTTCTGTTGTTATTAATAAAGTCTTATATTGGTTATCAAGGCATTGCAGATTTTGCTTTAAAAAGGTCATCAACAATAAAAGTGAATTTTATTTAAACAAGTGTGTGGATCTTCTAAAGTGAAGCTACACCAACGTAGACTGACTGCAGGGGTCATAAGAAATGAGGGGCAATTTTAAGGTGGAAGGAATTCAATTAGGGACATTGCTGTCTGGCAAAACACTTAATTGGGTTTGTAAATAAAGGAATATGTAGTAACATACACCACTGTTTCACTAATCACCTCCGCCATAGGGTGCAGTAGTGTAGTGGTTATGTTATTGGACTGGTAATCCAGAGGCCTGGACAAAGTTGAGTTCATAATCCCACCACAGCAGTTTGAGAATTTGAATTCAAAAAAAATTTTTAAATCTGGAAATCAAATTCTGGTCTCAGTAAAAGTGACCATGAAGCTGTCGGATTGTTGTAAAAACCCAACTGGTTCACCAATGTCCTGCCGCCCTTACCCGGTCCGCTGCCTCTGAGCTGCCATCTAAAATGGCAAAGTGGGCGGCCCACCACCACCTTCCAAAGGGCATCTAGGGATGGGCTTTGCCAGCAACGCCCACATCCTGAGAGTGAATAAAGAAATATTCTGCCCTTCAAATTAGAAACATTTCATTCTTTCCCCTCCTCCCAGCACCTGCTCCTCTGTTGGCAGCACTAAGAGAAACAAAAGAAAGTCTTGCATTTATATATCGCCTTTTACTACCTCAGGACATCCCAAAGAGCGTTACAGCTACTTTTGAAGCGTAGTCACTGTTGTAATGTGGGAAATGCAGCAGCTAATATGCGCACAGCAAGGTCCCACAAACAGCAATGAGATAATGACCAAATAATCTGTTTGGTTGATGTTGGTTGAGGGATAAATATTGGCCCAGAACACCGGGGATATCTCCCCTGCCCTTCTACGAACAGTGCCACGGGATTTTTTACATCCACCTGAGAGGGCAGGCAGGGCCTCGGTTTAACGTCTCATCCGAAAGTGGAAGGAGATCTGATCACCCTTGGGCACCTTGGAGTGGCCAGCTCAGGGGAGGTACTAGCAGGGGCTTGGAGGCAAGTTGCCCATGTGCTCCTTCAACTAGGGTAGGCGTCCTCCATGGAGCGGGGTGTGGGTTAAAACTTAAATAGAAGGAAAGAGAGAGATTTGAAAACAAACCGTGGCACATATGTTCCAGCAGCTGGAAAATGAGACCATCCGTTCTACTTCTCTGTTTTTTAATAAGAAAAACCTTGTGAGTTGACAAGTGTTAATCTTCCAATCAATAAACTTGTTAAGATTGAGAAATGGGGTGCTGACCTTTTTTTGCCATGCGTGCAGCCACTGTGAACTGTGTAGAGTCGTTGAATGCTCCTTTGCCTTTTATTTTCCACTGCTCCTCACTCACACTGATCAGTTGCTTTCGTTCCTCCAGTGATATCTTTCCCCCGATACCAGTTGCTGCTCTCTGGCAGAGAAAAAAAGTATTTCAACACTGACAGGATTTTTTTTTTTAAAAGCGAAAACACGGGGTTGTCTAGAATCACAGGCATGGGAAGTAGCTGCACGAGCACTGGGAACGTCAGTCGCTGTGTAGTGAAAGTTTTGCAATCAGGTCAACAACAACAACAACTTGTGACATGAATTAGTAATTCATGAAAAAAAGACTTATGAGATAATACTGAGCGGCCTACGGGTGGCGCTGTCCAGGGAGAGTATAAATACTCGGGCACGGGCCCAGCTTGCGTAGGACATTCTTAACAGGGACTAGTGAAGGACACAACTAGACCTCCATGTTGTAAAACAGTTGATTAAAGCTTTGTTAAACGCTTAGACCAAGTGCCTAGTAGTCTTCTTACGTCAACTTGTATTTATATAGCGCCTTTAACGTTGTAAAATGTCCCAAGGCGCTGCACAGGAGTATTTTAAGACAACAAATTTGACACCGAGCCACATAAGGATAAATTAAGGCAGGTGACCAAAAGCTTGGTCAAAAAGGTAGGTTTTAAGGAGCATCATAAAGGAGGAAAGAGAGGTAGTGAGGCAGAGAGGTTTAGGGAGGGAATTCCAGAGCTTAGGGCCTAGGCAACAGAAGGCACGGCCACCAAAGGTTGAGCGATTATAATCAGGGATCCTCAAGAGGGCAGAATTAGAGGAGCGCAGCTATCTCGGGGGTTGTGGGGCTGAAGGAGATTACAGGGATAGGGAGGGGTGAGGCCATGGAGGGATTTGAAAACAAGGATGAGAATTTTGAAATCGAGGTCACACAGGGTTAGAGGGTTAGATTATGAGGAGAGATTGCATAAACTAGGCTTGTATTCCCTGGAATATAGAAGGTTAAGGGGTGATTTGATTTGAGATTTTTAGGACTTTGAAAGGAATTGATAGGGTAGATAGAGGGAAAGTTTTTCCACTGGGGGGGTGGGGGGGAATGTCTAGGACAAGGGGACATAACCTTAAAATCAGAGCCAGGCCATTCAAGAGAAAAATTAGGAAACGCTTCTTCATGCAAAGGGCAGTAGAAATGTGGAACTCTCTCCCACAAAATGCAGTAGATGCTGGGGCTCAATGAATAATTTAAAATCTGAGATGGATAAGATTTTTGCTAGCCAAGGGAGATGGAGCCAAGGCGGGTGGATGGAGTTAGGATACAGGTCATCCATGATCTCATTGAATGGCGGAACAGGCTTGAATGGCCTACTCCTGTTCCTATGTTCTTATGCCACACATGCACAAGTGACCCTGGTTAGAAGGGAATGGGCCTTTGGGCCCAGCTGTCACTCTAGTAAGCCCAGTTCCTCCTGTTATACTGTACTTCACAGAGTAAGTGGAGACCTTCTCAAATTGTGGCCTTTGGGTCATGTGTATGTACACACCATAACATGGTTTCCATTGAATATGTACATACCATCTGACACTGTTTGCACATTCCTTCGCCCTTTATATGTCTCTACATCACCGCACTGACGCTCTTTCACATGTTCTAACAGGTTTCTACCGTGCAACAATGAAGATAGCTAAGGTGAACACTCTGTGGTGATCAGAAAGTTTCCCTTGTCCGGCCGCTCCTATTAAACAAACGCTGCAGAAGGTATGGAGTCTCAGTTAAGGTTCCCAGGTGCAGGTGTGTACTGTGTACTTAGTAATCTTAAAGGGGACAATTCAGCTACCCCATCAACACCCGAGGTCTGCCTGGTGCAATTTTCAGGAGGGGCTATAAATGGGCGACTGGCCTGCCCGGGAGGCTGCTTAACTATACTTGTCATAGTCCTACAACAGCTGACAATTTTAAGGTGCAAGTGGGTGGAGAACTCTCCGCCCACTTGCACCAGGCGCTGAGCGACCTAACCAGCAATCCTTAAAGGGACCGCAGGAGGCTCCTTGCAAAAGGGCCCAGGAGATGGGCTAGAAATTCATCTACTTACTGCCACTCTGTAGCGCCATCAAACGGTGATAAAATGGTGGCTGCCACTCTTTTGCCAGCTGGTGGTGGGTCCCGTGGCGGCCGCCATATTCGTGTCCCCCTTTGCGCTGCCGGTAACTGGTAATGCTCAGAAAGAAAAAATGGCGGTATGGTGATGTCAATCGGCGTGCAACGCCGACTTAACATCACCAACGTGAACTTCAACCCTAGCACTGCATTCAGTGCTGGGTCCTAAGCACCAAGCAGGCTGACCGTGGCGATATCTGCACCTCTTAAAGGGACACACACATCATTAAGTAAGTTTGAATGTAAGGTTTTGGACTGGGATTTTTTTGATTTTATTGAAGTGATGGCTTGCTACAATAGATGTGAAAAGTTTTTTAAGTGTGTAGGGAGTGCTGCTGGACTCGGATGGTAAATGAAGGCCTTTCAGACAACAGAACATGGTGCGAATACTCAGCAGGTCACGCAACATCCGTGAAGTGAAAAACAGAGTTCACGTCTCAGGTCGAGATGCTGCCGGACCAGCTGAGTGTTTCCAACATTTTATGCTGTCATTTCACATTTACAGCATCCGCTTGCAGAGGGAAGAGGAAGACGCAGAAGAGGAAGAAGCCGAAGAGGAGGAAACGAAAGAGGAGGAAACGAAAGAGGAGGAAACAAAAGAGGAGGAAGCAGAAGGAAGGATGCAACCCAGACAGCCCCTCTGTGGCCGGGATATCCAGGATGGAATCATCCCAGTGACCACAACCCCAATTCCCCTTTCAGAATTAGTCCCACACCCCTTACCTTCCCTCTGTTACTGATGATCACAAGGTCCTCTTGGCCATGACGCTGAAATAAAAGCCACCACAAAGCAAACTTTCCAATCCACCTATATATGTCTAGCCATCCAATGTGACATCAAGAAATCAACTCATCACCCGTATACATTCTCTTAGTGACCGTCTTGTGTGTGCCTTTGCCTATCCTACGATGTCACGCAGTGCTACCCCAGTGGCTGCAGCATGGCTGGTGGAAGGCTGCTGACTTTCAGTGGGGGACACTGCAGATGGCCTTGCTGGTTGACCTTGAGGAGCTGGTGGCTGGGAGTGTCCAATCAATCTTCTTCTGTTCTTGTTCGTCTTCACTCTCCTCTCCCTCTTCTTGGTCACCCACTGGCTGGGCAGGCTGCAGTTCTTGGGTGTGTGAAATGAGGAAGGCACAAGGGTGGAGTTGTGGTGAGGGGAGGGCGGGAAAACATGAGGTGCATGCCAGAAGGAGGATAACGTATGAGGATACCAGCATCTTGTATCCTTTCAGTCCCACCGCTGGCCAAGGGCTCAGCCATGCCCCTGCCAAGAATGGCCATCACCTTCTCCTCCAAGGGGGTGAGGTGAGGTTAGGGATGGGAGATGTGCCTCATCATTGGTGCAGATTGTTGGTAGGTGAGTGATTGGGGGTTGTGCATTGAGCAGTGTGTGAGGTTAGTGGTGCAGTTGGTAGGAGATGACTTTTGAAGATGCATTCACTGACCTTGACCAGTGGTCTGAGGTCATGAAGCTTCTTTGGGCCCTGGAGCCAGGTGGTGGGGGCGACACTGCTGGCAGTGACGGCCTCGGTGATGTACTCCCACTTCGTTCTTTCTGGAGGGTCCTCCTGGCCCCTGTGGGTAGAGGGCCTGTCTTGCAGTGTTGACCCCCTGCACAAAGCTGGAGTGCTGTGTGTGAGACCCTGGGTGCCCCTTCCCTGGCTTGCTGAGCCATTTGTGTTAGTGCTGAGGCAGTTTTCCCATTTGTTGAGGTTAGGAAGGGAATTCAGCTTTACAGGCTGAATATTCACATTTGGGACTTTTTAAATGTTAAATATTTTTTAAAAGGCAGAAAGGGCTGAAAACTGCATTGTTTCACTTCACTTTAATTTGTATTGCTTCATTGTGCGTGGCCCCTTTAATTCTCAGACTTCTTCATTGCCCATAATCCGTGCGAGCTCCACAGCTTCGCTTCCAGAGGCTGGGCGAAGCTCCAACGCCGGACCTGGACAGGATCTTCGTCTCGGATGCCTCCAGCAATGCCACCAGGATGGTGTTGCGTGGAAGGTAAGCGCTGTGCCAACAATCTCCTGCCCCCCCCAGACCAAATTCACCCCGTTAGCGTTGCAGCCATTTTCAGTGGCCGTTAACTCCAGTTTCCGATGACACTGGCAAACTTTGAGGGCGAACACGAATTTCTCCCTCTTTATGTCTTTTTTTTTGGTGGGACAGGACTGGGAGTCTTCAGAACCAGTGGGCTATCTTCGCGCCGTAAAAGTTAGCGCCCCCGCGCCCGAAATTCACTCGTAGCGCCCCAAGAGGGAGGCGGGGCGCTACTGGAAGTGCCCCGCCTCCCTCTTGGGGTGCTGTGAGGGAATATCGCGGCGCTACGTGCAGCAGCGTCGGGTGCTGTGGCACGTCACGCCGCGGTACTGCAGGCCTTCCCCTTATTAAAGGGGAGGGGCTTAGCGCAGCACGACCCGGGGCCCAGCTGGGCCACCAGGTATCGGAGTCACGGCAAAAGAGCCCAGCACTCAAGAGAAGTGCCGGGCTCATGGAGCGTAGCCGGCACTCCGCGGGTGGTTGGGGAGGTGCTGCTGAGGACGACGGGGATGGCAACGGGGGCAGGCCAGCAACAAAAATGTCCGCCCGGCACCTCACCTTTAAATAGCGCCGCCCCGGCCGCAGGTAGGCCCCCTTGACCCTGTCGGACATAGCGTCCGGCGGTAAGTCAGGGGGCGCTACCGAAGATCGTGGCTGGGGCAAGAGCGAGGCGCTGTATACGGCGATGGCGCCATCGCTGGAGGCGCAGAACCGTGGGGCCCTAATGGTTACCGCTGCCGCTAACCTCCCGCTGAATTTTGCGGGAGGAGTTAGCGGCACCACGCACAGGCGCTAGTTGCTTTATGCCCCATTAGCGCCCTCTTAGCGCACTAATGGGAGGCGCAAATCAACCAAGTTTTTCCCCCTAAAACTTCAAAATAGCCATTGCAGAGTGTATAGTTAATTATAAACATAAGGAGAGCTGTTGCCATTTCTATTGATGTTCTTTCCATCGCTCAACTTAACTGAACTCTGAGGATAAATTACCGCTGCTCACTTTCACTGCTTTAATTCCCATTTTAACATTTTGAAATGGCAGCATCAAAATACTTAATCTTGATTTAGATATTGCATCTCAGGAAGGACATATTGGTGCAGCTCCAATTCACCAGAATGATACCAGGGCTAAAAGGGCTAAATTATGAGAACAGGTTGCATAGACACAAAAGGTAGGGCAGTTTTAATTGAAAATTTAAAAACTGAGATTGATGGATTTTTGTTAGGTAAAGGTATCAAGGGATATGGTACAAAGGCGGGTAAATGGACTAATGGAGTGGAGGTGCCCATCAGTCATGATCTAATTAAAAGGCGGAGTGGGCATGAGGGGCTGAATGGCCTCCTCTTGTTCCTGGTGACCCAATCATTAACTTTTTTTTCATTTTCTTCCACAAATGGGAAGAATTTGATTGTATTTAAAAGCAGTACGGCTTCTGTGGTTGCTAACATGACTACGTAATACAATGGAAGAGCAGGAGTGGAAAATCCATACAGCTGTTGACTATCACTCTGTTTTTATTTAATTAAAAGAAACATTTGTTTGAGTTCAACCAGTCCAATTTAACAGCTATTGGAAGGTGTTTCTGTGCTGGTTGCCTGCTCCTCGATCTGTTTTGGTAGCACACACACTTTTGATGGCTGAAAGTGCCCTGAGCAACCTTGGCAGCAGCGGATGGTGTTACGTAGAATTACACAGAATTTACAGCACAGAAACAGGCCAGTCTGGGCCAGATTGACAGGGTCTCGTTGCTGCACTAATCTCCACAATATTCACCTTTCTGCAGGTCACATTAACTAAATGGAGCAGTATAGTAATCTGGGATGTAATGTTTAAGTTATCCACCAGATGGAGCCAAAGATTAAGGTTTCATATTCACCAGTGTTTAAGGTAATGGGTCATGTACTCAATGTCCTGGTACACCAGTTATTAAGGTAACGTGGCATTGCATTATGGGTATGACTCAGAGGTGAATCCTCCAGCTTGCCATCGTGCAGTAAGAAATTGTGTGCTTTGCCTGCAGCCTGTAAGATATGTTCCTCTGCTACACCGTGTAATAAACAGTTGGGTTTTGTTCCTAAGATCTCGCATCTCTCAGTTTCTGACCTTACCACTCGGATAGCACAAGCAGTGTCACACCTTCCCTTCACCGTTTCCATCGTGAGTGCCCAATATAAAAGTGTGCTGGCGATGTGAAGCTCGATTCTGGCCCTGCTCTGACGCCTCCAACCAACGATGGCGCTGAAATTCCGACCCCTTACCCTCTCCATCACTAAGGCCACCTACTTCCACCTCCGTAACATTCCCCTGCCTCAGCCCATCCGCAGCTGGAACCCTCATCCATGCCTTTGATATCTCCAAAGTCGACTATTCCAACGCTCCCCTGGCCGGCCTCCCACCTACCACCCTCCATAAACTTGAGCTCATCCAAAACTTTGCTGCCTTTATCTTAGCTCGCACCAAGTCCCGCTCACCCATCACCCCCTGTGCTCACTGCCCCGTGTCCTAACTTGCACCAAGTCCTGCTCACCCATTACCCCCCGTGCTCGCTGAGCTACATTGGCTGCCAGTCCGGCAACGCCTTGATTTAAAATTCGAATCCTTTTTTCAAATCCCTCCATGACCTCGCCCCTCCCTATCTCTGTAACCTCCTCCAGCCCCACAACCCTCTGCGAAGTCTGCACTTCTCCAGTTCTGGCCTGTTGAGCATCCCCAATTTCCATTGCCGCACCACTGGTGACCCTGCCTTCAGCTGCCTAGGCTCTAAGCTCTGGAATTCCCTCCTTAAACCTCTCCGCCTCTCTCTCTTCCTTTAAGTCGTTCCTTAAAACCGACCTCTTTGACCAGGTTTTTGGTCACCTGTCTTAATATCTTTTTACTGTATGTGGCTCGGTGTCAAATTTTGTCTGGTAACGCTGCTGTGAAGCGCCTTGGGATGTTTTACTATGTTAAAGGCACTACATGGATGCAAGTTGTTGTTGTTGATAGCAGGACACACTGCCCTCCAATGTGACTGGTTAGTGCCCAAGCTAAAGAATAAGTCAATTGCTGGTCATGGAAAACACCAGGTTAAATTGATGCACAGAGCATGTGTAACCCTTACTACAGGAACATCTTATTTGTTTCTGCTGCAGCCAATTACTCAACTTTCAGGTTCTACTGCCTTTTCTAGACAGTGTGACATGTAAAAGATTATTCCTTGTTACTAATAATACCATGACAAGCTCAAAACACAGGCCTACCCAACTCAAAGCCAGCATAGGCTTGTCAATGGAAATATACCCTCCAGCACACCCCGAGCTGTTGAGATCCTACATTTGATCGGTTTGGGGCAGTCTCACTTAGTTCCTGTTGGACATGAGTTGCTGGCAGAAAAGTGATCACAAGTTGCGACTAAATCTAAATCATTTAGGGAGACCATAACGGTGAGACAATATGGCAAATGTGGAACACTGACTGGTACTCTACTGAGGCTGAAGCCAAGTCACCGCTGGGGCAACCGAGGAGAAATCTTCTGTATTGGGGCCCATACTCTACCTGCGCTTGAAGCACTGGCTGTTGTTACACGTGGTAAGGTTTTCCACAGTTGAACACCAATACCCCTCCTACGGATGAATGCCGAATATACAAAAGACATCATAAAAAAAAAGGAAATAACAACAGAAAATGCTGGAAAAACTCAGCAGGCCAGGCAACATCCGTGGAGAGAGAAATAGAGTCAACGTTTCAGGTCGAAACCCTTCATCAGGACTGAAAAAACACAGGAAATGAAACAGATTAAAAGGCCAGTTTGGGGACTGGGAAATGGGGATGAGAGAACAAAAGAGAAGTGAAGAGACATTAAGAGGTATTCAAAACCAGACGAGATGGTGATAGGACTAGTGGAGACAAAAGATGGCTCTAGATTAGGTGTGAAATGCGCTGGCAGAATGAGAGACAGCTGCCATGTGGGAGAGAAAAAAAGGGGGAAGGGCACAAAACAAAGGTGTGGATAAAAAATATATATAAAAATGTAATAGGGGCCGAGGTTATGATCTGAAATTGTTGAACTCGATATTGAGTCCGGAAGGCTGTAAAGTGCCTGATGCAAGAGGCCGCGGACGGTGAGGTCTGAGTGGGAATGGGGCGGTGAATTAAAATGACAGGTGACCGGAAGCTCGGGGTCACCCTTACGGACTGAACGGAGGTGTTCCGCAAAGCGGTCACCCAATCTGCGTTTGGTCTCCCCAATGTAGAGGAGAAGGAAGGAAAGGAAGTCAACTCATGAGTCTGCAGCAGTTCCATGTCAGCGAGTGTCGACAGTCAACATCGCAGACTGTCCCAACAGCACCCTGACGTACGGCAAACGGTGCAGACTGTGCACTGAGAATCCCTGTGTGTCGATGAAGGTAGCTGCGCTCCAATAAATTCTCACACCGCGAATGCCAGAACTAATCGTGGCCACGGACTAAAAATAGAACAAACAGTCGGAGGCTTTCAGAGCTGTGACAAATGGTGTTGTCAGTTAAAAAAAAAACACCTGAAGGATACAGCGGAATCCACCTATAGCGGGTTTATTGTACTCAAAACAAAACAGATTTAGCAAGCGCACAGTTTACCCAGACTTGCTATGACCTCGTTGTTTTAATGTTCCGTCTCCCTGGCCGTACCAGTCTGAACACGTTTCTGCTCACAGCTCTTCAGACCAGTGTTTGTCGACACGGGAAGCCAAGTTTATGCAATCTGTGTAAACTCTCAGACACACACACATATATACTGTATCACATATATATATATATATATATATATAGGTTTCTGCGCTCGGCAGCCTGAGGTTTTCTGCCCATTCACTTTGAATGGATGGAAAAATCGTGGGCTGACCAACCCAGAAGTGTAACACGCTGGCCGATTGCTTCTGTTGGTGGCAGGGACTAGGAACAGGATTAGGTCATTCAGCCCCTCTAGCCTGTTCAGTCATTCAATGAGATCATGGCTGATCTGTATCTCAACTCCATTTACCTGCCTTTGCTTCCTATCCCTTGATACCCTTAACTAACAAAAATCCAACGATCTTCTCAGTCCTAACAGCTCCAATTGTCTCCCCCAGCATCCACAGCTTTTTGGGAGGAGGGAATGCCAGATTTCCACTACCCTTTGTGTGAAAAAGTGTTTCCTGATTTCCCTCCGAAATGGCCTAGTTCTAATTTTAAGAATTATGTCCCCTTGTTCTTGATCCCCCACCAGAGGAAATAGATTCTCTGTATCTATCTTATCGAATCCTTGTAACGTTTAAGAACCTCAATCAGATCATGCCCCAATCTCCTATAGTCAAGGGAATAAAAGTCTATACAACCGGTATAAACTCTTGGAATCTCAAACACACATATACATACACACACTCACAGAAACAAATAATTGGGTACCGGGGAGTGATTTTAAGGCTGTAAGGGGTAATTTTCGACCATGCTGCCAGCAGGAAGCCTTATGCACTGGGAGAGCACATTGGAAAACCGTGTGTATCATAAGCCCCAATTTCCGATTTGCATCACACTGGGTGTAGCTTCTCACCAGCAATGCAACGTCTAAAAGTTACCCTTGTAATCCAATCCCAGAGTGCAGACGTCACTGTGAAGAGGTTTAAGTTTCACCTCTCAATTAGATTAAGGTGAAGTTTACCTGTTGGGATGTTGCTAATTGCCGACTCCTGTTCCCCCTGCATCAACGGACCCGAACCTCAAGGGCAGGATCTCCGGAGAGCCAATCTCTCGGCACATCTGATCTTCTTGCGGTCTGCTAAGGCAAAAACCGCCTCATCTTCTGCCTCGCTAAACGTGCCGAGCCACTTCCGGTGCATGTGCCATGGAGTAAAATGGTATAATGACGCAGCCAGGCAAGTGCACAGAACTGGCTGCGTGTCAATTCCCAGGCCTTCTGCATGCATCAGGCACATATGATTACCTGTCTGCGGAATGAGGGATACTGCACGCATGTGCTCAAGAATGAATCTCAAGAATGGAGGCAAATGGCACTTTAAACACAGTGAGAGCGGCCCACGGAGGCCATTTTGAAGGCACTATCCAGGGACCCAATGACAACGGTAAAGGTGGGGGGAGGGGGGTTATTGGTCACTCCCAGGTATCCATCTTTCCCCATACAGCCAAGCCAGACACAGGAAATAGTTAAATGGTCACCTTTCGTCTCCACAGACACCCAGGGCCACTCTGATTAAACGTCGCGTCACTGACCTCATAAGGAAGTGCTTCCTTCGGGAAGAGAGAGGGAGAGAGAGAAAGAGACAGAGGAATGATAAAGCAGAACTGGAGGCAGCTGTGAAAAATGAATCAGCTCAATTATAACCTTGTAACTGAACACAGTAATGTTGAGAGAACAAATCTTAGGCCAGGCCCGAAACACAGCCCAAAGAACGGTTAGTGCTGGGATGTCACTCTGGGCCACAGCAGCATGCGTTTAGTATTTCAGTTTATATTAGCAGACATGAACCATGGCTAGGGAAAGAGCTCACCTGGTTATAATACATGGCGTACTGGCACTGTCTAATAACAGGGGAATAGATAGAGGAATAGACTGGGTCCTACAGGCGTGAGGAGAGACAGAATGGAGAAAAGTTAGAACAGGATATTACAGGGCAGCCCGGGAGAAGGGCAAGGCCGACAAAAATACACAATCCCTTCATTTCTTTAACTAATAAAAAAGGAGCCTTGTACAAAAAGTATATTTATACAGCAGTGTCTATTGCTGCGAGCGTCAGCTTGTGTTACCCCAGAGATTAACTTCAATAAAAGTAATAGAAACACAATGAATAGTTAGAGCTTCAAAGCTACAGCTCCGATCGCCAGGACTACTAATCACGACTTTTATCTAACTGTACAACGAGCATCCTGTAAGTGTAATTATATCTCAAGGTATCCCCGCTGATCGCCAACAATCCCAGGGTATTGTGCGGCTAATCCCGTTTCTAAACCACACGGTGAAACTCACGAGCCTCAGCAATTCTTCACCTTTGATTTTTCCTCTCTATCTCTCCTGAAGGTGTTGACCCTCACAGGGGTACAGTCCCACAGATTAAAGCATTAAGCAGTAACAACAAAATAAGCTCCCAACATGTATTCCAGCCCCTTTTTAACTTGTCCCAATGACTATCCTTATCCCAGCTCCACTGGCTCTCTGTCACTCACATAATAAACGTGGACCCCCCCCCCCCCCTCACTTTTCTTTCTTTCCAGTCTTTCTCCAAATTCACCCATCACTTGCTAGCTGGGATAAGAGGACTAAAGGAAACGAGGAGAACGATTCAATGGGATAATAAAGATGAGCAAAGTGTTTCTTAGTAGAGACAGGATGATGTAAAACGCAAGGAAGGAAATGTAGACACCATTCAGTCATCTGTTTTCTTAAAAGGAGCAGTCAAACCAGTTCTGGAGTGTGTGCAGGACAGTGGGTGAGGTGTGAAATTAAAGGAGCGAGGATTGCATACATGCCAGCAGTTTAGAGTCCTGAAGCTGAGAGACAGCATTTTAGCCCGTGTGTCAGCTTGTTAGTGTTCCACAAGAAGACACTGGGAATGCAGGCTGTCACCATTCATCAGATCAGCTGGAAGGTGGGATTTCAGAACAGTGGGACTGCAGACTGTCCCAATCAGCTGTCGACTTTCTCCCACTGTTGGTTGCAGATTTTAGGCAGGAGAAATCTAAAATGAGCTGATGGTTTCCGGGAGTCTCAGATGTTTTTTGTTTGGTCCTCAAAGAAGTAATATATAAGAAATATGGACTGCAGCGGTTCAAGAAGGTGGCCCACCACCACCTTCTCGAGAGCAATTAGGGATGAGCAATAAATGCTGGCCTTGCCAGCGATGCCCACATCCCATGAATGAATATTTAAAAAATACGCTGCTTTTAAAAACATCTCATCTTCTTCAAAGAATCATTATGAGGCAAGTCCAACTGGTGCCTTATATCTGAAGGTTTATAGGGAGCGGGCTGGAGTGGTGATGAGCTTTACTTACTGAGATTTCGATATCACTGTAGGATTTTATTACAGTGTATGACTGTGATGTGCCATACGGACTGCGGGCCTGTTTGTGTGTGACTGCAGGACCTAGGTGTTTTCTGTAACTTTGACAGCTGCTTTCAGTTTGCTTACATGCTCGTTACCGTGCAGTAACCAGGGAGAGAGCCGACCATGTTAGGGTGGACAACAGCCACTGGGAAATATAATGAGTGACACGAAAAATCAACAAGTGTTTAGCAGATTGCAAACCCAAGACTGGAAGGTCATCAGTCAGATCCACCCCTCCCTGTTCTTGCAACTGGTTTCAATTGGGAGGGAGAGGTGTTCAGTGTATGGGATGTGGGACAGATTTGGTAGGGGAGGGATTGTGACGGATTTGGCCAAATTAACGCATTTCACTCAACAATGCAAGACAATTCGTTCTTTCAGCTTGTTATCTTTCTTCCATATAGACATTGTCGGACCTGTGCTCTTACCCAGTACCGTGACTGCTCTGCATCATTCAGGCTCCCATCTTCTCCCTACAGTCGGGAAGAAAAGGACAGAGAGACAGAGGTGTACAGGAAGGAAAAGGTTATCGGAGGAGAGGGCAAACACACGCAATTAATTAGCAAAGCATGCTGCCCGAGGGTGTTGAAATAAAAGGAAGCAGAGGTGAGGAAAGGGCATGTGTGATGGAAGTTAAGGAGCAGGAAATGAGGAAATGAGTTCTTCCTTGGTCTGGATTTCAGCCAAATTCCCCAGCTGGCAAATCAGTCTACTAACCTTCTCAATAACCAATAATAGCCCACGGCAGAAGGACCTGCCAATCAGAACTGTGCTTATTGATGTTGTAAGAGTGGGAAAGACCTCCCCGGCACTTGCAACATCCCTACGCAGCAAGAGCGAGAGTTAGTGACCCTCGTCCTTTACCCAACTGCACCTCGGACATCACTGGAATGACTGGGGGTCTGGATGCAGCCTCAGATGAACAGCAAGCTATAGAATAATCAACAGCAACATTGTGCATTCCTCTTGGCCACTCCCAGAGACCCCACTATTAGAGCAGCATATCTTGACCCTGCTCTCTCCTGCACCTTTCCTGACACTCCTGTAAAGAAATTCCATGACTAAACCGTTACTTTCATCTCGGGGCTGCCCATGTCCCGGCGAGCTTTCTTTTGAAGAGCTGTGGAAGAGTGAGTGATAATTCAGATTCCAAACGAGGATGACTGAAGGAATGATTCATTATTTAAGGACTGGTTTCCTCCAGACAGTTCAACAAAATACAAGGACAATTTTGACCACCCACATTTTGCAAAGGAACCCCGGCGGATGGTTCAAACCCGGTGACCTGCTCAAGTGAGGTCACTGCCAGACTGCAGACATCTGGATGGTTGAAAGAGGCTTGCTTCAGACGGGATCTAGTATGGATGAATGGACTTCACTGTTGTTGTTTCGTATGACAGGAAACGCTTAGAATGGGATGTCCATTCGATGGCCTCCTGAGATGCCGAGTGGAGAAATGAGGTGCCTCCCGCAGCAGATGTTAATGGGCAGGTTGATGCGATGTGTTCCACGGTCTGGGACTCATGGCCACAGTCGCACTTCGGGCCGTCCCTTATCTTCCACTTGTGGAGCAGGTGGCTGCATCGTCAATGCCCTGTGCGGATTCGGCTGAGCGCGGCCCACTGTCTTCGAGGGAGGTCGAAGCCAGGGACCTCTGCTGTTGGGTCAGTGATAAATAGAAAAACTGCTCAAGCACACTCTTTAGCCTTGAATACTTCGCAAAGTTTAATTGTGAAGAAATAAGCCATATAACCTATTCAGAAAAATACACCATTCTATGAAAGACTTCTGGCCTTATTATAACATGACAAACTGGGTCTGGAAATCAAGAAACCTAACGATGAAAAAGCTGTGAAAGCATTCTGACTATAGAGATAAGATAAGTTGTTGACACTGAATCAATAACCTTATTGAAACAGAAGGTTAAAGGCTCCGGTAGGCTGACCTATCGGAACAAGACAATGGTTCACCCTGGATAAGGTGCTCTAATTTACACTTCGTAAAGAAGCACATAAAAGTAAGAAACATCTGCCTTCGTAAAAATGACATCAAGTAAAAAACACACCTGCCATCACACCGTTTTTTATGGTAAACTTAGAACACCTAAAGAGACATAATTCTGTAATGCTACCAGCTGAGGTGACTGTAAGAATTGCAGGGGTGAGCAGAAAATGACTAGAGATAATTAGCTTACATCAGCAGAAAACCTTAAAGGAAATACCACTGGAAAAGGGTATAAATATTGAACTCTCAAATGGGATAGTAGACTCGCTGTAATCGGGCAAAGTGATTCTCGGCTTCAGAGGCGGCTCTGTAAGTCTCCAACTCTTTGTACCTTGAGGATCAAAGGTATTTGATTTTGGTGGATATCCTGTAGAAAACTAAGAACTGTAAAACTGTAGCGAAGTTAAGATTTGAGAGTAAGGTTCTCTGATAATAGAATTGTAAGCTTTCTCTTTTTGTGACTGTTAATGTTGCGATTGACTCACCAACTATAAATTACATGTTGGTTCTTTAATAAATCTATATATTTTTAGAATTGCCTCACATAAGACTTCTGTATCAAACTCACAAACTCAATCTCTGTACATGCTTTGGTGAGGAGTTGCAGAATTCTGGGGGAGTTTTCCGGACCCTCATAATATCCAGAACGTTACAGTCTAGCTAAACTTATTAAAAGTGCTATCTGGAGGATGGTAACATTTTCAGGTTGTTCCTTTCCTTTAGGGAGAGATAGTCCGGACCATTAGACCCAATTAAGCGTCTTTAGGATTTGGCTACCTCAAACTTTAGTTGAAAGTGAATGTCTGAGGAATACGCCAGATCCGGGGTAGCCCTAAAGGGGCTAGGACTAGTAATTATCCCTTGATAATCCCTGATCAGTTTTTACTTTCCAAGCCCAAGGTTACTAACATCTCCACCAGCTGACATCAATCAGCTAACTCAGTGCCTTTTTGGTCCATATGGCTCAGCGACTCGCCGCTTTAAAAAGCCGAGTTATCAGTGGACCCGGGTTCAAGACATCAATGCTGCAGTCATAACTTAAAAGAGGTGAACAGCATCATCAGATATTTCCTGATTGTTAAGTTGTGGTTTCAGGTAAATATTTCAGGTCATAAAATGAATGGCTTCTATATTAATGATTTGGATGAAGGGACCGAGTGTACTGTTGTCAAATTTGCTGACGATACAAAGATAGGTGGGAAAGCAAGTTGTGAGGAGTACACAAATAGTCTGCAAAGGGGGATGGAGTATAAAAGTAGGGAAGTCTTGCTACAACTGTACAGGGCATTGGTGAGACCACATCTAGAGTACTGTGTACAATTTTGGTCTCCTTATTTAAGGAAGGATATACGTGCATTGGAGGCAGTTCAGAGAAGGTTCACTAGGTTGATTCCTGAGTTAAAGGGGTGGTCTTATGAGGAAAGGTTGAGCATGTTGGGCCTATACTCATTGGAGTTTAGAAGAATGAGAGGTGATCTTATTGAAACACATAGGGGCTAAATTCGGTTGCTTTGTGCCTCCCGTTAGTGCCGCCAGGGCCAGGGGGGCCTACCTGCCGCCAGGGCGGCACTAGTTAAAAGGGAGGTGGCGGGCAGCCATTTTTGTTGCTGGCCACCTGCCCCTGCTGCTGTCCCCGGCCCCGGTGAAATCCCCCTGCGGAGTGCCGGCTACTCTCCGTGAGCCCGGTATTCCTCTTGAGTGCCAGGCTGATTTGCTGGCACTCCCGACCCCTGGTGGTCCAGCTGGGTGCCGGGACGCACTGCGCCCGGCCCCTCCCCTTTAATAAGGGGAGGAAGGCCTGCAGTACCACGGCGCGACTTGCCGCAGCGCCTGTAGCACCGCGATATTGCCTCGCAGCGCCCCAAGAGGAACGTAGGGCGCTTCCAGTTGCGCCCCTCCTCCCTCTCAGGGGGCTACCTGGGAAAATCGGCTGCGGGGGCACTAACTTTTTCGGGGTGCTAAAATTAGCACCAAAGAGGGTGCTACCAAATTTTTACCCCATAAGATTCTGAGGGGGCTTGACAGGGTCGATGCAAGGAGAATGTTTCCCCTCATGGGGGAATCTAGAACTAGGGGGATTCGTTTCAGAATAAGGGGTCACCCATTTAAAACGGAGATAAGGAGGAATTTCTTCTCTCAGAGGGTCGTGAATCTTTGGAATTCTCTACCCCAGAGAGCTGCGGAGGCGGAGTCATTGAATATATTCAAGGTGGAGATAGACAGACATTTGGAAAAACAGGGGAATCAAGGGTTATGGGGAGCGGGCAGGAAAGTGGAGTTGAGGCCAAGATCAGATCAGCCATAATCTTATGGAATGGCGGAGCAGGCTCGAGGGGCTAAATGGCCAACTCCTGCTCCTATTTCTTATGTTCTTAATTACAGAGTCTGTCTCTCTATTTCTGGACACACACAAACACTAATTATAGATACAGTGGGCTGGATTTTCATTCAGAAGTCGGGAAGGAGGCGGGACTACAACTTTCGGGTTTTAGTCCCGCCTCCATCGAGATGCGGCCAATCCACGCGATTTTCCCTTGATTGACCTTGTTGAGCCCACCCAGCGGGCTCAGCAGGCCAGTTAAGGGCCACCCGGCAACAGGTGACGTCACAGACTGAAATTTCATCTGACAAGACGTGTTGACAGATGAAATATCAGTGTTACACAGTTGTTTGAAGCTGTCAAACACTGACAGTCTTATTTCTAACCTGAGACCTTCTACGCAGACTCAGTTAGAAATCTCGCCGGCACTGAAAGCTGAAGGCTGTCACTTTTGACAGATCGCAGCCATTCTGCTTTCTGTGCCGGCTGAATGATGGACTCCCAAAGCCTAGAGGAAGAAAGGCTGTTAAGGTAAGTACAGGTAATTTAAACTTCTTTACACACTTTAGACACACCAAACACACTTACCTTTGCACTCATGCACCCATCACTCACCTGAACACCGACATCTCGACCCCTCCAAGTCCTTCAACCCGACGGCCCGCCTCCTCTAATGTGGCGTGGTTTGGAGCCGTCGGGAATCCCACACGACAACCTTCAAAATAGGGATTAGGCTAAAAACTGCCTGTTAACAGGCAGTTAATTGGCACTAATCCCTTCCCGCCTCGGGTCGGCGGGTCCCAGTGCGGGGCGGGTACCTGCCTTCTTTGAAACTTATGCGGAGGCAGGTTTTGGGCGGGTTGGTGTCGGGACCCCCGAATTCGGGATTTTTGCCCCCCGCACACCTAAAAGTCCGCCTCACGGCACACTGAAAATCGACCCCAGTATATCTGCCCATCAGTACCATAACTCAAGCAGGAAGAAATCTAAAACAGACAACTTACACTCCTGTAACTGCTGGTAAAGTATATTTGACTGGGATATAAATTTTAACCAGCAATATCAGCAGGGTGCTCTCATCAGCTCGGCTGTGCGGTATATTTAGGTTGATGTGTCGCTCCTGTTAACATTGGATTGATTATAAAGCATCTGATTTAATTTTCCTGGTATTTAGGATTGCTGAACCGTGTATTTTTCACTGACCAGTAATCTACCAGTAGTTCCAAGCCCAAGGATTACATTTCATTTTCATCTGAATATTCCTCAACAAGATTTGAACTGCCAGCACATTTACATGCCCAGTATCAACAGGGCTGAACTCTCAACTCTCACCCTTTGTGACTTTCTTACCTTTTTCGTCCAGGCATCTTCGGCCTGTTGAAGCTGGCTGCAGCGTTCAGTCAGCGGGACATGGACATTGCTCTGCTTTTTCTTCACTTTATTCTTCCACTGCTCTTCCCCACCTTTCAGCTTATGCAACCTGGTGTGGAACACGCTCAGTGTTAGTGACACACAACAGTACAAATCAGCCCGTGGCCTGGTGTGAAGCACATTGGAGACCGACACACACTTCACCTCTCGCACCCTGGTCGTGAGTATCTTTAACATACAAAGCAGACAGCTTACATTAAGTAAACACTTTCTATTCAAATGAAAATCATACCTTAAAATGATTTCACTGACACATGCTGTATGTGCATGATGCCAGCAGGTAGCAGGCCCTGGTTAGTGTGAAATCATGGTCAGATTCTGGTTCTGACCATTACCTGACTATATTTGAAACAATTCTTTACAATACTCATGTTCTTAGATGTTTTCTGATGGTACTGTAGGGCATTCTGTGCAATAGGGTGGTTCAGGGCTGATTACACTGTACTGGAGGACAGGCAGGGCTGATTAGGTCACTGTGGTCTTACTATTATGATCTCTAATGGAGAGGCAGTAGTGGGCACTACACTTGCATCGATTGCCCTTGGGTTCGGGAGGGAAAGCTCAGGCTGGATACTTGGCCACAATCACTGCCCAGTTCTTCTCTTCTTAGGCAATCCCTCGGAACCGAGGATGAGTTACCTTTAACGTGCACCTGCTTGAGTGTCGGGTATGAAGAGGATCAGGCTCAGCTAAAATAACAACAGAAAATGCTGGAAACACTCAGCAGGTCAGGCAGCATCTGTGGAGAGAGAAACAGAGTTAACGTTTCAGGTCGATGACCCTTCGTCAGAACTGGAAAAAGTTTGGGATGGAGCAGGTTTTTAAGCAAGTGTAGGGGCAGGGAAAGGGGGGAGGGGAGGAAAGAACAAAAGGGAAGGTCTGTGATAGGATGGAAGGCAGGAGAGATTAAATGACAAAGGGATGATGGTGCAAGGCAAAAGGAGATGGTAATGGGACAAGTTAAGAAACAAACGATGACTCTAGATGAGGTGTAAATGGCAATGGCAGAATGATCGACAGCTGCCAAGTGATGCTCAGAATCATGTTGATCATTCTGCCATTGCCATTTACACTTCATCTACAGTCATCTTTTGCTTCTTAACTTGTCCCATTACCCTCTCCTTTTGCCTTGCACCATCATCCCTTTTGCCTTCTAATCTCTCCTGGTTCCAGCCTATCACAGACTTTCCCTTTTGTTCTTTCCTCCCCTCCTCCCTTTTCCTGCCCCTACACTTGCTTAAAAATCTGTTACTTCTTTAATTTGTTCCAGTTCTGATGAAAGGTCACAGACCTGAAACGTTAACTCTGTTTCTCTCTCCACAGATGCTGCCTGACCTGCTGAGTGTTTCCAGCAGTTTCTGTTATTTCAGATTTCCAGCATCCGCAGTATTTTGCTATCATACTCAGCTATGATGCCTCCCACAGTCGAATAGCATGCTAATTCCTGCTCTCCAGGCTCACACCAAGAGTGGCCAAGAGGGGCTTTGTACCAGACCCTATGAAACGGCACGCCAGCAAAACAATCAGAGGAGGAGAGAAAAATGCAGGAGGGAGGAGCAGGTGGGATTAGAATGTAACTGACGGGTAGGGCAGATCCGTTCTCAATCTCTGTACCTGTCTTTAACAGATGTTCCCACATTAATTGGAGTTAGAGCCTCTTCCCCGTTGTCCTCTTCAAGTAACTGATCCAGGTAGCTTTTCTCTTCCACTTGCTCTTGGCTCTGTGACGTGGAGTGATTATCGGCCTGTTGCCATGGTGGCGAGGAGTGGCTGTCCGCCTGTTGCCATGGTGGCGAGGAACGGTTGTCTGCCTGTTGCCACGGTGGCGAGGAGTGGCTGTCCGCCTGTTGCCATGGTGGCGAGGAGTGGCTGTCCGCCTGTTGCCATGGTGGCGAGGAGTGGCTGTCCGCCTGTTGCCATGGTGGCGAGGAACGACTGTCTGCCTGTTGCCATGGTGGCGAGGAGTGGCTGTCCGCCTGTTGCCATGGTGGCGAGGAACGGCTGTCCACCTGTTGCCATGGTGGCGAGGAGTGGCTGTCCGCCTGTTGCCATGGTGGCGAGGAACGACTGTCTGCCTGTTGCCATGGTGGCGAGGAGTGGCTGTCCGCCTGTTGCCATGGTGGCGAGGAATGGCTGTCCGCCTGTTGCCATGGTGGCGAGGAGTGGCTTTCCGCCTGTTGCCATGGTGGCGAGGAATGGCTGTCTGCCTGTTGCCATGGTGGCGAGGAGTGGCTGTCCGCCTGTTGCCATGGCGGCGAGGAGGGTGGTGTTGTGAAAATGTCCTGCGTCAGCACTTTTAATTTTTCAGTGTCTGCATCAATGGAACAGAAATCCGTTTAAACTAGCATACTAACAAAAGGAGCATAAGCATCTCCCCTGGTCCTAACAGGGTACACAGAATATATCGAAGCTGCACCACTTGCCATTATTATTTATATTTAATTCTAAAGCTCTTCTTATAAATACACCCCGCCCTCCCCCACCAACTTGTCCCCCACCAAGTGACCATTGTTCAAGGAGCGGGACCTAGACAGTGAGAGCGTTACCAAGCCATTCACAACCAAGCCTGGTCCAGTCTTCACCCAGCGCCCACATCCAAATGTTTTACAGCAGCAACCACTGACTCACCATCAGGAACAGGAACCCTAGCTGATTTTTCCTTTCTCTAGGCTCGAGTTCACAAGATAATTACGGATAAGGAAGGTCATTCAGCCCATCTTAATTCAGCCGCCCAGAATGACCCTAAAGTCTTCCCATTGCGATGTCCACTTGTTCCTTAAATGATGTCAGGTTTTTCACCTCCACTATCTGGTAGTTCATTTAATGTGTTAATTACTTTCTGTGTGAAGAAGATTTCTTGACAGCAGTCTTAAATTTGCCTTTTACTGGTATGAACCTAACCCCCTTTGTCTTACTCTCGCAACTTATTTTCAAGTGGTATTCCAGATTTAACGTCTCCTTTCCCTTTACTACCTTTATAAGATCACCTTTCAGGTGCTTCCTTTCTCGGCTGGAAAGCCCAAGTTTCTCCACATAACTCAGAGCTTTGACACTTGGGAACATTCCCTTCTCCTGAACGCTCCCTTATTTCTCAGAGACCAGAACTGGACACAGTACTCAAGGTGCAGTCCAACCAGATTACACTCTGACCTCTCTGTCCTTGGCTTCTTACACTGTTCCAACGAAGCTCAACGTAAGCTCGAGGAACAGCACCTCATCTTTCGATTAGGCACATTACAGCCTTCTGGAATATCGAATTTAACAATTTCAGATCATAACCTCTGCCCCTACTTTTTCCAGACGGAAGCTGTTGATGATTCTGTCATTCCCATTGACACCTCTTCTAGACCCATCTTTTGTTTCTTTACTTGTCCCTGTGCCATCTCGTTTTGCTTTGTACAATCATACCTTTTGTTATTTAATCTCTCCTGCCTATCACAGACCTTTCCTTTTGTCCTTTCCTCCCCTCTCCCCAATTCCCTGCCCTCTGCACCTGCTTATAACCTGTTACATCTCTAACTTTTTCCAGTTCTGATGAAAGGTCATCGACCTGAAACGTTAACTCTGTTTCACTCTCCACAGATGCTGCCTGATCTGCTGAGTATTTCCAGCATTTTCTGTTTTTATTTCAGATTCCAGCAGCCGCAGTATTTTTTTTTGTTTCAGATTACACTTCCTCGGATTTATATTGTACTGTTTCAGTAACGTAACTCAATCTTCTATTGCCTTTGTTCAGTGTTGCCCCGCAATGGTTGGACATGTCGATTTCACCAAGACACATAGGTCTCTTTCAGCTTCATCCTTACCAATTTCAGCACCATTAATGGAGCATGAGTGTTGTCTATTTTCCTTTCCTATGTTCCAACGTTTGCTTTGCTCCTACTCCAAATGCATCGAAAATCTTTGTGGCCTTATTAACGAATGGCAGGGTTTCTATTTCTGCACTCAGTCCATTCCTTTTAATGGGCAGAAAGTCATGGGCCGAGGAGAGCAGAAGCGGAAAATCCCAGCTATAGTATCTCCACATCAGAAGACACAGAGGCCTAGAAATTGACTATAGCCCCGTTTGGGGCGCCAGCCTCACCAGGGCGCTAAAAGTAGCGCCTCGGAAGCATTTGCGGCCACCCGCCAGAAATTCAGTTGGAGCGCCCCAAAGGGAAGCGCGGCGCTACTGGAGGCACCCCGCATCCCTCTTGGGGCGCTGCGACTGAATATCGTTGCGCAACGTGCCGCAGACGTTCCCTTCTTAAAGGGGAGGGGCCTTGTTCTGCGCGATCTGGGGCCCAGCTGGGCCACCGAGGATCGCGAGTGCTGGCAAAAGGGCCCGGCACCGAGGAGAAGTGCCGGGCTCTTGGAACGCAGCCGGCACTCCGCGGGGGGGGGGGTCAGGAGGCCGGAACGCCACCATTAGCGTCCCGCAGAATTTAACGGGAGGTGTGGCCAGTGGCTTGTGACCCACTTAGCGCCCTCTTAAGGTGCTAACGGGTGGTGCAGCCACCTGAATTTCTAGGCCTCAGAATATATTCAATTTGGGTGGTCCGTTATTAACTCTTTAATAAAACTCCATACATTTTACTATGATATGTTTCTAAACACAGACTAAGGAACTGAGTTAATTACAAATCAACAATCTGTTTGACAATGCGACAGATGTGCTAGAAAGGAAGTGGCAGAACGTCTAAGGTTTTTTTATACCACTGCATTCTGTTTGCAGAGATTGCCCTCTGGGCCTCGCTCTCCCACTTTTGTATTCGGTCTATGGAGCTGGGCTCCAATTTTGTGTGGATGCCTTATGAGGAAATTGGTTCCTGGAACCTGGGCTGGTTCACACTATGGAGAGCAGCCAATGGAGAGAGACGTGCCTGTAGGCAGTCAGCTTCAGTCCCTAGTGAGTATAAAGGCACCTATAGAAGTCTTAATATATTCAATCCTCCCAAACCCATAACCTGTACCACCTAGAAGGAGAAAAGGGCAGCAGGCGCATGGGAACACCACCACCTCCAAGTTCCCGTCCAAGTCACCCGCCATCCTGACTTGGAAATATATCGCTGTTCCTTCATCGTCAAAATCCTGGAACTCCCTCCCTAACAGTACTTCACCACACGGACTGCAGTAGTTCAAGAAGGCAGCTCACCACCACCTTCTCAAGGGTAACTAGGGATGGGCAATAAATGCTGACCATGCCAGCGATGTCCACATCCCAAGAAGATATAAATTTTTTAAAAACTCACTTTTGCCCAGGAAAGTGATTACAGCACAATCCGAGCAACTAGATCTCTATTTTAGGATAAATGGCTTAATGTACGATAATCAACATTAGAATTGTAATGAAATAAGCGGTGAAACGCAAAGATTGTATTTACCTGCCGTTTCTCTCTGGTCGCCCACTTGCACTTCACTGAAGTTTTGTTTCTCTGAACCATCTTCCTCGATTAGTCTCACTTCATCTCCCCTTCTCTCCAGCCCCTGGGTTACGCCTGTCATGTCTGTGGTGTGTTGCTCTCTGTACTGTCCACACAGGGCACTTGGGATGGAGCTGCTCTCTGCCAGTACATTGGCTGTGATGCTGGCCTCACATTTCCCAGGCTGCTCCTGCAGGATGTGACTCTCTGAACTTTTCTCTCTCTCCGTGCTGACACTCGGTGTTTTCAATATTCCTTTAATTTCCTTGGGTGTCTCCCCACTTCCCGCAGTAGCTGCCTCGCTGCCCTCCTCGGAGCTGGTAAATGGCACAGTTGACATTATCCCAACTTTCACAAGCTCCTTCAGAGCTGCAGGGGGGCTTAAAATGTCTGTTGCTGCTTTGTCTGTAGGGATCGTTACTTGTGAGTTGGGCAGAAGGTGAGGCCGTTGTTCTGGTAGGCCCTGGAGCTGAAAGTGAGACATTTGCATTAATTACTACTTGACTGATATACAGCAAGCTCTTCAGGGATTTACTAACTGCGATTCGAGTCTACAATCCGGGCCTTTAATCCGTGAGCATTTGAAAATGATTAACTTAATTGGCTTACCTTACAGATTGGGGGGGGAGATGGATGGATCAAGAAGACCGAGAGAGAGAACCAAGTGGTTGTGGGGAGGAGGGCGATTTGAATTGAAACTTGAATTTGGATCAAGCCCAAAGGAACAATCCGTGTTATGAACAATGCCAATGTCAATGGGAGGACAGTGCTCAAACGGAGACTCACGACCTATGGAACGTCAAGATCCTGATTTTGTGCCGGGCCCTGTAGGGTCATTTGCAACCTAATAGGATGGAGCCTATGGGGGTGATTTTGTAAAGGAAATAGCCATATTCCAAGAGATACACCATCCTATGAATGGAATTTTGACTTTAGTAAAACATGAAAACTGGGTTTAAAAATCTAAAAACCTCAACGACACAAGCTGTAAACAGAAATACAGGCTTTTAAGATAAGATCAGTTGTTAACACAAGCTGTAAACACCATACAAGATTTTGAAATGGGAATGGGTTATAAAACCCTATTGAAGCAAACCATTGGAGTTTCCAGAAAGTCTGCAGTTTGGGAGAAACACAATAGCAATGCCCAAGTAAAGTGTTAAAAAAATAACACTTCGAACAGAATCACAGAACATTAAAAAATCATGTGCCTTTGATAAAAGTAACATCAAATGAAAGACCGGAAACATAAGTCTGTAATATAACCAACTAAGATGGCTAGGAAAACAAACACCCTAGTTGAAGTGTTTTTGATTTACATATTGTAAAAAGTACCTACAGAAAACTGTGAAAATATGACTTCAATAGATGACTCCAAGCAATCACATTGTGTTTGTATTGAAGATGGAATAGTTAGGAGACACAACGTCTGCTAATAACCAGTTAAGCCAATCTTAAGAATTGAATTGAAGTCCTTCGTAAGAATGGCATCAAAGAGATAAATTTGTTGTAGCCATTTTATGATAAATTTTGAAACACCTAAACAACAGACAGGATTCTGAGAGTTGGCAGGTAAATTGACAGTAAGAATAGAAAAGAATTCAACAAAGAATGACTAGAGATAATTAGCTTACATCAGCAGAAAACTTCAAACAATAAACCACTAAAAAAAGGTATAAAAATAGAGCTTTTCAGATGGAAAGTCAGAAGTCGCTGGAAAGGGCAAGCGATTCTCAACTTCAGAGGCAGGCTCTGTAAGTTTTTAATTCTTTGAGTCTCGGGGATCAAAAAGGTATTCTTATTTGATTTTGGTGGATATTCTGGATTAGAAATAATAAGAAATGTATAAATGTAATGAAGTTAAGATTTGAGAATAAGGATCTCTGAGAATAAGAAATGTAAGCTATTTGTATTTTGAACTGTTAAAGTCGCAATTGACTCATCATCTGTTAACTGTATGTCGGCTCTTAAATAAATCTATATATTTTTAGAATTGTCTCAAATAGTATTTCTGTATCAAACTCGCGAACTCAATTTCTGTACACTCTTTTGTGAGGAGTTGCAGATTCTGGGAGAGTATTCCGGACCCTCATAATATCCGGAAGGTTACAGTCTAGTTAAACTTATTAAAAGTGCTATCTGGAAGACGGTAACATCTTCAAGTCGTTCCTTTCCTTTAGAGAGAGATAGCCTGGACCTTTAGACCCAATTAAGCATCTTATAGAATTCAGCTATCTCTAACTTTAGTTGAAGGTGAACGTCTAGGGAATACGCTTGATCTGGGGTAGCCCGAAAAGGGCTAGGGCTAGTAATTATCCCTTTAATTTTGCCAATGGGGACATGATGGAGGCGGGACTGCTGCTTGTCAGGTTTTAGTCCCGCCTCCATCGACATCCGGCCAACCCACACTATTTTCCCTTGATTGACCTTGTTAAGCCCGCCCACCGGATTTAGCAGGCCAATTAAGGGAAAGCCGGTGACAGAGAACGTCAGCGTATGACGTTTCATCTGTCAAGATTTTTTGACAGCTGAATTGTCATCGTTTGACAGCTCTGTGAAGCTGTCAAACACTGACATTCTCTGTTGATTGGTGAGTTCTTGTACTCAAGACTCACCAAACCTATTTTCTGAGCAGAAAGCAGATGGTTGTTGCATCGGAGAATGCAGCAGCCATTCTGTCATCTCTGCTGTGGAGATGCCGGAGCCTCTGGATCCCCAATGATTGACGCCTGCAGGAAGAAACAAATGTAAGGAAACTTTTTCTATCACTTTTCACTCACCTCACATACTCACCTCTCCACACTTGCACCCATCACTCACCTCCACAGCACACTTTTCGAATCCTCTGACCCCCCGCAGACCCACTGCTCGCCTCGCTGACCCTGGCGGGGTTTCCTGACGTCGGGAAGCCTGCACTTTTGTTGGAAAAATGGGGATAATCCTCTTAACTGCCCGTTACCTACCTGTTAACGGGCAGTTAAGTGGCTGTAATCCCCTTCCCACCTCGAGGAGATGGGTCCCATCGCGAGTCGGGTACCCACCTCCTGGGTAGATGGCACGGAGGCGGCGGGTTGGGGGCAGGTTCGGTTCCCGCTCCCAGTTTCTGCCATTTTCCCGGCAGTCCCGCCTCCATACCCACCTCCCCAGGGCTGGCAAAATCGCGCCCCTTTCTGCCCTGCTTCCAACAGCAGCTATTAGAAATCGTGGAAATCTAGGCCCTCAGCATCAGTGGTGCAGACTTTGTGGCCTTCGAGTTGTTGGGTGCCACTGATGGCAAGTTAGTGAGGTTAAGCTGCCATAGGAATTCTACAGCAGAACCCCACGGGACATAAATTCAAAATTATGCTTTACTCACCAATGAGGAATTCGGCAGGAATATAGAACCAACGGCAATCTGGGTCTAGGGACCTAAAAACAAATATCGCATTATTCTGCCTGAGGGAGCCTCGGTCGGCAGAAATGGAACTAACTTACTACACTTCTGATCCAGCCCATTGACAAGCACAGTATTTAACTAAAATCAGGAAAACACGCACATTTGCACTGTACTTCTAACAGTGTCTGCACTTGTTGTCATTTGCAGTCAAATTAGCCTCAGTAATTCAACTGATCTGATCCAAATTCTCGTGGAAGATTTTTAAATGGAAGCCCCCAATTTCTCCAACTCTCCCTGCCCCGTCTTCTCACTCCCTGCCCCGTCCTCTCACTCTCCCTGCCCCGTCCTATCACTCTCCCTGCCCCGTCCTCTCACTCCCTGCCCCGTCCTCTCACTCCCTGCCCCGTCCTCTCACTCTCCCTGCCCCGACCTCTCACTCTCCCTGCCCCGCCCTCTCACTCCCTGCCCCGTCCTCTCACTCTCCCTGCCCCGACCTCTCACTCTCCCTGCCCCGCCCTCTCACTCCCTGCCCCGTCCTCTCACTCCCTGCCCCGTCCTCTCACTCTCCCTGCCCCGTCCTCTCACTCTCCCTGCCCCGTCCTATCACTCTCCCTGCCCCGTCTTCTCACTCTCTGCCCTGTCCTCTCACTCTCCCTGCCCCATCTTCTCACTCCCTGCCCCGTCTTCACTCTCTCTGCCCCGACCTCTCACTCTCCCTGCCCCACGCTCTCACTCTCTCTGCTTCGACCTCTCACTCTCTCTGCCCCATCCTCTCACTCTCTCCCCCGACCTCTCACTCTCACTGCTCCTCTCACTCTCCCTGCCCCGTCTTCTCACTCTCTGCTCCGTCCTCTCACTCTCTCTGCTCCGTCCTCTCACTCTCCCTGCTCCGTCCTCTCACTCTCCCTGCTCCGTCCTCTCACTCTCTCTGCCCCGACCTCTCACTCTCTCTGCTCCGTCCTCTCACTCTCTCTGCTCCGTCCTCTCGCTCTCCCTGCTCCGTCCTCTCACTCTCCCTGCTCCGTCCTCTCACTCTCTCTGCTCCGTCCTCTCACTCTCCCTGCTCCGTCCGCTCACTCTCTCTGCTCCGTCCTCTCACTCTCTCTGCTCCGTCCTCTCACTCTCCCTGTTCCTCTCACTCTCCCTGCTCCGTCCTCTCACTCTCCCTGCTCCGTCCTCTCACTCTCTCTGCTCCGTCCTCTCACTCTCTCTGCTCCGTCCTCTCACTCTCTCTGCTCCGTCCTCTCGCTCTCTCTGCTCCGTCCTCTTGCTCTCCCTGCTCCGTCCTCTCACTCTCTCTGCCCCGACCTCTCACTCTCCCTGTTCCTCTCACTCTCTCTGCCCCGACCTCTCACTCTCCCTGCTCCGTCCTCTCACTCTCTCTGCCCCGACCTCTCACTCTCCCTGTTCCTCTCACTCTCCCTGCTCCGTCCTCTCACTCTCTCTGCTCCGTCCTCTCACTCTCTCTGCTCCGTCCTCTTGCTCTCCCTGCTCCGTCCTCTCACTCTCTCTGCCCCGACCTCTCACTCTCCCTGTTCCTCTCAATCTCCCTGCTCCGTCCTCTCACTCTCTCTGCTCCGTCCTCTCACTCTCTCTGCTCCGTCCTCTCACTCTCTCTGCTCCGTCCTCTCACTCTCTCTGCTCCGTCCTCTCACTCTCTCTGCTCCGTCCTCTCACTCTCTCTGCTCCGTCCTCTTGCTCTCCCTGCTCCGTCCTCTCACTCTCTCTGCTCCGTCCTCTCACTCTCTCTGCCCCGACCTCTCACTCTCCCTGCTCCGTCCTCTCACTCTCTCTGCTCCGTCCTCTCACTCTCTCTGCCCCGACCCCTCACTCTCTCTGCTCCGTCCTCTCACTCTCCCTGTTCCTCTCACTCTCCCTGCTCCGTCCTCTCACTCTCCCTGCTCCGTCCTCTCACTCTCTCTGCTCCGTCCTCTCACTCTCTCTGCCCCGTCCTCTCACTCTCCCTGCTCCATCCTCTCACTCTCTCTGCTCCGACCTCTCACTCTCTCTGCTCCGTCCTCTCACTCTCTCTGCTCCGTCCTCTCACTCTCCCTGCCCCGTCCTCTCACTCTCCCTGCTCCATCCTCTCACTCTCTCTGCTCCGACCTCTCACTCTCTCTGCTCTGTCCTCTCACTCTCTCTGCCCCGACCTCTCACTCTCTCTGCTCCGTCCTCTCACTCTCTCTGCTCCGTCCTCTCACTCTCCCTGTTCCTCTCACTCTCTCTGCTCCGTCCTCTCACTCTCTCTGCCCCGTCCTCTCACTCTCTCTGCTCCGTCCTCTCACTCTCTCTGCTCCGTCCTCTCACTCTCCCTGTTCCTCTCACTCTCTCTGCTCCGTCCTCTCACTCTCTCTGCCCCGTCCTCTCACTCTCCCTGCTCCGTCCTCTCACTCTCTCTGCTCCGTCCTCTCACTCTCTCTGCTCCGTCCTCTCACTCTCTCTGCCCCGACCCCTCACTCTCTCTGCTCCGTCCTCTCACTCTCCCTGTTCCTCTCACTCTCCCTGCTCCGTCCTCTCACTCTCCCTGCTCCGTCCTCTCACTCTCTCTGCTCCGTCCTCTCACTCTCCCTGCCCCGTCCTCTCACTCTCCCTGCTCCATCCTCTCACTCTCTCTGCTCCGACCTCTCACTCTCTCTGCTCTGTCCTCTCACTCTCTCTGCCCCGACCTCTCACTCTCTCTGCTCCGTCCTCTCACTCTCTCTGCTCCGTCCTCTCACTCTCTCTGCTCCGTCCTCTCACTCTCTCTGCTCCGTCCTCTCACTCTCTCTGCTCCGTCCTCTCACTCTCTCTGCTCCGTCCTCTCACTCTCCCTGCTCCGTCCTCTCACTCTCCCTGCTCCGTCCTCTCACTCTCTCTGCTCCGTCCTCTCACTCTCTCTGCTCCGTCCTCTCACTCTCTCTGCTCCATCCTCTCACTCTCTCTGCTCCGTCCTCTCACTCTCTCTGCTCCGTCCTCTCGCTCTCCCTGCTCCGTCCTCTCACTCTCTCTGCTCCGTCCACTCACTCTCTCTGCTCCGTCCTCTCACTCTCTCTGCTCCGTCCTCTCACTCTCTCTGCTCCGTCCTCTCACTCTCTCTGCTCCGTCCACTCACTCTCTCTGCTCCGTCCTCTCACTCTCTCTGCTCCGTCCTCTCACTCTCTCTGCTCCGTCCTCTCACTCTCTCTGCTCCGTCCTCTCACTCTCCCTGCCCCGACCTTTCACTCTCCCTGCTCCGCCCTCTCACTCTCTCTGCTCCGTCCTCTCACTCTCCCTGCTCCGTCCTCTCACTCTCTCTGCTCCGTCCTCTCACTCTCCCTGCTCCGTCCTCTCACTCTCTCTGCTCCGTCCTCTCACTCTCCCTGCCCCGTCCTCTCACTCTCCCTGCTCCGTCCTCTCACTCTCTCTGCTCCGTCCTCTCACTCTCCCTGCTCCGTCCTCTCACTCTCTCTGCTCCGTCCTCTCACTCTCCCTGCTCCGTCCTCTTGCTCTCCCTGCTCATTCCTCTCACTCTCTCTGCTCCGTCCTCTCACTCTCTCTGCTCCGTCCTCTCACTCTCTCTGCTCCGTCCTCTCACTCTCTCTGCTCCGTCCTCTCACTCTCCCTGCTCCGCCCTCTCACTCTCTCTGCTCCGTCCTCTCACTCTCCCTGCTCCGACCTTTCACTCTCCCTGCTCCGTCCTCTCACTCTCTCTGCTCCGTCCTCTCGCTCTCCCTGCTCTGTCCTCTCACTCTCCCTGCTCCGTCCTCTCACTCTCTCTGCTCCGTCCTCTCACTCTCCCTGCTCTGTCCTCTCACTCTCTCTGCTCCGTCCTCTCACTCTCTCTGCTCCGTCCTCTCACTCTCTCTGCTCCGTCCTCTCACTCTCTCTGCTCCGTCCTCTCACTCTCCCTGCTCCGTCCTCTCACTCTCCCTGCTCCGTCCTCTCACTCTCTCTGCTCCGTCCTCTCACTCTCTCTGCTCCGTCCTCTCACTCTCTCTGCTCCGTCCTCTCACTCTCCCTGCTCCGTCCTCTCACTCTCTCTGCTCCGTCCTCTCGCTCTCCCTGCTCTGTCCTCTCACTCTCCCTGCTCCGTCCTCTCACTCTCTCTGCTCCGTCCTCTCACTCTCCCTGCTCTGTCCTCTCACTCTCTCTGCTCCGTCCTCTCACTCTCTCTGCTCCGTCCTCTCACTCTCTCTGCTCCGTCCTCTCACTCTCTCTGCTCCGTCCTCTCACTCTCCCTGCTCCGTCCTCTCACTCTCCCTGCTCCGTCCTCTCACTCTCTCTGCTCCGTCCTCTCACTCTCTCTGCTCCGTCCTCTCACTCTCTCTGCTCCGTCCTCTCACTCTCTCTGCTCTGTCCTCTCACTCTCTCTGCTCCGTCCTCTCACTCTCTCTGCTCCGTCCTCTCACTCTCCCTGCTCCGTCCTCTCACTCTCTCTGCTCCGTCCTCTCACTCTCTCTGCTCTGTCCTCTCACTCTCTCTGCTCCGTCCTCTCACTCTCCCTGCTCCGTCCTCTCACTCTCTCTGCTCTGTCCTCTCACTCTCTCTGCTCCGTCCTCTCACTCTCTCTGCTCCGTCCTCTCACTTTCCCTGCTCCGTCCTCTCACTCTCTCTGCCCCGTCCTCTCACTCTCTCTGCTCCGTCCTCTCACTTTCCCTGCTCCGTCCTCTCACTCTCTCTGCTCCGTCCTCTCACTCTCCCTGCTCCGTCCTCTCACCCTCTCTCTGCTCCGTCCTCTCACTCTCTCTGCTCCGTCCTCTTGCTCTCCCTGCTCCGTCCTCTCACTCTCTCTGCTCCGTCCTCTCACTCTCTCTGCTCCGACCTCTCACTCTCTCTGCTCCGTCCTCTCACTCTCCCTGCCCCGTCCTCTCACTCTCTCTGCTCCGTCCTCTCGCTCTCCCTGCTCCGTCATCTCACTCTCTCTGCTCCGTCCTCTCACTCTCTCTGCTCCGTCCTCTCACTCTCTCTGCTCCGTCCTCTCACTCTCTCTGCTCCGTCCTCTCGCTCTCCCTGCTCTGTCCTCTCACTCTCTCTGCTCCGTCCTCTCGCTCTCTCTGCTCCGTCCTCTCGCTCTCCCTGCTCCGTCCTCTCACTCTCTCTGCTCCGTCCTCTCACTCTCTCTGCTCCGTCCTCTCACTCTCTCTGCTCCGTCCTCTCGCTCTCCCTGCTCCATCCTCTCACTCTCTCTGCTCCGTCCTCTCACTCTCTCTGCTCCGTCCTCTCACTCTCTCTGCTCCGTCCTCTCACTCTCTCTGCCCCGTCCTCTCACTCTCTCTGCTCTGTCCTCTCACTCTCCCTGCTCCGTCCTCTCACTCTCTCTGCTCCGTCCTCTCACTCTCTCTGCTCCATCCTCTCGCTCTCCCTGCTCCGTCCTCTCACTCTCCCTGCTCCGTCCTCTCACTCTCTCTGCTCCGTCCTCTCACTCTCTCTGCTCCGTCCTCTCGCTCTCCCTGCTCCGTCCTCTCGCTCTCTCTGCTCCGTCCTCTCACTCTCTCTGCTCCGTCCTCTCACTCTCTCTGCTCCGTCCTCTCACTCTCCCTGCTCCGTCCTCTCACTCTCCCTGCCCCGACCTCTCACTCTCTCTGCTCCGTCCTCTCACTCTCCCTGCTCCGTCCTCTCACTCTCTCTGCCCCGTCCTCTCACTCTCCCTGCTCCGTCCTCTCGCTCTCCCTGCTCCGTCCTCTCACTCTCCCTGCTCCGTCCTCTCACTCTCTCTGCCCCGTCCTCTCACTCTCTCTGCCCCGTCCTCTCACTCTCTCTGCTCTGTCCTCTCACTCTCTCTGCTCTGTCCTCTCACTCTCCCTGCTCTGTCCTCTCACTCTCTCTGCTCCGTCCTCTCACTCTCTCTGCTCCGTCCTCTCGCTCTCTCTGCTCCGTCCTCTCACTCTCCCTGCTCCGTCCTCTCACTCTCTCTGCCCCGTCCTCTCACTCTCTCTGCTCCGTCCTCTCACTCTCCCTGCTCCGTCCTCTCACTCTCTCTGCTCCGTCCTCTCACTCTCTCTGCTCCGTCCTCTCACTCTCCCTGCCCCGACCTCTCACTCTCTCTGCTCCGTCCTCTCACTCTCCCTGCTCCGTCCTCTCACTCTCTCTGCTCCGTCCTCTCACTCTCTCTGCCCCGTCCCCTCACTCTCTCTGCCCCGTCCTCCCACTCTCCCTGCCCCGACCTCCCACTTTTCCTGCTCTGCTTCAGCCCAAAGGGAAATTCTGTTGAGGTGATAAAGATCTCAATGAATGCCTTCTGCAATTGGCCCACTGAAAGTACACTTGTTACTCCCCTACTGGACAATGTCTACTTTCCCCTCCCTGAAGTGGAACACTGCTGTAAACAAGGCATTTTACCTGGCAGCCCAGCTGAGAAATATTAAACCTCAACCCAACTGATGTTGGCAGCTTAACGTGTCAATTGGCCACAGAGCTTAAACATGCACACCAGCTGAACACAACCGCCTGAACGCACTGTATACTCGATGTCCCCCAGCTCGTCAGGCAGGCCATATTGAGAATGTTAAGTATTTCCTGCCTGTAGACCAACATCCTTAGTAACCAACAGAGTCTAGTGTGCAGCTTTGGCTCAGTTGATAGCACTCTTGCCTCTGGGTCAGAAGGTTGTGGATTCAAGCCCCACTCTGGGGACTTCAGCATGAGGTCAGGTCTAACACACTGAGGGAGTACTTCACAATCCTGCACTTGATGAATAAACACACCCGCTCCTGCGTGTTATTTATGATTGAAGGCTGCCAGTAATTCCAGCAGAAAGCAAGTGAGAATGTGGAGACCTTCTCCTTCCCAAAAACTTGCACTTGCTTCCACCAGTCAAGTTTACACAAACAGTCATTGTAATTTGATCCTTTGCACATTTCCCTCCTTGAGAAAATTCATTCTTGGAGAGCCTGATCTCTTTAAAAGCACGTAACAGTTACATCAACATGTATTTGAGCAGTTTACATCAAACTTAATGATTGAAACTTTTAAAACCAACTATATCTTTAGATACTGAAGCAGACGAACCAGCTCCTACCTGGAAGAGAATCCTGCAGTGTTTCTCAAATTCTTAACTTTCGCTAAAAAGTTGTTAAGACTTGAAGTTAAATTCATGGTCCCCTGCCAATTCCTCACACCTGATTTTTTTTTGCAGTGTGCAAAAGTGAATCATTTCAGCAAAACCTTTTTTTTCTAGCTCTTTGCCCCACCCCACTCTAATTCATTTTACATTAGTAATGTTCTTACAGAGCCGGGACTCCGGCACTCTGCGCCTGATTTTCCTCTCACTGAATGGGCAAAAAAAAACCTCCCCACTCTGCAAAACAACTCTCGCTGGCAGTCGGCCTCCCCAGATTCCCTTACATGATCACCAATTTATCCCAAACCCCATCACATGCATCCTATCCCGTGCTAAATTTCGCTCCCTATCCCGTACTAAATCCCGCTCCCTATCCCGTACTAAATCCCGCTCCCCATCCCGTACTAAATCCCGCTCCCTATCCCATACTAAATCCCGCTCTCCTATCCCGTACTAAATCCCATTCCCTATCCCGTACTAAATCCCGCTCCCCTATCCCGTACTAAATCCCGCTCCCCATCCCGTACTAAATCTCGCTCTCCTATCCCGTACTAAACCCCATTCCCTATCCCGTACTAAATCCCGCTCCCTATCCCGTAATAAATCCCGCTCTCATATCCCGTACTAAATCTCGCTCTCCTATCCCGTGCTAAATCCCGATCCCCTATCCCGTACTAAACCCCGTTCCCCTATCCCGTACTAAATCCCGCTCCCCTATCCCGTACTAAATCCCGCTCCCTAGCCCGTGCTAAATCCCGCTCCCCTATCCCGTGCTAAATCCCGCTCCCCTATCCCGTGCTAAATCCCGATCCCCTATCCCGTACTAACCTCGCTCCCCTATCCTGGACTAAATCCCGCTCCCTAGCCCGTGCTAAATCCCGCTCCCCTAGCCCGTGCTAAATCCCGCTCCCCTATCCCGTACTAAATCCCGCTCCCCATCCCGTACTAAATCTCGCTCTCCTATCCCGTACTAAACCCCATTCCCTATCCCGTACTAAATCCCGCTCCCTATCCCGTAATAAATCCCGCTCTCCTATCCCGTACTAAATCTCGCTCTCCTATCCCGTGCTAAATCCCGATCCCCTATCCCGTACTAAACCCCGTTCCCCTATCCCGTACTAAATCCCGCTCCCCTATCCCGTACTAAATCCCGCTCCCCTATCCCGTGCTAAATCCCGATCCCCTATCCCGTACTAACTTCACTCCCCTATCCTGGACTAAACCTCATTCCCCTATCCTCAGTCCTTGCTGACCTCCACTATTTTCTCAAACTTCAGCACAAGGGTTCAAAATCTTCGTTCCATGGCCTTGTTCCATTCTTGCTCTGCACCCTCCTCCGACCCTACATGCCAGCTCAAAGCCTCTGTTGTTCCGAGTCTGGACGACTGTGTGTGCTCTGCCTACCCTGCCCTGCCCTCTCCACTCCACTCAGTCATGATGACCTTGCACTTGGGAATTCTCTTCCTAAATACTTCTGCCTTGCCACACCCCTCTCTCTACCTTGAAAAGTCTCCTCAAACCTATGCCTTTGACCAGGCTTTTGATCACTACCCAAGCCTTCTCTCAATTCAGGCTCAGTGTGCAATCTTCTCCTTTGTGAGCATCTTGGGACTTTTCACTACATTAAGGGCAATATATGAAGGATAAGTTGCTAATATTCACAGTGTAAATTCAAAACCAATGAGAATTAATATCAAGGGTGGTAATATATCACTGCCCTGTTAGCTAAAATCTTCTTGTTCAGGATTCTTAAACATAAGAAAGATTTGTTATTTTTAAATTACCTTATCACACCCTCAATGCCCCAAAGCACTTCACAACCAATTAATTATTTTTGAAGTGAAGTCACTTCAACAAAATGCAACAACCAATTTCCGCACAGCAAGGGTCCCACAGACAGCAAATGAATGAATGACCAGTTAAGCTGTTCTTGATGTTATGACTGAGTGAGGAATGTTGCCTGGGACACCGGGAGAATTTCCTGATCTTCTTCAAATCGTGCTGTGGGGTCCTTTGCAGGCAATGGGGCCTTGGGTTTAACATCTCCAACAGGGCAGCACTCTTTCAGTACTGCACTGAATCGTCAGTCTCGAGTATGTGCTCAAGGCCTGCAGTGGGGTTTTGAACCTACTCAGATGTTGCCAACTGTACCATGTTGATATAAGGATATATTTTTAAATATGTGTGCAGCTTGACTTGCCAGTAGTGCATGTCTATAATTTACACTCTATAATTTAAGGTCAGAGATTTGGGCTTTTGAACATAAATTTCATCATGAGTTGGTTGACTGGTTCCTGTGGTTGGCTTTATTTTTTACCTGGTTTGTGATGTGCTCATTCTCTGCCTTATTTCACCAGCCACTGTGTGTTCCATTGGAATGAACAGAAATGAGAAACTGGCAATGGACCATGTTCTGGAATGTGCTGTTCCTAATCTCACTGCAATTGCAGCCGTTATGATTGGTCACCTGAAAATACTATTTGGTCTCCCTCACAGACATTGTGTAAAGATCTTGGGGGTGAGAGCTGGTCAAAGGACAGCTTGCTGGACTGATAGCATTTTATTTTGCAATGATATTTTCAGGTACATTTTCCAACAAACTAAATATTCCACACTAATGTTATTTAATCATCTTTATCTCCCTTCCCTAAGGCGCTGACCTACCCAGGGGTTCAGTTCCATGGGGGCTGGCAATGCTGCAGTTCCTCGCCCAAATGATCATTCTTCAAATGTGACCCTGTATGGTGCCAACAGGCCACTTGACTCTAGAGGACATCACCACAGAGACCATCCCATCCTCATCCAATGTCCATACATTTTCCAGCAGGCATCATTGGATGGCAAGTGAGGGCATCAATGGTGGATGATTTTTCCTCTCCCTATCTCAAGGGAGGTAGTTGTAACACTCCAACTGATGCCCTAGCTCATATCAACTAGCATAGGCCAGAGATTGGACCTGGGACCTTCTGGTCTGCATGGCTCTGTTAACATGTCGTCCTTGACAACCAAGCCACGAGGGGAGCTGCAATCTCAATGTTTAAAATCTTTAAATAAGGTGTAAAAACATTTAGTAGCAAACACATTCAATGATGAATCATTGCACAAACACTCAGGACATTTAAGCTCCCTTTAATGTGACAGACCAATAAGCGAAGGAAACGATTCTGCTTCACCATCTCAGCAACATTGAAATAAGAAGTAATGTTTACCAGCTGGACCTCACTGATGGTGATGGGTTGGGTGTGATACCGAGCCCCTTTCTGTCTGCGCCCATTACCCCCTTCCAGTGCGGGCACCTTCTTTGGCGCGGGCTGAAACAGGCTGTTGAACAGGGCCATCTTCTGGTTCAGACTCAGCTTTGAATTCTCGTCCCCTCTCTCTTCTGCCTCCTGCTCAACTCCGCTGCTCTTTGTTCCATCCGTATCCCGCTCCTTTGGTGACTGTGCCCTGGGGAGACTAACAGCAGAGTTTTCATCGGTCAGAGAAGAAACAACAACAAAAAAATCGAGCAATTAAAAAAAAGCATTCTTGAATGTATTCCCTTCCTCCTCTTCAGACAGTACTGACTGCCCCCTGGCTTCAGAGTTAGGAACAGGAGGAGGCCATTCAGCCCCTCGAGCCTGTTCCGCCATTCAATTAGATCATGGCTGATCTGCATCTCAACTACATTTACCCGCCTTTGCTCCATATCCCTTGACAGATTTAAAATCTCTCAATCTCAGTCTTGAAAGCTCCAACTGTCCCAGCAGCCACAGCCTTTTGCGGGGAGAGAGTTCCAGAATTCCACCATCCTTTGTGTGAAAAAGGAGTGGGAACATCTGCAGGGGGGGCAGCGCAGATTCAGCAGAATGATACCGGGGCTAAAAGGACTAAATTATGAGGGCAGGTGGCATAAACTAGGTTGGTATCCCCTTGAATATAGAAGATTACAGAGTGAGCTAATTGAGGCAATTAAGATGATTAAAGGATTTGATAGGGTAGATAGAGAAAAACTATTTCCTCTGTTCAGTGAGTCCAGAACAAGGCTGGCATGACCTTAAAATGAAAGCTAGGCCATTCGGGGTGACATCAGAAAGCATTTCTTCACAGAAAGGGTAGTGGAAATGTGGAACTCTCTCCCCTAAAAAGCTGTTGAGGATGGGGGACAATTGAAAATTTCAAAACTGGGATTGATAGATTTTCGTTAGGCAAGGGTATTAAGTGTTACGGAACCAAGGTGGGTAGATGGAGTTAAGATACAGATCAGCCACGATCTAATTCCATGAAAGTACATAGAATGCATAGCACAGAAACAGGCCATTCGGCCCGACAAGTCCACACTGGTGTTTATGCTCCACACGAGTCTCCTCCAACCCTATTTTATCTAACCCAATTACAGGAAACTTTCTTTTATCCGGCACGGACGGGACCGACGTGGAGCCGGTTCATCAAAAATTCCGGATAACCGAACGCTATAGTAAAAGATACGGAGAGCTGAGAGCTCCGTATAAAGCAACAAACCCTGTTGCTTAGCAACAAGTTCAGAACAATGGCCACAAGTTGCAAGCATCTCTGTAGCTTAGCAACAGCTGCAGCCACACCCTTGCACAGCAACACATGGAGCAAGGCAAGTAATAAAAGTTACCTGAACCTACTCCTGAATTTTGCCGGTTAACCGACATTTCTGGTTATTTAGGGGCCGGTTAATCGAAAGTTTCCTGTAACATATTCTTCTATTCCTTTCTCTCTCATGTGTTTATCCAGCTTCCCCTTAAATGCATCGGTGCTATTCGTCCCAACCACTCCCTGTGGCAGCGAGTTCCACATTCTAACCACTCTCTGGGTAAAGAGGTTTCTCTGATTTCCTTATTGGATTAATTAGTGACTATCTTATATTTATGGCCCCTATTTTTGGTCTTCACCACAAGTGGCAACACCTTCTCTATGTCTGCCCAATCAAACCCTTTCATAATCTTAAAGACCTTGATCAGGTCACCCCTCAGTCTTCTCTTTTCTAGAGAAAAGAGGCCCAGACAGTTCAATCTTTGCTGATAGGTATAACCTCTCAGTTCTGGTATCATTCTAGTAAATCTTTTTTGGACCTTCTTATAATATGGAGACCAGAACTGTTCACAGTAATCAAAGTGTGGTCTCACCAAGGTTCTTAACAAGTTTAACATAACTTTTCTGCTTTTCAATTCTATCCCTTTAGAAATGAACCCCAGTGCTTGTTTTGCTTATTTATGGTCTTATAACCTGTGTCACTACTTGTAGTGATTTGTGTATCTCTACCCCTAGATCCCTTTGCTCCTCTACCCCATTTAAACTCTTATTTTTCAAGGAGTATGTGGCCTCCTTATTCATCCTACCAAAATTCACCACCTCACACCTATTATATATATATTTATTTAAGCACATTTGGCAATTACACACGCATTCTGCAAGTTTATTAATGTCTTCTTTTTGTCAGTTTTCCTTAGTATTAACTGTACCGTCCAATTTGGTGTCATTTGCAAATTTTGAAAATGTACTTCTGATTCCAAATCGTTTATGCAAATGGTGATCCCAGCACCGATCCTTGTGGAACACCACTTCCCACCTTTTGGCAGTCTAAGCAACTACCCTTAGCCCCTACTCTCTTTTGTAGCCAGATTGCTATCCATTCTGCTACTTAACCTGACTCCGCATGCTCTGACCATAGTCTACTAAGGGGGAAAAACTGGCTCGTGCCCCCTTTGGGGTGCTAACTTTTAGCGCCCCGAAAAAGTTAGCACCCCTGCACCCGAAGTTGAATGGTAGCACCCCAAGCAGGAGGCGGGGGGCTACTGGAAGTGCTCCCCCTCCCTCTTAGGGCGCTCCCATTGAAAATCGCGGTGCTACGTGCAGCAGCGCCACGTGCCGCGGTACTGCATGCCTCCCTCCCCTGATTAAGGGGGAGGGGCCTAGCGTAGCGCGCACCAGGGCCCTGCTGGATCACCGGGGAGCGGGGTGCCAGCAAGAGAGCCCGGCCCTTAAGAGGAGTGCCGGGCTGCCCGATCGTGGCCGGCACCCCGCAGGAGGAGGAGGCGAAAGGGGGCAGGAGCTGGAAGGCGGCCCAAAAAAAATGGCCGCTCAGCACCTGCCCTTTAATTATCGCCACCCCAGCCGCAAACACGGCACCCTGACCCTGTCAGACATAGCATCCGGCGGAGGTCAGGGGGCGCGAGCCAAATTTGCGGCAGGGGCGCGAGCGGAGCGCTGTGCACGGCGATGACGTCATTATCTTTCCTACTACTGACATTAAGCTAACTGGTCTATAGTTCCATGGACTTGTTCTATCTCCATTTTTAAATATAGGAATAACATTAGCTGTCTGCCAGTCCTCTGGCACTATTCCTTTTTCTAATTAATTTTATGTATGTGTAATAGTGCCTTGAATGGCAGAACAGGCTCGAGGGGCTGAATGACCAACTCCTGTTCCTATGTTCCTATAAAGTGCTTCCTGATTTTGCTCTGAACTGCCTAGCTCCAATTTTAAGATTATGTCCCCTCGTTGTTGATTCCCCCATCAGAGGAAATTCTTTCTCTGTATCTACGCTGTCAAATCCTTTTAACATTTGAAACACCTCGATCAGATCACCCCTCAATCTTCTATACTCAAGTTCCACAGCTCCAATTGGCCCTCTGGGAGCTTGTCAGAGTCATTATTCTCCATGTGTGAGTCCGGACAGTGAGTGTTGGCAGGCTATTCCATCACGGAGGGCATCACATCCAAGCCCAATCCCGTTCTCACAGGAGGGCTGTACACATGTATTTTCCAGCAGGCGTCACTGCATCGCCATCAGGAATGGGAAGCCTGGCAGGATTAACCCCTCCTTAACTTTGATGGGATGAGGCAAATTGCAGCAGCTGAACTGCTGCCCTGGACAAGGTTAGTGAACTGAACAGGAATCAAACCTGGGACCTTCTGCTCTATTTGGTTTACTACTATGTCGAGGGGTCTTTACCCACTCAGCCTTAATTCTTTTCTTGAAAGTTTATTATTGGGTTTGAATCCTCCCACTACTCGAAACATGGACACACCTTCTTTTCCTTTAAAGGGACAGTGTATCTAAAATCCCTGTAAAACCAAAACTTCAATATTACGGTGAATCATCAGAACATTTCTTTATTCATTTCATCAGCCAAATATCTATAACTCTCCAGGGTACAGATTACAATCAGCAACATTCTCACTCCATTTAATACGCTTGTATCGAATTCCTTGATTCACTATTTTAATGGGAGCACTAACCCATATATTCCAAGTGTGTTAATGGCCCGGAATTTGTGGTCAGCGGCGAAGCGACGGTACTCAATGCTGACCTCGAAGAAAGCTGTTCACAAAGATCTAGCGATCTCTGTGGCGTGAATTCCAGCTCTCCCGACCCTTGTTCGAATCTGGCGCCAAATCAAGTGAATCTCCAGCATCCAGCAACAATGATGTCATCAAGCAGGCTAAGCAGCCAATCACATTGAAGAATTCTCACAGACAGCAAACCAGGAAGTAAAATGCACAGATTCTAATTTACATTTTATAAATTTTATAGAGCGTGAACTAAAGATTGGGACATACATAGGATTAAGGTAGAAGCTGAAATATCATTAACAATTCTTATCATATTAATGGAAAAACTTAACATTCCACAAATATAAAATTAGTTTTTCAGGGCCAGAACAGTTGTTCAGCAGTCAATACATCGTTAAAAACCCAGTTACAACTCTTTCAACATGGATTAACTTTAACGGGGGGGGGGGGCGGTTAACAGTGATATTCCATGTAATAGGGGAAGTTTTCGGCAGGAATTGTGATGCGAATTGACTGCCGGCTCTGGGGAGTTCCACAGCGCAACCTGTGGAGGAGCAGGGAATGACTGACAGCAACTTCTGGATTTGCGCATTTACCTGTGCCTGCGATAATTCCAGAAGTTGCTGTCACTTTCAGAGGAGTAATGATGGCGAACGCTGACAGTTTCGCCATCATTACCACTGCAAAATCCAGGCCAATGCCACCACTGAAATAGCGGGGAGAAGATTTAGATAAGAGCACATTAAGTGCTTGTACAACAACACTGCCAACAATGATTTCTAACCTTATGTTTTGGTAGTTGCATGTCCAGACCACTAGGTGGCTCTGTGCAATACCGAGGGTGTGCTGCACTGTCGGAGGTGCCATCCTTCGGATAAGACGTTAAACTGAGGCCCCGTCTGCCCTCTCCGGTGGATGTAAAAGATCCCATAGCACTATTCAACGATGAACAGGAGAATTCTCCTGGTGTACTGGTGAATATTTATCCCTTAACCAATATCACTAAAGAAGATTATCTGGTCATGACTTCATTGCTGTTTGTGGGATCTTGCTGTGCACAAATTGGCTGCTACATTTCCAACATTACAACTCATAAAATTGATGCTACTGATAAGCAGCTCTGTAACTGATTCCCTGCCCAGCCCTCCCCACACTCCACATTTGAGGTATAATTGGGGTCAGTGACTGGGTACTGTGAGGTTTAATTAGGGCGAATGGATTGGTAATATGTGGCATAACGTGTGACATAATCAGGGTGAATGGTTGAATACAGTGGGGTTTAAAGGGTGTCAATGGCGAGATTTGTTTGGATTTATTATTAAAACTCATTCATAGGAAATCTACATATACACAATATGTTAATGATTATTGGAGTGAGATTCAGGTTAACCACTTCACACAATGCCTTGGTACTGGGGAGGCCAAGACACAATGGGGTAGCTCCTGACTTTGAGTGATGGTGTAACGGGTGGTAGCGAGTCGGCAGCCCGTTCTACATCTCTCCCCATTTTTATTTTTATTGAAGTCAACAGAAATAAAAGTGGGAAGAGAGGTAAATCGGGCTGCCGACTCGCTATCACTCGTTTTACAGTATCGCACAAAGTCAAAATCTACCCCACATAGCCTAGATAACAGCAATCAGAAAATCTGGGCTGCATGATTTTACTATTTCGTGTAATTGCCCTGTATTTGACCGTATCTGTGAATACTCCAGAGTTCTGATTGGTGAGGTATGCGCGTGTGTGTGTGCCCGCGTGTGTGCGCGTGTGTGTGCGCGTGTGTGCGTGTGTGCGCGTGTGCCTGCGTGTGCGTGTGTGCCTGCGCGTGTGCCTGTGTGTGTGTGTGCATGCGTGTGCATGTATCCCGAACTACTTGTCTACACACAACTACAAGACGATTCATTTCTGTCGTGTGAACCAGGTAACATCAGCTGGCAAGAACACACTTGCAGCTATGCTGCATTAGGAATTGGAAAATCGACTGCTGAGTTGAAGGATTCAACCGAACAATCTCACCCTGTGGTCCAGCAGTTTCTCCACAGTCCCTCAAGGTTCACGCACATAAAAGTTACTTGATGCAAGTTCTTTCTGACTGCCATTTCCTCATATTTGTCTTTGATTTCCTCATACTTCTCTAAGATTAACAGATTCTCGCACCTATACTTCACTATCACAGAGAGCAGGTGAAACACAACAGGGGGAATTTTGACAGCCCTGGGGAGGCGGGTTTGGAGGCGGGATTGCCGGGAAAATGGCAGAATCTGGGGGCGGGTACCCATCCCACCCCCAACCCGCCTCCGTGCCATCTTCCCAGGAGGCGGGTACCTGACCCGCGCCGTCTCCTCAAGGCGGGAAGGGGATTGCAGCCACTTAACTGCCTGTTATCAGGTAGTTAATAGGCAGTTAAGAGGATTGTCCCCATTTTACCCCAGCAAGTGCAGGCTTCCCGACGTCGGGAAACCCCGCTGGACGGGCTTAACAAGGTCAATCAAGGGAAAATAGCGTGGGTTGGCCAGAAATCGATGGAGGCGGGACTGAAACCCGACAAGTGGGAGTCCCGCCTCCAAAAGCTCCCCATTGACAAAATCCAGCCCGAACGTTTCAAGAACAATTTAAATGATTGTAAGTTAGAAGACAAAAGCAACTTTCAATTAGCCTCCAGGTAACCAGAGAACACTGTTGTGATGAATGCTTGTAGGGATTATGAACAGCCAGTAAAGGATTTCTGAAAAAGGTCCAGATTCTCTAAGGTATCTCGAGTATTTGGAATGAAACATGCTGGATGATAGAGTTACAGTGAAACATTATTTAAAATGTGGGGCAAGGACCTGAATAGCTTAGTTTAAGGCCGCACTCAGCTGAACCAGGATTTGCATTCCTATAGTACCTTTTCATGTCTCGCTGAAACATTTCCAAGTGCTTTACATAAAGTGCAGGCACTGCTGTTATATAGGCAAACAGGGCAGCCAACTCGTACATAGCCGTTGTCAAATAACCTGCCAACACCCATGCCTAGGCTCATACACAATAATGGGCACGTTTGATTTTGACTTTGAACCAAAGTACTCAACGCAAAATTGTTCAACTTGCTACAAAAGCTGAAACACCCCAAGGCCGTCTGTGTATAAACGAATCACAAAACTACTACTGAAACCATTGATGCTTTACATGAAGAACTAGTTATAAATTTTAAAAAAGGAGTGGAGAATCAGGATTCAACTTCAGTTTTTTTGGGGGAGGTGGGTCTGTTTGTTTTGGTGTCTTTAGCTTGACTCAGATATTGTGCAATGAGATATTTGTACTTACAAAGTGTTACAAAGTATTTACAGCTCAGCATCAGGCCATTCAGCCCAACTGGTCCATGCCGGTGTTTATGCTCCACAGGAGCCTCCTCCCACCCCTCTTCATCTAACCCCATCAATATATCCTTCTATTCCTTTCTCCCTCATCTAGCTTCCCCTTGGTGCTATAGTTGGCACCTTATCACATCCTCATTACGTGCTAAACTATTTTATCATCAATGGATTACTTAGGTGCAGTAATTGTTATGTGGGTAAATGTTGCAGCCAATTTGTGCACAGCAAGGTCCCACAAACAGCAAATGAAAGACCAGTAAAGGTTTTTTTTGGTAGTGTTGATTGAGGGAGGAATGTGAGCTGGGACTCCAGGAGAACTCCCGGGGGGAAAAATTTGTTGATTTGTGCTTCCCGTTAGTGCCCTAAGAGGCTTTGCGACCGGGCGCGGCGCTGACATTGACTCCTGCCATATTCGCCGGGAGTTTTGCAGCGGCGCTATGGCGTTGCGCCCCAATCTCGTCTCGCCTGGAGATCGTGACGTAATCGCCATGCGCATCGTCCCGGTAGCGCCCCGGACCCGAAATTGACTTCTGCCCCCTGCAGCAGCACCGGTCGAAAACACCGACAGCTGCAGGAGGCGAGAATCGGGCGGCCGGCCGCTTCGAAGGCAATGATTAAAGGCGAGGTGACCGAGGTAAGTAAAAAAAAACTTACCTTTGTTGTTGCAGTTTTTGTTGCGGGTTCCTGCCCGCGATCGATCAGCCCGGCATTCTGCTCGAGTGCCGGGCTGATCGCGTGGGATCGCGGCAGCCTTGGTGGTCCAGGTAGGTACTTTTTCTTTTGCAGAGCCTGCGGCGATGGCCCTTCCCTTTAATGGAGGGGAGGAGCCTTTGAACAGGGCAGCGCTGCTGAAGTCTTTGTCCCGCCCGCTGCCGAATGTTTTAAAAGTTAAGAAACATTATTGCCTGGCACTAATTTTCCCAATTTTTAAAATTTAGCACCCCAGGCAGGACTATAATGAATTTCTCCCGCATTCTCTCTGCAGCAGGCAGCTTGGAGTGACGGGCGGTCTCTTGGGTTTGAAATATTGATGGAGCGGGGCATCTCGCGGCGTGCCCGTTTGACTTTTTCATGCACCCTTCAGCTCGAACATATTTTGCTGGATTTGTGAGTTGCGAGGGCAACGGGACATCTGGGATCTTATGAACGACGGTCCTACAGTGGGGGAATCTAGAACTAGGCGGCATAGTTTCAGAATAAGGGGTCGCCCATTTAAAACTGAGAGGAGAAGGAATTTCTTCTCTCAGAGGGTCGTAAATCTGTGGAATTCTCTGACCCCGAGAGCCGTGGAGGCTGGGTCATTGAATATATTTAAGGTGGAGATAGGCAGATTTTTGAGCAATAAGGGAGTGATGGGTTATGGGGAGCGGGCAGGGAAATGGAGCTGAGCCCAAGATCAGATCAGTCATGATCTCATTGAATGGCGGGGCAGGCTCAAGGGGCCAAATGGCCGACTCCTGCTCCTATTTCTTATGATTTTATGTTCTTATGTATCTCCTTAAGGATTGAGAAAGAAACAGAGGAATGATGGAGAAGGAAATAGGGTGAATTAGAGTCAAATCAGGTACAGAAAGAGAAATAAAGAGAGGCACGGAAAGATTGGATTAGGAGAGAGAGAAAAAAAAGACAAAGAAAAAGTAAGACTTTTTTTTTTATTTTGAAAATCTCTAACAACAATTTACTACCTGTAGGAATGAGATTCCACAGAGATTGAGTGGCATTGCTGGAACATAAATCTCCTCATTAAAAAGGTACTTACACTGTTAAGTAGCAGCCTGAACTTTCTGTGGTGAGTTTAATTGGCAATTAATGTGCAAACGTAGCAACTTCAAGAAACTCATGGCAAGGTCTTAACCCTAATGACGAGCTGTCATTTTTGGGAGGCTAACGAAGGAGTGGCGCAAATCATCCAGCAACTTGTGGCGATTGGCAATTCACAGGATATCTCTTCCTCACCAGGATTTGCTGGACGATTTACACATTAATAATGGCGAGTGCCATTAAACTCGGCAGCAAAATCTGGGCCATTGTAAGCACTTCCAAAAAGTTCCTTTACAACAAGGGGTGATTTTTTTTCAGGGTAGACATTGGTAGCAGGAAACCACGCCTCCCTCTCACACATTGGAAAGTTGCAGACGCGCGAGGTTTCCTGCCGCAATGCGCGCTCGGTCGATTGCCTCCTAAACAAATAACCTTCTCCTGTTATATACATCCCGTACCTGTTTGCCACCATCATTTCTTCCGTGGTCACCGGCTGAGTCCGAGATCGGTCGTGCAAACGTCGCAGTCTGCGCTCCACAGCTGCATTACTGCTACGAGGCCGCAATGAGGTGGGAGACTCCCCAGGGGATGCTTTCTCCAGTTCCTAATGGAAATACGATAGGCATGGGGCAAAACAAAAAGAAACGGAATCATTCTCAATAACTGGGCCAATTTGAACAGTAGATCCCCCAGCGACACACTGACCCAAACAGCAGATGGTATATCTAGTTTCCTTTCGAGTCAGCTTCTAGCTGGGAAAACCGACCTGCTAGGCCTTAATTCCAGCTCAGGCCAATACCTACTTTCTTGCAGCCTGCGTGAGACCTGACCGGCCCCGCACATGGGTTCCTTTCTGTTCTTTTTGTTATTTCTGACCCCAAGAAATGAAATTTCACCAGACAAGCTCGGCAACTATCCCGCTGGTTGGGGAGTCCAGGACGAGGGGGCATAGTCTAAAGATTGGAGCCAGGCCTTTCAGGAGTGAAGTTAGGAAACACTTCTACCCACAAAGGGTGGTAGAAGTTTGGAACTCTCTTCCGCAAATGGCAGTTGATGCTCGGTCGATTGTTAATTTTAAATCCGAGATTGTTAGATACTTGTTAACCAAAAATATTAAGGGATCTGGCGCAAAGGCAGGTTTATGATGGAGTTTACATCACAGATCAGCCATGATCTCGTTGAAAGGCGGAACAGGCTGAAGGGGCTGAATGGCCTACTCCTGTTCCTATGCCCTATGTTCCTGAACTCAGATGAAACGAGTTAAATTGACTCAACCAAAATTGTCATGAACAATCATTGAAATGTCCAAACTGTCTGAAACACGCTGCTTCACACATCCTGTAGCAATCGGAATCATCATCTCCCTGCTGTATTGTGTGTTTAACCCCTTTGAAAGCTATGTTAAACTCAATGGTAGTATTTTTTTTAACATTTGACTACAAAGGTCCCACCCCGCACGACAGCAATGAGAATTCCCAAAATGTGACCAGATTTCAAATGAACCCCTCACTCCACTGGCAGGTATAAACAGGAGATACAATTCTCCTTGTATCATAGTGAATGTTCTTTAAACACAGCACTTACTTTAAACAGTGACATCTTTGCAGCCACACTCAGCTTCGATCTCGCATCCATCTTCTCATCCTCTGTAAAAACATAATACATACAGGGTTAATGAAGGGACAGAGACACATCAATCCGACTTGAAGCATACATTTTTTTTTCTGTGAGGGCAAATGGACGGGAGACAATGTAGATCTTGAAGAGCTCATTAAGACACAGTGAGGCTAGCTTCCCTTTCCTGGTATAAGTTCAGGCTAAAAGGTTCTAAATCTGTCCAATGATAATGTGTTAATAGTGCTCAAATTTCCTTGTTCAACTTTATTCACGGAGCCAGGTATAGATTGGGGCAGGTGTCGACAGCGCACTAGTAGGAGAGGCAATTTGTGTGCACGTGAAATTCAAAGAGAGGGGGACAATTAAAGGGGAGTTTTACAATAGGCAGACAAAAATTATGAAAGCCTTTAGAAAGGCTCAAAAGGCATCTCAACCCATTTACAGCCTTTTGCAAAGCAGAGGGGGTGGGGTATTGACAAGTGGCAGACAAAACTGAAGGCAAAGGAAGCCCCTCCTTGACACCACAGCTGACTAGATCTGTTATTGTCTATGCAGGTGTCCTTATAGCAGATGGTACAGCTTTGCATCTGGTTCTCTGCTGTCCCAGAGTCTATGATGACACTTCCCCATGGCCATTGCCAGGGTGGCTGCAACAATGTCTGTAAATAGGTTGGTGGCATCTTGCTGGGTGCAGCCAATCAGGCTTCACTGGCTGATGGTCACCCTGACATGCCTTCTTTCATTCAGTACCACGTCAAGCACTTCACCATGTTATAATTCTGATAAACCATCCAGCAAAATGGTTAGTCAGGCTTTCACACATACCTGTGCTTTGGGCTTGCTATCACAACTTGCATTGAGAGTTGGAACATCTGCCTGGACTAATCATCTGCCGTAGGACGACCTGGATACCTTTGGATGTGGGTACCAGCAGGTAGGACAACGACCACTTGGGCACTGCATCCTGCCTAGCATTCTTTCAGAGATTCTCACTGACGTAAGAAAATTACTAGGCACTTGGGCAAAGTGTTAAACAAAGCTGTAATCAACTGTTTTACAACATGGAGGTCTAGTTGTGTCCTTCACTAGTTCCTGTTACGAGTGCCCTGCGCAAGCTGGGCCAGTGCCCGAGTATTTATACTCTCCCTGGACAGCGCCACCCGTAGGCCGCTCAGTATTATTTCATAAGCCTTTCTTTCATGAATGACTGATTCATGTCACTCATTTCTTCCTAGCATCTCACATCAGGAAATTCCCACTGGGAAATGTTAAGTCTGTGTGTTATATTGAGAATTAATACACAGACCACAAGAGTAAAAATTAACAGGTCTTTACTAGTCGAAGGTCAGGGCGGAACTGCCCAATAAATCATTACACAGCACTTATATACCGGTGTGGTCACCACCGGTATTACAGTATACAGCAGCCAAGATAAAGTAGTGCAACCCTTAAAATAGTTCTCTTAAAGGTGGAACGGTTACATACACTACAGGAAACCCATTAATGGTGTGGCAATGTATAAATAAATAAAACTGGCAAGAAATTTAAGAAAAACAGGCCAGAAATGGCCTTAATATAGCAAAAAGTTTATTTGCGATCCTTCAAGTTTATTTACCTGCACTGCGTAAAGCCTTGCCGCCCTGTACCTCTAATTACAATGGACATTATTGCCTTGGAAATGGTATAAAGTGTGGAAAAAGAGGCGAGAGGTGTTAGGGTGACCCTCACACGTTTAAATATTATAATGAAGTACCTGCCTGCATCAAACAGGAGCTTCTGCTGCCCGCCACCTGGAAATGACTGTCAAGCACTACCGGGCCAGACAATCAGCATTACAGGCCTCCGTCTATTTTTCCTCACCAGAACATACCAAAAACAGACAGCAATGGGACAACCTGATGAGGAAAAACACCTCCAGTTTTTTCATCGAATATCCTGCCCAACATCAAGTCATTTTAATTTTGTACTGTGCAGTACAATTCATCATTCACAGCCAAACCAACAGTTGGGGCTAGATTTTCGGGGAGCCGTCAGACGGGGTTTCAGGCATGTGTGGAGGGGAAATCCCGAATTTGGGGGTCCCGACACCATCCCGCCCAAAACCCCGCCCCACGTAAGTTTCGGGGCGGCGGGTACCCGCCCCGCACTGGGACCCGCCGAAACCAGGCGGGAAGGGATTAGTGCAGTTTTTAGCCTAATCCCTATTTTGAGGGGTTTCGTGTGGGTTTCCCGACGGCTCCAGACCACGCCAGGTAGAGCAGGTGGGCCGTCGGGTTGAAGGAGTTGGAGGGGTCGCGATGTCGGTGCTCAGGTGAGTGATGGGTGCATGAGTGCAAAGGTAAGTGTGTTTGGTGTGTCTAAAGTGTGTAAAGAACTTTTACTTACCTGTACTTAGCTTAATAGCCTTTCTTCCTGTAGCCGTCGGGAGCGCATCACTCAGCCGGAACTGAAAGCTGAACGGCTGCGATCTGTCAAAACTTCAGCTTTGAGTGCCGGTGACAGTTCTAACTGAGTCTGTGCAGAATGACTCATGTCAGAACTCAGAGTGTCAGTGTTTGACAGCTTCAAACAGCTGTGAGACACTGATATTTCATCTGTCAAAGAACTCTTGACAGATGAAATTTCAGTCTGTGACGTCACCTGTTGCTGGGTGGCCCTTAATTGGCCTGCTGAGCCCACTGGGCGGGCTCAACAAGGTCAATCAAGGGAAAATCGCGCGGATTGGCCGGACGTCGAAGTAGGCGGGTGAAAAACCCGAAAGGGGAAGTCCCGCCTTCTTCCCGACAGGTTCGGCAAAATCTACCCCTTGGTCTCTGGGTTGGTACTTGAAGTGAACATTCAAGTCATAGTCTAAATCTCGTCAAATTGGACCAAATCTGATGAACGAGGAGAGAAACGCATTTTGATCCAACTCGGAGCAAATGTTCTTCTTAGCAAAATAACATTACGCACATGCAACGAGAAAAACTTTCATTAACATAATGCCTTTAACGTAGAAAAAATATCCCTCGCTGCAGTGAGGACAAATCACCAGACTGTTCTTTTGCACACATGCAGCATCATTCGTCTGTCCTTTCTAATTATAAAGGACTATATTTTATATTTCTTTATAGAATTTTGGTAACTGGCCAGTTGAGACCACTTTAATGTGTTTACTGCAGCCTGGAAGAATCATGTGTGTCGATACTTAAAATACACTTTATTTGTCTCTGTGTCGCTGTCACTTTAAAGCAGTGGATGAGTTCGCTGCGTTTAGGTCGACTAATTAAGGAGTGTTAATTGCCACATCGGTGACAAACACTTTCCATTGGTTCTGATGAAAGGTCATCGGCCTGAAACTCGAACTCTGCTTCTCTCTCCAGTGTTTCCAGCATTTTCTGTTTTTGCTTAATGTTGGTTACCTTGCTGCACAAAGGGAGCTATTTACACAGAACTAACAGCACAGAAACTGGCCATTCGGCCCAACCAGTCTGTGCTGGTGTTTATACTCCACACGAGTCTCCTCCCATTCCATCGACCTCATCTCAGCCTTTCCGCATATCTTTCTATTCCCTTTTCTCTCTTGTACTCATCTAGTTTCCTTTTGTTAGTGTCAGCTGTGGCTCAGTGGGTAGCACCCTCACCTCTGAGTCTTGACGGTTGTGGGTTCAAGTCCCACTCTAGGGATTTATGCACATAAAGCTCAGCTGACACTCCAGTACCAGTGCTGAGGGAGCACTGCATTGTCAGAGGTGCCGTCTTTCGCATGAGACATTAAACTGAGGTCCTGTCTGCTCTCTCAGGTGGACATAAAAGATCCCATGGTGCTATTTCAAAGAAGAGCAGGGGAGTTATACCCTGGTGTATTTATCCCTCAACCAACACACCAAAAACAGATTATCTGGTCATTATCACATTGCTGTTTGTGGGAGCTTGCTGTGTGCAAATTGGCTGCCATGTTTCCCACATTACAACAGTGACTCCACTTCAAATAGTACTTCATTGGCTGTAAAGTGCTTTGAGACGTCCGGTGGGTGTGAAAGGTGCTATATAAATGCAAGCCTTTCTTTCTTTGAAAGCATCTAAGCTATTTGCCTCAATCAATTCCTGTGGTTGTGAGTGCCACATTATAATTACTCTCTGAGTAACGACATTTTTCCCTATTGGATTTATTAGTAACTATCTTGTATTTATAGCCAAAAATAGAAACAGAAAATGCTGGAAACACTCAGCAGGTCAGGCAGCATGTATGGAGAGAGAAACGTTTCAGGTTGATGACCTTTCGTCAGATTTATAGTCCGTAGTTTTGGATTCTCCCACAAGTGGAAACATTTTCTCCACATCGACCCTGTCCAACCCATTCATAATTTTAAAGACCTCTATCAGGTCACCCTTCAGTCTTCTCTTTCCTAAAGAAAAAAGCCCCAACCTGTTGAATCTTTCCCGATAGCTGTAATTCTTCTAAATCTTTTTTGCACTTTCTCCAGGGCTTCTATATCTTTTTTTAATGGTACGGAGACCAGAACTGTGCACAGTACTCTAGGTGTGGCCTGACCAGGGTCCTATACAAGTTTAACATAACTTCACTACTTTTGAATTCTATACACCTAGAAATAAATCCCAGTGCTTTGTTAGCATTTCTAATTGCTTTGTTGACCTGCGATGCTGCTTTTCAGGATTTACTCACCTGTGTTACTGTGATCTGGAATGCACTGCCTGAAAGAGTGGCGGGTGGAGGTTCAATAGTAACTTTCAAAAGGGAAACATTAGCAGGGCTATGAGGAAAGAGCAGGGGAGTGGGATTAATTGAATAGCTCTACCAAAGAGCCGGAACAGGCACGATGGGCGAATGGCCTCCTTCTGTGCTGTATCATTCTATGACTCTATGGTTCTATTCCTTTGCTCTTATATCTACCCCATTCAGCTTCTTCTTTTCTAAGGTGCAAGCGATGTTTCTATTTTTCTTATCAACATGCATCACTTCATATGCACGGTGGCATAGTGGTTAGCACTGTTGCCTCACAGCGCCAGGGACCCGGGTTCGAATCCGGCCTCGGGTGACTGTCTGTGTGGAGTTTGCACATTCTCCCCGTGTTTGCGTGGGTTTCCTCCGGGTGCTCCAGTTTCCTCCCACAGTCCAAAAATGTGCGGGTTAGGTTGATTGGCTATGATAAATTGACCCTTAGTGTTAGGGGGATTAAATACGTGGGGTTACGGGGCTAGAGTGGGATATGTGTTGGTGTAGGGGTTACGGGGATCGGGTGGGATATGTGTCGGTGCAGGCTCGATGGGCCGAAATGGCCTCTATCTGCACTGTGGGGTTTCTGTGATTCTGTGATATGTATCTATGTTAGAGTTCATTTGCTACTTAACTGCCCAGTCTACAAGTTTTCTAATTTCTTCTTGTGTTATGTTACGTGGCATTACATAGTATTTACAGCACAGAAACAGGCCCAACAGGTCCATGCTGGTGTTTATGCTCCACACGAGCCTCCTCCCACCTTCTTCATCTAACCCCGTCAACATATCCTTCTATTCCTTTCTCCCTCGTGCTTATCTAGCTTCCCCTTAAATGCATCTGTGCTGTTCGCCTCAACTACTTCTGGTAGCGAGTTCCACATTCTAACCACTCTCTGGGTAAAGAGGTTTCTCTTGAATTCGTTACTGGATTTATTAGTGACTATCTTATATTTATGGCCACTAGTCTCCTTCACAAGTGGAAACATCTTCTCTATGTCTACCTTATCAAACCCTTTCATAATCTTAAAGACCTCTATCAGGTTACCCCCTCAGTCTTTTCTAGAGAAAAGAGCCCCAGCCTGTTCAATCTTTATTGATGGGTATAACCTCTCCATTCTGATATCTTTCTAGTAAATCTTTTTTGCACCTTTTCCAGTGCTTCTATGTCCTTTTTATAATATGAAGACCAGAACTGTTCACAGTACTCCAAGTGTGGCCTAACCAAGGTTCTATTGAAGTTTAACAGAACTTCTCTGCTTTTCAATTCTGTCCCTCTAGAAATGACCCCCAGTGCTATGTTTTTTTTATGGCCTTATTAACCTGTATCGTTACTTTTAGTGATTTGTACTCCCAGATCCCTCTGTTCCTCTACCCCATTTAGACACTTAGGCCGGGATCTTACCTAAGGAGATGCATTGGGGACGGGACTGCTGGTTTCCAGGTTCTCGACCCGTCCCCAGCGACGTCTGACGACCTGACGCTATTTTCCCCTGATTGGCCTTGTTAAGCCCGCCCTGCAGGCTTGCCAGCCAATTAAGGGAAAGCTGGTGTCAGATGATGTCAGTGCATGACGCTTCATCTGCCGGTTTTGTTAAAGTGACAGACCCCATAATTTTTTGACATTTGAAGGGCTGGATTTTCCAAGCCCTGAGGAGGTGGGCATGGAGGCGGGTCAGGCAGTAAACTCGGAGAAAGTGGGGGCCGATGGCAAAGCCGCCCCCATCCCGCCTCCGTGCCCTTTTGCCAGGAGGTGGGAAGATATCCTGCCTCGGGTCCCATCTCCTCGAGGTGGGAAAGGGATTAAATCCTTTTAACTGTCTGTTAACAGGTAGTTAACAGGCAAAAAAAAGAATTAGTGCTATTTTACCTTCACAGGTGAAGGCTTCCCAACCTCAGAGAACCCCGCCGGGTTGGAGGAGATGTGGAGGAGGTCTGCGGCGGTCGGAGGCACCTGGAAGTAAGGTGTAGAGGTGAGTGATGGGTGCAAGTGTGGAGTGGTAAGTATGCAAGGTAAGTGATAAGTTTAAAAAAGTGTTCACTTACCTTGTTTTCTTCCTACAGCCTTTAGCTGCAGTGGATCGGGAGAGCCGACATCCTGCTTGTCAATTTCACAGAATGGCTGTTGGAACCTCCGTTCCAACAGCCATGTGAAATTTACAAATTTGAAAGGTCTGATGAGTCCTGAACACAAAGCTGTCAAACACTGACATTTCTTCTTTCAAGAAGTCTTGACAGATAGCACGTCTGATGTTGACGTGATCTATCAGTGACTTCCTCCCTAATTGGCCTGCTGAGCCCGCAGGGCGGGCTTAAAATGCTCAATCAGGGGAGAATCCCTCTGGTTGGTCAGGCGAGGATGAAGGCGGGACATTGACACGGCAAGCAGCTATCCCGCCTCCAACTCGCCTCCATTCACAAAATCCAGCCCGAATTGTCAGTGTTTGACAGCATTGAGGTGCTGTTGCACACTGACAATCACTGTCCACGGGTGAGCCCTTGCACCCAGGTTCACCAATGACTCCTTAGGAGAAAACAGATGGCAGCTGCATGTGAGATTGCAGAACCCATCTGTCAATTCTCCCAATCAGCTGAGGCTTCACAGAAACATCAAGTCTTGTCACCTGCAGATACATAGGGCTGGATTTTCTGAATGGGGACGTGTTGGAGGCGAGACTGCTGCTTGCTGGGTCTCAGTCCCGCCTCCATCATCTTCTGGCCAACCAGTGGGATTTTCCCCTGATTGACCTTGTTAAGCCCGCCCTGCAGGCTCAGCAGGCCAATTAGGGAGGAAGTCACTGACAGAGCACGTCAATGTCTGACGTGCCATCTGTCAAGGCTGCTTGAAAGAAGAAATGTCAGCGTTTGACAGCTCTGTGACCCGAGGCAGGACATCTTCCCACCTCCTGGCAAAAGGGCACGGAGGTGGGATGGGGGCGAGTTTGCCAGCCGCCCCCACATTCTGCAACTTTACCGGCAGTCCCCCTTCCATACCCGCCTCCTTGGGGCTGGCAAATTCCAGCCCATATAAACAGAATAAAAATATTTCTCACCACATTCTCTCACCTGTCATACTTACCTGTGCACCATTGCACCCATCACACTACCTCTGCAGCTGACATTTGCACACTTACACTGCAGCAGACCCACAGCTCACCTCGCTGACCCTGGCGGGGTTTCCCAACGTCGGGAAGGCCGCATCAGCAGGCTGAAAATGGGGAAAAGCCTCTTAACTGCCTGTTAACTACCTGTTAACAGGCAGTTAATTGGCTCTAATTCCCTTCCCGCCGCTAGGAGATGGGTCCCTGTGGGAGTCGGGGACCCGACTCCCGGGAAGATGGTTCGGAGGCGGGCTGGGACCCGCTCCCAGTTTTTCCCATTTTCCCAGCAGTCCCGTCTCCAAACCCGCCTCCTCGGGGCTGGGAAAATCCAGCCCTTATTTTCCAAGGAGCATGTGGCCTTCTTATTCTTCCTGCCAAAATGTACCACCTCACACTTATGAATATTGAAGTTAATTCACCAATAACACGCCCATTCTGCAAGTTTATTAATGTTTTCCTCTCTTTTGTCGCAGTCCTCCTCTGTATTAACTATATCCCCCAGTTTGGTATCATCTGCAAATTTTGATATTGAGTTACTTGTTCCAAAGTCCAAGTCATTAATGTAAATTATGAATAACAGTGGTCCCAGCACTGATCCTTGTGGAACACCACTTTTACCTTCCGCCAATCTGAACAGCTACCCTTTACCCCTACCCTCTTCTTTCTATTTAGCCAATTTGCTATCCATTCAGCTATTTGTCCCCTGACTCCACATGCCCTAAACTTTGTCATGAACCTACCATGTGATACCTTATCAAAGGCCTTTTGAAAATGATCTGCAATTGTTGCCCCATTAGAGCTTGGCCTTGTGTGAATGAGGGAATGGACGGGTGGAGCACATTTCTGGAAGATCACTTCAATGCCTTTGAACCCACTGTGAGTGACAGATGCCTTTTTGCTATTCTGTCAGTGAGAATAACTGTTGCCCTTGGGTGAATCTCTGCTCCATCAGGCAGTGCACAAGCGGGGGCACTAATAGGAGCACTCGATGAAGCCTTGATTTCACGTATAAACTTCATATTATAGATGCTGGTCCCAATTAAATATTATTCCAAAGAACCTCAAGGACTCAGAGATATCGTTATTGTATTGGAACAGGGACTTCAAGGAAAGTTTTGCAATCTAGTGAAATCTGATGAGCTTGATCTTGGTTCTGCTAATTTTATAAGATTCATAGATTATAGCCCCATTGAGTGTATGAGGCATCTCACACTGTATTCAGTGAGCTTATTAATAGCACAAGAGGTTCATTGTTTACGCTGGCACACCACCTCCAAGATTACTTCATGCATAAGGTCTCGTTAAGGTTCACAGGTAACGTGGGATTACCTATGGATACAATCCTTTGGGCTGGGCTCGAGAGAGAGAGAGAGAGAGAGAGAGAGAGAGAAATCACTAGAGATCAGCTGAATCATTACAGTCAAGGCTTATTGGGTTGACATGGCGACAGCAGTGAATTAAAGGAGGACAAAAGCAGGGAGGAGGGAGGTGCCGATGTTTGTAAATTCACCAGTACTGTTGAAAGGTCATCGACCTGAAAAGTTGACTCTGTTTCTCTCTCCAGAGATTCTGCCTGACCCGCTGAGCATTTCCACCATTTCCTGTTTATACTTAATGTTGGTTACCTTGCTGCATAAAGGGAGCTAATTACATTTGCTTTCGTTTTTAAATTTCCCGCTTTACTTACAACATGTTTATTTTCAATTTCAATCTCATGAAGGTAGCTGGGGGAAGTTTTCTTTTCTTCCTTATTAGTGTAGTGTGGTAGGAGCCTCTGGCTAAGCTCTCTAATGAGGCTCTCCCCCTTTCCCTTTTTGAAATGCCCCACCAGTCTCTATCAAGGATGATACTATGCCAACAGAAATGGGAGCACATGTGATGCCTGGGACAGCACATTATCAGTATAAGCACTCCGTAAGAAATATACGTCAATCACTGACTCCGACAAATTCCACACAACTCAGGTTGGCCTTTGCAATGATTTCTGCCCCCTGTCTTTTCTTATAATGGGCAGATTTTCATCATTACTGCCTGGGCATTAACTTTGCAGATGACACAAAGCTGGGTGGGAGGGTAAGCTGCGAGGAGGATGTCGTGAAACTCCAGTACGATTTGGACAGGTTGGGTGATTGGGCAGAAACATGGCAAATGCACTATAATGTGGATAAATGTGAGGTTATCCACTTTGGTGGCAAAAACAGGAAGGCAGATTATTATTTGAATGGCAATAGATTGGGAGAAGGGGAAGTGCAAAGAGACCTGGGTGTTCTTGTGCACCAGTCGCTGAAGGTAAGCATGCAGGTGCAGCAGGCGGTTAAGAAGGCAAATGGTATGTTGGCCTTCGTAGCAAGAGGGTTCGAGTACAGGAACAAGGATGTCTTGCTACAGTTGTACAGGGCCTTGGTGAGACCGCACCTTGAGTATTGTGTGCAGTTTTGGTCACCTTACCTGAGGAAGGACGTTCTTGCCATGGAGAGAGTGCAGCAAAGATTCACCAGGCTGATACCTGGGATGGCAGGAATGACGTATGAGGAGAGATTGTGTCGATTGGGCTTATACTCACTGGAGTTTAGAAGATTGAGAGGGGATCTCATCGAAACCTATAAAATTCTGTCAGGCCTGGACAGACTAGATGCAGGAAGGATGTTTCTGATGGCCGGGGAGTCCAGAACCAGGGGTCATAGTCTAAGGATAAGGGGTAAGCCAGTTAGGACTGAAATGAGGAGGAATTTCTTCACCCAGAGAGTGGTGAACCTGTGGAATTCTCTGCCACAGAGGGCGGTGGAGGCCAGTTCATTAAATATATTCAAGAAAGAGTTGGATATATTTCTTGAGGCTAAAGGGATCAAGGGATATGGGGAGAAGGCAGGGACAGGGTACTGAATTTGGATGATCAGCCATGATCTCATTGAATGGCGGAGCAGGCTCGAAGGGCCGAATGGCCTACTCCTGCTCCTATCGTCTATGTTTCTATCTCCTGGGTGGAGCTCAGAGACAAAATTCAGGCAAGGAGGTCCGTATGCCCCCCTGATTTCCCTTCTATTTGCACTGCTTTAATGCCACATTTGTAATGGCGTCATTAACCCAAGGTATGCTGGAAGGCAAGGATGAGAAAATTTGCTTAATCAATGTTAATTAGCGCTTAACATGTCTAAAACCTATGAATGGCAGGTGTGTATGTTGATGTGGATTGAAGGAATTTTAGAAACACGGTAAAGTCTCTTTTAATGCTAACCTGAAATCACCATTTATCAACACACAGAGGAAAGTCACATCCCTATCAGAAGCTTAGATAAATTCAAGAGATTGTGACAGAGAAAGCACACAACCACTGAAGACTCAGATACCTAAATTCCTTCAAGCTGCCTCCCTCTTGTCGTACAGGTCCCAGTGGCCTGTTTTTTTACAGTACCCTCAGCGGTAATGCCAACTCCCACGAATTAATCGCGAGATACGCAATTTTTTTTTTTAATTAAAAAGTTACACCAACTTGCAACCTCATGAGTCAACAGTGAAAAGTTATGATTTTCCTTTGGGAGCAAAGGGGGGATTTTGAACTGCACCGCGCTGCTGCACCTGAAACAGCTTCAAACTTGAATCCAACCAACCCCGCGCAAGCATTGAAACCATTAGTTACTGCGGGCCAATAGGAGGAAGGGGCAGAAAAAGACAGCCAATCAAAAATAGACTACCGGGCGCATGGGGGCAGACCAGGAATCTGTGGTCACGTGATAGTGCTGTGCATTGGTTGATGGTTTTGGGAAGTATTTCATTTGGTTGGATGGAGAATGTTACTTCAGTAAAAGGCACAGTTATAATCAACGTGAAAGCTGCTTTAAATATTTTTAAACGTTTTTAAATGATTTAAAGGTATAGACGTATTTGAAGTATAGACGGGTCACATTGTCCGCATGCCCGATCCGAGACTCCCAAAACAAGCGCTCTACTCGGAGCTCCGACACGGCACGAGAGCCCCAGGTGGGCAGAGGAAACGCTTCAAGGACACCCTCAAAGCCTCCTTGAAAAAGTGCAACATCCCCACCGACACCTGGGAATCCCTGGCCCAAGACCGCACAAAGTGGAGGAGAAGCATCCGGGAAGGCGCCGAACACCTCGAGTCTCTTTGCCGGGAGCAAACGGAAGCCAAGCGCAGGCAGCGCAAGGAGCGTACGTCAACCCAAGCACCCCACCCACCCGCCCCTTCAACCACCGTCTGCCCCACCTGTGACAGAGACTGTAGGTCCCACATTGGACTCATCAGTCACCTGAGAACTCATTTTTAGTGTGGAAGCAAGTCATCCTCGGTTCCGAGGGACTGCCTAAGAAGAAGAAGATTTGGGTAGAAACACAGTATTGACACGCTTGGGATAATGAATTATCCATTGAGAGGGAGACACCTTTACTGCTGGAGCCAGCGAGGACGAGTGGTTAAATGAACACGTGGCGGCTCTGTATGCAGTAAAGTTTGGCAATTTTGTTATCAGCAACAATACTTCAATTCATTTAGAGGTGTGAAACGCAAGAAGTATGTTCAATACAATGCCCGATCAAGGCCTTTCCTCCTTTAAATGCCCAGTGAGGATGGTGCGAAGACTGGCGCGTCTTCCAATTGTTATCGTACGGTGATCATGAATCCCATTACTCGTCGGCACACCCACAACAACATGGATCTCAATCTTATTCAATAGCAGTGGGTGCGTCTAAACCACAAAGAAAGCTGAGGTACTTCTGGGGGAGTACAGGACTTTCTTAGCTTTTTAAAATTTAATTTTCCCAAGCAAACGTTACAGGGCTGTCACCGTCAGGAAATGTTCGGAGTGAGATTTTTAATCAAGAGGAAGTGACAGACTGCACGCCCATTTGAAGATATGGGAGGTGTTTTGTCCATGAGAATCATGTAAATGGTTCACACCTTTAAACAGCAGCGGGCACACCTCTCGTGGTTTTTGCTTGCACTCAGAGTCAGATCTGGAGCACATTTGTGTTATTTAGCTGCAAGCCTGGCCTGTGTCTGTTCTAAAAGGTCAAATCTAAGTAATAGCAGCAATTTATTACACAGCATATACAACTCCTGCGAAATAATCGCAAGACACACGATTTTAATGAAAATTTATCCCAACTCTCGAAGGAAGGTGATGATAACAGGCAGGGTTTTTTTTTAAGTATTTTGTAAAGCATTTTTAGATGGAGTAATATAGTTTTTGTAAAGAGCTGTGACCTGTTAGAGATTAAATAAAGCCACTAATGAGGTTTATAAACCAAAAAATAGCAACTCATTATTTAGTGGGGTACCTGCTTTACTGGGAACAGTAGCCTAGTGGTTATGTTACTGGACTAGTAATCCAGAGGCCTGGCCTAATAATCCGTGAAACTTGAGCTCAAATCCCACCACGGCAGCTGGGGAATTTAAATTCAGTTAATTAAATAAATCTGGAATAAAAAGCTAGTATCAGTAATGGTGACCATGAAACTATTGGATTGTTGTAAAAACCCATCTGGTTCACTAATGCCTTTTAGGGAAGGAAATCTGCTGTCCTTACCTGGCCTGGCCTATATGTGACTCCAGACCCACAGCAATGTGGTTGACTCTAACTGCCCTCTAAAATGGCCGAGCTAGCCACTCAGTTGTAACAAACTACTACAAGAAACAATAATAATAAGAATAAAGCCGGACAGACCACCCAGCATTGACCTCGGCACTGGCTTCAGACATGACAATGGCAGCACCAAGTGTACCTAAAAATAAGGTGCCAACCTGGGGAAGCTGCAACACAGGACTACAACGAAAGCAGCATGCTATAGACAGAGCTAAGCGATCCCACAATCAATGGATCAGATCAAAGCTCTGCAGTCCTGTCACATCCAGTTGTGAATGGTGGTGGACAATTAAACAACTAACAGGAGGAGGAGGCTCCAAGAATATCCCCATCCTCAATGATGGTGGAGCCCAGCTCGTGAGTGCAAAAGACAAGGCTGAAGTGTTTGCAACCATCTTCAGCCAGAAGTGCTGAGTGGATGATCCATATCGGCCTCCTCCTAAGGTCCCCACCATCACAGAAGCCAGTCTTCAGCCAATTCGATTCACTCCACGTGATATCAAAAAACGGCTGAGCGAACTAGATACAGCGAAGGCTATGGGCTCAGACAACATCTTGGCTGTCGTGCTGAAGACTTGTGCTCCAGAACTAGCCGCGTCTCTAGCCAAGCTGTTCCAGTACAGCTACAACACTGGCATCTATCCGACAAAGTGGAAAACTGCCCAGGTATGTCCTGTCCACAAGAAGCAGGACAAATCCAATCCGGCCAATTACCGCCCCATCAGTCTTCTCTCAATCATCAGCAAAGTGATGGAAGGTGTCGTCGACAGTGTTATCAAGCGGCACTGACATCAAGGCAGCATTTGACCGAGTGTGGCATCACGGAGCCCCAGTAAAATTGAAGTCAATGGGAATCAGGGGAAAAACTCTCCACCAGCTGGAGTCATACCTAGCACAAAGGAACGTGGTTGTTGGAGGTCAATCACCTCAGCCCCAGGACATCGGTGCAGGAGTTCCTCATGGCAGTGTCCTAGGCCCAACCATCTTCAGCTGCTTCATCAATGACCTTCCCTCCATCATATCCTGACTTGGAAGTATGTCGCCGATCCTTCATCGTCGCTGGGTCAAAATCCTGGAACTCCCTAACAGCACTGTGGGAGTACCTTCACCATACGGACTGCAGCGGTTCAAGAAGGTGGCTCACCACCATCTTCTCAAGGGCAATTAGGGATGGGCAATAAATGCTGGACTTGCCAGTGACACCCACATCCCGGAATGAATAAAACATTTTTTTTTAAATGAGATGGTGGGTTTGGCATTACTGCTTCAGCAATATATCCCCTGTAAATTATGTGGCTGTTACGTTTCATGTAGGCCTGGAATTCTGCCTCTTAGGTGTTCAGCTGTGGTTCAGTGGGTAACACTCTCGCCTCCGTTTCAGATGGTTGTGGGTTGTCACTTCGGATATTTGAGCACATAAAGCTAGGCTGACACTCCAGTGCAGTACCGAGGGGGTGTTGCACTGTCAGAGGTGCCGTCTTTTGGATGAGACGTTAAACCGAGGCCCCGTCTGCTCTCTCAGGTGGACGTAAAAGATCACACGGCACTATTTGAAAAGAGCAGGGGGGTTCTCACGGTGTCCTGGCCAACATTTATCCCTCAACCAACACCTATATGATCTGGTCATTTACTTAATTGTTGTTTGTGGGACCTTGCTGTGCACAAATTGGCTGTCATGATTCCTACATTGCAACAGTGACCACACTTCAAAAGTACTTCATTGGCTATAAAGTGCTTTGGGACGTCCCGAGGTCGTGAAAGGCGCTATATAAATGCAAGTTCATTCTTTCTTTTTAATGTATTACAGATTCCTTTGTATGCAGGAGTTCGAATCCTGACTGAACACAGCATCATTTTGTTAAACCACTGATATTAGATTACTCCTGTAGTTCAATGGTGCAGCACTGAGCTATACAGTTGAGGAACACTTCAGGTTCAGTCTGTGCTGGGTGAGCTAATCTCAACCTGTTCCTCACTTGGCCTCAGAATCCCTTGGACTATGGAGGGAGAAAATAAATAGCAGGGTTCCTACTGCCGGCCACTGACGTTGTGGTACAGAGGAGAGGAGCGGTTCGGGCTCCGCAGTTACATCCCCCCATCTCCCCTTCCCCAGTCAAACAGCAATCAGCCTGCCAACACATGGGTACAGTAACATAGTGATAATGTCACTGGGCTAGTAATCCAGAGGCCTGGACTAATGACCTCCAGAGATGGAAGTTCAAATCCCACCACAGGCAGCTGGGGAATTTAAATTCAATTAAATAAATCTGGAATTAAAAACTAGTATCAGTAATGGTAAGCATAGAAACTACTGGATTGTCATAAAAACCCATCTGGTTCACTACTGTCCTTCAGGGAAGGAAATCTGCTGTCCTTACCTGGTCTGGCCTATCCAGAGCCACAGCAATGTGGTTGACTCTTTGAGGCACTTAGGGATGGGCAATAAATGCTGGCCTTGCCAACGACACCCACATCCAATGAATTTTAAAAAACTCATAGTCCAGGCCCGCACTCAAAGTGAGATGAGGCAGAGGTGCCGACAGCTGTGGAATTACACCACAGTGTGACTCAGTGCCTGCAGGGGGGAATGGATCAATGTTCACAATACTGCATGGTTTTGGTGAAAAGGAAAATATATGGAAAAGGAACAAGCGTGCCGTGTGCTTGGCTGGCTACCTACCAGATGTACAAAGTCAGAAATCAGCCCTAAAAGATTCTAATGTTTGCAACTGTCTGAAGGCCACCTGCAATACTGTAATTAGCCCTCGATTTTTTTTAGACTACCTTTTTTTGAAAGGGGTTTACATAAAGAACATTTCAAGTAGATTGAGTGTTGGTGGAAGTGCCCATGTGGTACTCACCCTCAGCGTTCCCCTTGCTTGTGTTTAGCACGGAAGTACTGTAAGATAGAGAGAGAGAGAGATACTGAGCATCGGTCACTGATACAAACTGTACATAAAGAACAAAACAAAACTCATGTTTTTCCCCCACATAACATAATGTAAGTTTTAGCAAAATCTTTACAAACTGCCTGTCTGTAGGTGACACAGTGCCAGTGTCTTGTAACCTTGCACCTCTGTTAGCAACTTTCATTGCGCTCCTAGACTGGTGACATCACACACTGGTTGCTTTATCTTATAACCACGCCATCCTTGCTCTTACAACATTTTTCACAGGCATGCAAGAGAAAATCACCTTTTGAAACAAGACAGGATATAGGTCAGAGGATGAATCACGGCACACCGGGTCACCTCGTCTCCTGTCTCTCACCAAGTCTGAAAGGAGGCAGGGCTGAAGGGCATGGATTAGAGATCGTGGCTCAATTTCTGTTCTTTGCTAATGTTGAAAGTGCATTGAAACTTTAACAACTAAAGAGCATAGGAGCAGGAGTAGGCCATTCAGCCCCTCGAGCCTGGCATTCAATCAGATCACGGCTGATCTGTTCCTCAACTCCATTTACCTGCCTTTGCTCCATATTCCCTTGATCGCCTTAACCAACACAAATCTATCAATCTCAGTCTTGAAAGTTTCTATTAACCCAGCATTCACAGTCCTTTAGGGGAAGAGAGTTCTACGTGAAAAAAGTGCTTTGATTTCACTCCTGAATGGCCTAGCTCTAACTTTAAGATTGTGACAATCTCTACAGCAGGACACAGAAAAGAGCAGTAAAATGTGTTTTCCTTTCCAATTAACATTTTAGAAAATGTACAGACAGCCTGCTTAAAAACTGGAGCGTGAAATCGGGCGGGGTGTCAAACTGGGACCAACCAGTCGCCGCCGGGCAGACTGGGTTGAAATCGGGGCTTAAGTGTCACGTGTAAATCCTGCCGCATTATTCCAGTGCAATCACTCAAGGAGTCATCTGTTCAGTGAAACGCCACAGAAGCTCAGACTCACAATCGTTTCATCACATAGCCTCTCCCTCTTTAGTGTTTGCTTCATTGTACGCAGCTGGGCAGGTTAGCTCAGAGTCTTACTACAGCATGACTTGGCTAGATCGCCGAGTGGCTCAGTGTGTCACTCAGCCTCGCAGACTGGAAAGTCCCCGGTTCAGCTCCAGGTCAGTGCCAAGTTAGCTGATGTCAGCTGGGGCGGCAGGTGAGGCACGATAACTGGGCTCAAAGTCCCATGGTCAAGGTGGGGAACAGAGGTCGGCCTGCATTCCTGCTCATGCTCACGGACACTGTCCAGTAACTGGGAAGTGTCCATAACTACGTGCAGGCTAGGATAAGGCATGGCTCTGATGCCTCAACAGTTGAATAGACTGCCAACAATCAGTGTACAGCCTCGCACACGAACCTGTAGCCCAGCAAGAGTCAGCACCTTTAAGAAATGGGGAGGCGGGTGGCGGAGGGAGGGGTAAAAACAGATAAAATACCAGAGTTCCTCAAATTACAGTGGTAAAAAATGTGGGGCAACAGTCAGTTCTGATGTTTTCATCACGGGACGGAACGGTGGGTTGCAACCGTGTTCTACCCTTTCTCTTAATTGAAAGAAAATAATCACGCTACAATTCCACAGGAGCCTGCTGCCCACTTGTGTCTCACCGTTCTGCTACCGTCAGGGGCTGCGTCCTGAAGCGATCTGACGTTTTGCGATTCACGCCTAGGCCGATGTACCGCCTGGGCCGCCGCCGCCCCTCCGAGCCAGGCCCTGCCGCTAAATCAAGGCTCAGTGTCACGTTAGCACCGTCACCACTAGTTCAGGAGAAAGGGAGAGAGAGAGAGAGAGAGAGAGGAGAGCAAAACAGACAGCATGAATGTGGAGAGAAAGAAGTCTGCAGTGAGAAAAGGAAAAGGCAGAAGGAAGGAACACTGTAGGGATTAACCCATCGGGGTCTGCTGCACTGTTTGAACATGAGTAAAGTACAGCATCAAAATGCACCTTACTCTGTCGGTTCAGTGTGTGCACTGAAGGCATCAGGTGGTTGAATAGAATTCAGCAGCTGCATTTCCAAAAGCTGGACTCAGGCCTCCATGGGTTAAGGGAGTGAAGCTATGAATGGAAACAATCGATTGCATTGTATAAAACTACCCTCCACTGTGTACCTCAGCAAAGTAAAAACAAAGGGACACATTGAGTTGAAGCCTCCCAGCCATTCCTTTCTGCCATTTCACTGTAATTTAAACCAAGGCTCTTGCACACCAAGCTGTGTGATTGGAAGCGCTGCGAGGATCAATCGCTCGCATTTACTTCACCATCACTTTCTGTTTACTGGGCCCGCTTCTCTTCTAAAAAAAATCCCCAAAAGATGCTCAGTTTATACCTGAAGAAGTCACTCGCCACGTTGTCACTTTGTGGACCTTGTCACACTGTTTCCCTTTATTTTTTTTAATTTCATTTTTTTCCCCCGCGTTACTCAGACGTATTTGCACCTCCCCCGAGATGGACACTTGTCCCTGTGAAGAGTGCCGGGCTTATTTTAGAAGATCAGGTCGCAAGTGGTTCCCCATGAAGCTTTCTCTGGAGAGATCCCTGTCACACTCTAGTCACAACCTGCGCCGTCACTTCCCTGTTCCTGTCAGACGGACACCAGCTACAACAAGTAAGGGGGGGGGGGGGGGACTAACAGAAAGGGAGGAGAAAATAGGAAAAGCCGATAAAAAATAAAGGAGGAGGAAGGGGATCCTGATGCAGACTGTGTATAAGAAGAAGTAGTAAGGGAATAAGAGTAACAAGTATGGCATTTTCCTGTTGTGTTTATCCTGGTACAAATGGTGCTCATTGTAATGTTTGGGTAGCCAACTGACACAGTTCTGGCTGGAGGGAATTACATAGACTATACAGTGAGCACTTACACAGAAACAGGCCATTCGCCCAACAGGTCTATGCCAGTGTTTATGCTCCACATGAGCCTCCTCCCACCCCCTCTTCATCTAACTCCATCAGCATATCCTTCTATTCCTTTCTCCCTCAGGTGTTTATCCAGCTTCCCCTTAAAGGCATCTGTGCTAGTCGCCTCAACCACTCCTTGTGGTAGCGGGTTCCAGATTCTGACCACGATCTGGATAAAGAAGTTTCCTTATTGGATTTATTAGTGACTATCTTATATTTATGGACCCCCGGGTAGATTTGGCCCTTTGGTTGGCTGACCAGCTGCCCACCCACTGGGCCCAGCAGAGAGGCCTGAGCCATTTTAGGCCTCAGTCCTCAATAGCATGACCCCTCCAAGCGAATGGGCATCCCACTGCAGCTGACTGGTCAGCCAGTGGAGGAATTCCAGCGCTCTGGGACACTGAGGCAGCCCACAGACAGCCAGGTCTGGGTGGGGGGAGGGGCGGGGGGGGACAAGGCCAATCATGGGGGGCGGGGGGGGGTGAGCCCCAGGGTGGCAGCAGCCCACAATATTCTTGTGGAACCTGGATGAACACTCCAAGCCCAACAAAATGATAGCAAAATAAATTTGGGATTTTTATTTTAAATTATTGCCAGGGAGAAATGGGCAGAGCATGCACAGTGTAAGCTCCGCCTATTTATTGCTCAAAGTTGCAATCGAGGTCCCACATGTGTCATAATACCTTGATTTGCATATTAAAAAGGACAACCACTACAAACAGGCAAATGCTCCAGTCGCCCATCTCGGAAGTCCCCATTCCAAGATGGCAGTGGTGGGAGCAGCAGAGTAAACAGGCAATACGTGATCCGATGCCATAAAATCCGGCCCCATTTCTCTCAGAATTCATCCCCATTTATTTTTTTAAATGTCTGGATTTGTCTGTGAGACAGGCATTTTAGGGAAGTTCTCGCCTCAGTGCCACTGCTGTTTTATGCTGGATTAAAACATAAAGAAAAGAGCATTTTTCCCACTGACCCTGGACTGGTTCCTGGTCCTCTCATGGAGACTGGTTCCTGGTCCTCTCATGGAGACTGGTTCCCGGTCCTACCATGGAGACTGGTTTCTGGTCCTATCATGGAGACTGATTCCTGGTCCTCGCATGGAGAGTGGTTCCTGGTCCTACCATGGAGACTGGTTTCTGGTCCTATCATGGAGACTGGTTCCTGGTCCTCACATGGAGACTGGTTCCTGGTCCTAGCATGGAGACTGGTTTCTGGTCCTACCATGGAGACTGGTTTATGGTCCTATCATGGAGACTGGTTCCTGGTCCTCACATGGAGAGTGGTTCCTGGTCCTAGCATGGAGACTGGTTCTTGGTCCTAGCAAGGAGACTGGTTCCTGGTTCTACCATGGAGACTGGTTCCTGGTCCTACCATGGAGACTGTTTTCTGGTCCTACCATGGAGAGTGGTTCCTGGTCCTACCATGGAGATTGGTTCCTGGTCCTACCATGGAGATTGGCTCCTGGTCCTAGCATGAAGATTGGCTCCCGGTCTTAGCATGGAGACTGGTTCCTGGTCCTACCATGGAGAGTGGTTCTTGGTCCTAGCATGGAGACTGGTTCCTGGTCCTACCATGGAGATTGGTTCCTGGTCCTACCATGGAGATTGGTTCCTGGTCCTCGCATGGAGACTGGTTCCTGGTCCTTCCATGGAGAGTGGATCTTGGTCCTATCATGGAGACTGGTTTCTGGTCCTACCATGGAGAGTGTTTCTTGGTCCTAGCATGAAGATTGGCTCCCGGTCTTAGCATGGAGGGTGGTTCCTGGTCCTACCATGGAGAGTGGTTCTTGGTCCTAGCATGGAGACTGGTTCCTGGTCCTACCATGGAGACTGTTTTCTGGTCCTACCATGGAGAGTGGTTCCTGGTCCTACCATGGAGATTGGTTCCTGGTCCTACCATGGAGATTGGTTCCTGGTCCTGGCATGGAGACTGGTTCCTGGTCCTAGCATGGAGACTGCTTCTGATCCTAGCATGGAGAGTGGTTTCTGGTCCTACCATGGAGATCGGTTCCTGGTCGTTCCATGGAGACTAGTTTCTGGTCCTACCATGGAGAATGTTGTGGACATCAGGGACATCTAGTAGCCATTTTATATATAAAAGTATACAACATTTTGAGCCTTGCACTGCTCATGCATCTTCATGGAAGGGGAGCGAGAAAGAGAAAGGGAAATCTCTTGCTGCAGTACAGTTAATTAACATCAATAAGATGTTTCAAAATAACTACCTTTTATCTGTCCTTGAGTACCACACACCAGCTATAAAACACGGAACCTTGTCAACTCTCACTCAGGCCTCCAGTTAATTCTAGACCTGCTCAATTTAAATTGAATTATTTTATTTAGGACGCCGTACCTGTTAAAACGAGGACACTGCTCCAACACTCCCTTACATGCCAATCCTCAGAATCCTTTTTTCAAAGTTGCCGCAGATCAATAAAGCAGTTGACGGTGGATCCCGATTGATCTTTGAACGTTGCGGGTGTCCCTGGAATCTGTTAAGAGCTTGGAACACCACCTCACCAGCTCTCCCCGACCGTCACAGCAGGTCAACACCCCCTCCAAAGCCAACGATAGCACTGGAGGCTGAGAGCCAGCATCAGCGGGCTCCAGTAATCGTACATCAAGGATTTTGAGGCTGATGTCAGCCAGGTGCCACATTCATAGCTAAAGGTGCTCCATGGTTAGGGTTAGTAGATTTAACAATTTCACATGCTGAAACACTTGTTACTTTTCGCAACTGATGTTGAGCCCATAAATATCAGTGTTGTCCAATGGAAATCGCTGACTAGCTACAGGTGTTGCTACGGCAACACCATTTTAGCCACATACACTAGTTTTAGTAGAAAACGCCGTACACACAATACAGGTAAATGTACTTCACACATGTGAATATTTACTGAACAAACATTGACCACCATTCAGTAACTAAGGAAGTAAAGCACTCACGATTAAGAAGCACTCACACACTCTGCTTTATGTCTTACCAACAAACACACATAAAGGTTAAAGTTCACCTGCAAACGCCATGCGATTATGAGTATTGAGGTCACATGCCCAACCACGGTGTCTATTACTCATTTTTTTTGTTTACTAATCAGAAGCGCAATTAGCTACATCTGGATCCCAATTCGGCACATGTGGCTAATTGCTAACGGATTGGACAACGCTGCCTTCAACTACATTCTGCCTCTGTACCAGACTTCAGCAAGGCACGATACTAGGCAGTTCCGAGGCAGGCACATTAATACTTGATCGTCACTCCCTCTCACGTCGCCAAGTTGCTGACTCACGGCTTTCTCTTTGTTACCAAAATTGGCAACACAAGTTGCGCTGGATACTGGAATTTAGTTACTGAACAATCGTGCTCAGGAATGTATTTTAACCTCAGTGATTCAATACTTAGGTAAACACACAACTCCCCGATCATTATTACATTATAGGCGGTGTGTTTAAACTCTGTTCTACATGGGCTTCGAACACTGACCAAACAAGCCAGAAAAGCTCCCGTATTAATGCCCGCAATCTAAATGTCTTTTAGTGATGGGTAAGTCGGGTGGAATGCAGAGCAAGCCTCGGCACCTACACTTTCTGCTCACTGCAGCTGCTGTTCTTCTCCAGGAAAGTGCTGCGTAGACAGCCCACAGAGACCCGCGTGTCCACCGTCCCCACCTCAGGATGGCGTGCGCCACTGCCGTCGTAACAGGAGACCTTCCGTGCCGCCGGCGGTTTGTGAATCATTGCCTGTAGTGTGTAGCTACCAGAAAAGTTTACTATCAGAGCTTCGCTGGGCCAATGGAGGGGAGTTACAGTGAATTTACAGCACAGAAACAGGCCATTCGATCCACTAGGTCTATGCCAGTGTTTATACTCCACACGAGCCTCCTCCCACCTCACTTCGTCTCACCCTATCAGCACCACCTTCTATTTCTTTCTCCCTCGTGTGTTTATCTAGCTTCCCCTTAAATGCATCTGAGTTATTTGCTTCAACTACTCCTTGTGGTAGCAAGTTCCACATTCTAAACACTCGCTGGACAAAGAAGATCCTCCTGAATTCTTTATTGAATTTATTAGTGATTATCTTTTACATATCTCCCCTAGTTTTGGATTCCCTCAGGAGTAATCACAAGGTTACTTAACAATTTGAAACATCACAGTCAATAGATCAGAATGATTGAAACCCTTGAGTTAGGGAGGGGGTGGAATCAGCCATGGTTCCCACATCTTGATTGTAACCCAGTGCTCCCTGCTGGAAATTGTAACCCAGTGCTCTCTGCTGGAAACTGTAACCCAGTGCTCTCTGCTGGAAATTGTAACCCAGTGCTCCCTGCTGGAAATTGTAACCCAGTGCTCTCTGCTGGAAACTGTAACCCAGTGCTCCCTGCTGGAAATTGTAACCCAGTGCTCCCTGCTGGAAATTGTAACCCAGTGCTCTCTGCTGGAAATTGTAACCCAGTGCTCTCTGCTGGAAATTGTAACCCAGTGCTCTCTGCTGGAAATTGTAACCCAGTGCTCTCTGCTGGAAATTGTAACCCAGTGCTCTCTGTTGGAAATTGTAGCCCAGTGCTCTCTGCTGGAAATTGTAACCCAGTGCTCTCTGCTGGAAATTGTAACCCAGTGCTCTCTGCTGGAAATTGTAACCCAGTGCTGCCTGCTGGAAATTGTAACCCAGTGCTCTCTGCTGGAAATTGTAACCCAGAGTTCCCTGCTGGAAATTGTAACCCAGAGCGCCCTGCTGGAAATTGTAACCCAGAGCTCCCTGCTGGAAATTGTAACCCAGAGTTCCCTGCTGGAAATTGTAACCCAGAGCGCCCTGCTGGAAATTGTAACCCAGTGCTCCCTGCTGGAAATTGTAACTCAGTGCTCTCTGCTGGAAATTGTAACCCAGTGCTCCCTGCTGGAAATTGTAACCCAGTGCTGCCTGCTGGAAATTGTAACCCAGAGTTCCCTGCTGGAAATTGTAACCCAGTGCTCCCTGCTGGAAATTGTAACCCAGAGTTCCCTGCTGGAAATTGTAACCCAGTGCTCTCTGCTGGAAATTGTAACCCAGTGCTGCCTGCTGGAAATTGTAACCCAGAGTTCCCTGCTGGAAATTGTAACCCAGAGTTCCCTGCTGGAAATTGTAACCCAGTGCTCTCTGCTGGAAATTGTAACCCAGTGCTCCCTGCTGGAAATTGTAACCCAGAGCTCCCTGCTGGAAATCGTTATCCAGTTGGGGCAGATTAGAGGGAGATTTACATATTGAACCCAGGAATGTGTTAGGAGACTATGTAGTTTAAAGAACAGCAGAGAATCCAATGCATTTGTTTTCTCGACTGAAATACTTGAGTGGCCTCTGCTTATCATGCTTGAGACTCTGAGAGAGGCACCATACGTAGTGCCATTAGACACACATCCATCGATACTCAATTCAAGACTGATCGGATGACCTTGGGAAGAGGAAAATAAGAGGTCTGAGAAAATGGAGGAAAACAGCATGGTGGAACGTGAGACCATCCTGACCCATGTCAATCAACGGAAGGACTGTAGCTCACCCATTAGTCACTACTCTGTAGTTAAAACTCTGTGTAGTTGACCATATGTGGATATTTTGATAAGGAACTTGTAGCTTAGAAAGGTATATAAAGATGATGAATTGTAACAGGAATTTGGTTTTGACCCGGGAAGTTTGGGCTCAAGGGCTGTATACTTGATAGACCTTGTAATCCCCGAATCCGGTTCACTTGGTTTTTGAAGCACTTCATCTTATTTGGAGGATTAGACTTTCAGTGAGTGAGCATATTGTTTTGCCATCACTGAATAAACTCACGTAAAGCTAGCTGGCTAACGTGTGCTTGACGCTCACATCCACTGGGTGCCTGAAATGGATCATTTTCCGCTGCCCAATACTGACACCTCACCCAACACAAAACAAGTGGAATTTGCCATGTACTGTAGAGAGTAATGGCAACCTGAGCCCAATGGTTTGTGGCATAACTGGAACCTTTTTAAACCGGCCCTCCTTCCCTTCTCAATATTTTTCATTTCAATCTTCTGAAGTGGAGAATGACTGGTTGGATGCCAGGGGCAGTTTTACACAGAGCTCTCTCTCTCCCACTAAATTCTAGATTAGAACCAGATATATAAAACCAATATAGCATTAATCACCTGTGGCACCTGCCCAACAGCTCAAACTGCACAGACATTACACATGGCTAGAAGAACGTCTTTGTGAAGTATTGGCCCGCCACTGGTAGAAATTAAAGATTAGCACTCCACTGAATTATATCACCTGTCCTTCATGATTAAACTGCAAGTAATGTATTTTACATGCACAAATAGAAAAGAAAGCTGCATGATATTAAATATCATCACACAACTAAAAATGTTAAAATGATTAATGTGTGTTGATTTATGTTACACAAGGTTTATACTCCTTTGACAGACATCTGTCCTGTATCAGTCCTGTCGAGTGCAATAGGCTTGTAACTGGCCATACGATAGTGAGGCTTTCCGTTCTTCTTTGTGCACATGGTCAAGTAGATCTCAAATATACTCTAGAGTTATGTGTGAGAGAGAAAGGAAAGAGAGAGAGAGAAAAAGGAGAGAGTGAAAGGCAAAAGAGAGAGTAAAAGGCGAGAGAGACAGAGAGGCAGAGAGGCAGAGAGACAGACAGAGAGACAGAGACAGAGAGGCAGAAAGACAGAGAGACAGAGAGACAGACAGAGAGAAAGAGAGGCAGAGGGCTGGATTGTGTCAATGGGAAGCTTTTGGAGGCGGGGCTGCTGCGTGCCGGCTTTCAATCCCGCCTCCATCAGCTTCTGGCCAACCAGCGGGATTTTCCCCTGATTGACCTGGTTAAGCCCACCCAGCGGGCTCAGCGGGCCAATTAGGGGGAAGTCAGTGACAGAGCACGTCAACGTATGACGTGTCATCTGTCAAGATTTCTTGAAAGAAGAAATGTCAGCGTTTGACAGCTCTGTGAAGCTGTCAAACATTGACATTCTGTGTAGTTTGATGAGTCCTTGTGTTCAGGACACATCAAACCTTTCAACTTTGCAGAAATCACCTGGCTGTTGGTTCGGAGGATCCAACAGCCAGTCTGTGAAATCTACAATGAAGATGTCGGGACTCTGGATCCACAGCGGCTGAAGGCTGTAGGAAGAAATAAAGGTAAGTGAACATTTTATAACACTTTACACTCACCTTACATACTTACCACTCCACACTTGCACCCATCACTCACCTCTACATTTCACTTTCAGACCCCGCTGACCCCTGCAGACGTCCTACTCACCTCCTACACCCTGATGGGGTTCCCCGAGGTCCGGAATCCTGCACTTGGAAAGGTAAAATGGGACTAATCCTATTTTCTGCCTCTTAACTACCTGTAACAGGCAGTTAATAGGATTTAATCCCTTTCCCGCCTCGAGGAGACGGGACCCGGAGCAGGGCGGCTTCCCGCCTCCTGGCAAAAGGGCATGGAGGCAGGATGTGGGTGGGTTTGCCAGCCACCCCCACATTCTGCAACTTTACCGGCAGTCCAGCCTCCATACCCGCCTCCTCGGGGCTGACAAAATCCAGCCCAGGGAGGCGGCGAGGCGGAGAGACAGAGAGACAGAGAGACAGAGAGGCAGAGAGGCAGAGGGACAGAGAGGCAGAGAGACAGAGAGACAGAGAGACAGAGAGGCAGAGAGACAGAGAGACAGAGAGACAGAGAGACAGAAAGGCAGAGAGAGAGAGAGAGAGAAAGGCAGAGAGACAGAGAGACAGAGGAAAGGGAGACAAACAGACCAAAAGACACACATCTCGTTTACCAGAAGGTAGCATGAGACATGTGAATTCTTGTTTCTTTTGCTGCTAGTCAAGGGTACCAAAGGAAAAATACTTTTTGTTTAATCATTCTTCGGAATGTGGACATCACTGGCAAGGCCAGCATTTATTGCCCATACCTAGTTGTCCTTGAGAAGGTGTTGGTGGGCCTTCTACTTGAACCACTGCAGTCCGTGTAGTGAAGGTGCTCAAACAATACTGTTAGGGAGGGAGTTGCAGGATGCTGACCCAGCAACAACGCAGGATGCAAGACAGGATGGGGTGTGACCTGGAAGTGATGGTGTTCCCATGACACTGTGACAATGCATCAAGGATTGTGCACTCCATGCAATCCCCTACAACCTCCTGCTCTCCCCAGTGGTGCTCAGCTTATCTGCCTCAGAAGGATAAAAAGCTGAATGAGCTCTGATCAAAGTCAAGCCAACAGCTTACTGGCCTCCAGTTCAGTGTTTGACCAACAGAGCTAACTGTACAAGTAATCTAAATGAACATATGCTCTTGCAGATATGGAATAAGATAGAAGTAAATTTTCTTTAACTATCAATTAAAGCAGACCTGCATCTATCTAGAACTACAAAGATCACCAGAGGTAAATGGCAACATCTTCCAAGAATATTCAAGTGCACTGAGATACTTGATCCCTTTGTATCACAAGTTCACAACTTGAATAATCAGTCATGCGTTAATTAAAAGCACAAATACTAACCTGGCCCGTGGAGGCAGACCTGCGAGTTGGGTCTCAAGGATAGAAGATCGCTGTGGGAGAGGCAGAGATTTCTCCAAACCAGCCGTCACATTTTCTTTGCTGCAAGCTTCAATCTCCTGAAAATGGGAATCACTAAGCTTGCTCCCTGTTGCCCGTCCCTCATTCCTCGTGTTTTGGGTTTGGATGTACAAGAAACTCTTTCTTTCCATAGTGTTCCCACTGGTGTTATGCAAAAGGATTTCTTTTGGAATTTCAGTGTCCTTTACTCCCCGGAGTTTGAAAGGTACGTGCAGAGTTGACTTACTCACAAAGCTCTCCGGTGTTTTGGATGTTTCTGGAACTGAATATATATTTTCCAAAGGTTCGTTTTCCTTTTCCTTTCTTGACCATTTGGAAATGACGATGGCATTCTCATCCAGGTTGCCAATTTTTTCGGCCAATTCTCGGCGTCGCTCAGTCTTGTACCTGGCAATGCGTTCTGCCCTGGTTTCTGTCTGTTGGTTCTCTTCAGAATCCATAATATTTGTGGCATCTGTTGGGAAGGGCGGCGTGGGGGGTGGGTGGGGGGCGGGGGTGCTTTGGGTAGAAAGTTGATGTTCTGGTGGGCACTGTGAGCAGTGACAGTCAGCCCCCTCGCCAATGTCTGGGAGACTGGCACTCAAAAGGCCCCTCTCCTCTCACTGTTAACGAGAAACAGAATGGGAAATCTTAATAATAAGCTCAGTGTGAAAAAAAAATGAACAGAGCCATTTTGTAGATAGAGAGAAGCGATGACGGTGGCAAGGAGCGGGGAGATGGAAACAAGAATACGATCACATACAGGAAATTCATCCTTCCCAAGGCAGAAGGCAAGATTTCCTGCTCTCCTATTTCTCCATGTCAGTTTATAGTGTGTTTTTATAATGGAGCTTCCACATTTTGTTGTTTTATTTTCAATTATTCAGGTGTAAGAGAACAGTGCTGTAGAATAGAACTCCCCCTCCCCCCCCAATTAGAATCTAGTATTGGTATTAAGCACTACTTTCAAGTTAGGTGTAGCACAATATCAAATGGAACACGTGTGAGTCTGGCACAGTGCCTACTGCCAATCTTCATGCTGAAGGACACTCTAACTGAGTCAGTGTAACACTTGGGGGGTGTAGTCATTTGGGTCAGTAACGAGGGCAGATTTTTAAGGTGGTCTCAAGTCCGTTGTATCGAGGCTCCCTAAACTCTTGTATCGTCTGATGCTTACGCAATACGCACTGCCCCACCGTGTGAGCGAGAAGGCGCCCGCCCAGAAGGATAGGAACTAAAACGGCTGTGACAAGCGTTAAACCTTTCGCCAGCATCTTGATATGTCTTCTGGAGGTTTGCACATTTATCTGCATGTGCTGAGGATCTGATGACTTTTGACTTCAGTTGGCAGCACCACAGAGGAGCAGTGCAGTGAGGTGACTGAGGAGAAAAGGAGGCCGTCAACCGAGGCGCACAGGACAAAAGGAGTGGTCAGTGGTCGGGGTACAGTGTAGGTCCATTATAAAAGATGTAATAGCAGAGCACTTGGAAAGCAGTGACAGGATCGGACAAAGTCAACATGGATTTACAAAAGGTAAATCATGCTTGACTAATCTACTGGAATTTTTTGAGGATGTAACTGGTAAAATAGATAAGGGAGAACCAGTGGATGTGGTGTATTTGGACTTTCAGAAGGCTTTCGATAAGGTCCCACATAAGAGGTTAGCGTGCAAAATTAAGGCACATGGGATTGGGGGCAAGGTATTGACTTGGATAGAGAACTGGTTGGCGGACAGAAAGCAAAGAGTTGGAATAAACGGGTCGTTTTCCGAGTGGCAGGCAGTGACTAGTGGGGTACCGCAAGGATCGGTCCTAGGACCCCAGCTGTTCACAATATATATTAATGATCTGGACGAGGGAATTGGATGTAATATCTCCAAATTTGCAGATGACACAAAGCTGGGTGGGAGGGTATGCTGTGAGGAGGATGTCATGAAACTCCAATACGATTTGGACAGGTTGGGTGATTGGGCAGAAACATGGCAAATGCACTATAATGTGGATAAATGTGAGGTTATCCACTTTGGTGGCAAAAACAGGAAGGCAGATTATGACTTGAATGGCAATAGATTGGGAGAAGGGGATGTGCAAAGAGACCTGGGTGTTCTTGTGCACCAGTCGCTGAAGGTAAGCATGCAGGTGCAGCAGACGGTTAAGAAGGCAAATGGTATGTTGGCCTTCGTAGCAAGAGGGTTCGAGTACAAGAACAAGGATGTCTTGCTGCAGTTGTACAGGGCCTTGGTGAGACCGCACCTTGAGTATTATGTGCAGTTTTGGTCACCTTACCTGAGGAAGGATGTTCTTGCCATGGAGGGAGTGCAGCGAAGATTCACCAGGCTGATACCTGGGATGGCAGGAATGACGTACGAGGAGAGATTGTGTCAATTGGGCTTATACTCACTGGAGTTTAGAAGATTGAGAGGGGATCTCATCGAAACCTATAAAATTCTGTCAGGTCTGGACAGACTGGATGCAGAAAGGATGTTTCTGATGGCCGAGGAGTCTAGAACCAGGGGTCATAGTCTAAGGATAAGGGGTAAGCCATTTAGGACTGAAATGAGGAGGAATTTCTTCACCCAGCGAGTGGTGAACCTGTGGAATTCTCTGCCACAGAGGGCGGTGGAGGCCAATTCATTAAATATATTCAAGAAAGAGTTGGATATATTTCTTGAGGCTAAAGGGATCAAGGGATATGGGGAGAAGGCAGGGACAGGGTACTGAATTTGGATGATCAGCCATGATCTCATTGAATGGCGGAGCAGGCTCGAAGGACCAAATGGCCTACTCCTATCTTCTATGTTTCTATGTAGGATGAGGCATGAGCCCGTGGCAAATGGGGGAATTAAGGGTGGCACAAGAGTCTGGCCTCGTTCGTTGTCAAATTTTTTTCGGCTAATTCTCATGGGCCCCGATATTTACGGGGAGGTGGGGAGGGCGCGGTGTGAGGGCGAAAACGGCCAAACAACCCAGCAAGGCCGGGGACGTGGAGGTCGTGCCAATCTAAACCTCATTAACACCTTGCAGTTCCGTCTCTCGCCCGGCAAATGGACAGCCTGGTCGGCGGGCTGAAAGGAACACCAGCGGCGGGAGGCCGTAGCCCGGGACCCTTGGGGGCGGAGGAGGCCTGCGATCGGGGGTGGGGGATGGGGAGTTCTGCAATCGGGTAGGGGGGTAGGAGGTCAGCAATTGGGAGGAGGAGGAGGGGGGGTGGTGCCTGCGATTAGGAGAGCTGCTGGGAGGCTGGGGATCGGGGCTGGGGGTGTGGGCAACACTCCTGCTCCTCCTGACCCACAAGGAGCTACTTACCTTGTGGGAGTCAGCAGCTCCCGCCTCCATTTCACTGTCGAGTTTCCTGACCCTTTGGAAACCCGTGCAGCAACAGTAAATTTCAAATCGGGCTCCCAATTGCACTGTTAATTAATCATCCCACCTCTCCACAGCGGAAAATTTGGATGCCCTGATATCCGCCACTGTAAAAATGGCATGTGCGGCGGGTTGGAGTCCCAATTTGCATATTTCACTTTTAATTCCACTCCCCCGACCCTCTTCCGCTCGTTACGGGGGGGGGGTTTAATATCGAGGCCATTGTCTCTCAGCTTTGTAACTCTCAATGCGTTTTGCCCTGCTTTCCTTAAATTGGTTCCCTTCAGAATCCATAATATTTGTGGCATCTGTTTGGGTGGTGGAGAAAGCCATGTTGTGTGGTGGGCACTGTGGGTGCTGACAGTCAGCCTCCTCGCCAATCTCTGGGAGACTGGCACTCAAAAGGCCGCTCTCCTCTCACTGTTACTAAGTAAGAGGATGGAAAATCTTAAACAATAAGCAGAGAGCTCAACTGGTTGTGCTTTCCCCCTAGTTTATTTTCAAATAGACCATGAATTAACAAACGCCTTAAAGGTTTTTAAAGGCAGCTCCTTTGGATCTGGTGACGAGCCACTGCGGACGAACTTTTCCCTCAGCTGTGTGAGTTGGATGCACTCCCACATTCCCAAGATTAAATGGCAGTGCTGAGGTCATTTATATTTGAAACTTCAAAAATAACAGCAGCACAGAGAGCGAATCTTTTCGGTGACATGAAGGAGGGAAGTGCTGCTGTTGAATTGCCAATGTTATGTGACTAAGTTTTGCCTGTGGGACTAACAGGCCACTGTCAGGCTAAAATAGCACTGCATCTAAACAATACACTCGAACAGCACAGGGGAACAAAACTTGCCACTAATTTTAAAGAAATGTGCCAATTTAACAATGGAAAGGACTCAACAACATACAATAATAGAGTGCCCCTCACGGAAAGGGCTTTCTCAGAGGACTTTACAAGGGGGCGAGGTGAATAGGAAGTGAGCAATTGGAGAGAGACTGAAGAGACATGGTTGAGAAAATAAGATGGTAGGTTTTAACTTTCACCTCCGGGCAGAAAACCAGTGGTAGCGAATCATCCACCCATTATACACCGATTTACTGTTCAATAGAAAGGAATATGGGGCGGCATGTTCAACCGGTGGCTGATCCACTGCCATCGGTTTTCCACCCAGTGGTGAAAGTTGAAGTTTTTAAGAGGCTTTTTTTGAAGGCAGATATAAAAGTAGCAAGGCAAAATAATTTTGGAAGAAAACTCCAGAAAGCGTGAGTTTAGTGGCTGAAAACTAGTATCAGGTGGTAGACCAGGGAACCAAGAATGACCAAAGTTAAAGGAAGGAGGAGTGAGGCTGGGACATATGACTGGAAAAGACTTAAGTAGTGTGGGGAGAAACATATATTGGGATTTGAAAATGGAGGACAAGGATCTTGAAATGGATTCGGATGGAGCTGCTGGAGATGGGCGAGGACAGAGTGTGTGGAACTCGGTGCAGGACAGAGTTTGGGCCACAGAATTCTAGGTATTTCGAGGTAGGCAGTCAGGAACCAGTAACCGTTCATTTGTTTAAAACAAACCAAATTTTCATCCACATCTGTGTAACTCGAATTTCCGAAATCTTAAGTCTGGGACTGTATCTATGTTATGGACAATTAACCCCTTTGAAGTCCATAACATTTAGACTGTTCCAGACCTCAGATTCTGGGAATCTAAATTGCACAGACGTATAGAAAAAAAATCTTCAGTTTGTTTTGTTTTAAATGATCACACTGACAGCCCATGTTACCAGGCAAGATCAAAGGCTCTATCTCATGTCAGATCAGGCCCACTTGGATTTGAAGCCAATCCAGCTGATCTGATGAAAGGCTCCCCTCTATGGCTAGACCATAAAGGGATAGAACATCGAAAAAGGAGTATTTATTATTTAAAAGAACTCCCCTCATTTAATATTGAGAAAATATAAGCCTAGCCGTTACTCTGTGCAGTATTACAGTAAAAACGATTAATGTTTGAACAATATGACTTGGCAATCTCAGGCGTTGACTAGTTTAAAATAAACAGGCTAAGCACTCCATTGAAATGACGGAAAGGGGGAATTAGTTACGAGAACATTAATCATCAGTATGTTAATATTACACAGCAATGTCATTCAAGTGGGTTAAGTGTTATATCGCACTGTGTCGTTTCCAGTCTGTAGATACAAAGGTGTCACCACACCAAGGGTCTCCTTGTTGCTTAAGCCACTTTGTAATCTCACCGACAAGAAACCAACCTCTGCATCCCAGAGTTGCTCCATTGAAAGCAATAGTGGCCATGACTTCAAACTGGCTCAAAGGTCGACTTGGAGCTAGCCACCTTAGGAAAGCTGCTTCCAGCTGGGTATGGTGTACTCTGATGATGACATCACAGTGTGGTATCCGAAAAAGGTGCCTGAACCAGCGAGTCCTTGGCGGAGTTGGGAAATTGAAAGAAAAACACAAATATTTTTGTGCAATATAAAATGAGGGATTACTTTGAACAAAAAGAACTCCCCTAAGGCTTTCCTTCCCCTTGAAGGGAAATAAGTTTGGAGAACCTCAATCCAACTTATTGTAGACCACAGCACAAACACACTCATAATGTGGCACTAAACGGAAGTCTCGTTCAAAAATAAAATTGAAATGTAACATGGGTGCAACAGCCTGTACTCTTTGGAGGGTGGAATCAGAAGGACATTGTCAAGAAAGAAGAGACAGATACACTCACCCCAAGTCACAGCTGACTCAGAAGAGCTTTATGCTGACCCATGATACAAAAAGTGGGAAACCATCCAATTCCCTGGCCTCACACTGATGTCTATGGAATTCAATCCATCCACTTTCCCATTAGTTGAACACTAGGATTGGGAAGAGACAGCCCAGTCAGTCAAAGTTACCCCACTGTGGCTCACACCAAGTTCTCTCCGATATGAACTTGTGGCTCACACCAAGTTCTCTCCGATATGAAGTTGGCAGTGCAAACAAGGTGTTAGTAACACACAGATAAAATAGAGCCCCGGGCTATAACAGCTCTGGCCAATCCTGGGACCAGTTGTACTCTCCAGGTCTGGCTTTCCCTTTTCTCGGCACTGAAGGCGTCTCAGTTATGCCTGAATGCAGATAAAAAAAGGAGATCTGAACCAGTGAGTCTTTGGCGGAGTTGGAAAGTTGACATTTGAAAGGAAAATTCAGTGAGCTGCAAATGCTCCGGCAGCTCAAGCAGGGGAGCTGAGGCTGTGCTAATATATGTGTTTAGAGCATTAAAAATAGAACGAGCTAGAGGTTGAGTGGCAATGCTCCTCTCCTCACAGGTTAAGATTTATTTTAGAAGAATTCATTGGGAGCTCGGGGTAAGAAAAAATGTGCGTGTCAGCATTCTGATTTACATCTGACAAAGCCAGGCCTCAAAATGACACAGTGCAAATATTAGCGTACAAATGTTTAACGTGTTCTTGTGAGATGCTGCCTTCACATGCACAAACCTCTACACTAATATTCACCCAGCATAATGCCAAGGCCCCCAGTGAATTGGTTCTGGATATCCTTTACCTGGCAGGATTCAATGATTTTCTTTGATTCATCTTGCCTAAACTGAGTTTTGGCCGGCTGTTAATTTGGGATCTGAACCTCCCGGAGGAACTCAAACTGACCCACGCTAGTTTTGAAAGCAGGCACATTGTTAAGTTGGATTAATCCCATACTGCCTTACCAATGATTCTCAAAGCATGATGGACTACTTGACATGCAGTGAATAGTTTAAATGTAAAAAACTGATGCAGGACTGTGGGAATGCAGTACACATAGATAAGAAAGGACAGGAACAGAATGTTTAGATAACTGTTGGAGACAGTCTCATGGTCGAATTTTGTAGAAAGCAAAAGTGAATTTTAAACAGAACTCTGTAAAAAGAAACAAATGACTTGTGCAGCGTGTGATCGCCTAGTTTTCTGTATTCTCATGATGACTTGCAATTTATGAAAATGTATAAATATTGTAGCCCCGTGAGTCTAAGGGCGCACCCTTTGGGAGGCATACTTGTGTGCAAACGCAATTGGGTTTCTCAGAGTGAAGTCCAGGTACCTTAATAAAACTTTACTTATTTTACAGTTTCTGACTTTGTGTATTACTGAGAAAGTGATAGACTGACCGGCGTGTTTAGTCTCCTAAAGCAGCGAACCCTGACCCCCAAGTTAGGGGTAGATCCTCCTCACAGAAGCGAGGGGTTAACAACATGACGTGCAGGCTTTGGGGAGGGTGGAGCGAAAAGCAACCAGACAGATTGCAAGAGTAACGCAGGTAACGAGGGAAGTTTAAGCCGCAGTCCAGAGAGAAAGTTGATGAGGTGTAAAAAATATTACAAGCAACAGATAAAGTAAACCCAGGTTATTACTTCAAATTAAGGCAGGAGAGGACCAGAGGACACAAATTTAAATTAGTGAAAGGTAAATTTAAAACATTTCTAAGGGAGAGGTTTTTAAATGAGAGCGATGTTTGGAATAATATTGTAGCTTAGTGAAGATAAAACCATTAGGGACATTCAAAGTGTAGCTGGATGGTATTATAGGAGAGGTAGGGGACTAAACAAGTGAGTTTTCACAGAATCACAGAAACCCCACAGTGCAGATAGAGGCCATTTCGGCCCATCGAGCCTGCACCGACACATATCCCACCCGATCCCCATAACCCCTACACCAACACATATCCCACCCTATCCCCACGTATTTAATCCCCCTAACACTAAGGGTCAATTTATCATAGCCAATCAACCTAACCCGCACATCTTTGGACTGTGGGAGGAAACCGGAGCACCCGGAGGAAACCCACACAAACACGGGGAGAATGTGCAAACTCCACACAGACAGTCACCCGAGGCCGGATTCGAACCCGGGTCCCTGGCGCTGTGAGGCAACAGTGCTAACCACTATGCCACCAGTTTTGATGGAGTGAGGATGAGAGAAGAAGAGTTAATGGGCTAAATGGTCTTTCTTCGTCTGTAACTTTTCTCGTGCTCTTATGCAGATGGTTTCATCGTGATGGGGGAACCAACCGAGATATCTGCGCTCCTCTAATTCTGCCCTCTTGAGGATCCCTGATTATAATCGCTCAACCATTGGTGGCCGTGCCTTCTGTTGGCTAGACCTCAAGCTCTGGAATTCCCTCCCTAAACCTCTCCGCCTCGCTACCTCTCCTTCCTCCTTTAAGACGCTCCTTAAAACCTACCTTTTTGACCAAGATTTTGGTCACCTGCCCTAATTTATCCTTGTATGGATCGGTGTCAACATTTTTTGTCTTAAAATACTCCTGTGCAGCGCCTTGGATGTTTTACTACGTTAAAGGCGCTATATAGATACAAGTAGTTGTTGGTATCATCAGTGCAACTCCACTTGCGGTCGGTGTTAGGAGGGAGGAAGGGGTAGATGAAAACCCACTGCACCTCCTTCTTGGGGTGTCACAACACCACCCACCTGACAATATCTCCCCAAGTGTCCAGAATTTATGCACGAGCCTTGATGGTGAGTACGGGCAGACTATTCAATCATAGGGGAGAGAGTGGGGGGGGCATCACAATTGAACCGAATCCAGTCCTCACTCAAAGGCCACACACGCACACTTCTAGCAGGCGTCACTGGACAGTGATCAGGAGCAAGAAGCCTGGCCAATTTTCTGATCCCAAACCCAGGGGTGCTGCGGTCAATTGTAGCACCTCTTTTGGCTCCCTAGCTGGGACCAGCTAACTTGGTACACACCAGCACCTGAATCTGGGGCCTTCCCAGACTGTGTGGTTCAGCTATCAAGGGGTTAAACTCATTACTAATTTACCAGTTCACATCCAGTCCGCCACCATTTTGTAAGATGCACCAAAGGGAGACAATCTATAACCGAGGAGCTGGAGTCAGGGAAATGGACTTCTAGGAGTTGTAGGTGGCCATTCCTAATCTAATAAAAAATGGTTTAGTGGGCCTACACCTTTTACTTCACATGAATTCTTCACATTCTGTAGCAATGTATGGGTAAGGGAAAGAGAGATAGAGTTCCCTAATGATCCAGTGAGGGTGCATAAGACAAGTCAAAAGTTACCATTGCAAGACTTAGCTCTCTGAAGACTGAAGCTCCTTTCTGTCCATTTCCCTACAGGTCAGAGTCTCAACCATGTTGACACCAATACCCGACAGTGAAGTCACACATATTTGGGCACATGCAGCTAAGTATATGTCTAAACACATCAGACGCCTCATTATGCATTGAGTAGAGTACATGATTTCCAGTGTTTCCGCTTCTCTTCGAGCCTGTTCAAGCAAGATTAACTCAGCACATTTCAAAATGTTATCTCGGTCCTTCATCATTTGAAAAATTCAAAATTTCCCATTTCATAATTGCATTCAGGCTGTGGGGTGTGAATTAATCCTTGATTGACAGTTGAAGATATTAAACTGCTCTGTTGATAGTTTGTCTTGTCAAAGACCGGTTCAGCTCTTCTTCATAGCCTGTGTTATGATATTTTCACTGTCAGTTTTATCTTTGCAGTTGATAAGTAACATTCAATGTACCAAGAGCAGAATCAAGCTTCAAAAGGGAGTCACCTTTCTCCTGAACATCTCCAGAACCAGAAAGACTTGCAACAAGACCTCCAAGGCAACACCAAAACATAGGACACAACATCAGCTCAGATGAAGAAGGCCCTTCAGCTCATCTATTTCATCCTCGCAATACACCAATCTTACCCTTTTCCCAAACTCTGATACACACGGACTACAGTGTTTATGAAATGTCACACATACATCATGACGGAAACCGAGCAATGAACAAATTTCATCACTGCTCAGGAGATGCACATTCTTAACTCTTAGAAGTGCATAAAAGAACTGGACCTATTTAACCAGAGACAGAAAAAATCAACAGAGGTGGATCCAATAAAAGGAATAAACAGCAATAAAAGGAATAAACAGGAATAAAACAGCAGGATCAGGTGACTGCCAGACCAGATCAAATAAAAGGCTGTACGGTACAGTATCAGGGAGCGTAGCACCATGAATCATATCATAGAATCATAGAAAGTTACAGCACGGAAGGAGGCCATTTCGGCCCATCGTGTCCGTGCCGGCCAACAGAGAGCTATCCAGCCTAATCCCACTTCCCAGCTCTTGGTCCGTAGCCCTGCAGATTACAGCATCCCAAGTGCACATCCAAGTACTTTTTAAATGTAGTTAGGGTTCCTGCCTCTACCACCCTTTTGGGCAGTGAGTTCCAGACCCCCACAACCCTCTGGGTGAAGAAATTTCCCCTCAAATCCCCTCTAAACCTTCCACCAATTACTTTAAATCTGTGCCCCCTGGTTTTTGACCCCTTTGCTAAGGGAAATAGGTCCTTTCTATCCACTTTATCTGGGCCCCTCATAATTTTATACACTTCAATAAGGTCTCCCCTCAGCCTCCTCTGTTCCAAGGAAAGCAGACCCAGCCTATCCAGTCTTTCCTCATAGCTAAGATTCTCTACTCCCGGCAACATCCTTGTAAATCTCCTCTGTACCCTCTCTAGTGCAATCATTAAGTAGTAAACAAAATGGAGAATCCACCACCAAACAAGGATGGAAAGAAAAGTCAAATTACTGCAAGTCGGCAATAATGAGGGACGAGAGCTGAATCCAAAGAATCGGAACACAATTCAGATTCTGTCTCGGGGGAAAAATGTGACTTTGCTGCATTGGAATGTGTTGTCTATTTAAAGGTAATCTGCTGTGCAGGTGAGCAGATTCTGCCCCAGGATGCAGGCAAAAAACATGCCACTGGTACCAGACAGGCTGGAGTTCAATAGAAGGAACTGACCAGCATTATTTAATCTACTGGTTCCGTTTCCATCAGCTCACCTGAGCTCTGTAAACTCTGTGACGAGCTGTTCGCATGGGGCAGGGGGAGAGATTCACCAAGTTCCCCGGTGATCTAATGGGAAGGGGATGGGAGTGTTAGCATTCCCTGGTGATCTAGTCGAAAGGGGATGGGGAGTGTCAGTGTTCTCTGGTGATCTAGTGGGAAAGGAATGGTGAGTGTTAGAATTCCCCGGTGATCTAGTGGGGAGTGGAGTTAGTCAGCATTCCCTGGCAGTCTGGAAAGGCTCTCCATGCTTTTTATCACGTTTCTGTTATGGATTTCAAAGTTAGATTTGGATAATCCAGAAGAAAAGTGAAAGACAGGATAAGGATTCCAAATTTAAATGAACTCAAATGTATTCCCATCACCGATTAAAAGACCACAACAAAAGTAAAGTCTACATACAAAACCCACGGCAACAAAAGAGCCAAAGGTGAAGAAAAGCTGACAGTGAAAAGATTCCAAGCTGTGAAGAGGAAGCAAACACCTCATGACAAGGAGCGGCCTCGGCTGACTGATTCACCGCTTGTCAATCGCTTGCACCTCGTAGGCATCTTGCTGAAGTTGATGAAGGTGCAAGATCAGAATGAAAACATGCTGAAGTAATCACACTTCAAGATTAGTGAAGACAAGAAAAATTAATTATACATCACATTATACAAGACAATGTGAAGGAATAGCCATGATTCAGAGAAATACACGATACCATGAACAAATTTCTAATTTATTAATAAAAGACATACTGGGTTTAAAAGACACAAGTCTCAGCAGACACAGGCTGTAAACAGAGAACAGGCTTCTGAGATAAAGATCAGTTGATAACAAAGTTGTAAACAAGCTTTGAAATGGGAATTAGTTAAATATACTAAAACAATGAAAGATTGAAGCAAACCATTGGTGCTTCCGAAAGGTCTACGGTTTGCAACGAACACAATGAGAAGACCCAGTTTAAAGTGTGAAGAGCTAACACGTAAAACAGAAATACAAACATTAAAAGAGGCATGTGCCTTTGAAACATGACATCAAGTAAAGAAACACCTGCTGGTCAAATAGTTTTATGTTAAACTTGGAAAACAGGAACCATAAGATTAAATATGCAACCAATTGAGATAGCTAGAAAACAAGTAAACACACAGTTAAAGTGGTTTTGATTTACATATTGTAAATATAATACCAACAAGGCGGCTTTGAAAATATGACTTCAATAGATACACCAAGCAATTGCATTGTGTTTGTATTAAACTTGGAGCAGAACGGGGTCACGATGTCTGCAAAAAACCAGTAAAGCCAATATTAAGAATTGAATGAAAGCATTTTGTAGGAATGACATCAAACAGAAACCATAGCTGTCATTGTTTTTATGATGGTTTTTGGAACAGCTAAAAGTAGAGAAATAATTATGCATGCAATAGTTGAATTGATAGTACAATAGAAAGCATTCGAAAGAGGTATCAATAAAGACAATTAGCTGACATCAGCAGAGAACATCAAAGGAGAAACCACTGCCAAAAGGGTATAAAAATAAGACCTTTTAACAGAAAGTCAGAACTCGCTGAACGGGCAAAATGTTTCTTAATTCTTCAGAGGCATCTCTGTAAGTCTTTAACTATGAGTCTCGGGAAGTCAAAGTGATTGATTTTGGTGGATGTTCTGGATTTAGAAATAAGTAAGAAATAAGAAATGTAACAAAGTAAAGATTTGAGAATAAGGATCTCTGAGAAATAAGAAATGTAAGCTAATTGTACTTTGAATTGTTAATGTTGTGACTGATTCAACAGATGTTAACTGAATGTCGGCTCTTAAATAAAACTATATATTTTTAGAATTGTCTCAAAGAGTAATTCTGTATAAACTTGCAAACCCACAAATTCTGTACACTCTTTTGTAAGGAGTTGCAGAATTCTGGGGGGTAGTCTGGACCCTCATAATATCCAGAAGGTTACAGTATAGTTCAACTTATTAAAAGTACTATCTGGAGCACGGTAACATCTTCAGTCATTCCTTCCCTTTAGGGAGAGATAGCCTGAACCTTTAGACCCATTTAAGCGTCTTATGGAATTCGGCTATCTCTAACTTAAGTTGAAGGTGAACGTCTGGGGAATATGCCTGATCTGGGGTAGCCCAAAAGGGCTAGGACTGTAATTATCCCTTCAACAAGAGAATAGAAATAGAGAGCGATTCCTTTGTATTATACATACCATATTTATTTACAGGCTCAGGGACAAAAATAAAAATGTCTCTACCTCCATATAACTATCTCTCTGGTTCTTTCCCACTCTAATTCCGCATGTGTCTTCCATGCTCTCTCTCTCTATTCCTCTTACACACTTTCCTCACATGGTGACTTATCTCTTTGGTTGTCTCGGTCTCCTTTCTTACTCTCTCTGATTCTTTACATACAATATCTAGATAAATAGGAGGAACGCACAGCACATAACAAAAGCAGGTTTTAAATGAGTATCCCTTCCAAATAAGTCACACTTTTGATTTTTATTCCAATAGAAATTTGCTTTGGGAGAGAATAAACAAGTGTGCTCGTAAGAAAAAAAGATTGTAAACCAAAGGGTTTTTATGTGTGATATACATTAAAATACTTAAGCATTAACTTTAGTTAACATGACCGTCGAGGTTTGATAGAGTTTCTCACCCCCTTCTATCCTGAAGGTACAGATTAATGGGCTTGGCTTCCACAGGGGATGCCAGCCCTTTCATACATCATTTAATTGATTGTGCTTCGTGCAAGTCCAGATAGTGATAGACTATTCGGCTGTACGGGGCCATACGTGTGATGATCATGCATACACCCAATTCATCAAGAATCACAGGATAGCAATAAGGAGCGAGAACCCCGGCACATTTTTTCTCGTCCTTGAACCAGAGGCCAATGTTAACACTGCTACTGAGATCAGTTAACCTTGTACAGATCAGGGATTCATTTGGGGAATCTTCCTAATCTTTTACAACAGTGACTACACTTCAAAAAATTACTTCATTGGTTGTAAAGCGCTTTGGGACGTCCTGAGGTCGTGAAAGGCGCTATATAAATGCAAGTCTTTCTTTCTTTCATAGTCCATTCCACGTGGGGTAGTGCCCTTACCAATTAGCCCATTGTGATTTTTAAAGAAAATGCAATCAGATTGGGGTCCTTTGATCAGCTCCCTCCTGAATATCCACAGCCCAAATTAAACAAAGCCCAACTCTGGATTCCATACAAAACCCGCAGATTAAAACAGTTAGGCCTTTACAGACTCTTACAGACTCCATTCTTTTAAGTTGTCAGAATAAAGACAAATCTTCACCAAAAGTAATCAGCATTATAGAAACACCAATCATATTTAGTGACCTTATTTCATGATACCTACAAGTTATTTTTATGCCGATGGTTATTCGCTTTTTCTGCTCACATTAAATTATAAAGACGATAGATTTCCCAATGAAACATCTGTTCAGTTTCTTGCTGAATGAACCGCAGCTAATTCACCTTACTGTAAAATTCTAATTTTAAATGTCCCCAATGCAAGTAATGTTGTGTATGATGGTGCGATTTATGCAGTGGATTTTACATTGCATTTTAAGGTGGACAAATCAGCTGTGAATGACAAACATATCAGTTGGTGTCTTTATCACATCGAGTGATTATTTTAATCCAAAATGGCCACCAGCAGCTCAAAACGTCCTGCTCAAAGTAACAGCGCTTTGAACCAGATTCTAACTTTGGTACCTCACTGCTCTCCTATCCCCCGCAATCCCCATTTAGTATCTCTGCACTTCTGCTCCCACTCCAGAGACTTGAGCACTAAATCTAGGCTGACACTCCAGTATTGAGGGAGTGCTGCACTGTCAGATGAGATTTTAAACTGATGTTCCGTCTGCCCTCTCAGGTGGATGGAAAAGATCCCACGGCACTATTTTGAAAAGGAGCAGGGGAGTTCTGGCCAATATTTATCCCTCAACCAATATCATTAAAACAGTTAATCTGGTCATTATCACATTGCTGTTTGTGGGATCTTGCTGTGTGCAAATTGGCTACCATGCTTGCTAAGTTACAACAGTGACTACACTTCAAAAATACTTCATTGGCTGTAAATTACTTGGAGTAAAAAGAGGTGCATGGTAATACCACCACCTGCAAGTTCCCCTCCAAGTCACACACCAGCCTGACTTGGGAATATATCGCCGTTCCTTCATCGTTGCTGGGTCAAAATCCTGGAACTCCCTCCCTAACAGCACTACGAGCATTTCTTCACCACAAGGACTGCGGCGGTTCGAGAAGGCAGCTCACCACCCCTTTCTCAAGTGCAATTAGGGATGGGCAATAAATGCTGACCTTGCCAGTGACGCCCACAGCCCAGGAACGAATAAAAAAAGAGCTTTGGGATGGCCTGAAGTTGTAAAAGGTGCTATATAAATGCAAGTTCTTTCTTTCTGTACTTCAGATCCTCTAGCAGGCTGACATTTCCGACCCTGAGATCACAACAATATGTGGCACATTCCCCACTAATAACACAGCATCCCTCCGGAGTTTGAACAGGTCATTAGCAATGACCACCATCCAACCAACATTCAGCCAGAATGAATCCACATAACCAACAGTTTAACACACCATTCGGAGTACATCTCCTGAGGGCCACCTACACAACAAGGTGTTGTCAGACTGATAAGGCGCACACTCATTGATCATCACCTGGCACATATTACTTCCTACCGTAAACTAAAGGTGGGAAAGGTCAGGTCCTGACCCACTGTGTTGCTCAATTCCACTTAGTTCCATTTAGAATCATTCTAGAATGCAAAGATAAACCCTGGTTCCTATTCTGTACTGCTAACCATCTTCTTAAACCCCTCTCCCCTGTCTCCTCCAGCCTCACCTCCGATAACAAGTGTGAGGAGCTCATGGACTTCTTTGTCTCTAGGATTGAGACCATCCATTTAGCTGCCTCTGCCACTTCCCTTCCTTCCCCTAGCCCACTGGGCCAAATTTCCTCTAAGCTTCCCCTCTGCCCTAGCCCTGAACTCACATCTTTCTCCAGTTTCTCTCCGATCTCCCCTCATGACCTCTCTGCGCTCATCTTGTCTATGAGATCCACCTCCTGCTCCCTCGACCCTATTCCCACCAAACTGTTGACCACCCAACTTCCTTTTCTGACTCCCATGTTAGCTGACATTGTTAACAGTTCGCTCTCCTCAGGTACTGTCCCCCTCTCCCTCAAATCTGCTGTCATCACCGCTCGCCTCAAAAAACCAAACCTTGATTCCCTCTGTCCTTGCAAACTACCGCCCCATCTCCAACCTCCCTTTCCTCCCTAAGGTCCTTGAACATGCTGTCGCCTCCCAAATCAATGCCCATCTTTCCCGCAACTCTATGTTTGAATCCCTCCAATCAGGTTTCCGCCCTTGCCACAGTACCGAACAGGCTCTCATCAAAGTCACAAATGACATCCTTTGTCACTGTGACAAAGGTAAACTATCCCTCCTTGTCCTTCTTGACTTGTCTGCAGCCTTTGATACGGTTGACTACTCCACCATCGTCCAGCTGGGTGGGAGTGCACTCGCCTGGTTCCATTCTTATCTATCTAATCGTAACCAGAGAATCACCTGCAACGGCTTCTCTTCCTGCTCCCGCATCGTTACCTCTGGTGTCCCCCAAGGATCTACCCTTGGCCCCCTCCTATTTCTCGTCTACATGTTGCCCCTTGGCGACATCATCCGAAAACACAGCGTCAGTTTCCACATATACGCTGATGACACCCAGCTCTACCTCACTACCTCTTCTCTTGACCCAATCCATGGTGTCTAAATTGTCAGACTGCTTGTCCGACATATAGTTCTGGATGAGCAAAAATTTTCTCCAATTAAGTATTGGGAAGACCGAAGCCATTGTTTTCGGTCCCCGCCACAAACTCCGTTCCCTAGCCACTGACTCCATCCCTCTCCCTAACATCTGTCTGAGGCTGAACCACACTGTTCACAACCTTGGTGTCATATTTGACCCTGAAATGAGCTTCCAACACATATCCGCAGCATAACAAAGACTGCCTACTTCCACCTCCGTAACATCGCCCGTCTCCACCCTTGCCTCAGCTCATCCGCTGCTGAAACCCTCAGCCATGCCTTTGTTACCTCTAGACTTGACTATTCCAACGCACTCCTGGCTGGCCTCCCACATTCCACCCTACGTAAACGGAGGTCATCCAAAAATCAGCTGCCCGTGTCCTAACTCGCACCAAGTCCCGTTCACCCATCTCCTGACCTACATTGGCTCCTGGTTAAGCAGCGCCTCGATTTCAAAATTCTCATCCTTGTTTTCAAATCCCTCCATGGCCTCACCCCTTCCTATCTCTGTAATCTCCTTCAGCCCCACAACCCCCCGAGATATCTGCGCTCCTCTAATTCTGGCCTCTTGAGCATCCCTGATTATAATCGCTCAACCTTTGGTGGCTGTGCCTTCTGTTGCCTCGGCCCCGAGCTCTGGAATTCCCTGCCTAAACCTCTCCGCCTCGCTACCTCTCTTTCCTCCTTTAAGACGCTCCTTAAAACCTACCTCTTTGGCCAAGCTTTTGGTCACCTGCCCTAATTTATCCTTATGTGGATTGGTGTCAAATTTTTTGTCTTATAATACTCCTGTGAAGCGCCTTGGGATGTTTTACTACGTTAAAGGCACTATATAAATACAAGTTGTTGTTGTTGTTAGAATATTTACATTGCTTTTGGTATATAACTTTCTACCATATACCAATATAATGCAAATATAATAACTAGAATTGGGCAGCACAATTTGTCGGGACCTGACCTTTCCCAACTTCCTTGGTTTGAATCCAGCCCAAACTGGTGGGTCAAAAGTCTGCTCTCTTGTAGCTGCAAGAGCTCGAGGTGAAATGAGTCTGCGGAGTCTGAGTCTAGTTCCTTTAGACCATGGGTCAATATCACAGAACAGCTCGTAATGTGAAACTAGCTGGCACAAAATTGTTCGAGCCTTTCATTGTGACCATAAGAATGGCTGGTGCGGCAAATGGGAACATTCGCACTGATGCAGTAGGTTTGGGTTCAGGCACATTTTTGAGGCTCAGTAGATGGACTTTAACCTATATCTGCCTATGCTATACCTGACCAAGAAGCGATAAGAGATACCAAAAGTAGAAAAGAGTTCTATTCCCAGCATGGACATCTCTCACCTTGACATCCTCAAAATTCCACAAAAAATGTACCTTTACTAATAATAATCACAATCCAAACTCACTGGCATGAATTCCATGTGCATTATTGTAATGCTTGATGTCAAATTATAAAGGAGTGTTTGCATTTTTATGCTTGAAATTCTGACATTCCACCAACTAAAATGCATAACAAATATTTTAAAACATGGAGTGGTGCCACATGAAGGATTGCAGGAGTACGCCAGCTACTATCATTGTATGAATGGAACAAACATTTTTTTACGCACAGTGTTGTGATGTGGAATGCACTTCCTGAAAGGGCGGTGGAAGCAGATTCAATAGTAACTTTCAAAAGGGAATTGGATAAATACTCGAAGGGAAAAAAATTACAGGGTTATGAAGAAAGAGCAGGGGAGTGGGGCTAATTGGATAGCTCTACCAAAGAGCCAGCACAGGTACGGTGGGCCGAATGGCCTCCTTCTGTGCT